>NC_091476.1:133962883-135399133 GCF_036971445.1 Narcine bancroftii
TCGAAAACCTTCCGACAGGCCACTCGGACCGAATCATGTCCATGCGACTCCCCCTTCAAAACAAGCGTCACATCACCCTCATCAGTGTCTATGCTCCAACCCTCCAGGCGGAACCAGCAGAAAAGGACAAGTTCTACTCTGACCTGCGCAACCTCATCCAACGCACCCCTACAGCCGACAAGGTTGTCATCCTTGACGCTCGCGTCGGCAAAGACTCAGAAACCTGGCCAGGAATCCTGGGCAAGCATGGCGTCGGCAAGTGCAATGACAAAGGGCGCCTCCTGTTGGAGCTCTGCGCAGAACAGCGGCTTGTCATTACAAACACCCTTTTTCAGCAGAGGGACAGCCTTAAGACTACCTGGATGCATCCCCGATCCAAACACTGGCACCTCCTGGACTACATCCTGGTGTGAGAAAGTGACAAACGAGATGTGCTCCACACCAGGGTCATGCCCAGCGCGGAATGCCACACTGACCACCGGCTGGTTCGCTGCAAGCTCAACCTTCATTTCAAGCCAAAGCCCAGGAACAGTAAAGCCCCCAGAAAGAGGTTCAATGTTGGAAACCTGCAGTCAGACGAAGCGAGAGGAAACTTCCAGGCAAACCTCAAAGCAAAGCTTGACGATGCAACCCGCCTCACGGACCCGTCCCCTGAAACCCTCTGGGATCAGTTGAAGACTACCATACTGCAATCCACTGAAGAGGTACTGGGCTTCTCCTCCAGGAAAAACAAGGACTGGTTCGACGAAAACAGCCAGGAAATCCAGGAGCTGCTGGCAAAGAAGCGAGCTGCCCACCAGGCTCACCTTACAAAGCCGTCCTGTCCAGAGAAGAAACAAGCCTTCCGTCGCGCATGCAGCCATCTTCAGAGCAAACTCCGGGAGATCCAAAATGAGTGGTGGACTAGCCTCGCCAAACGAACCCAGCTCAGCGCGGACATTGGCGACTTCATGGGTTTCTACGAGGCTCTAAAGGCTGTGTACGGCCCCTCACCCCAAGTCCAAAGCCCGCTGCGCAGCTCAGACGGCAAAGTCCTCCTCAGCGACAAGATCTCCATCCTCAACCGATGGTCAGAGCACTTCCAATTTCTTTTCAGTGCCAACCGCTCAGTCCAAGATTCCGCCCTGCTCCAGCTCCCTCAACAGCCCCTAAGGCTAGAGCTGGATGAGGTCCTCACCCAGGATGAGACATATAAAGCAATCGAACAACTGAAAAGTGGCAAAGCAGCAGGTATGGATGGAATCCCCCCAGGGGTCTGGAAGGCTGGTGGCAAAACTCTGCATGCCAAACTGCATGAGTTTTTCAAGCTTTGTTGGGACCAAGGAAAACTGCCTCAGGACCTACGTGATGCCACCATCATCACCCTGTACAAAAACAAAGGCGAGAAATCAGACTGCTCAAACTACAGGGGAATCATGCTGCTCTCCATTGCAGGCAAAATCTTCGCTAGGATTCTCCTAAATAGAATAATACCTAGTGTCGCTGAGAATGTTCTCCCAGAATCACAGTGCAGCTTTCGCACAAACAGAGGAACTACTGACATGGTCTTTGCCCTCAGACAGCTCCAAGAAAAGTGCAGAGAACAAAACAAAGGACTCTACATCACCTTTGTTGACCTCACCAAAGCCTTCGACACCGTGAGCAGGAAAGTGCTTTGGCAAATACTAGAGCGCATCGGATGCCCCCCAAAGTTCCTCAACATGATAATCCAACTGCACAAAAACCAACAAGGTCGGGTCAGATACAGCAATGAGCTCTCTGAACCCTTCTCCATTAACAATGGACTGAAGCAAGGCTGTGTTCTCACACAAACCCTCTTTTCAATCTTCTTCAGCATGATGCTGAACCGAGCCATGAAAGACCTCAACAATGAAGACGCTGTTTACATCCGGTACCGCACGGATGGCAGTCTCTTCAATCTGAGGCGCCTGCAAGCTCACACCAAGACACAAGAGAAACTTGTCCGTGAACTACTCTTTGCAGACGATACCGCTTTAGTTGCCCATTCAGAGCCAGCTCTTCAGCGCTTGACGTCCTGCTTTGCGGAAACTGCCAAAATATTTGGCCTGGAAGTCAGCCTGAAGAAAACTGAGGTCCTCCATCAGCCAGCTCCCCACCATGACTACCAGCCCCCCCACATCTCCATTGGGCACACAAAACTCAAAGCGGTCAACCAGTTTACCTATCTCGGCTGCACCATTTCATTAGATGCAAGGATCGACAATGAGATAGACAACAGACTCGCCAAGGCAAATAGCACCTTTGGAAGACTACACAAAAGAGTCTGGAAAAACAACCAACTGAAAAACCTCACAAAGATAAGCGTATACAGAGCCGTTGTCATACCCACACTCCTGTTCGGCTCCGAATCATGGGTCCTCTACCGGCATCACCTACGGCTCCTAGAACGCTTCCACCAGCGTTGTCTCCGCTCCATCCTCAACATCCATTGGAGCGCTTTCATCCCTAACGTCGAAGTACTCGAGATGGCAGAGGTCGACAGCATCGAGTCCACGCTGCTGAAGATCCAGCTGCGCTGGGTGGGTCACGTCTCCAGAATGGAGGACCATCGCCTTCCCAAGATCGTGTTATATGGCGAGCTCTCCACTGGCCACCGTGACAGAGGTGCACCAAAGAAGAGGTACAAGGACTGCCTAAAGAAATCTCTTGGTGCCTGCCACATTGACCACCGCCAGTGGGCTGATATCGCCTCAAACCGTGCATCTTGGCGCCTCACAGTTTGGCAAGCAGCAACCTCCTTTGAAGAAGACCGCAGAGCCCACCTCACTGACAAAAGGCAAAGGAGGAAAAACCCAACACCCAACTCCAACCAACCAATTTTCCCCTGCAGCCACTGCAACCGTGTCTGCCTGTCCCGCATCGGACTTGTCAGCCACAAACGAGCCTGCAGCTGACGTGGACTTTTTACCCCCTCCATAAATCTTCGTCCGCGAAGCCAAGCCAAAGAAAGAGTAGCACTACCGTAGTAGCCGCTATAGCAGTGTCTTTGATTATTCAGGAATCTGATGGCAGTGGGGAAGAAGCCGTACTTGTGCCATTGAGTGCTCATCTTTAGGCTCCTGTTCCTTTTCCCCGATGGTAGCAAGATGAATAGAGCATGGCCTGGGTGGTGGGGATCTTTGAGGATAGAGACTGCTTTTTAAGACACCGCCTCATGTAGACGTCCTCAATGGGGTAAAGACTGGTGCCTGTGATGTCACAGGGTGAGTTAACAACCCTCTGGAGTTTGTTCATGACCACGGAGTGATGCCACCAGCTAGAATGCTCTCCACAGTATATGTAGAAGTTTATAAGAGTCTTCAGTGACATACCAAATCTCCTGAGGCACTTCACAAAGAATAGCCACTAGCAAGCCTTCTTTGTGATTGCATCAACATGGAGGATCCAGTTTTATTTAAATACCTGGGGTTTCTTCAGTTTTTTTCAAGAGTCGTTGACCTCACCGGTATTAGTGTTTTCTTTTGTATTTGTATAAATTATATAACTTTATTTTTGGTTGTACTGGGGCATGGGGGAGGGGAGGCAGAAGAGAGGGGAAAAGTAGATTGGATGTCATACATAAGTGTTGCAAGAACGTGTATTGTTGTCTGATTCTATACGAGTCTTTAAAAATTAAAAGTAAAATATAAAAATAACATGGAGGCTCCAGGACAGATCCTTGGAGATGTTGACACCCAGGAATTTGAAGTTCTTGACCCTCTCCACTACTAAGTCCTTGATGAGTTCTGGTTCGTGTTCCCCTGACTTCCTCTAAAGTCCACAAATGTCTCCTTGTTTTTGTTGATGTTGAGCGCAAGGTTGTTGTCATTACACCATCCATCTACCTCCCTCATGGCTGTTTGTGATTCTGCCGACAACTGCGGTGTCATTGGTAAACTTGTAGATGGCATTGAAATTGTGCCTGGCCATACAGTAATGGATGTATAATGAGTAGAGCAGTGGGCTAAGCGCGCATCCTTGGAGTGATAATCAGTGAGGAGGAGACATTGTTTCCAATTTGTACTGACTGTGGTCTTCCGATGAGAAAGTCGAGGATCCAGTTGCAGAGAGGGGTACAGAGGCCTAGAGTCTGTAGCTTCTTGACCAACATTGAAGGAATAATGAAATTGAAGGCCGAGCTGTAGTCTAGCAGCCGTATTTATGAATTGCTGTTTTTGAGGTGATCCAGAGCTGAGTGGGGAGCCAGTGATATTGCATCTGCTGTGGGCAATTGTGATGATAGCCGAATTGCAGTGGGTCCAGATCTTTGCTTAGGTACGTGTTAATTCTGTCCATGATCAGCCTCTCAAAGCATTTCATCGCAGTAGAAGTTAGTGCTGCTGGGCAGTAGTCTTTTAAGCAGCTCACATTTCTCATCTTGGATACCGGGATAATTGATGTCCTTCTGAAGCAGGTGGGAACCTCTGACTGCAGCAATGAGAGATTGTAAATGTCCGTGAATATTCCGGTTAATTGGCTGGCACAGATTTTCAGTACACTGCCAGGTACACTGTCAGGGCTCAATGCCTTGTGAGGGTTCACCCTCTTGAATGATGTTTTGACATCACCCTCAGAGACAGATATCACAGGGTCCTCAGCCTCAGAATCAGAATTTATTGTTATGAACATGTCATGAAATTCATTGTTTTGCAGCAGCGTCACGGTGCAAAATTAGAACAAATTACACATTGAAAATAAATAAGCATTGCAGGAAAATTAGATGAGGTTGTATCTCTGGTTCAATGCTCATTTAGAAACCTGATGGCACAGTGCTCATCCAGCACTGCTGGGTGCTTGTCTTCAGCGCTGCTGAGTGTTTATCTTCAACAAGTGCATATTCCAGCATCTGCTCTATTGTGAGTGTTGACAACCTCATTCATTTCTCTGCTGAAACAATTAAGTGCATCAATCTTACAACAATAAATATTAAAAAAAATAATAGTGCACAAAACATAAGGCAGTGCCTTTGGTTCATTGATCATTCAGGATCAGTGGGGAAGAAGCTGTCCTTGTGCCACTGAGTGCTCATCTTTAGGCTCCTGTACCTTTTCCCCAATAGTAGCAGAGTGAAGGAGTGAAGGCTCCGAATCATGGGTCCTCTACCGGCACCACCTACGGCTCCTAGAACGCTTCCACCAGCGTTGTCTCCGCTCCATCCTCAACATTCATTGGAGCCACTTCATCCCTAACATCGAAGTATTCGAGATGGCAGAGACTGACAGCATCGAATCCACGCTGCTGAAGATCCAACTGCACTGGGTAGGTCACGTCTCCAGAATGGAGGACCATCGCCTTCCCAAGATCATATTATACGGCGAGCTCTCCACTGGCCACCGTGACAGAGGTGCACCAAAGAAGAGGTACAAGGACTGCCTAAAGAAATCTCTTGGTGCCTGCCACATTGACCACCGCCAGTGGGCTGATATCGCCTCAAACCGTGCATCTTGGCGCCTCACAGTTTGGCGGGCAGCAACCTCCTTTGAAGAAGACCGCAGAGCCCACCTCACTGACAAAAGGCAAAGGAGGAAAAACCCAACACCCAACCCCAACCAACCAATTTTCCCCTGCAACCACTGCAATCGTGTCTGCCTGTCCCGCATCGGACTTGTCAGCCACAAACGAGCCTGCAGCTGACGTGGACTTTTTACCCCCTCCATAAATCTTCGTCCGCGAAGCCAAGCCAAAGAAAAGAAAAGCAGAGTGAAGAGTGTGGTGGGGGTCTTTGAATATAAAGGCTGCTTTTTAAAGACACCACCTCATGTAGATGTCCTCAATGGAGTGGACTGGTGCCTGTGTTGTTGCAAGCTGAGTTAACAACCCTCTGGAGTTTTTTCTTGTTCTGAGGTTTGGCGCCTCCATACCAGACAATGATGCAACTAGCCAGAATGGTGTCCACAGTACATCTGTAGAAGTTTATGAGAGTCTTCGGTGACATACCGAATCTCCTCAAACACCTTACAAAGCATAGCCGCTGACAAGCCTTCTTCTTGATTGCATCACATGGAGGCTCCAGAACAGATGTGAACAATCCTGGTTAAAATCTAGCTCTGTCTGTAAGGAGTTTGTGTGTTTTCCCCTTGTTTGTATGGGTTTCCTCTGGGTGGTCTGGTTTCCTCCCTCCTTTCAAAACAGACACCCAGATATGTGGGTGACACAGGCTCGAGGGCTGGGAGGGACTGTTACCATGCTGTATGTCTAAATTAAAATTTAACTTAAATGATTATTGTAAAATAGTATTTTGTTTTTAATTTTCAAAATATTTTGTAATACAGTGGACATACGTTCCTTGCCCACTTTGATTTGGTTTTGGTTTTCAGTGCTTTATAACTGCATAGTTACTGAGAAATTTTACCCAGATGTCCCTTCAAAGAGTGTTATGACCATAAATTTGTCGGTGTTCTCTTTGTTTAACTCTAATTGTAAAATTTATGAAGTATTGAAGCCTATGCATCATTTGTATGCCAAGGTTATGAAGTACATCTGAGCCAGTTTTGCCATGGGACTTGTGTCCTGTCCCATTAATCAGCAAGAGTCGTGTGAACTCATCACAGGCAGAAAATCCCACTTCATTTGGTTGCCTCGCTTCCACTCAGGAGGATTAGGTTTTCAGGTACAAAAAAGCAGCGCCAGTTTTCAAAGCAGTTTTATGCAATTTACCCCTGAAAAAAAATTGATGGTGAAGCCAATTAAGTTGTTTGAGGAAAAGCGAGGCAAATGGAAACCAATCTGTTCCTAGTTTTCCATTAGATATGGGCTTTATGGATCAAACTGTATAACAATCAGATTGCATTCTTTGTAAATACTTGTATGTTGGAACAGATTCGGGCTTGATTTTGCAGGGAGTTTTGCTCAAGCATATTGTGTTGGAAGTGTGAGAGTTGGGCAAAGGTTAGGGTTGTGGAAAGAAAATAAAGCTTTACTCATTTTTAATCATATCTCACTGAATTATAGGTATAAATTTGACAAAATGTGCATTTGTTATGGAACAATTTGTAGCCATTTTGTACATTTGATAATTTTTTGACACACAGGACACCGAGCATTCTCCATTTGCAGATAAGCATTCCTGGCATCCATGTGTATGTAAATATTCAGGAAGAAATTCCAAGGAAGGAGTCTGGAATTTATCAGTGTAAGACTCACCCAGATCACACAATGCAATGTTTGCTGCTAAATTTAAAAATGGGACCAGAACTTCAGCAGATGTTAATTAGATGCAGAGATTTGCAGCTACAACAGAAAGCACAATAAAATTCAGCAATACTTTCTGCTGTGCAATAACTTCACATTGTCCCAATCCTTTTGCATGTCGGAGAAACAAAGTGCCTGTATTATGTTGCAACGTGGCTTGAGCAGTTTCATTTCTTTCAATAAAGAGACAATTCTTGCAAAATGAAGCTAAATATTAATGAAACATTCTAAGTGAAGTTTTAACTGATTCCACTGTCCATTGGTCATTTTTCTGAACTATTTTATCATCACTGCCTTCTGACTGATGTGTCGTTGTGAGAGTCTGCTGGTAGTGTTCTCACCAAGACTGAATTGTCCTGAAGCAGGCCTGCAGGGAAATCAGCCTGTGATATTAGCTGCCACTAAAGCTGACTAGTATCTTATCCTGATGTCGAGCAGTGCAGGTTTGTCCAATCCCAATATTACAGTGGTTATATTAAAACGGGCCCCTGAACTCTGCCTGTGAATTTGCTTCTGAAACTAACTCTAAGCCCATTGAATAACTGGAGTTGGGAAAGGTGCAGACTTCTGTGCAGCAGAAGTTCTCATGTGGACTTGTTGCAAATTACATGTTGTTAACTTATAATGTTTACTTATAACGCCTCCAATCAATTTGAGATGATTACAAGGATTTTCCTATCAAGAAATCCTTGGCCTTCCTCCAAAATTTCTACCTGGCTTTTACCTTGTTCCTCTGTGAGGGCTGAGACCTACTCCCGGCATAATTCTGCAGTCTGTGACCATCAAATCTCATCCAATGCATCGCCAGTTTTCTGTCTCCGCTTCAATCCCCTGACATTTCTTGAGCAGCAAATGCACACCTCGATCAGTAAATGTGTTGCTAAACTGTAAATTGTAATTTATTCTGGCAAATATAAATTGTTGAAATTGGGGAAATCACATGGGAAATTTGATTTCCAAAACGTCTTGTCTCTTTTACCTTAAATGCCCAGGCGTCAAAGGATATTCGGATCATGGAAATATAATGGCAGTTGCACAATGCATTAGCAGCAGTATAATTTTAATTAATACACCAGGCACAACCACTTATCCTGGTCTGAATTTTACAACAAGAGAGGGTGCTGAAAGGGGGAAATGAAAAGCATTTTTTGAGAAGGGTTATAAATCATGGCTTTCTTTAAACACGTTAAACATGTTGTAAATGTTTCATGGATTTGTGGATTTGCAGAGCATTGAAACAGAATCTTTGGCCAATTTGTCCACATCAACCATGACACCTAAACCTTTCCTTTTGCTTACGTTTGGCCAATATCCTTCTGAACTCTTCTTAGCCATGTTTTCTTAGAAGACAAGGGCAAGGATCATTTCATTTATGTAAATCATATTCTTGTAAAAATGTTATCACATGAACACCAGTCCAATTCGTGTAATCTCTATTTGTTGAGAGACATTGTAAGGAAACATTGAGTAACAGCATGGAATTCATATCCTAGTCATTGAGCTACAAATTAGTGTCAAAAGCAAATTCATAGACAGTGTCCAAGCACGTGTTTTAATGTGACCACTGTGGTATTCCTATGACAGAGAGGTGTGTAAATGGCTTGGATAATCAGGAGGAAAGCAGGAACTGTGGTTCACGTGGATTACTTCCAGACATGCGGGGTCATTTTGCCCATCCAGGTGGAATAACTACAGAAGTTAGAAAGGCTGACGCGAGAACCTTAGACACAGAGGCCTGGTGTTGATGGCACACCTATAGCAACACTAGCTTTGCCCTTCCTCTGAGGCAAGTTGTCCAACTGGTCAAATAATAAAATTGCTACTGGTTATCTTCCACTTCAGTTTGAAGCTTCTTGCTACACAAAATATTATAGGCAGAGCCCGATCAGATGAGGGCTGTGACACTCATTGTTGGCATGGATTTAATTGTTCCAAAAAATCTAAAACTTCATGAAAGAAAAGTCTGGATTGGCAACATGTTCTTCTCCTCCCTGACCATCAGCACAGAGGCACCTCAAGGTTGTATGCTTAGTCCCCTACTCCAACACAATACATTCACTGACAAAATTTTTGTCGGCAGAATAACTGCAAATAATGAGTCAGATTACAAGATTGAGATTAAGAATCCGCTTGGGTGATGCCTTGGCAACAATCTTGCAGAGTGTCAACAAGATTGGACTATGGATTTGTCTGCATTGATGGGACAGGGGGTGGAGAGGGTTAGTACTTTCCAGTTCCTGGGAGTCCATACATCAGAGATCCTCTCTTGGAACGAATGCATCAAGGGAACTGTGAAGAAGGCATTGCCAACACCTCTACTCACTAAGATATCTGATGAGATTTGGCATGTAATCGAATATGCCACTGAATTTCCACAGATACACTGTGGAAAGGTTACTGCCTAGTTGCATCATTGCCTGG
Source organism: Narcine bancroftii (assembly GCF_036971445.1). NCBI lineage: Eukaryota > Metazoa > Chordata > Chondrichthyes > Torpediniformes > Narcinidae > Narcine > Narcine bancroftii. The sequence goes on from NC_091476.1 coordinate 133,972,496, forward strand.
TTTAGTAATTTGACAGACCAGGAATGCCGAAGACTGCAGAAAATAGCAGACATAGCTCGGACCATCACAGATTCTATTGTCCAAACCAATGAAGACATCTATGTGAGGCATACTTACTTTATCTTTGTACTCTTCTGATGTTATTCGTACCAGATTGAGCAAATATTCCATGAAATGACACCTGTTAGGAATCATTAAGATGCTTTAATCATGCACATCAAATTAGATTCATCGAGGTAATGCTGCTCCCTTTCCTTCATTCACGCCATGAGAAGAACAATAAAAAACAAATTCTGTGCCATCCATGAACTGAATCCCGGTTTCTCTTATCTGTTAGCATATTTGGATAATGAGGGACTTTCTGGATTCAGAAACTGTGCTCCTTCCAGTTTGGGGAAGGGCTGACTCCTGTCTTCTGATTGTTGTGATTTGTGAGTTCGGCTGTCAATAAAACCAGATAGTTCCCCTCGCCAGTTGTGTGAGGATTTAAGAATCAATCATGTCTTTCATAAGGTAATTAGTTACATAGGAAAGCTATGGGCAGCACTGAGGAAACAGCAAATAGGATTACTCTTTTGGGAGCCATCATAGACTTGATGGCTCAAATGACCATGGATGGGATAATCATGGACTTCAGGAGAACCAGGAATGACCATCCTCCATTACTCATCAATAACTCTGAGTGAAGAGAGTAGAGAGCACCAGATTACTTGGAGTCCATTTAACTAGTGACTTATCGTGGGCACATCTTCTCATTTGTCAGGAAATCACAACAGCTACTGCATTTGCTGAAAAAACTGAAGTGAGCAAAGCTACCAGCCACCATAACCTTCTATCAGAGCTCTATTAAGAGTGTCCTGGTCGGCTGCATCACAGTGTGGTATGGTTGCTGCAGAGAAATGGATCAGAGGTCAATCCACAAGGCTATAAGAGTGGCAGAGAGGATCACTAGAGCCACCCTCACCTCCCATTGATGTGAAATACCAGGATCATTGTCTGAAGAGGGTGCAAAAAATCATTGCGGCCCCTTCCACTCCACACACAGCATCTTTCAGCTACTCCCTAAAGGAAAGAGATACAGGAGTATCTGAGCCAGCTCCACCAGGCAGAGAAATGGTTTCTTCTCATGGGCAGTAAGAATACTGAACAACCAAAGGAACTGTGCACATTAACCATCCAAGATTCTCATATTTATTCATCAATATTTATTTATTTGTATTTGTGAATACTTGACCTGCCTATGTATTATTTGTCTGCACGTGTTTTATTTCTGATTGTGTGACTGCATGTTTTACAGTAAGGACCAGAGAATACTCTTTCATCAGATTGTACTTGTGCAACCAGTACAATAATAAACCTCTGCTGTAACATACATGTGAACCTGTGATTTTAACAAAGATTACACTCAAAATTATCTTAACCAATGGGAATGGAAAGGGAACTGAGGGATGAATTTTGAAATCGTTTTCTATTATACTGTAGAATTAGGCAATTAGACCCATTCATATAGTCATTATGTCTTCACATCTAGGATTTGTGTTTGAAGATTCAAAGTGCAATTCAATCCCAAACTAATCTCCATCAAAGAAAGGAAGATCAGAATCCCTGAAGCAAACACTGTCACTCTGCTTGGACCCTGAGATTCCCTTTTGTTTATTTGAGTGCTTCAGATTGTCCATTCCTTACAACAAACAGAAAGGCAGCCTTGAGCATCTGTGCTTAGATCAAGGGACTGAATAGTCAATGAATGATGGCTTGGGACAGAGTCATATTGGGCCTAATAATATGGTTCACTGGAAACACAAGGGCTGGGTGAGTGATTTGGAGACCCTATCAAACACAAGATTTAAATTCCCTTAATTAATAACTGAAATAAAATGAGGGTGTTAGCAATGGTGATGACAAAACTGGTCACACAGTAAAAACAGAGCCTTCATCCCACTAGGCCATGCTGACCATTGTTATACTAATCTTGTCCAAACCCAGTTTCTTCTTCCAACATGCCCATCAACTACCCCCTGGATTATATTCCTTACAATGTTTCTAATTAACCTTGTTCCTCCAACCCCAACATTGACCAGTCCTCCCACCCTAACACTGACATTTCTGCTGACCATAACAATGACCATTCTCCTGATCATGCTGGCGACCACTCTTCTCGAACAATTGGAGGGGGTGGAGATGATACATCGGGAGGAGAGGATGAATAAATACCTGTACAACTAGCTATCAGTGTAACTAGGGAGAAGCTGTCCTCCCTTGGACTCCGCACCCATTTCTGTAACTGGATGGTGGATTTCCTAACAGAAAGACCACAGTTTTCCAGGTCAGTAGCAGAACGTCGAGCCCCATCACGCTGACCACTAGCACACCTCCGGGCTGTGTTCTCAGCCTGCTCCTGTTCATGCAACTGACCCATGACTGCATAACCAGATTCAGCTCCAACAGTGGGCATTTTGACACAGAAACTTTGGAATTATTCTGAAAAAAATTAAAATACTTTCCTCCGGTGTGTCCTGATGTGGTCATTTACATAGGAGTACTTTTATGGCACTTTTACACAGCCTTCTTGGTTGCAAACTTTGTCGGAGGAGTAAAGTCATATTCATTAAGCCTATTTCTTACAGAATGGCTGCAGTCATTTTACACTGCAACCATTCCTTAAAAATGTGTAGGGGTCCCAATGGAAAAATTATGGGATGGAATTTACATAATAAATTCCGTCTTGACATTTTTACACTGTCTGCGACAGCCCTGGTGTAATCTTTCAGATCCTCAGCTGAGACTTTGAACACCACCCAATCCATTGACTTGAGGAATTCCTGTAACCATTCTTCAGCCTCCTGTGACCACCTTCTAGCTGTCCTGGTCTCCAGAGCTTCCCTTTTTAGTCTCTGTCTGCAAAAAAGCAAAAGGAGCACTGCCAGGTGATTCAGCTAGCTAAAATGCAGAGAGAATGGTGGGCCTTCTTGGTAAAGCAGCAATCAAATGTGCTGGGACCTCTGGTACAGCAGGTTACATGCTGGCGATAGTTGGGCAGGGTTTTGTTGACATTGGCCTGGTTAAAGACACCAAGAGATTTGTAATGTGTCAGGGTAGGCCTTCTACTGTTTAATGAATACAGCAAGCCACTCCACAAGTGCCTGTTTGTAATTGGCATTGGGAGAATCACTGATGAAAACTCTCGGGGTAGATAGAAGGGGCTGCATTTGCTCTAAGGCAGTGGAGGAGGGGGATTAGCATAACTCCAATATCTGTGAACCTGCAGAATTAATGAAAGAGTGCACATCACCCCCTCTCTCTTTGCCAGAATCCAAGTGCTGATCCAATCTATGAATGGTGAAATTGTCCGCTGTGTTCAGTGCAGCCAACAACTGAGATTTGTCTCAAGTGTCTCCGATAAAACACCCTTGCCCTCAGGTCATCAATTTTATTATCTAGTGACTGGACATTTGTTAGTAATGTGCATGGTAGGGGTGGTCTCAGACCGCTGCGCTTCAGTCTTGTTTGGATCTCGACATTTCCAACCTTGACGTTGGTGGTGGCCTGGCTAGTTGGAGATTTCTCTTGGTGATTTGGGCATGTGGGGGGAAGGGGAGGGCAGGGATTTATCCTCCTTCCTCCAACTTGTGTGGCTTCTTTCAGAGACGGAGATCATCCTCTGCTAATATCGCAACAATCCCAATAGCTCACCCTGGGGAATTCAGTCAGCCAACAAATGATCAGCAACAGCTTCTAGTTAGTTCTTGTGGTTGTCACAATGACCTGCCCCATTGGTCAGCACAGAGAATCACAAGTTGAGCACTGCCAAAATTAGAGGAGTTCCAGCAGCCAATAAGGGATGGTTACATTCCAGGAATGAAACAAGAGTACACAATATATCATGGTGAGAAACCAAGCCCACTTATCTTCCTTGCCCATATACCTAGGTGCACAGAGGTGAAGTGTTATAGTCATATTTTTATGGTTTTGCAGTGATACTTACTTTAAAGTCACAGTGCTCTCCCCACCCTCTCCGAGCACAAACCTTCACATTTAATCATTTTAACAGGTCTACACTCCTCATTCTCATCACCTTTCTTACCCTCAGAAGCAAAATCTTTTTAATCTTGTGAAAGCTTGCAAAGTTTTACTGGCAGCCAGAGAGGTGTTGAAGTTTCTGGGGTAATGTAATCCCAACACCCAAAGCAGTAATTGTCTATCATTTATCATGTTTCCTGTGTACAGTGGCTGCCCTGTTTCTTGCATCACAGGAGTGACTGCACTTCAGAAATACTTCATTGGCTGTAAAACACTATGGGAGATCTTGAGGTCAACAGAAGTGCACATTTTTCCTTCTAGATAGACCATCTAAGATTACAATTGAAATATTAAAATAAGTTGTTTGGAAGCAAAGTACATGTGACTCCATGTTGAAATTTCTCTTTGGCAAACCTTTATTGAACCCTATGCATCTCTCTTACTCTTTTCCTCATTCAGTCTTTCCTGCTCTTCTTTTCCTTATCACCTCTCTTCTCTCCAACTTTACCTCCACTTTTTCCCACTTTCCATTGATTGAGTAATTCCAATTTTAAAAAGTTTAGACATCCAGGCCCTTCCAGTCCACAATCCCATGCCGCCTAATTACCCCAATTAACCTACAACCCCCGTATGTTTTTAAATGTGCAAGGAAACCAGAGCACCCGGAGGAAACCCATGCAGACATGGGGAGAACATACAAACTCCTTACAGATAGTGCCAGATTTCAAATCCCGGTCGCTGGTGCGGTAATAGCGTCGCGCAAACCTTTCTCTAACTGTGCTGACCAAATTATTTTTAAAATTTGTTAAATTTAAATTTTAAAAAATTTATATTTAGGCATATAGCACGGTTACAGGTCCTTTTGACCCACGTGCCAATACCGCATAATTACACCAATTGACCTACAACCCCAGTACATTTTGAATGGTGGAATCTACAAACTCCTTACTGTCAGTGCCAATTGAAACCCCGCTCACTGGTGCTATAACAGCGTCACGCTATCTGCCACACTAATTATGCCACCCTCTTTCTCCACAGACACAGCTTGACTTCCTGAGTAATTCTACCACTGTATCTGTTACCTTTATGTAGCTTGTATGTCAATGTTGGAATGAAACTTGACAGGATAAGTGGGAGTTCACACGCGGGGAGGTGTGGTTGTTTAGTGAGCGAGAACAGTTTTCTCCGTCAGTTTTCTTGTAACTACTGTATCTGACATCAAAAGCCCATAAATGCTAACAGATAAAGGAAGTAGTTGAAAAGGGATTCAGATTCAGTTTGGCGGTTAATGCACTGTTTGGAAATACTTTGCCTGGTTTCCAAGGTAACGAGCATCCATTTGTCCCAGTGGTGACTGGTTATGAAGTGAAGTAATGTTTGAATCCAGAGCAAAGCAGTGAATCTTTAGGACCAGCGATTTCTATTACCATATAAAATTAAAGAGCAGAGCAAAGAAATCTTATATCTGAGATTCACTGATTATGACAGAACATTTTGTAATTTTTGGGATGATTACACAAGAAAGTGATTGAAACCATGTTTTGTTTTATACCACAGAGATTCAAACTGAGAGGCAACGTAATGTGCAAGTGAAACATCAACAGTGAGGACAGTCAGCATGGGAGATCAGATATCTGCAGTCTTGGCATTGAGACTGGGTCAGGCACAACTATCACAAGGAGCTGGAGTGACGCTGAGTCAGGACTCCAGGACCTCCATGTCCGTGGGGTTGTCTCTTCCTGCAGGCCTACCTCATATCCAATGGGTAGTTCCAGCCCACAGGGGTGTGCAGTGCAACACGCCAATTCCATGATTTCACACTGGCTGGAGTTTTGCCAGCTTGTAATGCAAAAAAGCATTTCACTGGCCACATCTAAGAGCAGCCTGGTTTGTGAGTGAAACACCATCTCTCAGTACTAACAAAGTGTTTGTCAGGGATTATTTGACATAAGGTTGACCAACAGCAGCTAGAATATAGAACCAAAATCTACAGCACAGTACAGGCCCTTTGGCCCACAGTGTTGTGCATTCCTAATAATCTATTCCTGACACCTGCTGAGAATAACCCTACTGCATAACCCTCCATTTTTTAGTTCCATGTACCTACTTAATAGTCCCTAAAATGATCCTGTTGTACCTGCCTCTGTGTGAAAAACATCTTGCATTTACCTTGAACATACACCTTGCATTACCCATTTCATTCTGTGGAAAAAGATTCTGGCCATCCACATGATCATCACCTCGTTCACCTCTATCAGATCGCCCTTTGACCTCCATCGCTCCTTTTTCAACTTGGTTCATTCCAGCTTTCCAACCCTAAATGTTCAGTACTTTTAGACAGTCATTCTTTCACAGCCCATGCCTAATGATAGGTTCCATTCACTCAACACAAGATGCTCTGGTATAAAATGATCATCATAGCTTGCAAACCATGCATTGCTCCCATCCTCTGTAATTTCCTCTTATTCTGCAATCCATTGAGACCTTGGTGCTTTTCTGAATCTGGCCTTTTGATCAACCTCAATTGTAGCCCTCCACCTGGCTGCTTGAGCTTTTGCCTGGCTGGTTCACAGGGTAGCACTGAATGGACCCCCTCTACCTGCAACATTCTATTTCAAGTTTGGGGCCCCAAACAGTCTTTCCAAGTGAAATAACACTTCATTGTGAATCAACAGGCTTCATCCTCTGCATCTAGTGCTCCTGTTGTAGTACCTCTATGTTGGAGAGACGAGGTGAAGACTGTGATATCTCTTTATTGAGCACCTCAACTCTGCTCACTGCAATAGTGTCACCACCCATTTCAATTCCCCTTCTCATTCCCTTGCTGACATGTCTATCATTGATCTCATGCACTGCCAGGCTGAGACCACCTGCAAATTGGAGGAACAACACCTCATCTTCCATCCGGGCACCCTCCAACCAGATGGCATTAACATTGACTTCTTTGGTTTCCATTAATAGTACCTCCCCTTATCTTTTACCCCATGTCTCATTTCCTCTAGTTCTGTCTGTCTCTTTCTTCCCTTTTTTCCTCTGTCTCCTTTCACAGAGCCAAAATTAATTTCTCACCTTTTCTCTTATCATATCCAATGAACTGCTGGCCTAGATTCCCCCACCCTTTTATTCTTCCCCCTTTCTCTCCCAAGTCTTTAATTCAGACACCTGCCTGCTTTTTTGCTTACATCTTGAAGAAGGTCTCAGGCCCGAAACGTCAGTTACATATCTTTAACTCCTATAAGACCGGTTGAGTTCCTCCAGCATTTCTGTGTGTTTTTATTAAATGCACAGCATCTGCAGACATTTGTGTTTCAACTCTTTCAAGTTGCACACCATTCTGACTTGAAAATACATTTCTGCTTCGAGTTACATAGCTAAACAACGTGGAAACAGGCTCTTCAGCCCAATTTGCCAACGCGAGAAATCTGTTATTTTTCAGTGATGGCACACAGATGGAATCGGATAGTTCAATGTTTTGTGTTTATCTGTGTTTGTGTTTTTAGGTTGGCTTGAATGGTTGATGGCTATAGCAGGCATTGTGGCTGAAGATAGTTCAATGATTTAATCACCTCATTCTTCTGGACTCAACTGGATGGTTTCTGTGATATTAAGATTAGTCATCAATATTATTTCACACACTAAGATGACATACCTTGCAAGAAGCTTATCAACATAGTTTGTAAACTGTCCATACATTGCTCCCTCCTTCTGTAATTTCCTCTCATTCTGCAGTCCCTTGGGACCTCAGAGAAATTAGCAGATAAAGTAGATCGGATTTTATGTGTAATTTATCATGGGCTCAGTAGTGCACACATTCCCTCTGGAGGATATTATTACCGGGACATCTGATGGTTTTAGTGATGAAATTGTAGCATAGTGTTTGGTCACAATCCACCTGGATATGCATACATTTCCAATTTACTCCCAATAAACTGGAACACTCTGGGTGTGCTCTCCCATCCACTCCTTCCCATGGGTCCTGAACTTTTCCTGTCTCTATTAGCATCCATCCCTAAATGTAACACGTTTGGTTGTGATAGATATTAGCCAAGTGAGATATGTTGAAACCACTGTAATGAGAGGGTGCTAGTGATCCTCCTGACCATTAGAGGGAGTTGGAGACCAGTCTTTGGCATCAGGGGTTGGATTCAAGATGATACCTTCACAGATCTTGAATCTATAGTTAATAAAGTATAGTTGTTTTAAAAGAATCCAAGTTTCTTTATTACAAAATAAAAAGAAACATCACATGGTACCAACAGTGTGCAGAATGTGTATCAGTCATTATCAGCAGAGATATGGGGAGTGTAAAGAAATCTTATGTTGTAAATTGGACTGGAAATGTCGACCTTGAGTGGAGGCTGTTCAAACAAAGATTTATGCTGTACCTGCAAGCCATTGTACTTGATAGAAAACCTGATGCATGGAAGATTGCACTGCTACTTACCTTGGCATGACCTCAAGCACTAGAAGTTTTCAACACATTTGTTTTTGCCAAGGCTGAAGACCAGGGCAAGTTTGACAAGGTTATCGAGGTCTTTGATGAACACTGTTCACCAAAGAAAAATGAAACATTTGAGAGGTACGTGTTTCACTCATGCACACAACTGCAGGCAGAGAACTTTGGTAGTTTTTCAACAAACTTGAAATTAAAAGCAATTTTGGATCGCTGCAAGATTCAATGATCCATGATCAAATTGTGTTTAGGATTATTGATAAGAAAATGAAAGAGAGGTTGTTGTGAGAGATGGAGCTTACCTTAGCTGAACCCAGTGAATTAGCTCTGCAGCACACAAGAAAGTTTGGTGAGAGTCCAAAAGCCAGTGAAAATGAAGGCATAACCATAGCCATACTATGTGTTCACACACAAACAAAAAATTGAGATATAGGAGACAACAAAAAGATGGAGAAACATTCAAGTGCAAACAATATGGCACTCAACATGCACAAAAACAATGCCCTGCCTATAGAAAAGTCTGTAATAAGTACAAAGGGCAGAATCACTAGGCAAAGCAATTTTTTTTCCAATGGGAAACAAAACAGAAGTGAAAGCGTGCATACTACATACACTATAGAAGAAACTGCCCTCAGTGATGCACTCTTTGTAGACATTGAGGTGCAGAAAGATTCTAAACCAACAGACCACAAGCCATTAAGAGCAATGGTCAAGAAAAATCTCAGTGAAATGTTGCTGTGAATCCAAAAAACTGGTGATGAAGCAATAACGTTATGACTTGAATTTGTGTACACACCAGGGAAACGTATTTTGTTAGCTGATGCATTATCCAGGGCAACAACGCAGAGTGAAGCATGCAATGAGTGGTCCACAATAATGGATGTGAATCTCCACGTGAACCTGAGTACTGAATCTCTTCCCATATCCGACATGAAATTCAAGCAGATCACAGCAGAAATAGAAAGATGGCCTAGAGGTGAATGTCAGCCATTCTACAACATCAGAGCTGAGTTGAGTGTTGTCAATGGGCTTCCGCTCAGACAGAGCAGAATTATTATTCCTCAATCACTACGATAAGAGATGCTGAAAAGGGTGTATGAGGAGCACCTTGGAATGGAAAAATGCAAGAGGAGGGCCAGAACTGCTGTTTATTGGCCAGGGATAAATGCTGACATTGGCAGGATGGTTTTAAGCTGTGAAACCTGTCTGAAACTCCATGCAAAGCAAGAACCATGGCAGAAAGTTGGGACTAATCTGTTCCACATGGATGGAAATAATTACTTGCTGGTTATTGATTATCTATCTAGCAATCCATAGATTGCTTCCTATTATGTCTGAAGCTTGTGTGATCAAATATACGAAATCGATCTTTGCAAGACTTGAAATTCCTCAAATTGTCTACAGTGACAATGAAGAGTACAATTTTCAATATGTGACTTCAAGTCCTCTGCATCCACAGTCAAATGGTAAAGCAGAGAAAGAAGTTCACATAGTTAAACAGTTGCTCAAGAAAGCTCTAAATCGAGACTCAGATGCACATCTAGCTCTAATGAGTTACAGAGCTTCACCACTTGAACATGGCATTTCACCCACTGAGCTTCAGATGGGACAGAGACTATGTATAACACTTACCTACTCTGCAAACCTAAACAAGAACAGAGATGTTGAAAATGTCAAACAGAAACTAAAGCATGGCACAGTGAGACTCAAAGCTTCCAACACTTGGGGCAAAAAGGGTACCGTTGAGGAGGAAGTAAGTCCAAGATCCTACACTGTCAGAATAGAGAATGGTCAAATACTGAGGAGGAATTGAAAGAGCCTGCTGAAAATCCAAGAACAGACAAATGGAGAAGATCCAGCCTGCACAGTAACCGAGGAAGCACCACCAGTGCTGGACAGTAGTGGAGCAGCAGAGACGACATAAGCACCTGTGTTAAGAAGATCCATACATGTTATCAAAGCACCTCACAGACTGAATCTCTGAAAGCAAAAGAACTGCACACTTAAAAATTTGTGCTCCCAATGTTTGTGTTTACGATTGTGTTGAACTTTAAATTGAAATGAATACTGTATTAGTTTATTATGTTGCTAAACATCTTAAGGAAATGGGGATGTAATGATAGAGTGATAGTGAACTTCCTGACCACTAGAGGGAGATTGAGACTAGTTTGTAGATTTAAGATGGATGCCTCCAAACAGTCTTAGTCTATAGCTAATAAAGTATATATATTTTTAAAAATTAGCCCGTTTCTTTATTACAGTAAAAAGAAACATCACAGTCACCAACTCTGAATAGCAGATGAGAGGTGGCTTGGACTTGGCTTGAAAGGGAGCTTGAGTTTAAGCAGATTTTGAGAAAAATCTTTGCATTTAAAATATCTAGACTGATCAATAAATTTAGGTTTTATGTTTGGCAAGTGCTTGGTTGAGAATGTTCCCTGCAAGTGTTAAAGCTCCTTGTTGATAATGTGATAAATTAAGGAACATTTTCTCTGTTGTAACCTTTATTCTATTCAAATCCAATTTGGGACGGTCAGCATTTAACCATCATTCTTCTGCACTTTAACAACAATAACGAATTTGTATTTGGCTGGAAGCCTTCCAAATCCGAAGAAAGATTCAAACGGCAGATTAATGTGCAATTCAATTGGGCACTTATGACGTTAAATAATTTGACCAGTGTTTTGGATGGGCAGGAATGTTGACATTTCAGCATAAATGACAGAATGATTGAAAAGCTTTGTTTATGAGGAGGGAGATGGCTGCAAAGGTTGAACTCTGTATGGGGCCAGCATTGATAAAGCATTTATTGTCATACGTGGACTGGCATCAAAATTATAACTTGTAGCAATTAAAACAGGTACTTTATAAAATAAAAAGTGTGCAAAAGCAATGAAGAATAACAACAAGGGTATGCTTAATTGAATTAAGTATTGTAAATTTAATTTTGCAGCATTCTGGAGAATGGGAAAATATGGAAATGTCAGGCAGGATGATGACTGGAATGTATGCTGTACATTCCAAGCTTGACTCTTTGCAAATGCAAGTCTGCTTTTTCCACTGAGGTTAGGAGAGATAAAACTAGAGGACATGGGTTAAGGGTGAAAGTTTAAAGGGAACATTATGGGGAACGTCACACAGAGAATGGTGGGAGTGTGTAACAAACTGCCAACTGATGTGGTGAATGCGGGCTCAGTTTTAATATTTAAGAAAAATTTGGGCAGGTACATGGATGGGTGGGGTATGGAGGTATAGGGAGTAGGTGCAGGTCAGTGGGAAAAGACAATAGTAGTTTGGCACTGACTAAAAGGGTCGAAGGGCTGTAGTGCTCTATTGTTCTAATCAATGTTACTATTGTAATTGATTGATTAATGAAAGTACACAATGTTCAAAGTAATTTTAAAATATTATAACCAGTTCACAGATTTTGCAATGGTAAAGTTAATCTTATTTAAGGTTTTAGTTAAAACTGTCTACTTGTTTTCCAGCCTTTTTTGCAAATGGAAAATAACAACCCAAATGCACCTCTCCCCTCAGGAAAATGGCATGGGTGTCCGGGTTCTCCTGATTCTGGAATTGGCTTCAAGGCATCCCTGGATGCCAGAGAGACTGGGTATTGAGTGAAGCCTTGCCCTGTATATCCAGGCAATGATTGACAGCACCACAGTTTGTGGTGAAGCCTAGACTCCAGTCACTGTCTATGAGGGTGGTGAGAATTGACTATCATATCAAAACATTTCAAAATGATTACATATTCTACAATACATAAAATATGTTAGGTATAAGTATCTTTAAATAAAGTATAATCAGTTCAAAATTAATTTTCTTCATCTTCAGTTTGGGATGGCTCCTTGCAATGATCTTGATAATGCAGTCAGGTTCCTGGTCGAATGCTGGCAAACCTCTATGTTGTTGGACAGCAAGAGCAATACAATGAGTGATAGTTTACATCCTAAATTTTTAACCAAAGAACACCCTGGTGTATGTCTGTTAGCTTCCAAAAGGAATTGCAGCCTTAAGGTTGGTGTGTTGCAATAACCACATCATTTGGTTTCCTCTTCTCCAATGGGCTGGGTGACATTCATAGCAGCCTATGCCTCACCAGCCCCTGTGCTCCAAGGGTCTGGTTAGGGGTGTTCTGTGGACTTTCTGGGAGGCATAGCAGGCTTCCAGAGCTGTTTATACAGTAGGCCTTGGGAACTAAGGCCCCGCCCATTGCCCATATTATTTGATGCTGTCAAAAAGCTTTCCACTTTAAAAAAATGACTAAAAATTCTAAATTTTAAGCCAATTAAAGGACAAATTGTGCTATTATATCACAGATAACAGATCATTTCTTTGTTTGTGTTTATGCCTAATTTTAAGAAAGATTCATATGCTCATTATTTATTATTGTACATTTATATCTACAGTGTAAACAGTTTGTATACAGATTGCAGTTTATATTATAGAAATTGCTAAGCCCACTAGGAAAAGGAAAGAAAAACTAATCCTAAGGTTGTAAGTGATGTCGTGTATGTACTGTGACAATAAATTTGAACTTGGAACTTTAACTTTGAAGTTGAAATTCATTCTCTTGAACATCTGAAGATATGTTTTATTAATTTCTACTCACTGAGTTTGTACTTCCAAATCTCCTATTTATTGATGTTTCGAGAATAAAATTTCGGAATCCTACTTTAACTCGCATCCATTCTTGCACATTTGGAATATGCTACTTAAGGGGGATTACGACCATCATAACCAACAGGGCAGAGGAAGTTGAGTTAGTTCAGCCATTTAAGTGGGATATTTTCTAATAAATGATGCAATATGACATTGGGATTCACATTCAACAGAATCTTTGAATGGAAGGGATTATCTTCTACAATCTCAGACCATCTCAAAGTGTATTCCAGCCAATGTTGTATGTGGGATTGTGGTCAAAGTTTCAATGTAATAAAGCAAGCTTTCAATCAGGTAACCTAGTTAATGATTTTGCTTAAAGATTAAAAGTTGGCCAAGATGTTGGAGCAACCTTTCCTGCATAATGCTGCTGCAGGTATTTGAGTCCACCTACAAAGTAGTCTCATATCTCAGCCAATGAGGTAAAGCGCCCTCTCAGCACTGTGGAGTGGTGCTGGAGTACAACAGAATGTATGTGTTGCACTTAAAACCAGCTTGAAATAAATGACAAACAACAAAGTAAAAATAAATATGATGGAGTTTGTTGCAATTTATTTCATTGGAGAGTTTGAATATTGTCCAGAAGAAACATGTGGAGCAATGCAGCAATAAATGTCAGTAGCCTGAATCCTGCTGAGCCACAGAACAGACTCTTGTGTCGATTTAACGGACATTTATTCCTTGCATATGTAGAGTTGTAGTAGTTCCTGCACTCTCAGCACTGGTTGCTCAGAGAGGATTCCTTGAGACCCTTAGTAGGAAGGGAAACAGATGATAACATTTTGTAGATCATGAAACATTTCCATCAGTTTTAAATTAAAGATATTTAACAATTTATTAAATAAACCATCTAGTTCATAAGTAACCAGGTTAACAAAATTATGGAAAACATTAAGAAATATATTTAGGTACAAAGAGAATGGGAAAGAGGATAGATCAAATGAAAAATACAGACGGTCTTTATCTCTAGAGTACCCTACATTTGAATGAATGAACTTATACAGTAGAATTACTATTATCTCAAATTCAACTAACTGGAAACTCAAACAGCCAACAAAAAACAATTGCGGAAATAAATAAATAAATAGTTTTTCGAATAAATAAGGCTGGGCAGATGGACCCCACGGGTAGTGCTGAGAATTTGTTGGACATGCGCCAAGATTTCCCCGCTGAACTAACAATTCTCATACATTCTTTTTGCTGTTGCCACTTGCGTGGAGGTGAGCTGGGTTGGGAGTGCGAGGAAGGTGCCCCAAGGGCCTGACCAAGACATTTGGATGGAGGTGAGGAAGGAGGTAGAGTGCGCCTAGGGCCTGACTGGAACAATTGAATCAGAGCCAGCAGGATGGATATAGGATATGGATGGGGAGGGGGAAGACGGCAGCCATGTTGAGACTTTGCTCTCAAGGCTTGGATTATACCCGGTGTATAAGACAACCCAATTTTGAGGCATGTTGTGTTTGGGAAAAGTATCAGATTCGGTAGGTTCACTGAGAGTTGAGTTTGGACACAAGTGTTGCAATCAAAGGTAATATTAATGAACACACAGGAAACAAATGGGGAAGATGTCAAACAATACTTAATTACTCTACTACTTAATAGCTATATAGAAATTCACATTGGATCCAGGTTGGACTGTGATACCAGTGGCCACCTATCTTCCACACAGGATGAGACAAAAGCTATAATGGTGTAAGCAGGCACATCAGTCACAAGGGACTCCGATACCAATGGCTGCTTACCCTACTACACTCCCCCGCACGCGTACACACTTCACAGACAGGGACTTTCAAACACATTCCCGATTCCCTGTACCATCAGGGGTGCGGCTCTCAGTAATCTATTACAGTACTGCAATGATCAATGATGTTTGATATTGTTGGCTGGTCAGACTTTACATCAGGTATCCACCCAATAGTAATGAAGCAAATTGATGTTAAGTAATTACCATGTGTGATATTTCCACGTTTGTTTATTTCACTGTTACAAAATCAACGGTGGTGTAAGGGTTATTCTCACTATGACTTCCATTGTTTATATAAATTCCGTTCTTCAAGCTTGGCAGGGATGGTGGTCATTAAAATTGTGTGGTCATTTCTTGTGGTTTGTACCTTGGTTCAGAATCCAAATTGCCATTTAACTGTAGATAGTGTTTCATTAATTACTATTTATTCCAATACCCATCAAATATTAAACAATTCATAACTCTACCCACAAAACATTAAAGCCACAGCTTTTTACTGGAGTCTGCAGCAAAATTATTTTGAAATATTACCCTTGGGAGCAAGAGAGAAGAACATATGATATTGTGACAAATATCTTTTGTCCATTTCATACTGATTTTTAAAGCATTGAGATTGTGGCTCTAAGAATCAATCACTCTCCAACTAGTTCTCTTTACATCAGTTTGAGAAATGTTGATTTTCCTAAATGAATTTTTCTTGGCATAGAATCAATTGGAAAACCACCAAGAGATTTAATAGGAGAGTTTCTCCAGTCTGCTTCAGAACCCTGTAAAAGCTGATGCTTTAATCCATTTCACACAAAATATCTTTTTTTTCTCTGTTTATTTGGAGATCAATATGAGCCTATAATGTAATTACTATACTAGACTATTGGTTTCACATCCTAGATCGAGACTGAGATGGTAAACAATCTCAGAGCCTCATTTCAGTATAGGTACAAGTTCCTCCTTCAAATCATGCTTTTTCTATGAATCATTTTTCTGGATTAGTATTTTTTTCCTCATTAAAATATAGTCCATGAAGCAGATTGATCTTCCTGGATCATGAGTTCCATGATTTTAGTCCACAGAAACATTTGATCCAATCGCTGCCTCCCATTTGCAAGGCCTTTCAAGGTATAAACAGAAGACAACAGAATATTATGGGTAGGACCACCCTTCGTTCTGCTGTTTCAGCAACACCTTCCCATTACATCAGGCAGGCAAAAGACCACAGGTGCTGGCCCAGTTCTACATGGAAGTTCGATGGCAATGCCACTCGCTAGGGATCTGATCTGACCTGATCTCCTCACTACAACTACTAAAACCTTCCAATATTACATTCAACCCGTGCAGCAGAGAAGGAAGATCTGGAAAAAAAAATTGACTTGGAGCTGAGGAGTGAACTGAAAATATTCAATCACTGCTGTGAGTGAGATGAGTACGATCTGTACAAGGATCAAGACGATGAATTGAGAAGTATCATCAGCGAAAGAATAGCAAAAGGTTGGTTGTTAACTCTTGGTGGCTACTTGGCATCCTGAAGGTAATTAGGCCCAAAGGCAATTTTCTGTTAAAATGGTAAACATTGAAATTGCACCTGATAAAGTAAGACATGTCAAGGCTAAAGGGCAATGCTAAGTGAAAAGAATTGAGAATAGTATTAAATTACTCATGCACAATGTAATCTCTTTAAGTAACCCCTGAAGAATCAGACTGATTGATTGTAGTTCAATCACTCCCAGTTATTTGCTGATAGATTAGTTCCACTTATTCTCCAGCTCTCAGCAGCTGCTACGTTGGAGTCTGGCACGTTGTATGATTATAAATTCTCTTCAGTCCCTTGCACCAAGTGCTTGATACAGCAGTGTACGTTCCACTCTGTTACTGAAACTTTGTTCAGCTGAAATTAATGGAGATGAATTTTAGAAGTGGAACAAGAATGCAGCACCATTAGTCTTCTGTTTATAGGTGTGGCTACAGTGATATTGTGGTTAAATCTTTAGGTTACTACCCAAGGTCCTGGGCTATTAACCTAAAGACCTGAGTTTAATGTTTTTATCCATAATGGAGAGAACAAAACAACAAGATTGTTAATAAAACTTAACAGCTTCATTAAAGTAGTTTAGGAAATGAATTTCCTGATCAGACATGGTCTTTCCCAAATGTGACTCCATATGGTTGAGAAAGAAGTGAAGAAATGTCTGATGCATCTACTTATTTTTGCAAATGTTTATTGGCATGTTTAGGCCAATACTCTAGATTATTGGACCTATACTTGATTTAAGAAACAAGACTAATTCATTTCTGCTCTAGGCACAATGGTGAACTTCAGCATGAACAATCGTGCGATTAATAGTTGGTATACATGTGGTACAGCCATGCACACAAAAGGTTATCCTAATGAAACTTTGTCTTATAGGAAAAGGAACTGTTAGAATGACCTACAGACGTGATGTGTGCAATACGGTCAAAAATGGCCCTCCTCACTTCCCATTATCTCTTGAAGATATTTAGATGGTGGAGCTCAGAATACATGTGGACCATTCTATTAAGTACTTGTGGGCATACCTCAGTCAAAGCTGGCAGATTTCAGTTCTGGACCAGAGCTCTAGTTTGCAAATATGTGAGAGAGACCCAGATTGATTCTGAGTCAGGAGAGTTCCAGGAACAAGCATGGGCGGGAAGTTAGTCAGGGCAGAGGATGAGTGAAGGTAAAAGAAAGTTGAGGAAAAAGAAATCCATCAAAAAATATCTCGAGATAACAAAACAGTGGAAGTGAATGAAGGAACCAGGAAGGTGCACAATTTAATTAAATAATTGCATTCAATTGTTTATTGTCATGTGCACCAAATACAGGGAAAAAATATTTTGTATGCTATCCAGGCAAGTCAAATTGTTCAGCAGGTAATGCTTTAATAACAAATAAACACATAAATAAATAGCAGCTTTTAATGCGTAAAAATACACTGTCAAATAGTGCAGGATTTAGAGAAAATACAGTTTAAAATCTCTAAGTTACACCATCTTTTGTCATATATATGTACACTTAAGAGTGTAATAACATCAGGAATGAAACTGTCCTTGAAACCTCATATATATTCTGCCTGAGGTGGGGAGAAGAGAGTGTGAATGAGGTACTTATTTTTGCCTCATATCTATTGTACAGATAGAAGTAAAAACACAATGCTGGATAAACTCAGCAGGTCACACTGTGCACAAGATAAAGATACATAACCAATGTGTGGGCTTAATCCCTTCATCAAGGCATGGAAAAATGTAGTCAGGAGTCCAAACAGGTAGAATCCTAGTTTAGATATGATGTCAAATGGCCTTCGGCTCAGTAGTTCCCATTATTCCATGATTCCAGACACAAAAGCAATTCCTGTACTTGTTACTGAGCATTACTCTCTGTTTTGGCCTTTTTCTTACAATGTAGTAAGAATATAAACATTAATGAATTTTTTTATTGTATTGGAAGATTTGACCCAGGAGCACGATTTTACCCATTATGCTTCAGATAACTTGATGAGTGTTTTAACCTCTGCACAGCTCTAACCAATTTACCAACAATGCTTCATTTACCTGAGTGGTGACTGCTTTATGGGGTGTGAATATATTACTTATCCTTCGCCAAACTCACTCACAGTACCTCTGCTTAATGTTCTCCATTACAAATAGTTTCACCTCAGTTAGACTGTAAATGAGGGCAAGAAAAAAGTGAAGAAGTAAGTGAAAAAGACAAAGTAAGAGAGAGAGAGAGAGAAAATAGGAAATATAAATGTATTGATCAGAGATTGCAATAAGCAAACTTATTTTACAGTATGCTAGCAATTGGAGCTCACCTTCCCATTGTCATTGATCTGTTAGATATAACTTAAAATTGCCAGAATGTTGAGGAAAAAATATTGATTAACAATTGTTAATGTTCATTTATCTTGTTTCTGAATAACAGAGGACAAAAAGAAAGTATAAGTTTAAAGATAATTAGTTTAAGTTGTTTAGTCGTAAACATGGATCCGTTCCAATTCACCTATTGTAGTAACAGGTCTACGGTGGATGCCATCTCACTGGCTCTACACAAAGCCCTGGAACATCTGGATAGCAAAGATGCATACATTAGGATGCTGTTTATAAACTATAGTTTGGCATGTAACACCATCATTTCCTCAAAATTGATCAGCAAACTCCAAGAACTGTGTAATTGGATCATGGATTTCCTCAGCTAACGGCCACAATCAGCAAGGATTGGCAAGAACATTTCTTCCACAATCTCCATCAGTACCGGAGTACTATAAGGCTTCATTCTTGGGCCCTTGCTCTACTCACTATATACCTATGACTGTATGACAACAACACCATCTACTCATTTGCTGGCCATACCATGTTAAGGGGAGAAAAAACATCAGCTCCAATGCAGTCATTGTAACGGAGGAACAAATGGGGGGTGGTGCTGGAGAAAGGTTTCTTTTGCGCCAACCGATACTTCTCGACCCACAGAGTTGCTCCAGCAGATTGTGCTTAGCTTCAGACCACAGCATTTTCTATGTGCTGAAGTCTTCAGGAACTGGCACTGAAGAGGAGATGAGGCCATGGTTAGATTCATCATGATCATAATGAATGGGGGTGGTGGGTGCAGGTTTGATAGGTTTCTTGTGGCCCAGATTTCTTTTTGGTGAATGAAAAATTATCATGGAGCACATGGGGCGGCCCAGATAGTGTAGCAGTTAATGCAATACAGTTACAGTACCAGCAACGTGGGTTCTAATCTGGCGCTGTCCATAAAGAATTTGTATATTCTCTCCATGTTGGCGTGGGTTTACTCCAGGTGCTCTGACTTCCTCCCACCCTTCAAAATGTATGGTTGTAATTGAGCAGCACAAGCTCATGGGTTGTAAGGACCTGTTACTGTGCTTTATGTCTCAATTTAAAAAAAAATTATGCACTACCAAGTTCAGAGAGAACTTGCATGTATTGGTTATGCCCTTTCCATCGATAATTGATGAAAACTACATCTATTATTTGCAATCACTCTTTTCCTCAAGAAGGAGTTAAGTTGTTGGTGGGTCTGTGAGTGATTATTTAATTTGAGGCATACAGCACTGTAAAAGCCATTTCAACCCACGAGGCCATGCCACCCAATTAGCCTGAAACCCCCGGTACGTTTCGAATGGTGGGAGGAAACCGGATGCCCCAGGGAAAACCCATGCAGACACTGGGAAAATGTACCAATTCCTATAGACAGCATTGGCTTCGAACCCCTTCCCGATCACTGGCACTGTAAAGGCTTCCCCAGCCATGTCACCCAGTCATGAGAATATGGTTCTGCATTCTATACTGTGTTCGTGTAGCCAGGGCCTCACTGTTTCAACCCATCTGCATTGTTTACTTAAATATAATCAGAGGCTTAAAATAATATTTTCTATCCCAATTTTACCAAAATCTTTTACCAAACACTTTTGTTAGTGAATAGTACTTAACCATTAGAGTTCTTGTTTATGTCCTGTGAAAATATTTCCCTTGTAAGTCACTTGGTGATGCACCATTACAAGAAATGTCCCTTTGATTGTAAAAATATATATGTAGGATTTCATTTTCACTCATTTTGAACAAGATTTAAAGACCTCTTTGTCATTTATTAACTTTTAAGATATCACTGCATTCAGTCTTCTTTGGATAGAATACATTACATCTCTAATATAACAAAGCTGAAGGATTCCTTTTTTAATCTTGCTGTAACTACTTCAACAGTATAAACAGAATGCCCTGAGATTTAACAAAATGCCGTGGCTCAAACTGTTTAGTTAAGTAAATATGTCTTCATGAATATCCTTCAACATCCTACTTCTCACCATTTATTTCCACTCCAAGGTCTTGACATTTTTTTTGCCCTTGAATGTAGTATAATAGATGTAGTACATTCCTAGATAGCATTAAATTCACTCATTTTCATGCATACACATTATATGTGGCTGTTTTTCTCACATTTTTTCTCTTTCCATCTCTGACAATGGAAAATTATTTGAGTTAGCTCTTCATCTGCACAGTTACCAAAAGCAGAATAAATTCTATTAAAAATATAAGAAATTCCATAAACCTGTAGCTTAATTGGTGAACATGCCTCAATGTCTTTCTTTCTTTTCTTTCCTTGCTCTCTGTGTGATGGGGGCAGTAACTCCACATCTTTTTCCCTACAACATTTGATGCATTTGGTCATTTCATCCTTCTCAGTTCTGGCAGTCCTGGCCATCAGACATATTAACTCACATTTTCTTGTTTGTGTTCTGCAAAGGAATTGGATATAAAGTAAATGAAATGTGTAACTGCTTGCTTTTTTTTTTACTGGCAAGGCCCCGATTTGAATGCAATTCCAATGACTGACTTAACCAGTGGATAATTTGGAGAAAAAAAAAATTTCATGGGTTCTAGCTGTTTAATTTTCATGTGCTAAAGTTTCTGAACTGCCCAGATTGCAAAAAAGTTGGGACAAAAAGGGACAGGGAGAGTCAACGTGGATAGACTTTTTCAATTAAGAGTGCGGGATATTCAAATCAGAGGCCATGGTTTGAGATTGAAGGGGGAAAATTATAAGGGGAACATGAGGGGAAATTTCTTCACGCAAAGAGTGGTTGGGATGTGGAATAAGCTTCCGGCAGAGGTGGTTGAAGCAGGAACGTTATTTACATTTAAGGAAAGACTGGATAATTACATGGAGGGGAGAGGATTGGAGGAGTATGGTCCAGGTGCTGGTCAGTGGGACTAGGAGGGTGGGGATTTGTTCTGACATGGACTAGTAGGGCCAAACTGGCCTGTTCTGTGATGTATATGGTTATATGGTTATAATTTAGCACATCTGGTCAAAATTTAAAATTTACATTCAGCCGATATTTACATCTATTTCTGTGATGTTTGAGCATGAAGGATTTACCTGAAAACTAGGGCGAACATCGCTCTAATCTTGTTTGTATGGAGTTTGCATTCTCTCCCCATGGATAGAATGGTCAGTGCAGACTCAATGGGCTGAAGGGCCTCCTTCCATGGTTACACTTCTATGATTCTGATTGGAAGGATTATGATAGATAGACTCAATGTGTTTGGGCTGCGCACCAGTCTGTTTAGGTTGTATAACATTCTATCTCTCCATTTCCCCTGCAGAGAGCTCCATTCTGCTCCAGGTGAGCTGAAACACAGAACAAGTTACTTAAAATAAATTCAGTCAACGGTTTCAGCGCTGATCCCATTGCCATCTGGACCACCCTCTGGGTAAAGCTCAGACCCTGGAGTATGCAAACAGAGTAATTGTTTAAAGCTGACTATCACTGTGTGATGGGAGGGGAGGGAAACATTAAAAAAAACTCTTTCTAATCCCAAGTGCATTAAGTTTTGCTGTGCATTGTAAAGCAACAGGTTCCAGGCAATTAAATTGCTGTTTTTATCATTCAGAAACTTGCCCAGTGATTGGCCTTGAGTGAGCCTTTGGACACTCTCTTCAACTCTTCCTAGGATGGCAGAGCTCCTACCTCTGGATTGAAAGGCAGTAGAACTGAATCCCTGCACCTGGCACAGTTTGGATTAACTCCTGTGAGCAGAATTAAGAGCAAGTTCAGAACTTTAGGGATAAAACATGAAATGTATTTCAAGCCATCGAGGTTTACCAGGATGTTGTCGGGATTGGGGAATGTGTCTTTTGAGTTAAGGTTAACAGAACTAGGGCTTTTCTCTTTGGAGTGAAAAAGGTTGAAAGGTGAGTTAATAGAGGTCTACAAAATTATGAGAGACATAGGTAGAGTGGAGAGCTTATACATAAAGAAGTGCTGGAGAAAGTCAGCCGGATATGCAGCATCCTTAAGAAGTAAAAGGTAGTCAAAGTTTCAGGCCTGAGCTCTTTGTCCGGAGGTAGCACTAAATGTCCTTTATGGACAAGTGTTCCAAACAGATGCAGGAGAAGGAGAGAGGACTTTATTTAACTTGAACACTTTGAATCTAGCTACAGATTCTTAAATCAACAAAATTAGTTTCTCTCCATCTCCCAAATGTTGCACCTGGAACTGTAAATTATCCTTTCACTTGCAATAAATACTGATCTACTTTTTGTTTCTTCTCACAATATAACCCTTGGAATCTAGATATTATTTGAACTATGACACCATGTTGCATTCCTTCCGAACCCTATCCAGCCCTCCTGAGGTAGAGTCCCACTCACACAAGAGAACTGTGCAGTCAGGGCTTTCAAATTAATGGGATAATTGTTGCAGTGGAACTGAACCCTGAAAGATCAAGGTCCATGCCAGTGAAGAATAAATTTCAATTATCTCTCATTTCCCAGTCATAGTCTGAAAGTCATGGCTTGTCCTCATTAAAGTAATTTAAAAATTTTGGGCACAGGTTCTCTCTCTACCTATTTCACATAGGAAATTTCAGAGCCCCCCCGCTGTTCTTCAACTGAAATAATTGATTTAAACTCTTCCACTACCAATGGACTTGAATCTACAGTATATCCTTGAGTTATTGACTTCTCTAGTAAGTTAAATCAGTCCGTCCGTTGAGGCCATTAATAATTTTATGGAGCTCAATTAAATTTCCCCAGGCTTCTTTCTTGCAATGAAAATAATCTCAGTCTGGGCTGTTCTCCTCCAAACTATAATTCTCCAGCACTTGCCACGGTCTGGTGTTGCTGTTCTTGGAGGGAAGTAATTTGAGCTCCTGTACTGCCCAGTGTCGATTCATCCTTTCTTCTGTGGAATGTGATCTCTGTTTTTCCAAGCATGTGATGTTTTCAATGTTCCGGGTGTTTCACTGCTCACATACCTCCCAGCCTGTGACTGGTACACCAGTCTTAGTCACTGACGGTCTGCTCGCTGTAAGACCACTGAAGCTATGATAGTCTGGGCAGTGCTTATTATATTTTGAGATTGGAAAAAAACCATGACCTCCAAAATAAATCCACTGATTGCCCAGAACCTTTACAGATGCCAATCGAACTTTGGAAAATGAATGTTGACTTTCCATTTGTTTCTGCCAGGTATACGTTTAAAGTAATGCATCTTAGATCCCTCTGTCCTTTCATCTAATGGAAGTTCAGTAACCTGTGCTCCTGCTGAGGCCTCTTCTACATCAAGGAGACTGGACAAGACTGGGGATTGCTTTGTCGAGCACCTTCACTCCATTTGCCACAAGAGGCAGGATCTCCCAATGGGCAGTCGCTCTAATTGCTGTACTACCAGGTTGAGGCCACACACAAATTGGAGGAACAGCACCTTATATTTTGTATTGGTGGTCTCCAACTGGACAGCATCAATATTGACTTCTCCAACTTATGGCAACCTCCCCCTTGTTTTGTTAACAACCTCCCATCCTGCTTTACTTTCTCAAATCTCTCCTGACCCATTCCTCCTCCCCTTTGCCCTTCTCTGCCTGCCCATCACCTTTCCTCCTCTAGCTCCCCACCCTCTTCCCTTCATTCCATAATCCTCTGTTGTCCTATCTTCTTTAGTACTTTTCCTCTTTCTCTTATCTCCTCCTAGCTTCTTACTCTTTTTTCAATTTCTTTCCTCTCCCACCTGTATTCACCTATCACCTGCCTCTTTCTTGCTATTCCTGAGAAAGGGTTGATTATGACCTGAAATGTTGACTATTTATTGCCTCTATGGATGCTTCTGGTCCTGCAGTATTTTATGTATCATTAGAGCTTGCAGACTTGCTAACCCCTTGATTCATTGATGCCAGAACTTGGAGCTGTGACACTCTATGGGTAGTTAGACAAGAGATGCCCAATTTTCTGAACCTTTAATCCATGACAATCTGGATCATAAAGCAAAGATATTCAATTTGTGCTTTAGTTTATAAATAAAAACAGAGAACCTAAGAGAGTGCTGGCAACAACAATGGACAATGACATGTGGAATTAATGATTCAAGTTGATGATCTTTCATTATAACCTGTTGGTCCCAGCTCAGAAGCCAGTGACATTTGCCATTGGATCTGGCTTCGATTGCCCTCTTGCTTCAGGAAGTTGCTCTCCCTCAGTTAGTGTCCCAAAAGATAAACTCAACCTCAGATGTGATCCTTAACATTCCAAGGGCCACGTCCACTCAGCCACAAAGACAAAGGATCTGTGCAAGTGAAGTAATAGCAGAAAGTACAGCAGGTCAGGCAGTATCTGCAGATATTAATTGTTTCAGGTCGATGACCTGTTGTCAGAACCAGGAAATGTCAAAAATGGAACAAGAAGGAGAGAGGCAGAGAGAAAAAGGGAACATCTCTTGATTGAATTTCCAGCTTTTATTTGATTTGATGAAAGTTCATCAATCTGAAACATTGACTAAGCTTCCCTCTCCACTCATGCTGCCTGATCTACCAACATTTTGTGTTTGTAATTCAGTTTTCAGGTATTCTTGCGTTTATAAAGATGTGAATATCCACTCAGAGTTGTATGGAAGAGCAGCTTGTCTACATCAAAGAGGAAAGGCTACTTTTTTCCATTTTGATTCTGTCATTTCCCAAAGTGTTCACTCAGAAGATGTTGAGAGAAAAGATAGTAATATGAACATGAATGAAGATAAAATAATCAGTAGCTTGCATTCCAATAGATCCTTAAATAAAGAAGATACCAAAATGATTCACAGGAGTGTTATCAAATTATATTTGATACCATTACACAGGAAGATCCCACAACAGGCATCTGGGTCACACCAGAGAATCTCACCATATGGATTCTTGCACTTCCTTTATGCATTTTGTCTCCACTCTTGATGTTCAAAAAAGGTTTCTAATCATGACCCAATTTTTGAAGACCAGGCTCTGGTGAATAAAGCAGCTGATGTATTTACTCCATACTCTCACAAACTGCAGTGTGACAAGAATCATAAACTCTGATTTTTTTTTTTCTGATGCTGGTGGAGGGGGTGAACCATTATTCAGGCCATTCAGGATAGCTCCGTGTTCTCTGGAACAATGCCATCAATGTTTTACACTTTGCTGAGACAGGAAATGGGGATTTGAATTTAATGCTCCATCAAAATTACGTGCTCCACTAGGAAGCCCAAGGTTTAGTCCAATTTCAACATTCTTTCCATTCCCAGTTTACGAGCCTTGTTTGCCTTCTGCTCAAAGTTCTGTGCACATGGATTGTACTGTTTCATTTGGTTTTGGGCAGTTCAGTTTAACACTGGCAGCTTTGATTTCTCCTTTGTATTGGTTGTATTTGCATTGACTTCTCACGTTCAAAATTTACTTTGTTTCATCCATTAATTATTTCACCAAATTCACCCGGTGTATCTCTTTTTCCCTGCTTTTGATAAAGATTGTTGTTAACCCTGCAGCAGATCATCACCAGATTAGACCGTTTCCAATCACTTCACACCCATTACACCATGCAGTCCCTTTTTCTGATAGACTCTGACCTCTGCTTGCCCATTGCAAAAGTTTAGTGATTTTATATCTCCTGTTCAAAGGTGGATTTACAAATATTAGAACTCGATCCATAGAAAGAATAGTGGAACATTAGTCATTAAAATCAAATTTTTTAAAATAAGTTCTCATGTGTCAAGGAGCAATGTTTGCTACAGTACTTGGAGATGAATATCCAATATGTCAGAGATAACAGTGATTAACAACAAGAGGACACTTCTGTATTTCTGATTGGTTCAAGATTATTTCCTCTCCATTGGGAGAAGGAGTACATTTAATTTGCTTCATGAAAAGAAAGAAATGAACACAAGAAGGCTGAAAATCTGGAGTTGGGTGGAGATTGGCCAACCAATAACATTGGATGAATTTCTAAAATGAACACTTCTGGGTGGACATTGACTCCTGCCAGGAAATCGATAATAAACACATGTTGGGTTTGCATGCAGCTGAGGAAATCTTGCTACACTCCTGTTGTATGTTTGTCATGTTTTGGACCTCCTGTACTGAGGGCAGGCTTCCAATTGGAGCTTGGTTCAGGTGGGGTTGAGGCCATATTTGGATTTGTCAACTTTGTCGGCTGTATGGTGAATCCTTCTGCAACCCAGAAACTTTCACAGTACTTCTGCCAGCTACTTAGTTTTGAACTTGGACTCTCTCTCTCTTTTACACACACACACACACACACACACACACACACACACACACACACACACACACACACACACACACACACACATTTTTCTGTGATATCTGGTTATCTCTATGAATTATACATTCACACAGTTTGTTTGGCATTCCACTGTGATCTGCCATTCTTGTAAAAATGAGCACTTGGCATCTGATACTTTTCTCTTTTCATAATTGTTTCTGTTTTTGTAGCTTGCAGAAATTCTTGTCATTTCAGGTTCTGAAAGCAGACCCTCAGATAGCAACAGCAGGCTGAAGACACAGTCAGTGGAGTACAGACCAATCCTTTGAATGGTAAAGCTGCTTGCATTACTATCCTGTCTGCTCATGACACTGACTCCTCAGGAACACCACAGGGTGAATGACCTCTGGAATTTTCTTCCTAGTGCCATAAGGCAAAGAACTATTTTGAAATTTCCTGCTTTTCTTCTGCAAAAGAGAAAATTTGTCATATAACATATGATCTTCCAAAGCAAATAAGGAGCTTGACTCAATGTATAAATTACAGACATTATACCCATAAAACACCAAAGATGTGCAATTAATATCTTACCTCTCCCAGTGTCAGGAAAAAAAGATTCATTTCATCCAATAATTATGACCTTACCTTGATAAGGTTTAAATACCTTGCATCGTAAATGTGTTCTGAATTACCTACTGAGATATATACTTGTGCTAAAGAATGCAGCCTTGTCTAGACAACAGATCAACACTGTTAGATTTAATTCACTTTATTGCAATGTTTTGATGATGGTAACTCAATCTGGTCTTAGACGAGCCAAGTCTCCATGTTCAGGGTTTGTTCGCCTCTGCCCGAGTCATGTATCACATTAACACTTTTCAAAGGTTTATTGACAGATATCTGGTTTCATTGATGTATATGGGGTCTGAGTGGAGCTGGATGATGCTCCATCAACAGTTCCACGTATTGCATGTTATTTTAGCCTTGCATTGAAATACAGGTAGAAAATGTAAAGTATGTGACCAACTTTGGTTGCACCTTACAATTGCTATCATTCATCTTCTCTGAGTGCTGTTGTTTGGCAAGAGCATGGAGTCACTGCAAACTGCAGCCTCTGCAGAACAGGTCCGATGGTGGTGTTAGTACTCAAATAATGTGCATGCTTGGCTTGTGAGAGAGAGAGTCCTCCTGGACACTGGCTAAAATCCATTTTGGAATGACATTTGAAAATTCCCTCTTTCACAGCAGTAATGCCTTGGAGCGCACAGATGAGGTGAGTTTTAAATTGGTGAAAGGAAGAGAACTGGTGCTAAGTACATGCTGTACAAATATATTGACACTCTAATTGATGATTCCCAAAATGTGACCCACCTAGAGGGCTGGAATCAAGTGCCTGTAAGTTTAATGCTCAGGTGCATATTGGATACAATTTGCAGAGATTGGTGGATGCCAGGTCTTCCCAACCACTTATAAAGTGGCGCACAGCAGGAGCTTTTACAGTGGCTCTAAGACCTAGGGCGGGTTCTTGGACATGGTGCTACAGATCCAGTTGGAAGAGATCCAGGTGGTCCTGTACCACCGGGTTGGGGCTCTCACCTGACCTCCTGTTCCCTCTCCTGTAGCAGCAGTTTCACTGCCAATCTATGGGTGATCAGGAACTGCTGGGTGTCACTTACAGTGACTCCAATTAATCTAGCAAAGTCCTTAGAGAATTTTCCAAATATATATTAATGGCATGGGTAAAGCCTTGGTAGTTCTTTTGGAAAGTCTTTCAAAAGTAGTGTTCAACATTCTCTGTGAGGACAAGAAGACTCTTGTCAGCTGTTTGCTGGTAGAATTGGGAATGGGATCAAATATTAATCAACAAAATGCTGTGCAGCCTCATACATTAACTGTACAGACTTTGAATGGCCTGTTAAAGGAGCTGATGGTAGCTTTATTTAAAATCCCTCAACCACGAGGTCTGTGCTCAAGATTGTGGCGCCTAAGATTAGCAGCAACCATGAGGATTGCAGTCTTCAAAGAAGTGGAGGATTGGCACAGAGCACCAGTAAAACAGGGAAACCACCCCCCCCCCTCCTCCACTACCCCTACTTGAGAAGGAGATGCAGAGGAAATTATTCACAGCATCAGACCAGTGAGGGGCTCTGCAGCTGAAGAACACACTTGGGGTGTGCTGTTCAAGGAGATAAATCTACACAGGGCTGCTGGAGACTGCAGTCAAGGGACTTGCAGCAGGCTGCAGACTGCTGGACATTGGCTCAAAACTGGCTGTAGGAGTACCAGCTATTTGGAATCAGGTTGCGAGAGGGTGCAGAGGTCACTGAAGGGTTCCTAATTTTACTGAAGGTTCAGATCTGGAGATCGGGTTGCCGATGATTTGGATTTGACTCTGTGTGACTGCGGAGGCTGCGGGAACGCTGAACGTGAATCCATGGACACTCAATGACTCTTGGAGGGGTGGGGGGCTCTTTCTTGCTGCTCTTTTTCTAACTATATGAGGAATTTCAGGCAATTTCTGCCTGCTGATGAATCTGGCTGCCTTACAGCAGACAAAAGGCAATTTTGTGTAATATGACACTTTTTATTACATGATAATATATTGAATCTTGAATCTTGAGTGAGTCCTACTGGGCATTTAAAGTGCCAGGTAGCCCCTTGGAGATCCTCCATTCCAGCCAATATTCCAGGAGTTTAATTTCTTACAGTGATAAAATGCCCTGTGCTGCTTTTGAGTAAAGCCCTTTTGTTTCCTTTACCTGTTGCTTTTAGTTACTGGGTCTCTCGTGATTTGTGATTGATTGAATTTATAAGTTGCCACAATGCAAAATGGAAAAATGAGTTGGCCATATTACTGAGAAATGCTGGAGGAACTCAGCAGGTCTCGGAGTGTCCAGAGGAGGTAAAGACATTTCAGTCCTGAGTCCTTCCTTCAATATATACTGGATAACGGTAATATATCTGTACAGGACTTCCTGACAGTGACTGCATATGTTGTTAGCATGGACGAGGACAGACTGAAGCTCATCTTCTCACAAGTCGGAATCTTGGTCTTTCTAATGATCAACGATGTCAAATTGTATTCACAGGCCATGGGTACATTGAAGGTCGAGTATCGTAGAAGAGTGAATGAGGTCTATGCACGGCATCTCCTGGCCACCAGGAAGCAGTAACCTGGTAAGTTGAGCGCCATGTACCTATGGGCCCTTTGGGCCCTCTGCAGGGCGTTGAACTGCAAGGCCATGACGGCCGGTCAGAACACGGTGAACTCATCCAGGTTACATATGTGGCAAGGATCTGGTCCAGATACATAACTCCTAGAGCAGAAGCTACTTAATCTGCAAAGGGCAGTTCTTCTGTTTCATTAAAGCCCGGAACCTACCACACTCCATTGAGGAAGTCAGATCAATGACCAAAAATTACCAGGTCTGTGCCAAGTGCAAGTCACACTTCTACTGTCTGGACAAGGCACACCTGATCTTTTTGATCAGCATCTTCAAGGGCCTTTCCCTTCCTCAAATCAGAATGTCTACTTCCTCACCATTGTCAATGAGTATTCCCACTTCCCTTTTGCCATCCCCTACCCAGACATGACAGCCATCAAAGACCTCTGCATTATCTTCATGCTCTTTGAGTAGCCCTGTTTCATTCATATTGACCAGGGAACCTCATTCATGAGTGACAAGCTGTGACAGTACTTACTGGACAGGGGCATTGCCACAAGCCATACCAGCAGCTAAAATCCCAGAGGGAATGAGCAGGTGGAAAGGGAGAAATGCCACTGTCTGGAAAACCATCCTCTGGCCCTGAGGTTAAGGGCCCTGCCCATCTCCCACTGCAAGAGGTCCTCTCAGACTCACTCCACTCTGTATGGTCGCTCTTATGTACGGTCACTAACAATACGCCTCATGAACATATGTTTGCCTTCCCTAGGAAGTCTACATTAGGGACTACGCTTCCTGCTTGGCTGACCTCCTCAGGACTGGTCCTGCTTCGGGAGTACGCCAAACAATTTAAGACTGACCCACTGGTTGAGAGGGTCCACCTGCTCCATGCAAATCCCCAGTATGCTACATAGCCTTCCCCGATGGGCACGAGGATATGGTCTCCATCCTGGATTTGGCACCATTGGGCGCCCCTCTGACCATAATCGACCATCAACAAGACGATCTCCCACACTGCCATCTTGGGGGTCCCTGACCCTGTTGCCGACCACTCTCCACCCCCAGCAGCTGTTGTCACCCATGATGCACCAGCACCACACTCCCTCCTCCCTTCACCTGTCCCTTCCCTCCCCCACCCCGGCAAACTGTAACTGGTGATGACAGACCTGTCACATAAGCGACCCAGGGTGCCGCCGTGGTGCCCCAACCATTACCACATCGTTCGCTGAGGCAGAGAAGACCCCCGAATGGACTTGACCTTTAAAATGTGTATATGTGTATATATTTGCTCCATTTTTTTTCTCTCACCCCATAGGACTCTTCTTAAAAATGAGGGATGAATGTGGTAAAACCACTGTTACTGCTGGATGGACATGCCCCCCAAGACCGATCCTACCCATAACCCCTTTGCATGCTCCTCACTCTTCCTGACATGATCAGTCCAGTCCATGAGGTTGGTTGTTGCTCCAGCCTGTAGTTCATAAACGCCCATCAGTTTCACAGCCTGTCTTTTGTGGTAATTGATGGTGTAACACCTCCTATCAAAGCTGTAAGACTTGCTGGGTCCCTCCAGCATTTCTGTGCTTTTACTACATTGACAGTATCGTGTTTTGGTTGTGAGTGACTGAGGGATACAATGTTTGGCTCATACTGAGAAGATACGTTATTCCTACTATGTGAGGCAGAATAAAGAGACTTTTACCAGAGTAAATATGAATTAAAGATCAAACAATAATCTGCCAGAGGAACTCAGTGATTTAGGCACCATCTATGGGTAGAAATGGTCAATCAATCCGAAATTTGGTCTGACCACGTCTACCCATCCAGCTGAGTCCCTCCAGCAATTTGTTCATTGCTCAAAGTTCCAGCAACTACAGTTCTTGTCTTTCCCTGTGAATTAAAGATGGTTGATATGAGCAATAATTAAAACTTTCCATTCCCCATCGCTGTATTGAGGAGCAAATGTATTCTTCCTTGTGTTGCTTCAATGCCTGAAAAAGATCTATTGGGCAGGAGAACCGTCTATTCACTGACAGCAGCGGGACCTTTGCTGGAATGGAAACTGTCTAATGTATTGGTCTTGACAGCAACCGCCACTTTACGTAAATTTTCTTATTAAAGCAGCAGTGAAGAAATAGTCCAGATTTTTAATAACCTTAACAAATCTGAGAAAAATATCTCATAAGTGAAATATTCTGGTGCACAATAAAGCCTCTGTGTTTTCCCAAGTTCCCAGCTGTTGTTCCAAGACTGCCTTTATCCTCGATTTGAGCAAGTACCAGAAGCTCTGACCTTATAGCACTGAGTTTCTCATTGATGCAGTTTCCCTTCAGATGCACAGGTGGGTGTTGCTGCTCTGTCCTTGACACTTAGCAAACATCTGTCCTTACACCCAGTGGGTTTTTTTTTGTAATGTGGTATGAACATGTGGATTTATACAGTCATTGCCTGCCCTGGATCTTGTCTTCTCTTGGCCTCTGCCAGTCGTGATCAACCATGGGTATTGTGCCTATGGCAGTCATCGGCTTGTTTCGCAGCGTCGACTGTGGCTATGGAGGCCGATCTTGGAATGGCAGGCTCTGCCACAGTTGTTGCAAATATCGGGCCTCGTTGAATTCAACAATGCCATATTTAGGGAAGGTCATTGCTAACAAAGGAATTATTTTTTAAATATTGTCCTTGCTGCAGCTTTCAACTTTGCAACCAGTTTAGGCACAGTAAAGTCCAAACAACATCAATGAAATAATTCACTAAATCACCAGTTTTTTTTTTAAGGTGAATAGCAGCCAGGACACCATTCCTCTGAATGCTGTCGTGGGATGTTGCCTTCAGAATCTTTCTTTGTCTTGGCTTTGCGGACGAAGATTTATGGAGGGGGTAAATGTCCACATCAGCTGCAGGCTCGTTTGTGGCTGACAAGTCCGATGCGGGACAGGCAGACACGGTTGCAGTGGTTGCAGGGGAAAATTGGTTGGTTGGGGTTGGGTGTTAGGTTTTTCCTCCTTTGCCTTTTGTCAGTGAGGTGGGCTCTGCGGTCTTCTTCAAAGAAGGTTGCTGCCCGCCAAACTGTGAGGCGCCAAGATGCACGGTTTGAGGCGATATCAGCCCACTGGTGGTGGTCAATGTGGCAGGCACCAAGAGATTTCTTTAGGCAGTCCTTGTACTTTTTCTTTGATGCAGCTCTGTCACGGTGGCCAGTGGAGAGCTCGCCATATAACACGATCTTGGGAAGGCGATGGTCCTCCATTCTGGAGACGTGACCCACCCAGCGCAGCTGGATCTTCAGCAGCATGGACTCGATGCTGTCGACCTCTGCCATCTCGAGTACTTCGACGTTAGGGATGAAAGCGCTCCAATGAATGTTGAGGATGGAGCGGAGACAACGCTGGTGGAAGCGTTCTAGGAGCCGTAGGTGATGCCGGTAGACGACCCATGATGCGGAGCCGAACAGGAGTGTGGGTATGACAATGGCTCCTGTATACGCTTATCTAACAAGGTAAAACAGAAACTCAGTTTAAAAAGTCTCTTCCAAAAATAGGAAAACTTTGAATACATATTAGAGCTCTTAATGAAGACAGATCGAATTGTGCTCTGCATCTGGCAGGTCGGCTAACAGTGGTTCTAGATGAACTGTGTCTTAAACTTGTAATGCATGTACATCACTTTGTACAGTATTCATTTCTACAGCAGCTTCAGCTGTGTCTTGGTGATTGGACATCCACTGCTGATGTGACAATGAAGGCCTGAGGATGTTGTTGTAAGTGAGGAAAGAGGTTTGGTAGGTCTCAAAGGTGAGGACTCAGTACACAGTTTTGATGGGGAAGTATTTTATTTACAGAATGTAAGTGTGGGGAATGCAGCACGCACGCATGTGCGCACACACAGTAGCTGTGGGAAAAAATAGCGAACAATTACTAACGAACATGGGGAAAATAGTGTGGGAACAAAATACACACGCGCACACACACCTGTGGTGATATGGAATTACACCACTAGGTCACGAGAGGTCATCCCGGTGACTTTGTATATAAAGCAGTCCAGAGCTACTGTCTAGCCTTCCAGGTTTCTCTTGCAGAGAGACAAGACCTCTTAGTGTACATATTAGTTTATTAAAGGTGTCTTTTACTCGCACTCCTGGTTTGGTTATTGTTAGTACAACACCCACACACTGAACTGGTACATACAATGATCAAAGAAAAATTACTATGATGCCCCACCACACCTTGACTCAGTGCAGGCATGGCTCTATGCTATAAAGGACACTAATTAAATGCTCCTAAAGTAGGATGGTCCCAAGCTGGAAAATAGAGAAACCAAAGAGCACATGGTACCTTTATAATGCTGGTGGGACCAGCCCAAATGATTTACAGGGACTCAATAGCTCAGTGCTGGGAAGGTTAATCCAATTACAACAGCCCATGGCCCAAGGCCAAGAACAGGCAGGCTGGATAATGCAGTCCAGAAAATTTACATGGGGCCAACAGCACTAATGAGTTGGGCGGAACCAAACCTTGATTGGCAGCTGGTGTGTCCTCTGAATAGGTAGGGGACAGTGCTGTCACATGACAGCCACAAACCTTCCCAATACAGCTGTGCTGGACTTTCAGAGCTGCCTTGCCTTTCAGACGTTGTTTCTGTTGTCTCATCTGTTCTCAACATGGAATATCCAATGACATTATCTGAACAACAACAACCTTTCACTCAATCTCACCAAAACCAAGGAGATGATTGTTTGTCAGGAAGGGAAAACCAGAGGTGTATGATCCAGTGGTCATTGAGAGATCAGAGCTGGAGGTGGTGAGGAAATTTCTTAGGAGTCACTATCTTGAAGCATCATTAATCAACACACTAATGGCATCGTGAAGAAAGCACGTCCGCATCTACTTCCTCAGGAGTTTGTGGAGGTTTGGTATGACATTGGAAACCCTGTCAAATTTCTACAGATGTGTGGTCTGGTATGGGGACACTAAACCCCTGAGCATAAAGCCCTTCAAATGGCATTGGACACAACCCAGGATGTCACAGACAAAACTCTCTCCACCAATGAGACATCTACAAAGAACCTTGGCATTGGAGAGCAACAGTAATCATCAAGGATCCACACCACCTAGCACGCGCTCTGTTCTCACTGCTACCATCAGGAAAGAGGTGTAGATGCTACAGGACTCACACCATCAGACTCTTCAAGAATAAACCAAATCAGGAACTCATTGAAGGACTCTTAATTGCGCACTTTACTAATTATTTTTCGTCTCTGTATTGAACAGTAAGTTTGTTTATATTTGTTTGTTTACATGTGTACATTGTGGACAGTTTTTTTTTCTTGCACTCCCAATAAGTGTTAATTCTGCCTTGCATGCAGGACAAATATCTCTGGGTTGTATATGATGGCATGAATGTTCTCTGACAATAAATCTGAAGATAAGCATGGTATATCCCTCTGTTGATTGCCAATCTTCATCTAAATCCAAATAAGAACACAATGCTGAGGAAACTCAGCAGGTCAAATGGTGTACTTCATATAGCAAATGTAAAGATACAAAACCAATGTTCTGGGTTTGAACCCTTCATCAAGGTATGAGCAAAATCTAGGCAGGCAGTCTGAATAAAAAGATGGGGGAGGAAGGGGGAACAGGAGGAGCACAGGCTCACAGGCAAGAAATCCTAGGTAGTTAAGGGAGGGCGAGCACAACAGCAAACAGGGGGAGGGAGGATGGCTCTATGAATGGAGCGGGGTGGGTGGCGAGCTGGAGGAAAGAAGATAGAGGTATGGGGAAAAGAGGGAGAATGGAGTGATTTAGCAGAAACCCAAGTTCGATGTCAATTCAGTTGGAGAATGCCCAGATGAAATATTAGGTGGTGTTCTTCCATTTTACGGATGGCCTTGGTATTGCAGTACTGCTTCATCTAAAACCAACATTACTAAAGATTAGTTACTAGGACATCATTTACATTGATGTCTGGGAGCTCACTGTGAAAGGACTGGCTGTGATATTTCCTGCATTATAGCAATGAATACATTTCAAATTATTCCCATCAGCTGCTAAGTACTTTGGGATGAACTGAGTTGATAAAAACATTTTATAAATTCATGTTTTTGAGCACTTCATTTTATTTCTTTCAGTGCTTGCTAGTGGGACAGGTAGATATTAGAGCAGAGTTTCTCAACCTTTTTCATTCCACTCACATACCACTTTAAGTAATCCCTATGCCATCAGTGTTCTGTGATTCATAAGGGATTCCTTAAGGAAGGGAAGGTTGAAAAACACTGCTCGAGACCCAATTGTTGCTGAAATATTTTGCTTGAGAAAACTTTTCATTGGCCCATTTCCTTTGGAGTTATGAAACCCTGCACATAACAAGTCAATTAGGTATGATTAAAAAAGTGGTTTTCAAAATTTTTCTTTCCACCCACATACCACCTTAAGCAATCCCTTACTAATCGCAGAGCACCTATGGCATAAGGATTACTTAAAGTGGTATGTGAGTGGAAAGAAAAAGGTTGAGTACCACTGTTTTAGAGTCTTTCCCACCAAATTTTGTAACATTTTTTTATATTGTGAAATTAGCAGAAAATTTGATATGAAATAGGCTGCTCAACATTTTTACAGCAGCTAATAAAAGATTAATGTCACAATTGCCCAAAAAAATGCTTACACAGAGACATTATTTTGATCGTGCAAGCCAGCTAGCTGGACAGAACATGTTTTAACCTGGGTTTGAATTGTAACAACCTGGTTCTTCCAGAAAAATGCAGTGAAAAATATTGATCAAATTCCTTGCATCCCTTTCTGGCTTTACTTTGTGAAAGGATACCTTTGGGCTCTTAGATCATTTCCGTGACTTTCAGTGCAAGTTAGAGGAACAACATCTTCTCTTCAAAACTGATAGCTCTGGATCAGAATTTATTGTCATGAACATGCCACAAAATTCATTGTTTTGTGGAAGCATCATAGCGCAACCATTTATATAAAGTACCTTACAAAATAAATAAAAATAGTGCAAGGAAAGGTCAATGTAAGGCAGTGTCTGTGGTTCATTCTTCATTCAGGAATCTGATGACAAGAGGGAAGGAAGTTTCCTTGTTCTGCTGAGTGAGTGATTTCTTTCCTGATGGTAGCAGAGTGAAGGGGCCGTGAAGGGGCCTGGGTATTTGGGGGTCCTTGAGGAAGGAGACTGCTTTCTTAAGACATCACCTCTTGTCCTGATGGAGAGATGACTGGTGCTTGTGATGTCACAGACCAAGTTAATCACTTTCTGGAGTGTTTTTTTGTCCTGAAATTTGGCCCCTCCATTACCAGACAGTGATGCAACCAGCCGGAATGCTCTCCAAGGTACACCTATAAAGGTTTTTAAAGAGTCTTTGGTGACATATCAAATCTCCTCAAACTCCTCACAAAGTATAGCCGCTGGCGAGCCTTCTTCATGATTCCATTGACATGAAGGCTCTAGGGCACATCCTCAGAGATGTTGACACCCAGATTTTTGAAGTTTTTATTTAGACTTTCTTAAATTTATTTAACTTTAAACATACAGCATGGTAACAGGCCATTTCGGCCCATGAGCTAGTGACGCCCAATTACACCTAATTAACCTAAACCCTTGTAAGTTATTAAAGTGGGATGAAATCAGAGCCCCCAGGAAAACCCATGCAGACATGGGGAGAACATACAATCTTCTTCTAGACAGCGTGAGATTCGAACACTGGTCCAGATCACAGGTGCTGTAGCAGCGTTGTGCTAACTGCTACACTATCCATACTGCCCCTTCTTGACCCTCTAGTCCACACATGTCAAACTCTGGCCCGCAGGCCAAATTTGGCCCGCGATATAATTATATTTGGCCCGCAAGATCATATTAAATATATATTAGAGTTGGCCCGCTGGCCGCCGCGCCAGTATAGCGCATGCACACTGAAGGTGAAAATGAAGACACCGGAGGTGTGGAGGGATCTCAGAGTCCCGAATCCCGGGGATCGGAGCGCCGCACTCAGCCCACCCAGCTCCCGGACACACAGACGCGGCTGGAGTTGGGGACCATCCTCGCTGGGTCTGCGCTTCAGCGGCGATGCCAGACCGAACGTCTCGTTGGCGATGCCTTCCCCCTCGCTCCGTGTGCGGCGGACCCTGCCTCCCGCTCCTTTTGTTGGAGACGAGCCCGGCGCCGTGAGATCGCAGTTTAATCCTTCTCCAACCATGGGAGGGGGGTGGGAGCAACGCGCTCTTCTCAGCCAATTCCTCCACTGCCCCGGATGCCAGCGTTTCAACGGGGGGTTCGGGTGCCTTCATCGGGCGACCGACCTGTTGGTCCAAGAAAAGGGGAGAGCGTACAAACTCCACACAGGCAGCACCTGAACTCGGGTGAACGTGGAGCTGCAAACCCACATTCCACATCAGGACTGTGTATAAGATTGGGAACAGTGAGATGGAAGCTTATTTTGTTCCTGTGATTTAAGCCTTTCTTGGGGTGGGGGGGGGTCCTTCTCTGACCACTTGCCTAACAATTAACCTAATCAGATGTGGAGTTACTACAATACAACAGTTCTCAACCTTTTTCTTTCCACTCGCGTCCCTGTGCCATTGGTGTTCTGTGATTAGTAAGGGATTGCTTAAGGTGGTCTGTGGGTGGGAAGAAAAAGTTTGAAGACCACTGCTTTAATCATCCCTCATTGACTCGTCATGTGCATGGTTTCAGAACGCTAAAGGAAATGGGCCAATGACAATGACAATGAAAGAGTTTATCCAAAACTATTATTAAACATTTATTTTAATAAGAAAAAGTTTAACATTACATATGTTGAAAGAAGAGAAAACATGCAGATGTTGTTGAAAATTTTCAATAAATATTTATTTCGGCCCTCGACTTAGTCCAAGTTTTTAATTTTGGCCCTCCGTGAATTTGAGTTTGACACCCCTGTTCTAGTCATAGTGACCCTTAAGTCACAGTCCTTGATGATATCTACATCACTATTTCTGTAATTGCTTCATTTCATATCTGCGCATTAGAAGAGTCCATTTTTTTCCCCCAAATAAAAACCTCCCTTCCTAATCAAAGTAAATGCCAAAAGATAGACACTAGAAAAGAATCCCCACACTCATGTGCCACTTTGGATTTTGAATTGACAGAGTATAGTAAAAACCAAATCAAGATCAATCAGGGCAATGGTCAATCAGGACTTCTAGCATTTTAACAGAGCAGACAAAATCGGGGGCACAGTTAGTGAAGTGATTAGCACAACGCAATTACAGCACTGGTGACTGGGTTTCAAATCTGGCACTATCTATAAGGAGTTTGTACTTTCTCCCTGCATCTGCCTGGGTTTCCTCATACCCTTCAAAATGGTACAGGATTGTAGGTTAATTAGGGCCTTTGGGTGGCATAGGCTCGTAGCCCGGAAGGGCCTGTTATGCTGTATGTCTAAATTTTTATAAAAAATTAAATATCAAATTCGTCCACAGCATCTTATTGCCATTTCTGGGAGCTATTCAGTCACTGGCAGGTGGATGGTATTATGCTCCACTGTTGCTCTGTGCTATCAGTCACAGCCCAAAGTGGGATTGGCCTCATGCCACCCCTCAGCTACTTACTCAGTCCAGCCTTCCCACCACTTCTGACCAGCAAGAAGTCAAAATGATGAGAGGTCAACCAAAAAGCAACGTACTTTTGGGAGCAAATGGTATTCCTGCTGAAGTCCAAACTCGTGCCAGTGAGGAACGTCAGTCACAATCGCATCACTGCGCCTTCTAAATCTTAACCCTGACTGATTTTGTGGAAGAAGACCCACTTGCCTGTAGTAACTAAGAAGGGTTTACCAGCTGTTGAACACGACTGCATCCCAAACATACTGCCAGTTCATGTTCTGACACTTCTACTCTTGCCCATCTTTGGTATCAGCAGGTCTGTGGGTCCTGCTTCCCTCTATGTAGCCAATCTTCTGCATCCCTTTCTATCCCATCTTAATTCCCATTACACCAAGGTACTTCCTTCACCACTTTCTGTTCCATCAAACCCTGTGCAACACAAAAGCACTTGGATTGAAAAGTTAACCCCCGCAATGCAGATTTCCCTCTTCCCTGCCCAGTGAACTCTAGGATTTAGGTGAAGGGGAATAAATTCAACAAATAAAAATGAACACACCACATTGGGATTAACATGGAAAGAGGGCCAAGGAAAGAATTACAGCAGGTCCGAGTGAGAAAAAAAATCCAACAAAAACACATCAGCATATGTTAAAAATGTGCCCCACACACTGTGGATATCTGGAGACAGGCACGGCAATGAAGAAACACAAGAACTGCCGATACTGGAATCTCAGGCAAATTAAGAGGAGCCGGAGGGATTTGAGTAGTGTCCGTGGATAAAAATTGGCAGTAAACGTTTGGGGTCGGTACTCTTTCTAATGACTGCTGAGTAGTCCTAAGTAGTGGATGAGAAGTAATTACAGCAACAGGTATATTTTTGGTTTACGAACAATGCCATTAGAGATGGACTTCCTCTTGGCACAGGATATGCTTGTGACTTACCTTGAGGATAGATTAATTCCATTAAAGCACTTTGGAATTCCTCCTCCTTAGTGATGGATAAGATGCAGGAAATTCATTCCCATTGAGTACCCGTATCTCTATAATATGATCCACATCCCATTCTGGGCCAACTCAACTCGACCAGGATACATCTCCAGGCAAGAATACTAATCCTCTTCAAAGTAACATGTTCATTAATGAGGGGAGACCTCACAAGCATTCTGCTCACTTTCCAATCAGCAGGAAACTCGGGCACTGTGCTCCCACTTAGTGTATCAGTTGGGGCTGCTGAGTCTTGAAAACTATTACCCTGTAACATTCAATGCTCATTGCAATTCTGGCACGTGAATGTTCACAAGCGCATTTATTAATGATCAAGAAGTTATGGAATCCCTGGTGCCGCCATGTGGTGAGAACAGAAAAGCTCTGGTATTTGATCACTGGACAGAGGAGGAGGTGGAGGAACAATTATGGTTCGATTTTCTGAGGTAGAATCACTTGAAAAACTTATAGTTGCAACATAACAAAGCTAGAATTGCTTTTGTGATAAAGGAGTGTCCCTGAAATTATTCATTCTTATTGTGTGGGAAGGAAAATGCCTGAGTCTGGACACAGGCTGTATAGAGGAATGATCTTTATTAAAGGGGATTGCAACAGGGATAACACATACGAGCAAAATCACAAAATACAATATAATCAGTCACGTTAGACTTAACACTAGCAGCTGTGTACAAACATAAGCACGGGAAAATCCAGTCACATTGGACTTAACACTATCGATACTAACAACTGTGTACATACTTAAAACAACCAAGGATTACAATACAGTATTCCTTGTCTAATGTGGGCACAGCTCCAATGTTATCTAACAGCTACAATCCCTACAACACCTTGCCAATGACTATTCCAGAATTGTCCACAGTTTGCAACCTGGACTGGAGCGGGGTTCTTCTTAGGACTGAAGAGCAAAAAGGAAGAGCTACTGCAAGTGGTGGACATTATAGTACACTAAGCTGGAGGGTCCGTCCCAGGCAACTACTAGGTGATTAAAGATGCCAATGGTCATGTGCTCACTAATGGGTGGGCAGAGTCCAAACTTGACTGGCAGGTGTGGTGACTTCCAACTAGGTTCCAGACGGAGAGGTCACGTGACCCACCACCATCCACATTCCCAGCAAGTTCCAAACAGAGAGGTCACTTGAATCTCCACAATCCATGATGTAATCCCAAGGGAAGTAAGATGCCTGCATGATATTCTTTGAATATTCTCCATCATTTTCCCAAGACTTCAGAAAGCTCATCGGTTTGTCCATATTTTGATCTTCTCAAACAGAATCAATTATTCTGCAGTCGGTCCTCTTGGACCTTCCCTCTGGCTGAAGAAAATAGAAAGATCTCTGGTGAGGCACCAGAAATTTACTCTCTCTATTACCTGGATAGATCTCATCAGGCTCTGGGGGGCTTCTCCACCTTAATCTTCATCAAGGGATCCATTATATTCTTCCTCTTGATATCTATACACCCTGGAATATCAGCATACACCTCCCACAGTAATTTTGTATGAAGCCTGCTCACTTTTAAAGTGTGCAGCATTTTTAGTAATAATAAATAATTATTATGATATCACCACATGCTGCTCAAGCTAAACAAACCATTGGTCAACATAAGAGTTAACAGAACCTGCCTTGCTTCCAACATTGGGTCACTGATGTCATGCTTACAAACAGTCACTAAATAGTTTTATTAGATTTTATTGGCAAGTTTGCCATATATCAGACAGAAAACAGGCCTGGAGCCAGGAGACATGGGAAAGGGAACTACATGGGCCCACGTAAACATTAAAGCTATTTTACTTGGAAGCTATGCAAGTGTACATGTTGATGAAAATGAAGAGAAGATGAGAATAATTTTCAAGGGACATTCAATTCAATGTGATACAAAGTAGTAAATCAACCATTCCTCATTTACCTATGGAACCAGGCTATGTTTGGAGTGCTTCCCAAAATGCAGCTACAACAAAGATAAATAAATTCATGACATCACATGAACTCCACATAATTAAGTACTTTTGCTGATGAGGATGTAAACCTTTCCCGGGGTGGGGGAGAATCAGTGTGCTGAAAACCAGTGTAAATTTCTGAAGACATGCTGGTATTAACGATGTAATGTTCCCAGCATACAATGATGAGATGTGGCCTTCCCTCCCTCCCTTGTAACTGTCCCTGATATTCTTGTTGCTGGTGGAAGCAACACATGGAGAAATCCACTGGGCCTAGCATTGTTCTTCTCCAGACAACAAGAACAATATCATAGCCACAGGATAAATTCCTTGATATCTTCTTTGCATCCAAACAAGGCAGGGGGTTTGGATGGAATTTAAAGCTCAGAAAAGATAGAAAACATTTATTCAATCCCATTCACACTGAAAAGGCTTTGAAGACAATTATTAAAATAAACAACCATTCAGTAAGTGTCAGAAATACTAAAATTAGTTTTGTTGAACATATCCCGGCTAACATGAAAGTCCTTCATCTTTCAGACTCCAATGTGCTGATGCGCAGAATTCTACTTTAACTAAAATCTCTGTATTTCCATTTACTTTACTCCTGCTAAATAACCCCAGAGTATTCTCTTAGGACTGTTTTCACTGAAAGCTCAACATTTTGACCAGTGATTTTTTAATACATACCATTGGACCCTGTCAAAGTTAAGATTACTTTTTCAGGGTCAATGCCATTTCTTGGTTCTCCCACGGACTCCTCTTACCAAATGTTTCACGGTCAGCCTGATCCAATGGCGTTATCAATTATTTAAGAAAATAAATGACCTTTTACTGACACTAAACGGATAGACTGCAATTTGGATATGGTGCCAATACCATTTTAGCTCCCTGGTGAATCAGTGATTGTGCAAGATCAGTGAAGAGTGGAACTGTTCCACTGCACATTACAGTTGTGTTGTAAAACTTCCCTCTATTATACTTGATGAAGGGAAATATGATGGAATATTCACAATAATTACTCAAGTACATTATCCACTAATTTTCCAGAT
This sequence comes from Narcine bancroftii, assembly GCF_036971445.1. Lineage (NCBI taxonomy): Eukaryota > Metazoa > Chordata > Chondrichthyes > Torpediniformes > Narcinidae > Narcine > Narcine bancroftii. Next base: position 134,016,153 of record NC_091476.1, read on the forward strand.
CATGGAATCAATCCCTATTCTTGGGACAAGAGCACCATTATCTAGGTGGACAATTTCAATGCTACATTGGGGGAGTGTGACACTGCTGGGGTTTTAAGCATCTGGTGACACTGCAAGTGTCACCATATGCAGTGTTAAATTGTGATTCCATCAGCTCTCTTAATTGAATGACAAAATTCTTAAGGAACCATCTGAGGAAGGGTTGGTGAAGAATTGCCAACTTTCTTGAGGAAAGATATACTACCTTTGGAGATAGTACAGAGGAGGGTTACCAGGTTGATTCCAGAGATGAGGGGTTTAGCCTATGAGGAGAGATTGAGTGGTCTGGGACTCTACATGCTGGAATTCAGAAGAGCGAGAAGGGATGTTAAAGAAACATATGAAAGGCATAGTTAAAATAGAGGTAGGTAGGTTATTTCCATTGGTAGGTGAGACCAGGATGACAGGAAATAGCTTCAAAATTCAGGGTAGTAAATTTAGGATGGAGAAGAGGAGAATCTCCTTTTCCCAGAGAGTGGTGAATCTATAGAATTCTCTGCCCATTGAAGCAGTGGAAGCTACCTCAGTAAATATATTTAAGACAAGGTTGGATAGATTTTTACATAGTAGTGGAATTAAGGGATATGGGGAAAGGCAGGTAGCTGGAGATGAGCCCATTATCAGATCAACCCTGATCTTATTGAATGGTGGATCAGGCTAGACAAGCCAGATGAATGATTCCTTTTGTTCTTATGTTTTTATAACCTATACATCTAGATTATTTTATTTATCTATAGCTGCTATAGGAATGCAAATAGTTTTGTGTTTCAATAAAGGATGGAATAAAATAGATTTCTAATCCCATGATTTATAATCCCATATTGTTGAAACTCTAGCTGGTATTGATCATGGCAGCAAGCAGTAGTTCTACTGGAATCATCTTCCACAGCTCATAAAAAATAATGCTCATGAAACAACTCATCTCCACTACTTCTTGTCTTTTGGTACCAAAGGACAGTCCAAAAAAAAAAGATACACGGTGAAACCTTTCTCCATTAGCATTTAGCTGGACTGACAGGTTTACTTTTGTTCTATGTAAATTAGATATTCTATCAATGTGAAGGATTTGGCCTTCCCCGATTTCAGTGGGCAGTTGTGATTCATGAGAAAATAGTGGAGTAAAAAAAACCGCTCAGTCTTGTATCTTTGCTAATAGGGAAAAGGTTTAGGTAGTTCTATAGCTGATGTCCGAATGTGATGCAGTTTTGACGTGGTTTCAGGACCCCTCCCCCCACACCACCACCGCTCCATTGCACACGAGCAATGAAGAGTGATGAGCTGAGGAATATAATGACATTTCCTCTTGTTTCGATCCTCTCCCCACAATGTTACCCACCACCATTTATTGAGGAAAGCTGTGATAATTACAATCAACTATAATGTAGTTTTCAAATTGTAGAAAGTTATGGATGTTCTAATTTGGAGATTTTATTATGTTTTTCGAAACATTTTCAAGTAATAATCTCCAGTCCAAAAGGAGAGCCAATAATTAGAGTGGGCCTTATTCAAATCAGATGCCTAATTTTTGTGCACATTGTTCCATGTCTGTAGGTTGAGCTTGAACATAGGAATGCTAAGAGAAAAGACCTTGAATATAGTTTTAGTTGGAATTTACCAAGCAGAAGGTAGCTCTTACAACATACGCAAAACCCACGGTGGGAGTGTGATAGTACAGACCTATCACCAATGTATATAGTTACAGTATCTGGAATGTAATGACTGTGCTTACAGCGATTGGCTGAGAGCTTAGCCACGCCTACTGTCTGGGCCTTAAAGGGTTGTGTCCCTAACCAGGTCGGATCATTCCGGACTGGTCGACCACCTGTGAAGAGCTCCTGTCTTTTGCTAATAAAAGCCTTGATTTGGATCAACGTCTTTGGTTCTTTCGATGAGCTCTACAGGGAGGATCTGTATTTTGTCATTTACTTTCATGTGTACATGAACATTTAATCTCGAGTATAGGATTTCTGTGAAGAGGAATGAGAATTTTTCCCATCTACTCAGTCTACTTATAATTTTATACTCCCCAATTACATTTTCTTTCTTCTATTTTTAAGGAAGTGACAACAGGCCAAATGCCTCACCATGAAGCAGGAGACCTGCAGGCCTGGGAATATCCTCTCTCACACCTTCTGTAATGTGGTAATTACAATGATGCACTAGCTCTGACACAACCAGTCTCTGGTATAAACTTGAGATCACCCCATCACCCCCATTCCACTATTTCCATCTCCACCTATTCCTGTATTTTCTCTTTCTTTTCCTCTCTAACTTTTCTTTCCCCCACCTTTCTAGTAGTTTCTCTACTCGTCTCTTCACCTTTCACACTCTCTGTTCTATATACCATCGTCTCTTAGCCACTCCTACAATTTCTGTAAAATGGAGGTAAAAGGTTGAAGGTCATTTCAATATGTCATTCAGTCAGACCTGCCCACTGGCTAAATCAGTCATCTTCCAACCTGAAGTCACATGATTTTACACCCCTGATTAAGTCACCTTCTGATTGGTCATGGCCCTCACTTAGTCACGTGACTTGATACCTGGGCTGGCCTCTTGCCCCCAGCAATATGAAAAGCAGCACATGTGTGATTTGTTCTCGCTTTGTTATCTCAAATCCACTCCTGGCTGTGATCCAGATGAAAATGGAAACAAGGGACACCTGCCCGCTATAGCAGGGTCCAAATTCCATAACCTGTTACAGAAACAAATCCAGTAAAGTAGCAGGCAGCAAAGCTTCTCTCCCAGAGGAGATGACAGATGCCCGATTTGATGACACTAACAGCAAAGAGCCACCCCTCTGCATCCCCATGTTCCCTGATGATCCCATCCCGTCCATATCTGAGGATGATATATATGTGGCCTTCAGGAGAGTGAATCCGAGGAAGGCATCTGGCCCGGATGGAGTACATTGCCGAGAATTAAATATCTGTGCTGACCAACTTACCAAAGTATTCACAGACATCTTCAATATCTCACTCCAGCAGAGCATGGTACCCACCTGTTTCAAAGAGGCATCAATCATACCGGTGCCCAACAAGAGTGTAGTTACTTGCCTTAACAACAGTGATGAAGTGTTTTAAAAGGCTGATGATGAAGCATATCAGCTCATGTCTGAGCAGTGACATGGATCCATTCCAGTTCGCTTATCGTAGAAACATGTCTATGGCGGATTCCATCTCATTGGCTCTACACAAAGTGCTGGAAGACCTGGAGAGCAAAGATGCTTAGATCAGGATGCTCTTTATCAACTAAAGTTTGGCATTTAACACCATCATCTCCTCAAAACTGATCAGCAAACTCCAAGACCTGGGAGTTAACATCCCACTGTGTAATTGGATCATGGATTTCCTCACCTCCAGACCACAATCAGTGAAGATTGGCAAGAACTTCTCCACAATCTCCATCAATAATGGAACACCACACAGCTGTGTTCTTAGCCCTCTGCTCTACTAATTTTACACCTACGACTGTGCAGCTCAGTACAACAATAACACCATCTACAAATTTGCCGACGATACCACTGTAGTGGGTTGTATAAAGGAAGGGAATGAGTCAGCAGACAGGAGGGAGATTGAAAGATTGACTGAATGGTGCACCAACAACAACCTTGCACTCAATGTCACCAAAGCTAAGGACCTGATTGTTGACTTCAGGAAAGGAAAGCCAGAGGTGTATCATTCAGTGATCACTGGGAGATCAGAGGTGGAGAGGGTAAGCAAATTTAAGTTCTTGGGCGTTATTATCTCAGGATTTTTCTTGGACCCAACACAACAATAGCATTGTAAAGAAAGCACATCCTCAGGAGTTTGTGGAGATTTGGTATGTCACCAGAAACTCTGGCAAATCTCTACAGAGGTGTGGTGGAAAGTGTGCTGACCAGCTACATCATGGTCTGGTATGGGAACACCAATACCCCTGAGCATAAAGCCCTCCAAAAGTTAGTGGACACATCCTAGGACATCACTGGTAAAACCCTCCCCACTATTGAGTATATATATATATATACAGGGACTGCCACTGCTGAAGGGTAGCAGGAATCATCAAAGATGCACACCACCCAGCACACGCTCTGTTCTTGTTGCTGCCATCTGGAAAGAGGTCTAGGTGCCACAAGACTCGCACCATCAGGTTCAGGAACCACTGCTACCCCTCCACCATCAGACTCCTCAACAACAAACTCAGACTTATTTAAGGACTCTTACTTGTGCACTTTATTGATTTTCTTTTGTTCTCTCTGCATTGCACAGCCAGTTTGTTTGCATTCATTATCTGTTTACAGTTCTTTTATTTGTTTACATGTTTACACTGTGTACAGTTTATTTCTTGCACTACTAATTAGTGGCAATTCTGCCATACCTGCAGGGAAAAGGAATGTCAGGGTTGTATGCGATGTCATGTATGTACTTTGACAATAAATCAGAAATGAATCTGCTTGAGGACCAAGTTCCATTCAGAGCAGGGGCTTGATTGCGATGTGCTCCTAGGGGACCATAGTGGTTCATCTTGTTGAACTTGTACATTTGCATTAGCCATATAGCTTCTTTAATCTGTGTGCTACACATACTGTTTGTTTTAACTCTTAATAATCTGAATACCTTCTCCAGGTATTTGTAATTTGGTGAACTTGCACACTAGTGAAATTGGTTTTGGGGTTTGTTCCAGGTTGTAAATAAAATTTATGTCTTGATACTAACACACATCCGAAGAAAGAAGAGGCAAAAGTTATAGTTGAAGCTTTGGTGATAATTTACCAAAATTCTCTGGACAGGTCCCAGCAGATTGCAAGATGGTGAATGTCTCGCCACTGTTCAAAAAAGGACGTAGGCAAAAGACAGGGAGCTTTAGGCCAGTTAGTTTAACATCTGTGGTTGGGAAAATGAAGATACAGTGAGATGTCTGGTGCAAAATGGAACCATCAGGCAGATGCAAAGACAAATCCTGTTTGACTAAGTTATTAAAGTTCTTTGAGGATAAAATAAATGTGATAAGATAGAGGGGCGATGTTGTTTACTTGAATTTCCAGAAGGCATAAAATAAGGTGCCGCATAAAAGACTTGTACAGAGGATAAGGATGCATAGAGTTGGGGGTGATGTATTAGCATGGATAGAGAATTGGTTAACCAATAGAAAGCAGAAAGTTGGAGTACAGGGATGTTTCTCTTGTTGGCAATCAGTAGTGAGTGGTGTGCTGCAGGGGGTCAGTGATGGGCCCCACAATTGTTCATGATATATATTAATGATCTGGAAGAGGGGACAGAGTTTAGGTTATCTAAGTTTGCTGATGACATTAAATTGAGTGGAAAAACAAATGGTGCAGAAGATAGAGTCTGCCAGACCTTTGCCCAATGTTGGTAAACTTGAGGTTATCCAATTTGGAAGGAAAAATGAAAGATTAGATTATTATTTAAATAGCAAGTGATTGCAGGATGGTGCTGTGGAAAAGGACTTTGGAGTGCTTATGCATGAATGACTAAAGGTTTGTTGGCAGCTGCAGCAGGCAATCAAGAAGGCAAGAGTGATTGAATTTAGTAGAAGGGAAGTTATGTTGCCACTGATGAGGCCGCACCTGGAGTACTGCATGCAGTTCTATTCTTACTTGAGAAGGGATGTACTGGCTTTGGATGCAGTCCAGAGGAGGTTCACCAGGTTGATTCTAAAGATATAGGGGTTAGCCTAGGAAGAGAAATTGAGTTGTCTGTGGTTGTACTTGCTTGAATTTAGAAGAATGAGATAGGATTTTACTGAAATGTATAACACTTATGAAAGGCAGAGACAAGATAGGGGTAGGTAACTTGTTCCTATTGATTGGGAAGATTTGGTATGTCACCAGAAACCCTGGAAAATCTCTACAGAGGTGTGGTGGAAAGTGTGCTGACCAGCTACATCATGGTCTGGTATGGGAACACCAATAAAGAACACCAATAAAACTAGAGGACACAGCCTCAAAATTCAGGGTACTAGATTTATGACAGAGATGAGGAGGAACTGCTTTTCCCAGAGGGTGGTGAATCTATGGAATTTGCTGCCCATTGAAGCAGTGGAGGTGGCCTCAGTAAATACATTTAAGGCAAGGTTGGATAGATTTTTACAAAGTAGGAGAATTAAGAGAAATGGGAAAAAGGTGGATAGGTATTGATGGGCTATAATCAGAACAGCCATGATCTCATCGAATGGCGAAGTAGGCTTCCTTTGATCACTGCTGTGACCTCCCTCTCTTCCCCCCCCTTACCCTTTAATTTGGATGTCTGCCAACATTTTTCCACGTCTTGATGAAGGGCTCAAGCCCAAAAGATCGGTTATGTATTTTTAACTTTTGCTATATAAAGGACACTGTTTGACCTGCTGATTTGTCCAGCATTGTGTTTTTACTTCAACTATTGAGTAGGTTGGGGGGGGGGGGAGTGGGGGGAGAACGTCAGGTGATGTGGTAGAGTCAGGACATAAGAACCTGACCCTCCCAGGAATTAGTTTAAAAAGTGCCTCCTAAGCAAAGTTACAAAAAAAACTAAAGAGAAAATAACAGTACTAGAACTACACAAGAACACTAAATATGTCATCAAAAAGAAATAAACTTAGTATGGTTCATAGTGTGAAAAATAAAAAAAATTTTAAAAAAGAAATAAACTTTATCTGAAGTCCAACGACTGGAACAAGATCATCTTGGTCATAGGCCTCCTGTTCAAACGAAGCCTGGGGTTGACGTGCAAAACTGCCTTCAGGTAAGCCGTCCACCCATGGGGACTTCAGCAGCAGAGACATGGCTGCACTCTCAAGGAGATGATGTCTAAGAAGACTCATCACACGGGCATAAAATCTCACATGCGTGAATTGAAAGAGGCTGAAGAGACAGCTGAAGGAGCTATTGGCTTCACTGCTAGCAGCAGATACAGGCCTCTCCAGCAAGACATCGGAGAGGAAAGTGACAGTGAAGAGGATGAAGAGGAGCAGTACAAGAAAAAGCCAAGGTTTCTATTAAAGGTAAAGGAAAAATAAGAAACAAGAATAATTTGAATATTCTAACAGACTTACTGAGAGAACTGAAGAGGAGATTTAAAAAAGATACAAGTAAATGGATTAAAAATATTTTGCTATTGTCAATAGATGCAAGTTACTCCGGACAATATGGGTGAAAGGATCAAAAATACGGAATATGGAGTGGATTATATACAGGATAGTTTGGGAAAATGAAACACTTGCATAGACTATGGAAAGATTACTTTGGGATAAGGTGGATATGTTAGAGAACCATAGTAGAAGAAATAACATTAAAATTGTTGGCTTTAGTGAGGGCATTAAAAGTCCAGATCCTACTTGATTTTTTTCAAGAGTGGATACCAGAAGTCTTGGGGAAGGACAAATTTGAGAAACCTGTTGAAATTGAGAGGGCATATAGAGCTGTCAGACCAAAATCCATGTTCTACAGTGATTAAATGTCTGAGATATCAAGACAGAGAGAAGATACTAACTCCAGCAGCAGCAGGAGCAAAAGCAAGAAATGGATTGCTTGATTATCAAGGGTCTAGCATCTTGTTTTACTCAGACATAATCCAGAATTATTGAAGTGAAGGAAAGAGTTTAACTGGGTTCAAAACTCTCTTTGGACAAAAGAATACAGATTTATACTGTGTTATCTAGCTACTTTGAAGATTTTTTTTTCCGGATGGTGGAATAAGATTGTTTTTTTTTAAAAAGATAGTGATTGGGAAGAAGAGTTTGTGGAAACACTGCCAATTGTTAAACCAGCCAAGTGACTAATTTCATACAATATTGTTTCTTTCAGTTTATTCAATTTTTTTAAAATATGAAAGAATGATTAACAAATACATGGCGATCATCCGGGGGTTGGGTGAATGGGTAACTAACTACTATTGAGTCATGTGTGTTTTTGTGGCATTAGCCACAACCCATAAAATGTGTATTATTTAAACAAAACTAATGGGGGGGGGGGGAAATTCTTGTAGTCTGCGTAATTTCATGAGTTATGTATGCTATATTAATGGTACTTAAATTATTATTTTCTCTCTTTCTTTTCTGTTTGGACTGCTGAAGGTGTCTGCTCTACCATTGAGGATAATATTTTAGAAATTTATTGAAGAGACACACAGTTGGAGGTGAAGGGGGAACAAGTAGATGTTGTGAAATACCTCTGTAGAGATAAATAATGCAGTGAAATACATAGGTTTTAATGTTAATGGTAAAGAGAAAGGGAGAATTTCTACAAGAAACTCACTTAAAAGTTAAAAAGAGATGGTGGGGGAGGGGGGTTGGAGAAAAGCTTTTGCCTCCTTCCTTCAATCAAAAGCAAAAGAAGTCGCAATTTTGATACATAAAAATCTTCCAATTAGAATATAAAATGTAGTAACAAATCCTGCAGGTAGGTATGGTATTGTGCATTGTCAAATATACTCAGCATCCTGGATTATTATCAAGATATATATGCACCAAATTTTGATGATGAGAGATTTATTCAAGAAACATTTCTTAACCTAGAAAATTACTATGAAAATTTTGTCAAGATCCAGTATTAGATGGATCAATAAAACCAGTAATAAGGACAAAAATGGCAAAAACCTCTTTGGTACGAATGAGAGAACTGAACTTAATGGATGCTTGGAGAATAATTCACATTAGAGAAAGATTTTTTAAAATTCAAATTGACATGCTTTTTTAAAATTCCAGGATAGATTTATTTTTAGTGACAGCTCAATTGCCAGGTAGGATATTAGAAGTTGAACATAAAGTGAGAATTTTATCAGATCACTCACCTTTGATATTGAAGTTCATGATGTCAGATAAAGAAAAGAAAAAAAATCAGTCTATAGATGCCTTTTTAGTTCATCATTGCTGAGAAGAACAGAATTTTGCAATTTTATTAGAAGACATTTTTAACTATTTTGTGAAACCAACTGTAATTCAACTACCAATAAATCTATTATATGGGATGCTTTGAAAGCTTCTTTAAGAGGATAAATTAAAAGTTATTCTTGTAAGATTAAAAAAGTAGAAGAGAGGTGGAAACATTTGGTAAAAAATAACTAATTTGGAAAAAGACCTCCAAGAGAGGAATTCTGATGAAAAAACATTGGCAACTTGTTAACAAAATAAAATTTAATATAATACATTAAAATCATATAAAATGGAAAAAGTGATAACAAGAACTTAACAGAAGTATTATGAATTTGGGAAAAGAGCTCATAAAGTACTTTCTTGGCAGTTGAAAGCAGAACAGCTCTTAAGAACAATTAATGTGATAAAAACAGATATGAATGTGACTAGTTATGAACCTCACAAAATTAATGAGACCTTTAGAAAATTTTATTCCAAATTATACCAATCAGAATATCAAGGAGATGTTAATAAAATAGAAGAATTCTTAACACAAATCAGACTTCTAAGATTTGGCAGAACAAGTGAATTAAATGCTCCTTTTTCCCAGAAAGAGATCAGGGAAGCATCGAGTTCATGCAAAGTAATAAATCTCCTGGAGAAGATGGATTTCATCCTGAATTTTATAAACAATTCAATGACTTGTTGATTCCTTTATTTAAGTAGTAGTGGCCTGCTAACTGGGACCTGACCCAGTACACAAGATGGTTGATGAACACGGTGACTGTGCAGACCCCACGGGTGCCAATGACATTCATCCCAGGTGACAACCTGCACTGCGGGAAACAACGAGTAATGGTGGGAACAGCGACCAATCCGAGGCTGGCATTGCTGTGATGTCGCCCCTGTCATCAGCAGTGGGGAGGAACATAAGTAGAGCTGCTAGTGCAATAAATCAGTCTTCGACTTCTTGGGTGTGTTTGCTTTCCACACTTCGTGGTAGTGTGCATGCTATATTGGTGACCCAGGCAGGTCCAGCCGTCAGTTGGACCTAAAGATAATGGACCAAGCAGCTCTTCACACGGTTTCATTGAAGTTGCCAACATTCTGAATGTTGCAGCCGCACGTGTGGTTCAAACAGGCTGAGGCCCAGTTCCACCTATGGTAGATCACCGCCGAAGACATACACTACTACTACGTGGTGAGCTTGCTTGACCAGGACATGGTAGAAAGTGTTGTCAACTTCTCGTGGCCACCTCCAGAGCAAGGCAAATATGATATCCTCAGGAGCTATTAACCCACACCTTCAGGCTCTCATGGCATGAGCACGCTGTCCGATTGTTGCATATTGACAGACTGGAGGACAAGGCCATCTGCCCTCTTGAGTGAGATGCTCACCCTTGCTGAGGGACACACGCCTTGCCTGCTCTTCAAGCAGATTTTTCTGGAGCAACTGCCTGAGGATATCCAATTCTTGCTCTCCAATGATGGCTTCAGAAACCCCAGGAAAGTTGCAGCCCAGGCAGACATGCTTCAAAGAGGGAAGAAAGAAAATGGCACCTTGGTGGAGCAGATCGCTAGGCCCCCCCACACAGTTGGCAACAAGGCCACAGCAAATGGAGAGGCAAGTGGACCCCTGACCCAACAGAACTGTTACTATCACCAACAATAGGATGCAGGGGTCCGTCGATGCCACCCACCCTGTGGTTGGCTAACGTGACAGCTTCCTCCATGCGTGGGACTCTGTCAGGAAGACGCTTCCTAGTTGACATCAGTGCTGAAATGTGTCCTTCCCCCCTCGGCCTATGACACCCGGAAAGGCAAGTCAGGCCAGGCACTGAGGGAGCAACAGCGTCACCATACGAACTCTCAGCACCCACACCATCCCCCTCCGCTTTGGTACCGACCAGTTCACGTGGACATTCATGACTGTGGCGCAACTACTCCTGGGAGCAGACTTCCTGCGAGCCTACTGCCTATTGGTAAAGCTTAAAGGACAGCGTTTGGTGCACACCAGGACTTTTCAAACAATGCCCCTGGGGGAAGCCAAGTAACCATGACTCAGTTTCTTTGTCTGACAATGCAATTACGTGGATCCTAGCATAGTTCCCTTCAATCATGCTGAACGAAGGCACGAGGTAAAGCACCACATTCTTACCGATGGCCTCCCTGCTCTATGCCAGGGCACGCAGCCTTCCTCCCTCCCCCCCCCCCCCCCGAAAGTTGTTCACTCTCGCCAAGGAGGAATTTCAAAAAATTGAAGAGCTGTCAATTGTGCGGCATTCCTACAACCCCTGGGCCTCCCGCCCCTGCACATATTACCCAAGAAAGCAGGATGATGGAGGCCATGTGGTGACTATTGCCACCTCAGTGAGGTCACCATACCTGACAGGTACCCCATGCCCTATATCCAAGACTTTACTGCTAACCTACAAGGACACAGGTATTTCCAAAAGTCAACCTCATCAGAGGCCATCATCAAATCCCAGTTCATCCAGATGACATCCCTAAAATCGCTATCATTTACCCCTTTTGGTCTGTTCCTGAGAATGCCCTTTGGACATAAGAATGCAGCCCTGACCTTCCAGAGGCAGATGAATACAGTGGAGTGGGATCTCTCATTCGTGTTCATCTATTTGAATGAGATTCTCATCGCAAGCCGCAATCATACAGAGCACGTGGCCCATCTAAGGCGACTATGCACCTGGCTGTAGGAATTCAGACTAACTATAAACCCTGCTAAGTGCCAGTTCAGGTTGGAAGTGATCAGCTTCCTAGGGCATTGAATCAACAGGGATGGAGTGAAACCCTTGCTCGAAAAGGTAAAGGCCATACAGAACTTCACAAGTCTCACACTGTGAAGGAATTTCAAGAATTCACCAGTATGATTAATTTTTAATCATCAATTCATACCGGCAGCGGCCTGCATCATGCAACCCCTTTTCGCACTCTTGGTGGAGAAAGGTAAAGACATTACCTGGGACAATGAGGCATTGGAGGTGTTCCAGAAGGCTAAGGATGCCCTGGCCAATGCCACCCTTCTGGTACACCCAGGGCAGAGGCACCAACTGCTCACAGTAGACTCCTATGGCACAGGGGTAGGCGGCATTCTGGAGCAATTCATCAAAGGGCAATGGCAGCCCCTGGCCTTATTTAGCAGACACCTCCATCCACCCAAACTCAAATACATTGCCTTTGACATTGCTATTGGCGCTGTGTCTGGCAGTCAGGCACTTCAGGTAATTTATGGAAGGTAGACAATTCAGGGTCTTTATGGACCATAAACCATTAATCTTTGCCTTCCTTAAAGTGTGAGGCCCGTGGTCAGTCAAGCAGCAGCGACATCTCTCAAATGTGTTGGAGTTTACCACGGACATTCAACACATCGTGGGCAAGATCAACGTGGTGGCTGATGCACTGTTCCGCTCAGCAATAGAGTTCGTCCAGGCCTTGTCCCAGGGAACAAACTAGCCAGGGCACAGCAGGAAGACCCTGAGATCCCGGCATTTAGAACAGCAGTTTCTGGGATCAGGCTGGAGAATGTCACCATCGGCCCTGGTAACCAGACGCTCCTCTGTGACGTCTCCACTGGCAAACCTTGCCCCAATGTGCTGGCACCATGGAGATGGAAGGTTTTCGATGCGCACACAACCTGGTGCACTCAGCCATCAGAACTTCATTCAAAATGGTGCCCAGTAGGTTCGCTTGGCACAGCCTCTGGAAACAGGTCAGCCAGTGGGCCATGACCTGTACACTATGCCAGACATCCAAAGTGAAGACACATGTCAAGACACCCCCTCCTCCCTCCTCCCCCTACCCCCCCCCTCCCCCCCACACCTTGGCCAGAGTGGGAAGTGAAGGTTAAGAATCACTGCTCTAGACCCAAATGTTACTGTAATATTTTGCTTGAGAAAACTTGTCATTGGCCCATTTCCTTTGGAATTATGAATCCGGGCACATAACAAGCCAATTAGGTATGATTAAAACAGTGGTTTTCAAACTTTTTCTTTCCACCCACATACCACCTTAAGCAATCCCTTACTAATCACAGAGCACCTATGGCATAGGGAATACTTAAAGTGGTATGTGAGTGGAAAGAAAAAGGTTGAGAACCACTGCTGTAAAGGGATCGAGTATATTGAAGATTGTTATGAGCGAGGACAAAAGATGTCATTTGAACAGTTAAAAAATAAATATGGAATTCCTAATAAAACAATTTTTTGCTATTTTCAAATAAGAGCATATCTAAGGGATAAGTTGGGCCCAACAATATTTTTACCAAATTGTAGTGATTTAGAGACTTTGATTCCAAAGGGAAATACTAAGAAATTCACTTCACCCATGTATCTCTTACTTCAAATGGGAACCCCCCCCAAACAGGGGACTCACAGTCCAGGCAGAGATGGGAATCAGATTTAAATGTAAGAATCGATGAACAAATCTGGTCTGAATTATGTCGGGATAGTATGACTAATATGATCAATGTAAGCTATAGATTAGTACAATATAATTTTTTGCATCAATTATATCTCACGCCACAGAAATTAAACAAATGAAATTCAGACCTATCAGACCAATGCTTTAGATGTGGTGAGGAGGTAGGAACTATTTTTTACATTTAGCCTGGTTATGTTGCTTTATGAATTTTTAAAAATCCAGATTACAGGAACTCTATTTCCACAAAATCCAGAATTATTTTTATTAGGGAAGATTTCAGGGATAAGACCCAAAGTGAAACTATCCAAATATCAAATGAAAAAAGTTAGAATTGAGCTGGCAGTTGCCAGAGAATGTATAGCTGTTGCATGGAAGTCTGATTCACATCTCAGTGTGGTACATTGGAATGCGGAAATACATAATTGTATTCTCCTGAGGAAGATTACCTAGAGCTTAAGAAATAAATATGACATAATTTTACAAATTCAGGGTAAATCTTTAGATCAGTTCTTCCCAACCCGAGACCCAAAGAAAATTAAATAGAATATGAATTTGTGATCCATGGTGTGTGTATGTCACTATTCAGCAATCCAATTTGTTTTTCTTTCTTTGCTATCTTATCATTGTCTTCCTTTTCTATACTTTCATTCATTTCTTTCTTTTTTGGGGGGTCCTGGGGGGGGTGGTGAAGGTTGGGGTACTGGATTAATACCATCATGATGTAAACATTGAATGTATTTTTGTACTTGAATTTTTAAACTTTGTAATTGACTCCATGTTTGGTAAAACATTTCTAAGTAAAATATAAAATATACCCATAGAGTCTGCAAACTTTCGTGTTTTACTTTCACCAGGCCCTTCCTCCTATTTTTTTTATGTTGTAACTCCTTCAACTGTTCAAAACTGTTATCTCAATCTTCACCACCACAGCCTCTTTCCCGTTTTATAAACATAATATATGGGGGCAGCATGGTTGATGAATTCCTTGGAGACTAACCAAGTCAGTGATGGTAATGAAAAACTCATTCATGGTTTCTGTTGCATTTAATAGGACTTATTGCATCTGTGTACGTGGGTTTATAGTTTTTAGGATCTTCATGAACAATTTTCCCTGTGAATGGGTCATAGCAATGTGTTTCACTGTTAGAATTAAGCTTAAATTTTCACAGTTAATGACATTGCAGATCACAGTGTTCAAGTTTTCTATGCTAATAGGAAATGTATCTCAATATATGATGCAAAAACCTACTCAGTTGTATTTTGAACATGAAGTGTGTGTCAGTTCAGAATGATTAAGTTCAGGACCAATTTCACATCATTGCTTTGTGCAGACTACACCTTGCTCCTGTCTTCTGATTTACCCGAGAGCGGAGACACAGTGGTGTCCCATGGGGTCCAACTGCTAAGTCTGACTGTCATAAGCTCTGTACAGGTTTTAAATTGCCTGTTAAAGGAGCAGACAGTGGTTTTATTTAAAATCCTGCGACCACATGGTTTGAACCCAAAATGGCAGTGCCTATTATCGGAAGCAGCCATGAGGGGTTGCAGACTCCAGGGAAGCAGAGGACTGGCAAAAAGCACCAGAAAACGGGAAGACTACCCACCCCAAACACTCCCACCCCACTTGAGAAGGAGAAACAGGAGACAACCCACAGGGCAGTGACTATAGCAGACCAATGAGGGGTTCTGAAGCTGAAGAACACACAGATTGTAGGTGACTCAAGGCGAGTAACCCAAGCAGACTGTGGGCGACTGCAGTTAGAGGTTTCACACCAGGCTGTGGACTGCTTGTGACTGACTGAAGGGGTTCCAGGCATCAGAACTGGGATGCGAGAGGGTGCTGACAGTGCTAAAGGTTCCCTCATTGAGACAGAGGTTCAGATCTGGAGCTTGGGTTGAGGATGTGTGACTGCAGAAGTGTTGGAGGTGAATCAATGGACAATCAGTGACTCTGGGGCGGACTCTCCTTTGCAATTGGCAATTTCTGCTGATGGCAAATCTGTCTGCCTTATGGCAGACTGAAGCAAATTTGGTGCAATGTTACACTGTTTTTAATTACATGACAATAAAAGAATCTTGATAGTATTGGAGATGAGGTATGAGTACATTAAAGCAGTGAAGTAAAAAAAAATGCTGTTTCCAATAGGTGGCCAATACTGTGCTCCCAAATTTGTGGAAGAGTGTGTGGTAATCTTTAGTTACCTCATTAGTCATATTAGTTACCTCAATAAAACTGTAGTGGAAGCAAATAATCTTCCATCCCAATGGACTGCCTAAGAAGGAGATCCTCATTAGCAAAGATTTGGATAATCAGAAATTGCCTGCACCAAATTAGAGGGAAAGATTTGTCATAAACCCCATGAAACATTTGACTTAATGAAAATAACTGGTAAAGAATAGAATGATGGAACCTTTCTCAATTGCATCTTCTCAAAAGGTAAAGAAGACTGATAGATGGCTCTGGGCCTGTACTCGCTGGAGTTTGGAAGGATGAGGGGGTCCTCCCTGAAACATACCAAATATTGAAAGGGTAGATAGAGTGGACATGGAGAAGTAGTAAGGCAATCTAGTACCAGAGGGCAAAGCCTCCGAATAAAAGTACTTCCCTTCAGAACAGAGATGAAGAGATATTTCAGCCAGAAGGTGGTGAATCTGTGGAATTTGTTGCCACAGGCCGTTGTGGAGGCCAAGTCATTGGGAAGATTTGAAGTGGAGATTGATAGGTTCCTGATTAGTAAGTTCATCAAAGGTTATGGAAAGAAGGCAGGAGAAAGGAAATTTACTCCAGTCATGATTTGAATGGTGGAGCACTCCATTGATGGAATGGCCTAATTCTGCTCCTCACTCTTGTTGTCTTCAACTCTGGACCCTTTCATGGTAGTTTTAGATAGATTTCTGGAAGAATATACCTTGTGTTGATAACAGAAATCCAGGAGGATATTTGTAATGGAAAGTTCATTGCAATGGTGAAGTTAAGGAAGTTAAGGTAGGAATCGAGAATCCAAATTACAATTTCAAATGGAAATTAAATTTAATATTTGAAAAGAAGAATGTGAAAATGTATTAGAAAAGAGCAGGAAAAAGGATAGGGTGATGATTTTGTTCCTTATGCTTCATAATTGTCTAAATTTGCTATTTTCAACAGGGGCTGTATATTCACCTGCAGCTGGTGGGGAAGGTGGTGTGGTGGTGGGGGAGGTGGTGTGGTAGTGGGGGAGGTGGTGTGGTGGTGGGGGAGGTGGTGTGGTGGTGGGGGAGGTGGTGTGGTGGTGGGGGAGGTGGTGTGGTGGTGGGGGAGGTGGTGTGGTAGTGGGGGAGGTGGTGTGGTGGTGGGGGAGGTGGTGTGGTGGTGGCATGGACTGAAATCATAAAATATTTTTTGTTTTTAATGTGGTTGGTGGGAGAGAAGTACAGAGGAAACCAACTAAACTTGATTGCTTCACAGGGAAGGGAGCCCATAAATTTTGAGCAGAGTCAGACAGAGGTTGAGAATGGTTGGGCTGCACTATCGACATTGTCTTGGCATAATGTTCCAAATTCATCGGCAAATCAGTGAACCAATACTCATGTCCCCAGTTAGTCCAGAATTCCCAGCTCTGGGGCTCTAGTTATACTCAGCTATATAATTAGGCAGGTCATTTCATTTGTGTCCCTGACACACCAGACTCCTGAGATCCTGCACTGAGATTTATCATGGAAAGCGATTACTTGGTGGACCGAGGAAAATATTTAAGGATGTGCACAAAGCTTAGAGAAGAATTGTAATATCTCAACTCAAAAAAGGAGAAGGATAGTTCAAGGTGGTATTGAGAACCTTCAGCCCATACATCAGGATCACATTGGAGACTATGTATAAGGGGACAAAAGAGTACACGTCTGTCCATCACATCAGCCATAACCTGTCCTAACTGTGGAGGTGTCTATGGCTCACACATTGGCTGCATCAGGCCCTACAAAGCCAGTGGAGGCCAGTCATCCTTCCTCTCAAGGAAATGCCTTAGAAAGTAATCTTCTCTGGATTCTGTGCAATGTAATGAGTCTTGCATTGAGTTTTTTTTTCAGATAGAAATTGATTTCAGGCTACTGAGGGAAAATTTTCTTTGGTTGCATAAAATTTATCTTTTTTCTGTTCTCAGCACATTTCGTATTAATTTCTAAAGGAACGTCACTAACATGCTTTGCTCTGTCTTTATTTGTACAGAGAATGCTTTAATCAACAGTGGGCATCTTCTCATGGTTTCCACTGAAAACAAATGATTGCAAATTACTTTGCATCAACTTAATTACAAAAACAAACCAGTCTGCTTTCTATTCTCAAAGCCAAATCCATTCCCTTCTCATGTCAATTCGTTATAGTTTGTAGGCATATGGGAACTAATTGATGATTATTCTGGAAAAAAAAGGAATATTGTTCCAGCTGCTCCACATAACTTAATTCTCAAACTGAATTTATTTCCCCCATGGATTAGAGTGCAAGAAATATTTGCATGGCATCTGCTGTCTCAATCAGAATCAGAATTTATTGTCATGAACATGACACAAAATTAATTGCTTTGTGGCAGCATTACACTGCAAATATTGCTATATATTACATTTAAAAATAAATAAGTTAGTGCAAAATAAGAGAGCGAGGTAGTGTCTAGTTCATTGTCCATTCAGAAATCAGATGGCAAGGAGGAAGAAGCTGTCCTTGTGCCACTGGATGTTCATCTTCAGGCTCCTGTACCCCTTACCCAATGGTAGCAATATGAAGAGAGGGCATGGACTGGGTGGTAAGGATTCTTGAGGATAGAGGCTGCTTTCTTAAGACATTGCCCCTTGTGGGTGTCCTCAACAAAGAGCACAAATTAAATGATTCTACTAGGGAATAATTGAGATAATCTTGTCTCTAAACTGAAAGAGCAAGCCCATTTATTGGCAATATATAGCATTGTCACAATTCAAAGGAAAGGAAGAAGAGGAAGTTGATGACCTAACACCCATCACCTACAATGTTTTGAAATCACAAAGATTAATTAATGTGGTTGGCACATCTTCATCAATGAAAGCTATAATAAATTTCTAAATGTAGTAAAATTCCCTTTATCCAGAATTCAAACAACTGGCAGTCTCAAGCAACTGGCAAAAAAAAAATTGCAGAAATAGGTAGATTAAAGTTTTAAAATTGGCACCCTATAGTGGCTATTTCACCAATCACACAACAGACAATCTCAAGTAACCGGCAAATTCACTTAACCAGCATCTACCAAACCCCAGAGGTGCAGGACACCAGGGGTTTTATTTGTAGTTGTTTATGGACAAGAATGTGGACTTATTGCACATTAATCTCAAATAAACTTTATATTTACATTAAACAAGTTACTATTTGGGTAGCAGAATAATGAAATTTCTAATCAAACATTGAATATTTTGGCACATTACATTATGCAGTTCATTTCAGTTGGTTATTTTTGAGCCAATTTGCATGATTGCATCACGAAATGTTAAAACAATGCTACAACAAACAATGACTCTAATAGATCTTAAAGTAAATAATCAAACTGCTAAAAAGAGCTCAACTAAAGCCTGTTTTGTTTTTCCATCTGATTCCATTTCGTTTTGTTTTGTTCCATATTTGTTTCAGTAAAGTGTGAATCATGAAGAGAGCTGCTTCAGGGGAATTTCTGAATCCTACTGTCAACTTCAAATCAGCCAAAAGAGATCCTGACCATTGAACACGAGGTGCTGCCTTGAGAAGGTGGCCAACATTTTGAAGGACTCCCATCACCTTTTCACAATCTCTTCTCACTGCTCCTTTTAGGCAGAAGCCGAAAGTCCAGCACTTCTCGGATCAAGAACAGTTTTTTATTCCCCAAATTGGCTGTTGAACCTCCCTGTTCTATCCTAACTGGATAGGACAGGGAGGTTCTACAAACTACTCAAGGAGCACAAAGATTGATCTATACAATCAAAACATTAATTTGCTGGTAAACAATTTAAAAAAATCACATGTACTGTGGTCTAATGCAGTACCCAAAAAGTGATGGATAAACTTTTTCAGTGGCTCTGGCAGTGTCCATGGAAAGAACATTTTAGGTTGGGACCTCTCTGAAGTCTCATCTCCATAGATGCTGCCTGACCCATTGAGTTCCTCCAGCTGTTCATTGTTTGTTCATGATTGCAGTATCTGTAGTTTTATGCTTATCTAATAACACATTAGTGATGGAGAACTTGCTGTGCACAATTAGATTTCATCTATAATTGCTCTGGAATGCTGGAGATTACACAAATAAAGTAGAAAGTCCAGACTTTTTTCTTCTGCATGACCAAGGATGCAGGACATTGCCACATCTGGTTGTAATGCTTTGCATTTTCTTGCTGCTCTTTGGTCAGATTTCAATACCACTCTTCTATGTAAGGCTGTTGCTAGTCTTGAAGTTATTCCCTACATCACTGGATTGGTTAATAAGCATTCCCCACTGCACTCCAGTCAGATTTTATCAAAATAAACTTCTTAAGGGCTCTTTCTCAGAACACACACAGAAACAGATTGGTATCAGTAACACTCTGCTTCATGCTTTCCTTTCTGTACTGTAAGCAAATGGGGCGTGTAAAGCAGGCCAAGAAAAACAGGTCACTCCACGGACATCTCCCTGTCTTCTCTCCTATCCCTTTGTCTCCACATGCCCCACACCCCTGTCACAGCTGGGTTCAGTTACTAGAACACCCTGGTTGTACAACAAGGAAATGCAAGATGTATCACACTCCCTGATCAAGATCAATTTTTGGGCAACTCACTCTAAAAGGAGGGCTTACAATAACAGCCTTGCGAAACTAGACAAATACATTGAGAAGCAGAGCACAAGATTAGGGAGACTAGAATTTGTGATTATTTTATTGGTGCAGATGTGGCTCTCATACTAAAGCTGTAAGATTAAAATGCTGCTATTAATCTTTCTACAAAATCGTGAAAGAATAATGTGATTCTCAAAAAGCTGAATCTCCCTCATCTGTTCCCATTTTCTTTTTGGTTTCCTTTGTTAAGGAGGTTGCAGTGAATGTGAAATTTCCTCCCCCTTCCCCCACCTTCTAGTTTTACTTTAATTCAGGGAAAATTGTAACATCAGTGGTGTCCATTTAAGATGGCTTGGCATACCTTAGAGCAATCTTGGATAAGATATTTATATTGCAGCAAATTTCTAGCAGAAGTGATTTTCTATTTTTGTTGAAATGATCAGCTTTTAGAATCTATTTAACCAATATTATTATAGTCACGAAAGTTGAGGAATGGCCTTCAGCTGACAATTTTCTTTCTGACAAGCAAGAACCCACAAAGCACAACTACTGGGGTAATGCTATGCTGACTGCATGGACATTGAGTATGCCAACAAATCTGCACTATTTTTTGTCCCATTTTGCTCCAGATGATCAGAGGAAACACTGAACTTGTCCCACACAAACAAAATATGAGGATATCAAAGAAGTGGAAGAAAATATATTGGATGAATTAGCCCAAGTGATTCTCATTCATTTACTGGTGGGCAGATCAATGGCAATAGTAAAAAGTCCCCAAAAGCATCTTTGGTTCTCTCAAAAGGAGGAGCATATAAAATGTAGTTAAACAAAAAAAGTAAATAAGTGTAGAGCTCGTCGAAAGAACCAAAGACTTGTTGATCCAAACCAAGGCTTTTATTAGCAAAAGACAGGAGCTCTTCACAGGTGGCTGACCAGTCCGGAATGATCTGACCTGTCTAGGGACACAACCCTTTAAGGCCCAGACAGTAGGCGTGGCTAAGCTCTCAGCCAATCGCTGTAAGCACAGTCATTACACTCTAGATACTGTAACTATATACATTGATGATAGGTCTGTACTATCACAATAAGTAAACAAATGTTTGATTCCAGTGACTGATTCAATTTTGGAAGAACTTTGAAATTATTCCCAAATATCCAATGAGTGCAGCCAATGAACAGTAAAGTTCCACAAAACACCCCATGCCAGCTTCTTTTCTTTGGCTTGGCTTCGCGGACGAAGATTTATGGAGGGGGTAAAAAGTCCACGTCAGCTGCAGGCTCGTTTGTGGCTGACAAGTCCGATGCGGGACAGGCAGACACGGTTGCAGCGGTTGCAGGGGAAAATTGGTTGGTTGGGGTTGGGTGTTGGGTTTTTCCTCCTTTGCCTTTTGTGAGTGAGGTGGGCTCTGCGGTCTTCTTCAAAGGAGGTTGCTGCCTGCCAAACTGTGAGGCGCCAAGATGCACGGTTTGAGGCGTTATCAGCCCACTGGTGGTGGTCAATGTGGCAGGCACCAAGAGATTTCTTTAGACAGTCCTTGTACCTTTTCTTTGGTGCACCTCTGTCACGGTGGCCAGTGGAGAGCTCGCCATATAACATGATCTTGGGAAGGCGATGGTCCTCCATTCTGGAGACGTGACCCATCCAGCGCAGCTGGATCTTCAGCAGCGTGGACTCAATGCTGTCGACCTCTGCCATCTCGAGTACTTCGACGTTAGGGATGAAAGCGCTCCAATGGATGTTGAGGATGGAGCGGAGACAACGCTGGTGGAAGCGTTCTAGGAGCCGTAGGTGGTGCCGGTAGAGGACCCATGATTCGGAGCCGAACAGGAGTGTGGGTATGACAACGGCTCTGTATACGCTTATCTTTGTGAGGTTTTTCAGTTGTTTGTTTTTCCAGACTCTTTTGTGTAGTCTTCCAAAGGCGCTATTTGCCTTGGCATGCCAGCTTACATTGCTTGGAACTGTACATCATTAGCCTAGCCTAGAAGTTGAAGAGCTTCATAAATTAAATCTGAAGTTGTCAATCTCAGAAGCAAAATTTCCAATTTACTTTAAATTAGAAATAAATACATGTCATTGAAAATTCTTTTCCTTAGTTTTGAGAACAATTAGTTTTTGCACAGTTCTTGTTTGCAGATAAATAGGTGCTCCAAATTAAGCAGTTTACTGATACTTTTAAAATATTCAGCTTGCAATTATTAAAAGCTCTGGTATTTGGCACCTATGGGGATTGGTAAATGCCGTATAAGTACATTTTTCGTTTGCTTCAGATTATATTTTGAGTGTTTGGTGACCTAACGGTGAGGCAAGCCAATCTTAAACTACTGTATTTTTTACCTATTTATTTTCTGCATTTTTTTTGCTAGTTGCTTAAATTCCAGGTAACAGGCTTTACTGTATTTGTAGCTGTAACTGCCTATCTTCTCTTCTTCTTTGGCTTGGCTTCGCGGACGAAGATTTATGGAGGGGGTAAAAGTCCACGTCAGCTGCAGGCTCGTTTGTGGCTGACAAGTCCGATGCGGGACAGGCAGACACGGTTGCAGCGGCTGCAGGGGAAAATTGGTGGGTTGGGGTTGGGTGTTGGGTTTTTCCTCCTTTACATGCTTAATAATGACATCATCCTCTGATTTGCTTAATGTGATATTGACCTAGGTATATAATTCATCACATTGCCCAATGCTATTCAGAAAGAAATCTCAACCAATTTAAAATTAGCATGCTAATATGTCCATAAAAAGAGCAGCAAATGATTTTCAATCAAAAATATTGTCTTACATGTAATAATTTAAGAGTTTTTTTTTTAATTGATATTTCATTGTGAAGTGTTCAGAACATTTTACATTGCAACATTTAGGGTGGTCATTCCAAAAGAGGACATGGTCATAGGTTTAAAACATTAAATTTATTTACATCATGGTAGAAGCCAATTCCAGCCATTGAAACCTGTGCCACCCAATTAACTTAAAACCCTGTACACTTTTGGAGGGTGGGAGGAAACTGGAGCACCCAGGGAAACCTCATGCCTGTCACAAGAAGAACTTACAAACTCTTTGCAGCGCTGGTTTCAAACTGGGGTCACTGGCATTGTAATAGTTTTGTGCTAACTGATCTGCCCTTCTTTTCCTGCTATGAATTACTTTAACAACTTTGTGGTAAAGATCCTCAGGACACTGGCTACAATTAAACTCAACAATAATAATGGGCTGTTGAATATGGGTTTGAGTAATGGCTCCATCCCTAAAATAATATAGCAGAGATAATTAAATTTGGATAATTACATACCTGGCCAGGTATAGAATTCTAGTGCCTCAACTCAGTAACTCCCCTCATACAGAATTCCTGATCCAAACACAACACTTAAACTCAACAGCCCAACCCAACGATAAATGATTTCTTAATTATCTGCTTCATAATACTTAGTAGAACAGGCCTAATTAATCAGCTGCTAAATGTGGCAGAGAAAAAAACAGTGAAACATTGTTGAAACTGTGCTGGAATGTTTTGATTAGCGAATGGGGAATAAAACTCATTTGACCTCTTGCCCAATTATAGGTTGCTCTCAGTTAAAGCTATTAAACCCCTCAGGATGTTTGCCATTTTATATATTGCTCCTTTGAAAATCCCTGTATTGTTAAGGGACACTTTTGTATACTTGCTAATGTGACACTGGTATTTGATGGTTGATGGTTGTGCAGGTTTCAATTCTCCAGGAAAAAATGGTTTCATAAAGCTCTGTGGGTTGGTGATTCAGGCATTTCAATTATAGGGTGTCTAATTATAACTTCAAGACAGACAATGTGTTGGAGTTAGGATGGGACACTTGAGTTGACTCACAACAAATGGTCTAATGTTTAGCACAGTCAACACCCTGACAAATAAACATAGGCATAAATTGCATCAATGTGCCCTAATAAATGGAGGGAAATTTCTCCAATGAAATAGTTCATGAATATGCAAATTAACTCAGTCATGAATAGCACTTATAGTTCACAGGTTGATGTTCTCCGCTGACAGAGGGTACATTGTTATATATGTTCTTTGGCTTGGCTTCGCGGACGAAGATTTATGGAGGGGGTAAAAGTCCACGTCAGCTGCAGGCTCGTTTGTGGCTGACAAGTCCAATGCGGGACAGGCAGACACGGTTGCAGCGGCTGCAGGGGAAAATTGGTTGGTTGGGGTTGGGTGTTGGGTTTTTCCTCCTTTGCCTTTTGTCAGTGAGGTGGGCTCTGCGGTCTTCTTCAAAGGAGGTTGCTGCCCGCCAAACTGTGAGGCGCCAAGATGCACGGTTTGAGGCGATATCAGCCCACTGGCGGTGGTCAATGTGGCAGGCACCAAGAGATTTCTTTAGGCAGTCCTTGTACCTTTTCTTTGGTGCACCTCTGTCACGTCAAAACGGTCAACCAGTTTACCTATCTCGGCTGCACCATTTCATCAGATGCAAGGATCGACAATGAGATAGACAACAGACTCTCCAAGGCAAATAGCGCCTTTGGAAGACTACACAAAAGAGTCTGGAAAAACAACCAACTGAAAAACCTCACAAAGATAAGCGTATACAGAGCCATTGTCATACCCACATTCCTGTTCGGCTCTGAATCATGGGTCCTCTACCGGCATCACCTACGGCTCCTAGAACGCTTCCATCAGCGTTGTCTCCGCTCCATCCTCAACATCCATTGGAGCGCTTTCATCCCTAACGTTGAAGTACTCGAGATGGCAGAGGTCGACAGCATCGAGTCCACGCTGCTGAAGATCCAGCTGCGCTGGATGGGTCACGTCTCCAGAATGGAGGACCATCGCCTTCCCAAGATCGTGTTATATGGCGAGCTCTCCACTGGCCACCGTGACAGAGGTGCTTATATATGTAGCCCTCAGTAAATGACAGTCCTAACGCTTGCTCACCAACTTCATTGAGGAATGGATGTGGAATCTACATTGGATCTTTGCACTCTTTTAAAAATATTTTTATTGATTTTAATAAAGAACTTATACAAACAAAAAGGGTACAATTCAATAAGATAGTGTGGACAGTTACATAAACTAAATAAGATATTCCATATATCATTAACATACATAAATTGTAAATCATATCCATAATTCATATTCTAAATAGTATATACCCTTTTCATAAAGAAAAACTATAAAAATATTTAAAAAAGGAAAGAAGAAAATAGTAGAGGAGAAAGACTCAAACCCCTTACGTTGCCAGATGCTATATATGACTAATATTAAAAGAAAAACAAAGGTAAAGCAAAATTAATATAAGGAACATTGGATTTTTTGGAAAATTTTTTAACTCCTTTGCCGGATTTAAGTTTATACTCTTTTATTCTAGGCAGGGATTTCAACTGTTGGTTGGACCCTATCCTGGATCATTCATCTTTTAATTCAGCTGCATTAAACAAATCTGCCTTATTAATACATTCTTTTTTTTATCAGATTATGGCAAGTCAGAAGTTCGGTGTTTCTTTTGTCCAACCAATAGAGAATATTATTTTCTTTCCCCCATGTTCTTCACTGTTATTCACATATTGATTTTTTAAATTGATAATCATTTAATTTCATTAACTCATTCTTGTGAATACCACAGTATTGATCACACCCCTGTTACAATGTCACTGAACTTTCTGAATTTTCCACAATATAAAAGACACTGGCGTTTTAATTCATTGTTATTATAAGATAAGGACTTTGTTAAATTTATGGAAGAACAGATAGTTTTCTTTTTCGATACTAATCTCTCTTCTGAGACCTCTAATTATTTGGGATACTTTGAAGGTTTTTCTCAGGGGGCAAATTATTTCATATACTGTAAATAAGAAAAGGAAGACTAATAAAGATCTGAGTTAATTAAACAAATTAAACAGTTAGATCAACAATACACAAACTAAAAAATCTTTAAAAAATAAATTGAACTTAAAAATAATTTGATCGTCTCTCAACATACCCAACTGAATGTCAACTTTTGAAGTCTAAAAGTAAATTTTACAGCCATGATGATAAATCTGGTAAGTTATTGACTAACCAATTGAGAGGATTTGGTGCTAAATGACACATCATAAAAGTTAATAAAGAAAATGGAATTATGATTTCAGATCAATTGGAGATAAACGATACATTTAAAAGATTCTAAACCAAATTATATACTTCCAAAAGTATGAATAATGGTAATTTGATGAAAAATTTCTTACATCAATTGAGTATCCCCAAGATTTCTTTAGACAGTCAAATCAAATTGGATGCATCTATTTTGCAAGAGGAAATAGTGGCTGCTATTTTCTCATTACAATCTGGAAAGGCCCCGATTCCAAATTATTTACTTAAAGGTGATGTTTGCTGATTTGTTTGAACAGGGTAAATTTCTGGACTCATTTAATGAGGCTTGATTTTTGCATTTCAAGTTTGCATTTATTGTCCATATGCTGTGGTAGAGTTAAAAGGTTTGTTTTACATGCTATCCAGCAAGTCTATCCATACATAATACAACAGAATAAAACAGTTCAGAGAGTAAGGTTTCAATGAGATCAGTTCGAATGGAGTAGAGGCAATATTACTTCTGATAGTAGCAGGAAAGACACGGGCCATGGATCAAATGGTGTGTGATGACACACTCTTGAATCTTCTGCCTGATGTGGGGGGGGGGGTGGGCAGAGAGAAGAGTGTATGGAAAGGGTGAGGTGAGTCTGTTAGTATGTTAGCTATTGTTCTGAGGCATCAGGAGGTGCAGATGAAAACTCTGGAAAGAAGGGAGATGTGTGTGATGATTAGAGCTTTTCATCATATACGACATCCCTGCATGTGATGCTATACTGAGATAATCAATCTTTTTGGCTTCATGAGTGAGAGAAAAATGCCACTTTTCACCACAGGATCTTCAGAAAGTTACCACAAATCCATAGTGTATTGATTTCCTTGAGATTTCATTTGACCACAAGAATAGCTTCAGTTTTTAGCCCCACTCTCCAATTACCATCTCAAAGATGTCAATACATATCTCCTATCTGTTTATTTCTCAACATTGATGGTTTCATTGGTTGAGTTTATACATCATTCTGCTGGTTAGTGAACTTGTTTGATTATGCTTGCAATGGAGAGCAGCGTGATTCTCCGTAGTTTGAGCAGTCTGATTTCTCGCCTTTGATTTTGTGCAGGGTGATGATGAAGGTCACGAAGGTCCTGAGGCAGCTTTCCTTGGTCCCAGCAAAGCTTGAAAAACTCATGCAGTTTGGCATGCAGAGTTTTGCCACCAGCCTTCCAGACCTCTGAGGGGATTCCATCCATACCTGCTGCTTTGCCACTTTTCAGTTGTTCAATTGCTTTATATGTCTCTCGGCGGGCAGCAACCTCCTTTGAAGAAGACCGCAGAGCCCTCCTCACTGACAAAAGACAAAGGAGGAAAAGCCCAACACCCAACCCCAACCAACCAATTTTCCCTTGCAACCGCTGCAACCGTGTCTGCCTGTCCCGCATCGGACTTGTCAGCCACAAACGAGCCTGCAGCTGACGTGGACATTACGCCTCCATAAATCTTCATCCGCAAAGCCAAGCCAAAGATATATATATGTACTGAAACTCTTAATTTAATTTGTAATTGAAAAACAGCACTTGGTTCTGAGGTGATTAGACCCCAGTAGATCCTGGTTGTAATTGTAGAGGGTGAGATTGATTGGTGCAGAAATGAGGATTATTGTGTTACATTAGCAAAAGGTAATTTTGCCTATAATCAATGCCAAATGGCTCCATTTACTTCCATTTTCGGTGTCTACTTCACATTTGCAGCATTTTAATGTGTCTGATGTATTATAGCACAACAGCAAGGCCATCTCAGAAATCCTTCACTGATTATGTATCACCTTGGAATGATTTGAAGTTATGAAAGTTGCTCAGATGTTGAGTTCCTTTCAAAAGTTGTGGTCATCACCTCCAAAAATGGCATGTTTGTGTATCCTCGACGGTCCTTGAACTGAGGGTCTCAGTTCACAACATATTGCTGTAGTCTCAGAACAGACAGGCAATGACAGAAAAAAAAATTCAAAAGTGACTTTAATGGGTTTTAGTTTTTATTCACTTTTTTTTCTGAACAATATTATTATTATTTAATTAAGCAAAGTTAAATTTCTCAGTTGCCATCCATCTTTCTGGATTTATTTATACAGGTGTTTAATCGCCCTATAACTGTGCCTGTGAATCAAAGTCTTGCTTTGAACTCCTGTTCAATATTGTTCATAATACCATTATCAATGGTTGACTCGTCGTGACAGTGCGGATGGACAAATGGTGTAGAAAGGAGAGATTTAGATTCCAGAATTTATTACTTGATCCTTCTACTAGACATGTATTCCCCTCTCCTCCTCTCTCTGGCTTTTGCAGAGACCACACCCTCTGCGACTCCCTTGTCCACTCCTTACTCCCCACCAATCGTCCCCTTGTATCTATCCTGTGACAAGAGATGATCCACTTGCATGCACACCTCCTCCTTCACCACCATTTGGGGCCCCAAACAGTCTTTCCAAGTGAAGCAACACTCCACTTGTAAATCTTCAGGGGTCATCAGCCCAAACTGTGATTCCGTTATGGTCTCCTCTATAGCAAAGAGACTGGACTTAGACTGGGAGATCACTTAGTTGAGCACCTTGGCTCTGTCCACTATAATAGCAAGAATCTCCCAATGGCTACCCATTTCAATTCCCCACCCCATTACCTTGCTGACATGTCTGTCCATGGTACCAGTCTAAGACTACCCAAAATTGGAGGAACAACACCTCATCTTCCGTCTGGGTTCCCTCTAACTTGATGGCATTAACATCATCTTCTCTGGATTAAGTTAAAATCACCCATCCCCTATTTCTCCCCTGTCTTTTCCTCTAGATACCTTTATCTCTCCCTTCCCTTTTCCCCTTGCTGCTTTCATAGAGTCAAAATCAATTCTCGCCCTTCCTCCTTTTGCCTGTGGGCCTGTACTTCTCCCCCTCCCATTCCTCCCCCTTTCATTCCCCATCCTTTAATTTAGATGCCTGTGTTTTTTTTACTCAGGCCTGAAACTGCCTGTGGATGTTGCGAGACCTGTTAAGTTCATCCAGCATTTCTGTATTTTGACTACAATTATAGCATCTGCAAACTTTTGTGTTTTACTTCACTTTAGATTCTGGAGCAGTGGTTCTCAACCTTTTTTCTTTCCACTCACATATCACTTTAAGTATTCCCTATGGCATAACTGCTCTTGATTAGTAAGGGATTGCTTTAAGGTGGTATGTTGGTGGAAAGAAAAAGTTTGAAAACCACTGTTTTAATTATACCTAATTGCCTTGATATGTGCACGGGTTCATAATTCCAAAGGAAATGGGCCAATGACAGTTTTTCTCAAGCTCAGTAACAAGCGCTGCAAAAGATAGTGGACACAGCCCAATACCTCACAGGCAAAGCACTTCCCACCATTGAAAAAATTTACATGGAATGCTGTCGCTGGAGAACAACAGCAATCACCAATGATCCACAGCATGCCTTGCCCGCAGGAAATAGAATCGTTTGTATGTGAGGTCATGTATGTACTCTGACAATAAATCTGAAGTTTGAATTGAACTTTGAAAGTGGCATCGCAGGAAGATAGGGTTGCAAAGAGAGCTTTTGAAATATTTGCTTTCAGAAATCAAAGTGTTAATATAGGATTTGGGTGTTATAGTGAAGATGTACAAGACATTGGTGAGTCCAAATTTGGAATATTGTTTTCAGTTTTTGTCACCTACCTACTGGAAGAATATCAATAAGATGGAAAGAGTGTAGAGGAGATTCACTAGGATGTTGCCTGGATCTCAGGAACTGAGTTATAGGGTAAGATTAAACAGGTTAGGACTTCCCAGGAGTGCAGAAGAATTAGAGGAGATTTGAAAGAGTTGTACAAAATTATGATGGATATAGACAGTAAATACAAGCCTTTTCCATTGAGGTTAGGCGAGATACAAACCAGAGGACATGGGTTAAGGGTGAAAGGGGAAAAGTTTCAATGGAACGTTAGGGGGAACAATTTCATGGAGAGTAGTGGGAGTCTGGAACAAGCTACCAAGTGAATTGGTGAATGTGGACTTATTTTTAAAAATTTAGAAAAATTTGGCAGATAAATGGATGGGAGGGGTATTTGGGGATAAGTTTCCAGTGCAAGTCAGTGGGACTAGGTGGAGAAATAGTTTGGCACTGACTAGAAGGGCCAAATGAACTATTTCTGAGTGTCCTATGGCTCTACAATGTCTGTCAATCTTATTTTTGTCTATTTCCCTTCCCAATCCAGGAAACTCTCTCCTATCACCATAACACTTTGTGTTCTCTCTCATCACGTGAGGATCCAAGTTCAAGTTGTCGAACTGTGAAAATTTGTAGCAAAAACACAATGCTGGAGAAACTCATCAGGTCAAGAAATATACTTCATATAGCAAAGATAAAGATACATAACCAATATTTCCAGTTTGAGCCCTTCATCAAGGTATTAAAAGTTGTTCTCACCTGAAACTAAGTTCATATTGAAGAGAGCTGTAATTTTTATATTGTGATTTTGTTGTCTAGTGGGGAATTCTTGGAGGGAAATCCCCATCCATGTTATTATTCATACAACTTGGACACTACAATGTACTATTTCCTTCTTTTCCAAGCAATGCAACTAGAATTGTAGCTGTCTTCCTTCAATTTTCCTTCAAATAGGCCATGGTACTGAAAGTGAAGAGGGGTGATGGGCTGGCAAAATTTGAGGATGGTGCTGGGAAATTATAATTATGAGAGATGAGCTGGGGTCTGAATAGTATTATCTGAAAGGGTGGTGAAGCAGAAATTGTCACCACATTTAAATAGTATTAGAATACATGAGAGAGTCATAGAACATGGGCCTTTGGCTCATCAAGTCTGTTGACTCTGCAACATTCAGAACATCAATGCCATTTTATTCTTCCCCTGGGTTCTTCCGCTCACCTCCATATTGGGGCAACTTACAGAAACCAATTAACCAACTGTGTCCCTTTGGGATGTGGGAAGAAACTGGAGCTCCCAGCAGGCAGTTGAGGTCATGAAGAATGTGTAAACTCTGCACAGATTGGTTGTCAGGATTGAACATAGTTCGCTGCATCTGGGGCAGCAGCTGCAATGCTCCTAGTGTACATCAGGAGAGCAGCTTGCAGACTTACAGACCATCAGCATGGAAATGGGAACACCCTCTTGTCCACATGGTCTTCCGCTGTGCAGTTAGTAGTTATGATTCTGTAACTTCTATGATCTCAGAAGAGGCAGAGCAGTTTAAATGGTCAAATGTTTAACTTTTTAGCCACATACCTGCCTTGTTGCTTGAATCACATTTGGGAAGTGTGACTATTCAAGGAGCTGCTCTTAAGGAATTTATTAATCATCACAAATTCATGGATCCATTAATCTCAGTTGCACCAACTTCATCATAGAGCAGGAATTATGTTAAATGTTGTCTCTAAAATTTAGTTCATTGTCTCAAATTTTGGAAGCAGAGAGAGAAGTGTAAAGGTTAGTGTAATAGTATTACAGCACCAGCGGCCTGGGTTTGAATCCAGCACTGTCTGTAAGGAATTTGTATGTTCTCACTGCAACTAGGTGGGTTTCCACAGATGCTTCAATTTCCTCCAAACCATTTGGAGGTTGTGGGTTAATTGGTGTATTTGGACGGCATGGGTTTGTGGGCTGTAATAGCCTGTTTTTGTGTTGTATCTCAAATTTAAAATAAATGAAGAATACAACACACCCTCAATGGTGATCTTGCCTTGTGTCCAATAAGAAGCTGGAGGGGAGGGAAAGCCAGACCAGTGAGTCTCAGAGAGGCCATCTCTAGTGACAATGAGCTTGAACAAAGAGTCCACTTACATTGAGAAATGATAGGTGTGCTTCATCCTACACTACACATAGATATATTGACCAGGGATCAATTTCTAGGCAATCAATTTCACACCCAATAAGTAGTTTTGGCACAAATAATTCATTTATTATTGCAAGATTTTAAAGGTTGCAATAATTTCTTAAAAGTCATGTTTATAAAATGAACTTGTCCAACGGCACTTCATGTATCTTGGAAATCTTTTTGTAGAAGGAGAAAAAAACTTGTTGCATAGGAAAATGTGGTTGTCAATTGTGACATCAAATATTTAATGAGAATTAAGGAATTGGTTCTAGTGCCATTACAAATATTTAGGAAAACTGTAAAACAGCTTTTAGCTATACTCATCCATTAAATTTTATCAGTCTATGTGTACAGTTGGCTGACACAAAAGTAATATCTCAAAATGTTGCTTACTGAACATTTTAAAAAATACTTTATTTTAGTTTTCACAGACTTACAAAATACAATAAACAAAGCCATTCATGTACATATGAATACCAAAAGTCCATATTTGTCCCAACCCAAATCCTCCTCCTCACCTGCCACAGCGAATACATTCCAAAAACTTAACTCGATCCTATTCATTATGGGGCACAAAATCCCTGTAATAAAAAGGAATCACAATGGCCACGCTATTCAAAGAAAACACTAATTAAAAAAAGAAAGAAACTCAAAGGAAAAAGAAAACGAAGGTTGCTTAATGAGCATTGACCAAATACTGGATCACATGCTCACAGTTGTAACCTCAGTCTGTTCTCCCTCACTTAATCATCAGACAATATAATCATTATTTTTGTAATGTTCCAGTTCATTTGTTCACAAGGAAAAGGAGACTGGTGATTATCACAGAATGTCATGGTTGGATTTCTCAACTTGTGTGAATTTTTCTTGATTCTGAAATTGTTCAGACACAGGAATTGGAAAATGAGATTGGGATGACCAGCTCTCCCGAACTTCTCTGAAGTTGTTCAGCAGGGATGGTGTGCTAACAATTAGTATGTATCCTGGTCAAGCAGAGAGCCTGAATATTTGAAGCCAAACTGGGACTATTGCTATGACAGAGGCAGTAGCAACAGAAGATTATGTGGAATTCAAGATGAATTGGTGAAGACAGAAAGACCTTTACTTCAGATTAAATTTGTTCACAGTGGGCAAGAGGATGAGCGCAGAGCTAACTGGTCAGACTTATGAAGGTACTTTATTCACAGCTGAAGATTTATGGAGCAGTAGATAGAAGAAACAAGGGAATATTTGGGGGAAAGGAAATAGGATTTATTGAGAGAGATGATACAATAGATAGCCTGATGATGCCAACTCTTGTTTATCATTGAGGTTAATCATCTCAATCCCTCTATCAAATCCTCCTTCAACACAAATTTGGGACAGCACGGTTGGTGTAGCGCTTAGTGGCACCCGCAATCGGGACTGAGGTTTGACTGTCCGTAAGGAGTTTGTACGATCTCTCTGCGTTTGCGTGGGTTTTCTCCGGGGGCTCCAGTTTCCTCTCAATGTTCAAAATGTATCGGGGGTGTAGGTTAATTGGGTGTAAATTGGGTGGCATGGACTTGTGGGCTGAAATGGCCTGTTACTGTGCTGTATGTCTAAATTTTAAAAAAATTTAATCAAGGACCCAAGTGTCTGAGCAAACTAGAAGCTGGAGGGATGCAGTGAGTCAGGAAGGATCCATGGAAGGAAATGGCCAGTCAACATTGTTGGGTCAGCCCCTTGTGTTTTTTTGCATGGAAGTGTGTTAAATTTTGTGCCTGTGATTTTACTTTAAAGAACCTTGTAAATGCAAGTATTTTTTTGTTTAGTGATGGAGACAAGCTGCATGTAGCCCAAGTTGTATGCAATTCTTCTTATTTTACCAAAGTAATTGAAGTGATGGAAAAATGTTATCCAGGTTCACTCTGACTATTGTATTCAATAGAGAAACTTGGGCATTGCCTTTAATAAGTCCCTACTTATTAGCTGCCTAACAGTCAACACCCATTCAATATTAGTAGCTTTCTCAATCATTTCTCGTCCAATGAGAACTGAAAAATATTTCCAAGCACATACTTCAATAAGATTTGTTCAGGTCTTTCAGCTCCATAGCTATACGTCGACAATGCAGGAATTGGGCTTGAATAGAGTCAAAATTAGCAGGGAATGGAAAATGGAAGGGCAATGGTTTTTACTATATTTGCTCAAAGTTCAGTCAGGAGAGACATAATTTTAAGTTAATTGTCAAAGAGGAGATTAGTTTTTTTTTAATACAAAGAGTAGATTAAAAAAATCCAGATTTATGGCTTCAGGTGCTGGGCGATTAGACTGCTCTTCCAAATGCAATGGAATGAATAGTTTTCACCTGCGTTGTGAGGCTGGTGGAGAACATGTCCTCACTGGGACTCAACACCCCTCTGTGTATCTGGATTCTGGACTTTCTAATGGAAAGACCACAGTCTGTGGGGGTTGGCAGCAGAACATCAAGCATATTCATGCTCAGCACTGGTGCACTCCAAGATTGTGTGCCCAGCCTGCACCTATTCACACGACTAACCCATGAATGCAACTCCAGACCCAGCTTCAACAGAGTCATCAAATTTGCAGATGACATGACAGTAGTTTGCATTATCAGCAACAATGATATACAGGGGAAAGTTGGAAAATCTCATGATTATGGTGCAAGAATAACAAACTGAGTCTCAATGTGGACAAGCTGAAGGAGATGATCGTGGACTTCTGGAGAACTGGGATTAATAATAGTAGTGTGGAAAGAACCAAGTTCCTCTGAGTACATCTAACAAGTAAGCTATCCTGGACACAAAAGCTCTCCCCATTTGTCAGGAAGGTGCAACTGTGACTGGACTTCCTGAGAAGACTGAAGCAGGCAAGCCCGCCAGCCACCATCATGTCAACTTTCTACAGGAGCTCTATTCAGAATATCTTGGCCAGTTGCATCATAGTGTGGTGTGATATGGTTGCTGTAGAGAAGTGGATCGGAAGTTAATCCACAGGTCTATAAGAGTGGCAGAGAGGATCACCCCAACCTCACCATCAACATATTGTACCGGGATCATTGTCTGAGAGGGCATGCAAAATCACTGAGGACCCCTACCATCCTGGGCACAGCATTTTTCAGCTACTCCTGTCTGGAAAGAGATACAGGAATATCAGTGCCAGTACCACTAGATTGAGAAATAGTTTCTTCCCACAGGCAGTCAGAATGCTGAACGACTAAGTGAACTGCTCACACTAACCATCCGAGATTCTACTATATATTTATTAAACCATATTTATTTATTTTTATGTATGTATATTTGTCCTGTGTATGTGTTGCTTGCCTGTATGTGTGTTATGCCTGATTGTGTATTTGCATGTTCTGCACCAAGGACCGGAGAATGCTGTTTCATCAGGTTGTACTTGTGTAATTGAATAATAAAAAAAAACCTGAATTTCAAAACTTAGACTGATTGCTGTCATTCGAAATTGAAGACAGGCATTTAAAAAACCATAAGACAATTAAGTAGTCAAAGTGGTTTTTCAAAATGGAAATCATATTTGGCAGGTTTATTACAGTTATATGAAGTGGTAACAAATGTGATGGTTAGGTGTGGAGGCGGGGGGGGGGGGGGGGGGGCGGTTGGTCAGTTGATGTAATGCATTTGGATTTCCAGATTTTCCATAAGATAGTACTTCCTACTTCATCTGCAATAATAATTGGGCAGCAATGTAATTTGTAGAAACTTGGTATCAGCCTGAAGACTCTTGGAAGAGTAACACAATCAGAAATTGCCTGTGGAATATTAGTGCCTGCCCAACACCTCAGCTACTGTGTTCCTTCAACAAACATCAAACTTTGTGCATAAGCTCAGAGGCAAGCAGACAGGGTGAAACAGTAGAAAATATATTAAAGTCCCGACATTTTCCCAGGGAAACATTGAATATTACAAAGGTAGTCTTTGTTTCCTTCTTAAATAAGTTTTTTTTCAGATTTTATTTTAGTAAATATGGGAAAATAACAGCAATCGTGGCCAAAAGCTCTACAAATTAACTAAATTGAAT
Organism: Narcine bancroftii; assembly: GCF_036971445.1. Taxonomy (NCBI): domain Eukaryota; kingdom Metazoa; phylum Chordata; class Chondrichthyes; order Torpediniformes; family Narcinidae; genus Narcine; species Narcine bancroftii. The sequence continues at coordinate 134,052,155 of NC_091476.1, forward strand.
TCATGTGTTAAACTAACAATCATCTGTTTCCTATTTGCTCCATGTAGGCCTAGTCTGGACATATACAAAGACTGTACTTTAGTAACTCGCCCCACTGAGACCACTGTGGCTATGAAAAGGCTAGTTCCAATTTTCAGAATTTATGGCCAATTTTGGTCTTTGTTGATGTGGACTACTTAACATGGAAATTGTCCAAGAACTAGTCTTGCAAATTATTCAAATTGTCAGTGATATTCAAGATCAATTGGTCCAAATGAAGATAATCCTCATTGAAAAATTAGATCAAATCAGCACCTTAAATAAACTTGAATTTGATATTTTCAGACTATACTATTTCATCAAATTTTATTGATGGTAAAAAAAACCTTAATAAAGATATTCCATAAATACTGTCTGGATCTGGTAATCTAAGCATTTGATTCACCAATAAACTCAGTGCAAGAGAGTGAGAGTTTTAATCACACCCTTCTCTCTGAAGACAGCATCAGTGCAGTCAAAATCTCCTGTGTCACTCAATTGCCATAATCCAGCTGTTTCAGAGTTTAATGCACACTTCTCTTCAGGCACACTGACCACCTTTCTGAAGTCACAGCTTCGTAATTGTCACTTGGTGTTTAGGTTCTCTTGGCGTTAACCAAAGAGCAATGATAACCTTGACACGCTCTTCCATTTGCTCACTATGAGCTGTGAGATGGATCACTTCAGCCGCCTGAGCTGACTCCCCAGTCCACCCCTCTTGTTCCAGGCTGCTGGAACCCCACTTGTCAAGCTCCCCTGTACGAGTGAGCCCATATTGATTGTCCAAACTTTTGGAGTTCCACAAATGTTTCTTGGTTCCAGTAAGCAGATTGATTGCTATGATCAGGGTCCTTAACTCCAGGAAGGGAAGAAAGTAATGATAATACAGAAAACTACGCAGGGTCATGGGGAGAAGTGAGGAAATACAAAGATTTAACATTAGTGCGCAGGACTTCTCTTTGTGTCTCTCTGTCCAAGAGCAAAGAAGTGCAAGATACTTTTTAGTTTCCATCGTCAGGACCTGTTCCTTAAATATTGCATACATTTTAGTCTTGGATGTCAGGTCAGGTTTTAGAGAAGGTAGGAGATGGAGATATAAAAGAGGTGGAGTTGTTTGTGAAGTGAGGTTGTGTAGCTCTCGGCATACATTTTCTTCACGTTGAATAAGTTACCCTCCCAGTGTAGGGTCCAGTACAAAAATAGTTCAGTTGGTTTTCTTTGAGTTGTCATTTAAAGAGGGTACTCCATCTTGAACACCCAAAGAGGAACATCTCCAGTAGGTTTGATGTCATCAACGTCTCCTTGTGGCCAGGTTGTTATTTAAATCTCCGTGGAAGTGCTGCCAGTGTTCAGCTCCTACTGAGCTGAGCAGCAGCATAGATCCCCAAGGGTGGCCTCCATCTCCTCCACATTCACATGCATCCAAGGGGCTTCTTCTTAATCTTTGCAGTGGTGTAGAGTGAGCAATGCTGACAATGTTTTTGTCCAAAACTGATGTTAAAATATTATTTCCTACTCTGGTATATCATGTGAAATTTAATGAGGTGAAAATTCTTTTTTCAAGATTATCAAATTAGAGGAGATTTAAGAAAAGCAGTTTCATTTAAAATCAATCTGAAAATGCTAGGCAGACAAAGATTTGGGCTGTCTCTAAAGCTGACAATGCCTTTTAAAGCTTGGCCGTTTCTGACATGTTAATAAGGGTTAGGAAAGGGAATGTTGCTCACTATGGCTGTGCTCAGGGCCATCTTAAAAAGGGACATACAAAAGCAAATCTTCACTCCAACTGTAATTAATGTTAAAAGATATCTTTGTTCTTCACAACATTTATATCTATTCGACACTATATTATGTCGGTGCAAGCCAGGAAGAGCTGGAGTAGTTCAGAGGGTCAGGCAGTAGTCATGGGTAGAAATAGTCAATGTTTTGGGTCTCAGGGTGTGGCCTGGGATTTGGCAATAAATTCTGTCTGATATAATGGCAACAGCTGCAATTGCAGCAAAGAAAGAAGAGGCTTTGATCTGCATTATCAGCTTCCCAGACATATCAGGACTATTGCTGAATGAATATATTCTACTAGATTCAAAACTGGTGGTTTCTCATTATCTGGTTCCTCTAAAGATCAAATTACAGCCTGTAATTTTTAATTAACTTAACAGCTATTCAATACTAGAATCATAAAATACCACAGCACCGAACAGCCCATCTGCCCTTCTAGTCTGTGCCAACCTATTATTCTGACCTGCACTCAGTCCATAACCATCCCTATCCCTCCCATCTATGTACCTGTCCAAATTGTTCTTAAATATTAAAGTTGACCCTCCAGTTCAGCTGGCAACTCATTCCACACTCTCTTCACTCTCTGTGTGAAGAAGTTCCCCTTAATGTTTCCCCTAAACATCTCCCCTTTCATCCTTAACCCATGCTTTCTGATTTTTATCTCACCTAACCTCAGTGGAAAAACCCTACTAGCATTTACTCTATCTATACCCATCATAACTTTATCAAATCTCCCCTAATTCTTCTATGCTTCAGGGTCCAAACCTATTCAACCTTTCCCTGTAACTTAATTCCTTAAGTCTCGACAATGTTAATATATGGCTCTTGAACTTCTGGGTACTACCCTAACCCCAATTGTAAAATAGTGAGATCACAAAAATATCTGACTGTACTTTTGAAATAGCACTAACTGCAAATGTGATGCATATATTTCTGTCCTCTGATATTTGTTATTTCTTTTTCTGTCATGGTAATGTACTTTGTACTTTTGTAATTGATGCATCTTGTGTAGCTGTGTGGCTATAATAGGCAAGAATTTTGGTGCCTCTGTACTTAAGTATATAATAATAATAAACTCTCATCTTATAAAATATTCCCCTCTCTCCTTAAACCTCTACCATTGGAAGAAAGATTCTCAGCATCTACCTGTTATATGCATTGCATAATTTTATTTAGCTTGATCATGTCACCACTCATTCTTCACTCCAGGGAAAACAAGCCCCAGCCTACCTAATCTCTCCCCATGAATCCAGGAAACAACCTGGTAAATTTCTGCTCTCTCTCCAGCATAGGCTCATCCTTCCTTGTGACCAGAGTGCACACAATCCTCCAAGTATTGCCTAACGAGGGCTTTTACATGCTTCACTCTCCAGAGAAGGTGGTGAACTACTCTCTGGAATCACTGCAGCTTTTATTTTCCTGCATTTTAATTAATCTGTCTTGTGGGACCATTTCAGAGGTCAACTGTTCATCTGTCACAGTGCTATGAAGATAGAGGCATGCTTATGTCTGTAAAAGATGGAAGCGAACCTAATGGCCTTATTGAATTGTTCTGTGATTTTGTGGTCAGAGTCATTTATGCTAGTTTTTCATTTTGGATAATTTATATAACAATAATGTTAAGTCCCCTAATTGCTGGTGGAAATTTGAGTTGCACATTTCTGGTTTATTAATCCAGCCTCTGGATGAATAGCTCATCTAAGGAACTGACATGGTACAGAGTAAAACACAATGCTGGAGAAACTCAGCAGGTCAAACCGTGTCCTTTATATAGCAAAGGTAAAAATACATAACTGACATTGAGCCCTTTGTCAAGGTGAGAGCAAAGCAGGATAGGCATCGAATTAATTCTCAGAGGAATTCTTAAGCTTTTGGGAGCTAAGAGTCATAGAGTTGAACTGAACAGAAACATCATATTGGCCCTTCTGCACTGAACTCATTCACCTACATTAAGTCAGTATCCATCCATCCTACTGTCTAAATTATTCTGTCACTTCCTCTGGCAGTGACTTCCAGATATCAACGACTCTGTCTTAAAAAACACCTTTCTTCTCAAAACCCTTCATAACTTCTTCTCACCTTAAACCAGGGCCTCTTGTTTTTAGAAACCTGACTGTGGGATGAAGATTCCGACTACCTGCTTGAACTATGCCTCTTAATCTTTATCAGATCACCCCTCAGTCTCCTTCACTCCGAGGAATACAAGCCCAGGCTATCCAATCTCTCCCTAGAAGTGAAGTCCTCCAATCCAGGCAACATCCAGATGAATCTCTACACTCTCTCCATCGTGGAGATAAAAGCCAACAAGCCATGCGTCCGGTACATCCTCCCACAATTAACTGGCTTGATTGTGATTGGTCTGATACTGGGTATAATTTGGTAAATGGCCAGTGATTGAAGTCACAAATGAGTTTAAAAATAAGCCGTGATCAATGCAGAGATCTCCAGGGAATAATGCAAATAATTCTGGCAAATTAAAAGTGATTGAGTGATGTTTAGTACAGGACTTCAACAAGGCAGTGCAAATCCTTTAATTGGCACTTCATTCCCGAATACTATGTTGCATGCTTCTGGTTTTCCTGTAAGTGAATCGCAAAGAGTGCAAGTTTCCCTGAAAAGCTCCAGTTTGATAGAGAAGGGAGATATGTAGATCATCTGCTCAGCTTATGATAGACAAATATCAAAGGTGAACCCCACCCAAATGTGCCTGAACAAATGGGCCAAGATTCCAAACCACATGGGGAATATCAGGAAACCTCATTATCACTAATTTCTAATGTTTGCTTTTGCTGCAAATTAAGGAAGCAGAGAACATTTTTATGGACTAAATATTCTTGGTATAAACACAAGGTGGTACATTGTTGGGGAGAAAGAAATGTTTTCCTCATCATTGCATAATGCACCTGAGAGATGAAATTCAATAATATGTTTGATTAAGAAGTCAGTGGCAGTTTAGTCTCTCATTGAGATTCAAATAAAATAATGTCTTATTCAGGCAGGTGGGAGGAACTGTAGATTCAATCATGGAATGAAACAGAAATTCATTTCTATCCACGTCATGTCCCATTCTTCCCAGAAAGGAAGGACTTGAATTGCACTTTTGTTTATCTTGGTTTGAAATTCTACATTTGAAATTGCAATGATTGGTATTTCAGGAATTAAAAGTGAATTGGATAATTGTGAATTGTGCAGTTATCATATGATTGACATAAATTAATGCCTCATTGTACGATGTGCCCATCCAGTCCATCCATTGTTGCCTACTTTTTAAAGCTCGTTGAGAACATCCATATTTCAGTTGTTCTGTCTGTATGATTAAAAAGTACTGCATTTATTCAACAGAGTGAAACAGGAATATCTGTAGACACTTGTGATAGTACAGATTCTATCACCAATGTTTATATGTACAGATGTGTAGGATGACTGTGATTGGCTGAGAGTGTAGCCACACCTACCGGCAGGTCTTAAAGGATTGCTCCTAGCCAGACCGGGTCATTCTGGACTGGTCGACCTCCATGTGATATGCTCCAGTCCTTTACTTAATAAAAGCCTTGGTTTGGATCAACAAGTCTTTGGTTCGTTCGACGCGCACTACAATTTTATTAACTAAAAGACTGGAGCATATCACAAGTAGGTCAATAAGTCCAGAATGACCTGATCTGGCTAGGAGCAATCCTTTAAGACCTGCCAGTAGGTGTGGCTACACTCTCAGCCAATCATAGTCATCCTACACGACCATCTGTACATATACACATTGGTGATAGAATCTGTACTATCACATTCACCCCTTCTTTGAGAACCGATCCCAGAGTGGATGGAGGTTAGGGGCTGTACCGGTCAGGGCACCTGACCATCTGGTGTGACCTCCGCCAGCGGCGGGTCCCTGGCCAGAACGGCGGGTCCCTGGTTGGCAGCGGCGGGTCCCTGGTCAGCAGCGGCGGCATAGTCATCCTACTCTACCATCTGTACATATGTACATATACACATTGGTGATAGAATCTGTACTATCACAACACCATAATTGTAGTAAAAACACGGAAATCCTGGAGGAACTCAGCAGGATTCACAGCATCCATAGGAGCTAAAGATATATTACCGATGTTTTGGGCCTGAACCCTTCAAGGCAAATGGATTTACTCAACAAGTCAGACAACAATTGTGGAGAGAGCTAATGCTCAGGTTAATAATCCTTTATCAAAAAGACCCTGAAGGTTTTTGATGAAGTTTATTGCCCTAACTTGCTAACTCCCTTTCTCTCTCCATGGAACTAGCTGCCTGTTGAACATAGACAGTCCCTTTTCAGATTTCTCTGCAGATTTTTTTTGTTTGCTTTTCAATGTCTCTATACACAATATTGATTCATACAGAGATCGTAGAACAGAATACCGCAGCAACAGGCCATTCAGCCCACAATGTCTGTGCTGACCATCTTGTGCTATGCCTCTGTAGATGTTCTCTCCATGCTCAGTCCGCCTGACTAACATACATCTTCAGATATTTGAAAAAGGAATGGGAATGTTTGGAAGTGATGAACATATTCCTATGACGATCCCCACACATGGTTGATGTACTTAAGTCACTACTTTGTAAGTGGGCTCTGTTGAAGGGATTTAGAAAGGGAAAAGCTAATCATGACCTGGATTTTGCTGGTTGCGTGGCAGCACAGACTGTGCCACTTATTGTTGAGGATTGTCCTCATGGAGCCCACATTAAACACTGAACTATTTGTTGCTTGGCTGTATGGAACAATATTTTATAAATGAAATAGGCCTGACTTTGTTTCCTTAGTTTGGACCTAAGGTTCTGTTTATTGGAGTAATTTTCTGCTTCTCCATTTCCCTCAGCTTCAACATAAGATCACCTTGCAAATTGCCTCCTTTCATTTGTATCAGCCAAATTTAAAAATATCTCATGATTGGGGATGGGATGGGGGGGGGGGTGGGGTGTTGGGGTTTAATAATTCCTTCGATTTGAGATGTTACTTATTTGAACCTCAATATCAACTTCGCTCTCAGCCTCCGCAAAGAATCTAAGTCCATTCTTTAAAAGGTCTCACAGATTTTGGACACAGGTACTTTGTAATGGACAGTTACATAAGGAAACATGATGACAAATGGCCAAACATTTTGTCAAAAAGATAAACATTAAGATGGATTTAAGAAGCAAAGAAATATGGAGAGGAGGACAATGGCTGGGGAAAGGAATTTCAGAGTCCAGATAAACTTTAGAGATCTGATAAAGTGTTCTGACATGAAATGTTGATGGTTGCTGCCTGACCTGGTGAGTTTCTGCAACTTCTCTTTGTTCAGTCAGGATTGCACCAATTTTAATGTTCATTCAGAGCCCAGGGTAAGTTACATTGGTGAAAATATGGCTGCCAATGCTGAGTAAATGAATCAAGTCAGTGATGATAAAGAATCCAAGATACAATGATGGGGCCTTCTGGATCAGGGCGTTCAGGTTCAGACAACTGCTATGCAGACAGGAATCCAAATTAACCCCCACAAAAGTTAAAAACAAGTAGCTGAATCAGTCTGGAATGGAAAGTTGTTCTCGGTAACAGTGACTATGAACCTGTCAGGTTCATTAACGTCTTACAGGGAAGAAAAGTTTCCATTCTTGCTGGATGTAACCTCTGTGACTCCAGTCCCAGAACAAGGTGCTCAACTAGAAATCCCCACCCCTTTAAAATAGCCTAATCTACTCAATTCAAGGACAGTAAAAGATGACCCAAATCATGATGTCCACATCTTCTGAATGAATCCAAAAGCGATTTGTTTGAGCTTAGCTGAGTCCGAGGGTAATGCAATTAGCGAGGAAATGGAGACAGGAGGACATGGAAGTGTTTGAAGATTTTGGACTGAACTGCATGTAGCTCTAAGTACAGCAGAAGATATGTATGAATAGGACCTACTTTGGGTTAAGATGCAGGCAGAGATGCTTGTTTTTTTTTTAAACTTTATTCGTTCAAAATACAGATATTAGATAACATATACAACAATGAACCATAAACATGAACGTTATATTTTATATATATAAAAAAAGAAAAGAAAGAAGAAAAAAACAAACCCTCCCCCCCCTTCAGCTAACACTCCTAAGGAGAGCCATAAAGAAAAAAAAATTAAGCATACATATTAAGATCTAATCAACGTAAATATTCTGAATATAACAACCACTTATTAATAAAGAAACTATAGTTATCACGCGAAACATATGTAATTTTTTCTATTATTAAACAATATTTCATCTCATTATGCCATCTATTAATATCAATCATATTCGTATCTTTCCATGTACTAGCAATACATTTTTTCGCTACAGATAAAGCTAAATTTACAAAAGCAAGTTGAAATTTATCTAATCCCAAACCATTCAGAGGTTGCAAACTACCCAATAAAAATACTGTCAGATCTAAAGGTATTTTAATCTTATACAGGTATTCTAAAAACAATTGAATTTTCTTCCAAAAAGATTGTATATGTATACATGACCAAATCGCATGAAAAAAAGTTCCAACAGAGTTACCACATCTAAAACACAAATCTGATTCATGAAAACCATACTTTTATAGCTTTTCAGGTGTTAAGTATAATTGATGTAAAAAATTATAATTAATCATTGCATAGCGTGCATTTATCAGTCTTAGTTACACTATCATAACAAATATCTAACCAATCATCCTTGGAAAAAAATAAAACCGATATCTACTTCCCATTTACCTTTGGATTTATCCCAACCCTTTTTATCCATACCATCCTGTAATATTTGATACATAAATGAAATATAACCCTTCTCTGGTTCTTTCATAAGAAAGTCTCAAATTTAGTAATTTCAGGTAAAATCATATCTCTCAGGCAGAAGTGCTTATGATGGACTTGTACTTCTCTAGATTTTCCCTCACCAGTTTCTTTTCTGTAATACTTAATCTTATGGTTCTCCTTTGAACTGTCCTGGTGGTTTGAATGGCTCGATATTGTGTTTACATGAAGTGGATTCTGTTCCTGAGCTTGTGTTCAGTGGCTGACAGTGGCATTTAGCATTCCCATCTCTTGGCTGGTCGCTCTCCAGCAAATACTATAGCGTTTGAATGCCAAATCTATCAAAATTCTCAATCTACTTTAAATTTATTATTCATTATTTCAACAGAGCTATAAATGAATAATTACTGAGAATGTTTCTTTTTCCTGAAACTCAGTGTATTCACAGCTATTTAAATTTAGCAATACATCATGATAACAGGCCCTTCCAGCCCATGTGCCCATACGCCCAATCACACACGATTGACCTACTGTACATTCTCTGGTACGTTTTGAATGGTGGAAGGAAACCAGAGCACCCAGAGGAATCCCACACAGACTCTGGGAGAACGTCCAATCTCCTTACAGGATGGCCCCAGATTCGAACCTGGATTGCTGGTGCTGTAACAGCATTTTGCTAACTGCTACGCTCACCATGCTGCCCTATTTTATCAAGTAGTTTCCATGATCTCGTTTTTATGAATTATCTCTGCCAGATGTTCATGATCAGATCAAATAGTTTATCGTGAGAAATTATTGTCACCAATACAGCAATTTACTGTATTAAATGTGTCAGTATATTTTCTCCCCTAGAAAATAATAAATAATGGTCAAAAGCAGTGAGAGATGGTGTGGAAGGGGAATAGTCAGTGACCATCACTGTAGCTTGGTTTCAGCTTCACTCAAATTAAGATGATGCTATTCTCCGTCTAATCATTAACTTGCTAAATAAGTTGATTAGTTTCACCCCATTTTTTTATGCATTGTGGGTCCAAAACACAAGCATGCTCTCAATTTGTCATTATTGGAATGATTAAGGATAGTTGATGTTGGGAATAGATAAAGTGCTTAATTTGTGCAGCTGGGGCATTGCTTTGAGATTGGAATGGAGAAGTGGTTGTTCATTGTATCTCACTGTTAGTACTTCAGCAGAATGGAAAGTAGATCAGAATTTATTATCATGAACATGTCACAAAATTCATTGTTTTTCAGCAGTATTAAATTCCAAATATTGTTATAAATTACATTTCAAAATAAATAAATAGTGCAAGAAAATAGGAGAAAGTGAGGTAGTGTCTGAGGTTCATTGTCCATTCAGGAATCTAATCGCGGAGGGGAAAGAAGCTGTTCTTGTGACATTGATTACTTGTCTTCAGGCTCTTGATCCAAATTGATGGTAGCAGTGTGAAGAGGGCATGACCTGGGTGGTAGCAGTGTAAAGAGGGCATGACCTGGGTGGTAGCAGTGTGAAGAGGGCATGACCTGGGTGGTAGCAGTGTGAAGAGGGCATGACCTGGGTGGTAGCAGTGTGAAGAGGGCATGACCTGGGTGGTAGCAGTGTGAAGAGGGCATGACCTGGGTAGTAGCAGTGTGAAGAGGGCATGACCTGGGTGGTAGCAGTGTGAAGAGGGCATGACCTGGGTGGTAGCAGTGTGAAGAGGGCATGACCTGGGTGGTAGCAGTGTGAAGAGGGCATGACCTGGGTGGTAGCAGTGTGAAGAGGGCATGATCTGGGTGGTAGCAGTGTGAAGAGGGCATGACCTGGGTGGTAGCAGTGTGAAGAGGGCATGACCTGGATGGTGGGGGTGCTTGAGGATAGAGGCTGCTTTCTTAAGATACCACTTCTTGTAGATGGAAGACTGGTGCCCGTGATGTCGCTGGCCAGGTTAACAACTTTCTGGACCTTTTTCCTGCCCTGAGCATTGGCACCTCCATACCAGACAGTGATGCAACCAGTCAGGTGTGACATTGGCCAAGGTGGATTTACTTTTACCCCTCTGTATTAAACCTCCCTCAACTTGATGAGCATAAATGTTAGAGAAAGTGGATTTGTGAGAGAGGAGTTCAATATGAATGTGTTTCATGTTTCAACAGTAGTTTCTAGTCAGTGTGCTTCATAACCCCAAGACATCAATAATTTATAAATGGCTTTACATTTTATTGCAACTCATGCTTTTTGATTGCTTCTGGATGAGCTTAATCTTTTAGTTAGGATGTACCAAGAGTAAATTAAATAGAACAGTCAGCCATTTGTCAATGAGCAGTTATTTTAGTTACTTATTGTTGTGGGGAACAAGTTTCAAGGGTTTAAAGTGACCCTCATGGACACATGGTAGTATTAAACCATGACATTTATTACAATGGGGAACAAATATGCAACTGGAGACACACATCCACATGAAAACCGATTTTGCAATTGTACAAGTTAATTTAATTATAAACAACCACAATTACAGATGGTGAAAGGAAACAATACCTGCCACCCCTCCCCAGCAATCAGGCATGGCTCTCAAATTAAAGAAGCTAGTTTTAAGTTTGATCAGATGACCCATGATGCTTCCCATTGAGGTGCATGCAAATGAGAGACCTGACCCATCTACATATTTAGTTTGTTCCCCAGCACTGTCCGCAATCCACAATCTGGAGTGGCCCAGGGAATTATCTCAGCAAGATGACAAAGGAGTTAGAGAGTGGCTGGACTACACAGGCAGGTTTTATATCTGGAACCTGGGGGCTGACTCAGGTACTGGCTCAGGTGATTCCAGGTGACCAATTTTCATGTGACTTCAGATATCCAACCATAAGGTGGTATCAGTGTGGGTGGGTCTCACATTCAATGAAATGTGGTGGCAGTGATTTTTGATCTCTTCCAGTCCAACCAGTAAAGTGATCCTCCATGTTACACTTAGAGGCACCTTGGCAATATTTCAAAATAAGTATTTTTAATATGTTATAGGTATTCCTGTAAGTATTAAAACCATTTGATACTTTCCTGAAAAACATTCCCAAAGTCTTCACGGAGAGAGTATCCCCATAAAAAACACACAAGGCACACAGGGGCTCATGTTGCAGCCCACAGACATGCCCACTTCCATTCTTCATGAACCATTAGTAAGGGAGGAATTTCCTGTATTGTCAACTTAAGAGCTTTATAAAGATATTCAGCCACTTCAGATTTAAACTCACTGAAATGGAGAAATCAGGCAAGAACAGGAGAAGCACAGATGGAATTTGTTTTGGAGAGCAATGAAGACAGTGTAGCCGATCGCTACAAAGAAACACATGCACACAATGTGGCAGGTTAAGCTCACTCATTTATTAGGGCGGGAAAGGCTGCTTTTATACTGTTTGTGATAGCACAAATTCTATCACCAATGTGTATATGTACAGATTGTAGTGTAGGATGACTGTGATTGGCTGAGAGTGTAGCCACACCAACTGGCAGGTCTTAAAGGATTGTCCCTAGCCAGACCAGCTCATTCTGGACAGTTGACCTACATGTGATATGCTCCAGTCTTTTAGTTAATGAAAGCCTTGATTTGGATCAACAAGTCTTTGGTTCTTTTGACGCGCTCTACACTGTTCAAGTTCCGCTTTTTTTGCTGATTGACCGAGTCAGACATATGAATAACAATAGCAGATGGGAACACCCATGCATATGAAGGCCCTTCTTCCCCAGCCTGTTTCTGCTGAGTCAGCTGGGCAGCTTGACCAATGCCATTTTAGAGCTGTTGGTCTGATGCTGCCCCAGCTTCTGCTCCAGCTTCTACCCCCGCCGGCTCGTTGTCCTGGGAGTTGCTTTAGCGATCTCTGTTCGCGTCTGCCGCCGCGCGATGTGCCGGCCCGATCTCCGCAATTGCAGGCCACCACAACTGTTGCATTAATTCAAATGTTTGGGCTCCTAGAATGGGGAGGGGACTCTGATTCGGTCTTGAAATAAAGAGGAAAGCCATCATGGTCTTGATCTTTAGTGTTTGTCTGATTATCACAAGCAAATGAAGTATTTCAGGAAATGAGTGGAGCACATGCCCTAATCTGTTTCAATCAGCCATTCTCAGCAGAGGCCTTCTGGGGGCTACAGCACATTTAAGCCTTGTTTTCTTTTCACCTCATGTAAAAAAATTATTATTGTTTTTTTTAAATATAGTCAGTAGAAGTATGAAATAAACCAAAACTTGACTGTATCACAGGGAAGTGCCCATAAATTTTGAACACAGCCCTAAAGGGACCATAGACCAAAAAAGGTTGAGAATCGCTGGTATACATGGTGCTGAGGTGGCCATAAGACATTGGAGCAGAAGTAAGCCATTCAGCCCATCAGGTCTGCTCTGCCAATCCACCATGAGCTGATTCATTCTCCCACTCAGCCCCATTCCCCTGTTTTCTCCTTATAACCTTTAATAGCCTGACTTCAGATATATAATCAATCTCTGCCTTAAATACACCCAAAGTCACCCATGGTAGCAAATTCCAGAAGTTGACCATTCCCTGGCTAAATAAATTCCTCCACATCTCTGTTCTAAGAGAACATCCTTCCTTCTTGATGTTTTGCCCTCTTGTCCTATACTCTGCCACTATGGGAAACGGCCTTCCTGGTTAACTTTTTATTTAATAACGCAGGGGATTCTGATAACTATTTGTGGCGTTATACCTATGGCATTATGAACTACCTTTAATGTCGAAAACAATGCACTACCATAATTTTTCAAATATCTAAAGCAGATACATGCTGTGCTTTGTAAGATTGTTATTAAGTCAGGCTGTGATCGATTGAATTAAAACATTAATGGAACAAATTTATGAGACCCTGCTGAGTGAAATAAAACAAAAGGAAGTTATAATCAGTGAGGGGAGCAAAATATTGCTTGGTTTTTGCAGGATTTATTTTGTTTCTAATGGTGTTCAACACCCTTTTGGTTCTTTGTGAAAAGCCAGTCACAGGAGAACTTGCAGTACACTGCTTGTTTTACCTTATAACCAATCTTATGTTAGTTTATTAGCTTTTATTGGCTGGATCATAATTGTTTATGTGATGAATGTGTGGAAAATGGAAGATGTAATGATGTGGTGGTTTAGAAGGCTAAATGACTGTGGTGTGATTTGGTGCTAATGCTAATCCTCTGTACAGACTTATTGCACAACTGCAGGACATCGATTAAACCCCCCCCACCCCCCATCTCCTCTTTGAATGGAGACGTTAGCGCAAATATTTTTAACAGCTTAATGCCCCTGTGATTGTTATCATGGTTCCTGGCAGGAATATTCACAAGCGAACAGTCTCACTCCAGCCATTTGACCTCAAGAAAACTATGTGCTGAAACTCAAGTTCATGTTTCAAGTTCCTGGGTGTTGTCACTTGTACCAAGGTGGAGTGAGGAAGTTTGTTTTGTGCGCAATCCAGTTTGTCAATCCAGATATAGTACAGCAATAAAAACACAGCACAGAGGACAGTTACAGAGCAAGATCAGTTATAACAGAGAAAATGTTTTTATTATTAGCGTGAGATTTTAAAAAATTGATAACCACCCATTGCACAAAAATAGCCTCTTCCCCTCCGCCATCAGATTTCTGAATGGACAATGAACCACAGACATAACCTCTTTTTACACTAACTTATTTATATTTTATGGCAAAATTTGCACTTGTAATGCTGCCGAAAACAACAAATTTTGTGATATGTTCATCACAATAAATTCTAATTCGATTTGAATAATGTTACCTGTTCTCTATTCTAGGAGAGAATTAATGCAACACTGATAGGCCTGCTTTGAGTGTGGATTAAGGTCCCCTCAATTCCTCCAAAGAAACTATTTCAAAAGAGTCCCTCTGGGTTTCTCCTTCCTAATATATATTACTTGACCAATAGCATTGAATTGAATTATTGATGCTCATAGCAAATCTGTGAGCAGGAGATGACATTGAACATAGAACATTACAACACAGTACATGCCCTCCGGCCCTCGATGTTGGCTGACCTATGTATTCCTACCAAAAAAAAAACTGAACCACTCCTACCTCATAACCCTCTATTTTTTGTTTGTTCATGTTCAAGTCTCTTAAATGCCCCTAATGTTTCAGCCTCCACTACCATCCCTGGCAAGGCATTCCAGGCGCCCACAACTCTGTGTGTAAAAAAAAAGGAATTTACCCCTGATGTCTCCTCTGAACTTTCCTCCCTTCACTTTGTACAAATGTCCTCTGGTATCTGCTTTTCTGGCCCTGGGGAAAAAAAAATGCCAACTGTCTACTTTATCTATGCCTCTCAGAATATTGTAGACCTCAATCAAGTCTCTTCTCATCCTTCTTCACTATAATGAAAAAAACTCTAGCTCTGCTAACCTTGCCTCATAAGACTTATTTTCCAATCCAGGCAGCATCCTGACAAATCTCTTTTGCACCCTCTCCATAGCTTCCACATCCTTCTTATAATGAGGTGACCAGAACTGAACACAATATTCTAAGCTCACCAGAGATTTGTAGAGTTGCAACGTGACCTTTTGACTCTTGAACTTATTCCTTTATTAATGAAGCCCAAATATCCCTTAGGCCTTCTTAACTATCCTCTCAACCTGTGCGACAACCTTGACAGATGTATGGATTTGGACACAAGGTCCCTCTGTTCCTCCATCTGCCATCTGCCACTTTTCCTTTTCCAATATTTTTTATTAAGTTTAACACATGAATATATATCATAATCAAACAGTAATTGATTCCCAACAGCTCTATTGTTCAAATAATAAAAACAGTAGAAATATATATAGAAGTTGGTATGCCTTAAAACAATAAAGTTCAGTAATAAACAAGAAAATGTTCCATTACATAAATGAAAATAGATAACATGAGGGGGAAAAACAATGCTAAAACATATTGTATTAAAGCAGGTTTAAGAATCATGAAAAAATCATAAACGGTCACCACATTCTATCAAACTATCATTCATTACCCAGTATTAGATCCAATACGGCCTCCCCTTGAGTCGGGCTAGTCCACATTCTGTGTCAGGAATCCTTCTTGGACACACCTGATAAATTCTGATCCATCTATTCCCTCTTGCAGTCAGGAGGTGTCAGTTAATATTAGGGAAGTTGAAGTCTCCCATAACAACAATGCTGTAATTTCTGCATCATTCCAAAATATGCCTACTCATCTGCTCCTCAATGTCCCGAGGACTATTTGGGGGCTTATAGCCTATTCTTAGTACATTGATTCCTGTCTTCCAATTTCTGACTTCCATCCAGGCCAACTCATTCAACACTCCCTCTACAACATCCTTCTTTCTACAGCCGTGATACTCTCCCTGACCAGTAAAGCTATACCCTTCCCCATTCTCACCTCCCATCCTCTTGGTTTCAAAACACCTAAACCTTGGTACCTGCATCAGCCAATCCTATCCTTCTGCCAGCCAAGTCTCTGTAATGGCTGCAATGTCTTAATTCTACGTACTGATCCATGCTTTAATCCTTTATTATGAATACATTTATGATTCCTCCCTTGCCTGTCCTTCCTCACAAGCTCACAACACATTGCATTATGCTTCCACACAAACTAAATGTGTCTTTTACTATACTTGATCACTGTTCAAAAGTATTTAGTTAAGTTGCAGAGTGCTTTGGGATGCCTTTGGATATGAAAGGTGCCACAGAAATGCATACCATTTTTATTGCAATTGCAAAGCAGTGACAAAGAGTACCTTTTGGCCTGTGAAACTCGGGCAGTGACTTGACCACTGCTGTTTTTGTACAATCTCCTGCTGACAGCTTCCTCACTGTAGGCAATTCCTTTCCATTGCTGAGCCTGGCTAGGACCTCCTTTATGAATGCCAAAGTCTTAAGGACTACCTTTGCCTTACAGCACATCGATCAAACCCTGTTATTTCACCATGGCACCAGAAGCCCCTTGCCTCCCTCAATAAATGTGCAATCCAGATTTGAAGCCTTGCCAAAGGTCCAAGAGTTGGTCATTCAGCCAATTCAACCATATTTGGCTGGTTGGGAAGGAGGAGTTATGTTTCTTTCAAATGAGTGAGATAATTGTCCACTGTGTAAATTCTGATTGGCCATAGGTAAGCCTAAACCTAATGCAGTCTGAGCAATGAAGTCTCACTCTGCATCAAAAGTTTCAGAAGGAATCAGATTGCTGAGGTTCATGCAGGGAAAGGGGTCGTTGCATTTGGGTCCTTTTCCAGAGCAGTGGAACTGTCAATCCACTACAAATAAATGCACCCTTTATGTCAATTTCCTATCAAGGCACAGCCTCATTAGAAAAGACACCATTCGGCAGAGGCAAGGTCTAGGAAATGGATTTATTAAAGTTCAAGTTTATTATCATCCCATTGCATATGCACAACCCGTCGAAACAGTGTTCTTCAGTCCTCAGTGCAAAAACATGCAAACACACATACAGACATAGCACACATACAGACAAATGATTTATATGCAGTACATATATAAAAAAAATATTGTTAACTAAATAGTAGGATCTGGGAGGATCTATATGAAACTAATTCAGCAGTCTCACTGCCTGTGGGAAAAGTTGTTTCTTAACCTGGTGGTTCGGGCTCTGATGCATGATTCAAACTTGTGTTTGTTTAATCACACAAAAAATTGGTTTTATTTGGGGTAAGTAGTGTGAAGAATCATTTCCATTTGCAGTTGTACCAGACACTTCCAGTGTGATTCACCTTTGGTTACTATGTCTTTGTTCATTCACACCCACTTCTGTGGGAGGAAGGAGATGACATGCAGAAAGGTCGAGAATGGTGAGCCCTTGATCATTTGAACATAGCTGATCTTACTGATGCATGTAAAATTCTCAACTGAGTGGGTTCTGAGAGGTCATTTCCACTTCACGGATTATTGGAAACAAGTAGCATTGTTTCTAAATGAGAAGTCACCCATTTCACCAATAGGAACAGGGAGATAGCTTCTCAAAGAATTGCAAATCTTTATTCTCAAAAACTCTGGAGATCAAATAATTGAACAGTTGCATTTAAGGTGAAAAGCTGTTCCCAGCATCTTTGGGTAAACAAAATCAAAGTGAGTGCAAAACATTAGTGTATTTTAATGCCCCAAAATAGTTGAAATGTAAATTCTAGAAACAGACATCGGCACACAAACACGAATTTTAATGGCATGCAAAAATAACTTCATATTTACCACATGAAAAATCTTGCTTAAGTTAAACTTTTGGAGGTTATAATTTGTGCAGAGGACTTGTAATTAATTCAAATTTGCAGTTTCGGAGTAGCAGTTAAATGAGTGCATGCAGCAGTATGAGGTTCAATTTAATATTCATTAGAAACAGTGCAAAGCTACACAATCTGTACTCCGGTAGATTTCAACAGTACTCCTAATGTTTGCTGTTTTCAGTACCAGTGTCCTACTGCAAAGAACATCTGTTGTCCAGTTTTGATACATAACTTAGGGCAGAACTTGTCCTGAAACAAAAAAACCATTGACAGAGTTTTCAGTGACTATGCCATACATAGCAAAGTAGCAACAGGATTGGCTTGGTTTAGAACAGTATTTTGGTGGGATATGGTTACTACCCTATAAACTATTCCTATTGCACTGAGGTACATTAGTGTCTGGCAATGGCCCAGCATACCATGGTTCCAACCAGGTGTGGCTGCAATGCTGCTAAGAACAACCTTCCAGTGAATTTCTCAGAGTTGCAGCTTGTGAGCAGTATTCCCTCCAAGCGGTGCACCCATGCACACGTGCAAATGGTCTGGGTGCGAGGGCGCACATGCACATAGAACATTTGAGCACACGTGAGCGCACAGAGGAATCTGCAGGGGCAGAAACCTCCATGGGAATGCAGGTATCTCCTGTTGTTTTCTGTTTGATAGTGGGTGCCTGTGAAGTTAACCTCCAGGTGTAGTGTTGTCATCTCATTCTGAACAATCAACAGTAATTATGTTTTGAAATGCAAAGGTGAGCGGTGAGGAGCACTAGAACATTGGGAGATAGGAGAAGTAGCAGGCCACTCTGCTCGTGTTCCACATTCACGGAGACATGGCTGAAATGTGAGCTGACTCCATAGTACCACATTTTTCCATCTATCTTTGGTTCATGAAAATGTAGCATTCTCAGATTTAACATGAATGCTTGGCCTAATATCAATATGAGGTGTGTAAGGAACTGGAGTAAAACTTGGATATTCTGCTCTCCAGTGAGAGAAAGGATAAACTGGACAACAGATTTTTTTCAAAAGTTTTCTTTCGGAACAAAAAATGGAGATTGTGATAGACAACTTCAAACTGAACACAAAGATAATTTCAGATTTGGTGTATCACATAGGAAGTTGGAGAAACATGAAATTAACTTTTATTGAATTTATTTTGTTTAATCGCATAATGATGTTGGCACATTGCGTTCGTTCCACTGACCTAAAAAAATTTTTGCTGCTAATTTTCTTTTGCATTCAGCGTCCGATGCCTCTCGTATCAATGCCCAACAATAGTCGGCCAGCATTGATGGATTCCAGTGACCCTGATACCAATTTTTCATGGTCGCAATGGCCTGACAAAACCTTTCACCCTGTTCATCACTGACTGCACCAAGATCAGCAGGGAAGAAGTCATGTTGCACTTCAGAGCTCTGTATGCTTGGTAGATTTAAAATATGACAGGAAATCATAAAAATAGGTTATATGTAAAGAAACAGTATGTGATATGAAAATTTTAAGGTAATTTTCATGATCAGCATCCTAAAATCCATAAAATATGCACAAAAGTGTTCAGGAATCAAAATCTTTGTTGTCTAGTAATATCATTAAGCTGGACAAGGTCAGAAAAGATACAGGAGAATATTGCAGAGACAGAAGAGCTTGAATTATAAGGAGAGGCTGGATGGTTTGGGACATTTCTCCTTGGAACTTAGGAGGCTAAGGGGTCCTTATAGAGGTTTATAAAACCACGAAGGGTGTACATAAAGTAAATAGTCTTCAAGGAATCTAAAACTGGAGAGTTTAAATGTAAGGCGAGAGGGGAAATATTTAAAGGGAACATAAGGGACATCTTCTTCACACAAAAGGTGGTGTGTGTGTAAAACGAGCTGCCAGAGGCAGTGGTAGAAATGGGGAAATTATTGTTTAAAAGATATTTAGACAGGTAAATTGAGAAAAAAAGCTTTGTGGGAAGTGAGCCGGAGGACAGCAAACAACATGGAATTCCCTCATTCTGTGTTATAGAGAGCTATAACTGGATGGGACAATTTGGAAAACCTGATCATTCATGATCTCGATCTGCAGGCAATGTTGGCCCTGCAACCCATCTGCACACTGGATGCCAGAGTTCCCAGGAACCTGTCCTCTCCTGTGCTCGCCTTAAACCCAACCTGTGTTCCTATGCACCCCATATGTTTACTGGGCACACTTAAAACAATGTACCATCCTTACAAAGTTAATTTGGCCATTGTTTAACTATTAATACAAATAACATTTGATAGTCCAACACCAGCAAAGACCTGGGCATGCCTGGAACATGTATCCATGAGCCTGCTTCCTTGGCACACCATACATTTATTTCTTTCACCACCAATGTTTCAAGGCTGCAGTTTGAAACATCTACAATATACTCACGATAATTACGCCAATACCCAAACCTACAATCTCTTCCACCCAAAGCAGCAGTTACAGGGGAACATCATCTCCTGAAGGTTCCCCTTCCAGTCACATGATCATGACCAGGAAATGCTTAACTCAGGCCTGGAACATCTTCCCCAATGGAAGTTTTCCAAAATGCCCCAGAGGACTCTTGTGGGTCAGGAAGGAATCTCATCACCACCACCTTCTCAGGTGCACTTGGAGATTAGAAGAATTGATCAGCTTATTTGGATGCTCATATTTTGTAAATTAATGAAAGTAAATTGAGTTTGAAATGTCTAGTGACACCTGTGTTCTGAATGCTCCCAACTTCACAGTGAGATGCCAAGTGTCAGATTTTCAGATTGTCCTTATCTGAGACCTGGTGTGGACCTGGTGCTGGAAATGGTATTTATTGGTAATAGGTGCTTATTGGCTAGCATAGTCATAGAGACCTGAAGGGACTGGTTTTGTGCTGTTGGCTTCTGTGGGTAATGAAAGAATCAATCACACAAGGGCTGTGTGTGTGTGTTGGGGTGGGTGGGTAATAGAGAGTCGGTGAAGATGCTGAGGCGTGGTATGTGTGTACACATGACAGTGCTTTATATGTGTGAATATCTTGCTAAAAGTAAACACATTTCAATTCCTGCAACAATCTTGATCTTCTTGTTCATATTTTGAACATAAATTTGTCACCGGAAGCTCAAACGTGGTTTTAGAGAGTGAAGGCATTTGAGATGAGAGGAGGAAAGTTTAAGGAAGGTCTGCATGGCAAGTTTTTTATACCGAGCAATAGATGTCTGGAATGGGCGGCCAGCAACAGTGGAGGAAGCAAATAGATTTTTGGATAGATAGATATGTAGGAAATGGAGAAACATGAATGTGCAGGAAATGGAGCAACATGGATGCTGTGCAAGCAGCAGAGTTTTTGTTTAATTGGAATATCGTGTTTAAGACAGACACGTGGACCATAGGGCCTGTTCTATTCTATGTTCTATATTGTTAATAATGGTTGGAATTTATAATGACATGAAGCTTTCAGAATTCAGAGTGGCAGCATGGTTAACGTAGCAGTTAGCACCACGCTGCTACAGCACCAGCGACTGGGGTTAGAATCCATTGCGGTCTGAAAAGGAGTTTATACGTTCTCCCTGTGTCTGCTTCAGTTTCTGCCCACCCTTCAAAATGTACCAGGTTTGCAGGTGAATTGGGCATAATTGGACAGGATGGGCTGAAAAGGCCTGCTACCTTGCTGTATGTCTAAAATTTTTTTAAAAACTCACTATTTTACTCCAATGTAATTAAATGGCTTGAATTTTATTTTTCCACGTTCCTTATATTAATTTTTTTTAACCTTTATTTTTCTTTTAATACTAGTCATCTGGCAATGCGGTTACATAAGGGATTTGAGTTTTTCTCCTCTACTATTTCCTTTTTTCCTTTTTTTAATATTATTAGAGTTTTTTCTCAAAAAAGTTATATACTATTTAGAATATGAATTATGGATATGATTTACAATTTATGAATGTTAGTGATATGAGGAATATCTTATTTAGTTTATGCAACTGTCCACACTATCTTATTGAATTGTATCCTTTTTGTTTGTATACGTTCTTTATTAAAATCAATAAAAATATTTTTAAAAGAAAAAAATAAACTAAATTAAGTTTGGCATGTTGTCTGAGCAGGCAGTTGTTTATCAAGGTTAAAGCATTTTGTTGTTTAAATGGAGACTAATTTCTCATGGGAGATTCTGGGAGTATCACAGCTCTGAGCAGGGTGCATTGAACAGTTTGTTCTCGGTTTTGCAGAATGGCATTCTTTGTTCAAAATTCCTCTGCGATTTTGTTTTCTTTGTATGTAACTTTGTTGCCAAAAAAAACCACAAACAGACCATGATGTCAAAAATGTTTAACACAAAGTTGCTGTATTAGCATTTAGTGGGTGGAGGGTAAAGAATAAATCATACCCAAGCCACTTGAATCATCCAAAAGGAGAAAGATGAGAACTCTTGGTAACTGCATGTACTCAGCATGTTAACCATCCATGTACTGTCTTAGTTTTTCATTGTCTTAACTGTACAAAACTGTTCCTGGTTGGTGAGAGAAAATGAGAGAGGGCAGAGAAGATTTATCAGGATGTTGCCGGGACTTGAGTAAACTGAGTTGCAGGGAAAGGTTGAAGAGGTTAGGATTTTATTCCCTAGAGCACACATGTCAAACTCTGGCCCGCGGGCCAAATTTAGCCCTCGATATAATTATATTTGGCCCGCAAGATCATATCAAAAATGTATTAGAGGTTGTCCGCTGACCGCTGCGCCAGTATAGCGCATGCACAGTAACCGCTGTGTCCCAGGGTGAGAGAGAGAGAGAAAAATCCTGGTCCTTGAAAAGTAGTGGTGGGTGGTTTTATAAACATGCTGTCGTGTCCCCCCGCCCACCCCCCCACCGCAGCGCGGCCTGGCCGGTGTCAGGGGAAGCCAAGGCCGCTTCCCAGTGCCCGGAACCCCAGTGGCACAGCGTTTCTTGGAGCTGCAGATGGAGTCGGGACGCCGGAGGGAAGATTGGAGCTCCCCGCCGGGCGATGGGGGCGCCGGCCGCCGGCCACCCTGCGCCTTCCCACCGGACCAGCTGCGGGTGCCCGGAGTACACGTGGAGAGCGAGGCTGGTCGGGCAGGTAGGGTGGAACCCCCCGCCAATCTCGGGAGTGGCGTGGGATGGATTGGGATTAGACACGCTCACCTGCTCCTCCACCGCTGACCGGGATCCCAGCGCGGTCCTGAGCGCGGAGACTGCCCTGGAAAGGTCCTGGGACACCGGCACGGAAAGAAAAGGGGGTCCGGGAGAAACTCAGCAGGTCAAGGGGGTTCTGGGAGAAACTCAGCAGGTCAAAGAGGGGTCCAAGAGAAACTCAGCAGGTCAAGGGGGAGGGGTCTGGGAGAAACTCAGAAGGTCAAGGGGAGGGGGTCCAGGAGAAACTCAGCAGGTCCAGGAGAAACTCAGCAGGTCAAGGGAGGTCCGGGAGAAACTCAGCTGGTCAAGGGGGGTCCGGGAGAAACTCAGCAGGTCAAGGGAGGTCCGGGAGAAACTTAGCAGGTCAAGGGGGGTCCGGGAGAAACTCAGCAGGTCAAAGGGGGATCTGGGAGAAACTCAGCAGGTCAAGGGAGGTCCGGGAGAAACTCAGCAAGTCAAGGGGGGTCCGGCAGAAACTCAGCAGGTCAAGGGGGGTCCAGGAGAAACTCAGCAGGTCAAGGGGGGTCCGGCAGAAACTCAGCAGGTCAAGGGGGGTCCAGGAGAAACTCAGCAGGTCAAGGGGGGTCCGGCAGAAACTCAGGGGGGGGCCTCACCTCACCAGGACCGTTGCCCACTCCCCCTCCCTGCCGCAGGCCGACCCGCGACTCACGGTGACGGGGCCGCTGATCCGCCGAGATGCCGCCCTGCACTATCGTTGTCCAACCCGATCGCCCACAAACCCTGCCCTCCCGCACACAGGCCTGAGTAAGGATTATGAACTTTAATCTCAGGATAAAACGATCTTCCAATAGTTTCATGTCACAGTGATAAATATATTCCTGGTTAAAAATGGTCCTGCACCTGGATACAAGCTCATTAGGCATAAAACTTGAAAAGTGTGTAAATCAAAGGATATCTGTACCAATGGAAAAAGGGCATGGCAAATAACCCTGCTAGAGTTCATGCCCACAATCAGTCACCCATTTGATTGTTTCAGGAATCATGTTATTCTCCCACATTCTCAATAGCCCTCAGATTTTATTATTCGACAGCACACTAACAACATTTGACAAATCCTCTATAGAGAAATATTATTTATTGATTATTTTATTTCTCATTTGTTAATGCTTCTGGAAAGAGTTTATCCAAAACTATTATTAAACATTTATTTTAATAAGAAAAAGTTTAACATTACATATGTTGAAAGAAGAGAAAACATTCTGATGTTGTTGAAAATTTTCAATAAATATTTAGTTCGGCCCTCGACTTAGTCCAAGTTTTTAATTTTGGCCCTCCGTGAATTTGAGTTTGACACCCCTTCCCTAGAGCATAGAAGAATGAGGGGAAATTTGACAGAGGTTTACAAAATTGTGATGGGTATAACTAGAGTGAATGCAAGCAGACTTTTTCCACTGAGGTTAGATGAGATACAAATCAGAGGACATGGGTTAAGGGTGAAAAGGGAAAGTTTAGGGAGAATATTAGAGTGAATTTCTTCACATTGAGAGTAGTGAAAGTGTGGAACGAGTTGCCAGCTGAAGTGGTGAATGCAGGCTAATTTTTAACATTTAAGAAAAATGAGACAGGTAGATGAATGGGTGGGATATGGATGAATAACGAATGGATGCAGGTCAGTGGGACAAGACAGAATAGAAAGGTCAAAGGGCCTGTTTTTTTGTGCTATAAGGTTCCATGGTTCTAAGATAAAATCATAGCACAGGTTATGAGGCGAACCCTTGGAGTAGCTGTTCTCAATTTTGAATTCGGGATGCCTTCTGACAGCTTGATTTGATCCACCCATTTGTAGTGTGGATTGTGCTGGGCCATGTGACTTCTCCATCTGTAACTTGATGGAATGTGGCTTGTGGAGGGTCACATGACCTCTCCGTTTGGAACCTAGTTGGACGGCGCGTCACCTGCCAATCAAGGTTGGACACTGCCCATCCATTAGTTCACACCTGACCATTGACCCCTTAAATCACCTACTGATTACCTGGGCCAGACTCCCCAGCTTACTGCATTTTAAAAGCCAACCACGTGGAGCCCACGAATCTCTTTGCTCCTTGGTCCTGACAATGAACACTGCTATATCCCAGGTCATGAACTGTGAACATTGCTGGGGGAGTAGTTGGAAGCATGCACTAAATTTAGAGCGGGACTGTCATATTGTTTGGGAATACTTAACATTGAGCCTCACCCTGTAGGTACAGGGAATCGGGAGTGTGTATTGAAGTCCCTGTCTTTTAAGAGTGTACTAATTACTAAATATTACTGCACATGTGTAATAAAGAGAGAGATAGATGAGAGGGAGAGAGAGAGAGAGGGAGGGGAGAGAGAGTAGACGGCCACTGGTATATCAGAGATTGCTGTGAATGCCTATATCGTTCTAGTATCAAGTGTTGTTTTATGTCTTTCCCGTTACAATTACCCCACGTGTACAATAAAGATCATCCTTTGTTTGTTAGCCTGTGTTTGGACTCACTTCTCTGTGAACCCACTGAACCTGATTTAAATCTGGTAACACCTCTCCATCTTGATTTGCAGGAAAAGATAAGATAAGGGGTAAAATCCCTCCATCAGGGCCTTGCCACACCAGCTGATGGAACTTAGGTTATTCCAGCATCATTCTTTTCCATAAATGTTTAGTTCAGAAGTCTCTGCTTCCTGTCTCTGACTGTGTACTGAGACCTCTGCGCTCATTCACCGCTACACATTCGGTTAAACGTCTCTTTGACCTTTAACAACTGCCCTTGTTTTCAATTTCCTCTGAGGCCATACTTTCAGCTGCCTGGAATTCCCTCTGTAACTTCTGATATCTCCTGGCCTTCTGATAATTTGTCTCTTTTAGTCGTCCACTGTCCAAATGTGTTTCTTCACTGTTCAGCGAATAATTTCTGAATGCCTTTGCTCTGTTAATGTGCTGTGCATAGTTAGGGGACAGTTGAAAGGAAACAATCTCCTGCATTGCATTCACTGACCTTCTGTTACAAATGAAGGATTAATAACTTTTTCACCATTGGTGGTTGTCAACATCGAGATTATTCCAGTTCAGAATTGCAGCTTAAGCCCTTTCACCCTGTAGGATAGTCAGTTTCAGCAACAAGTGATGGACTTAATTAATGTGCAACTTGAGATGGTAACAAAGACAGAAAAATACTGCAGCTCAATTAGAAAATCTGAACTATTTAGTTTTGTGGATGATCTACAAGGTGTGTTTCTGGTGGAAAGGCCTGTATATTTCACCCATCCTTAATATCTCATGGGAAAATGTTAGAAAGTTGCTTTCTTCAACTGCTGGGTCTTTCTGATGAAGGTATTCCCAGGGGTGCAGTGCTAATTTTTTAGGTGCCAAAGCTCACCAAAAATGACAAGTAGGTGCCTGGAGCTGTCCTCTGAGGTGCCAGAGTGCTGCTCCGGTGAGCTCTGGCATCACTGCATGCCTGGGTTCTCCCACGAGAAGGACTGGGGGACTTCTAGGATTTAGAGCCAGCAATAATAAATAAATATCAGCTACTTTGCTTGGGATGGTGCTGAATTTCTGGTGTGTTTTTGGCGCAGCCTTTGAGCTGGTCAGATCACAACTAGACCACAGCATGTAGTTCTGGTCTCCACATTACAAAAAGGATGCGATTGCACTCGAGAGGCAGTTTTCAAAGATGTTGCCATGACTGGAAAATCTTAGTGACCAGGATAAAAATAGGAAAAGCTTGAAGTTGCATGGGAACTGAGAAGGCAACTTAATTGTGGTGTATAAAATGTTAAGAGGCCCAGAAAGAATAAAGGACGTCCTTTCTTAAAGGACGTCAGGAACCAGGCACCAGACATTTTTCTAATTGATAGAATATCTTGAGGGAAGATGAAAATGCTTTAACAGGGAAAGGGTGAGGGCTCTGGGAACCTTTTGGCATACTGCTCTGGGAGAGTGGTTGAACCTTCTTCATGTTTAAAGGCGACTTGTATTACGATTTGACTGTAAAAGTTAAGGATGGGGTAGATTGTTGTCTTTTCTGTTACAGGCATGATGTTGGCATCCTTCTGTGTTGTACATGTTCTCTGATTCTCTCATTAATTCAACAATATTTATTTATTTTATGATTATTTGTCTTGCATCTGTATTTCTTGTCTGTACATTTGGTTGTGTGTTTATATGTTTTGAACTGAGGACCAGAGAACACCGTTTCATCAGGTTGCACTTGTACAATCAGATGATAAATGAACTTGAAGTAATCAGCACAAATCCCACCACACCCCTGATATTGGATTGTTAATAACCAGAAGCCAGGAGGGGAATCATGTACCTAATGGATCATGGATATTTTGCAGTGTCAATGGATTCAAAGCAGCTAGGTAAAATTTAGGTGTTTTTTTAACAGAATGTAAACTACCATCTACAACATTACTGAGGGTTTACTGGTTCCTGTATTTACACTCCTGGCAAATTCTAGGGAAGGTATTGGACTCTAAAAGCATGCTTGGCTTGAGCTGCACTTCCTCCCAACACCTTCTGCATTTCCTGACCTTCTCCTTCTCCTCCTATTTCCCATGGGCTTCGGGGAGATTGTCTCGACCTTGGTACAGAGATCAGCTAAAGTATGAAGCTTGCCAAAATAGACTCGATGTAAATGCTGCACTATTTTTACTGTAACTCTACACCCTGCCTTTGTGTTTTGTTATGGTGCCACTGGCTCTACTTACATTTGGGTTCACTTACCTGGATAGCACACAAAAGAAAGCTTTTCACTGTATCTCAGTACGCGAGACTATAAATAAATCAAATTCAAATGTCGAATGTCAATTGTCACATTGGTTCTCAACTAGAGATCTGGACCATAGTGAAATCCTTAAAAACAAAAGCCTGAGCTAACCAAATCTAAAAAACTAAGATACGAGATTTACTAAAATAGATGCCCTTTGGTGAAAGTGGTGTTGGTAACAATACATACATTTTATACCAGGTGTAGGAACAGCACTGGCATTCCTGTCAGGGAACCTGGCATTTTATATTTGAGTAACTTTGGGTATTTATTTTTAAGGATTTCACTATGGTCCAGGTATCTTGATGAGAATCAAAGTGACACCTAAAAAATTCCATTCATGAAAATTGGCATCTAAAGTAGCTGGTTGAAATAAATAATTAGATATTATAGGACTTGTAACTATAAATCCTGCATGTAAGTCTGAAAATTTTTTTGAATTGATTCCAGATCTTCAATCTATGTGTCATTAAGTACTTTGTCAATTTTTGAATAGAGATAGGTAAAGATGACCCCAAAACCGCCCATAAGGAGGTACTTCTGAGGGACTTCAACTCCATCTCAACCTAATTAGGATATTCATTTGTCTTTTCACAATGCAACAAAATTAACATATTTCTTTTGTTTATAGCCCAGTAGTAAAAATGGAAATTAGGTAGGGCTAATCCCCCATTAATTCTAGCTTTCTGAAGATAACTTTTATTCAATCTAGGTTTCTTGTTTTGAAATATATATGACATAATAATTGAATTGAAATAATCAAAAGAGGACAGGAATAAATATTGGCAGTGATTGAAAGAGGTATAAAAATTTTGGAAGAATATTCATTTTAACTGAATTAATACGACTAATCATAGTCAATGAGAGTGGTGACCATCCTATAAGAATTGATTTGGTTTGGTGGACTAAAAGTGCAACGTTTTCTTTAAAAATATTTTTACAATTCTGAGATATAATAATGTCTAAGTATTTAAATTGTTCATTCGCTATTTTGAATGCATATTTAGAATAAAGTTCTGGTGCACCCTTCAATGGTAGTAATTCAGTCTTATGAAGATTGATCGTATAACCAGCAAATCTGCTAAAACAAGAAAGTAATGACGGTATATTCAGTTTGGATAACTCGGGGTGGGAAATGAACAAAAAAACGTTATCAGTAGTTCCTCCAAAACAAATCAGTAAAATCAGGATTTGCCCACAGAGCAATAGCAAGATCTTTTTATACAGCAACATTTTATATTTTTTCAACAACTGGGGACGCTATTTCAAATACTATCAAATTCCACATTTTGTTCGCTCTAAGCTTTTCACATTTCCTACTCTTCCTGACCCAAATTTTATCGATAAACTATTCAAATTACAATGTACTCATAAAGGTATGATATCTGCTTTATATCATAAACTATTGAATATGAAAGCAATTTCTTTAAGTGGAATTAGAACTGAATGGGAGAATGACCTGAATATCTCTTTCTCAGAAGAAGAATGGACTTCAAATTTGGGTCTGATTTATGATTCATCATTGTCTTACTCAATTCAAAGTGGTGCATCGTGTCCATTTCTCCAAAGTCTAACTTGCTCAAATTTATGATATTAGTTCACTTTGTGACTAATGTAAAATATTCAAGGCTGCTTTGTTATATATGTTTTGGACTTGCCCAAGTTTGCAAAAATACTGGACTAACATTTTTAGAACTTTTTCAACCCTATTTAGGATCACTTTAGATCCATGTCTGGTTTTTCCAAAGATATAAATATTATTTTATTATTTTATCTTCTAATCAAAGATAGGTTCTAGCATTCTCCACTTTACTGGCAAGAAGAGCAATTCTGTTAAAATGGAAAGACGAGTTCCCACCGACACATCATCAATGGTGATTAGATATTATGTCCTTTTAAATCTGGAGAAAATTAGGCAGAATGTCACGAAAATCATGATTTCTTTTGATAAGACGGGGCCCATTTATAACTCACTTCCATAATTTGACTAATGAGGTGCAATGATGAATATCACTGGCTGAGCTTGTTTGGATCCCCTGAGGCCACTTGTTTGGATTTAACACTACTTGCAATATGAATTTTAACCATGATTTCCGTGGGTTTTAATTTTTTTTCATTTTTTCTTACTCATCTCTTATAATATTGTATGTATTACCATTTATTGGATTTAGAATTAAGTAATATTGCTACTGTACCATATGTTATTATTTGTAAATCTGCAAAGGTTCCATGGCAATTGATTTACTGCTTTTTTGTTTGTTGTTTTTTTTTTGATAAAATTCAATAAAAATAATTTTAAAAGAAAGAGAATCAAAGTGACAATTAACATTCAACATTTGAATTTGATTTGTGTATAGTCACTTAACCATATAACCATTTATCTACTGAGATACAGTGAAAAGTTTTGTTTTATGTCCTATCCAGGTAAGGGAACCCAAATGTAAGAAGAGTTGGTGGTGCAATAATAAAACATAAGTTCAGGCTTTAGATTTACAGTAAAAATAATGCAGAGTTTCCTTTGAGTGCTTTTGCACTGTCCTTACCACAGTAATGGGAGCAAATTCTTTGCCACTGCTTATTCTGCCATTCTGGATTCATGGAGTTTTGGGAGATTATTGTGGGGAGGAGAGGTTGGGTGAGTGTGAGGAAGTGTTGGAATGTCATTTGCTGGGTACATGAAGATCAGTTTGTGTTAGGGAGAGTTCTTGGTCTTGCATTGGTTTTGGCAGAGAATTTGGGAGGAGGGAGTATCCCTGTGATGCAGTATTATGGGTAGATTGATGAATTGAGAAGTGTACCTTTGTGACAGGGCGTTGTGGGTTTGATCAGGGAAGAATCCCAGGGAAGGGGTAGTTTTTGTGGTTAGATTCTGCTGAGGTGGACCTTCTTGAGGCAACTTTCTGATATCGAACTCCAGGGCCTGAGTGGGTTCAGGCAGTCTTCCTTTACCTTTATCCGCAGACTGACCTGTGGTTTTGAGCAGTACCTGAAAATCCTCCAGAAGCATCATTCAAAGTTCAGATTTATTGTCAGTGTACATCACATGAGATTCCTACATATTGATAGTGCAAAAAAGCTGTACTCAAGAAAAGATATGTATACAAAAGAAAGAAATGTAAAGAAAAAGGAAGTGCAAACAAGCTGTGGAATTCAGAAAATAAATATTTCAATTATAAATAAAGTGCAAAGTCAGAGTCCTGAAATGAGTCTCTGACTGAATTTGTTGTTTAGGAGACGAATGGTGGAGGGGTAGCAATTGTTCCTAAACCTAGTGGTACGAGATTTGTGGCACCTATACTTCTTTCCTGATGCATGATCCAGGCGTGCATTACACATTATGGACTGTGGCCGATCCCTCCAATGTTCCTGCACTCCTCACCCAGAATTAAAATCATATTTTCCAATCCACATGACAATTCCTAATTTCCTTTAATGCAAAATTTTCACAGATTCAATTGGATTTTGCATTTAAGCAGAGTTAATAAAATCCTAATTATGAACTTTTATTTTTTAATTGCATCTTTTAATATTTTATGTTTATGTTAAATTCACTGAATTGCCTCTCCCTTAATTTTACCCTGATGGGTTTTTTAAATTGAAGCTTTGAAATTTTAGTGGAGGTTGAGGAAATTAAAAAACACACACACAAAGTTAATAAACATAACTCTGCCAGAGTTAAATTGGAGAGAGAATCACTGTGAGGCCAAGACTAATGCCTTTCCTGTTGACTCCTGCAGAGTCAAAACTCATTCCACCCACCCCCAGTCTGCTCCCCTCTCCATTGCATCTGACCACAAGAAAAACCTGACACCAACCATCTGCCAGGCACAGAGCATAGAGCTGATGTGTTTCAAATCTGTTTCAATGGAAGCCAAGTCTCACAGTGCAAGGATGTGACTTCACCTCCCCACCACCTTTCCTGCAGTCACACTGTGGATCACTGAAGCTACTAACTCCACTGGTTGCCCATATGGAACACCCATCGAACATCTGGCTGGAGGGAGGAGGTATCACAAACTCAGCTAGCATTATATGGGAAACTGCCTTCATACCCCTGTTGCCGCAAAGCTCAGTTCCACTGAGGCAGTTCCAGTCTCCTGGTTTACACCCGACTGTCCAGGAGATCTTCTCACAGCACAATAAAACAGAGGCACTCTTCACTGTTGCAACATTAGACTCTCATTGAATGCTCCTGTCAAACTTCCACAGGTGCAGTTTGGAAAGTGCACTGACTGGTGGCATCACAGCCTGCTTTGGAAACTCGAGTGCCCTGGAATGCAGAAGGCCACAGAGAGAGGGAGACCCAGGCAAGTCCCTCATGGGCACGGACCTACTGTCCATTGAAAACATTTGTGAGAAACACTGCCTCAGGAACAGGACAAACTTTCACATGCATGGAATTGTTGACATTTATAGTGCAAGAAAGAGAACATTCAGCCCACTCTGTTTCTGCTCTTTGAAGCTGGGTAAACTGCACTGATCCCACATTGTTTCTCTGCCCTTATTCCTGTAGATTACATGTAATGTCAGAGGATTCTGTTCATATTGGAACAGCATCATGTAGTAGTTAGGTGACACCTTGAACACTGTGTGAAGTTCTGATCAACATGAGTGAGAGTCCAAGAGTAGAAGGGCAGACAACACTGGACAACAAATTTTTTTCAAAAGATTTGCTTCCTGAAAAATGGTGGGATTATGATAGACAACTTCAAGCTGAACACAAAGATAATTTATAACTTTCTGCATCACATAGGAAGTTAGAGAAACATTAAATTAACTTTTATTGAATTCAACATGTTTAATCGCATAATGATGCTGACATAATGCATTAGTTAACTGTCCTAAAAGTACTTAGCCACTGATTTTCATTTGTACTCAGCATCTGATGCCTCTTGTGTCAGTGTCCAACAATAGTCAGCCAGCATTGATGGATTGCAGTTGCCCTGATGCCGCTCTTCCATGGTCACAGTCATGGTGAAATCTTTCACCATGTTCCTCATTGACTGCACCAAGATCAGTCGGTAAGAAGTCTAAGTGTGAATGCAGAAAATTAATTTTCAATGACATGTTGCTCTTCATGATTTCACATGCTTGAAGTAGATTTAAATTATGTCAGAAAAATCATAAAAATAGGTTATATCTTAAGGTACGTGATAAGAAACTTAAGGTGATTTTCATGATCAGCAGCCCAAAAACCATAAAATACTCCCAAAATTGTCCAGTGCAATCAAAGCGACTGGTGATTGTAAGGTTGAGCTTATGCCTGGAGTCTGAATGGGATGTTCCATAAAGTGGCTATTCAATCTGGGTTGGGTTTCTTGTTTAGTTTAGTGATTACAATATACCAAATTGAAAAAAAGTGACGTTTCATCTTGGGCTCTGAGTGGCAAGAAAGGACGGGTGTCAAATCTCTTGCCTCATAAAAATAGTGTCGGAAAGAGGATGGAATGTAACATGATTGAGGAATGAGCCAGAGCATCCTGAAAAGTTGATTTAATAGGACTAGGTGTTACAATCCCTGACATTTCAGTATTGGTTACATTGATCCTCTCTCATAAGCCTTTCACACTTGCGTCCCACTAAATTGGCCGTTCAGTGTCACCACTCCCAACTGGGACAGTGAATGTTTTCACACTTGCAAGGAACCATCCCAGGGTTAGGACTGTTCTACCTTCTACCGGTGGCATCATGATGCATTGAGTGATGGTGGATCTGCCCTAAATCCACAATAGCGCACAATTTATACTTCTGGGGAAAGTTGATAGCACTATCGTGTTCAATTTATAATTACCGTTGGAAAAAGCCACGGTGGACCTGCCCTCCCAGAATGCCATGTGGCAGAGCAAGGGCTTTTTTCACAGCTGCATGCATGGATGTGTTTCTCTGTTGCATGGCATTCTGGGAAGTCAGGTCCACCACCGCTTTTTCCCATGGTCTTTATAAATTGTTCAATATTGCTATTTATATCCTCTCTCCCCCCTGCTGTGACTTTCCCACACAAAGTTTATACCTTCATTTTAATCTTTTCTACCTTAATGTTCCTGCGCTCATGCAAAATCTTGGGTCATTTCAATCCCACAATTCAATTGCCCATTCTACACTTACCTGATTACAACACCAGCGTCTGGAAATACCAAGGATTGTATTAGGGGTCAAGACAGTCTATCCACAGCATGAGACAATGTCATCTGATGCCAGCATTTAAAAGTCTATTGGCCATTAATTCCTGGGACCACTTACAAGTGTGAAAGGGGCTATAGACTTAGTACAGTCAGTTGTCTCAATTACAATATTGGAGGGTGACAACTGGGGAATATTATCTGGTATTGGACACGTCTTCAGTTATATTCCCTGGTATCGTCGGGTGTTTTGGCCTTTTAAACACAAAACACCCTCTACCAAAGCAGTCTGATAAGACCTAGGTGGGTGTTCCACATCTGCTTCTCCTAGTGGTCATTTGGAATCCAGATAGAATCCTTCCTTTCCAGCCACAGCCCATGACAGATTGTTTCAGCTGAGTTGAAGAGGGATTTAGTTTACTTTCTGAGGACCTCCCCTGTGATTCCCACTTGCCTCAGAAGCTTGATCATGGATTTGACAACAAATTATCTACAACTTACTTCAACTGGGTACATCCTTACTTTCCAGCCTCACACTTTTGCTTTTCCAGCAAGATTAGTATAACGTAGTGACTTCTGTTCTTGCTCCTCATCCATGGTACCCTCCCAAGGAACTGTCAGCTCAATAATGAAGACAATCTGTTGAGAGCTGGACTAGAGAAGGAGATCTGGTCTCAGTTAGTGCTGGCAATTTCTGGTAGAAAGACGAGTTGCTGGCTGAGGTCTACAAGCAATTTCCAGTCTCTGGTCGTGTTCAGTTAGCCTATC
This sequence comes from Narcine bancroftii, assembly GCF_036971445.1. Lineage (NCBI taxonomy): Eukaryota > Metazoa > Chordata > Chondrichthyes > Torpediniformes > Narcinidae > Narcine > Narcine bancroftii. Next base: position 134,086,708 of record NC_091476.1, read on the forward strand.
TATATCTCAGAGTGTGGAGGAGAGAATGCTGCAACTTATTCCCTCCCAGATGCAAGGTATCAGGCATGGGAGGGTGTCTGGGTTCTGTGTGTTTGACATCATGGCACTTGAAGCTCTTCTCTTTTCTTTGAATTTGACTGGAAGACATCTCACCAGGTATATCAGCCTTGGTTGAGACTTCACCACCAGTTTCCAACATTAAGATTGGCTTTCTTTCTGCCAGGTGAATTTCTTTGTTTCTAATCCAAAACCCCCTGTACCTTGTTGCACATAGCCCTCTATGTCCCAGTGTTGAGTGTTGATTTTGCATTCCATATTGCTGCAGGCAGCATCCCAGAGAGCATGCACAAAGGGTTTCTTTGCAAAGTTAATGGGGAAGGAAAGATATCTTTGGCATTAGCACCATAAAGAAGGTTTTGGAAACAGTGATGGATGAATGTGAAGGTAGGTAGGGTGAAAGAAGAGGACATATAAATTTTCCCCCATGCACCCACAGACACATTCCCTACCAGACATTGGGCTCAATAAACAAGATTACAATGAACAGGATTGGTTCAACAGACACCTCAAACCTGCCCCAGTGATACTTGATGTAAAAACACAATGTTGGAGAAACTCAGCTGGTGAAGCAGTGTACTTTATGTACCAAAGTTAAAGATACTGGAGCCCTTCATTGACATAGGATCAAAATGTAGGCAGATGCCTGAACCAAATGGTAGGGAAGGGGCAGGGGGAAGAGCACGGTACAAAGACAGGAGGTAACAGGTGGATAAGTGAGGGAGGGCACATCAGGAAGCAGAGGGAGGAGGGATGGCTCTACCATCAGACTCCTCAGCAACAAACTCAATCAGGTGCTCATTTAAGGGCTCTTACTTTTGCACTATTGATTTTTTTCCTCTCTGTATTGCAGTCAGTTTGTTTACATTTATTCATTTGTTTATCCATTGTGTACACTTCTTTTTGCACTACTAATAAGTAGTAACTGTGCCTCACCCACAGGAAAAAGAATCCCATGGTTGTATGTGACGTTATGTATGTATGTACCCTGAAAATAAATCTGAAATCTGAGAGATGGTTCCGTTGGTAGATCTAATGAGCACACAGTTAGGGTGCCAAAACATACTCTGGTGTCCAGCTTTCCTTTGAAATTAGAACATTTAACAATTTGCATTTCCGAAATCATAGAATGCTTCGTCTTTCTCCCAGGGTTGATGATTCTAGAATAAGAAAGCATAGTTTTAAGGTGAGAGGGGAGAGACTCAATAGGGACCTGAAGACCAACTTTTTCATTTAGTTGGAATGAGCTGCCAGAGGAAGTCATATAAGTGGGCCCAATAATGATGTCCAAAAGACATTTGGGCAGACTCAAGGCTCACAGGGATTAGAAAGATATGAACCAAATACAGGCAAATGGGACGAGCCAAGTGCTAAAGTTGGGGCAAAGGGCCAGTCCCGTGCTGACTGACTCTTTGACTCGATGACTTCTGCAGATGTCTAGGAATTGCAAGGTTCAGGCTGCTGGGATAGAATAGCTCTCTGAGCTGCAGTTAAATCAGGGGTTCTTAATGCTTTCAGCCAATGTGACTAAAGCTGTTAAGCTGTTATTATCATCTACATCATTCCCCCAAGCAGCTTAGCAAAGACAACAGAGTAATTTCCACAGCAAGCAGAAGTAGAAATTTATCATAATGAAGTGCTTCTAGTACAAGATTGTTCAAACAAGTGTTGCAGGTACCAATAGTATGAGCTTTCCTTTCAATTTTTCTATGTTCTTTGAGAAAACTATCCATTGTTTTGCCTTGTGCATTCCATTTTCATCAAAACTCTCATAAGTGGGTGTTACTGAAATATGCCTGAGATACACCAGAGGTGATATTTCACACTCGTTAAGTAAAATTGCTATTGCACATGTGTGAATTTTTTGCACAACGGCTGTGTGTAATTTTCCAACTTTTACCCAGAGAATTTGTTGCTTTTATTAGCCTGTGGTGTTAGGCCCTCTCCCATAAAACATTCTGTAGCCTGTGAGGACGGCAGTGTGCTTATTATTAAATGACGAGCCCTGACGTAGCCCATTGGTAGGATTGTAATAAATGAGTGGGATTCTCTACTTTCCTCTCTCAAAACCACATTTAATTGGACACAGAACATGGGTCATATGCACAGATGTGAAACTGACCTGATCATGTGTTTTATCCGATTTTTGAAAAAAAAACCACTGAAATACATCTTCTCCTTGTCTGCTGATTGACATTATTTTTGAGAAGGCAAAATAATGCTTTTCATAACTTTCATTTAATGCAATAAATCCCCCAAAGAGATCCAATATTGGATAGATGCTTAGAGGGAAATGTTTTGGAAGCATCTCAAAGGAGGAAGGAGAGTTGAAGAGGTGGGGTGTGGGGGTGTTGCGGGGGGGGGGGGGTGGTTAGGAAGGGAATTCCAGACTTTGGGATCAGGCATCGAAAGGTATGATAGCCTTGATGAATAAAGCACAGAAATATCTTAAAGCCTGGGGAAGAATTTTAAAAATCATGTTAGTGTTGCCAAAATAGGAACCAAACAAAACAGGAAGGGAGCACAGAAGTGAAGGTCCCATGTAAGTGCTGGTTATGACATAGGCTGCATGGTCTTAAATGGAGCATGTCTTAGAGTGGATTAGAGATAGACAACAGACTCACCAAGGCAAATAGCGCCTTTGGAAGACTACACAAAAGAGTCTAGAAAAACCACCACCTGAAGAAACACACAAAGATCAGCGTGTACAGAGCCGTTGTCATACCCACGCTCCTGTTCAGCTCCGAATCATGGGTCCTCTACCGGCATCACCTACGGCTCCTAGAATGCTTCCATCACCGCTGTCTCCGCTCCATCCTCAACATTCATTGGAGTGACTTCATCACCAACATCGAAGTACTCAAGCTGGCAGAGTCCGCAAGCATCGAATCCACACTGCTGAAGACCCAACTGCGCTGGGTGGGTCACGTCTCCAGAATGGAGGACCATCGCCTTCCCAAGATCGTGTTATATGGCAAGCTCTCCACTGGTCACCGAGACAGAGGTGCACCAAAAAAGAGGTACAAGGACTGCTTAAAGAAATCTCTTGGTGCTTGCCACATTGACCACCGCCAGTGGGCTGATATCGCCTCCAACCGTGCATCTTGGCGCCTCACATTTCAGCGGGCAGCAACCTCCTTTGAAGAAGACTGCAGAGCCCACCTCACTGACAAAAGACAATGGAGGAAAACCCCAACACCCAACCCCAACCAATTTTCCCTTGCAACTGCTGCAACCGTGCCTGCCTGTCCTGCATCGGACTTGTCAGTCACCAACGAGCCTGCAGCAGATGGACATACCCCTCCATAAATCTTCATCCGCAAAGCCAAGCCAAAGAACTGTGTCTCTTTTACCCCCAATATTATTGTGGACAGACATTCGAGGGATCTTCCTGTAAGAAGATGGCAGGCAGCTGCTGGTTTTCCTCCATTCCTTCTCAGAGGAGGGAGTAAATTCTCCAGGACACCATAACATATATAACATAACAATTACAGCACGGAAACAGGCCATTAGGCCCCTCTAGTCCGCACCGAACCAAACACTCCTCTCTAGTCCCACAATGACCATAACCCTCCACCTTCTTCTCATCCATATACCTGCCCAGCTTTTTCTTAAATAATAAAATTGACTCTGCCGCCACTATTTCTCCCGGAAGCTCATTCCACACCGCTACCACTCTCTGAGTAAAGAAGATCCCCCTCGTGTTACCTCTAAACCTCTGCCCCTTAACTCTTAACTTATGTCCTCTTGTTTCAATCTCTCCTACTCTTAACGAAAATAATCTATCCACATCCACTGTCTATCCTTTTCATAATCTTAAATACCTCTATCAAATCCCCTCTCAACCTTCTACGCTCCAAAGAATAAAGACCTAATCTGCCCAATCTCTCCCTGTACTCTAGATGCTTAAACCCAGGTAACATTCTGGTAAATCTTCTCTGCACTCTCTCCACTCTGTTTATATCCTTCCTATAATTAGGCGACCATAACTGCACACAGAACTCTAAATTAGGCCGCACCAACGCCTTATACAATCTCAACATCACCTCCCAACTCCTATATTCCATGCAATGATTGATAAAGGCCAGCATACTAAAAGCCTTCTTCACCACCCTATTCACATGAGTTTCTACCTTCAGGGAACTATGTACCGTTACTCCTAAATCCTTCTGCTCTTCTGTATTCATCAATGCTCTCCCATTTACTACACATGTCCTGTTCTGATTCTTCTTACCAAAATGAAGCACCTCACACTTATCAGCATTAAATTCCATCTGCCATTTTTCAGCCCATTTTTCTAAGCAGCCCAAATCCCTCTGCAATCCTTGAAAACCTTCTTCATTATCCAGTATTCCACCTATATTAGTATCGTCTGCATATTTACTAATCCAATTCACCACCCCATCATCTAGATCATTAATGTATATAACGAACAACAATGGGCCCAATACAGATCCCTGAGGCACACCACTGGTCACTGGCCTCCAACCTGACAGACAATTTTCCACTACCACTCTCTGGCCTCTCCCTTTCAGCCAATGTTCAATCCATTTGACTATCTCAAAATTTATACCTAAAGACTGCACCTTCCTAACTAACCTTCCATGTGGTACCTTATCGAAGGCCTTACTGAAGTCCATATAGACCACATCCACCGCGCTACCCTCATCCACATTCCTAGTCACCTCTTCAAAAAATTCAATCAGGTTGGTCAAACAGGACCTTCCGCCCACAAATCCGTGTTGAGTGCTCCTGATCAGACCTTGTCTATCCAGATATTTATAAGTACTATCTCCAAGAACTTTCTCCATTAATTTACCTACCACAGACGTCAAACTTACAGGCCGATAATTGCCAGGCTTCCTCCTTGAACCCTTTATAAATAACGGAACCACATGCGCAATACGCCAATCCTCCGGCACTATCCCCATCTCTAATGACATTTGGAAAATTACTGTCAGAGCCTCTGCTATTTCCTCCTTTACTTCTCTCAATGTCCTGAGGAAGATCCCGTCTGGTCCCAGAGACTTATCCACCTTTATATTCCTCAAAAGTCCTAACACTACATCTTTCGTAATCACTATATTCTCCATATTTACCCAATTTGCTTTTTTTAATCTCACATATCCCAATATACTTCTCCTTGGTGAATACCGAAGAAAAGAAACTGTTCAATATCTCCCCCATTTCTCTAGGCTCCACACACAGTTTTCCGCTCTGATTCTCTAAGGGACCAATTTTGTTTCTCGCTTTCCTTTTACCATTAACATATTTGTAGAACCCTTTTGGATTAATTTTCACCCTGCTTGCTATAGTCTCCTCGTACCTTCTTTTAGCTTTCCTAATTCCTCTCTTAAGATTCCTCTTACATTCAATGTATTTTTCAAACATCCCCTTAACTCCATGCTTCTTATACCTAATGTACGCCTCCCTTTTTCTTCAAACCAAGTTTCCAATATTCCCTGAAAACCACGGCTCTCTCAAACCTTTTGCCCCTCCTTTTAACCTAACAGGAACATAAAGCTTTTGCACTCTCAAAATCTGATCTTTAAAAGACTTCCATCTCTGTACTACATCCTGCCTACAAAACAAATTGTCCCAATGCACACCCTACAAGTCCTTTCGCATCTCCTCAAATCTAGCTTTTCCCCCAATCAAAAACCTCAACCCTTGGCCCTGACTTATCTCGTTCCATAATGACATTGAAGCTGATGGCATTATGATCACTGGACCCGAAGTGCTCGCCAACACTAACCTCCGTCACTTGACCCATCCCATTTGCCAACAGTAGATCTAACACTGCTTCTTCTCTGGTCGGCACCTCTACATATTGTTGTAAAAAACTATCTTGCACACATTTCACAAACTCTAACCCATCCAGCCCTTTCACAGAATGTGTTTCCCAATCTATATGTGGAAAATTAAAATCTCCCATAATTACAACCCTGTGCTTATCACAAATGTCCACTATCTCCCTACAGATTTGCTCCTCTAGGTCTCGGTCCCCTCCGGGTGGTCTATAATACACTCCTACAAGTGTAACCTCTCCTTTCCCACTCCTCAGTTCCACCCAAATAGCCTCCGTGGATGAGCCCTCTAATCTATCCTGCCTAAGCACCGCTGTAATATTCTCCCTGACAAGCAATGCAACACCACCTCCTCTTGCCCCTCCGACTCTATCACATCTAAAGCAACGAAACCCAGGGATATTCAGCTGCCAATCACATCCCTCCTGCAACCATGTCTCACTAATCACTACCACATCATACTTCCAAGTTTCAATCTACACCTTCAGCTCATCCACTTTTTTTACAATACTCCTGGCATTAAAATATATGAATTTCAGAGATTTCCCAATTCTTAATCCCTGTTTTCCCTCATCTTTAATAACAACATTATTTCCTTTTCCTGCCAATTGCCCTTCATCTTCTTCCAGAGCATTTCCTTTCTCTATCACCTTCCCATCCATATTCAAATACTTACTACAAACTTTCTTTGTTTGCATTCTAACCTTCTCCTTACTGCTCTGTACTATTTTGCTCCCTCCCCCCAACCATTCTAGTTTAAAGGATCCTGAGTAGCCCTAGCAAATACCCCTGCCAGGATTCTGGTCCCCCTGGGATTTAAGTGTAACCCATCCTTACTCTACAGGTCACATCTTCCCCAAAAAAGGTCCCAGTGATTCAGAAACTTGAAACCCTGCCCCTTACTCCACCCCTTCAGCCACGTGTTAATCTTCCACCTCATTCTATTTCTATTCTCACTGTCACGTGGCACAGGGAGTAATCCAGAGATTACCCCCTTTGCGGTCCTTTTTAACTCCCTAACTGCCTGTACTCACTTTTTAGGACCTCTTCTCTATTCCTCCCTATGTCATTGGTACCTACATGTACCACAACCTCTGGCTCCTGTCCCTCCCACTTTAGGATATCCGGGACACGAGCAGCAACATCCCGGACCCTGGCACCAGGGAGGCAAACCACCATCCTGTTCTCCTTGCTGCGTCCACAGAATCCCCTATCTGTCCTCTTAACTATGGAGTCCCCTACCACTATTGCCCTCCTCTTCCTTTCCCTACCTTTCTGAGCTACAGGAGCTGACCCCGTGCCAGAGGCACAGCCACTGCTGCTCCCCCCAAATTTGATGTCCTCCTCAACAGTACTCAAAGAGGCGTACTTATTGCTGAGGGTTACAGTCATAGGGCTCCTCTCTGGCACCTTACATTTTTCTGTCCCTCTCCTAACTGTTACCCACCTTTCCTCCTCCCGTGGCCCTGGCGTGACCACCTGGCTGTAACTCCTGTCTATGACTTCCTCTGTTTCCCTAACCAGCCTGAGGTCATCGAGCTGCAGCTCTAGTTCCCTAACACGGTCCCTAAGAATCTGCAGCTCGACACACCTAGTGCAGATATGGACATCCGGGAGTCTGGAAGACTCCAGGACCTCCCACATCTGGCATTCCCAACAACACACAGCCCTAACACTCATCCTTTACCCCAATGAAGTAGTAATAAAGACTACCTTACCTTAATGTGCGGTAACTCATCCTCAACCTGTGCTCCCACTCAGTCACCGCCGCTCCCAAAAACCTTTCCTTTACTTTAATACATGACCCAATGTGACCACTAGCACTGTCCAATCCTAACCAGTTTCCTTTAATTACTCCCACCTGCACTCCCTATTCAATTACTGTCTCTGCACTGAACAGCAATCCCCACCTAAATTATTAACTCTTAATTAAGACTAAATGACCACTCTACTCACGTCCATTCAGCACAGCACAGTCCCGCCTCTTCGCCAACTGGACCTCCACCAGCAGCAAGGTATTCTCATTGATGTCAAAATGGCTCAGGCAGTCGTTAAGCAGCAGTGTCCTGAGGGCTATCAGGACATAGAGAAACACGTCCTGAGGGCTATCAGCTAATGAGAGCAATTGTGCCTTTCAACACTGGCATTTTGTCAGTGACACTGAATAACTGGAAATTTCATCCCAATAATATTTATGCTAAAGGACAATATATCATCAATTTACCCAAAGTTAAACATTTAATTTTGTAGAAAATTAAAATTTATTTTTTTAGAAACGTCTGAGAGCAGAAAATATGGTTCTATGTTTTTGGGACATGGAGATTCTGATAAAGTTTGCATCATTGTCGTCCTCCTGGGAGCGAGGTGAGATTACTGGGTCATGTGCACCTCCTGCACCTTTCAAATAACAGCCTAACCTACCTGTTAAATCGCCAACTGGGCTATTTAAGGGGGATCCTGCTCCTGCGATGACGTGGTGAATAATGCATCATGCAGACACATGTGTTCTTTCTGTTCCCTTTCTGTTTAAAGTTACAAAAGTAACTGGTGACCCATTTTCCCTTTCAAATAGTCGGAGGAAGACACCCGGGTAAATTTTACTGGGTCCCCTGACCACCTCCGAGGTAGGTCTGGACCAGGGTAGATTTTGATTAGGCTTGCTTGGTTCAGCCCTTTCAAATTGCCTTGTATCTGGGTCTTCAAATAGTAAATTGCCTGGTTAACCCCTAGAGTCTCAGTCTTTCAGGTGAAGATGTTGCTGGGGAGGATGTTTTATGATTTATGCCCAATGGCCATGAAGGACCAGTAATATGCTTCTAAGTAAGCTGTGTGTGACCTGCTAGTGAGTGGGTTTCCATATGTCTGCCGCTCTTGTTCTCTTGGAGGTCCAGATCATGGATTTGAAGAAATCTTGGTAATCTGCTGCAGCACATTCTGGAACCACAGAGAGTATGTAATACGTGAAGAGAATGAATATTTTGCATCATGGATGAATCAAGTCATGATGCAGATTTGACTGCAATGCTGCTGAACATCTTGAGACCTATAGCTGTGACCATCCCAGCAATCGAAAGCATCCCATCATAGGCAGACTTTAGGGAAACAGGAGGTGAGCCACTCATCACAGGATATCTCTGACCTTGTAGTCACTGAATTTATGTGGCTGGTCAGGTCCACCTTTGCTCTGGATGAGAATTTTTTCCTGAGTTTCTAAGTTATATCCAAAGTAATCAAACATAGTTGAACTTGCAGTTGACCTTCCAGGGACAGAGCACTTCCTTGGGCCAGGAGGAAAACCAACAATGTGCATATTTCCATCCATTTATCAACCTGGGAATTGCAGTGAACTCCAGGTTCTACAGAATAATTATTGAGATCAGTTCCAGTTCCAGTTCCAGCTTGATCCTTTGGATGATTTACTTTTCTGTCTGTTGAAGATATGTCAAACCTGTCCTCTTTGGGCTAAATTTTCTTTCTCATCAGAATGCTTAAAATAACTTTGACAAACTTTAAGCTTTATTAGGTAATTAAGGGAAGAAAAGCACTTGTAATAGAGGCCATATGTGGTGTTCTACCCAGTGATTAATTGGATACGTTTACTCCTCTAGGGGGTTTCAGTAACGTTTTAATGAATTCTTCACTCTGCGGCTTCTCATACTGTCAGACATTTCAATCCTGGGGAGGCGATCATGTGAAGCAGCCTTGTAGATAGGGCAAACCATTGAAAATCTGAGAGCCTATTTATTTATATAAAATGGCACCCAGTCTATCACCATGAGTATGTAGTCACTGTCCTCTTTGAAACACACCTTTCTCATCGACCAAAAGTCACCGTTCAATTAAAATGCATCACTACTTCTATATGAGCAGGGTTTATGAAGTGTCCGTCTAAGATTACCTTCTAATGGTTTGTGCTGAAGCAAACTAGAAGGTGAATACAAGCAATACAATTGGTGGAAAACTATGTTGATGGAATAAATATGTTATTTTGGGCCAAATTTGCCAGATCATGAAGTGGGTGAATCATTGCTTCACTATAATTGAACAGGGGTCTGTACAGCTGCAGAGGCTGTGGAAGTACTGGAGATGAATCCACGGACAACTAGTGACTCTAAAGGGATCTCTTTTACTGCTATTTTTTTCATGTTGTCAAGGGTGTTGGGCTATACTAATGGTGACATATTGCATTGTGGCAGGAAAAAGTTAAAATACATCATGCATATTATATTTCTAATGCATTATTATGTGACAATCAAAGAAAACTTACTTTCCAGCAGTAACACCAAAGTTCATTGGCATAAGCTGGTGAGAACCTCCTTGGTCTATGAAAGCTCTCAGGGTTTGATGTGGTAGCTTATGGATTTCACCTGGAACTTCAGATCAGCAGACTCGGTCACTTGACGTCGCAGCAAGGGATTGGTTTGACTCTATCAAGGACAGGAGGTGGGTCATTTGGAGCCTGTGGCCTGAGGCATCTCCGCATCAGCTTGCAGGATCATTTCCAAGGTCGTCATTCTTAGCAGATGGGAAGCAGTTCTGGGCCAGTTGCCTGCTTTATTTTAACTGCTGTAATCAGCAATCAGAGCAGGGCTATTTTTATCTTGATTCTTCCTGCATAACTTAGCTTGTTGGCAGTGAGTATTGGAAGTTTGTTTTCATAACTTTAAGTTCCCAAGTGTATTAGATGAAGTCATTACATGGTTTGATGATATGCTGTTTGTGAGAAGCATGTTTGGTTATACAGGTAAACTTCTTTGCTTAATTGTTACTGTTGTATTTTCCTGGAGAATTAGCTGAATTGTTGAGGTGACTTGGTGGTGCTTCCTTGTGTGACTGGACTCCAAGTCCCACACAATGTGTGCAAAGGTCTCCATTCCACCTGATTCTGCCTCTGTTTATTGCAACAGGTAAAATCTTGGATCCTGGCTCACAGTTTAGAATTGTCTACGTGGAATGTAGGAAGGCCTTTAGTAAGCGTGGATGTTGTGATTTTAGTGTACTGGAGAAACTAAATATAGTTTGAAGTTCCAGTAGTTAACATACACAGTGAAAAGAACAGAGACAAGGCACACTTGACTTGATAGGATGAGATCTAAAACTCAAGCGGCTTATTCACACAGCACAAGGACCAAGTGGTGATCTAGTCACATTCCAAGGCAGTTCAGTCATAGCAGTACAGAGCTTACATTTTACCATATATGGTTATAGTGGACATTCCTTGGGTACTAATTATGCAACAGATCATTGACATAAAGCAATGAGGTTAATGACTTAGCATAATTGCATAGTCACAAGACATAATATATCAGCATGGCTGCTGACTTATAGGATACTACAGTGGGCTTGGACTTTGATAAGGCCTTTAACAAGGTGCCACATATGAGGTTCGGCGGGCAACAACCTCCTTTGAAGAAGACCGCAGAGCCCACCTCACTGTCAAAAGACAAAGGAGGAAAAACCCAACACCCAACCCCAACCAACCAATTTTCCCCTGCAACCGTGTCTGCCTGTCCCGCATCGGACTTGTCAGCCACAAACGAGCCTGCAGCTGACGTGGTCATTACCCCTCCATAAATCTTTGTCCGCGAAGCCAAGCCAAAGAAGACATATGAGGTTAGAATGAAAGGTTTATTCGCTTAGTATTCATGGTGACATTGGCTTTATGGGAGGAGCCTGTGAGTGATAATGGATGACTGCTTCTCAGACTGGAGGCCTGTAACTAATGATATACCTCAGTGATCAGTATTGGGTCCATTGTTGTTTGTCATGAACATAAATGATCTGGATGATAATGTGGTAAAATGGATCTGCAAGTTTGCAGATGATACAAAGTTTGAAGGCATTGTGAACAGCAAGAAATGCTTTCAGTTTGCAGAGACATTTGGAAAACCTGGATAAATGGGCTACAAAATGACAGATGGAATTTAATGCAGATATGTATGAGGTGTTGCATTTTGGAAGGATAAACCATGGTAGGACATACATGGTAAAAGGTTGGGGCACTAAGAAGTGCAGTAGAACAGAGGGATCCTGGTAATACAAATATATAATTCTCTGAAAGTGGCATCACAGGTAGATAGGATCATAAAAAGAGGTTTTGGCATATTGGTCTTCATAATTGGGATGTTAGATATTGGAGAGGCGACATTGGTGAAGCCAAATTGGTGTGTGTGGTATACAGTTTTAATCATCTGACAACAGGAAAGATAACAATAAAATTGAAAGAGTGTGGAGAAGATTTATTAGGATGTTTCTGGGACTTGAGGAATGAGTTTCAGGAAAAGGTTAAACAGATTAGGACTTTATTCCCTGGAGCATAGAACAACGAGGAGAGATTTGATAGAGGTATACACAATTATGATGGGTATAGATAGAGCAAATGCAACTAAGCTTTTTCTACTTAGGGTGGGTGTGATACAAACTAGAGGACATGGGTTAAGAGTGAAAGGGTAAAAATTTAGGGGGAACATTAGAGTGATCTTCAAACTGAGCAGAGGGAGTGTGGAATGAGTTACTAACTGAAGTGGTGAATGTGGGCTCATTTTTAAGATTTAAGAAATATTTGGACAGGTTCCTGGATGGGAGGGGTATGGAGGACTATCAACTGTGTGCAGGTCAGTGGAACAAGGCAGAATAATAGTTCAACACTGACTAGAAGGACTGAATAGCCTATTTTCTGTGTGGTAATTGGATCCCAGGAGCATGAGTTTGAATTCCACCATGACATCTAACAAATAAAAACTTAAGTAATTGAATAAATCTGAATTTTTTTTCAAATTTTATTTAAAAGATTTTTTTTAAGGAACAAAATACAATCAAATAACAGCAAAAATATTTTAGATACATTAAAAAAAACCCTCCCCACCCTCCCAGCCCTTAAGCCAGCTCCCTTAAGGGGAGCCAAATACAAAAACAAAACAGAATATATAGAATATTTCAAAGTATTTTCAAATTCATATATTCCAAATATGAAGACCACATATTAACAAATAAGGAATAATTATCAAGCAAGTTACATGTAATTTTTACCAATGGAATACAAGCTCTTAATTCATTATTCCAACGTACTATATTAATCTCCACATTATCTTTCCAAGTACTAGCTACGCATTTTCGTGCTACAGATAACGCTTAACGTACAAATGCAATTTGAAATTTATCCAACCCCAATCCCTTCAAAGAAACCATATAGCCCAACAAAAATATTGATGTGTCTAGTGGTAGTTTAATCTTAAATAATTTTGCCAAGACCAATCTAATTCCTTCCTAAAATGATTGTACTTTAACACAAGTCCAAACAGCATGTAAAAAAATTCCAGTACATAGTCCACATCGAAAACAAGAGTCTGAATTGCTAAACCCATATTTTTTCAATTTCTCTGGAGTCAAATATAACTGATATAAAAAATTATAATTAACCATTCCATATCTTACATTCATCAATTTAGTTACACTGTTGTGACACATAACCTCCCAATTGTCTTGAGGAAAAATATAAGTTAAATCACTTTCCCATTTAAGCCTAGATTTCTCCCATTCTTGTTTATCCATACTATCTTGTAACCATTGATACATATCCGAAATATCGAAATATAAGCTTTCTTTGGTATAGAGGAAATCAAAGACTCAAATTTCATCAACATAAGTAAATTTTATAAAAGATCTGAGTTGATAGTACACAAATAAAGAATTTACAGATATATCAAATTTCTCCCTCAATTGATTAAAGCAAAGAAACTGTCCTTCAAAACAATCCTAAACTATCTTTATACCCTTAAAATTCCATCTCCTTAAAATGGAATAAGTTGATTATGGTATAATGGAGTTTGAATTGATAGTTTACCCTTTGACCCTAAAACCATATTTCTTTTACCCCATATCTTTAACGTGTTTTAATACCGGCATATTACATTCCCGCAATAAATTCATATTCCATTTGAATATAAACTGATGTACCTCAACTTCAGAAATACAAGCCATTTCCACTTTCACCCAACTCAGAGGTTGGTCTACATCCATCAACCTACTAACAAATTTCAACTGAGCTGCTTCATAATAATTTTGAAAATGAGGTAATTGAAGACCACCCAATACATATTTCCATTAAGTTTATGTAAAGCTACTTGTGCTAATTTCTCCTTCCATAAAAATTCCCGTACCACTCTATTCAAATCCTGAAAGAAACTCTTTGAAAGTAAACAAGGTATCGACTGAAACAAATATTGGATTCGAAGAAAAATATACATTTTAATACAATTTACTCGACCAATTAGCATTAACAGAAGATCTTTCCATTTAATCAAATCTATTTTAATCCTTTTTAATAAAGGAACATAATTTAATTTATATAAAGATTGGTAATCTGTATTTACTATTACTCCCAAATATTTAATTCTATCTGACCATTTCAATTTTATAATATTTTTATATTCCGAATAGTCTCCTTCCCTAACTGGTAATATTTCACTCTTATCCAAATTTACCTTATATCCAGATAACTCCCCAAATTTCAGCAAGCAACCTTGCAAATATTTCAAAGACTGCTCCGGTTCTTTCAAAAAGACCAACACATCATCTGCAAATAAATTAATCTTATATTCATCATCTGCAATTCTCATCCCTTTAATCTTATCATTCTGTTGTATTGTCTGAGCTAACGGTTCAATAGCCAATGCAAACAAGGCTGGTGATAATGGACAACTTTCCAAGTCGACCGCGTTAATTTAAATAGTAAAGAAGTTTGACCATTTGTCACCATCCTAGCAATTGGGTTTTTATATAAAGCTTTAACCCAACAAATAAAACAAGGGCCAAAATTAAACTTCTCTAACACCTTAAATAAAAAATTCCATTCAACCCTATCAAAAGCTTTTTCCACATCCAGTGCAACCACTGGTGGTTGGGTTGCTGTCTAGATGCATTGACTAATGTGATCAATCTAAGAATGTTATCAGATGTATTTCTATTCTTAATAAAACCTGTTTGATCTACATGTATGAGGTAAATATTTAGCAAGTCTATTCACTAATACTTTTGTCATAATTTAATAATCTACATTTAGTAAAGAAATAGCCCTAAATGAAGATACTTTCAATGGATCCCTATCTTCCTTTAAAATCACAGTAATTATAGCACTTGATCAAGATTCTGGTAACACCTGATCCTCAGTTATTTGCTGTAGAATATCTCCAAATACTGAGGATAAATCTTCATAAAATACTTTATAAAATTCAGCTGAAAATTCATCATCCCCCAGTGACTTCCCATTCGGCATCTCTTGTATAGCTTCTTTAATCTCTAAATCTGTAAATGGAGCTTCTAATTCCCTAACCTCCTCCTCCCCTAAAACAGATAAATTTAATTTAGATAAATAAGAATCAATAGAACCATCTTCCTGCTTTCCCTCTGAAGTATATAATTGTTGATAAAATGAATAAAATTGGTCATTAATTTCCAGAGGTTTATAGGTAACTATTTAATTATTTTTAACAGCATGGATAATTTGCGATGTCTGTTTTGTTTTTAATTGCCATGCTAACACCTTATGAGCTCTTTCACCTAATTCATAATAACGTTGCTTAGATTGATTGATTAAACGCTCATTCTGATAGGTTTGTAGTGTAATATAACGTAGTTTCAGCTTCGCTAAAGCTGCCTTTTTATCTTCTATGACATCTTTTTGAAATTCCTTTTCCAACTCAGTAATTTGTTTCTCCAATGTTAAACTTTCCACCACATATTGTTTTTTAACTTTCATAGTATAACTAATAATTTGCCCACAGAAATATGCTTTCAAAGCATCCCATAATACAAAAGTACTACTTACTGTATTAATATTCTCAGCCAGAAATAAAGCAATCTGTTCCTTAACAAAAGTAACAAATTCTGGTTTCTTTAATAGCATTGTATTAAACCGGCATCTATAAGACAATTGCACAACTTCTGGACTTGCACAAGAGAAAAACAACAAAGAATGATCCGATATGACCCGGCTTTTATATTTATCTTGGAGTACTCTACCTTGTAAATGTGCCAATACCAAAAAAAATATCTGTTCTAGAAAATCAATCATATCTAAATGAATGAAAGGAGAAATCTTTCTCCGTAGGATATACTCTCCTCCAAATATCAATTAAATTCAAATCTTTCATCAAGGCCCCTATTTGTATTGCCGTCTTTGATTTCCTTATACTTTTCTGAGACCTATCCAACAAAGGATGTAAAACACAGTTAAAATCTTCCCCAACCATAATATTTTCCTTGGCCTGATTTAGAAAGAGAAAAGCCTCCGACATAAACCTTTCATCATTTGCATTAGGTGCGTAGATATTTAACAAAGTCCATGATTCAGCAAAAATTTTACAATTCAACCTCAAAACCCTCCCTGCATTAGCTTCAAAGGATTCTAATTCAAACGGTAATTTCTTATGAATTCAGATCACTACACCTCTCATCTTGGAATTAAAAGAAGAAAATTCATGATCAACCCAATCTCTCTTCAATTTTATATGTTCTTTTTCAGTCAAATGTGTCTCTTGCAAAAAAAGCAATATCGACTTTCATTTTTTTAATATAAGCCAATACCCGTTTACGCTTAATAGGATTATTCAATCCCTGGACATTAAAAGTTGGAAGATTCAAATTAGACATTTCAGTAAAAACTCTACTATAAAATATTATTCCCCTTTCTAATTCCATAAATATTCTAAACCCTCACCCCCATATAAAAATAACACAAAAGCAACAAAAAAAATCTGAAATCGAAGCTTGGTTCATTGGTGGTAACAACAAACACCTGGGTTGTTGTGAGAACACATTTAATTCATTAATGTCCTTCAGGGAAGGAAGCTCACCTTGCTGCCCTGCCCTGGCTTTTTTGTGACTTGGAACCCACCAATGCTTTTGGTTCTTACCTGCCTATTCAGTTTAAAGGCAACTTTGAATAGAAAATAAATATTGGCACATATAGAACTTCAAACAGTGCAGCACATAAACAGGCTATCACTGTGCCAAATTAAACTAATCACATATGCCTGCATATGATTCAGATCCCTCGATTCCTTGTCTGTTCATGTGTTTGTCTGAATGCTTCTTAAATTTTAGTATCGTATCTGCTTCCACCACCTGGCAGCATGGTCTGGACACCTAACACCATGTTAAAAAAAAACCTTGCTCACAACTATCCTTTAAATTTTCCCTCACTCACCTTAAAGCTGTGCCCTTTGGTATAGATCATCTCTACTCTGACTCTCTGCTCTCTCAACGAATAATTAAAAAAAAACTCCGATCATGTCATCCCTTGGCCAGAGAAAACAACCCAAGTTTTCCCAACATCTCCTTGCATATAATGCATTCTAATCCAGGTAACATCTTGGAGAATCTCCTTTGCACCCTTTCCAAGGCCTCCACATCTTCAGTGTAGAGCAGCAACCAGAATACACACTCATTCTTCCCTTTTCCTTTTTGACCACATCGTCGATGTTTCAAGTTGAAACATCAGGGTCACATCAGGGTCACATGTTCATCAGGAAAATATCTTCATAGTTATCAATATGTTCATGTTTATACATCATCATTCACATTTGATCATCACATTTCATACCTTCTCATCAGTCACACATGAAGGATTTTCTTAAATTATTAATTTATGAAATATATAAAAGCTGAAGAGTCATTCTGTATATTAAAAAAAAAATTAGATAAGCCACATTAGAAGTACTGGTTGCTGCTTTACAAGGAGGATGTGAAGACTTTGGAAAGTGTTCAGATGATGTTCACCAGGATGTGGCCTGGCTTAGAGGGTATGAGCTATGAGGAGATATTTGGACAAAATTGGGTTGTCATAATTGCTCGGTGGGACAATTATAATCTTTCCCCAGGATAAAAAAAAGTCAAATATTAGCAGGTACATGTTTAATATGAGAAGGTGAAAATTTAAAGGGGATGTGTGATGCAAGTTTTCCAGAGAGTGGGATGTTGCTGGAATGTACTGTCAGTGGTTGTGATGGATAGAAATATTTCTGGAACATGAATATGCAAGCAAAAGAGGGATATGTAGCATGTGCAACAGAAGAATTCAGTTTAATTTGGGATCATGTTCAGCACAGTCACGTAGGTTTAAGGGCTTGTTTCCATGCTGCTCTGTTCCATGTTTTATCATTTGCCTTCTATGTTTTGATTTCTTTATCCCCACAAATGCTGCCGGGCCTGCTATGTTCCTCCAGTGGTTTATTTTTTTCTTAATATTTATTTTTGTTGACTAAAATAGTAATACTGAGTGCTCTCCCTTCAGTTGAATATTAAAGTTGAAGTCTGACTTCTGTATCATTAAAGCACAATAGTTCTAATTTGAAGACATGCTTTCTCACAAAGGTTACTTTGCAAGCCCAGTAGAAAATCTTCCTTCTGGAGATTTGCAGCTGTCAGAGAGATATGCATCTTTGGGAATCTCTAGCTCAGAGAACCATAGAATATAGTGTGAGCTGAGAGGGACAGATCTCTGGATTACCAGGAAATGAAGGATGATGAGGATCAGTCAGAAAGTGGAGTTGAAATCAATGTTAGGTCATGTATGATGTTGAATGGTGGAGAAGGATCAAGGAGCCTTGTGGCTGATTTCAACTCCTCTGCCTTATTTCCTTCAAACGCGAATGCACGCTACCGTTGGGAGAGGTATCTCAAAAGATTTCATTTTCATAAAATTGTCTAATAAAATTGTACAAAAATCTTCTTGCCATGATTTCATTCTATTGAGGCTACTGTGCTGCAGACATTTGTACAGGAGCAACAACAGATGGAAAGATGATTTTTAATTCCGTGGGCAAATATTATGTCGGCAAACCTGGCAGAGTTGCAAATTCACCAATTAATTTAATTTTTCTGGTATTGCTCTGGGAAATGGGGAGAACTCCCAATTCTCCTTTCAATCCAGCTGAACAGGCAGGGTCAGTGAAAATCTGTTGATTTTGGGCTGAGAAATGCTCTTTGTTATCCTTGGGCTTACTCCTCTGCTCCTTCAGTGAATCGTTAAATTGGGGTCAGTGGACTTGGAATACCTCCCTGCACTATTAAAAGAGCAGCGAGTACCTGCAGTGTTTTGGCCAATGTTCCTCTCTCATTACACAGTGATTAACTGGTGATTGATAGCAATGGCCTTTATGGGAGAGCATTGGCATAGAGTGGCTGCCAAATTTGCCAAATATGCCAACCTATCAATCATTCTGCACAGTAGAAGTCAATCAGTATGTGAAGTCCTGTGAAGCAATGTTTCCTTTTGCAATGTGTTACTTAATGTGAGTTCAATTAATCCTTTAAATCTTTCTTTACTTTTGCTCCTCTTTCATCTTGAGTAGCTGGAGAAATACCTATTAATTGATATCACAGAATCTACGTTCAATATTCCTAGATTCTACCACTAACACTGTGTTTATTCATTTGTGGGTGTGAGCTTTGCAGTCTGAGCTAAGGTTTAATTGCCCATCCCCTCATCTTTACAAGATGGCAGTGAACTGCCTTGTGAAGCACTACAGGCTTTGTCTGAGGTGGGGGTGTTCAACCACAATACTGTCAGGGAAGGAGTCCCAGGAACGGCAATATATTTCCCATTCAGGATGGTGTGTTTTTTGGAGGGAAACTTCTGCTTCTGCTGCCCTTTCCTTCTGGCTGGTAGAGAAGGGAGTTTGGAAAGTATTGTCCAAGAGTCTTGATAACAGTTTGAGAATCTGGTGGTACAGGATCTCACAATTGTGGATCTTCTCCTGCGGTGCGAGGTGGGGTGGGGTGTTGAAGAGAGTGTAGCCAGAGTGAGATGAAAAGAGTCTTTTAATATTTTGACTGCTTTTCAAAGACAGTGGGAATTATGAATGGAGTTGATAGAGGGGAGGGTGGTGTGTGTGATGCCCTGAACCACATTCACAACCCTTTTCAGTTTCTTGCAGTCTTGGGCAGAGCAGTTCTCATCCCACACAATGATGCATTCTGACAAGATGTTTTCGGTGATGTATCTGTAGAAGTTGTTAAGGGATATATATGGGTGACATGTCAAATTTCCTCAGGTACCTAAGGAATTAGAGATGCTGATGCACCTTCTTAGCCATCGCATTGACATTGGTAGACCATGACCAGTCACTAGAGATGTTCACACCTTAAATCTGTCGACTGTCTGGACTGCAGCAAGTTGCTAAACTTCCTTCAACATCACCTCCTAAAATCATAACTCCTATCTCTCTGAGTGAGAAAGAAATCAGTGTGTACCACCAGCTGCAGTCTTCCTCCAAGTCACACTCCATTCTGACCATCGTCGCTGGGCCTGAGTCCTGGAACTCCCTTCTCATAGCTCTGTGGGTGAAGGCACCTTCACCAGAAGGACTGCACAAAAATGGCTCAACACCACCTTTTTAAAAACAGCTCATAATGGGCAAAAACATCTGGGGGTGGGGGGGGGTTGTGAAGAATTTGGATTCAGCCACCAACACCTTTCTGAATGGAAGTAAGACCAAAGCCAAAAAAAAAGAGATTTAGGAAAAAAATATTTGTGGGATCATTTTCAGACTGTGGGCTGGTGTTTCTCAACTTTAATGAGCCTTTTGTTGGCTTCCCAAGCTGAGAACCATGTATTTCCCATAAATCACATCATTAAATGGTTGCCCATGCCAACCTTATTAACTGGTGTAAATCCACTTCTCAGCTTTTTTCTCTTGTTCCCTTCCACCCTTCCTACTTTGACCTTTTACCTGCCTCTCCTCCCACCATTTTATTCAGGCACCTACCTGCTTTTAGCTCATACCTTGTTGAAGAGCTCAGATCCGGAATGTTGGTTACCTTAACTTTGCTACATAAAGAACTCTGCATGACTTGCTGAGTTTCTCCAGCATTTTTGTTTAAAAACTATCTATGACCAAGGACGACTGACTAACCTAGATTGAGCAATGAGAAAATAATTCTATCAACTTTGGTGGGTTTAATAGTGGTGCTCCACTACTGCAAAGTCAGTATGTAGTGTGGATACTTAACTGTTTCCTTGAACCATTACATGGTGCAAGCCATCAGTACCTCATTGAATTGATTCATGTTCCCTCCCTGTAATTTGTATTTTTATGACAAAACATGCTATAATTTAACCTGTTGTTGCAGTAGATCTATGGTTTAAGTCTGAAATTAGTTGAGGCATCTGCTAAAGGATCTGCACTTGCTCTAATTACTACTGGAAACAAGCAGATACCAGAAATCTGAAATGAGAACAGTGAGTAGTGGTAAATGACACATAGCATTTGTGCTGAGTCTTGGCATGCTAACCTATTGATTACTGAGCATACCAAAATATAATGAAGGAATGGAATACAGATTAGGATGAAGATCTAGTATCTGGGACTTACATAATTACAGTGTCTTGGAACTTTCTTAAGATTACTGAGGCTTTATTAACGACACCTCACCATTAGAGCCATTCAGTCACCTTTCTCCATTGTCCTTTTTATGCAGTGAGAGACAATGAAGAAACCTGCCATCTGAAGCCCAGGTTATTCCAAGGTTAGGGGCTGGAAGGAAGTTGGGAGTGTAAGTGGAGGTCTGGTGATAGGCCAAGAGTACAAGGCCTGACTGGGGCCTTGGGGGTTATGGAGGAGAAGTTGGAGCTTCTGTAAAGACATGGGCAGATCAAATCTGATCCATTGACAGAATGTGAGGAGTGTGGTGGTTACGGAGTGGTAATGGGGTGAGAGCAGTGGTGAAGAATGATGTCAGCATCATCGAGCCATGAAAGGAAATGAGCACGGGGCCCCGTTCAAATTTATTATCATCCAACTGTACCAGTACAACCCTATGAATTAGCGTTCTCCAGTCCATGGTGCAGAAAAAAGCAAAACACATGTACTGACGTAACATACATACAGACCTATATTTTATGTTAAGCCTTACCAGCAGCAATTGAGAGATGCATAAACAGATGGGCTAAGCTTAACTCAAAATTTATTAACAATTGTCAATAATTGAATTAACTCAATAAACTTAACACCCGAACATAAGCCTTTTGGCATCTATATACTAACAACAGTTATTTATAATGTGTATGTGGGAAAAAAAATCCCAGACCATTACAGTCCAAGCCCAAAATGCCCCAAAAGAAAAATCCCAAAAAAAAACCTTAAGTCAGTCATGTCAAATCCGTCAGTCAAAAAGGAACAGCTTCCAGAGTCTGGTCTCCAGGCTTGGGATTCTTAATTTAGTGGCACACTGATCTTCTAGTTGGATGCAGAGACAGATGGCCATGATCACTGTAGACTTATAACTTTCCTGGGTTTCGAATGTGGCAACGACCACCTTTAATTTCTTCACACAGGAATTTTCACCCAGTGACCTTCTAGTCACTACAAGGTTTTGCCTTCAAAGCCCACTTTAGGGTTGTCTTGGAAGGGGACTGGGGAAGTCTAGGTCAGGGACAACAGTGTTGGCACCACAGACAAGTAGCTCAGTCTCCTTTCTCCCACTGAAACTACAGAAGGCTGTGCTAACACCTGTGAATGAAGCAACTCAGCCTCTTGTGAGTACACACACACAGACCAGCCGTCTGATTGATTCTCCTCCGATCAACTAACTAACCTGTTCAAAACTCAGTGCACTAGGCTCTTCCACTTCCCCAGAGTGTGCCTTCATCTCTCCCAAATGGTGGAGAGAGGTTGATAACAGTCTACGTGCTCTCTGTGAGCCCACTGCCTTCTAGCACGTAGTTCTCGTGCTTCTGACAGCTGTCATTTCTCCCAGAGCTGCTTCAGCGCTTCACACACAGCTGTCAGTTTTCCCAGCACTGCTTCAGCGCTTCACGACAGTGAATGATCCTCTCTCTTCCACTGTATATATACATACATACAGTATTAAAATGAATATTCTTAACTGAATCACAAAATCACAGGGAGTTGTTTTAGCAGTTCATCCTTCTCACTGCCCATGGGAAGAAGCTGTTCCTCAGCCTGGTGGTGCTGGCTGTGATTCTTTTGTGTCTTTTTCCTGATGGAAATAGATGGCAGTACGGCACAGTGTAACACCACTGTCTTGGGTGTGATAATGTAGGCAAATGGGATGATTGCAGATGGATAAGAACACCACTGTGGGTGTGGTGGATGAAGTGCCTGTTTCTGTGTTGTATAACTCTGTGTGTCCCTTCCCTCCTCACCACATGGTGCTTAACATTAATTTATGTAGGTCAAGAGGATTGAGTGTGCAAGTATGGTTCATACTTGACTGCAATTAGTCACACTTCAATCCAAGTCCTCCGATGCCTCCAATATCTGTCCAGCCAAACTGAATGATTGAGGTCTGTTCACAACGACTGGACTTTCCTGAAAATTTTGGACAATGATAGTAGATATTTGTCAATACTTGCAAAATGGCATTCCTGCGTCATATTCTGACCATGTGTTGGGCCACATGGCAGGTCCATCAGAAAAGGGAAATGATGTTGCCCACTTAAAAATTCCAGATGAATGAATGTGCTGCTCAGTGTGATCCAAGTTTTGATCCTAAAAGTCCTTGCTTGACATTTCAACATAATGCTGAGAAACTGCTGGATGGTTGGAGGAGATGACTTTTGGATGAGCCATTATAACCATTGTAGCAGATGGATGTAAATATTGGATGTAAAAGATCCCACTGCACTATTTCAAA
Organism: Narcine bancroftii; assembly: GCF_036971445.1. Lineage (NCBI taxonomy): Eukaryota > Metazoa > Chordata > Chondrichthyes > Torpediniformes > Narcinidae > Narcine > Narcine bancroftii. Next base: position 134,110,230 of record NC_091476.1, read on the forward strand.
GAGTGTGAGGCTTCCCAGTCTCACGGTCAACATCTATCCCGCAGCAAACCAACTATGATTATTTTACTGAGAGTGGGAGTTTGCTGTCTATTACTTGACTGTTGGGTTTCTTGCATTAGAGCAGTGGACTCAAAAATATTTAATTAGCAGTAAAGTGCTTTGGGAAGTCTCAATGAATTTAAAAGGGACTATAGAAATTCAAATATTTTTTGAGACTTTTCTCTATTCAGTGACAAAGGGGTTAAAATAGTTTATTGTTGTGATTCAGCCTCTCATGTCTGTACTGGCTCCGTGTCGGTGATTCCTTGCATCAGGTAAGGGCAGGTGAAGCACTTTCTTATTGCACAGTGTGAGTGGCGGGAATGACAGCCATGGCATTTTTCTCCTCTTATAGGGTATTGGAAATCTTAGGCAGTGTAAAATGCAGATTTCCAGGAAATTTTCCCGGGAATCCTCCAGTGAACCTGCAGCCCAGGTAATTTTCCCAGATCACCTTCTCCCTGTGGATGTGAAAAGGCAAATGGTTAAGCAGGGGAAGCCTTGTGACGTCAGTGCTTGTGTGTTGCATCACATAGGTGATTAAAATTAAAATTAATATTAAAAGATTCCTACCCCCTAACTACAGTGAGCCACTTCGGAACATCATGACGGCAGCACAATGCGGGATGGGTGTTCATTTACCAACATTTGAAAGCTGGCAGTGGAAACGGAAAAGTAATTCATGTAAAAATGTTCTTAAACCACCTGTGCTCAAGTGTATCAGATTAATTCTGAAGTGGAATTGACTAGATCTCTTTGTGGATATTTTGTGGGTGGCTTCAAGTCCGAGGCTGAAATTTTGGACAAGAATAAATGAGTATGTGCCATTTGCAAAAGGAATATCAGCTTTGTGGCACAATAAACAACTATAAATCAGCAATGAATCTTTCAGTTCTCTGATGGACAGTTTCTAAATGAACTAATTTAGACTGCCTGTTCCTAGTGGATGTACCAAATATATTAATTCTTCCAATTTTTCTTTATTTTTCATGGAAACCCTCTTAATTTCACTGGTTGTTTGGATAACCGTTCACAGAATGGTTGCAGCAGAATTGAGCCTCACAAGCCTGCACTGGCCTGCATATCCCCCTGCCCTCTCCACACAGCCCTGCAAAGTGTCTCTTAAATGTAGTTATTGTATCCAGTTCCTTCATCTCACCTGGAAGGGTATCAACCACTCTCTGTGTTTTAAAAAAGGAGACATAGAGACTGCAGGAGCCAGTCGAGCAAGTCAAGCAGCCTCAGTGGGATGAGATTCCAGTACCAGCAACTATTCAACTTCCTCCACCTGACCCCCTTCATTTCTTCTTGCCTCTTCATCTCCAAACATTCCTTATCAATAAATTAAATTTAATATAAGTAAACTACTTCTTCCATTTATTAATATATATCAATATATTGTTCCTTTATATCTACCCAAACTATCTTCCAATAATATAAATCTTACTTCTGAGTTACTCCAACTCCTCTTGAAATCCAGATATAGAGAAAAAAAAGAGATAATAATGAATTAAACCATACTATTGATTAATACATAATTGTAAATAAAAATTCCCCCCTACTGGTGCAGTTTAGGATATAAAGCGCCACCCACCACCCCCTCCCGCCCCCCCCCCCCCGATTGTGCGGGATGCGGCATTTGCCGCAAAAAAGTACATGATCAAAGGCTCTCAGAACCTGACACCCCTGACCTCCCATTCGCTTGTTATCTGCTCATGGATGCAACTGAGTGTTGGGATCTTTTTCATCTTGGTTTAACTTTCTGTACAAGCTGGGCCACCTCTGATGGGGCAGCACTGCCTAAACACTGCCCTGCAGAGTCGAGTATGAACAGGTGGAGAATAAAGGGGTATGGGCCACATGTAAGCAGGTGGGAGGGGGTAAATTTGGATTCATGGTTGGTGAAGGCATGGTAGGCCAAAGGACCTGTGCTATATTTATCGCTTGTTGTACATTATCTGTTTTTTTTTGTTCAAATCTCTGGAAGCCAGGCTTTCTAAGGCTGAGTGAGGAGTGTTGCTACTCAGCAGAGTACGGTCTTTAACATGGCCAAGGGTTTAGTGTGACAAACTCTGATCTTCACCAAAACAAATTTGGTTCACTGGTCAAGGGGTTATGGCTTTCATGATGGCAAAATCTGTGGTGTTTAATCTGAAGTGGAGCAGTCTGTCTCTTTTCTTGTAAAATATAGTTGGAAGCACTAATTGTTCCCCCGATGGTCCCTGTGTCCGGTTGTATCTTCCAAATGCAGCGAAATTTGACATTTGCTGGCCTTCAGGACACACTTGAAACAAAGGTTCCTCAGTGAAGATTTGAGGCAGGGTTTGTGAAAGGCGCATTCTACACCTCAGTCTTTAACGGTTGTGGCTGTCAGTGTTACTTAAATTTTCCCATTTAATTATGTCAGTTGTTGGGGTAAAATCATTACTTTTAACACGCGCCGTGTGTTTCTAATTAAATCTCTTGCTCAGGAGAGCAAATATTTTAATGCGAGCCACAGCATGTGCTTTTGCTTCCTGATTGCATTTTGAGTTAAACACACAGTATTTCCTTTGTTTGGAGTGGAGGTCCAGTGGTCTTGTCATATCCTCCTAACTAGATGGGCTGAATGAAGTTAGGAAGAAAAATACTGCATGCCTTGGGCATCTGAAATCAGAACATTAAATGCTCAGCAGATCAGGCAGCATCTGTGGAGAGAGAACAGGGTTACTGTCTCTGCTTGATGAAAGTTCTGGTTACTGGATTGCTTTGTTGGGAGCTTGGACCAAGGTGTATGATAAATGCATTTCCAGGCAGAGGAATGCTTACATTGAGATGAGAGGAGTCAAATAAAGAGGAGGACTGGGAGACATGACAATCCCAGCATGGACAGTTTGCTCCAATAGCCTGCTTCTGTGCTCTACATTTACATGGATTTACATACTCCTCCCATCCAGGTACCCATCCAAATTTTTCTTGTGTCGATATCAAGCCTGCATTCACCACTTCTCCTGACAACTCCTTCCATACTCTCATCATGATTCAGCAGAAAACTTCCATAATCTGCTCCAGAAGAATAACAGGCAGAAATAGGTAGTATGACAAGGCGCCTGGTCAGAACTAACTCACTGAGCAAACACGTTACATTGTTTATATATATGGCACAACAGGTGATATCTTAACTCTAAATCTTCAATTTAAGTAACCATGGAGAAATACATATTCATGTGTTTCTGAAGAGCCTGCTTCTGTGCTGTTGAACTGTTATGTGAAGAACAAGTTCAACAGGTCTGAGAAGCAATGAGTCTAGACACAGATCGATTGTAACAACAGTCTTTATTTACTTGTGAGGGAAATTTGCCACAGGCAATCACACTCACTCACACACTCTCATGAGATTACATCCAATAATTGCATTGGACGCAATTAAGCAAGCTATAATTATAAACTGTACTAGATAGAGATATTCAGAAGAGGAAGATGCAAACAACAGTACCCAGCAATGATGATTAATCAGTGAGTACCACAAAACATCGCACCCATTACTGCCACACACTTTGATATCAATTCACCAGCATCGGCTCTGGTCGTGACCAGAAGAGGAGCTCGGGTTTGTTCCTTGGGGGAAAAATGAGACTCAACTGTTATGTGTGTCAGGCTTTATACCCCCCTGCAGGTCAGTGGGGCCAGCCTAGGAGATTAACAGAGCTTCTGGACAAGGTGAGTGCTCAGCATAGTTGGTCTTGATCTTGATAGATTGACGGATTTGGTGGCTTCTAATCAGGTTCCTACCAGAGAGGTCACATGCCCCTCCACATTACGTGAATCCAATGATGAGATTTAAATCACCTTAAGGGAATAGGCGTGCAACAGGTGGTGGGGTAGAAGAGCAGATCAGAGGGAAAGAACACCCTACATCTTCTCACCTCCTTGTCCTTTTCACACCAGCCTAGAATATTCCATAATCCTTACTGCACCATTTATAGAAAATCATCAAATAATTGTAAAATTAATGCAGTTTAACCAGTAGTAAAATGCTCTAAATTGCAAGTTACTATCAATATTAAATTTTATTGCACTTGGGAGAAATTAGCTTCAACTTGCCTTTAGATTGAATGGAGTCCGTTGTGAAGTCACCTGCAGAATTTAACAGCTTATCCTGTATCTGATAAATATCAATTCCTGATGTTGAGCTGCAGCCACTTGTAAGTTACATTCAACAGGGGCCCACAGTAGTGGGCAAGCCTCTTGCTCTTCAGGAAGTTGAATGAGGTAATTGCCAGTGGAACACTGTGCATTGGCTGCAGGAGCTCGTGTAGTAATTGTACCAAAGTCCGACGATCCACAACAGGTAGTTCTGTAAAACAAACATCAAAGTCATCTTTGGAGAATGGGTTTATGCTGCATCTTAAACCAGGATGGGCAATAAATGCTGAGAAACACATGAACTGGATATGTATTTCTCCATGGTTACTTAAATTGAAGATTTAGAGTTAAGATATCACCTGTTGTGCCATATATATAAACAATGTAACGTGTTTGCTCAGTGAGTTAGTTCTGACCAGGCGCCTTGTCATACCACCTATTTCTGCCTGTTATTCTTCTGGAGCAGATTATGGAAGTTTTCTGCTGAATCATGATGAGAGTATGGAAGGAGTTGTCAGGAGAAGTGGTGAATGCAGGCTTGATATCGACACAAGAAAAATTTGGATGGGTACCTGGATGGGAGGAGTATGTAAATCCATGTAAATGTAGAGCACAGAAGCAGGCTATTGGAGCAAACTGTCCATGCTGGGATTGCCATGTCTCCCAGTCCTCCTCTTCATTTGACTCCTCTCATCTCAATGTAATCATTCCTCTGCTTGGACATATATTTATCATACACCTTGGTCCAAGCTCCCAACAAAGCAATCCAGTAACCAGAACTTTCATTCCATGCTGACCAAAATAGTCCCATTCCCTGCACTCAGCCCATCTCTCTCTGAACATTTCCTATGCCCATACCTGTCTAAATGTCTTGTGAATGTTACAATCATCTCTGGTTCCACCTATCCTCCAGCAGCTTGTTCCATATACCACCCCCCCCCCCCCCACCACCACCCACTGTGTGAAGGAGGTGCCCCTCAGGCTGCTTTTAAGTCTTTTCCCTCTAGTTTTAGATTGCCCTACCCTGCGAAGGGGCACAGATAAGAAAATTGACACTTTACCTTATCCATGCTACTTACGATTTTATAAACCTCTCCAAGGTCACCCCTCACTCCCCTTCAGCCTCTCACACTCCATGGAGAAAAGTCTCAGCCTCTGCTGACAATTCAAACTCTTCAGATAGCAAAATTTTTTTTTTTTTTTTAATTTTTTATTTTTCACACCATAAATCACAATAGCCATGATATACACTTTTTCTTTTCCACACATTTACAGTGAATTTTTCTCCCTCCCCCCTCCCTCCTCCCAAGCCACCCCCCCACCCCCCCCCCCTCTCATCCATTTTAGGTATACAATCTAGGTTGCATTAATTCAGTTAGACAATGTTGTCATTCAACAAAAATACACCAGAAATTCTACTGAGTCCATTCTTTTCTTTTCTTCTCCTTCCATCAACTTAGGTAATGTTTGTTCCCGGTAGGTTTTCGCTATTGTATTTAATGTAAGGCTCCCATACTTGTTCGAATATTTCAATATTATTTCTTAAACTATATGTTATTTTTTCTAATGGAATACATTTATTCATTTCTATATACCATTGTTGTATTTTCAAATTATCTTCCAATTTCCAGGTTGACATAATACATTTTTTTGCTACGGCTAGGGCTATCTTGACAAATCTTTTTTGTGCATCTTCCAAGTCAATTCCAAATTCTTTATTTTTTATGTTACTTAGGAGAAAGATCTCTGGATTCTTTGGTATATTGTTTTCTGTTATTTTATTTAATATCTGATTGAGATCATCCCAAAATTTTTCTACTCTCTCACATGTCCAGATTGCATGAATTGTTGTTCCCCTTTCTTTTTTACATCGAAAACATCTATCAGATACTGTTGGGTCCCATTTATTTAACTTTTGCGGTGTAATGTATAGTCTGTGTAACCAATTATATTGTATCATACGCAGCCTCGTATTTATTGTATTTCTCATCGTTCCAGAGCATAACTTCTCCCATGTTTCCTTTTTTATCTTTATATTTAAATCTTGTTCCCATTTTTGTTTAGTTTTACCATTTGTTTCCTCATTCTCCTTTTCTTGCAGTTTAATATACATATTTTTTATAAATCTTTTGATTAACATTGTATCTGTAATCACATATTCAAGGTTACTTCCCTCTGGTAAACTCAAGTTGCTTCCTAATTTATCTTTCAAGTAGGATCTCAGTTGGTAATATGCCAGCGCTGTATCTCCAGTTATATTGTACTTATCTCTCATTTGTTCAAAGGATAAGAATCTACTTCCTGAAAAACAATTTTCTATTCTTTTAATCCCTTTTTTTTCCCATTTTCTAAAGGCTAGGTTGTCTATTGTAAAAGGGAGTAGCTTATTTTGCGTCAATATTAGTTTTGATATTTGGTAATTTATTTTATTTCTTTCTGCATGAATCTTCTTCCATATATTGAGGAGATGGTGTAATACTGGAGAAGTTCTATGTTGTACCAATTTTTCGTCCCATTTATATAATATGTGTTCAGGTATCTTTTCCCCTATTTTATCTAATTCTAGTCTCGTCCAGTCCGGTTTTTCCCTTGTTTGATAAAAATCTGATAGGTACCTTAATTGTGCGGCTCTATAATAATTTTTGAAGTTTGGCAATTGTAAGCCTCCTTGTTTATACCATTCTGTTAATTTATCTAGTGCTATCCTCGATTTCCCCCCTCTCCATAAAAATCTCCTTATTATTTTCTTTAACTCTTTGAAGAATTTTTCTGTCAGTTGTATTGGCAATGCCTGAAATAAGTATAGTATCCTTGGAAAAATGTTCATTTTAATACAGTTTATCCTTCCTATCAGTGTTAGTGGTAGCTCTTTCCAATGCTCTAAATCGTCCTGTAATTTTTTCATTAGTGGATTGTAATTGAGTTTATATAATTGGCCTAGATTTTTGTTTATTTGCACACCTAGGTATCTTATTGCCTGCGTTTGCCATCTGAATGGGGATTCCTCCTTAAATTTTGAGAAATCCGCGTTATTCATAGGCATTGCTTCACTTTTATTTACGTTTATCTTGTATCCCGACACTTCTCCATATTCCTTCAATTTCTTATATAGTTCTTTTATTGATAGTTCTGGTTCTGTTACGTACACTATCACATCATCCGCAAACAGACTGATTTTATATTCCCTGTCTTTTATTTTTATTCCTTTTATATTATTATCTCTTCTTATCGATTCTGCTAGTGGTTCTATAGCTAGCGCAAACAATAATGGTGATAGTGGGCATCCCTGCCGCGTTGACCTGCTTAAGTTAAATTGCTTTGAAACATGTCCATTTACTGTCACTTTCGCTAACGGTCCCTCATATAATGCTTTAATCCAATTAATAAACTTCTCCGGTAAACTGAATTTTTGCAATACTTTGAACAAGTAATTCCATTCTACTCTGTCGAAGGCCTTCTCTGCGTCTAAAGCAACTGCTACTGCCGGTGCTTTATTTCCTTCTACTGCATGAATTAAGTTAATAAATTTACAAATATTGTCTGTTGTGCGTCTTTTTTTGATAAATCCAGTTTGGTCTAAATTTACCATTTTCGGTACCTGTTCTGCTAATCTGTTCGCTAATAGTTTAGCTATTATCTTATAATCTGTGTTTAGCAGAGATATTGGTCTATATGACGCTGGTGAGAGTGGATCTTTCCCTTGTTTTAGTATCACTGTAATTATTGCTGTTTTACATGAATCTGGTAAGTTTTGTGTCTCATCAATCTGGTTGATTACATCCAGGAGGGGCGGTATTATTAGGTCTTTAAATGTTTTGTAGAATTCTATTGGGAGTCCATCCTCTCCTGGTGTCTTATTATTTGGTAAATTTTTTATTATCTCTTGTATTTCTACTGTTCCAAATGGTTCTGTTAATTTATTTTGTTCCTCTATTTGTAGTTTTGGTAGTTCAATTTTAGTCAAAAATTCATCAGATAGCAAAATTCTTGTGGTTAAGATGACCGGAAGAGCACCCAATACTCCAAGACTGGTCTCACCAACATCTCACACAGTCGTACCATGATGTTTCTGCTCCTGTGCTCAATACGCTGACTGATGAAAGCAAACATGACAAATGCTTCTTCACCATTCTGCCTACCTGGCCCTTAATGGAACCATGCACTTGTTGTTTGAGAACTCCCCCTACAGCCCTTCAGTTCAACACACATCTTACCCTGGTTTAACCTACCAATGTGCAACACCTTGCACTTGTCCAAATTAAATTGCATCTGCCCTCCTTTGGCCCACCTTCCCAGTTTGTTAGATGCCTTCTTCACTGTCTCACACACCATCAATCTTATGCCATCTGAAAGCCTACTAACAATGCTAATCACATCATCATCCAAGCCATTATTGTAGATGGTAAACAACAATGGACTCCCTGATACCTCATTGGTTACAGGTTAAGGTAGAAAACAAGCATGTCCTTCAGAATAAAATACAATCCATTACACACTGTGCTTGAGAGATGCAAGAAAGTATTAAATAAACGTCAATCTTTATTACTGTGTTAGAAGTTTCCAACAAAGCAAATATTATTCACCAATCCTTTGTACTCATGAAATTACAACAACCAGTAAATGGTTACAGAAGGGTAAAAATTCATTTTGTACAATCTACCAAAGGATTAAGTTATTTATTCATTAGATTGGATGCTGTTATCACTCTCTAATTAATGGAGAATATTTATTGTCTTTTGTTAGTTATCTCAAACCAGCTGGTTAAGAGTTAACCACATTGCAGTGGATTTGGAGTCACATTTATTGGCTCAAGGACAGCAGTCTGAAGGTTAAGTGGAGCACTGGAGTTTTTACAATAGTCTGCTGTGTCCATGGTTACCATCACTCAGATTATCTTTTTGAATTTATATTGACCAACTGTCATACTCAATCAATGGTTCAGAAGGCCCAGTGACTTGAATTTCATGACTGTTAACAGAACTATCTTTCAGAAATGGGGTTTATATGGACTCTGTATGTTTAGTGCAGACAACACTGGGCACCATCTGCTTTGAGCAGAGGATCCTTTACAACATCATTGTCTTCAATAGTCTGGGCTGAAAGCCTGTTGGGTTGTTTTCTGTTCTTGCATGAGAATGTGGTGCAGTTGAATGATTAGCAAACCTATGTCATGCTATATTTTAGAAGTAACGTAGCTGGGATAAATATAACAGAGGGGATTTCTATAGCACATTGGATGCTTTCTGGACTAGCCTTGTGGCTTCACTGAACTGGATGGACCAGTGTTGACTCTTGTTTTAACTCTGAGTTACTTCACTAAGTGCTGCTGAGGCTGTGGTACCAGTTCACAACTGGCCTCTGCTCTTCAAGAAGTACAATGCAGGCAGAAATATTGTCTCACTTTCCTGATGCACATATACCTGATGTGGTGTGAAAAAGAACAAGATTTTGTGGGATTGTTGTGCAGTGAACCAGCTCACATACAGTCAAAGTTTGAACTGGTGGAATGGAGGAGCCCCAGACATTGCAGGTGTTGCACCTTCAGGTACCTGTTTTACAGTACCTGTACAACAGCCAACATTAAATTGAATCAAACACAGAAATTCTAACAGCTTTAATAAAATATTTATCGTTCCACAAAACTAAAATAGCATTATTTAGACAATCAAAGCAACTTAAGTTTATGAGCCCAGAGAGACACAAGAGCTGCAGATACTGTAATTTGGTCTAAAAAAACAAGCAGCTGGAGAAACACAATGGGACGGACAGCATCTGTGGAGGGAAACAACATCTCAGGCCAAGACCCTTCATTTGGACCAAATAAGATTCAGAAAATTTATGTCTGGAGAAGATTGAAGTCACAGATTGTCATTTTCTAGATTGTTATTTCAAATGTGTGTGCTTTCAGGGCAAGTTATGGTAAATCCATCAAATTATCAATAATGGAAATGAGTTTCAGTTAATTACCCATATGGTACTGTACCATGTTCAAGCTCAAATTCAAGGGAGTGAAACATGAAAATCTGCAGACACTGTGATTGTAGTAAAAACACTGAAATTCTGGAGGAACTTAGGTCTTTCAACATCTATAAAAGATAAAGGTATATTGCCAACATTTTGGGCCTGAGCTCTTGAAGGAATGAGAAGAATTAGCCAAAAGCAGGAAATCTCTGAAAATATCAGAATTCAGACCAACAAAAGGGATGAGGTGAGAATTTATCCTGTCTGTGTGAAAGGAGAGAGGGAGGAGAGAGAGACAAATCTGGGGGAAGGTGACGGGGGGCGGGGAGTGGGGGGGATGCTGGGGCTTAATGAAAGCTAGAGAAGTCACTATTAATGCCATCTGGTTGGAGGGTGCCCAGTCAGAAGATGAGGCGTTGTTCCTCCAATTTGTGGGTGGTCTTAGTCTGGCAGTGCCTGAGACCATGGACAGGACAGACATGTCAGCAAGGGAATGGGAGGGGAATTAATTGGGTGGCCAGTGGGAGATCCATGCTATTGCAGCAGACAGATCCGAGGTGCACAATAAAGTGATCTCCCAGTCTGCGCCCAGTCTCTCTGATGTAGAGGAGACCACAACAGAAACACTGTTTGCAGTATATGCCTCCTGAAGATTCACAAGTGAAATGTTACTTCACTTGGAAGGACTGTTTGGGGCCCCAAATGGTGGTGAGGGAGGAAAAGTGGGAGCAAGTGGAGCATCTCCTATGGTCACAGGTGTAGGGGCCAAGGGGACAATTGGTGGGGAGGGAGGAGTGGACAAGGGTGTCACGGAAGGAACAGTCCCTGTGGAAGGTGGAGAGATGAGAAGAGGGGATTATGTGTCTAGTGATGGGACTCTGTGGAAGGCAGAGAGGGGAGGAGGTGTCTAGTGATGGGACCTGCAACCTACCATGTAATATACATCCACCTCAATATTTCCACCATTTCAACATGATAACATCTTCCTCTACCATTTCTGCCACCTACTATGTGATCCCACCACTAGACACATATTCTCCTCTCCTCCATTCTCCACCTTCCGCAGAGGCCGCTCCCTCTGTGACTCCCTTGTCTACTCCCTCCCACCAATTGTTCCCTTGGTATCTACCCCTGTGACAGCAGGAGATGCTCCACTTGCACCCACACCTCCTCCCTCACCACTATTATCATATCCAATGAACTCCTCTTGTTGCTCTGGATTCCTCCACCAACCGGCATTGTCAGAATTCTGAGATTTTCTGAGATTTCCGGCCTTTGGCTCATTTTGCTAATACCTTGAAGAAAGGCTCAGGGCCGAAACGTCATCTATGGATGCTGAAAGACTGACTTTTCAGTGAGCTTTTACTAAGCTCAAGTTTAAGTTTATTTACCATCCGACTGCACAAGTACAACCTGATGAGTTAACCACATTGCAGTGCTCTCCAGTCTTCGGTGCAAAGCACACAAACAGACATAGCACACATAAAGACAAGCATTATGCATGCAGGACAAATATACATATATAAAAATAAATAAATATTGTTCAATAAATAGTAGAGAGAGCAGTTTATTTACTCATTTTGCATTGTGTGTGTGGTGGTAAGGATCCGCAACAATTTTGTGTGACTCTTTCAAACAATGCTCCAGTAGATCATGTTGATGGTGAGGATGAGGACCCCAGTGGGCCTCTCTACCACACTTCTAATCCTTTGGATTGACCTCAGATCCATTTCTCTGCAGCAACTGTACCACACTGTGGTGCAGCCGGCCAAGATGCTTTTGAAAGAGCTCCTGTTCAGGGATGACATAATGGTGGCAGGTACCCTTGCCTGCTTCAGTCTTCTCAGGAAGTGCAGTCACTGTTGCACCTTTTTGACAAGTGAGGAGTTGTTGTGTTTCCAGGATATTACTTGTTAAGTGCACTCGAGCTTGTGAACTTGGTGCTCTCTACTCTCTCTACTATAGTTGTTAATGTGCTTGTTCCTGGTCTTCCTGAAGTCTATGATTATGTCCTCCATGGTCATCTGGACCGTGAAGTCCGTGATAGCTCCCATAAGGGTAATCTTATTGCAATGTTTCCTCAGTGCTGCCCATTGCTTTCCTGTGTCACTACTAGTATTCTATAATCAATGATCATCTCCTTTGTCTTGTCTACATTGAGACTCAGGTTGTTATTCTCGCACCATAACTTGAGATTTTCCACCTCTTCTTTTTAGTGTGACTCATCAATGTTGCTGATGAAGCCAACTACTGCTGTGTCATCTGCAAACAATGACACTGTTGGAGCTGGATCTGACAGGAATGAGATGTGCAAGTACTCAACATAACAGTATTTGACGTTCTGCTACTGATCTGGATGGACTATGGTTTTTCTGTTGGGAATTCCAGTATCCAATTACAGAGAGGTTTATCGAGTCCCAGTGAGGACAGCTTCTCCAGCAGCCTCGGGATTTATTGTATTAAACGCCAAGCTGGAGTAAATGAACACCAGCCAGGCATTGCTCTCTAGGTGGGTCAGGACAGAGTGGAGGGACAAGGAACGATTTCTTCTATAGGTGAATTGAAAAGGGTCCAGTGTCCTTGGGAGCCGCACTTTGATGCAGTCCATAACTGGATGCTCAAAGCATTTCATAATGGTTGTGGTCAGTGCCATGGGGTGGTAATCATTGAAGCCTGTTATTGTCTCCCTCTTGGTATCAGACTTATTGTACCTGATGTCCATTCTTAAAACAAGACTTTGCAATTGCTTCTTAATTTATGAAAGAAAGAACCTTTTCTGATTTCATCTCGGAAGATCTTTCCTGGAACCAACACACCAATGGCATCATGAAGAAAGCCTCTACTTCCTCAGGAGTTTGCGAAGGAGCTAGTGGAGTTGTTCAAGTGAACCGGTACGGACTTGAAGGGCCGACATGGCCTGTTTCCGTGCTGTAAACGGTTATATGGTTATATGATTGTTATTTTAAAAGCACCTGTTGCAAGCAAAGTCACCTTGTAATCTCTTACATATCAAATAAAACAAGCGACAAATGTGTGGCTCCAAAAAGCAGCCAAAATGAGAGGTGCAAATTAAAACAGGAATTCGGAAGGTATGCAAGAAAGCAGGTCATGGGGACTTCAATATACAGGTAGACTGGGTAACTACATCCCAAGAGAATGGATTTGTGAAAAGCCTGCAGTTTGTGGTTGAGCTTACTAAGGAAAAGTTAATTCTGGATTTGGTGCTGTCCAATCAACTGGTTTTGATTAGGGAGCTTAAGGTAAAAGAACACTGAGGAGGCAGTAATTACAATAGGATACTGTTCACTCTGTAATTTGAGAGGGAGTAATCAAATGTGTCATTATTACATTTGAATAAATACATGAGAGAGGAGCTTGCCAAAGTTGATTGGAAAGGGACCGTACCACAGAAGATGGTCGAGCAGCCATGGGAGGAGTTTCTGGGAATAATTTGGAAGACACCAAATCATTCTATCCCAAAAAGGGAGAAGCGTTCTAAAGGGAGGGTGGTGCAAGTGTCTGGGCCAGACACTTTTCGAGGATTCACCCTCCATAAGGTTCTGCTCTCGACAGCCTCAGAAACTGTACAAGGTTAAGAAACTAAAAGTATAAATTGCCAAAATAAAGCGCATAAACAAAATATGTCAGTTCATCAAACAAGTTTAGACAGAATCAGAACCATCTGGACCTCTAATAAATAGTAAATTTAATTAAATTTTATAGCAAATAATTTCAGATACAGCTGATTCCAATATAATTCTGATCCAAAATGAGAATTCCTGACAAGTAACCACTTCCTATCGGTCTCTTTTGTTGAGGATTTTAGATATAAACATGCCAATTGCCAACAAAATCTGAAACAAAGTGGAACTGTTCTCAATTGTGTCTACTTTGGTGCTTTGCAAACATTAAGATGTAACCTTGTAACCACCCAGGAACCCTTTCTCTAAAGATAATGAGGGAAATATTCTGATCTGAATGATATTCAACTTAAATCAAAGCAACCTACAATTTTTAAACATAAAGTTTGTGATATTATTTCAACAGCACAGCGAAAATAGTTAGCAATTACTATTTATTTCATTATTGTGCCGCAAGCTAGATTTATTATAACAACTCACTGAAAATGTCATTGAAGGATTGACAGATAAACATGATTATTACAAATGTCCACTTGTTTGAAAAAGACGTGGCAATATGCTGTTGGAAATGTTTGATTGACATTTTTAAAAATTAAAAATGCTTTACTGTAATGTATTTGAGAAATACTGACATTTTCATGAGGTCCAGGGGACCTCTTTCCTGGAACTGGGTGATAGATGAGACCAAGAATTACTGGCAACTGGACTGGAGCAGACACATCGACCTAGAAGAGCAGAGAGCAAGGATGAGAATAATATCATTCAGGAAACAGTCATGTGTCAACTTTACTCCGCCACTGATCTCACCACCACAGTGACACTTAGCTGACCTTCTAACTTCACTTGGTCTGGTTTTGGGGCATTAGAACTCCTTGCTGCATTGTCCTGAAGATCCCTCATGATCTTCCAGGCAGTCCTGAGTACACACAATTCTTTCATCAAAATGATATTTTGTACCTCCGTGGTCCAAACCAATGTTTCATTTTTTTTGATTATCACACGGTTTTATTGTCTAACAGATGGTGTCTAGTAAGGTTATCATTGCAATATGAATTGGAAAGTCATTCTATTAAATTAAAATATTCAAGTATTGAAAGAGAGGGAACTTAATGTCGTGTTTCACAAAGATAAAGCATCAAGAAATAAATTAAATGATCTTTACAGCAAGAGGATTGGAGTTTAAGAGTGAGGAAATCCTACAGATTTGAAGAATGAATAGGGAGGGATCTAAATGAAATTGTAAGATTTTAAGAGAGACGGTCTGTGGATGTGAAGAGTGTTTCCTTTGGAGGGAGTTTTGATGAAAGTGCTTGGCCTTGGGGCGAGGTTTGGTTATTGAAAACTGGGTTAAGAACTGTTTCTAATCTATGATTAACCTCAATTTAAAATTGATTAACCTCAATTTAAAATTGGTGCACTTTTGACCTAATTATTTGCCACAGCTCTGTCCACAATTCAATATGTCTGTGACCAACACCTTTCAGGCATTGTCCACAGTGATAGGAGTTGGAGCATCCTTAAATCAATGTGTAAAGTTTGAATTATCTACTTGCCGATTCTACAAAAACAGTTGAGTTTCTGCGTGAAAAAATTGCATCAACACATCCATGCCAAAACCTATTCATTTTTAGATCACATGAGATTTTAATCCTTGTCATTGGGAATGGACAGCAAGGAAACAGGAATAAATCATAACCAAATGGTGACCTTTGCATTCACTAGGACATTTCCTTTGCATTGCTTTATGGCCAATTCATGGCAATACTTTGCTATTTTAGTCTTGATATTGTTTTTGTATGAAATTATAAGTTCAGAATTACAGTAAGTTCATTGTGTTTTTGTTTTTGTTTTGATAATTTCTCATGGAAATCATTCAATAATAACCTTCATGGATCATGCAGGCCCTGAGACATTAACAGCAATGTCCCTTGAAACTGAACTCAGGTTTTCTTGTTACATGATTAATCAGCAAGTGCAGTTCTGCTGTGCAAAATTGCCTGGAAAAACCGAGAGAAGATAAAAGTTTGCTGCATTGTGATCATTGTAACAGATCAGTTCAAGAACCATAAGTTCATTGGGTCTTAGTGTGATTTGAAGGCTTTGATGAATGGTTTATGTTAGATGATGATCTCCAGGAAAAAGCAACAGATTGTTGAGCAGTAAAATGAAGCACATTTAACAGAAAACTTCAAATGACAGTAAGGTCAATATGATGCCTTAATGGCATCTCTGTCTGCATTTTCAAGCCATTTAACCTTCTCATCACTAAAACATGTACCATGTGTTGTTTCCCACGAGGATTTTGAAATCCCTTTAATATTCCATTCAATGTAAATCAATAATTTATTCGCTTAACTTCCTGTGCTATAAAATAAGTCTCTCTCTGAATTGTTGTGGACAGTCTGAGTTGCATCTCCATGAGATTGCAGTAATGACATCATTCTTTACTCTGCAGTCCATTGACTATGATGGAATGAATTTCTGAAGCAGAGTTCATTGTACTGACACGACTGGAGACCAAGAGACCGTGCAGATGTGGTATCTGGAGCAATAATCAATCTGTTGGAGGATCTCAGCAGGTCGAGCAGCATCAGTGAGAGAAAAAAGAACATTTGAAATTTTGGGCTTTGTGGAAGAGTTCTGACCCGAAAGATCAGCAATTAAATTCACCCACTGATAATGCTTGACCAGCTGAGTTCTTCCAGGTGATTTTTTTGACACTGATGGACAAAATGGATATGGAGCTACATCACCTCAAGGTGAGGTTCTAACTCACTTGCAAAGTTTTCCTTCTATTCCAACACTTTTGCAGACACAAATGACACCTGGTCACCATCGTTTATTGGCTGTGGGGTTTTATTATACACAGATTGCCTATTATACACAGATTATATTGATATACATATCACGGTAGTAGGCTGCATAAAGCAAGGTGATGAGTCAGCATATAGGAGGGGGATTGAAAACTTGGCTGAATGGTGCACCAACAACAACCTTGCACTCAGTGATTCCTAAACTAAGGTGCTAATTCTTGTCTTCATGCAGGGAAATCCAGAGGTGTATGTTGTGTGTGGAGGAGGCTTGTCCTTCCTGCCTATTGCTGGGGGTTAGGTGGCCTCCCCATCTGAAACTCATTCAGAAGTCACATCACCTGCCAGTACATAGAGTACTTTTTGTTTCACTCAAGGGTACAAAGTTATAGACAAAGTTACGGTTTGCAGGTGGAATATCAGTTAAGATTGAGCTCAGACCACTGATCAGTGTGCACCTTTCCATTGGCTGGTTCCAATCACCTAACTTCCTTATTGGTGGCTAGAGCCCTGTATTTAGCATCAACACAGAGGATACTCACTCTCTCTGCCTTGTGGTGATAGCCCCAGACTCCGCTCCGTGCCAGGTCGCTACTGCAGATGTCACTTGGAAGGGTCACGGGTAAGGTGCACACTGCAGTGAAGCTAATCCTTAGTATTCCTTTGCTCAAATTGCTATAGATCAAAACTGACAGTAGAGCCGTCGCTCTCAACTGATCAGGGGTATAGTGGTACCAGATCCATCTCTCGAATGATCAGTGGTCCGAGAGCGTGCCAAAACCCCTGTGGGTATAGTGGTACCAGATCAACTTCCTCTTATTCAGGGATCCAGGAGTGTGTGTATACCCCCAGTTGTGTGAATTAATAAATGTGTACTGTTTGACGTACTCCCCTATTTGTTTTCCATCACAAATTTTCCCACGTTCTTTATTAATTGTGCACGTGTTTTATTCCAGTTTCAATTTTTTCCCACAGTCCCTTATAAATTGTGCACATAGGTTCCCACACTCGTTTCTTAATAAAGTTAGATTTGATTGCAAACCCTTGTGTCCAGATTTGTCTCTCTTTGAATCCACTGAAGCTGACACTTTCTCAACATAACATTATACAATCCAGTGATCATTGGTGGAGATGGTGACCAAATTTAAGTTCTTGGGAGTCACTATCTCAGAAGATCTTTCCTTGTCCCAACACACTAATGGCATTGCAAAGAAACCACATCAGACCCTTTACTTCCTCAGGAGTTTGCAGAGGTTTGGCATGAGTGTTAATTCTGCCTCGCCTGCAGAAAGAAGAATCTCAAGGTTGTATGTGATGTCATGTATGTACTCAGACAAACAATCTGAATCTGAAAACTGATAAATATACTTCAACATTTTGTATAAGTCTTAAGATTTTAATATTTTAATGTGTTTAACTTCTAACTTTATTTATTTAAATATGCTCCATGGTCCTGGAGAAATGTTATCTCTTTACCATTCAGCATGGTAAATAATGGTGACTTGACTTGACTTGAGAAGCTCTTCACTATTTTAAAAGCATTTGGTAATCTCCTGAGGATATGGAAATTGTTTTGAAGGCATTATGGAGCACTTGAACTCAGAATGTGCTGGATTTTTGTGACATTGTCAATGCTTCTCATGTAAGTTGCCACTGGGTGGTGCAGGAGGGTGGATATGGAAAGGCATTCCTGTGGGAATGTCCTGGAATGTAGCTGACCTGTTGACATTCTCAAATGATAACATGGTAAAACAAGAAACTAAATGTTGGCAAAATCACAAATCAGGGAGCTGTGTCCTACTGAGGGAGAGAACTAATGAGCTATGAAGTCATGTTGCCCCCAATCTTTTATATCCTGTTAATAAGTAAATGCCCTGCCTGAGACTCGAACAATACACCGTCTCTCAGATATGATCTTTCGAAGGACACGATGGAAAATCAAAGACTTCACCTGCATAAATACTTGCAGTGATGTCATCAATAAACAAGAGGAGGTTTGTCAAATCTGATTGAATGAATCTTTGGGTAATTTACAAGTCAAGTTTATTATCCTAGAACGCTTCCACCAGCGTTGTCTCCACTCCATCCTCAACATCCATTGGAGCGCTTTCATCCCTAACGTCGAAGTACTCGAGATGGCAGAGGTCGACAGCATCGAGTCCACGCTGCTGAAGATCCAGCTGCGCTGGATGGGTCACGTCTCCAGAATGGAGGACCATCACCTTCCCAAGATCGTGTTATATGGCGAGCTCTCCACTGGCCACCGTGACAGAGGTGCACCAAAGAAAAGGTACAAGGACTGCCTAAAGAAATCTCTTGGTGCCTGCCACATTGACCACCGGCAGTGGGCTGATATCGCCTCAAACCGTGCATCTTGGCGCCTCACAGTTTGGCGGGCAGCAACCTCCTTTGAAGAAGACCGCAGAGCCCACCTCACTGACAAAAGGCAAAGGAGGAAAAACCCAACACCCAACCCCAACCAACCAATTTTCCCCTGCAGCCGCTGCAACCGTGTCTGCCTGTCCCGCATTGGACTTGTCAGCCACAAACGAGCCTGCAGCTGACGTGGACTTTTACCCCCTCCATAAATCTTCGTCCGCGAAGCCAAGCCAAAGAAGATTATTATCATCTGATTGCACACATACAACTGGATGAAACAATGTTCTCTGGTCCTCAGTACAAAACACATACAGGCAAACAGTATATATGTAGGACAAGTATTCATAAATGCAAGCAAATAAATGATCAGTCAGTATTTTTGATATGGACCCTTGATCAAAAATTGCAAATGGATGCTGAAGATAATGTTCAAGGGCTAACTGAGGTCCTTCTGTCAGTCTTCACTGCACAAGATGGTACTTCCAAATTCATACTGAAGGAGGAGATAGTTGGGACCCTAGATACATTAAAAGTTGAAAGCATGAAAATATTGGGAAAGTTGGGTGAACTTAAAATAGATGTGGGGCATCCGAGGATTCAGAAATAGTTGAGGGACATCTTTGGGTGCTCTTTGGATACAGAGTTCTGCCTGAGGTTGAGAAAGTGGAGATCTTTATTCCCTCGAATGGACTAGGAAATTGTCCAGCAAGTGCAGGCCAGTCAGTTTAACTCCAGTGATGGGAAAACATTTAGAAACATTGATCAGGAGAAAAATCAATCAAGTAAGTCAAGCTATTACAGATTTAAGAATGGCAAATCATGTTTATTCACTTAATATCACTTTTGCTGTGTTGATAAATAGAGCTGGAGTGAGCAACACATTTGATGTGGTGCAGATGGAGTTCCAGAAGATATTTAATAAGATATGGCAAGACATGCTATTGTGAAAATTAATGCATGTGGCATTAATTTGGAGTTAGACAAAAAAAAATAGACAGCACCAGGTCAGAGTCTGGAGAAGGGTGAGTACTGGCATTGCCAGAGAATGGCGTCAGGCAATTGTATTTATTTTGATTTTCTTCAGTGACCAAGATCTAGGGATATAACCCATAACTTGTAAATTTGCATATTGCACTTATCTTCCGCAACAAGTTCTGGCTGAGATAATTAGTGGGAAGTAATAAAGAACAGAGTCTGCATTCTCCTGCTCATGACACTCAATGACATGACAAGCATTAATGATGGGATACTATTTACCAGGAGCAGCCACATAAATAACCTGACTACAAGCAAGTCAGAGGCTGGATGACTGTGGGAGTGACTTAGCTCTTGACCTTCGAAAGCCTTTCCACCATCTACAAGGTACCTCAGAAGTATCTCAATATCTTTGAATGAACACAGCAAGATCATTCAAGTTCAGTAACTGAGACATTACCGTAAATATTTACCCACCACTCGGAATCTGAAGAATGTCTAATCAACAAAATGCACTGTAACAGCAATTCACCCAGGATACTCAGATAGAACTTCCCAAAACTTTGGCATCCACCATCAAGAAAGTAAGTGAAAGGAACACCACAATCTCTTGCAAACAATGAGAAGGCTGAGGGATTCAATGGTTCAGGCAGAATCCAAGGAGGGAAATTCAAGGCAAATAGAAAAAGGAGCTGATACAGAATATTGATTGTCTTTTTTCTCCCTGGATACTGCCTGATCTACTGAGACCTTCCAGTTTTATTTGCTCACTATCCAAGTGTCTGCAATTCTTGCATTCACCAAGGTTCTTCCATTTCTACAAGCTATTATTAACTTAATGGGCTGAGATAGCCTCCATCCGTGTCTTGAGGAAATATGGGAATGTAGAGACCAAAGCACCTGCCTTGGAAGTATATCACAATTACTTCATCACGGCTGGAAATCACAAACTCTGACTCTGCACTGTTGAACCTACACGTGGAGAGGAATGGCCAAGAAACGCCTTGCCAATAAAGTTCAAATTATGTGAATATACAGGTACCTTGCAACTATGGGGATTTGTATATGCCGGATATGTGAATTTTCTGGTTGCTTGAACTCACTCTTACAGTACCAGCATTAGGAATCAGCAGTTTAAAAGACAAAAGACAGGAAAATGTAAAGTAATTTGTATAAAATCAGTATTGTCTTCTTAATTAAGTAAAGTTCACTTTAATCAGTTAATTGCTGAAATTTACAAAATTTAAATTTAAATTTGAACCCCGGGCATTGGCACTATAACAATGTGGCACTAAATTCTATGCTAACTGTGCTGCCATTATAATTAACATCCACACCACCAACCCACCCAACCCCCCCACCTCAGTTTACAGATAATAATGTATAAATAAAGATTAAATGTCTTACTAGGCAGGGATATGGAGACAACAGGGATTTTACGATATTAGGAAATGTTTCAAAAGGAAAAGTGCTATAATTTTGATATCAAGGGTATGCTTGTTTCAATGTAGAATCAATGGCATTTCTTTATTGAATTTACCAGTGTATTGAGTAGAAACTAGAGCAGCCTGTACACATGTCTTTCATTATACCCTTGCCAAACACTGAGCAACCTGGAAAAAGTCCTGATAGGACACTGAGAAACAAATATTAGATTTAGAAATTACTTTTGAACCAAAGTCCTGTGATGAATTCATAGTACTGTTTAAAAAAAACAGAACAGGGAATGTCACACTTAATAGCACATCACTGAATTCAATAATAGATGACCTCATAAACTGCTAAAATTAAAACTCAGGTATCAAATAACGGTCCCCCCAAAGAGAAACTGACAAAACATTCCCCATAACATGATGCAATTCTTTTATTAAATTGTTGGACAAAGCATCACATAAATTATTACAGATTTAGTTTTATTCAGTCAGACAGGACTTGTTATTTAAGGCAATTCCTGATTCTGTATCGGCCCCAAGTTGGTCCATAATTTTCAGTCAAAATAACAATGAACCTAATTGCGGTCACAGTTCAAGAGCGAATACGAGGAGCAGCTTGGTATTTGAAGCACGGATCCAGAGTTGCTGCTGAGGTTCAATGTTCCAACAGCAGACCTGTGAAAATGGGTCTTCACCCATCCCCTTTGAGTTGAGCACATCGGCTGGTGTGAAGTTAATGCAGATGCTCAGGACATCAGTTCACAAAGGAAAGCAACACCTAGTCAGAAGCAAAGTCAATGTCAACTTGAAAATCAGAAGAGAGACTGAGAGAACAGCAATGGTACATGGAAATGAATAAATGTATTCCATTGGAAACAATAACATATAATTTAAAAAATAAATTCACATTATTTGAACAAATTTGGGAACCGTACATGGAACATAACAAAGAGGGCTTGCCTCAGACCTCCACCCCCTAAAATGATAAATTAATAAGAAGACAAAATGACTTGATCCAGTGTGTAAAAGTAGAGGACACAATTTTCTTGTTTATTTTCATTGTGTGATGACATTGTTTAATGGTTTTATTGTATTGTATATGTTGAACGTTTAATGGGTTTGGAGGGGGTGGGAAGGGGGGAGGGAAGGTAGGGGGGAAAAAATGGGAGAAAATGCCACTGTGTATATTTAAGAGAGAAATGTTTGTATGTATTTTGATTGATATGGTTCACAGAGTGAAAAATTTTAAAAAATTTAAAAGAGGCTACCTTGGAACAATCTGTTGCTGATAGATTTTTAATTAAGTCATTAACTGGAAGGTATTGTCTGTCAACAGTCTGATAAAGTGTGAATTACTTGGTGAGTATTGAAAACGAACAACATTCAACCCAGCAGTTTGAACATATTAAAAACATGAAAATATTACCTTACATTTCATCCATTGGCCTTGTGTTGATAAGTATTAAATCTTTCGTGCTCTTGGTTACAGCGAGGCACAGTTGCTTTTCCTGTCCGCACAGGTTCTGCATTGCCTCTTTCCACCACTCCACCAACTTAGGCAATTTGACCCTCAAAATATCATTGAGTATAAACGAATGAAGACATCTGCGACCTACACTGGGTCCCATTCGCTTTTTTCCTCCTAAGCATTAAGGCCTGCTCTATTTCATTTACATTTTTTTTTCTATGGGAATTATATTTTGGAATTCAGGGCACAATAACATTATTAACATTAACAGATCTATTTCGGGTTAGGTTTAGGTAACTCCATGATTTTTTTATTCTCTTCCAAGAACAACATCTAATGCTCATTTTTAATCTCCTTGTAAAGATGGTGGTGAGGAAGTATATTAAAATAAAATATTGGAGATTCTGAAAATCCAAAATAAATAAAAGCAGGATCACTCTACAGCTCAGACAGCATCAGAGAAAAGGGAAATCGGGTTCATTTTTTGGTGGATAGAGCCTGGAATGTATTGGTGGAGGCTAGTGCAAGAGAGAGATTCAAGACATTCAAGAGATGTAAGAAAAATAGAAGGCTATGCAGTTTAAATGTTGGGAGAAGTTTATGTGGGCCCATAAGATAAGATAAGATTCAGGAGAAGAAGTCAGCTATTCGGCCATTCGTGTCTGTTCTGACATTCCACCATGAGTGATCCATTCTCCCCCTCAGCCCCACTCCCCTGCCTTTTCCCCATATCCTTTGATACCCTGACTATTCAGATAGTATAAATTTCTGCTTTAAATATACTGAAAAACTTGGCCTCCACAGCTGCCTGTGGTGACAAATTCCATAGTTTCATCACTCTCTGGCCAAAGAAATTCATCTGTATTTCTGTTTTAAATGGGTGCCCTTCAATCCTAAAACTGTGCCTTCTTGTACTAGACTCCCCTACCATGGAAAACAACTTTGCCACATTTACTCTGTCCAGATCAGCACAATATTGTAAGCCTAAAGGCCTGTACTGTTTGATGTTTTATGTTTATGTTGAAGTCTTCGTCGGAACGAGAAAAAAGTGGACAAAAAGCATATTTTGGTTTTGCGGAGAAGGGAGAGGGCTAGAGAAAGAGAACTCCCCAAGCATCACCATAAGCACTAAATTACAGTGAAAAGCTTTCTTTCACGTGCCATTCAAAGGGCGCCAAAGTGTGGCCATGTTCTGGGATCATCTTGTTTTAAAAAAAAGGAAAATAAGAATCTGCAATTTTGTTTGATTTCCAATATTGATGATTGAGAATTTGTTTGTGATGTTGAGGGATACATTTTTATTCTAAGCCACAATTGAGAGCTCCCCAGCACTGGTTTGAAAGAGAAGAATTTACATTTACTCAAGAGAGCCTCAGGACTTATTTAGTTAGTACCCCATTCAAAGGACAGCCACTGCACAGTAACTCCCTCAATACTGAACTGGAGAGACTGCTAAGGTTTGGGTGCTCTGCCTATACAGTTAGACTCGAGTAAAAACAACAAAATGTTGGAGGAACTCAGCTGGGCTTTTCAGCATCCATAGGAGACAAAAATATATTGTTGACGTTTCGGGTATGAACCCTTCTTCAAGGAAAAATCAGAAAAGGCAGGATATATCAGAAAGTCTCAGAATTCAAACAATGGGGGAGGAATCCAGACCAACAAAAGGTGTTAATTGGATGTGATAAGGGACTAAGTAGAATTTATCATGTCTGTGCGAAAGGGGAGAGGGAATGGAGAGACGATGGGGGAGGTAGGGTGGGGGGGGGGTGGAGGTTAACGAATGCCAGAGAAGTCAATATTAATGCCATCTGGTTGGCGAGTTCCCAATTGGAAGCTGAGGTGTTGTTCCTCCAATTTAAGGGTAGTCTCAGTTTGGCAGTACATGAGACCATGGGCAGACTGAAGAATTGAAATGGGTGGCCACTGGGAGATTCATGCTATTGCCACAGCTGCCCTGATCTCCCATTCTGAGTCCAAACTCTCTGATGGAGAGACCACAGCAGGAGCATTGGATACAGTAGATGACCCCTGCAGATTCACAAGTGAAATGTTGCTTCACTTAGAAGGACTATTTAGGGCTCCGAATGGTGCTAAGGAAGGAGGTGTGGGAACAAGAGAATAATTTCCTGCGATAACAGGCATGGGTCCTGTAATGCGCATCGAAAGAACCAAAGATTTGTTGATCCAAACCAAGGCTTTTATTAACTAAAAGACTGGAGCATATCACAAGTAGGTCGACCAGTCCAGAATGACCTGGTCTGGCTAGGAGCAATCCTTTAAGACTTGCCAGTAGGTGTGGCTAGACTCTCAGCCAATCACAGTCATCCTACACTACTATCTGTACATATGTACATATACACATTGGTGATAGAATCTGTACTATCACAGGCCCCAAGGGATGATAGGTGAGGAGGGAGGAGTAGACAAAGGAAGCAATCCCTGTGGAAAGTGGAGAGGGAAGGAGAGGGGAAAATGTGTCTAGTGGTGGGATCATGTAGTAGGTGGTGGAAATGGCAGAGGAGTTTGTGTTGGATGCGAAGGCTGATGGGTGGTAGGTGAGGACAGGAGGAATCTTTTCCTTGTTGGATGTGGGGGCAAAGGGAGCCAGGGCAGATGTGTGTGAATAATGGAGGATATGTGGGTGAGTGTTGAGTTGATTGTTGTAGAGGAAAATCCATGTTGTTTGAAGAAGGAGGACATCTTTGATGACCTGGCATGGAAGTCTTCGTCCTGGGTGCAGATGTGACGGAGACAGAGGAATTGAGAGAATGGAATGGAATCCTTACAGGGGACAGGGTGGGAAGTGGTGTAGTTGAGGTAGTTGTGGGAGTTGGTGGGTTTACAGAAGATGTCTGTCGATAGTTTGTCTCTTGAGATGGAGACAGAGAGATCAAGGAAAAGGAGAGTGTTGCTAGAGATGGACCAATTGAATTTGAGGTCAAGGTGAAATTTGGCAGCAAAGTGGATGAAGTCAATGAGCTCATCATGGGTACATGAAGCAGCATCAAAGTAGTCATCGATGTAATGGAGGAAGTGTTGAGGGTCCTTGCCCGTGTAGGCCTGTAGCATGGATTGCTCCACATAGCCAACCAAAAGGCAGACATAGCTGGGGTCCATGTGGCTACATCTTTAACCTGGAGAAAGTGGGATGAGCCAAAGGAGAAATTATTGAGGGTGAAGACAAGTTCTGAGGAGAGTGGTGGTGGATGG
The DNA here is from genome assembly GCF_036971445.1 of Narcine bancroftii. Taxonomy (NCBI): domain Eukaryota; kingdom Metazoa; phylum Chordata; class Chondrichthyes; order Torpediniformes; family Narcinidae; genus Narcine; species Narcine bancroftii. The sequence continues at coordinate 134,136,274 of NC_091476.1, forward strand.
GGACTGGTTGGTTCTGTTGTTCAGAAAGATATAAAGGGCTTTGAGACCTTCATTATGGGGAATGGAGGTGTATAGGGATTGGATATCCATGGTAAATATGAGGTGATCAAGTGCAGGGAACTGGAAGTTGTTGAAGTGATGGAGGGTGTGTGGTTTCCCAGATGTAGGTATTGAGGAACTAGACCAGGGGTTACAAAACAGAGTAAGGAAGGCATAGACAAATTTGGTGTTGCAGGAGGATGTGGACATAATGGTCCTGCTTGGACAATAGGGTTTGTGGATTTTGGGAAAGGGAGTATAAATGGGTGGTATGGGGTTGGGAAACAATAAGATTGGCAACCATGCCAGGGAGGTGTCTGGAAGTGATGAGTTTTGGTGAGGTCCTGTTGGAGGGGTAAGTAAGAGGAGGTGTCTGAGAGTTGTTGTCTTGCTTCGGCCAGATAGATGTCAGTGCGCAAGAGCACAGCAGCACCACCCTTGTCTGCAGGTTTGATGGTGAGATTCAGATTAGTGATTTGATTTGGTGACTTTTGGTGTGATGGGAAAATCATTTGTCATAGCTGCATGGCATTGTATTCGGAAAATATCCCTGAGATTTGGTTGATTCCTTTGAGAGTCAGTGAGCAACTCATGTCTCAATCCTCTCCTCGATTAACTTGTAGTTCTTTAAAAGATCAAATAAACTCAGGTCTTTCCGTTTAGATAAGTTGATTGAAATGGACAAACTTAAGTGATCTTGCCTTTGTCCACAATATTTATTTTCTGAAGCAGATGGCAAAGGTTGTTCTCAGAAGAGGAATATTTTGTCGAGAAGCTTTTAAGCATGATCTATGCAGCAAAATGACAGCTGGCAAAGCAGCAGCGAGACTAGTGTCAGGAGAACGTGATTAGTAAGAAGCCACCAAATCTTGCTCAACATTACATCTTGTCCAAAAACTATTACAGCACAAGGAAAGGTTAATGTAAGTGTAATATCTGACATTTAATGAAAAAGATTAACAGACCAATCTCCTTTGTGCATCAAGCAAGCAGAAATGTGTGTGTAAAGTCATGGCCAAGAACGCACATGTGGAATTTTATTTTCTTCTCTGTGTGAGTTAATGGATGCTTAAGGAACTAATGTGGCCCAAATGACTACCTGGATGGACATTTGGTGTCCTGAATGATGAAGGAATGGCTTTGTGAAGCATCTAAACAACACTTCCTGGAATTAAAAATGTTGGTAAAAAATATTCACTATATTACACGTAGACATCATGCACTCTGAGTGTCTATTTTATAGGAATTTGAACTGTACAGAGGGAATCTGAGCATTGCTTTGAAAGATATGATTATACAAAAAAAGTATAACTTTACTTGTTTTTAATTGTGAGGATTGTATTCACAGTGTTTTTCAACTAAATACAGGTAAATGCACAAAATAATCAGGGATATGCAATCAATTACAAGGGAGTGAAAATATATCAGCAGTAATGTAATGGCTAGGGACTTTTCAGCTGGCCTGGTGCATGCACAGTGATGGGACTGTTCTGGCTGGTGGCTTAGGTGCATGCTTGCCAATTCACTTGTTTCCCTTTGGGTCTGCAAGACCAGACTGGAATTGATTCAGACTATGTATAAGGTAGCAGCAAGAGGCCGCCTTTCAAAGAGATCATGACTGACCTTCCACACAATTGCACTATCTTGCCCTTCTTAAAACCATTGATTAACCACAGGCTAGGCAAAAGCCAACAGATTTCAGATTTCAGATCTTTTGTCAGAGTACATACATGACATCACATACAACTCTGAGGTTCCTGGTTCCTGCGGACACAGCAGAATTACCACGAATCGGTAGCACAAAAATTAATTGCACATAAGTGTGAACATGTAAACAATCAAAAGAAATGTCAGCAGATAATGAATCCAAGCAAACTGCAATGCAAGAAGATCAAAGAAAATCAATGAAGTGCACAAGTAAGAGTCCTTAAAGGAGTCCCTGATTGAGTTTGTTGTTGAGGAGTCTGTTGGTGGAGGGGGAGCAGCTGTTCCTGAACCTGGTGGTGCGAGTCTTATGGAACATAGACCTCTTTCCTGATGGCAGTAGCAAGAACAGAGCGTGCATTGGGTGGTGTGGGTCTTTGACGATTGCTGCGGCCCTCCGCTGGCAGCGTTCCCTGTAGACATTCCCAATAATGGGGAGGGTTTTTTCCCTGTAATTTGCTGGGCTGTGTCCACGACCTTTTGGAGGACATAAGGCTCAGGGGTATTGGTGTTGCCATACCAGATTGTGATGCAGCCACTTTACACCACACATCTCTAGAAATCTGCCAGGGTTTCTGATGCCATACCAAGCTTCCACAAACTCCTGAGGAACTAGAGGCACTGTTGTGCTTTCTTCACCATTTCATTGGTGTGTTGGGTCCAGGAAAGATTCTCTGAGATAGTGATTCCCAAGAACCTAACTGTGCTCACCCTCTCCACCTCTGATCCCCCAGTGATCACTAGATTGTATATCTCTGGCTTTCCTTTCATGAAGTCAACAATCGGCTCCTTAATTTTGTTGATATTAAGTGCAAGGTGGCTATTGGTGCACCATTCAGCCAAGTTTTCAATCTCCATCCTGTATGCGACTCATCCCCATCCTTTATACAACCCACTGCCATGGTATCATCGGCAAATCTCCAGCCTAAGCCTACTTCCCAACACCAGATCCCTCGATTAGCAGGTCATGATTCTTCAAGTTCACAGCCATGGGATGGGGCTTTCCACCTGTTCATCCTTCATTAAAGTCCTAAATAAAAAACTGTAGCATTGCAAAGGTGTGAATAGGCAAAACCTAGTTAAAAAAGCAAAGGGACCATGGGAGATAAATTGCAACATCATATGGCATCTGTGGCCAATCAAGTTGTGATAATCAGCTGTTCTTATTTCTGGGAGGGTTCAGAGAGATTTAAAAATGTGCTTGGAAGGCAGAAGTTGGCAGTATTGTTTAGATCTTGGCAAAAGGGAATTCTGTTTAATTAAGGAAGAAGGAGACATCATATTTATAAAATAACAGTTCAGTTTCAGCATGGATTGATTGATTTATGTGACAGCTTCTCTAACACAACTTAATTTCCTTTCTTCTGCTTCTTCCCATACCCACCAATATTTTTCTTCTTCTACTGTTTCCATAAGACCATACCACATATGTTGTGTGAGGGAAAACAAGTTCAACAGGTCCAAAGAGTAGCGAGTCTGAACTTGGGCTGATAATAACATTGATCTTTATTCACACACACAGGGAAATCGCAACAGGGATAATAGACACACACACACACACACACACACACACACACACACACACACACACACACACACACACACTCGCAAGGATCGCATCAGATGCAAAAGCTACTCGATACTTTCAACCAGCCTGTGGAAAAATAGCTTTACAATCAAGGAATACAATACAATGCCTGCCACCCTTGATACACTAAAATAGGACTACAATAACAGTGACCTCTATGTGCACCACACTACAACTCCCCATACTTTGTAAGTGCACACCTTACCAATGATACTCCAGCGTTCCCAGCTATTCGCAACCCAGATCTAGGGTGTCCTGGGTTAAAAGAGGCAGATGGTCCACATGTAGTAGGCTTTAAAGTGCAATTGGTTGGAAATTCTGGCCCAGGTATGGGTCAGGTGGTTAAAGGGGCCAATAGTCAGGTGTGAGATAATCTGTGGGTTGGCAGGTGAGATGACTTCTGACTAGGTGCTCACCAGTACGATCACGTGACACACAGGATCCCCCATATTATAACATAAGAGCAGAAATAGGCTTTTCAGCCCATTGAATCTGCTCTGCCATTTAATCATGAGCTAGTCCATTTTTCCACAGCCCCACTGCCCAACCATCTTCTTAAAAACTTTGATGCCCTGGCTAATCAAGAACTTATCAATTCACTGCCTTAAATACACCCAATGACTTGGCCTCCACAACCAGCCAATGCAACATACTTCTAGCACTAAACTGTTAAAACACAGAAATGCTGAAAGAATTCAGTAGGTCTTGCAACGTCCATAAGAGGTAAAGATATAGAAATGACATCTCAGACCTGAGCCTTTCTTCAAGGTATCAAGGCCTGCCTGCTTTTTACTCATACCTTGAAGAAGGGCTCAGGCCTGAAACATCAGTTATATATCCTTACCTCCTAGGGACACGGCGAGACCTGCTGACTTCAGAACAGAATCAGAATTTATTGTCATGAACTTAAAATTCCTCCAGCATTTCTCTTTTTATTACAATTTCAGCATATGCAAACTTTCATATTTCATTTCCTAACACTGAAAAGGTCACTTTCGATATAGTGTCTCGTATCTTAACAAGTATCTGCATAAAATATTTCTGTATACCCTCCTTTTTTTTTGCTTTTGATGCTCACCTCAATTTTTGTCCCATTTTACCAATCCATCAAACAGCATAAATGACCTTGACCATTGCAGTCTCTTTTATCATTGATAGGCCTCCTTAATATGCCACAGTAAATACAGTTTGTCTTAATCTCAGTCTCTGATCTTAGCTGTGCTCTCCTGTCACTGAGAAATTTGATCAGTCCAATTCAGGACAGTTAGTAAGCTGACATTATCTCACATCATTTCATGTTAGTTGATTTATGCAGGCAAGGTACAAAGAGGATGAGGTCCTTCAGTCCATCACCTCTATTCATGGTTCATGTTTCCTACCTCCAAACATCTGAGGATCTATCTGTCAGTGATTTGAAATTAGCAATGGAATTGTGCTAGGCTATCTATCCTAACAGTCCAAGTAACAATTTTTTTCCTTCTGCAACCTATCCTTCAGTCTCCCCTCAATCTCTGCTGACACCTTGTCATTTGGAGGCTCTGCATGAACATTTTACCAAGACTCTTCTTGAAATTCATTTTATTGTCCACAATGACATCAGATGACAATGCAATACATGACTTTCTTTTAGACATACAGCACGGTAAACCATTTGGTCCATTAGCCCGTTCAGCCCAATTAGACCCAATTGACCTACAACCTCCGGTAGGTTTTTGAAGGGTGGGAGGAACCCAGAGATTCCAGGGAAAATCCATGCAGTCACAGGGAGAACATACAAACTCCTTACGGATAGCGTGGGATTTGAACCCGAGTCCCGATCGCTGGTGCAAATTCATCCCTACTCACACACAGTGGCTATTTGATATAATGTCCTATTTAAGTTTAAGAAAATCAGGTATAATATTAAAGATTTAAAGTTTTAATTTATGAAATTATTAGCCTGTACTTAGAATGTTTTTTATAATTGGAAAAATCAATAATTACTATGTTCCGGTAGTTCTTTGTCTGTTCTTTGGGGGTCATCAGTGATTCCATATCATTACTGATTTTTTTTTTCATTACACCATAGAAGGTAACCTTGATTATATGGAGGGAATAGATTTAGTCCATTCGTTTTTAGTTTTTTTTCTCTCTTTATTGTTTTATTAAAACATTCCAATAAACGGGTCTGACATGGTTGCATATGTTACATTTATTACTAGATTGATCTATTATAAGTAACAATTGTTATAGTTACACATATTTTCTTATTTACTCATTACTTTTCCCCTTCCTTATGTATTTACTTGTATACAGTTGAATCATTATGTAATAATTATTTGCTATATGTTAAACCCAATGAAATATTTTAAAAAAAGAGAGAAAATACAGCATAGTTGTTAACCTCAGAATATTTATCACACTTTTCAGTTATATTCATTCTTAAAGCAGTAACTTAATTTTTATTTGAAGGTTCGATCTTTGAAGTTATAAACTGGTTACGTTATTTTACCGCGAGTTTGTTATTGTATTTGAATGCAAACTCATATGGTACGAGTTAATGAAATGTTTTTAAATATAATTAAATGCAAAGGAAACACATAAAAGATGTAGAAATCAAAGCTTAATGTGTATTTTAAACCCCTCTGTCCCTTCTGTCAATGCTATGTTACAGAGTGCCATCTGTTACACTTTAACGATTGAGCATATTTGAAATAAGCACACAGCAAACACTTGTGGTACTGATTAAAATTTAGCAATAGTTCAATACAGGCTCTTGGCAAAGAGTATTTCCTATGAGATTCTTTTCCAATCCTTGCCAAGCTTCATTGTGCCAGAGTGAACTAGCATTCCAAAGCCCTCAAACACTGCTGCATCAAGTTTTGTAGAAACAGTTTTTACATCCATAAATGGTCCCAGCCTTAAGTTGTACCTGCAAACTTGATAGATTTGATATTTATGGAAAACATTTGCACAAAAAGGAAACGTTTCACAGAATGTTTCAAATCAATTAAGGGAGCATTGGCAAATTGCATAATGATATGTTTTTAACATTTTTAGTAAATTTTGTCACCAAATCCTCTTCATTGTTCATAATCATCATTTTCCATTGCCTTGTTTGTTTCAGCAGTAAAATTGGGTCCATGTGCTTTAAAAATTGTTAAGTTCTTTGCAAAGTAATTCGCCACAAGGATACAAACAGGTCAAATCTGAGACTAAAGGAAATAATTCCCTTAGTTTGAAAATATTCCACCCATCCACCACCACCACATCCACACCCAGCACACAGGTCAGGAGCAGAGGAAGGTGAGGGGTAACGATTTCCTCAAGAGCCTACACATGGATGGTGACATTGTGAATAGCTTATGGCCCTGTCATGACAGCTGGTTTACAGTTCATTTCACAAGAATTACATGCTAAAACACAGGATAGCAACTGTTCACCCTTGATAATGCACCACAAAGACATTCTCCAACTTCTCAAATTAAGATGCTTTACTTCAATTCCTTCCAAATTCATAAAAAAATATATGCACACATAAAAAATGAAATATAATCATAACATACATTTTGGTTATTTAGTTTATGATTGGTCAACTGAATGGTTTCTTCCAATGTATTCGCTTGAGTTGTATTTAAAAACTTGTTGATAAATAAGAATTGGACATGCAAGGCATCATTGATGGACAGTAGGCTTGACAGCGGTCAATTTCATGCTGAATGATGGGATTTCTCGATTCCTAGGTGCACATAAAGCTTCCATCAGATTTCCATGCGTGAATTAATTTAGACTTTGCTGTATGTAACATTTCAACATCTCACCACGTGCATTTTTCCACAGATGAACAAAATACATGTCCTGACCTAAAATGTGAATTGGTTGACTTTCCACAGAACCTGTCTGAAACTGCTGGGTTTCCACCATTTTATTTTCTTATTATGAACATTGACAGTACTAAATTCATTGGACAGTGTTCACAATGTGGCTATCAAATAATCTGATCAAATAAAACACAACATGGGAGGCACGGTTGGCAAAGCGCAACACTTTTTCAAAGCCAGCAATCAGGGCCGGGGTTCGAATCTCATGCTGTCTGGAGTTTGTACATTCTCCCTGTGTCTATGTGGGTTTTCCCTGGGGGCTTCAGTTTCCTCCCACTGTTCGAAAAGTACCGGGGTGTAAGTTAATTGGATGTAAATTGGGTGTCACAGACTCATGAGCTGAAATGGTCTGTTACCTTGTTGTATGTCTCAATTTAAAAAAAACACAGCTTGACAATATTGTGAATGGCCCCACCCCTGACCACACACATTTACTCAGAGGAGCAGATAAAATGCTCCCACATAGCTGAAATATATCATGGACTGATGCAGCTTTGATGTAGGAAGCTGCTCCTTGTCTGCTTCCCTTGTTTAACTCCTCATCAACCTCTGTGCTGACCACCACAGTGCAGGGATGGGAGACAGGCTCTGGATCTGACCTCCTGCTCTACTGCTGAACTTACACCAAAGCCTAGAATGGCTTCTAATCTTACAGAGCTGTACCCTGGTGGTGTATTCAATGTGGTTCCATTTTATGGAATGGGACAGCTGATCCTCATTTAAATTCCTGTCAGGTTTTGGTTTCTGTTAAGTTATGTTTATGTATGTAATTAAATTACAATAGTTTAATGTATCTAATATCAGAGACATTTGAAACAGTAAAGATACTTTTGATAAGCATCAAGGGTTGCCATGTAATGTGCTCTCTTCCACGTGGGAAGTTCTGGTCACCACACCCAGCAAGTGGGACAACTGTGAAATGGAGGCTTCTGATAGGCTAACCCTACAGATACCAGCAGCAGGAGTTAGGATTGGAGCTGGGGTGGGTACAGGGCCAAATTAAGCTGGTCCATTGGATTGAGAGCAATTCTGCCCATCAGCTCAATCTCGGTCAAACTCAATTGTCATTACCCTAAATAAACATAATGCTGGGGAAACCCACCAGGTCAAACAGTGTCATTCATTCCCCTGTTCTTGTTTGTTGCCCCTCAGAACATGGGTTCCTTATTTTATAGAACAATAGAACCATAGAACACTGCAGTACAGAAACATGCCCTTTCATCCTTCTTTTTTTCTTCTTTGGCTTGGCTTCGCAGACGAAGATTTATGGAGGGGTATGTCCACATCTGCTGCAGGCTCATTGGTGACTGACAAGTCCGATGCGGGACAGGCAGGCACGGTTGCAGCGGTTGCAAGGGAAAATTGGTTGGTTGGGGTTGGGTGTTGGGTTTTTCCTCCTTTGTCTTTTGACAGTGAGGTGGGCTCTGCGGTCTTCTTCAAAGGAGGTTGCTGCTCGCCAAACTGTGAGGCGCCAAGATGCATGGTTGGAGGCGATATCAACCCACTGGTGGTGGTCAATGTGGCAGGCACCAAGAGATTTCTTTAGGCAGTCCTTGTACCTCTTCTTTGGTGCACCTCTGTCTCGGTGGCCAGTGGAGAGCTCACCATAGAACATGATCTTGGGAAGGCGATGGTCCTCCATTCTGGAGACGTGACCCACCCAGCGCAGTTGGGTCTTCAGCAGCATGGATTCGATGCTTGCAGACTCTGCCAGATCGAGTACTTCGATGTTGGTGATGAAGTCATTCCAATGAATGTTGAGGATGGAGCGGAGACAGCGCTGATGGAAGCGTTCTAGGAGCCGTAGGTGATACCGGTAGAGGACCCATAATTCGGAGCCGAACAGGAGCATGGGTATGACAACGACTCTGTACACGCTGATCTTTGTGTGTTTCTTCAGGTGGTTGTTTTTCCAGACTCTTTTGTGTAGTCTTTCAAAGGCGCTATTTGCCTTGGCGAATCTGTTGTCTATCTCTTTGTCGATCCTTGCATCAGATGAAATGGTGCAGCCGAGGTAGGTAAACTGGTTGACCGTTTTGAGTCCTGTGTGCCCGATGGAGATGTGGGCGGGCTGGTGGTCATGATGGGGAGCTGGCTGATGGAGGACTTTCAGGCCAAACATTTTGGCAGTTTCCGCAAAGCAGGACATCATGCGCTGGAGAGCTGGCTCTGAATGGGCAACTAAAGCGGCATCATCTGCAAAGAGTAGTTCACGGACAAGTTGCTCTTGTGTCTTGGTGTGAGCTTGTAGGTGCCTCAGATTGAAGAGACTGCCATCTGTGCGGTACCAGATGTAAACAGCGTCTTCATTGTTGAGGTCCTTCATGGCTTGTTTCAGCATCATGCAGAAGAAGATAGTAAAGAGGGTTGGTGCGAGGACGCAGCCTTGCTTCATGCCGTTGTCAATGGAGAAGGGTTCGGAGAGCTCATTGCTGTATCTGACCCAACCTTGTTGGTTTTCGTGCAGTTGGATAACCATGTTGAGGAATTTTGGGGGGGCATCCGAGGCGCTCTAGTATTTGCCAAAGCCCTTTCCTGATCACGGTGTCAAAGGCTTTGGTGAGGTCAACAAAGGTGATGTAGAGTCCTTTGTTTTGTTCTCTGCCCTTTTCTTGGAGCTGTCTGAGGGCAAAAACCATGTCAGTAGTTCCTCTGTTTGCGCGAAAGCCACACTGTGATTCTGGGAGGACATTTTCGGCGACACTAGGTATTAGTCTATTAAGGAGAATCCTAGCGAAGATTTTGCCTGCAATGGATCCTTCTAGACTGTGCCAAACTATCATTCTACTAAGTCCCACTGACCTGCACCTGGACCATATCCCTCTATACCCCTCCTATCCATGTAGCTGTCCAAATTTTTCTTAGATGCTAAAATTGAGACTGCATTCACCATATTAGCTGGAAGCTCATTCCACCCTCCCACCACTCTCTGCGTGATGTTCCCCTTAATGTTCCCTTTAAAATTTCACCCTTAACCCATGTCCTCTAGTTTTATCTCTCCTAACCTCAGTGGAAAACATGGGGCATAGAATAGTACAGTACAGCCACAGGTCCTTCACCCTTCAAGTTCCTGGTGACCACAATGCCCATCTTAACCAATCAAATCTGTTGGAAAATGAAGAGGCTATTTAAAGCAGCAAACTTACTTCTTCTGATGGACTCTTAGCATTGCTATGAATTTGTATCCCTGCTTCTTCATATGTCTGTCTAAATATCTTTTAAATGTTGCAATTGGATATGCATCCACCACCTTCTTTGGCAGTGGATTCCAGTCCCTCTCTGTGTTAAAACACTTGACTCAGAAATCTCCTTTAAGCTTTCTGCTCACTTTACAACTGTGCCTTCGAGTATTTAATTGTTCCACCCTGTGAAAAATGATGACCTACTCTACTTATGTCTTTCATAATTTTATATCACCATCTCCCCTCAGCCTACAGCACGCCAGAGAAAACAGACCAGAAAGGGCATTTTTTCCTTCACAAATTATTTCCCTTAATTGAGTAATGTTGGAGAGAGTGCAACATCTTGATTATCTGCTTGTAATGTTCTCCTTTGCCCGACAAGAGGAGCCCTGCGTTCTCTAACGTGTCAAGGGTTAGCTTCTTTTGAATAATCATGCCAAGGTCCAAGGATCAGGAACAGTGGGAGAGGAGGACTTGCATACTGTTTCGGGAGTTAAGATGCAGAAGACCTTGGGTAATAGCATGAATGTAGGTCACAGTTTTTTAGCAATGATTAACTTTCTGAAATAAAGTGTACATGAAAATGATCTCAAAATTACAAAGGAAAAATGCAGCTGGATTGTAAAGTCACCCCAGATCTGATTGCATTAAAGCTATGTGCTCCAGTGGGAGTTTATGCATATTGACCTTCCTTCCTTCTTTTCTTTCTTTCTTTCTTTCTTTCTTTCTTTCTTTCTTTCTTTCTTTCTTTCTTTCTTTCTTTCTTTTTCTTTCTTTATCTCCCTCTTTCTTTCTATTTTACATTCTTTCATTCTATTTCCTTTCTTTTTCTCTCTTTCTTACTATTTCTCTTTCTCTCATTCTCTCCCTTTCTTTCTTTCTTTAACTCTCTCTTTCTCTCTCTCTTGCTTCTCACCTCCACTCCCTGGGATTGAGGATGGCTCACTTCCACTCTGTTTTTGTGGTTCAAATGTGGCTGGTATTGCCACAAAAGACACTATCACAGATGGGGTGGGAGGCGTTTGACATGATAGATTGGTAGGATGCTTGTGAGGTGCTGTACTCCTTCCCCTGCACGTACAGGATTTTTTGTGTGCTTCAAGTGCATGGACCTCAAGTTCTCAAAATGACCTTGCTGGATGATGTATTTTTTCAGGCAGGCTTCGAGCACATCTTTGAACCTTTCCTCTGATCATCTGTGTGGTGATGTGTTTCCTCCATTGTATATAGTTATCAATGTCAGTTGTATAAATGGGGCTAGCCCACCCACGGATGATTCATACCCTATGACTCCTCCCCCCATGGTCCTGGGCCATAAAATGTGAACCACCTTTCCCTTGCCGCCATTCCTATCCTGGGATCTGGGCCAGCAAGGTTCTTCTGTGTATTAAAACCTATCGTTTCCTCAGCTTGTCTCTGTGGTTACTGGTAGTGCCCTACAACCTTGTAATCTCTTCCCAATAACAGAGCTCCAAACCTCTGGCCTGCTTATCAACCTGTATCTTTCCTTTTTTTTTTACCATAACATTAAGCCATCACAATTAGGTGAAATGTTACTGAGGGCTTGAAATTTCTGAGGTACAAATTCATAGCAATGCTAAGAGTCCATCAGAAGAAGTAAGTTTGCTGCTTTAAATAGCCTCTTCATTTTCCACATTTTATGTTACTGTTATGTTAGTTTCAAGGGAATTGTTGCAGTCAATGTTGAGGGGAAACAATTCTGCCACAGGGTATATTTCCTTGGCAGTGAAAGATCTCTATATGAGAAACAGAACTATACCAGTCAGGTTCCAGAATTAATGGAACTGTTCTCAGAAATCATATGTGTGCATAGCATCACACCATGTTAAGGGCACAGCTGCCTCCTACATAAATATTGCCATATTTTATTGAAGATTGGATTTCAACAAAGGGATTGAGAAGCCACCCTTGGTTCATAATAGATTGGAGAGAACTTTTAAAGTGTGTCCAGGGGCTTCGAGGATAAGGAGTGCCTGTTGCTGCCATCAACAGTTTGTCCAAGAACAAGTTCAGTGCTTTTTGGGTGCCAGACCTACTTTGCCTCCCCATGATTCATTGGCTGAACACAATGGGTCTCCCTGCCAGCGTGGATTCAGTGTAATGGGAATGCTTCCTGTGTTGGATCCATTAAACACACATGATGCACTGTATCCAGGAACCAAACTCTGCTGGAGAAATTCTGACCATCTGTAAACATAATCTTCCCCAACCCAAAGGGGTCCTCAGCTTTAATGTTGCTGAGTGGAACAGCCTGGGACATTCAGTTTCATATACAAGATGATGGAGTCATAGCCTGTTGTCAGCCTTCAATCTAATAACTTTCATGCAACAGAGATAAAAGCAGAATATGTCAGGATCACCTGGACAAAAGCAATATATACATCAGACTGCTTTTCATCGATTACAGCTCAGCCTTCAACATCATCATTCCCTTAGTACTGGTCAGCAAGCTTCAAAACCTGGGGCTCTGGGCCTCCTTCTGCAACTGGATCCTTGACCACAGTTGGTGTGGTCAGTAACAACATCTCCTCACTGGCAATCAATGTAGGTGCACCTCAAGGATGTGTACTTAGCTCACTATTCTACCCTGTCTACACCCATTACTGTGTGGCTTGGCACAATTCAAATGGCACCTACAGATTTGCTGATGACACCATGGTGGTCAGCAGAATCACAGATGACAACAAGGAAGCAAACAGGAGTTGGATAGGATGGCTAGTTGCAAGGTGTCACAACAACAAATTGGCACTCAGTGTTCAGCAAAACTAAGGAATTGATTGAGGACTTCAGGAAGGGGAAAACAGGAGAACACAAACCAGTCCTTAACGAGGGGTCAGCAGTTGAGAAGGTAAAGAACTTCAAATTCCTGAGTGTCAACATCTCTGAATACCTATCTTGGGGCCATCATATTGATGAAGTTACAACAGCAGCTCTATTTCTTTAGGAGTTTGCAAATTTCTACAGGTGTTGTGTGGTGAGCAGTATGACTAGTTGAATCACTGTCTGCTATAAAGGTGCCAATGCTCAAGATAAGAAAAAGACTACAGAGGGTGTAAACTTGGCCAGCGCTATCATGGGCATTAATTTTCATTCCATTATGAACAGTATCCCAAGAAAGCAGCCTCTATCTTTAAAGGGTCCTCACCACCAGGCCATTTTCTCACTGTTGCCATCAGGAAGGAGGTAAAGGAGTCACTCCCTATCCTTCTTCCTGCCAACAACTCATTTGTGGGCCCACAGAATATGAAAGTGTGTCCCAAATTATAGAAATTATAGAATGAAAAACCTGGAAACGACGTCTTGAATTCCAATTAATGACTTTATTCCCATGGCCTTGCACAACACTGTCTGATTTTTTTCATGTTATTCCATTCCCACTGCAAAAATTGATTTTATTTGATGGCTCCCTTCACTTGCAATCTCCCAATTCATCTACATACAGGAATAATGTACTATTTATTTAGGAAAAGTTAAATATAACTACCTTGCCACATAATGATGAAAATGTTGAATTTTGCAGGGCAACCTTTAACTCTCTCGTGGGTTTTGATTAACGAGCCTTACCAAGCTCACTACCAAATCATAAATCCTTTCAGCACTCACACAAGGACTGTCAAATGACTCTGCTGTGATTTTAAAGAGATTTGGTCCACATTTTAAATCAAAATAACATAATTTGAACTTTTTGGATGTCAAAAAAATGGTTTAAAATCTCATTTGAAAGATTGAAGAGAGGCAAGTGTTACAAATGGATATAGAATGGATTAACCTGACGAGATAGAGAAGGGAACAGGGGAGAGGTCATCTAAGGTTGGGCACAAGATCACTTCCATCCTACAAAATCATTGATTTTGTGTTATTACACTATAATTCAACTCACTGAATAAAATTTGAGTAGGATAAAATTAAAAGAAATATTCATTTTTATTTACATTTAAGTTTTTATTTATTTTATTTTAAATTTAAATTTAAATTTTTTAAAATTTAGACATATTGCATAGTAACAGGCCATTTGTTCCTCGTGTCCATGCCGCTCAATTTTCACCCAATTAACATACACCCATGACACGTTTTGAACGGTGGGAGGAAACCCACACAGAAACAAAGAGAATGTACAAACTCCTTACAAACAGTATGGGATTCGAACTCAGGTCCCGATTGCTAGTGATGTAAAGGCAATACACTAACAGCAATGCCAACCATGCCACCCCAAATGATTTATAACATTATAGACAAAAACTCTTCACAACTAATGCACAACTGAATTGCTGTAATGTCAGTAACCGTTAGTTGGTCTCTGCCTGCGATTCTGATGAGGCCCAGGATTTCCAAGATATTCCTGCCACAAAGTAAGTGGAACTGTCCAAAGTCATGATGAGCTGGTAGAAGTGACAAATGCACACAAATAAAACTGTTCTGCAGTTTTTTTTTAACACCAGAGCAACAGGTACATTTTTATATTGGACACGCAGGCCTGTTAGACTGTACTTTGAAAACACTATTCTTTCCAGCGTTCAGCTTTCCAATAATTTCATAAACACTTTATCACAGGTTGAATTTCCATTCTCTTGAACTGAAGGTAAAAACCTTCTGTTAGTTAGATCAATTCAATGATAGACAACTATATACGAGGAGCCTAGTACAGCAAATTAACCTTCCAATCCATGGAGCACCAAACCATATGCAGGAGAAAGATCCAACCGGAGGCAGCTCACGGTTAGTTTGTGCAGAATGAAATAATGGGTCATTGTGGACTGATGACAAGGAACTGTGACCATAGAATATTTAGAAGGGATTAGATTACAGTTCAGTGATTGTACGTTTATTGTTAACAAACATCAAGCTTGCCAAAAGAAATACTATTGTTACGAAACAAACTTGAAAAAATGCCATTAGCTGGGCTGGACACATCTCCTGAGAAAGTGCACGACAGGTTCATGGGAGGGTTCACAATGGAACATCAAATATTTGGACCAAGATCCCACCAACTGCAGGCTGGAGCACAGCACAGGACCCAAGGGCTTTTCTTCCACTGCTTCACCAAGTGCAGAGCCTGTGCAGCAGCTCGGTGAAGTCCTGACGTCCAGCAGAGAAGTCTGAATAGCTTTAAATGAGTGAGAGACTTATGGAGTTGTACAGGCCTTACATCCAGCAAATCCGTACAGACGATCAAACACTATCCATGACACATCCCACTGAATTCTCCCCATATTTCCATCAACTCTACCCAGCATTGTGTGTGTGTGTGTGTGTGTGTGTGTGTGTGTGTGTGTTTATTGAACTGAGTGGTAGGGGGAGATGAGGGAACAGAAGACCTTGCTGTTATCAGACTCTTGAATGAACCTCACTATAGTAAAATGGCATTGCCTTTTCTCTGTACCAACTGATTCCTCTCTGTAACTCTGCACTTCTGCACTGTGTCATATTTGTAGGAGATATATATATGGTTATGGTTATATGATGGAAAACTGGTCTGCTTACAAAATACCCTCTATCGCTGTACCTTGGTGTATGGGACAATAAATTTGAACTTGATTTAACTACTTTAGTCTGTTCTCTGATGGGGGTTAGATGTCAATAATCACTATTTTGAATGATGGGTCCCTCCTTCCAATAAAGATGGAGATAAAAAATTTTACCGCAGTTATTTTATTTAATGAAGTTTATTCTGAGGAGCAACTCTTAACTGAGATTATAACTTTTCAAAGGATTTTGAAAACACAAGTGCAATTCTTATAAACAAGAGAAAAATACTCTTAGTAAGGAATTGCAAATGAGTGTTTTCCATCACATGACTGAGGCTGATGAGTAGGTTTTATGCCTTCATCTATAACACCTCCTTGCTCTCACTGTCTTCTGATTTTCAACTGTTCTTGTATTTGTTTTTATAATTATCTAGTGTCAACCCCTTCTGTATGGATTATCTTGTAACTGTAGAAACAGCAGGTTTTGTTGTATTGTTATCTGTGATCAGGTCAAGTCGATGGGATATCATAGTTGTAATCAGGTCATGTCAATGAGATGGAGAAAAGATAATAGTTAGAGGACAAAACTATTTAACAAGAAGCATCTTGAACTTTGGCCATTGTCTTCTTTGATGCTAAAACGCTAAGGTTAGCAATAAACACCCTGGTCAGTGAATAGCCATCACAGGGCTACCTGTCGTGCACTTTCATCACAGACAGAGAACACTGAGTTAATATTACAGGTGAAAAATCTTTTTTTTTTCTATTTGTATGCAACTGGCCAATTCGTCCTTCACAGACACTAGCCCCTTTCGTACTGCCAAACTGCTGTATTCCTGTAGACATGACACATTTTAGGAAGCCAGCTTACGTGTTCACATAAAGCCGAAAAACCAGGCTCCATGAGTCCTTTTACACTGCAAGCTGGCTTCCCGAAGCAAAAGAGACAGGATGTGTATCGCAACAGCGTCAGCGTCAACTGTGATGTAATACATGTGTGGACGGAAGTGTCATTGCTGTGCACTCAAATTGATGTTGGAACAACATCTGTGTTTTTTGTACCTTCTGTGCAGTCTTAGAACTCAATCACCGTAATTAAGCAAGTCATTGGTATTGATGGAGTTGCTACAATTTGAATTTCCTGCACTTACATCACAATGCCATCAGCCCCTCCTGTTTCGACCTGACAACACAGGTTGACCATTTTAGATAGGTCCTGCAGCACATTGCTCCACTGCTAATAGTACACCCACCCACCCCCCACCGAAGGATCGAAGACGGGTAAGTCTAGACCACCCAAGCTGGCTTTTCAGCTCCGTGTAACAGACTGACTGACCTTCTGGGCATTACTGAAACTCTGCTTTGCGTTTCAAGTTTAGTAACAGCTCTGACCTGCTTGTCACAGCTCTTCATGGTGACATCAGAGGAAGTGGTAGGATGTACAGGCACTTGATATCTCTGAAGGGACTCTCTTTTGCTTTTCTTTGTCATTTTGAGAGGGGCACCAGACATCTATGTCAAGAAGGTAGCTAATATCATAAAGAACCCCTACCACTCTGGTCACCACCTCCTCTTGCTCGTACCTTTGAGCAAGAAAAGATTCTTTCCAACAGAATATTCCTTGGTTCACTAATTAGGGGCTGCTCCATTACCATAAAGTGACTGTCTGCAGATCCCTTTTTTACACCAGTACTCACTCTAAATATTTACTGCAAATATGTGCATTGTCTTTTTTTAATTAGGTTCACTAATTATGATTTTGTTTACAAATACCTCTTCAGCTGCAGCAAGTAAGAATTTTGGTGCATATGTACATGGTACAATATATATAACAACAAACATTACCAGCATTTTTAACACTGTGCAACTTCACAGGACCCTACCCTAATACCACAAGGAAAACCTTATGTAAATTAAACAAACATAAAGAACCAAAACTATATAGAGTCACTGACCTTTAAAGGTATAACCCCAGAGTAACGTAAAGTAAAATGAAAAGAGACATCTTCTGCGCTCCGACTCACCTCATTTATCTCAGTCATATCACTATTGATATGGATTTTTTACCTTTCTTCTATTTGGAAGGGGTGTAACTATATCTGCGTACCTATATGTTGCAGATAAGGCTGCCATACCCCAACAAATGTGTCACATTTCCTCTTAAATTGTATGTAATTTTCTCCAGGGGAATACAACTCTGTATTTCTGTATTCCATCGTGTAATATTTGGTTGGGTGTCGGACTTCCATGTGACCACTAAACATTGCCTGGCTACCGACAAGGTGACCTTCACAAACTGAATTTGGTATCTGGACAATTTAAAACACACATCCATAACGTTTCCCAAAAAGAACAATTCAGGATCCTGTGGAAAATCCACCTTTTTAATTTTTTTTCAGACTGTCCTCCAGGTCCTCCAACAAGGATCTCACCTTTGTACACAGCTAGGCTAAATAGGTAAAGATTCCAATCTCCACACCACACCTAAAGCACATTGCCGAAATTTCTGGTTTGGATTCATGTAATTTTTTGTTGTGTGAGGTACAGTTGATCCAAGAAATTATATTGCACCAACCTATACCTGGCATTAATGACTGCTGTCATGTTGTCACGACACAGGTCTGACCAGCGCCGCTCGTGGATTGTTGTGCCCAAGTCTGTCTCCCATCTTTCCCTTGCCTTATGTAAGCCCAGCTTTGGACCCTCACTTTGGAATGGGAAATACATTATAGAAATAAACACGCATATTCCCCCTTCAAATTAGAATCTCCATGTCACTTCACACAGGTAGGGTCATAGGCAGTCCTAAATTATCCCTTAAGAAAGATTTTAACTGAAGATAGCAGAAGAAGGTTTTATTTGACGAATCATACATTCCTCAGCTGTTCAAATGACATGAGTTGCCCTCGTTCATAACAATCTTCGAAAAAGCTGATCCCCTTCTGTCACCAGGTGTCCAGGATCTTATTAACCAGAGTCATAGGTATTAATTTATTCTGGGACAAGGGCATTTTAGGAGACAACCTCAACTTTAGCCCAATACATTGATGTAGTTTTTTTTTTCCATGTCTGAATTACATGTTTTGATATGGGGTTATTGGTTTCCCTTAATATCAATTTAGCTTCCCACTTATATATTAACTCTCCTGCTATATTTTATGCTGTTTTGTGCAGTCCAATTTGTCCCCAGGAGGGGGTACCACCTCCCTTGTAGAGAGAAGCGATAAACCTCAACTGGGCCACCCAATAGTATTTTTTGAAGTCTGGTAATTTCAGACCTCTCAGTCCATAACCTTCATGGAGACCCTAGCCACCTTCTCATTCCACAAGTACTTCCTGACATATCTGTTGAGTGCTTTAAAGAAGCCCTGGAGCAATGGGATGGTTAAGAACTGAAATGGATATTACAGTCTTGGCATCACTTTCATTTTAATACTATTAAGCCTGCCTACCAAAGTCATGGGCAGGGTTTTCCACCTATCCAAAGGCTCCTCAATCTTCTGAAGAAAGGGAGATAATTGAGTTTATACAAATTACTCAAATCCTTAATGCCTCCTTGCGGCCATTTAAACTAGCTCCCTTGTTAGTACTGTCTGTAATCCCACTTTGTCAAGGGCATGATTTCACTTTTATCTTGAACCCAGAGATCTTGCCATAATCTTCCAATGTTGACCTCAGCCTGGCCAACGATCCCTCAGGGTGGGTCAAATATACTAGCACAACATCCGCAAATAAATTGATTTTGTGCTCCTCCTGGCCCACCTTAAACCCCTTTATTTCTGGATCTCATTGGATGGCTTCTGCCAATGGTTCAATAGCTAATATAAACAACGCTGGGGATAGTGGGCAACTCTGCCTACTGGATCTACCCAGCAGGAACACTGGAGACACCTACCTGTTACTATTTTAGCTTGGGAATTATTGTATAGTGTTTTGACCCAATTAATGAATATTGTCTCAGAATAAATTTCTCCAGTACTTTGAACAGGAAGTCCTATTCCAGTCTTCCAAAGGCCTTCTTCTAGTCCAAAGCCACAGCTACACTTGGATCCACCCCTGACTGTGCCAAATGCACTATATTGAGTATTTTACATGTTTTCTGCTGATTGCCTCTTTTGTACAAATCCAGCTTGGTCTGGATTTGTCAACTTTGGCAAATATTGCACCAATCTATTGGCCAATGCTTCTGATATCATTTTATAATCCACATTCAATAACAAAATGGGCCCATAGGAGGAGGGATTCAGTGGATCCCTATCCTTTTTCAAGATCACCATAATAATTGCTGATGAGAAAGACTCCAGGAGAGTATGTGTCTCTGTCGCCTGATCCACCACCTTCTTAAAAAGGGGTATTAAGAGATCTTTGTAAAATTTGATGGGGAACCCATCCTCCCCCAGTGACTTGTTGGCCTGTAATGAGCCCAATCCTTTCTCGATCTCTTCTCTAGAGAAGGGAGCACTCAGCCCCCCTCATTCACCCTGATCCAAATTTGGTAATTCTAATGTAAGCAAGAAATCATCTATGTTAATGGAATCTCCCGCTGATTCTGATTTATACAATTCTTTATAAAAATTTCTAAATGTTTTGTTTATTTCCTTTGGTTTATGTGAAATCTTGCCCTACCCTCATTTAGATCAGATTGATTGTTCTTGAGACGTCTTCCACCCTCACCTGTCAGGATAAGACTTTATGGGGCCCCAGCTCATAATACAGTTGCCTACATCTTAAGATCAATTTTTCTGACATATGTTTGGATTGTATTATATTTGAGCATTTTATAATTTAATAATTTTAAAATGTAATTTACAGCAATGTTTGCACTGTGACGCTGCCACAAAGCGACAAATTTCATGACACGTTCATGACAATAAATTCTGATTGATTCTGAGAATCCTTTCAATAGAGGAGATTTGGTGCTAAAGGTTTGGAAGGAGAATATTCGATCATTTGTCCTCCTCTCTTCAGATGAGAAACGGTTAATGTAGTGGACAGCACAAATGCTATTACAATGCGCTAAGTACTATGGTTTGAATCCAGCACTGTCTGTAAGGAGTTTGCATGTTTCCCTATGCCTGCGTGGATTTACTCCAGGTGCTCACATTTCCTCCCACCCTTTATAATATACAGGGGGTTGTAGGTTAATTGGGGTATTTGGGCAGCATGGGATTGTGGGCTAGAAGGGCCTGTTACTGTGCTGTATAGCTAAAGTTAAATGTAAAAGCTTTATACTGAGTACCATCAATAATTCTGTTTTATTCCAAAATCCTTCTTACTGCAAAGGCAATTTGGGGCACCCTGTTTTGGTTAACTCCACTCCATAAATATAAAGCTCCATTAACACTCTATGATGGGCAGTTAACTGACTTTGTTGCTATTTCCCTGAAGCCTGATACAAGTTGAGTATCTTCTTTAATGCTCCATGCCCCATTGGAAAATTCAAGGAGATATTCACACTTGCGTGTCAGGTAAGTACTGGGGGATTATTTTGCTGTCAAAAGGTGTTATGATTCAGATCAAAACTAAAACCTGTTGGAGTTTTCTCCAAAATTGTGCAGGGAATTTCTTTGGCAATCTTGGGCAAAGCAGATCCATCAACCAATATTATCACCATTGTACTCTCCAAAGCTTGAGGGTGCTGAAGATGAAATGGGATGGAAGTGGTACGTAAGTCAAATCAGGAGAATGTTGGCCAGTTAGCTGAAATGGGCTTTTAACTGAGTCACATTAATTCAAATGTAATTGCCTGGGATGTTCTTCAAGGCAAGATATATTAGGATAATGACATTTCCTCTTATTTTGGCTGAGAGGCTAGGGTCCAGGCATGTATCTAATGTGGGATCCCAATGAACCATTGTAGTGGTTAGTTTACCTCAACTGTGTTGATGCTCCACTAGGCAGGATCTCCAGGAAGCTCAGAAGCAAGACTATCAGGAGAGACCCCTCAGAATGGGCTGCAGTGCGAGGCAGGTGGAATATTACAGAATTGCAGTGGACAGATGTTCTATATTATCAAAATTATTTATTTCACCATTTGGTCATTCAACTTGATATGGACCACCATTGGAGTTTACATGAAATGTAAGGATCTCCAGATGTCACAGGGTAACATGGACCACATGGTGGTTGGTCTGTTGTTAAAGGCTTCATTACATTTTAATTCATGAAGTGGAAGGTTTTCTATGTAACAAATCTCAAAGTTAGCATCTCTATATTTCCTGGGTCACATACTTTACACAAGGCCACAAGATGGTCATGGACTGTTTAAGACTTTTTTTTGGGGGGGACACTTCTTGTACATATTTAAAAGGCTAGTGAGATTAACAGAGGAAATTCTGGGTTACATTTGGAATTTTATTTTTATGAGACCCTGCTTTTGATTTCTTCGAAGTCATGGAAAGTGAAGTTCACAGTAAGAAGCAGGAAAATGATATTTCTGTGAATCCACGGAGTTACAAAAGAACATGATGCAGTGAAAGAACTTTTGTGTATATATTTCCCCAATGCCCAATAATAGTTTGGATGAGGGATGATCTCAAAAGAGGTTTACAAAATCAAGAGAAGAATAGATTGGGTGAACACAGAGAATCTATTGCTCAGCGTGGGGTCATTAGTAACCAGAGGATATAGGTTTACGGTGAAGGTGAAGAGATTTAACAGTAACATGAGGGGTGATTATTTTACACAGAGGATGGTGGATATATAGAATGCACTGCTTGAGGAAATGGTTCAAACAGTGGACAGCTGGGTTTAGAGGTATATGGGCCAAAAGCAGGCAAGTGGGATGAATGTGGGTGGGACATTTTGGTTGGCGTGGGCAAGTTAAGCCAGAGGGCTTATTACCATGCTGTATGACTCTATGACTATTACACATTTCCAACAAGATATGGTAAAAAAATCTTCCATCGCTTTGGACACTTTGGCATTCACCTGCATTATGGGATATAGGCGTTGATGGAAAGGCCACCATTTATTGGCTATTGTGAAATGATCTTGGAAACCACTGCTCCCTTTCTAAGCAGCTCCCTTCAATTTAGTGTATGGGAGTTCATGGGTTTAGACTGAGCAATGACGAAGGTATAGTTATATAATTCCATATCAGGATTGTGAATGTTGGAAAATGTGTTGTTGCCTTACATACACTGCCCTCGCTTGTCTAATGGTTTGGGTCATGGGTTTAGCAGGTGCTGTCATTGTAAGTAAAATCAAATGAAAAACCTACAGAAGCTGGAAAAGTGGAGCAAAAAATAAAACATGTTGAAAAATCGGCAAGCCAGGCAGTATACATGTAAAGGAAACTGTGTTTAGAGAACATGCTAGAGCGGTTAGAAATAGGAAGATAAGGCAGCTTACATGTGGCTGGGGTCATGGTGTAGTAGGAGGGCTTTAGGTTTCTAGATCACTGCGCTCTGTTCCAGAGAAGGTGGGATCTGTACCGACAGGATCTATTGCATCTGAACTGGAAGGGGATTAATATCCATGTAGGCAGGCTTGTTAGTATTGTCCCAATGGATTTAAATTAGGTTTGCAGGGAGAGGGGAACCAGAACGTAAGAGCAGTTATTGAGAATGTGGAGGATAAAGGACATGTGAGGACTGCATGTATAGACAGAAATCAAAGGTTTGTACATGATAGAAATTTTCTCAGGTATATTTACTGGTATTTTAATTCAAGGAGTATTGTTAGAAAGGCTGGCAAGTTTAGGGCTTGGATTGACATGGATTATAACATTATTGGTATTAGCAAGACTTGGTTGCAAGAGGGGCAGAACTGGCAGCTTAATGTTCTGGGGTTCAGTTACTTCAGAGATAATGCAGGGTGGGGGAAGATGAAAAGGGGAGGAGTGGCATTGCTAGTCAGGAAAAATATCTCAGCTGTGTGAAGTCAGGACAGCTAGGAGAGTTTGTCTACAGATGCCATTTGGGTGGAGTTGAAGAATGGGAAGGGTGTGAACACACAGGGTTGTATTATACACCACCCAATATGCAGGGAGAATTGGAGGAGCATTTCTGTGGAGAATAGCAGAAAGTTGTGATAGTAGGAGATTTTAACTTTCCACATATTGACTGGCACTACTTCAGGAAAGTTTTCTAAATCAATATATCGAGGTACCAAAGAGAGGATGCAATACTTGATCTCCTTTTAGGGAACAAGACAGGTCAGGCGGCAGATGTATGTGTAGATGAACCTTTTAGGTCCAGTGACCATAATGGCATTAGCTTCAAGTTAGTGATGGAAAAGGTTAAGTCTGGTCCTCATGTGGGGTTCTAAATTGGAGGTAGGGAAATTTTGTGGAAATGAGAAAGGATCTAGGAAGAATGGATTGGGATTAGTTGTTTTCTGGCAAAGATGTGTTAAGTAAGTGGAAGGTCTTCAAAGGCGACGTTTTGAGAGTGTACAGCTTGCATGTTCCTGTCAGGAATAAAGGCAAAGTTAACAGGTATAGGGAACCTTGGTTTTCAAAGGATACTGGAGATGTGGTTAAGAAGAAGAGGGAGGTGTATAGGAAGTATAAAGCAATAATGAACTCATACGGAACTTAAAGAGTACAGAAAATGTAAGAAAATACTCAACAGGGAAATCAGGATAGAAAAAATAAGACATGAGGTTGCTTTGGCAGATAATGTGAAGGTAAACCCAGAGGGTTTCAACAAGTATATTAAGAATAACAGGATAGTAAGGGACAAAATTGAACCCTTTGAGGATCAAAGTGGTCAACTATATGAGGAACCTCATATAATGGGGGAGATTTTTTTGCATCAGCATTTACTCAGGAAACAGGGATAGTGCATAGGAATAAGGGAAACCAACAGATATGTCATAGAACTTATGGAGATTAAGGAGGAAGAGATGCTTGCTGCCTTACAGTGAATAAAGGTAGATCAATCCCCCAGACTGGATATAATATTGCCTTGAGGGAGATTAGTGTAGAAATTATAGAGGCCCTGGAAGATATACTCAAAATGTCCTTAGTCACAGGTGAGGTGCCAGAGGACTGGAGGGTAGTTCATGTTGTCCCAATGTTTTTTTTAAAAGGCTCAAAAAATAAGACAGGTAATTAAAGGCTGATGAGCCTGACATCACTGGTAGGTAAATTATTGGAAAGAGTTCTGAGAGATAGGATAAATAGGTATTTGAACAACCATGGGCTGGTTAAGGACAGTCAGCATGACTTTGTGTCATGTTTAACGAATCTTGTAGAGTTTTTGGAGGAGGTTACCAAGGAGCTAGATGAAGAAAAAGCTGTGAATGTTGTTTACGTGGACTTTAGAAAAGCCTTTGACCAGGTCCCACATGGGAGGTTAATTCTGAAGGTTATGACACTAAGTATCCATGGAGTGGTTGTAAATTGAATTCGTAATTGGCTGTGTTGGAGAAAACAGAGAGTGGTAGTGGATGGTTACTTGTCAGACTAGAGGCTTGTGACTAGTGGTATGCCTCAGGGATCTGTGTGTGGGACAATTGTTGCTTGTTGTTTATATCAATGATTTGAATGATTATGTGGAAAATTGGACCAGAAAGTTTGCTGATGGCACAAATTGGAGGTGTTGTGGACAGTGAGGAAGATTTTCAAAGCTTGCAAAGGGATCTGGACTAACTGGAGAATGGGCTAAAAAAAAATGGAAGATGAAGTTTAATGCAGTCAAGTGTGAAGTGATGCATTTTGGAAGGGCAAACCAAGGTAGGACATACATAGTAAATGGTAGGGCACTGAGGAGTGTGGAGGAGCAAAGAGATCTGGGAATACAAATACATAATTTCCTAAAGGGGGTGTCTCAGGTGGTCAGGGTTGTAAAGAAAGCTTTTGGCATCTTAGCCTTTATAAATCAAGGTATTGAGGATAGGAGTTGGGATGTTATGTTGAAGTTTTGTAAGACTTTGATGAAGTCAAATTTGGAATATTCTGTGCAGTTCTGGTTGCCTAACTATAGGAAGGATATCAATAAGATTGAAAGAGTGTTTAGAAAATTTACTAGGATATTTCTGGGTCTTCAGGAGTTGAGTTACAGGGAAAGATTAAACAGGTTAGGACTTTATTCCTTGGAGCAAATAAGAATGAGGTGAGATTTGATAGAGTTTTACAAGATTATGAGAAGCATAGACAGAGTGGATGTGAGTAGGCTTTTTCCACAGATTGGGGGAGATAAACATGAGGGATCATAGTTTTAAGATAAAAGGGGAAATGTTTAGGGTGAACATTAGGGGAAAATTCTTCACTCAGAGAGTGGTTGGAGTGTGGACTAAGCTGCCATCTGATGTGTTGAGTGTGGACTCGATCTTGAGTTTTAAGAATAGATCAGATAGATACATGGATGGAAAGGACTGGAGGGTTATGGAATGGGAGCAGGTCAATAAGACTAGCAGAGTGGTGGTTAACACAGTCTAGAAGGGCCGAATGGCCTGTTTTCTGTGCTGTAGCGTTCTATGATTTTTTGATCTCAAACATTAACTTGTTTCACTTTCCACAGATGCAGTCTGGCCTGCTGTGTGTTTGCAGTATTCTCCGCTCTTGCTCTCAGACGAAATGTGAGTTACTGCAAATTCACTTCCAGCCACTGCATGCTTGCATTGTCGGGAGTGAACACCCATGAAGTTGTATGGAGAACCAGTGAAGTGAGTTGAATCCTGGATCTTGTTGAGCCTCTTGAGAGATATTGCAGTTGCACTCTTCCAGGAAATTGACAAGTCTTCTGACGGGTAATAGAAATCCAGATATCACAAAATGCCTTGGATTTTACTGGCCTGAATCTCTATCACTGGATTTACCTACTGAAGGGCTGTGGAGGGGTTAGGCAATGGACAGGGCGTTTCAAACTGATTTGTAAATGGACTTTTATTTGCTTGCTCAAATTGGTTTTAATTTGGTTCTCAGTGAAGTTCCAATGGCTTATTGCTCCAAATGGGAATAAATTCCCTGAAACATCCCTGCCCTGAGAAGCAATGGTCCTAACAGACTTCATCCTCACATCAATACAGGTGCTGGTGAAACAACTAAATAAATGGCTTCCACACTATCAGCCCACTACAGTTCCTTCAACATTTTCAGTCGATAAATCTAATTCACATCAGTGTTTTTGCTTCTTGTTACTTAAGATTCAAGGTTCTTTTATTGCCATGTAATAGTCGTCGTGGCTGTCCCTCATAGTCGAGGATGATGGCCTTCATTACATTGATCCACAGAGTGAAGACGCCTGTCCGGGTATTTGTTTAACGTGTACTTGATGTTGCAGTCTAAGAAGTGCACGATTCTTCACAAATCAACCAATTCCAATGGCATGGAAACCACGATGATTGGAGCTGATGGATTTTGTTGCAGACTTTGGCCTCTTTCATAGCTGTTGATTTCAGAGTAACTGAAATCATCGAGGACTTGGTTGGAGTGGCCTTTGTCAGGGACCTCACCCTCAACCTTACCGCTATGGAAGACCCGAGCAGGAGCATAGCTTCTGGCAGCATCACTCTCAGGATTACAGAACCACACAAGCTTCTCCGCCACGACAAGGTGACAACCCATGGAGAAGTGTCATGTAATAGTACAGAACGTGACACAAAATTGCTTTCTGTCTGCTCTAAAGCAGGCAAAGGGTCAGCATTAGCATCTCCTGGTGCCCCTTAGGGAGAAAGAGAAGCAAAGGAGAGTTTTCAAAGTCACTGAAAGCCCATGGATTCACCCCCAGTGCTTTTGCAGCCTCTGATCATCAACCAAGCTCCAAATCCAAACTTCCAACATGATCAAGAAGCCTTCAAAGCCAGAGGCCCATCGGGTGCCCTTTTTTCCTTCAGCACCCTCTCAAATAGTTGTTCCCACGAGTCTGTGCAGATCCCCTGACCGCAAGTCACCAACAGTTGCAGCCTGTGTGGGTCCTCCAGCCGCTGAGTCCTTCGCTGCTCCGCTGCCGTGGCCATCATCCTGTAGAGTCATCTCTTCTGATTTTAATTTTCAAAGGGGGATTTTCCTCCCCATTTTTAGTGGGCACCTTTCCACTCTTCCCTCCAGAGAGGTGGTGTGCAAAAGGAGGGAACTCTTGCTGCAAGTTTAGAGGGATGAGTTAGATCACACTCAGAGTAATTATACTCAGCCCCCTGAAGAAGGTCTCATCTGAATTGGCCACTGCATTTTACTTTATAAAAATGCTGCGTGACCTGCTGAGTTTCTCTAGCACTAGACCCCAACATCTGCAGACTTTTTGTTTACCTTAGAATGATGTGTACATATTTAATCTCCTTAATAATGGGAGAATACATTTGCCTTGAAAGTAGTTCCGAGAAGATTCATTAATTTGATTCCTGGAAGATGGACTGAATTTTCAACTACACAGGAGTCTCCATTCATAGAAGTCAAGCAGAGCAAAAGAGCAGAGACAACGTTCAGATCAACGCAATCTTATTAAATGGTGGAGCAGGCTCAAGCTGAAGGATTGGTCACACTTGCTCCTATTTCTTAAGTTTTCATCTCATGTTATTTAAGGAATCCATTACTGTCTTAATTGTTTTAATGCATATCCTAAGGCTGTCATTCAAGTCTGCGAAATACAGGGCAGCATCGTCTGGCTGATCAGCAGTGTCAGGGATTGACCTGAGATTGGGAGCTGGATTTAACTGTGGTTCCTCTTTAGCCCTGTGGAATTCATCCATACTGCAAGGGGCTCCATCTTGTGGCCCACCTTGGACAGAATGAACAAAACCAAGATAGACAAGACAGTTTTTACTGGCTAAACTCGCTTTTAATTATGGATAATGAGAGCATTCAACTCATCACGTACACTCATTATTACAGTATGAAATATCTTTAAAAAGTACTTGCATCATTGCATTTTAGTTTGTTCCAAAATTGTCTCTAATCCTGAAGTACGTATGAGGGATTTTATGGTCATAATCCTCGGTACAATGTGCAGACACATCGGTATGTGAAATACACCAAAAACAATGGTAGAAATTAAATTAGCCCAAATATGCTGACATAAAAATAGATAATAAATATAAAAGGCTAAAAAATATTCACTGTTGCAGTTAGTGCAAAGAAAAATGATGTTTCAATAGTGCAATCAGATTGTTTAGTGGTACTGAAGGTGTTTATGTTCAGGGTAGTAGAGAGTGGATCAATCCTCCTAGCTGTTGGAAAAGAAATGTTCTTTAATCTAGAGGTGCTGGATTTCAGATTTAAGTCCATATGACCATAGGATATAGGACCCATTGCTATTTAGCCCATTGAGTCTGCCTCGTCATTTAATCATGAACTGATCCATTTTCCCTCTCAGCCTCACTGCCCGGCCTTCTCCCCATCACCTTTGATATCCTTCAATCCTGAAGTTGTGCCCTCTTGCTCTGGACTCTTCCACCATGGGAAACAACCTTTCTACATCTACTCTCTCCCTGCCTTTTTACATTCAAAATGTTAAAATGAGATTCCCTCCTCATTCTCCTAAATTCCATTGAGTACAGGCCAAGAGCTGTCTCCTCCTATGATAAACCTTTCATTCCCACAATCACCCTTATGAACATTCTCAGAACCCTCTTCAAAGTCAACACATCTTTTCTTAAATGAGTAGCCCAAAACTGCTCACAATACTCCAAGTGAGATCTCACCAGTGCCTTATAAATCCTCAACATCACATCCCTGCTCTTATACTCCATTCCTCTTTAATACAATTGAATTGAAGGTACTTCGGTGTCTTCTGCCCAAAGATTGCGGTGACAGAATCACTGGCAGAGAATAATACACAGCACAGAAAATCCTTCATTCTTGTGCCAGGGTTTTTAAAGAGTTCACTAACTAACCTGACTGCTTGTTCTCTGTTTTCATGTTAAAACTACATCCATGTCCATTTTGATAGTGCCCTTAATCTGCATACATGACATGTGTTAGTATATTCCTGATGGCCTAAATAAAATAATAAAATAAATCTTTTTCACCTCTCCTGTATTTTGTTAATTATCTTGTCCTCTTAGGAAATTTACAAATAATGATAATTCAATTAATAGCAGTTCTGTTAGTTTATCACATCCCTCTTCACCAAGTCTTTTTATTCTCCAACCATTAATAAAATGTCATATTTTCTATATTTTCCAATCTCATTTCTCTGTCATTTCATTGTTTATCATCTGTCCTTGGCTTCATCAATTGTCAGGGTGAGGCCAAACATTAACCTGAGGACCAGTGCATCACATTCTTCCTGGACAGGCTTAAAACTTGTGGGAAAATCACAACAGATTTAAGGCACACACACACACACACACACACACACACACACACACACACACACACACACACACACACACACACACACACACACACACACTACAAAGGCCATTGGCCCAAAGCCAAGAACAAGAGTACTTAAAGGGACAAAGGCCATTGGCCCAAAGCCAAGAACAAGAGTACTTAAAGGGGCCGATGGTCAGGTGTGCACTATGGGTGGAGCCAAACCTTGATTGGCAGGTGGTGTGGCTCCCGACCAAGTAATGGGCAGTGCTTACGTGACAGCCATGTCCCTCCACAATGCAACTGGTTCCACTGTTTCCATCTCTTCTTTACAACTCTTTTTTTTACCCTTTTCTCTAACATTTCTTGTTCTCTGCTTCTTAGTATCTCTCCTAACTATCTCTCCATCTATCACACATTCTGTCCTACTACCTCTGGACCCTCCCTCAATGTCTTTCTCCCTTTATATACATAAATCAACCCCTTCCATAGACTTGACAAAAGGTCCAGACCAAAAACATTGACTGACCATTTCTACCCATGTATGCTGTCTGATCTGTCGAGTTTGCGAAGCGGTTCTTTATTTGCTCAAGGTTCCAGCATCTTCCTCTTTTCTTTCAAATCCAGACCTGTCATTTCATGGATTGGTCCAACAATTTTACTGCTTGTTATTAAAATATTTCAGAGACTCGTCATCCTATGGGACACTGGTGAGACCTCATTTGCAGTTTTGAACCCCTTATATTAGAAGGGATGTAATAATTAGGGAGAAAGTGCAGAGAAGATTTAACAGGATGATAATGCAAGGGCTAACATATGAGGAATGTTTAGCGACTCTTGGACTGTATTCTTTGGAGTGTAGAAGAATGAGAGGGGATCTCACAGAAACATTTCAAATGCTGAAAGTTTTTGGATAGAGTAGATGTGAATAAGATGTTTCCCTTGGTGGGTGAATCCAGGACAAGAGGGCACAGTCTTAGAATTAGAAGGCACCCATTTAAAACAGAGATGAGGAGAAATTTCTTTAGCTAGAGGGTCATGGATTTGTGGAATTTATTGCCACATACAGCAGTGGAGGCCAGATCATAGATCATTGGGGGAGTTTAAGAGGGTTAGATATCTAATTAGTCAAGGTTTCAAGGGATATGGAGAAAAGGCCAGAATTTGGAACTAAATGTGAGAAAAATTAAGCTTAGGGTGGATTTGTTGGGCAGACTCGATGGGCCGAATGTCCTGCTTCTGTTCTTTTATCTTGTGATCCTCATGAGCCTGTTTTCGCGTCATGCTGAGTTCTGGCTGGTTGCATCACTGTCTGGTATGGAGGTGCACAGGACAGGAAAAAAAAAACTACAGAGAGGTTGTGTCCCAAGAAAGCAGCCTCTATCTTCAAGATCTCGCCACCCAGGCCATAGCCTATTCTCACTGTTTCCATCAAGAAGGAGGTACAGAAGCCTCCAGCATCCAGCAGCATAAAACAGCTACCTCCCTTCTTCCATCAGACACTATCTCACTTTCTCTTCTTTTGAACTAATTTATTTATTTTTCATGTGTAATTTATTGCAATTTTTGCACGGTGACACTGCAGCAAAATAATGAACTTCAAGACTCATTCATAACAATAAATTCTATTTCTGATTTATATGCAACATTGAACAGAGACCTTTGGACAACTGATTAGTGACTTTTGACCATTGTCACTAACCCTATTTGCTCTCTTCATCCCTGTTCAAATCCCGACACTTTGGTCTCCTACCATTCACCTGCTGCACCAGTGGTTGCATATATCATACAATTAACCTGCATGTCTTTGGGTGTGAAAGGAAACCGGAGCATGGAAACCAATGGAAACCCAAATAGTCATCGGAGCACAAGCAAATGTATACACACAGCACCAGAATTCAGACTTACCCGCAGACATCCTGCTACCTGTTGCATCATTATGCTGCTCTATTATCCAGAATCAGCGGGAAGCCATTCAGCTTATTGCACAGAGCCCAAGACCCAGGACATGTAAAGGCCATTGTGCAGGGACTGAAGACCATTCAGTGTCCCTGGCCCATTCTTCCAAACCATGTTCATTATCATCACCTCATTGCAGTATTATTAATTTGTGTCCTGGTACACATTCCAAACTAGTTTATCCTTGAATGTGAAGCAGAAGTTAATACTGAGGCAATGCCAGCACAGGGAGTATGGAAGAGATCTGAGCACAAAGCCTCTGACCAGGTGTCTGACATCTTTGTCCACAAGCACCAAACATCTTAGCTAGAAGCTCAATTACTGCTAGCTGAGAGTTAAGCATTGGCTGAAACAGAATCTTGTTATAATGAAACAGCTGATGAGAAATATTGCTGTGAGTTCTCAAGAGAATAGGACAAGCAAGAAGGCATGCATCCCAAATGTGGAATGTTCTGCATCTGCTGGAAGCTATAAATACTTTCACAGATGATAAGTTATCTCATTGTGAGACAACAGTTACTAAGGCAGGTCCTGTGTTCCAGCAGTGGATTATTAGGTTAAAGTCTTGCATTCCCGGAATAACTAGGCGTTTGCGGTCTCATTACGGGTGAACCTTAGGGTTGATATGTATCTGGAACTATAGAATGTTTGAACCAGCCTTACATTGACATACAAAACAGGCAAAAATATTTTGTTTCTTTGAAGCAATGTGCTTTTAGACACAGGGAACATCCAGACTTATTAAGCAGACAAACCACAAGGGAATGCAGCGAGTAGAGTTTCACACACCTCAATGGGGTTAGCTAAGGTGGCCCTGTGGCAGAAAACGGTGTCTGCCACATTAAAGTTGCCACTATTTTTATACTGAAGAATTTTTACTCCATTAAACCATCTACAAATCAGTTGCAGTGGTAATAGCGCAGAATGAGAGGTTTTTCCACAGATACAATGTATCTAATAAAATCAATTCTTATCAGCTTTTGTTCCAAGCTACATGAAATCCTAACATTGAGGTTAGGAAAGTGTCTATTCACATCGAGATGGATCCTGCATAAGTCATAACCTCTACTGATCATTTGCAGGACAAAAATGGATCATTTATGAAAAAGCTATTCCGCAGACAATGCTAATGTTATTCAGCTGAGCTTGGAGTTTGCTTGTACTTGCTGAAAAGCTCCTTTAAGCATGAAGCATATTGTTTTCTCCATGTATGTGTCATGTGATCCTGTTGGACATGTCTACTTCTCAGAGGAGGCCACACATTTTAATTCCTGCCCCATTCCCTTGCTGACATGTCTATCCATGGTCTCATGTACTACCAGACTGAGATCACTGCAAACTGGAGGAACAACACTTCATACTCTGTCTGGGCTTCCTCCAACCGGGTGGCATTAACATCGATTTCTCTGGTTTCTGTTAGACTCCTCCCCCACCCCATCTTTCCCAATGTCTTATTTCCTCTACCTCTCTCTCTCTCTCTCTCTTCCCTTTTCCCTCTGCCTCCTTTCACAGAGCCAAAAATCGATCAATTCTCACCTTTCCTCTCCTGTCTTATCATATCCAATAACACCATTTGTCTGTGGGTCTGTACTCCTCCCCCTCCCATTCTTCCCTCTTTCTTTCCCCAGCCTTTTAACACAGATGCCTGGTATTTTTTTACGCATACCTTGAGAAAGGTCTCAGGCCTGAAATATTGGTTATATATCTTTACTTTCTATAGATACTGCAAGCCCTCCTGAGTTCCCCCAGCTTTTCTGTGTTTTTACTGTTTAAATCAGCAATGCTGAATGTAACAGCTTCATCACCATTCAACCTTACACCAAGAACATAGAGGCATAATGCAGAAATAATTTGCAGAGTGCTGTCTTGTAAATAATATTCTATGTCTTTGATTATGTACTGTACTTGCTCATTACATTTATGGAGATGTTATAATTCTGGGGAACTGGAGTTTAAACACACCAACTCATTCAGCCTTCATCATCTGCTGAATCATGATGTTTGCTTATTGTAGAGAGCTAGTGGAGTTGTTCTAGTGAAACGGTGCGGACTTGAAAGGCCGACATGGCCTGCTTCCGCTCCGTAAATGGTTATATGGTTACTCCTTGACTTTAAAATGATCATTCCCATTTGTGTATTCCCACCATGGTTTAGCCACATTCTGCCTTTGCAACTTCTTCCAGCCTTAAAATCCTCTGAGATATCTGTGGTCTTCTAAATCTGTCATTTTACAAATCCTCTTTCAATATTTTTATTAATTTCATTGTATAAATGTTACAGAGGTACAAGAGAATAAAATAGAATATTAACAAATCTTATAGAATATTACAGATGGTATTACAGATGTAACCTATGTTACATTAAAAAGTAGAAAAAAAAACAAACTACTGATAACAAAAAAAAATAAGGTCACCAATGGGGTCATAAACCAGAAAATAATTAATCTTACAAATTTTGAAATAATTGAGAAAAGAACCCCATAAAGAAACAACATTAAGATTCATTTCAGTAGTGGAATTTTTTTTAAAAGTTAGGCATGCCATCATATCAGATAACCATTGAGTATGAGTGGGAGGGACAGTCATCTTACAAATCAATTGCTCCACCATCACTGGTTGTACCTTCAGCTCCCATGAGCCTAAGTTCTGGAGTTCCCTCCTTATACATCTCCACCTCTTTTTCCTCTTTTAAGCTTCTCCTTGACTGATATTATTTGCTAGCATCTTTTAACGCAAGAAAAGTTTTCTTACTCAATACATTCTTATGTTTTATTTCTAGATTGACAGTGTGGATGTGATTCAACATTGCTACTTATGGGGAGATACAGAGTTCAGAGCTGGAAGCGTGTAGTTCTGATATTTTCAATGCCTATCAGTCAGCAGTGTAGAGCGCGTCAAAAGAACCAAAGACTTGTTGATCCAAACCAAGGCTTTTATTAACTAAAAGACTGGAGCATATCACAAGTAGGTCGACCAGCCGAGAATTACCTGGTCTGGCTAGGAGCAATCCTTTAAAGACCTGACAGTAGATGTGGCTATGCTCTCAGCCAATCACGGTCATCCTACACTACCATCTGTACATATTGGTGATAGAATCTGTACTATCAATCGTCAAAATCATCCCAGATGTCAGTGTGAGCTGGCTGATGTTCTGTCTGTACTCAGAAAGCAATTAGGATTAGCTTGTTTAATGAGCCGGCCGTTATTTTTGCTGAATGTTAATGCATGCAGGTTTGGGTTAAGTAAAATTTAACTCTCATGGCTGTGACTTAGTGGAAGTTCTGGTCTATACCCAAAGTATCTGAAGGCTGCTTTATCCCACAGACCTAGAACTGTTCACTTGAAATTCAATATTCAGGCCGAGATCAATTTTTTGAATTCAGTTTTTGGAGGTGTTGCTCTGGACTCATTCACATTGATGCATCACATTTGGTAAAGTGACAAATGACACTTTCCTCCAGAACTCCTGTTGCTTCTTGGACCATTCAGGAAAGATATCTCATATTTTTCTGCTTGAAAAATTATCCAAATCATATCTGCTCCATCGTCTGTATCATGAATTGGTGCTATCTTCTGCTCTGTTACAGCACAGAAATACCTTGACTATTTATCTCCTGAAGATAAGGAATCATCAATATTGTATTTGATGTCTTGCAGTTTATTTGGACAATACTGTGAACATCCTCATGAGAATTGATATATTCAGTGTATCATCGTATGTATTGATTATTCTAGATTATCCTCTGATTCATCAAGTGATCAGACTTTAGGAGTCCCTTCAACATTTTGAATTGTCTTTACTTCCTCATGTATCCTCCAGCTTTCACTCTGTAGATGTGGGTGAAGCCGAAAGTCACACAGCCATAGAATCAACATTCTCCAGCTGCTACCTTCAAG
The DNA here is from genome assembly GCF_036971445.1 of Narcine bancroftii. Taxonomy (NCBI): domain Eukaryota; kingdom Metazoa; phylum Chordata; class Chondrichthyes; order Torpediniformes; family Narcinidae; genus Narcine; species Narcine bancroftii. The sequence goes on from NC_091476.1 coordinate 134,172,191, forward strand.
CAGCATCTCTTGGTTCAAGAACTGCTTTTATCCAATGGCTACCAGGCTCTTGAACTTACCATACTACCCTCACCATAAACTACTCCATGACCACCAACACTGATCTATTATTTTGTTTTTCCTCCAATCTGCAGCTATGAATGTTTATTTATCTATATTCTATATTTCTGTACTATGGAAATCTAATGTATAATATGTTTGTGTATTTTACATTCCTCTTTGGGCAATGAGAATTTGGGGAATTTGTGCATTGTACTTGTCTATGCCTAATAAACTCATTATCACCATCAAGTTGGTCCAACTTGCCCAGCGAGATTATCTTCGCAGCATCTTCCGAATTCGTAACAATTGCAGCTATATATCTGAAATCTGAAATACACAAGTAGCTGATTTGTGGGGACTGCAGCTTCCCCTTCAAGTCACTCACGGTCATGACTTGGAAATATTTTGCCGTTCCTTCGTCATTTGTGGGTCTAAATCTTGGAATTCCCTTCCCAATGCTATGGAGTACCTTCAGCAGGAGGTAAGGTGACTGATGAACTCTGTGACTCAGCTATTTATTTAATAATAATATTTATTTATTTTACTATTTCTATATAAGTACTGTGCATATGTATAATTTGTATGTTTTCCGTGTTTTGCACCAAAGACTGGAGAACTGTTACGTCGGGTTGTACAATTAGATGATAAATAAACTTGAACTTCAGAATCAAAATCAAAATTTATTATCATGAACATGTCATAAAATTCTTTGTTTTGTGGCAGCGTCACAGTGTAAACATTTATATTAACCACCGTACAAAATTAAATAAAAAGAATGCAAGGAAAAGTAAGAGATAATGTAAGGTAGTTTTTATGGTTCATTGTTGATTCAAGAATCTAATGGCAGAGGGGAAGAAGCTGTTCTTGTTCTGCTGAGTGCTCGTCTTCAGGCCACTGTTCCTTTTTCCCGATGGTAGCAGAGTGAAGAGGGCATGGCTTCCTGATGGGGGTCCTTGAGGATAGAGATGGCTTTCGAAAGACACCAACTATTTTAGATGTCCTCGATGGAGGGAAGACTGGTGTCCGTGATGTCACAGGCTGAGTTAACAACCCTCTGGAGTTTTTCTTGTCCTGAGCATTGGCATGTCTATACTAGACAGTGATGCAACAAGACAGAATTCTCTCCACCTGTAGAAGTTTCCAAGAGACTGAGCTGGAGGCTGGCTCAACACTACCTCTAAGGGGGCAGTTGATGATGGGCAGTAATGTGAGCAAAGGCACACATCTACTTATGAATATAACACCAAGAGCTTTCTTGGATCTGGGCTCTGCTGAGGAGGTCGTTTGGATCTGACTCTGTGCTCCAGTCAGCTCCAGTTAATTATCTCACAGAAAGGCCTTGCTTTACCACTTTTCGACCCATGTCCTTTCTTGCTCTTGTTCTGTATCAACTGTTACAATGTTGTGAAACACTGTGGTCAACACACCCAATATGTGCTGAATCATATGTCATCTCAGCCACTACACTACTGACTCATTATTTCATTATGGTTATAAAACTGCTGCATTTGGAGAGTGTGGACATTGCAAAATGTTTCCATTTAAATACCAATTAGGTTGAATTTAAGAGATAAATAAAGTTGACAAATATCTTGGTGCGATAATGCTGACAAGGGATTTCCTCTTGCTCGTAATTGGGCACAGGTGATGACAACAGGTTGCATTCCTTCAGTAACTGCAGTCTAACCCATGAATAACTCATATGTTCATTGTAATGCCAAAACTAATTTCCAGGAGGCATTTATTTGTATTCATATAAACTCCTTGATAAATGCATATTTTGATGCAAATGTCAACTTGAGTTGACTTAAAACCCCAAAGTGTTTGTGTTAAATTTATTTAATTAATGTAATACCACTTTTCTCCCCTTACACATATAAAATCTACGCTGTAGTCTGGTTGAATGGAAAACCATCAGCACCTCCATTAAAGGTTTTCCTATTTTGGCCCACATTCTACTCTTTAAGAGATTAGACGGTGCCTTATACATAAACACTACATTCCATAGGACCAGGAAAGGTCAGTTATTAATCACTTGTATGAAGCACCAGCTTTCACTTTGGAATTTAAATTTAAGACCATTTCAGCCTTCTTTCTGCAGATGACTGTCATTCAGAAAAAACTTTGCAATAACATTCTCAGTCTAGCCCACATCTCCTTGGTAATATGAAATCCACCAAGTTAGGCACATAAACATTTATTCAATGGAACTTAGAAACATGAGTATGGGTTATGCTAGTGGTTTTCCGATTCTTCAGCACCAACATCCCTCCTCTCTATAAACTTCATCTACTTCTCCCGCTGCCTAGGCAAGACAGTTAAAATGCTGAAGGACCGATCATGCCCCGGACACGCTCTTTTCTCCCTCTTCACAATAGGGAGTGTGAAAGTACCCACCAACCAGCTTAAAGACAGTTTCTTTCCTGGAGCCGTCAAGGTCCTGAATGAACCTCACAATAGCACTCTCATGTTCCCCTTGCCCTCTGTTAATTGATCTTCCTTTTCATTGTAATCCTATAATCTGTGATTGTGCCCTTTACACAGCTGGTCTATTTGCACAAGAACCCTTCTCTCTGCCCTAGGTATTTAATGACAAATAAACTTAAAGAGAACTAAACCTAGTTCTGTAACTCACTGCCACATCACACAAGAACTAGATGTTGGAATGCCTCTCACATTAGGATAGTGGACTTCAACAACAAAAAAATAAAAGAATGGAGCAGTTTCTGTAAATCTTTGCGATAGTAACACCCTCATGCAATAATTTCTTTCCTATAAAATCACGAGAGAGAAAAAGTACTGGGCAACCGTGAATGAAATATCCCTGTTAGTTACATGCAGATAAATGTGGATTTAACAAAGCTCAGTGCTCCACGGAGCAGGCAGTGACATCATTGCTTTAATGAATAGAAAGGACACAATTGACAAAATGGGCCCTTCTGTACAGTGATCCTCTGTGTATATTCTAATGTTTGTTTTTATTGTTAGTTATAGGACTGCTTATTTTTAATGACTTGCAAGTTCAGTGGCTGACAATAGAATTGTTTTTAAATCATTAAGAAATACTCTACAATATACCCTTAAAAGATATTCCTGTGGATTTCTTCCAAACTTTCACCCAGAAACAGAACTCCCAAAATAGAGCAAACTAGAATATTATATTTTGTAGAAAAACTTTTATTTCTCAACAATGCAGCTTGAACATTGCAACAGTTCAGAATATTGTATAATCTTAGGAAATTTATTACACTATCTCATGAATAAAGGGAATGTGTTACAAATATACTGTCTGGCAAAATTAATTTTCATCAAATATCAGTTACATAATCCCAGAAATATGTTCTGCACAGAACATCTGAAAACATGGTGGAAAATTGCTCTCTTCCTGTGGATTCCTTGAAATTAACTCCTGGTGTGAGTTTCAAACTTACACAGGGAATCTGACATTGTATCTATGGTAGATACACTTCAGGGAGAGCTGTTATACAAAGCCAAATCAAATATCAGCTCAATCAGAGTCCTTCACATCCTCAGGTCAAAGACACCAGAAGCAATGCCTTGGTGTCATCAGATACTCAATAGATCTTTCCTAAATCTGTAGCTATCTCTCAAAAATTTGGAAAGAAAAATGTATAAGTTGGTTCTGCCCGCTACAAGGAAACAAGGTCAGTTCAGATAGGGAATATGGGCAATGCTTGGCTAGACAAGAGCAAGGGGTTTGGCTATTATCAAACTTGCTGGACTATTGGCTTGACTTTTGACCCCTTTATGTTCTCTCTAATACAACAAACTTGCCCCTTTAATTTGTGGAAGTAGATGTGTACTGGTAACTATTTGTCAAACTATAATCGTAAAAAAAGTGCATGTGATTACCAAAGCTTTCACTTTGAAAATAATGAGAAGTTGAATAGAAATTTGTATTTCTGCACATAATGTGAAGATAAAAGTGGCTAAAATACTTACCACGATCTCTTTAAAGAAGAGAAAAAGGTGAAATGTGTTGTCTATTCTCCAGCACTGTAAGTTATGTGTGCTCATGTCATTGTAATAGAGGAGCTAATTCAGTCTAATCTGCACTGGTAGACTCAACAACCCAGTTGGAAACAATTGCTGGTCACAATATAATTATCTCATCAAAGTTTGTAAACCATTCAAGGTTCAATAAGGAACACAGAATGTACTCCAGAAGATGTTAGCATAAATCAATTTTGTCAGCACATTTTGTGACCTCCACTGTATCGAATTGATGTCTTGATTAAAATGAACAAAGATTTAAAAGACCAATAATATATTCTTTTTCAGATGATTATTATGCAAAATTAGAGGATGAAGACATTTGGATGAGTAATGAAGGGCAGTTGGTGGGAGATGTCCAGCAATAGGGACTTTGGCTTAATAAGTCAAGGATCTTTCAGAAAGTGCCAGGATGCAGGTGAATGTTGCATGGTGCTTCTCACCACGTGTTAAGGGCTCCACTGTGATATCAGTGAATCAATGGGCAAAGGGACTTAGTTAACAGATTCATAGCACAGCATGGCAAACAGGCCCTTCAACCCCACTGAGTCTATGCTGACCATCAGTGACCCTATATTAATTCAGATATTTGTAATTCCCCCCCTTCCTCATTTAACATCAACCCCTCTACTTACCTATACACCAGGGGAAATTTAAAGGGGTCATTTACCCTGCCAAACTGCACACCTTTGTGGTATGGGAGGTAACCAGAACCCCATGGGGACTCCCACAGAGGACAAACATGCAAAGTTCACACCTACAGCACCCGAGGTCAGGATTGAACCCATGTTGCTGGTGGTGCAATGTAGTGGCTGGAAGAATAAACAGTTCTTGATCTGACAGTTGCTGGGCTTCAGATCTCAGATTTTAGATTTATTGTCAGAGTACATAGATGACATCACATTCAACCCTGAGATTCCTTTTCCCTGTGGCCCTGGCAGAATTACCACTAAATGGCAGTGCAAAAAATAAACTGGACACAATATCCATATCCAAAGAAAGAACTGCAAATTAATAATGAATGTAAACAAACTGACTGAGCAATAGAGAGAGAACAAAAAGATAATCAATAAAGTGCACAAGTAAGAGTCCTTAATTGAGTCTCTGATTGAGTTTGCACTGAGGAGTCTGATGGTGGAGGGGTAGCAGCTGTTTCTGAACCTGGTGGTGTAAGTTTTGTTGCACCTATACCTTTTTCCTGATGGCATTATCGAGAATAGAGGTCTCTGCCTGAAGCTAGCACTAAGAAGAGATAGAAACCAGGCTGTTGGAGATCCTTTATGGTTTGAAACAAGGGGTACAATTGCTAAATAAAATAAAGACAGAAAATGCTGGAAAACTCAAGAAGACAGGCAGCACTTTCAGGCGGAAGTCTCTTCAACATCAGTTGTGACAAAAGTTCTTCATCCTGACACATTCCCTGTTTCCCTTTCCACCAGTGTTCCCTCACATGTTGTATTTTGCCAGCATTTTGTGTTTTTATTTCAGATTTTCAGAGTCTGCACTTTTTATAATGATTAAATCTCTGTGTTTGATTGTATTGGGATGAATTAAAAAGTAGCTTAATTGAAGACATCTGTACCATATAACATTGTCTACACATCAAAATGTGAGAGAAGCAAAATACATTTTTTTCCATTATTAATAGTTTTGCAATAATAAACTGCTCACAAATAATACAAAAGGATTGACAATAGTCAGTCCTGTCTGGTACAGAATTTCATCAATGTGTAAATAATCTAAATAATTTGGGTATCGTTCATCAGATTGAAATACTTAGTAAATTGATTGCCTTGCCTCTCCCACAGATCTCAGGTTAGCTCTGAGGGACCACACCTGCATCTGCTGGGAAAAGGCCTTTCTTCGCTGAGCAAGGTAAGCTTAGTGGGGGCTGGGGGGGGGGGGTCAGCATCAAACACTAAAGTCTAGCTCTCCCTCTCAGAAATATCTCTGCACAGGAGGGGAGTCATGGTCACAGTTCTCCTCCCCCTACCCTGACACCAAACCCCCCAAGGTCCACAGTGAGGGCCATTGGAAAAGGCTTGTGGAAATATTACCATCGGGGTGACTTGTGGACACAGTGATCAATCAAATGAAACATAGTACAGCTAATACAGGGTCCATTGTACATGAGTATGCAGGGAATGGAGGAATATTTACCCTGTGGAAGATGCAGAGAGCTAATTTAATTTGCTAATGTCCCAGTTAGCTGGACTTCACCACCTATCCTTCATGGAAATGTTTTTCCAGAACAACACCTTCATCCCACAGAAACTGAGAGATGAGGATGATTCCCTGAGCAGACTGACCAGATCATCTGGCAAAATGCCTCAAGGTCAGGGTTCACAACCAAGCACCAGGACCTTGTCTCACTGATAGTGAGAGTAGCCCTCCCAGAGAATCCTTCTTCTCAGGACAGCTGTGGTGGAGTGAAGACAGCCGCCCACCTCTTTGCTGAATGCAGATTCACAAAGAGTGTGTGTAGAAGGATGCAGGGGTCCATGTCACAGTTCATCCCCAGCCGCAGCGTGACAGAGTACCCACTCTTGAGTCTGACATCCAGAACTGCTGAAAGACCGTCAACTCAATGAAAGACACACTTTGGTCTGCCCGAAACCTATTGGTCTTTCAGCATACTGAGATGTCGGTCTGGGAAAGCTGCCAACTGGCACATTCCAGGCTGCAGGAGTTTTGTGCTGAGGGACGCACGGAGACTTGGTGCAGCCAACGCAAGGTCTGGAGTCCTCCCATTTCCAGGCACTGAGGGGCTGAAACTGAAGGGAAGCCCCTTAACCAACAGAAGGGAGAGAAAGTGCAAGGTACCACAATGGTTGTAATGGGGTACTGTATTGATATGACTAACATTATGTGTGTAAAATGACTTTATCTCCTTTCTTGTTTGTAAAAAAAAAATTGTTGACAAGGTATGTCTAATGACAATATGTAGAAACGACAAGATGCCACTGAGAGATCAATCTAAAATGTACATTGATGAGAATGAATCGATATGATTGACAACTATGAATGTGAAACATTTTGAATGGTTTTGTTGTTTTGTAAACAATTTATCGTGAATAAAGTATTTTTTGGGGGGGGAAATATCAGCATATACATTATGGGCCGAAGGTTCTGTTCCTGTGCAGTACTGTTCTACATTTTATGGCATTCATGCAAACATCTAATTGGAGACTGGATGCCAGCTGACAGTTCAACACAAATGAAAAGAGAAGCAGCTTTAAGCTGGAGTGATCTTCTAATGCAGATGGAAAGAGGTGCCTGTGAGTGCCGAGCTTGTTTAAAACAATCTGCTGGAGGAAGTCGGTAGGTTGAGCTGTGCCTCAGTGTCAGAGCCCTTCACCAAGACTGCGTTCTGTCCTGAAATCTCTGTCATTCTTCTGCTCTCACTAATACTGCTCAACCTGCTGAGTTCCTCCAGCAGACTGTTCTTTCAGCATCTGCAGTCTCTTGCATCTCTTCCAGAGCTGGTGTCTGCTGCTCCCCTCTGAGACTTGTCTCTGCCCTAGACAGTACGAAGATGAATCACTGTGGGGAATAAGTCCACGAGGAAAATACCAGCATCAACCACATTCTGATAAAATGCTCCATCTGGAGCAATACTTCAGAAATTTAGCGATTTATCATTATGTATTTATAATGAAAACAATAAATTAAAAATTTTGCTCGATGAAATCAGGACCATATGGGCAATTATTACAATTATCAACATATCAGAGTATGTTGGACAGTTTAATTTGGAGTCATTGTTATATGCTATCATGATTTCAATCAGGAATATGGATTTTGACTCAGTTGATATGCCAGGTACCCTGAGTCCCTGATGTGAATGCTGAATTAGCAAACAAGTTTTCACAGTTTGAGCCATATGGGAAGATGTTAAAACAACCACTGCAAAGCTTTGCATTGCTGAATTAGGCCTGAGTCATGTACTATCATATGGGTTCAATTGTATGCACATTGGATCGTTGCTCAATGTCTCCAGGACATAATGTTTTGAGCAAGTATTGTCTGCACATCCCTAACTGTATTTTAATTGAAGAATTGAGGTACTTAATAGTTTCACAAATGGCTTCTTTTCCACCAGCTGAATACATGACAGAGCTTGAGGGTATGCTTGGCATTGGATGAATCTGGAATTAAACCTGCAATTGGACAGTCATTAGAATGCCAGCCGACACAAAGGACTGATTCACAGATTTGGTTTATTTGTATTCCTCCTCGGGCTGCAAAATGGAGGGAGAAAAATATCCAGTCAACTGGAGGTCACTGTAACCAGTTATCCCATTCACAAGGCTATTGGTCAAAAGGGGAATCAAAGATGTTGGGGGAAAGACAGGAAACTGGATCGAAGGTCAAAATTAGATCTGCCATGGTCTGAATTAAATAGCAGTGGTGAAGGCCTGAAGAGCCTTCTCCCATTGACGTGTTCCTAATTTTTAATACTTATGCTGACCCTTTAATGTCTTCTAGTTGCCATTTTAAAGGTCAAAAATGAGAAGCATTAAATCCCCATTCTGAAATTCAAACTGAAGGCTGTTGTAGGATTTATTCATGTAGTATTTGGCATCTGAGCCCCACTGTCAAGGTCAGCCTTTTATTTACCATCTTGAATTATCCTTTGACAAAGTGTTGGAGCCAATCATTGGGGGTTGGGGGGGAAGGGGGTTATCAGAATCAGGTTTATTGTCATGAACATGTGTCATGAATGGATGTTGTTTTGCAGCAGTAGCGTTGTGCATTACAAGGGCAAAAATTGCTATCAGTTACATTTCCGTCAAACAGAGGGTTTGGAGTTGCACGTGGAACCTCCACAAAAGCAGACCGAGATAGTAGTAAATGGGTGGATTTTATGATAATCTGGTAGGATGTTATAATTATCGTCACGTCAATGAGTTGTTGCTGCAAGCTATTGTCTGTTCGCTGCAATGCTGGGACTTGAACTAGTTCTCGGAGTTGTTAGTCCAGTAACAACCATTGTACTCTCTGAAAGATCATGGCTTGGTTAGCACTCTAGCTTCAGTCTATAAACCACCAAGGTCCAGGACAACCAAAAGATCTGTTGTCACTTTTGAAACACTATTGAAACATTTTTTTTTCTTGCACAAACTACAAATGTGAATATTTATCATTACTTTTATCTTTTTCTACGCTGACATGGTTAGCACTTTAGAGATCCAGAGATCTGCACCTTGGTACAATGTCACTTTCAAGTTCAAGTTTATTGTCATTTGATTGTGCATACACATATACAACCTAAGGAAACCATAGAGCACACACAGACTTACAATACATCCTACACACAAATGATATACAGTATATCCATTGTGATCCAAATTAAATATATATAAAAATATATATATGGGTTTCTAGGGTTGTTCAACAGTCTCTACCACCTGCAGGAAGAAGTCGTTTCCCTGCCAGGTAGTCTTGGTTTTTATGCTCCTGTACCTCTTCACTGAAGATAGTGTCTCAAAGATATTGTGGGCTGGATGGTAAGGGTCCTCATTGATTCTCTGAGTCCTCTTGAAGTACTGCTCCCAGTAGATATTGTTGATAGAGGGAAGGGAGACCCCAGTAATCTTTTCAGCAATTGAGCCTTATTTTTATTTTGCCACATTAAATGTTCTTCATGTGCACAAGTTATGATGAGTATAAAGTTCCTGCATGAAATGAATTAGGGCAGATTCAGCTCAGTTTTCAAAGAAAACTGAACAGGCCTCAGTAATAATTTCACTCAGAGAAACTAAATCAGGAGGCATTGCCAAGTTGAACTGCTTAAGATTTCCTCAGTCCAATTGCATGATTTACCAAAACCTCTTGTTTTCATATTCCCAAGGAAATGAGTAACCTTGACATATTTCATTGCTTGAAACAAGTTTTCCCATTTTGTGGATATTTCTGACCACATTTGACATTCTCCTGAACTTCATTCATATGTCAGCCCCTCCTTCGCCTCTCCCTGCAATTTTCTTACACTTTGGGACAAACCAAACATAATAAGGACCAGCTAGATATTGAATAAAATTCCCTCAGATTATCTGAAGGAGTAACTCCTGTTCTCAAATCTTGAAGAGGAATCTGGAGCAGATGGAAAAATAGGCTGAAAAATGGCAGATGAAATTTAACGCAGACAAGTGTGAGGTGTTGCATTTTGGAAGAACAACCAAGGTAGGATATACACAGTAAATAGTAGGGCAAAATGGAGGGATCTGGGAATACAGATACATAATTCACTGAAAGTGGCATTACAGGTAGATCAAGTTGTAAAGAGAGCTTTTGGCATATCGGCCTACACGAATCAAAGTATTGAGTATAGGAGTTTAGATGTTTTGGTAAAGTTGTATAAGACATTTATGAGGTCAAATTCTGGCTATGGTCTATGACCATCCTGTTCTTCACTCCATCTTTACTATAACCACCTAGGCTCTCCAGGGACTATTGCTAGCCTTGATGATGTTTTTGCCAACAAATGCTGCACCTCTGACTTGATGAATCTCTGTGGTGCAATATTCTCTGCACCTGGTGGCTATCGCCTTACAGTTGGGGGTGAGGTTCGCGAAGAGCGGTGGAGGGGTGACCTTGAGGGTCGAGAGATCACAGGTCGTGCACAGAGGGCCGTCTAGAAACTGTTTGTGGCAAATGGTGAGAGGAGAGATGGGGCCTATCGAACTCTAATATAAAGCTTTTAAGTTGGCATTGGAAGTCCAGCCCCAGAAGCAAGGGGGCGCAGAGCTGCAGTATGACAAGGAACCTGAAGTGTTTGTAAACTGTGCCTCCAACAATCAAAGTCACCATACAGGACCCGTGGATGTCTGCTGTATGGGATTTAGATGTGAGTAATATCTTATAGCTGACTGGCCGCACTTTGAGGGATAGGCGTTTAATGGTATTGGGGTGAATAAAGCTTTCTGTACTCCCACTAGCAAACAAACAGTTTTTAACATGCCCATTTACCTGGATGACCATCATAGACCTGGTAAATTCGTGTGGTCCCTCTTGGTTCAGGGTGATGGAGGTCAGTATGGCTCACTGTTCGAGTCTGATGAGGGCCCGAGTTCCCAAGATGGCCACCTTCACTGTTCCCCTGTGGTGCTGCAGGCCAGAGATGGCGCCATTTGTGCTGTCCAAATTGCCAGCCTCCATGACTTTTATGTGGCCTCATTGGTCTGCAGATGGGATGGAGCCAATTGCACGGTTTGGGGTGGTGGCTGTCCGCATGTGGTACTGCTAGGTTTCACAGGCTGGTTAGACTGGCAGACCTTTGCTTAATGTCCCCTTTTCCTGCATCTAGTGCATATCTCCTTGGCAAGGCAGTGTTTTCTCAGGTGCTTACCCTGTCCGCAGAAGTAGCATTTGGGGCAATCACACACTACAGCAGCCAAGGACAGGTCGCTAGAGGGTGCGATGATGCCAGCAGCCATTTGCTCATGATGCAAAATGATCCCCCGTCCCAAGAGCGCAGTGCCCACCTCGGCCAAGAAGTGGCTGAGTAGTCATCCGAATTTTGGAGGGCCACTTCCAGCATCCCTGTTAATTCACCTGCCCTTTGAAGGTTGTGAATCTTCTGCTCCAGGAGTCGCTGTCTTATGTATCCAGACCAGATGCTGGTCACATAGATGTCCCGGATGAGGTCCTCTGTGTTCTGGGCAGCCGCCACACCTTTGCATTGCATGCCCTGCAGAGGGTCTGGAGGACCCGTAGATATTTGGCGCTCGACTCACTAGATCACTACTTCCTGGTGGCCAGGCGATGTCGTGCATGAGCCTTCAGTATACCCATTGCCTCTGCGTACGATTTGGCCTCATTGATCATTGGGAAGACCAGGAGTCTGACTCATGAAAAGAGGAGTTTGAGTCTGTCCTCCTCTGTGTTAACAATGTTCATGGTTGCTGTCAGGAAGTGCTCAAAGCAACGTAGCCAGAGTTCAAATGTGTTCAAGGTATCAGAGGATTGAGGGTCTATGTTGAGTCTCTCTGGTTTCAGGTAGTGCTCCATTCTCTTTGAAAATTATAGTCAATAAAATTGATACCCATCAATTACCACAAAAGACTGAGGTTGTGAAACTGATGGGCTTTTATTGACTATATATTGGAGCAGCAACCAACCTCATTAACTGAACATGGCAGAGTGAATGGGGAGCATGCAAAGGAGTTATGGGTAGGATCAGTCTCGAGAGGTGTGTCCAGCCAGAAGTAGCCAATCACAGTATAACAGTAGTTTTCCAAAGTTTGTTACTCTCATAGCTCAATGTAATTAGTCTGAAGAAGATTCTAATACATTTGCACTCTATATGTTCCATAAAATTCCATCTTGCTCAGAACTGCAGCGGCTTCAGCTGGTCCAACTGCCATGTTGCTTCAGCCAGCAGCATCATTATCAGCTTTATGTCACTGTTAACACACCATATAACCATATAATATAGCCATATAACAATTACAGCACAGAAACAGGCCAGTTTGGCCCTTCTAGTCCATGCCGAACACCTACTCCCATTGACCCACACCTAACCCATAACCTTCCACAACTCTCTCATCCATATACCTATTCAACTTTTCCTTAAATATTAAAATGGAATCCATATCTACCACTTCAGTCAGAAGCTCATTCCCCACTCACACTACCCCTCATGTGTCCCCTAAACTTTTCCCCCTTCAATCGCAATCCGTGTCTTGTTTGAATCTTCCCCACTCTCAATGGAAAAAAGCCTGTCCACATTGACTCTATCTGATCCCACATAATTTGAAATACCTCTATCAAATCACCCCTCATTCTTCTATGCTCCAGGAATAAAGTCCCAGCCTGCTCAACATTTCCCTGTAACTCAAACCCTGAAACCTAGGCAAAGGGTTTGTAAATATCCTCTGCACTCTCTCTATTCTGTTTATATCCTTCCTATAATTCGGCGACCAAAACTGCGCACAATATTCCAAATTTGGCCTCACTAATGCCTTATACAACTTTAACATGACTTCCCAACTAAATACTCTGATTTATGAAGGCCAACGTACCAAATGCTTTCTTCACTATTCTATTCACATGTGACTCAACTTTCAGGCAATTATGTACCAGAATTCCTAAATCCCTTTGTTCTATTGCACTCCTTAATTGTCTTTTAATGTGTACCACCTTTGCTGATTAGTCCCTCCAAAATGTAGCACCTCACATTTATCAGTATTAAACTCCATCAGCCATCTTTCAGCCCACTCATCTAACTGGCCAATATCCCACTGCAAGCTTTGATAACCTTCTTAACTGTCCACAGCACCATCAATCTTCATATAATCTGCATAATTACTAATTAAACTTTCACCCTATCATCAAAATTATTAATATATATGACAAACAATGAACCCAGTATCAATCCCCGAGGCACTCCACTAGTCACCAACCTCCAATTTGACAAACAATTTTCCACACTACTCTCTGGCATCTCCCATCCAACCATCATTGAATCTATTTCACTACTTCAACATTAATACCTAATGCTTGAACCTTCCTAACTAACTTCTTATGCTGAATCTTGTCTAAGGCCTTACTAAAATCCATATAGTCTTCCCTTCATCAACTTTCTAGTAACCTCCTCAAAAAACTCTACAAGATTTGTTAAACATGCTCTACCACGTACAAAGCCGTATTGACTACTCCTAATCAATTCCTGTCTTTCCAAATAATTGTATATACCATCTGTAAGAACACTCTCCATTAATTTACCCACCACAGACTCACAGGCCTATAATTACCAGGTTTACTTTAGGAGCCTTTTTTAAACAGCAGAAAAACATGACCTATCCTCGGATCCTCCTGCACCTCCCCCATGGCCAGTGATATTTTAAATATTTCTGTCAGAGACCTCGCTATTTGTACACTTACCTCTCTTAGGGTCCTAGGGAATATCTTGTCAGGATCCAGAGATTTATCTACCTTTATTCTCTTTAAAATATCCAATATTACCTCCTCATTAATCTGTATGTTATCCATGGCCTCACTACTAGATTTCCTTACTTCATCTGGCTCAATATTCATTTTCTTAGTGAATACAGAGGGAAAAAAAATCGTTTAAAATTTCAGCTCTTCTGATTTCTCACATAGCCTACCCCTCTGATCCTCAAGGGGCCCCAATTTTATCCCTCACTGCTCTTTTAGTTTTAATTTTCATTTGGATTTATTTTTACCTTGCCTGACAAAGCATCCTCATATCTCCATTTAGCCTTTCTAATTTCTTTCTTAACTTTTTTTTGCACTTTTTATATTCCTCAAGTACCTCATCTATTCCCTGCTGTTGGACACGTCCCTCTTCCTTCAAACCAAATTCCAATATTCTTTGAAAACTAAGGCTCCCTATATTTTCTAACCTTTCCTTTCATCCTCACAGGGACATGCCAACTCTGTACTCTCAAAATTTCCTCTTTCAATATCCTCCATTTATCTGCTGCATCCTTCCCTGAAAACAAATTATCCCAATCCACACCCTCTAAATCCTTTTGCATCTCCTCAAAATTTGTCTTGTTCCAATCAAGAATCTCAACCTTAGGCCCAGCCTATTCTTTTTCATTATTAACCTAAATCTAATGGTATTATGATCACTAGACCCTAAGTGTTCTCCAACACAAACTTGACCTATCTCATTCCCTAATAGGAGATCCACTACTGCCCCCTCTCTCATCGATTCTTCTATGTATTTATTTAGAAAACTTTCCTGAAGACAGGTCTCTGATGGAGACAGTGTCCTCCCTGCCTCCGGATACTCCATGTAGGCGTACATGGGATTGTCATGAAGCAGCTTCACCCTCTCTACTAGGGGGTCGGTCTTGCTTCTCCTCATGTGGTAGTGTAGTCCCTGATGCCGACCTGTTGTCGTATGTGAACAGTAGCTCGTGAGGAGTAGCACTGGTCACAGTACAGAGTAGTGACCAAATGGAGTGGAGCGCGATGGGGAGGACATCCTGCCAGCGTGAGTCTGGAAGGCCTTTTTGCTTCAGGGCAAGTTTGACAGCCTTCCAGATTCTGGCATTCTCTTTTTCAACCTGCCCATTCCCCTGGGGGTTGTAGCTGGTAGTCCTGTTGGACGCGATTCCCCTCACCAGCAGGTACTGACGCAGTTTATCGCTCATGAAGGATGAGCCCCGGTTGCTATGAATATAGTTGGGATATTCAAACAGGGCGAAAATGGAATCTAGGGCCTTCATAACTGACGAGGTGGACGTGTCTGAGCATGGAATGGCGAACGGAAAGCGGAAGCACTCATTGATGTCAAGAGAAAGAAGATGTTCCTGTTCATGGAGGGGAGAGGTCCCTTAAAATCGATGGTGAGCCATTTGAAAGGTCTGGATGACTTAATCAGTTGCACTTTTGCAGGGCGATAAAGGTGCAGCTTGCACTCAGCGCAGACCTGGCGTGATCTGGTCATCTCCCTGACATCTTCTACCGAGTAGGGAAAATTGCGCGACTTGACAAAATGAGCCATGCGTGTGACCCCTAGAAGGCAGAGCTCATTATGAATGGTCTGCAGTTAGCTGGTACGTGCAGAGGCACAGCATCCCCTGGACAAGGCATCTGGAGGATAATTAAGGGCCCCTGGCAGGAGGGCAATGTCAAAACCATAGGTGGAGAGTTCAATCCTCCACCTAGCAATTTTGTCATTCTTGATTTTTCCCCTTTTGATGTTGCTGAACATGAATGCGACAGAGTGCTGGTCCGTGAGGAGCGTGAATCTTCTACCAGCCGGGTTGTGCCTCCAGTGCCTTATGGCTTCCACAATGGCCTGAACCTCCTTTTCCACTGATGGGTTCTGGAGCTCGTGGCCTTGTAACATCCGTGGAAAAAAAAGGCAACAGGCCTGTCCACCTGATTGATGGTAGTGACCAGAGCTACGTCGGAAGCATCACTTTCCACTTGGAAAGGTACATTCTCGCCCACTGTATGCAAGGGGGCTTTTGCAATGTGGTTTCAGAGGTAATTGAAAGCCATCTGGGCTTCTGCCAAGAGGGGAAAAGTAGCGTCCTTTAAGAGTGGGCAAATCTTGTTGGCATATTAAGGGACCCAGTGGGCGTAATATGAGAAAAAACCCAGGCATCTCCTCAAAGTCCTTTTGGTCCAAGGGAGGGGGGGTGCTCCAACAGCAGCCTCATCCTATCAGGTAGCAAGGATATCCAGTTGTGTAGTCCTGAATACACACTTGTTGGAATTATAAATTAGATTCAGGGCTCTCGCCGCATGGAGAAAGCTCTGGAGGTTGGCGTATTGGTCTTCCAGTATGGCCACAGATGATGCCAGTTTGCCAGAGATGCCTTGTTCCTTGTTCGTGTGGCCCCCTCCATCCTGAGTCGACCTGTGCAGGTAAGATGGCCACCCTCCTTCCTCCTGTGATGATGGAGCGGAATTTGAATTTGGGCCACAGCAAGATGTCCGCCGAGCCTTTTTGCGCCATTTCCGAAGGCGTGGGATTGCACAGCAGGTGATCTCGGGCAAATTCAGGGCAGACGGCTTGGGGCTGGAATCGGATCCAGGAGAGGTGCAGGCCTTAAGACTTCCCCAGACATCCCTTCATGCAGAAGACCCTCGCCTAATGTCCTTTCTTTTTGTAGCTGGTGCATGCTGAGTCTTTAGTGGGGCAACGGGTTCGGGGGTGCTGACCTTTTCCTCAGAAAAAGCACTCACCAGCGTGGGAAGTGGCAGCCATTAGAGCAGGGTCAGCCATAGCAGGAGCAGCCAGTCCTTGGAAGTGCTCACCTGAGAGCACATTTTCACTGGCTTCAAGATCGTCATTTTAGAACCTGGCCTGTTCCAGTGATTTGGCCATCTCGACATGACTAGTGAGGTCCTTCTTTTCTGCCTCATGTACATTGAGCAGACTCCTGTGACCAGAGTGTCCAGGATCAGCTTGTCTTCTCGAATGCAGCCCGAGGCCGCTTCATACCTGCACTTCTTAGTAAGTGTCCACAGATCCACCAGGTAGTTGGCAACGTAGAGCCAGCCAGTGCCTTGCTATGACCTTGTTCAGGGCCTTCAGGTAGCAAGTCTTCAGTGCCTTGATGGCGGCTTTGTAAGTCTAGCAGTCTCTGATGACTGCATACCCCTTTGTTCCTACCCTGGAGATGAGCGCAGACCTTCAGAGTTCGTCTATGTGGAAGGCATCCCTGGTCGCATTCAGATAAGTCTGGAAGCAGTCTAGCCAATATCTGAACTCCTCAGCCACATCGGGGGACTGGGGGTCTATTAGCAGCAAATTGGGCTTGAGTAACGCCTCAATCCTTGTTTTAAAAGCTAATAAAATTGTAGCGTAGATAAAAGCTCTTACACGACTGGAGGGAGTACAATGCTTTTATTAGCTTTCAACAACAGGTGGGGTTCACTAGTAGGCTTCAGAGGGGTTCTGGATTTAGCTGGAAACCAGGGTTATATATGGGTAAACGTGGATGGAGCGCTCACCTTTTATTGGTCCTTGCTAATTAACTCAATTACCCAATTCTCAATTGGAACGGCCAAAGTCCTGACCCTACACCCTTTTTAAACTCTCCTATAATCTACTTAACAAAATGACACACTTGATCGACGTCTGACTCTGTCTCTCCTCCGACTGGAGCCTTTGTCTAGACTAACCATACTCAATGATAGCCCTACCATGCCCCCCCCCACCCAATTTTGAGGCCACAGCATATTTAAGTAAATGACTTGATTTCTTTTCACCTCATGAAACATTAATTTTTTAAATGTGTTTTATGTAGTTGGTAGGAGATAAGTACAGAAGAAACTAAAATTTGTCGCTTCGCAGGGAAGAAGGCCCCAAAACTGATTTATTATAAGCAGACTCCTTGGGTGGGGGGGGGGGGGTGGGGGGGCCCATAGCCAAAAAAAATGTTGAGAATGGCTGGTCTAGATGAACATGGATTGTTTGCAGAAGAGATTTTGTGTTATTAGCACTCTTTTGCGCAACCTCATGTTCACATTGTAGGTGGCCAAGTCTAGAGAAATAAATCTACTGACTGTCATCAATGAAAAGATTGGATCTGAGATCAAAATTTGATCAGCCATGATCGTAATTGAACAGCAGCAGTGAAATCCTGAAGGGCCAGTTCTCCATTTACCCTATTCTGCCGTTGTGGTGGCAATCTATGGAACTAAAGCAGCGTAAAAGATGATGCTCATTGGGAAGATCTGATAAATGGTTGCTTGTGAATGTGTGAAATAAAAAGTAGAGATTAACCTAAGAAAATGATTAGTCCAGAATTTAATTTCCACTGTTTTAAATGCTGATTATAACAACTCCCTATAATTAGAAGTGATGGTTCCTTAGACTTGTTTAAAGTGCACTAGTAATTCTAATATGCTCCATATAGCTGAATTGAAACATTACCTGGACATTTCTTACAGAACTTACTTAAAGTCTATTGGGATTTTTTGTTAAGTACCAAGGAAAACGTTGAAGTCTTTTTTTAACAACAGTAAGTACACTCACTGTTCAGTCAAAGCTTATGTAGAGTTCTGTTCTCCTTATTAAAGGAAGGATCTGGTTACCTTATAGCTGATACTGTAGCGGTCCATGCACAGAGATGTGGACAGGGCCACAAAATGGCCAATGAATGCGGCGACCGCATGGCCTGGGGGTGACACTGGCCGTCATCCCTGGTGACCTCCCACACACTGGGAAGACAGGGTACTGTGGCTGGAACACTGACCAATCTCCAGTGCCTGGGGCCCATAGGAATGTGACAGCCAGTACAATAAACCAGTCTCAACTTCAAGGATTTGGTGTGTGTGTCGTTCTTCTGTATGCTTGCTTAGAGCGAATGCTACAATACAATGATTATCAACACAGGCGTACCCCTTAGCCCACTGCTCTACTAATTATACTCCCATGACTCTATAGCCAGGCACAATTCCAATGCTATTTCCAAATTTGTTGATGACACCATAGTTGTTGGCAGGATCACAAATGGCACAGAGGAAACATACAGGAGGCAGATAGATTAGCTCATTGAATGGTGTAATGATGACAATTTTGTGTTCAAGGTTAGCAAAACCATGGAGATTATGTGAACTTCAGAAGGAAGTCAGGGGAACACGACCGAGTCTTCATCATGGGCTCAGTTATGGAGAGGGTCAAGATCTTCAAATTCTTGGGTGTTAACATCTCTGAGGATCTGTCCTGGAGCCTCCATGTTGATAAAGTCACAAAGAAGGCTCACCAGCAGCTATACTTTGTGAGATGTCTGAGGAGATTCGGTATGTCACCGAAAACTCTCCAAAACTTCTACAGGTGTAACATGGGGAGCATTCTGGCTGGTTGCATCACTGCCTGGTATTGGAAGCACCAACTCTCAGGTCAAGAAAAAGCTTCAGAGGGCTGTTAACTTGGCCTGTGACATCGCAAGCACCAGACTTCATTCCATCAAGGACATCTGCGAGGCGGTGCCTTAAAAAAGCAGCTTCTATCCTCAAAGACTCCCACCACCCAGGCCACACCTTCTTGGTCCTGCTACCATTGGAAAAAAGGTATAGGAGTCTAAAGATGAGCACTCAATAGCACAAGGACAGCTTCTTCCCCACTGCCATCAGATTCCTGAATAATCAATGAACCAAAGACACTGCTTTACTTTTCATGCATTATTATTTTTACATTTTTATAGTAATGTTGTAAGATGGTTATAATATGAAGGTTTGCTCTATGATGCTGCCACAAACACCGAATTCCATGCCTTGTTCATGACAACAACTTCTGATTCTGATTCTTCTGAATTCGTGATAATGATTTTTAAGCTAAGAGACCTGTCCCACAGAGACCAGTTCATGAAGATGGGCCAATATTCGGTGTCCTGTCTCCACTTGTCTGGTCCCTTTCCACCAACATCCTGGATACCTCCCATGCTCTCCGCCATTTTGATAACTTCCAATTCTCTAGTCCCAATCTATTCATCATGATGTCCAATCTCTATACACCTCTGTCTGAAATAAGGAAATTCTTAAAATCTTGTGCCTCTTTCTGGAAAAAAAATGACCCAACAAGTTTACCTTCACTAACACTCATCCACCTGGCAAAACTCATCCTTAGTCTCAATAAACTTCTCATTCGATTCCTTCCACCTTCAACAAAGCAGACAAAATGCCACGGGAACTCACAAAGGACCCAGCTACTCCTTTCTTGTTGTTGGTTACATGGACCAATCCTCATTCCAAACCTGCGGTGGCACTGCTCGCTGACTCTTTCTTCACTGCCTCAGTGACTGTGTGGGTGCTACTTCTTGAACTCATGCAGAACCTGGCAATTTTATCTCCAGAGCCACCACCCTCCACCATGCCCATGAATTCAGCTAGATTATCTCGTTCTCAGAATATCTCTGTCTCCATCTCAGGAGACTCTCAATCCACTGATAGTTATTATAAACCCACAGATTCCCTCAGCTGTCCCAATGTACACTTTATTCCAGAAATGTTGTTTTTGCAGTGCCAGATTTGATAGACTTTTCTCCATTTTCTGGCATCTGTTCTCACTAAAGCCCTATCCCCAGAGAGAACAGAAAAATAGTTCATTTTGTCCTTAACTTCCACCCTCAAGCTTTTACATCTAACATATCATGCCGCTTGGCAGGATAAATGTTACCAAATAGTATCACCACTATATTCACTTTTCATTAAAGCACAGAGAAATTTACAACATCCTGTAGATGTTAATTTTAAAATGTGTGACATTCAAAAGATCTGTTATCATTGTTTCAGTTTAAATTCTTATTTAAATTACAGCTAAAATGATTAAAGTGTCAAAGAGATTTAGCTTTTCCCTTTTTTTTTTAAAAGGGACACAATCAATTCACTGTATATCAAATTAAAGAAAATTGAAAGATCAGGCACAGTGCATGGCCCCTTTCCAAGAGCACCCAGCCCAGAACGCAGCATTGGAAGTGGAAGAAGTTAGCGAGCTGACCAACCTTGTCAACTGTGTGCTGTCTGCACCTGCGTGTAGTCACCTTGGCCAAGGGCACAGCATTAATACTCACTACCCACAACTTGGAGCTAGGCTCAGAAGAAGTATTATAAGAACAAAAGAAGTTATGAATGTAATAAATAGGAGCAGGAATCAGCCATCTGGCCTTTCGAGCTTGCTCCACCATTCATAAGATCATAGCTGATCTGATGATAGGCTCATCTCCACTGGCCTGCATTTTCCCTATATCACTTAATTCCCCTACTATGTAAAAATCCATCTAACCTTGTCTTAAATATATTTACTGAGGTAGCCTCCACTGTTTCAACAGGCAGAGAATTCCAGAGATTCACCACTCTCTGTGAAAAGCAGTTCCTCCTCATCTCCATCCTAAATCTAGTACCCTGAATTTTGAGGCTGCGTCCCCTAATTCTAGTCTTACGGAAACAACTTACCTATTTCTATCTTATCTATGCCTTTCATAATTTTATGTGTCTATAAGATTCTTCTGAATTCCAGCGACTACAATCCCAGAAGACTCGTCACTCCTCATAGGCTAATCCCCTTGTAACAGAAACTGTTTAGTAATGCATCTTTGTTTTCAGTATTGCTGACAGCATTGGGAATGAAACCAATGTCATGCAAGACCATGAGAGTTTTGTATAGTTGACAAAATTTAAAGCATGAATAGGAATGTTGAGAAGTATCCAACACCCCACGGTTAAATGACCCTTCCCAAAGTTTGAAATAATATGCATGAAATCCACTGTAGCTCAATTATTTTCCATTAACCCATCAAGCTTTGCTTTTCATACTGATGTTCACAATGGTAATACTTTATTGTTGTGAATTCAGTTTGAGTAATCTCACAATGCGTGACCTTAGCTTGGAACACTTCCTTCATCCCTGAATTTCTTACCTCATTTAATGAATATCATAGATATATTTGCTTCTAACAAAGCTCCCACATTGAGTTTTATCTTTTCCATGCAAGCCAGCACCAGTCATTGCCAAATTATCTCTTCCAGCAACATTCAAGGTCTGATCTCTAAGGGAGACAATTCACGTCCAAGTTGATGTTCCCACTGCTGATTTACAATAACAATGACAGAGAAGGTGCAGGTTACGATAAGAAGTCAATTCTTGCCCTGGCCACTCAACACAATGGCCAAGAAAGTGCACCAATGGCTCTACTTCCATGCAAACCTGAGGAAATTTGACATGTCACCCACTCCTACAGATATATCATTGAAAGTTTCCTTTCAGAGCACATCTCTGTGTGGGACAGACACTACTCTACCCAAAAAACCGCCAAGGGTTTTAAACATGACTCCGATCATCACACACACTCCATTGACTCCATCTATAACTCTGTCCCCTTAGAAAAGCAGCCAACGTATTAAGACTCATACCATCCCAGTCACATTCTTTTCACCTCCTTCCCTCTTCCTGTCAGGAAGACGATGTGAGATCATGGGTGTGAGATCAGGCACTGGCAGAATCAAGGACAGTTTCTCTCCTGCTGTTATCAGACTTCTGAATAATCGTCAAAATAATAAAATGCTGCTGCCTTTACGCTGTACCAACTGACCTCCCTCTGTAACTCTGCAATTCTGTGGTGTGCCTTACTTGTACTATGTATGAGATGTCCAACTGGCCTGCTCACAAAATAACCTCCATCCTTGCTCCCTGGTACATGTGACAATAAAAGGGAAGATGATAAAGAGAATCATTTGAAATCAGGGTTGCAGTCCCCTGTGTAAAGTCATAGTGCACATAGGATGCTTTCTGTTTCGTCCCCTTGAATCTTCCCTTATATTCGGAACTTGCCTTGAAGTAGGCAAATGCCCAGAGTTGATATCCCACTTTGATTGGTTCTGACTTTGATATTAAAGAATCATGTGAACGAAGCAGTCAAAATACAGTCAAATACACAGAATCATAATATTTCTGCTCAGGCAGACTGGGCCATGTAGCCTCCTCCTGTTTCAAGGATTCATCCCAAAAGGGGCTGTGGAATGATGAGTTTTCCTCGTCTCAAAGTTTCACATTCCTGACACACTGGCAATAAGCATCAGCTTCAATTTTGCACTCATGTCTTTCAAGTGATTTGAACCCAGAATCTGCTGAAGGAGTTAACAGTGTAACTGACAGAGCCATTGCTGATGCACCATTGATTCACAGGGACCACTACATGAGGTATGCAGGTTTCTACAAATTGCTGGCCAATTACAGAGGCTGTGTTTGCAATTTGGTAGCCCATATTTGGGAGTGATTGCATGAGAATGACCAAATGGTTACAAGCTGAGGCAGGAGAAATTATTTTGGAGTTAACAGAAGGGAAATGAAACAAAATATCTTGGATTGGTCTTCATGGAAGAGTCACAGGAAACTTTCACAAAACAGTGGAGAACTTCAGGCAGAGAGTGAATGAGGAGTTGAAAGAAATTTGCATTAGCAACAAATCTAGTGGTCATTAAATAAAAAGCTGAAATATGTCGAAGAGCAGATGATCTGAATCCTAAAGTTTGGAAAGAGATGACAAGGGAAGTAGAGAGAGCAACAGTCAACATTTTCCAAAATTCCATAGATTTTGGAAAACTTCCCACAGATAGGAAGGTTGGAAAAGAGATAGAGACAAAATTGGAAACTATGGAACAATCAGCCTGACATGAGAAAAAAATGTCAGAACCCAGCAGAAAGCAAGAAGTAAAAAAGCAGAGTATATTTTGAACTAGTGGTTCTCAACCTTTTTCTTGCCACTCACATTGCACTTTAAGTAATACCTATGCCATTGGTGCTCTGTATTAGCAAGGGATGGCTTAAGGTGGTATGTGAGTGGGAAGGTTGAGAATCACTGCTCTAGTCCCAATTGTTTGAGAAAAATTGTCATTGGCCCATTTCGTTTGAAGTTTTGAAACCGTGCCATAACAAGTCAATGAGGTACGATTAAAACAATGGTTTTCAAACTTTTTCTTTCCACTCACATACCACCTTAAGCAATCCCTTACTAGTCACCGAGCACAAATGGCATAGGGATTACTTAAAGTGATAACTGAGTGGAACGAAAAAGGCTGAGAACCACTGTTTTAAATGGCTAAAAGGTGTTGATGTTCAGAGGGACCTGGGCATTCTTGCACACAAGTCACTGAGAGTAACCAGGCAGGTTCAGAAAGCAATTAAGGTGAATGGTATGTTGGCCTTTATTACAAGAATAGTGTAAAGAGTTAAGATGTCTTACTGAAGATATATTGAGCTCTCGATAGACCATACCTTAAATATTGATTTCTCTACTTGCCTTAGGGAGAGCACAGTAAACTGTTTCTTGGAAAGCAGATGTGCCCATATTTTCTAGAGTTTCAAAGAATCAAAAGTAAATTTTTAAATTTAGACATACAGCAATGGTAACAGGACTTTCTGGCCCTTGAGTACATGTTGCCCAATTTACACCCAATAACCTTCAACCCCCATACGTTTTTGGAGGGTGAGAGGAAACCAGAGTACCCAGAGGAAATCCATGCAGACACAGGGGGAATGTACAAACTCCTTTCAGGCAGTGCTGGATTGAAATCCTTGTCAATAGCACTGTAACAACATTGCACTAACCTCTATGCAAACTATGCTGCCCATCTCACTGAAAATTGAAAAATTCTTTTGGGGTTTGACAAAACATAAATAGTAATAGAATAAAACTGCAGGTGCTAGAAATCAGCAGTAGAAAACTGAGGTAGAAAATTTACTTAGCAGGCGAGGCAGTATTTATAGAGAGAGAAATAGGAGTCATGCTTCAGATCAATGATCTTTCATCAGTGAATCAAAGGAACGGTCATCAACCTGAAACATGAACTCTGCTTCTCTTTCCACACATGTTGCTTGATCTGTTTCCAGGATTTTATGTTTTAATTTCATTGAAACTTTATTTCACTTCTTCATTACATGCTGAGATAATTAATCCCCCCACTGGCCAGTCATTTTGGACAGAGAAGAGAGGAACTTTCTTCATGCAGAGGAGTTGAGTCGTTAAAGGACTTTATCCCAATAGACCATGGAATGTCAGTCACTGAGTATTCAAGGCAGTGTTCTGATATTAATGGGGCTAAGGAACTTGGTGGGGGAAAGTGAAGCTGTAAGGTTAGCCATTATTCAATAGGAGCAAGGATGGTCCTTTTCCTGCTTCTACTTATAATGATATGTCCATGAGTTTAAAATGGTAATGTGGAGATCATTCTGACTGGTTGCATCACTGGTTGCTAATGTAGATTACAGGAAAAGGCTATAGAGGTACCATCATGGGCCTCAGTCTTCACTCTATTAAGAATATCCTTAAGAGACAATGTTTCATGAAATCAGCCTCTGTCATCAAGGACCCTCACCTCCTAGGCCATGCCCTCTCCACACTTCTGCCATCAGGAAGGAAATACATGAGCCTGATGACGAGCAGGCAACGTTACAAAAACAGCATCTTCCCCTCAGCCATTAGATTTCTGAATGGACAATGAACCACAGACACTACCTCACTTTTTTCTCTTCTTTTTCACCAATTACTTATTTTTAAATAGTGTATTTAAGGAAATGCAATTTATAGCAATTTCTGCATCTACAATGCACAATACTACTGCCTCAAAACAACACATTTTGTGATCCACACTCATGACAATAAACTTGATTATGATTCTAAACGTGTTAATTTCAAAAGATAATTACATCAATAATCTTCATGCTTTGGAAATAATTACTCTATTTTTCAGTGCTGTTTGATTGTAGTATGAGTAAATAAACTGGTCAATCACAGCAAGATCCCACAACAGCAAGGGGGTATGAAACTGCTTCATGGGCTCATGTGATGCCAGGATGGTTCAGTACCATCAGTGCCTTCTGAGGGATGTTTTACACCCATGGGAAGGCAGTCAAGCTCAGCTAAGTAAAAGTGACTTGGGGAATGCAGCACTCTTGAAGCACGACACGAATGGTTCAGCCTCAGTACTCAGGTGAACCTAGGTGCCATTCCTGCCTTCCAGGTGGGAGCATGACCCAGCTACTGAGAGGAATAGCAGCAGGGACACTTCTAAATGAGCACCATCTGAGCATAGTTCTCCACTTAATTTAAACACTTCAGAAATCTGAATGAAACTTATTTTTGATCAGTCACTCCATATTTTGTTTGGTTAGTGTGCAGAATCTTGTTCAGATATGTCTTTCAGCCATAAAATAAATTCTTAAGTGACTTCACACGGATGGAATAAGATTGTAGGGAACCAGTCTATTCTGGTTCAATTGCAGAGTGAAGCACATTCAACACCAGTGAAGTGACACAAGGTTGACTTGATCTGAGCGACTATCCTTCCAACTGAGTGATGCCTGACATGTCTATAAGACTCTTTACAAATGTAGACATCTGATTGGCTGGCAGCAGCAATCTGATTTGTAAATGTTATGGCAACAGTGCAAAGCACAGATGGGAATTTATATAAGAAACACATTTATCAGGAAAATGGAAAATCTTGACCTTCACATCCCACAGACTACAGTGAAATTCAACCTTCAAATTCCTATTAGAACAAATGCAAATAATTATTCACATTGTTGGCTTTTGTTTTTCAGGCACACTTTAAGCTTTTTATCCAGCGGTGAGATGAAACAGTGAAGTAATTTCTTAGATATCCCTAGAGATGGGAGCCCAGAATTCCATATTGCTATTGAATGGCATTCAGGTGGTGAGTAAATGGCTCAAGGTGACTTGACCAACTGTGATTCATGTTTGATAAAGGCCACTTGATCTCCTCACAATGCTTGGAATTGACAGCAGAGACTTCCCTTATTGATAAGATGATAGAAGTAAAAACACAGAAATGCTGGAGCAACTCAGCAGGTCTCGCAGCGTGCATAGGAAGTAAAGATATATAACCGTAATTGGATATGGAGAAGAAGCCAGGCGAGAGGAAAGGTGAGAGTTGATGGGGTGGGGTCTCAGTCCACCAGTACATGAGACCATGGACAGGCATACCAGCAAGGGAATGGGGAGGGGAATTGAAATGGGTGGCCACTGGAAATCCATGCTATTGCAGCAGACAAAGCCAAGGTGATCAACAAAGCAATCTCCCAGTCTGCGTCCAAATGTAGAGAAGACCATATGTAGATGATAAAACCTCGTTTCTATTTTCATCCTTTTCTATAATCCTACCTGTTGGCTAAACAGCAACAGGAAACTCCCCATGACTTTTGACCCTCAGTTTCTGAGTCTTTCCCAAATAACCATTCCAAATGCAGTTCAGAAGATGATTTGACAGTGGAGTCCAGACCCATTCTCCTGCCATTCACTGTTGACTTTGATAATCAGTGTCAACCATTCTTGAAGAGAATTGATAAGCTAAAAAAAAACTAGCTTTCAGGTGAATTGCTGAATGTTGGGTTCCCAATTAAACACATCTGAAAGTTGGGTGCTCAAATTTTAACCAGATCTTCAACTGCCTATTTTTCAGGTGAGAAGTATTTCCACAAGTTTTGAATTAATTATTAATTAGTTGATTCTCATTTGAGAACTTCAAGTCTGAATTGATAGTATTTATCACTTCCTCTCAAACAACAGGTAGATTGCCACTGGAGTGAATTAACTATGGACAAGCTGCAGTTCATCTCAACCTTTTTCTTTCCACTCACATGCCACTTTAAGTATTCCCTATGCCATAGGCATTATGTGATTAATAAGGTGGTATATGGGTGGAAAGAAAATGTTTAAAAAACACTGTTTTAGTCATATCTAATTGACTTGTTATGTGCAGAGTTTCCTAACTCCCAAGGAAATTGGCCAATGATAATTTTTCTCAAGCGAAATATTTCAGTAACATTTTGGTCTAGAGCAGTGATTTTTCCTTTCTTTCCCACTCACATACCTCCTTAAGCAATCCCTTACTAATCACAGAGCATCAATGACATAGGGATTACTTAAAGTGGTATGTGAGTGGAAAGAAAAGGGTTAAGAGCTGAGGCACCATAGATGGCTCTGTTAATTACCTTCAGTGTTTGAACATAGAACACAGTACAGGCCCTTCAGCCCTCAATGTTGTGCTGACCCATATATTCCTTAAAAGAAAGTACTAAACCGTCCCTACCCTAGAACCCTCTATTTTATTTCCGCCCATGAGCCCGTCTAAGAGTCTCTTAAATGTCCTCAATGTTTCAGTCTACACCACCACCTCTGGCAAGGCATTTCAGGCACCCACAACTCTCCATGTAAAAACTTTTACCCTGGTTTCTCCCCCTAAACTTTCCTCTTTTCACTTTGAACTCATGCCCTCTGGTGTTTGCTAATCCTGCCCTGGAAAACACCACCCTATCTATGACTTTCATAATCTTGTAGACCAGTGGTTCTCAACATTTTTCTTTCCACTCACACACCACTTTAATTAATCCCTATACCATCGGAGCTCTGTGATTAGTAAGAGATTGCTTAAAGTGGTATGTGAGTGGGAAGGGAAGGTTGAGAATCACTGCTCCAGACCCAATTGTTACTGAAATATTTTGCTTAAGAAAAATTGTCATTGGTTCATTTCCTTTGGAGTTATGAAACCATGCACATAATGAATCAATTAGGTACGATTAAAACAGTGGTTTTCAAACTTTTTATTTCCATCCACATACCATCTTAAGCAATCCCTTACTAATCGCAGAGCACCTATGACATAGGGAATATTTAAAGTGGTATGCGAGTGGAAAGAAAAAGATTGAGAATCACTGTTGTAGACCTCTATTAAGTTTCCTCTCATCCTTCTATGCTCCAAAGAAAAATTTCCCAACTCTTCTATCCTTGCCTCATAAGACTTAATTTCCAATCCAGGTAACATCCTGGTAAATCTCCTCTGCACCCTCTCCTAAGCTTCCACATCCTTCCTGGAATGAGATGACCAGAAATGAACACAATACTCCAAGAGTGGTTTCACCAGATATTTATAGAGTTGCATCATGATCTCTCTTCTCGAACTCAATGCCCATATTAATGAAGTCCAGCATCCCATAGGTTTTCTTAAATATCCTATCAACCTGTGCAGTGACCTTAAGGAATGAATGGATTTGGACCACAAGGTCTCACTGTTCATCCACACTCCTAAGTAACTGACCATTAACCATGTACTCAGCCTTCTGGTTTGTCCTTCCAAATTGCCTCATTTCACACATTTAGATTGAAATTCATCTGCCATTTTACTGCCCAACTCTGCATCCTGTCTATATCATTTTGTAACCTATAGCTCCATCCACAACTCCTACAACGATCATATCATCCACAAACTTACTGACCCATACTTCCGCATCTTCATCCAGGTCACATATAAAAATCGCAAAGAGCAGGGGTCCCAGGACAGATCCTTATGGTTCTCCACTAGTCACTGAGCTCCAGAAGAATACTTTCTTTCCACTACTACTCTCTGGTTTTCCATCTGCAAGCCAATTTTTTATTCACACAGCCAAGGTTTCATGGTTCTCAAGACTTTCTGAACGAGTCTCTCATGGGGGACCTTAGCAAATGCTTTATTAAAATCCATGTAGACCACATATACCACCTTACCTTCATCAATTTCTTTTGTTAATTTCTCAAAAAACTCAATAAGGCTCATGAGGCATGGCCTTCCCTTCACAAAGCCATGCTGATGATCGAGTAGATTGTACTTCTCCAAATGCTCATACATCCTATCCTTGAGAATCCTCACCAATAGTTTTCACACCACTGATATAAGACTTACTGATCTATAATTCACAGGATTCTCCCTATCACATTTTTTAAACAAGGGGACTATATTTGTCATTCTCCAATCCTGCAGCACCTCCTCTGCAGCCAAAAGAGGACTCAAAGATCCTAGCTACTGCCCCAGTTATCTCTTCCCTCACTTCCCACAGCAACCTAGGGTATGTCCTGTCTGGCCATGGGGACTTATCAATCTTAATGTTTTTAAGATCCAATGCTTCCTCTTCCTTACTCTCAACACTGTCCAGCACACACACTTGTTCTATTCCAAACTCACCCTGATCAAGGTCCTTTTTTTCTTGTGAATACTGATGCAAAGTATTCATTTAGGACCTCTCCATCTTCCTCCACCTTCAGGCACATGTTGGCTCCTTTATCCTTTAGCAGCCCCACCTTCTTTCTTGCAATCCTCTGTTCTTCACATACACATAGAATGCCTTGGAATTCTCTTTAATCCTACATGCCAAGGCCTTCTCATGCCCCCTTCGAGCTCTCATGAATCCTTTGCTGAGATGAGAACAAGAATAAATGGGCAGGAACCTTCTGGATCCTTCAAATTTCCATTTGTTGAGATGTTTTAGACAATAGGCAGGGTAAATGCAGATTTTAGACAAGTCTTGAATTTATGATACAGCTGATCCAGTATCCTTAAGGTCAAATGAAGATCTATGCAGGATCTGAGAAAAAAAATTGCAACTTTATTATTTTTCTTTCCATAGCATCATTTATGACTGTGATTGAGACATTGCGGGATCTGTAGTAAGAATGTCACAGAACCTCAGATGGAACACAGGAAGAACAGGAAGTTTTTCAGCTTAAGTCTCGCAGAACAGGGGAAAAAAAGCATCTTTTCATATGGAGAGTACTGATTCTAAATGGAACTGATCCATTGAATGCTAAAATCTAGCACATCTGTTTCTTGTTGCATTTAAGACAGCAGTCCATCAAAGAAAGTTCATTAAACAGCAAGGAAAGTCTGTCAATGCAGTATGTTGACAAGCATTTCACAAACAGGAGAGGAGGTCAGAACAGGTTCTCACCATAAGAACAATGAATGTTCAGCCAACAGGATATTTGCTTCAACGAAAGGCAATTTTAGCGATTTGAGGTTTTCTCCAAATCTGTCCCGAGGTTGGAACACTCTTATTATCCACAATACTTCTTATCGGTCTTTAGTAAATAGAGAGAATACAAATGATAATTGGACAATGTCCTTTGGCACCTCAAGATTAGTTAATTCTTTAGACTGAACGTAGCATTTACCTTCCTCTTGTTTTGCTGCCAAGTCTGTATTCCTCCATTCCCTGTTGAATTAGGAATTTGTCCAAATCTTTTGATGAATAGTCTGTGTTAAGGATGACTCCTCTCTGTGGTGATGGGTTTCATAGATACAGAAATGTAAATTACAGAAAACTAGATCACCAGCTGAGAAGGTCAGAAGGCCATCCAACCCAAGTTAACTTGCATAGGAATACGCAAGCATATTATTGACAACCACTGAAAGATAACCACAGCTTAACTAGGCACACAAGAATCAAGTGATATGAATTAATTCAATTTTTGATTAAAAAATTCTTCTGTGAAAATAGTATTCTCAATGATGTTTATTTTGTTATATGCTCCACATGCTCACCTGAGAGATTCTAGTCAAGTTAATGCAGATGATGTGGTTGCTTTCTTTTAGTCCCATTGGGGGAAATAAGCAGTTCAGGTGAACTCGCTTCCAGCATAAGTGAATTGTTCTCGGTTATGAAAGCTTTGTTGCAGTTGATTGTTACTGCCGGTGTGTTTTGTTGAAGCCCAATTTTTCCTCAGTGTCAGTAACCAACCCTAACCCTCTGCTGGAGACTGTACCAATTGGAAGCCAATGGCATTGTTCTGACTTGTTGATTTTATAGAAAACCAGTGCAGTGTGGAGTCAGCATGCTCTTCTTGTGATCTTATTTGACATTCCTTGGTTTCCTCCCACATCCCAAAGCAATCCTAGCTGACAGTTTAATTGGTCATGATAATTTAGCCCCCATGTAAGTGGATGAGGTGAATGGGATGTAAGATAGAGTAGCGAGAGGAGAAAGTGGGCTTAATTTTAATTTGTAAGAAGAATTTGAACAGGTACATGGATTGGAGGGGTCTGGAGTGTAGGTCGGTGGGACTAGGGAGAAAATCTTTTCGGCATGGACAAGAAGTAGCGAAGGGCTTGTTTCTGTGCTGTATTTTTCTATGGTTCTATGATTACAGGGAAAATATAGGAAAATGGAACCGAGGGTCTGAGAGTTGGCATGGACTCAACTTGCAGAAGACTCTGGTCAGGTGACATTTGATATACTGATCATTTTCACCTCTCCATACTATAACGGTTGTGACACTGAAGAGATACAATGAAGCTAAAACCACGGGGCTTAACCTCAAGATTTATGACAGACGAGGAGGAGATGCTTCTCCCAGGGATTAGTGAATCTGTGGAATCCCCTTCCAATTAAGCAATAGAGCCTGCCTCATTAAATATAATTAAGACACAGATTTTTGAATAATAGGGAAATGAAGGGTTATGGGGATAGATGGTTCAGTGGAACCGAGTCCATGGCCAGATCAGCCAAGATGGTGCAGAACCATCCTTGGTTTCTTAAAGAATGGTGGAGCATGTTGAACAGACGGAATGACCTCCTGCTTTTAATTAATATGTAATTATTATCATGGTCTGGTATGGGGTCATCAATATCCCTGAGCAGAAAGCTCTCCAAAAGGTAATGGACACTGTTGAGGACATCACAGGCAAAATCTTCCCTATTTTTGAGAACATCTACAGTGAATGTTGATGTTGGAGAGCAGCAGTAATCATCAAGGAACCACATCACCCAGTACATGCTCTGTTCTCATTCTCACTGCTACTATCAGCAAAGAGGTATAGGTGCCACAAGCCTTACACCACCAGGTTCAGGAACAGCTGCTACCCCTCCACCATCAGACTCCTCAACAATAAACTCAATCAGGGATCCATTTAAGGACTCATACTTTTGCACTTTATTGATTTTTGTTTTTTTCTCTGTATTGCACAGTATGTTTACATTTCTTTATTTGTTTACATGTGTACATTGTGTATAATTTTTTTGCACTATCAATAAATGATAATTTTGCCTGGCCTGCAGGATAAAACAAATCTTAGAGTTGTATGTGAGATCATGCATGTTCTCTGACAATAAATCTGAAATCTAAAGAACACAAAGATTTGCAATCATGGGACTGGAACCCAGAGATTACAGCAAATGGGAAGGATTGAACTTGTGATGAACATTAAAGCACTGGCGAATGGCGAGATGAATGGCTTGATTCCCTGCTCTATTGGCATGGTAAATATCCACTGTGTATGTCAAACAGACACATAAATTGAACATTGATAAGTGGATGTTGTGGATCACTCTTGATGTGGAATCTGATCCTCTAAATTACAACACAAAAACACCTATTCCAGGGATCATTCCCATGTCCCTCACAGCACACTTGAACATTTTATTTATGGTTCAATAAAACAAACACAAACCTTTACATACAAGCATGAGCAGGCTGCCTACACAAACTCCTGTTCGATCCATTGAGAACCTGAGCTCCAGATATAAACATCCTACACGATCAGGAAGTCTTCAGCGCCAAAGGTCAATCAGGAGTCCTTTTTTACTCTCAGCACCCTCTCAAATCCTGGCTCTAAAACCTGGTTCCCATGAGCCGGTCACCGGCAGCCTGCAGCTCATGTGAGTCCCCCAATCGCAAGTCACCCACTGCCAGTTCCTCAGTTGCTGAGCTCCTCACTGGTACATCACTGTGGACCCATCCTGTAGGGTCATCTTGTCTGCTTATCCTTTTCACCGGGGTGTGGGGGGTTGAGGGTTACAGAGAAGCTGGGGGAGGAAGGTTCTCCCCCTTTCCAGTGCCTTGCACCAGTTCACTGCTTCCCAGAATCTGAACCCTCTTGTGGCTGCTGCCCAGCACATGCACTACCATCTTGGGCACAGACCTCTGCTTTTAAACACCATTGCTTTCTTTAACAGCCCTTTTAAAATCTGTACAAAGCTGCTGGCATTTGGACTGGATGGTTAAACCCTTTGGGGCAGCACTGAGTCTTCACTGTCTGGTTTCCCGCAAACTTTTTTAAATCAGATATTTGCCTGCTTTTCAATCGTACCTTGACCAAAGTCTCAGGTCCAAAATGTTAGTTCCTCTTTACTACCCTCTGAGTTTTTTCAGCACTTTTATATATTGCACGACCATCAGACTGAAGACTTGCTGGTTTAATGTCATCATACTAGTTTGAATATTTTTTTGCCTCTTAGCTAGCACAGCAACAAATTTTCAACAAGTCTATTCCACACATATTTACCTGCAGACTACATTGGTTACATGTCATGTTTGAAAGCTCTTGCTCTTTACAAATATGGCTGAGGCTCTTGTGCAACTTCCTTGTTATTTTCTTTTGCAGAGCAGAGGGAATGAAAGTCTTGAGAACACATATCATCCAATTTGAAGTCGTACCTTGAACTCCAGCAGGGATCTGAACCTTAAAAATAAAAGAAATGGCATTTTCTCATTGCTCATCAGAAATGTTCAGCTTTTAGAAATCTAATGCAAGAAAGAAGGTTTCATATGGTGGTAGGAGAGTCAAAAAGCAAAGGAGGAAAAACCCAACACCCAACCCCAACCAACCAATTTTCCCCTGCAGCCGCTGCAACCGTGTCTGCCTGTCCCGCATCGGACTTGTCAGCCACAAACGAGCCTGCAGCTGACGTGGACTTTTACCCCCTCCATAAATCTTCGTCCGCGAAGCCAAGCCAAAGAAAGGAGAGTCTAGAACAAGACAGTATTGAAATGTGTCCACTTAGAACAGAGATGAGGAGGAATTTGTTTAGTCAGAGGATGGTGAATCTGTGGAATTTGTGGCTGCAGGTGGTTGTGGAGGCTAAGTCATTGGGTGAATTTAAGGCAGAGATTGATAGATTCTTGATTAGTTAGGGTGTCAAAGGTTATGGAAAGAAGGTCAGGTATTGGGACGGAGTGGGGAAAAGGGTTCAGCTTATGACTGAATAGCATGGAAGGCTCGATGGGCTGAATAGCCTATTTCTGCTCCTATGTCTACTGATCTTATGATCTTAAATGATGGTTCTTAAAAACATGCAGACACTTAAAGTGTGAGACAAATAAAAAATCTCACACTTGAAGACAGACTCTCCTAAGATGGATGGATAGGTTTCACTATAGAAAGTAGAAATATCATTGTATCTTTAGTGAGAGAAAATGTTTGTTGACTGAAATGTTCTGCTGAGAAATGAGGATGTTGGTTTCAGTGGAGAATAGCCACATGTGAGGATTGAGAGACAGCTAAATTTCAGCAAGGCTTGTAACATGATGCCTTCCTGGCAATGAATTGACAAGCTATATGATTATTCAGGAAACCAGTCATTATAAAGAAGATTTTGTTCTGTAACAAAAAAACCTCATGTTATTTCATGCATTATATGCATTTTTATCAACATCTGAATGTCTTAATGGAACAAGGTGATAGATTTTTTTTTAGTCGCTTCAATGAACTCACATAATGTTTTACCTCTTTGGGAAACAATATGCCTGTGAAGCAGAGTTGCAGTTTTCCTGGGACTCCAAACTGAAACGATTTAAATCCTTTGTGTCGGGTTCCTCGGAGTCTGACAAACACAAGGTGCAAGCAGTAACACTTGGAGAATGCAGAGTGACCATCTTCAACTTCACCTTTGAACCCAGAAGCACACTCATTGTCATAATCTTCAGGTGGTTGACCTGAACAGCAATCACACATTTGACAGTGCAGGAGAATTGAGGCCGAAATAACAGACACAGCAGTGGATATCTCATTACACAGAGCCAGAATTGGGCATCTGTGGAAGGCTAAGAAACAAGCAGTGGTTCTCAAGCAAAGCAGAGAGATACATTTGTCCATCATTTTGACTAGCAGGCACCTGAACCGCAGCTTAGACATGGGCAGGGTCTCAAAATCTCTGTCACTCAAGGCATGTTATTTTTCCATGCAAGTGATGGATGTCTAGGCATTGCATTAGTGATGCAAGACATGAGACACATTCTGAACAACATCTCTGCTCTGCATCCGGTCCAATGGATACTCAGAGGACCAGGGAACATGCTCACGACAGGTGAATGGAAATGCTGAGATCGGTTTCATATTGATTTTGTTCATCAAATCTATTGTGTGGGTTATATAAACAGGCCTTGTGAGATTGAGTTTTCAGCTGCACATAATTTCAACTTTGTTTAGTTTGGGAATTCAATTTGGAAATGAACTGGATATCAAGAATAAACATGAATATTTATACGTCCCAAATCTCCTCCAGTCTCCCTGAGCCAGTTTAACCCCAAACATATCACAAAAAGCTGAAAATTGATAACTTGTACTTTACTTACATAGTTGAAAGGTTTACCCTGAAAGTGACTTTCCCCAAAGGGAGTGTAACATTTTTCTCAGTGAAATATGTTCTCTTTTTAAGGTTATTATTGCATACCTTTTTATTTGAATGAATAACCATGAAATAATTGCATATCATAAACTTAACGGAAAGTTTTTGACAGTAATGGATTGTGTTCCGGCAGATCCCCAAATTATTTCTGGTTCCTCTGTCATAAACACACAATCACTGATTGGAATACAGTGATTCAATCACTTTTGGGCTTGTATGTACATTATTTAATCACTTTAAGGCAAGTCTGCAAGTCTCTCCGAGTCTGTGTGGGTTTCCTTCTGATACTCCAATTTCCTCCCACTCTTCAAAACATAGTGGGGATTGTTGGTCAATTGGATGTAAATGGGGAGCATGGGGTTCGAGGCCTAAAAGGACCTGTTATTGTGCTGTATATCTAAATAAAATGTTCATAAGATGTGGTGCACTGTTAGACAGAATCAGACACACACAAGGTAAAGACTGAACAATAGGCTTTAATCCACAAAGACTTTCACAGAGCCAGGCTGGCTGTGGCTGCAGCAACTCTGAGTGAGGCTCGGGAGGCCAGCACAGGCTTATATCCCGGAGGGTGATTGACACCCAACAGGGTGGGGCTTGATCCATTCAGACCAACTGATTGACAGCCAGCCAGGTGTCGTCCTGTCCCCTTACACTCCTGCAGGTACAGAGGTTTCCCCCTGCAGTAGGCCGGTGGTGTACCACGACAGAAGATCATTACTATCTATCAATATCTTGGCATTTATTGGTTAATGACAAATTAATTGAACAACCCCGAGATGTGAGGTAAATTGCACCATAACTAAAGACTCATTGATTTGAGGTGAATTATACTGTTGCAAACTAGTGCATCTCAATCTGTATTTTTAAAAGAATGAAATGTTATTTGCATTCATGAATTTGACACTTTTGCACATAGATTGTATTGTGAAATGGTCTGAAATGCAGTTCCTTTGCTATTGAAACACAGAAGAAAAATTCCTTTCATTAAGCAGATATTTCTGATACTATGGATAATGTACTCTTAACAGTGAGGGAAACTCAATTTCATATCTTGTTCTCTGATATTCTACTCAAATGAATTCCTCAAACAACAGGGTGGCAAATAAAAGGCCTTGACTAATTATGGGAAGGTGGTGAACATTTTCATTTAAGGAAATATTAATGAAGCATTTTGGAATAAAGGATTAGAATTGAATGACCAGTGTTTCATAGAAAGGGTTCTAATGAATGGGGAATACTAATCCAATTTCTCTCTCCATAGATGCTGCCTGGCCAGGTTCAGGAACAGTTGCTACCCTTTCACCAGACACTTAAACAACAAACACCATCATAACCACCATCAGACTCCTCAACAACAAACTCAATCAGAGAGACATTCAAGGACTCTTACTTTGCACATAATTTAGTATTGAATATTTATTTTCTATATTGTACAATCAGTTTGTTTGCATTTCTTTGTTTACATTTCTCTCTTTTGTACACGTGTCTTATTGAGTACGGTTTTTTTTTTGCACTACTAATATGCTGCCTGGCCCGCAGGAAAAAGAAGCTCAAGAGTTGTATGTGATGTCATGTATGTACACTGACAATATATCTGAACTTTTGAATGTTTCCAGCATTTTCAGTTTTATTACAGTTTCCACTTCTTGCCATTAGTTTGTGTTTGGATTTCCTTGGAAGTGGTGATAAGGCTTTATGTTGTGAATGTGGATTGTCTACATGCCACTCCTCAAATCACATTCCATTATTTTCGGTTTTAAAAGTTCTCAAAAGTAGCAATCAGTGGAATGATTTGAATTTTACTTGGTCAGGTTGGAATCACAGTTCGTAAGTTCCCTTTATTTTGAGAAATTAGGTTTAACTCAGAAGAATGAGGCTGTCATCTGAAGATACTAAAGGTTTTAATTCCTGCAGATAGCTATGTTCTCTTAGCTCATTGCTCGTTAACTACAGCAAGACTACTCCTGGAAAATTGTGAGAAGTTTTGTCTCTGTATTTAAGATAGGAATAAGAGAATAGCAAATGTTGACCTGGCTGATTCCTGGAATGCCAAATATTCCCTGGCTGATTCCTGGGATACCAGGTCCATCCAATGAATCGACTGGGTTCGCATTAATTCGAATTCAGAATAATGAGAGGGGATATTTTCAAAACAAAATTCTGGCAGAGCTAAATGGTTCCCTGCTGAGGGAGCATGGGGGAAGTTGCTGTCACAGCTTCAGGATGGGGAATGAGACACTTAAGACCGAGTTAGTAAACTTTTTGTCTGGTAAACCAATGGCACAGTTGGTGTAACGGTTAGCACAACACCTTTATAGTGCTAGTGACTGGGACCATGGTCTGATTCCCACACTGTCTGTAAGGAGTTTGTACATTTTCCCTATGTCTGTGTGGGCTTTCCCTGGGGGCTTCAGTTTCCTCTCACCATTCTAAAGCGTAACAGGGGTGCAAGTTAATTGGGTGTAAATTGGGCGACATGGACTCGTGGGCCGAAATGACCTGTTAACATGCTGTACGTCTAAAAGAATTTCTCCACCGCAGTAGATTTAAGGGTAAGTAATTCAACATTAATGAAAAAGTCTCCAAGGAAGGATTTATTGAAGGGTTAGGACATGCAGAGGTAGCAGGAGGCTTGTATGTAACATGGAATTGTTGGGTTGAATGGCCTGTTTCCATTGTTGGAAGACTCGTTGGAAGATATAAAAGAGTTTGCATTATCTTGTAGCATGTTACTGATGTTTTTTTGTTGATTAGGTTAACTGTCCTGGTTTAAGGCAATCCTTTGAATCAACTTTTCTTTGACCTAGAAAGAGGATCTTTGATGAGGCATTCTACAGTGCTTATGGCAATGGTTTACACAGGGCTCTAAAGGTAACCACAAGTCTAGACTTAAGGATGTTATACTTGAGATCAACAGTCACTTGAGGAGTTTAATGGTTTATTGCAGCTGTGTTTAATTATTAATGAAATTTCAAGATAATCAGCGCACCGCTTTGTACATGGACAGTAATTTGAGGAATGCAGTGTGGGGTATATAATCTTCTTGCTCTTATTCATTAGGCACTTTTACACATCCGCTGAAGAGCAGAAATTTTTAGGAAATTTTCTGTTCTGGTGGCAGTGTAAAAATGTTGATGGAATTTATTTTTCCACTGGTACCCCTACACATTTTCACGGAGCAGCTGCAGCCTAAATTTTCTGCAGTCCCTCCGTAAGAAACGGGGCAAATGAATTAGATGTCACTTACAACGTCCACGTGGTGATGATGTGTGCTGGATGCCTGTTGTACGTCCACTTCAACGTCCATCACATTTGTCAGAGGGTCCACCCACATTCATCCTCCTTCAAACTCCACAACTCAGGAAGGCTGTCTAAAAGTTTCCCTGTGTAAACAACCACATTGGTACACACTAGAGGTCAATATGCTAATTTTTTTTCCAGAATAATTCAGCTGTTTCTGTGTAAAAATGCCAAATCTCTGGTCCAGTCCTAGCAAGTATAAACAGGGCCCAGGATTATCAAACTACAGGACAATGTCTAGCAGTTGAGAAAACCAGAAAATGCAGAGATAGAAACTAATCAGCAGACAAATACCTTTATGATAAGGTGTTTGCAGAATCCAGAGCCCTGTTCAGCTCGGGCTCACACATCCCTTCACTTGCCCTCCAACACTGCATTTACAATCAAGAAAGACACTTCAGTTGATAATTCTGCATCCTTCAATTCACTTATATTTCCACATTCAGCATTACCACAAATAACTTGACCCAGTTCAGATACTTAATCTATTCATTCAGCCAATTAGTTTTGCTACCTACTAATCTAATTAGAGATCAGTGAGCAGCAATAAAATTCAGCAATAAAATTTAAGGAGAGAGGGGGAAAAGAGAGAGAGAGCGAATGAGGCCATGGGCAGACATGTCAACAAGAGAATGGGATGGGGAATTGAAATGGGTGCCCACTTGATGTACCACACTATTGCTGAAGACAGACCTGAGGTGCTCAACAAAGTGATATTCCAGTCTGCACCAAGTCTCTTCAAAGTAGAGGAGACCATCAACAGGAGCAGCAGATTCATTAAATGGCCCCTGCAGAGTCACAAGTGAAATGTTGTTTCACTTGGAAGGACTCTTTGTGGCCCCAAATGGTGACGAGGGCAATGTGTGGGTGCAAGTGGAGCATCTCCTGTGGTCACAGGGGTAAGGACCAAGGGGACAATTAATAGGGAGGGAGGAGTGGACAAGGGACTCCCTCCAGTGATTGGAAACAAATACTGACTAATCAATCAATCAAAGCCAGGATTTACTGTTCCCTTAATATCCCTTCATGATATTCATCTCCAACATCAAAGTACTCGAGATGGCAGAGGCCGACAGCATCAAATCCATGCTGCTGAAGATCAAACTGTGCTGGGTAGGTCACGTCTCCAGAATGGAGGACCATCGCCTTCCCAAGATAGTGTTATATGGCGAGCTCTCCACTGGCCACCGAGACAGAGGTGCACCAAAGAAGAGGTACAAGGACTGCCTAAAGAAAGCTCTTGGTGCCTGCCACATTGACCACCACCAGTGGGCTGATATCGCCTCAAACCGTGCATCTTGGCACCTCACAGTTCAGCAGGCAGCTACCTCCTTTGAAGAAGACCGCAGAGCCCACCTCACTGTCAAAAGACAAAGGAGGAAAAACCCAACCCCAACCAACCAATTTTCCCTTGCAACTGCTGCAACCGTGTCTGCCTGTCCCACATCGGACTTGTCAGCCACAAACGAGCCTGTAGCTGAGGTGGACATTACCCCTCCATAAATCTTCGTCCGCAAAGCCAAGCCAAAGAAAAAAAAATCCCTACCATGGGAAATTCATCCCTTAAAAAATATTGCCATCTATTGATTTTGATTACATGCTTGCATCTTAAAGAGAAAAAAAATAAGACTATTTCAGTCCAGTTCCAGAGGATTCTTTCTGTGTATGGAACAGTCTGGATCTATTGGTCTCACACTGCAGGATTTTATCACTAGAATAAGATAATAAGATAGCTATTTTTTAATCTTTGCTAGTGGAGACGGTTGAAAGTATTGTTTTGGCAATACCACATGTTTAATCCAATTCTGCCCTACAATTACTTTCTTTAATACAAAAACTGATCCAATATTATGAAAGTTTTCCACTTGCTACAATGAATCAATTCCAGTGCCACTAATTACCTGACTGCAGCAATTGATTTACAAGCTGAAGAACATACCTTTAAACCAATGGTCCTCAACCATTTTTTGAGAACTACTGTCTTCGCTTTATGTTATAAATCTCAGACATAAATTAAGATGTGAGACTCTAAAAGCACATTTCATGCAATGATTTTGCAATTATTTTGTTATGACATTCTCTGATGCAAAAAAAGTTTTAATCGTCTCAGTATCATTTACTATCAGTGGTCAAATCTGTTTTCCAGAAGTGGAAAATTGTACATGAAGATAAAGAACAGATTTTAGAATAAGCTCCAAACCAAGATGACTGTTGCAAAACAAACTGAAATATGTTATTAATAAGAGTAAAATCATTGTGGAAGGATTTCAGTTCAACTTTCAATCAAGTGAGATCCAGCTGAAAGGGAAACTCAGACATAAGGAACTGATGTGAACACTTTGACTAGGTTTTGCTTCACAACCTCAAAATCAGAATTCAGAATAAATTCATGAGAAAGTGAGGTCATGTCTGTGATTCACTGTCCATTCAGAAAACTGTTTTTGAGCCATTGGGTGCTCGTCTTCAGGTTCCTGTACCTTCTTCCCAATGGTAACAGTGTGAAGAGGGCATAGCCTGGGTGGTGAGGATCCTTGAGGATTGAAGACTGCTTTCTTAAAGCACTACCTCTTGTAGATGTCCTTAATGGAGTGAAAACTGACACCCACAATGGCATTGGCAGAGTTCACCACTCTCTGTAGTCTTTTCCTGTCTTGTGCTTTGGCACCTCCATACCAAATAGTGATGCAACCAATCAGGAAGCTCTCCATGATACACCTGTAGAAATTTGCAAGGATCTTTGGTGACAAATGAAATCTCCTCAAAATTTTCACGAAGTATAGCCACTGGTGAGCATCTTCACAATTGTATCGACCTTAAATATGTTTGAGAGTGAAAGAGGAATCCAAGTATACGCTTTGCCGTAATATCCCTTTGTGAATTGCATTTGTCACATCCTGTTGGTATATGGAAAACAGACCTGCATTTGCTGAGAATACTGGAGAATAATAGTACTGTCTTATGTAGAATTAATTTTTGCCAAATATATTTCTGAATGATAAATGGTGAATATCAAGCTTCATGGAAACTTCATGCCACCTTTCTATATTGATACTCACTGGAAACACCTTGCAGACATCTCTGCCAAGCTATCTGCAATCAGATCTATCCAGTCTAATGCTTACTTTATAAACAGACACAGATTCTCAGGGACAAGTTGTCAATTATTTTATAACTTCCCATTAATGGCAAATTACCAATTTACCATTATTTGATAAATTGATACATTTATGAAACAATCTTTCAAATATATTATTTCATGCATATTTTAAATGGTTTCCTGAAGTAAGTTATGGAAGAGATCATATTTATATTTTCTGAACACTTGAATTTAAGCAGAATATTATTTAATTTCATGGCAGTTGGATCTCCTTGAATAGAACAGAATCACTACGTAACTTTGCAAAATCTGTTTCAATGAATAAAGTAACCCGAGTCTTCTGTACTGTCTCACTAAAGCACAGCTAATTTTATTTGAAAAAGTATTTTTTTTCCTTCCCGTTTATTGAGAAGTTCATGCTATTGTGCATGTAAATGGATGGAGATTCCCTTCACTAGGTGATAATGTTGCTGGCTAGTGAGCCTCTGCATTGTACCATTAATATCTTCACAGAAATGAAAGTAGGGTAAGTTAGAAGGATTCATTAGTCCACAGAGAATAGTTAACATTTGAATTGTGCACCAAGTCAGTTTGACTGACTAGGTTACTCCCCATGTCAGTTCCTGCATCTTTCTATAATTTTCTGTTCTTGTTTAGATCTCTCAAGGTTCCTTTTAAACTCATGTAATCATAATAAAAATGTAACATATAGGATATACTTTAACCTTTGTCTGCTGGAAGGCAAACAAAGACCTGCCATGAGCATAACCAAACACCCCTAACTAGAGGAGAAAGTGAAGCAAAAGATTACAAGATCACAAGATATAGGAACAGATGTAGGCCAATCAGCTCGTCGAGTATGATCGACCATTCTATAGTGAGCTGATCTATCCTCCCGCTCAACTCCATTCCTGGCCTTCTCCCCATAACCCTTGATGCCCTGACTAATCAAATACCTGTCAATCTCTGCCTTAAACACACCCCATGACCTTGCTTCCACAGCTGCCTGTGGCAACAAGTGTCACAGACTCGAACTTCTGGCTATTTTTCCGCAACACTGTTTTAAGTTGGCACCCTTTTTATACTGAAGTTACTCCTTCTTGTCCTAGACTCCCAATTCCCATACCATGGGAAATAGCCTTGCCACATCTACTCTGTCCAGGCCTTTCAGCATTTGGTATGTCTCTATGAAGTTCCCCTTCTCCCCTCAGAGTCACGGCTTTGCTTCCAGCTCTCCCCCAGCATCTGCAGCTGCACAGATTCCTATTTGATTCATTGACAACCTGAGCTTCAGATCCAAACTTACGACACGTCATTTGACATCTCTGACATTAGAGATACAGTCAGCGAGTTGAACAGGACAGAAAGAGGTCCA
Organism: Narcine bancroftii; assembly: GCF_036971445.1. Lineage (NCBI taxonomy): Eukaryota > Metazoa > Chordata > Chondrichthyes > Torpediniformes > Narcinidae > Narcine > Narcine bancroftii. Next base: position 134,216,189 of record NC_091476.1, read on the forward strand.
ATGACCCAACACATCAATACTGACCAAGATGACCACCTCAGCTGTTCCCATTTGCCTCCATTTGGCCCACATCGCTCCAAACATTCCTTATCCACGTATCTGCAGAAATGTATTTTAAATGTTGTAATTATATCTGCCTCTACCACTTCTGCTAGCAGCTCATTCTACACATCCACCCCTCTCTGTGTGAAAAAATTGATCCTCAGGTCCCTTTTAAATCTTTCCCGTCACAACTCTAGTTTGAGACTCTCTACTTGGGAAAATGACTATTTACTTTATCTATGCCTTTAATAGATAAACCTCTAAGGGAAGCCCTTAGCCTCCTATGCTCCAGGGAAAATGTCAAGCTTATCCCATCTCTCTTATTAAGTCAAGCTCTCCAATCCTTATGAATCTTTTCTGTACCCTTTCCAGTACAATGACATCCTCCCTGTAGCTAGGCAACCAGAAATGTATGCAATATTCCAAATGTGGTCTCATTAATGTCTTGAACAGCTGTAACATGATGCCCCAACTCTTGTTCCCAGTGCCTTGACTGATGGTAGTGTGTTCCACACCTTCTTTACCAGCCTGCCTACCTGCATCACCACTTTCAGGGAACTATGTGCTTGAAGTCTGTTAACTCTGTTCTCCAACATTCTCCAGGAAATTGACAATTACTGTGTGAGATCAGACTTGAATTTACACCCCAAAATACCACATCTCTCACTTTTCCAAGTTAAATTCCATCTGAAAATCCTTGGCCCACTTTTTCAGTTCATCTAAAATATCAGTGGTTTTCAAACATTTTCTTTCCACTCACATACCACTTTAAGTAATCCCTATGCCATAGGTGCTCTGTGATTAGAAAGGGATTACTTAAGGTAGTATGTGAGTGGGAAGGGAAGGGTGAGAACCACAGCTCAAGACCCAATTGATACTGAAATATTTTGCTTGAGAAAAATTGTCATTGGCCCATTTCCTTTGGAGTTAGGAAACCATGCACATAACGAGTCAATGAGGTACGATTAAAACAGTGGTTTTCTAACTTTTTCTTTCTACTCACATACCATGTTAAGCAATCCCTTACTAATCACAGAGCACCTATAGCATAGCAAATGCTTAATGTGGTATGTGAATGGAAAGGAAAAGTTTGAAAACCACTGATCTGGATCCTGTTGTAATCTAAGATAACTTTCATCACTGTCCACTATACTGCCAATTTTAGTGTCCACAATCTTACTAATTACATCAACTACATTCTTATCGAAATGATAAATATAAACAGCGGACCCAGTACAGATCCCTAGGGAACACCAACAGTACAGGTCTATAATCTAAGTAACTACTCTCCATGACCATTCTCTGACTCCAACCACCAAGCCAATTGTGCATCCAATTAGCTAGCACCCTAGATTCCATGTGATCTAACCCTCTAGACCAAACTGCCATGGAAAACTTGTCAAAGGCATTATTTAGGAGTTTATCTCTTCAGACTACTCTTTCTGTATGCCTGCACCAATGAATCAGCAAGAGTATTCCACCCACAGCCGCCTGGAAACTTCTACAATGTGCTTCATATATTTAATACATTCATGCTGCAACTCCAATGAGACATTTTCACATTGCATCCTGTCTAGCTGAGAGCCCTAATGTGATTGATTTGTAAATCTGCATTTTTCAAAAGAACACAGAATGTGGCCAACCATGTGCTGGTAAATGGGAAAAATAGAGAGCCAGGTATAATTAAAAACTGGACAAAGGCATATTTACATATTTCACTCAAATGGATCTTGTGCGGACATCAGATTTCCAAGTTCTCTTCACAACCAGAAGTTGCCACTTGTGAAAGATCAATTTTTCTTTCCTTGCAGAGGTGACTGGGTAGCATGCTTTGGAGACAGCCAAGAAAGATTAATGTGTTTGAGGACAAGGTGACAGAGTGGAAACTCTTTCATCTGGAAGTTATTCCTTCTCATGATGTAATTGGAAATAATGATTGGCTCTGGGATAAATGGTGGAGCTCCACGGTCAGTGCCAAGGGGGGGCATTCGTGGGCATGGCCCCTCCTTACGAGGTGCTGTGCCCACATATGCTCATGTGGCATGGTCCTCCCATTGTGAGATGCTGTGCCCCCATGCACTTGTGGTCACCGCTCACCATCAGACCTGTCTAAACCCGTGTCAATAGCATGCGTCAACCATCACTAGGATCCAGCTTGACACACACTAGAAACTCTCCATGCAATGAAACCAATGCTTTCAGAGCTAAGTCAGAGGGATGGAGGAGGTCTATGTTCACTAGGCAGGTAGGCCACTACCAGCACACCACCCTCCCCCATTGAGCGTGTTTATGACTGTCAGACTGTGCCCCACCTGGTTATCTAACACCCTCCTCCAATACTCGTTCTGGCGCTGTCCCCGTGAGCTCAGCACAGCAGCAAGGCATCAGAAACAGAAGGAACTTGTTGATATTAAGCACAGTTCAGAAGTTTATGGAGCAGATATATGAAATTAACCCTATTAATTCTGAAAATTTTTAACCTAGAACATAGAATATAAAACATTGTTGCACGGTACAGGCCCTTCAGCCCTCAATGTTGAGCCAAACTCTATATTCCTACCAAAAGAAAATACATCTGATGTTTCAGCCTCCACCACCAACTCTGACAAAACATTCCAGACATCTACAACTCTGTAAAAATAAAAACTTTACCTCTGATGCCCCCTCTAAACTTTCCTCCTTTCACTTTGTACAGATGTCCTCTGGTGTTTATTATTCTTACCCTGGGAAAGTGACATTGGCTTGTCCACCTTATCTATGCCTCTCAGGATCTTGTAGACCTCTATTAAATCTCCTTTCATTCTTCTACACTCCAAAGAGGAAAGTCCTAGCTCTGCTATCCTTGTTTCATAGATTTAATTTCCAACTCAGGCAACATCCTGGTAAATCTCTTCTACATCTGCTCCATAGGTTCCACATTCTTCCTCTAATAAGGTGACCAGAACTGAGCACAATACTCTAAGTGTGGTCTCACCAGAAATATGTAGAGTTGCAACACTGTGTTAAAAGTGTTGAATTCACAACCCGAATTTCACAAAACAACTGGCTTAATCTGGGCAAGATAGGATGGATCTAGAATCCATAAACATGACAAAGCTCATCTTGGTGTTGCTTGCACCTGATATAAATTATAATTTAAACAATCCACAATGCTTGATGCATTGAGAGCAAGATCTGCAGACTCAGGATGCCCCAAGTATTTCACAGATCACAGAATACTTTTGAAATGTAGAGCAGGACAGGAAGATTGATCTCCAACTGAGGCAGGACAAGACCCCACAGCTAACAGGGATCAGAACATCCCATTTTGTAGCATTGTCAACCGAGAGAAAATATTTATGCTCTGCTCTTTGTAATTTTCATAAATAACCCAAATGAAAAAGAGGAAGGATGAGTCAGTACGTTTGTGGATGATACAAACATTGAAGGAGATGTGGAAAGTGTTGAAGGTTGTCATAGGTTACAAAAGGATATAGACAAGATGCAGCATTGGGCAGAAAAGTGGCAGATGGAGCTCTATCCAGAAAAATGTGTGGTGATACATTTTGGAAGGCCAAAGCTAAAGGCTAAGTACAGAGTTAATGGTCAGATACTTAATAGTATGGAGGAACTTGGAGTCCAAATCCAAACATCTCTCAAGGTCACCACCAAGGTTGATAGGATAGTTAAGAAGGCCTATGGGATGCTGAGTTTCATTAGTAAAGGGATTGAGTTTGAGAGTTGAGAGGTCATGTTGCAACTATATACGTAACCATATAACAGTTTATGGCATGGAAACAGGTCATCTTTGACCTTCAAGTCCATGCCAGTTCACTCAAACAACTCCGCTAGATCCCCTGCCTATTCTCCGCCCATAAACCTCCAGACCCCTCTTATCCATGTATAGATCCAGCCTTCTCTTAAATGAAAGAATTGACTCTGCCTCGGCTATTTCCCCCTAAAGATTATTACATTCACCCACCATGCTCCGAGTGAAGAAGCATTCTCTAATGTTTCTCCTAAAACTTTTCCCCCTTGCCCTCAACTTATGTCCTCTTGTTTCAACCTCCCCTGCTCTCAGGGGGAAGAGCCTACTTGCATCTAGTTGATCTATTCCTTTCATAATTTTAAACATCTGTATCAAATCCCCTCGCAACCATCTACTTTCCAATGAATAAAGTCATCTTAGGATTCACTTTTACCTCATCAGCTGTTGACACCTCATACCTTCTTTTTGCCTTTCCAATTTCCTTCTTAAGGTTTTTTTTCTGCAATTTATGTAATAATCATACATCTTATCCATTTTTTGCTTCTTAAATTTAGTAAATGTCCCCCTCTTATCCCGAACCAACTTCCTTATTTTTCCAGAAAACCATGGTTCCCTTAAGCTTTTGGCCTTGCCTTTTGATTTGACTGGCATGTAAAGATCCTGTACTCTCAATATCTCTTCTTCAAATACCCTCCAAATCTCCTCTACATCCTTTCCAGAAAAAAGATCAGCCCATATAATTTTCTGCATAATCCCTTCTCATTTATTCAAATCTAGCCTTCCCCCACTTGAAGTCCTTCAACCTCAGACCTGACCTATCCCTTTCCATATTTAAGTTGAAGCTAATGGACCCATGATCACTGGATCCAAAGTTCTCACCAACACACACTTCAATCACCTTCCCTATTCCGTTCTCTAACAATAGATCTAACACTGCTTCCCCTCTAGTAGGCACCTCAACATACTGCTGTGAAAAGCAATCCTGAACACATTGGATAAAGTCTAAGCCATCCTGCCCTCTCATTGATTATGTTTCCCAAACAATGTTAGGAAAATTGAAATCCCCAACTATCACAACCCTATTTCCGCGACACATCTCAGCTATTTCCCTGCACATTTGGTCTTTCAGCTCCCTATCCTCTTTTGGCAGCCTATAATATACCCCTATATTTGTAGCCTCACCTTATTTTTTAATTCAACCCACAGAGCCTCACGTGATGAGTCCTTCAGTCTATCTTGCTTCAGCACCGCTGTAATATATTCCCTGACAAGCAGCAAGCGCCAAACCTTCCCCTCATACTCCGCCAATTCTGTCACTTCTAAAGCAGCGAAATCCCGGAATATTTAGCTGCCTGTCACAACCTTCCTTCAACCATGTCTCACAAATTGCTTTCACATCATAACGCCATGTGTCAATCCACATCATTAGTTCATCCACCTTGTTTATCACGCTCCATGCATTGAAATAAGTGCATCTCAGAGATCTTCCACATTTAACTTTCTGTCTCTCACCCTCTCTACAATTGTTACTTTTCTTTTCTTTGGCTTGGCTTCGCGGACGAAGATTTATGGAGGGGGTAAAAAGTCCACGTCAGCTGCAGGCTCGTTTGTGGCTGACCAGTCCGATGCGGGACAGGCAGACACGATTGCAGCGGTTGCAAGGGAAAATTGGTTGGTTGGGGTTGGGTGTTGGGTTTTTCCTCCTTTGCCTTTTGTCAGTGAGGTGGGCTCTGCGGTCTTCTTCAAAGGAGGCTGCTGCCCGCCAAACTGTGAGGCGCCAAGATGCACGGTTTGAGGCGTTATCAGCCCACTGGCGGTGGTCAATGTGGCAGGCACCAAGAGATTTCTTTAGGCAGTCCTTGTACCTTTTCTTTGGTGCACCTCTGTCACGGTGGCCAGTGGAGATCTCGCCATATAATACGATCTTGGGAAGGCGATGGTCCTCCATTCTGGAGACGTGACCCATCCAGCGCAGCTGGATCTTCAGCAGCGTGGACTCGATGCTGTCGACCCCTGCCATCTCGAGTACCTCGACGTTAGGGGTGTGAGCGCTCCAATGGATGTTGAGGATAGAGCGGAGTCAACGCTGGTGGAAGCGTTCTAGGAGCCGTAGGTGGTGCCGGTAGAGGACCCATGATTCGGAGCCGAACAGGAGTGTGGGTATGACAACGGCTCTGTATACGCTTATCTTTGTGAGGTTTTTCAGTTGGTTGTTTTTCCAGACTCTTTTGTGTAGTCTTCCAAAGGCGCTATTTGCCTTGGCGAGTCTGTTGTCTATCTCATTGTCGATCCTTGCATCTGATGAAATGGTGCAGCCGAGATATGTAAACTGGTTGACCGTTTTGAGTTTTGTGTGCCCGATGGAGATGTGGGGGGGCTGGTAGTCATGGTGGGGAGCTGGCTGATGGAGGACCTCAGTTTTCTTCAGGCTGACTTCCAGGCCAAACATTTTGGCAGTTTCCGCAAAACAGGACGTCAAGCGCTGAAAGCTGGCTCTGAATGGGCAACTAAAGTGGCATCGTCTGCAAAGAGTAGTTCACGGACAAGTTTCTCTTGTGTCTTGGTGTGAGCTTGCAGGCGCCTCAGATTGAAGAGACTGCCATCCGTGCGGTACCGGATGTAAACAGCGTCTTCATTGTTGAGGTCTTTCATGGCTTGGTTCAGCATCATGCTGAAGAAGATTGAAAAGAGGGTTGGTGCGAGAACACAGCCTTGCTTGACTGACAGCCACCGACCTGAACGTCGGTCTGCCCTCATTGCACATGTTACTATGGCCACTATTTATTACCTGCTGCTGTTCCACCTCCAGATTGTGTGAAAAAGCCTTTTTTCTTTGCCTAAAGACTCTGTTCTTGTTATCCTCCCTAACATGAACCCTTGTCCCCAACCTTACTACTTTAAAGCCCTAGCAAATACCCCTGCCAGGAGACTGGTACCTCTGGAATTTAGATGTAACCCATCCTTACAGTATAGGTCCCATCTCCCCCAGAAATAGTCCCAGTGGTCCAAGAACTTAAAACCCTGTCTTTTACTCCACCCCTTCAGCCACACATTCAATTTCCACCTGACTCTATTTTTACCCTCACTATTGCATGGCACAGGAAGTAATCCAGAGATTATGCCCTTAATGGTCCTTCTTCTGAGTTCCCTGCCCAACTCCTTATATTCATTTTGCAGGACCACTTCTTCCTTCCTACCAATGTCATTGATACTGAAGTGAACCACGACCTCAGGCTCTTTCCCTTCACCCTTTAGGATGTTCTGGATTCGTGTAGCCACATCCTGGACCCTAAACTCTACAACACTTAGGGCATTGTGTTCAGTTCTGATCAACTCATTATAAGAGGGATGAGGAAGCTATGGAGAAGGTGCAGAGGAGATATAGCAGGATGTTACTTGGATTGGAAAATGGGTCTTATGAGGCAAGGCTCACAGAGCCTTTTTCTTTGGAGCAAAGAAGAATGAGTGGTGACTTAATAGAAGTCTACAAGATCCTGAGAGGCATAGATAAGGTAGACAGCCAGCACCCTTATCCCAGGGTGGGAAGAGCAAACATCAGAAGACATCTGTGCAAGGTGAAGGGAGAAACATATTTGGGAGATATCAGAGGTAAGTTTTTTTTTAAATACACAGAGACCTCTGGGTGCTTGGAATGCATTGCCAGAGGTGGTGGTGGAGGATAAAAAATTAAGGGCATTGAATCTTAAACAAACACATGTAAGAAAGTAAAAGAGAGTACAAGGTAGGAAGGGTTTAGTATTTTTTTTTTACAATAGAAAAATATAGGTCAGAATATCAAGGGCATATACTGAGCTGTAATGTTCTATACTCTACTTGGTTAAAAGCTGCCTTTGCATTTTCACACAGAGCCTCTGATATATTACACTGAAGGAACAGACTAGGCATCTACTTTTAACTTTTCATCCAACAGACCAGCATTACCTTGAGACTATTCCAGAATGATAGCCTGGATTCTATATTAAAGCACCAGAATAATACTTGAGCCCACAATCTTTGAACCTGGAAGTGAAACAGTTCACCACTGAGAACACCCGACATCTAAAGATTTCTTTAAGCAAGTATTTATTATCTAATTTTCTGCAATTAGCCAATTGGTGAGATTATTTCAGTCCAACGTGTTGCTTCTAATCACATTCAGCTGCCTCAAGTCATGATGGGAGTGATGACAGGTGAGTGAGAGTAGAACTCAATGGAACAGCCAGCAGGTTTTCTCTTGGATCCCTGGATGGAAGAAAAGCTGAAAAGTGTCCAAAGCTTCAAACTACAAGGATAAGATTCCAAAAAATCTTCCATAGCAGAACTATTAAATAAAAATTGGCACTGAAAGGTAACTAAAATCCTGTCCGATGGATAGGTTATAAGAAGAGATCCTCAAGAGGGAGAGAAGAATTTTTGTTGTTGTTGCAGAAAATGGGTCTTTGGTTGAATATTTGGTTGCCATTGTTGACCACTGAATTCTGGTTTGATTTTTTTTTAAAATAGGTATCTCTGATGGGTTACAAGACATAAAGATTTTACTTTATTCAGAGATACAACATAGTAACAGGCCCTTCTGGCTCTCGAGCCCACACTACTCAAATACACTCATATACCCACTTTTTTTTTGAAGGGTGGAAAGAAACTGGAACCCATAAGGGGAAAACATACAAATTCTTTACAGATAGCACTGGATTAAAACCCAGGTCACTGGCACAGCAATAGTGCATTGTGAATTACTTCACTTGAAAACCATTGGTGAGGACTTCAGCAACAGATGGACTGCAATGTTGAAACATCTGGAGGTGACCTGGTGTAAAGGTCCAAAGCTCAACTCTGGGTCAAATGTTACCCACAACTACCCTCAATCTATTTCCTCTCTCAGGGGGTCAAGAAGCAGGGTGGATCAGCAACTTGGGGATGGTGTTTATGAAGGGAATGGCTTCATTCTGCCCAGGGTTTATTTGCTGGAAATTTCTATTTTTTGAAGTCTGATATCTGTTCCAGTCATTTAGAGAATGAAACATGTGTAGAGCTCGTCGAAAAAACCAGACTTGTTGATCCAAACCAAGGCTTTTATTAGCAAAAGACAGGAGCTCTTCACAGGTGGCCGACCAGTCCGGAATGATCCAACCTGGCTAGGGACACAACCCTTTAAGGCCCAGATAGTAGGCATGGCTAAGCTCTCAACCAATCGCTGTAAGCACAGTCATTACATACTTTAGATACTGTAACTATATACATTGGTGATAGGTCTGTACTATCACATTCACTCTTTCTTGGAGAACTGACCCTGGGGTGGAAGGGCTGAAGAGGGAGAAGGGAAGGAAAAAAAATGAGGTAGAGAATGAAAGGAAGGGGTAGGTCAAGGACTGTAGCGGTCAGGGGGTCTGACCATCCGGCGTGACCGCCGTGGTGCCGGGATTGGGGTCGCTGGAGTGGTGTTGCCAGAGGGCTCGTCGGGTGCGACCGCTCCTTCGCTCAATTCCCCAGCCGTGTTGTCGGCAGGTCCTTGTTTCGGCAAGGGACCAGGGGAATAGAGAGCTGGGGAAGGTTGGGTTGGGGGGGGTTGCTGCATCCTGAGCTAGGTCCCGCCTGAAACAGTGCCCTCCCAGCTGTCTGGGAACTTAACATAGGCGTAATGCGGGTTCGCGTGGAGTAGAGTCACTCGGTCAACCAAGGGGTCGTTCTTTGAGTGCCGGACGTGGCGTCGCGAAAGGACGAGGCCAGGGACGGTGAGCCATGCTGGTACAATGGTTCCTGATTTGGATTTCCTCAGGAAAAGGAACATCCTTTCATGGGGGGTGACATTTGTTGCAGTACATAGGAGGGAGCAGATGGAGTGTAAGGCACTAGTGAGAACCTCCTGCCAGTGAGAGGTGGGGAGACCTTTAGACCAGAGAGCCAGTGTAACCGCTCTTCAGGTGGTGCCATTCCCCCGCTCGACCTGACCGTTACCACGTGGGTTATAGCTGGTGGTCCTGCTTGAAGCGATACCACACTCCAGAAGGTACTGTTGCAGCTCTGGGCTCATGAATGAGGACCCCCTATCACTGTGGATGGAATTGGGGTATCCGAAAATGGCGAAGATACTGTGAAGGGCCTGTATCACTGAGGTGGCAGGGCACAGCGAACGGGGAGCGGGAGTACTCGTCAATGGCCGTAAGGATGTAGTTATTACGGTTGGTCGACGGTAGGGGCCCCTTAAAGTCTACGCTTAGACGCTCGAAGGGGCGGGTGGCTTTGATAACGTGGGAGTTCCCCGGACGGAAGAAGTGGGGCTTGCATTCAGCGCACACCGAACAGCCTCGGGTCATGGAGCGAATCTCCTCGACTGTGTAGGGTAGGTTGTGCGCCTTCACAAAATGGGCAAACCTAGTGACCCCTGGATGACAGAGCGCCTCATGGAGTTTCTGTAGTCTGTCCATCTGTACGCTGGCGCACGTCCCCCTGGAGAGCACGTCAGGCGGGTCGTTGAGCTTACCAGGCCGGTACAGGATGTCATAGTTAAAGGTGGAGAGTTCGATTCTCCATCTGGCGATTTTGTCATTTTTTATCTTACCTTGCTGGGTGTTGCTGAACATGAAGGAGACTGCGCGTTGATCAGTCAACAGTGTAAAGCACCTCCCAGCGAGGTAATGTCTTCAACGACGCACCACTTCAACTATGGCTTGGGCCTCCTTCTCGACCGAGGAGTGTCTACTCTCTGGACCCTGGAGGGTTCTGGAGAAGAAGACTACAGGCCGACCGGCCTGGTTCAAAGTGGCTGCCAGGGCGAAGTCAGATGCATCGCTCTCAACTTGAAATGGGACAGACTCATCGATCGCGTGCAGCATTGCAGTGGCGATGTCGGATTTGATTAGATCGAAAGCCGCTCTGGCTTCGGTCGAGAGGTGAAAAGAGGTGGTCTTGATAAGAGGACGCGCCTTGTCGGCGTAGTTTGGAACCCATTGGGCATAATATGAGAAAAAGCCCAGACAGCGTTTGAGCGCTTTCTGGGCATGGGGGGTGGGGGGGGCCAAGTCCATCAGGGGACGCATGCAGTCAGGATCTGGCATCACTTCCCCGTTCTCCACCGCACAACCTAGAATTGCAAGTCGTGTGGTCTGGAAGACACACTTGTCAAAATTGTAGGTCAGGTTCAGTCAACCGGCAGTTTGAAGAAATTTGTCTAGGTTGCCGTCGTGGTCCTGCGTGTCGTGGCCACAGATGGTGACATTGTTCAGATACGGGAAGGTAGTGGTTAGCCCGTTCTGGTCCATCATCCTGTCCATTTTCCACTGGAAGACTGTGACACCATTCGTGACCCCGAATGGTACCCTGAGAAATTGATACAGCCGCCCATTTGCTTCGAAGTCCGTGAATGGTCGGTTCTCACAGCGGATCGGGAGCTGGTGGTAGGCCGAACGTAGGTCAATGGTGGAGAATATGCGGTATTGGGCGATCTGGTTCACCACATCCATGATGCGTGGCAGGGGGTACGCATCCAGGAGCGTGAAGCGGTTAATGGTCTGGCTATAGTCGACCACCATCCGTAGCTTTTCCCCGTTCTTGACAACCACCACCTGGGCTCTCCAGGGACTTGAACTGGGTTCGATGATGCCCTCATCCAGCAATCTGCGCACCTCACTCCTAATGAATTGCCTGTTTTTGCAATTATATTGCTGACTTTTGGTGGCCACAGGCTTCCAGCCAGGGGTGAGGTTTGCGAAGTGTGCTGGCGGGGCAATCTGGAGTGTGGAAAGGCCGCAGGAGTGGCCCCGGGGCACGGGGGCGGGTTGCTCGGGTGCTTCAGGGGTGGGGCGATGGCAGACCGAGAGGGGGGCGTGGGGTCCCCCAAAGTGTAGGGACACCGTTTGCAACTGACACTGAAAGTCTAATCCCAGCAACACTGGCGCGCACAATTGGGGAAGGATGAATAATTTGAAGTGGGTGACCGTTACACCCTGTACTTCCAGCGTGGTGATGCAATACCCCTTTATCCAGTTGAGTCCGACCTAGTCGCTAATGAGATCCTCTGGGTAGTGGGGAATAATGTCAAGTCCACAACGGAGGGCCAGATCTGGCCGGATAAAACTGTCAGTTGACCCAGTGTCAAATAAGCAATTGGTGTAGTGTCCATGCACTTTAATCAGATCCATTGCTTTAGTGAGGGGATGAGAGCATTGCTGATTTAGTGTTATAGAAGCAGCCACTGATCCTGTCAACAGGGGAGATCCGCGTGTTGACGTCACGGAACGGGATGACGTCATAGATGCAGTCAGCGCTGGAGGAGCAGGTTGGAGGTACTCCCGAAGGTGCTGTTGTGGCGGCGTTGGTGGATGAACGGTAAGTATTGGGGTTGTTGCTCACGGTTGGCAGTGGGTAGGTCATCGGTCGCGGCGGTCGGGCCGCAGCGGTCGTCAGCGATGGACGCTAGGGCGAGTACCTGGTTGGCCGCGACGTGTCCCCAGTCGGTCGCAGTGGCCGCACCGGCGGCGGCGTGGGCAGTGGCAGCAGGGGAGCGGGCAGTGGTAGCGGTAGCGTCATCTCCGGGGGTGGCTGTGGTGGTGGCAGCGGCAGCAGCAACGGTAGTATCGGCCCCAGGGGTGGTCGTGGCCGTGGCAATAGCGGGCTCTACAATCGGGACCGAGGCTGGGTCGAGTGTTCCGCATGGGGGCGAGAGGTGGGCCAACGTCATGGTTACGAGGGTGGGCTGCCCCTTACGGGTTCGGCGTCTCCGTGACGTCAGGCGTTGCCATGCAGGGGAGCCATCGCTCTCATTGGATGAGAGCTCTGGGGAAGAAGAGTTTGAATGGGATAGTGGGGATTGGGCTTCACACGAGGCACTGTGTTTGCCGGCGGCCATTTTAGACCTACAGACTGCAGCAAAGTGGCCATTTTTAAGGTACTTCTGGCACCTGGCTTTTCTTGCTGGGCACTGGGACCTGCTGTGCTTGTCCCTCCTGCAGAAATAACATTTTGGGTTCGCAGGGGGCAGTTTAGCAGCAGCCGACAGGCTGTCAGTATATCGGGGGGTGGTAGGGTAGAAGGGCACTCTACTCACATCAGAACGAGGGGTCCAGTCCCTAGAGAACTCGTTTGACTTTAAGGCTGCATCCTCCATTGTGATTGCAATCCGGGCCACGTCCTCTAGTTTTTCTACCCCTTGTTCGAGCAAGCGCAGCCTCACTTCGTTCGATCGGAGCCCGGCCACACAGGCATCCCAGACAAGATCGTTTGTGATCTCGGCAGCAGTTTTGTCCACACAGTTACAGTCCTTGCCCAACGCCTTTACTACTTGTAAATATGCCCTGCTGGACCCGCCGGGCTGTTGCTTCCTCAACGCAAGCATGAGCTGGGCATGAACTCTGTTCATTGGTTGATTGTACAGTTCTTTCAGTACCTTTATGGCTGCGGTGTAAGTGGTCTCATCCTGGATGTTCTCATCGACTCTCAAGGACACCATAGACAGCAATGCTGATAGACGCTGGTTATCCTCCTCCACCTCAATGAGCCTTAGGAAGTTTTCAAAGTTCAACAGCCAGAACTTAAAGGCTTTAAAGGCTGTAGCTGACTGTGGGTCGATGTCAAGTTTTTCTGGCCGAGACAGACGCTCCATCCCTTTTTAAAAAAATTATTTTTGCTAATAAAATTGTAGAGCTCGTCGAAAGAACCAAAGACTTGTTGGTCCAAACCAAGGCTTTTATTAGCAAAAGACAGGAGCTCTTCACAAGAGGCCGACGAGTCCGGAATGATTCGACCTGGCTTGGGACACAACCCTTTAAGGCCCAGACAGTAGGCATGGCTAAGTTCTCAGCCAATCGCTGTAAGCACAGTCATTACAGACTCTAGATACTGTAACTATATACATTGGTGATAGGTCTGTACCATCACAACATGAAAATTTGCAAGTGCTGTGATTGTAGTAAAAACACAGAATTGCTGGAGGAACTCAGCAGGTCACACACCATCCATAGGTGATAAAGTATGTTACCTGAGTCCTTTTTCAGAAGAGCCCTAAACCTCCTTCAGAAGAAGGGCTCAGGCCTGAAATGTTGGTTACTGTATATACAGTATCTTTACCTCCTGTGAACATTACAAGTCCTGCAAAGTTCCTCCAACATCATTGTCGCTTTTTACAATAGGGATGTTAGAGATTTCAAGGAAAGTATAAGTATGGCTTTACCCACCTATTATTTCTCAAGAATAAGATTCCAAAAGCAAATGCAGCAGCTCCTCAGTAACAATCAATGGGTGCTATTGATGAGTTTGTTCAGGTTGATTATCACATGTGTCAAGATGCAGTTATAGAGGTTGTTTTTCAAGCCGACGAGTTGTACATCTCATACATAGTACATCAAGCAAGACAGAGGAAAAGTGCAGCATCACAGAGATCAGCTGGTGTGGAGCATGATCAATGTAATTTTACTACTTTTTTGGGTACATCAGGTTGTCTGATGGGAGGTGAGTGAAGGGTGTGTGGCTGGAATAGGATGAGTTTTTTTTAATGTTTTTCCACAGTAACAGAAGTTATGGATGAGGGGAGGGTGTACTCGTGCGCTGGTGTCAGGTGTGTGATGGACTGAGTCCTATTCACAACTCTCTGGGACACCTGCAGTAGTTGTTAAGGGAAGTAGTTGACTTGGTAAATTTCCTCAGATTTTTGAAAAAGTAGAGGCATTGAATTGTTTTCTTGGCCATTGCATTGATGTAGGTAGACCAGGATAAATCGGTGAAGATATTTACCTCTAGGTACTTAAAGCCATCTACTATCTCCACCTTTCCACTGTTGATGTGGACCAAGGAGTCAGATCAAACTAAGTGAGAACGAGAATGGTTGTTATTAATGGAAAACTGTACTTGAACACTTATGGAAACATTTAGTTATAAACACGGTTAAATAGTTCATCCAACAATTCTTCTCCACCTGAAATGAATGGCATTTCGTCCTTCCCAAGACATCATCTTTATTCCCTGGGCAGTGCTTCGTTCTCCTGAAAATTATCATTGAAAATCATCGTGGGCTGTGAATCGTGACTGAAAATTCCATCAACCCAAGTGATAATCAATCACCTCCCACAGTCCAACTCCCACTCTCTATTCGGGATGCTTATGAAGCAAAAGGTGGCTGTCATTATCCTTTCCTAACCTCCCACTGCAGCTTCAGATGTAGGAGTAAGAACACTTGGACTGAATCTGGCTTGAATTATTCAAAATTGCTTCAAGCCCTAAATGAATGGCTGGATGTTCCTTCTTCAGCAGGTGAGGCATTGGGATACATTGGTGTGCTGGTTACATTACAGGACTCTCAACTGAAGACTGCTCTATTGACCTGGAAACTGAGAGTTCAAATCCCATAATGGGAAGTGGGATAATCACATTTAGAGTTAAAGCTAACGATGGGTATGTTGAGAAATATTTGATTCACTTAGAAAGGAAATCTACATTTGAAGATTTCCCTAATAACCTTTTCACTTCAAGGTCAGTTAGAGACAGGTAAGATAAGCCTGCAAAAAGTAATGGACACAGCCCAGTACATCAGTCAAAACTCTTGCCACTATTAAGAAAATCTACACGAAACACTGCCATTGGAGAGCAGCAGCAATCAGGGATCCACATCACCCAGGACTTGCTCTGTTCTCTCTACTGCCATCAAGAGAGAGGAGTAAGTGTCACAAGACTCATTTCATCAGGCTCAGGCCCGCTCCATCATCACTCTTAAACAGCCAGCACATCAGAGTCTCCAACACTCTTACTTTGCACTTTATTTATTATTGAATATTTATTTTATGTATTACCCAGTTTGTTTGCACTGCCTTCTTGTTTACATTTCTCTCTTGTATACTTCAGTTTTTTTGGACTACTAATAAGTGGAAATTCTGCTTGGCCTCCAGGAAAAGGAAGCTCAGGGTTTCGTGATGTATGTACGCTGACAATAAATCTGAACTTTGAATGTGCTGGAACATTCCCACAGTATCAGCAACCAATACTGAATGTTTAAAAACCTGGCTACATGTTCACTGTAATAAAGACCTCAATATAAAGTTTTGATCACCTCTATTTGGTGGGATAGAAGGAGCAGGAATGATTCTCAGGAGAGATGGGAGAATGTGTTTTTCCTGGTGCAGTCCACTCCCACTTAACTTGCCCGGGGTCAGATGTTGCTGGACTTTGCCTGTATCCTGATATAAAGCATAGCCATTCCCCTGTGAATTTGCCACCAAGTGAGCAATCCCTGGCCAAAAGTAAATCACAAAATTCTGTCGACACTGTGGTAGAAGTTTAAACACAAAATGCTGGGGAAGCTCAGCAGGTCAAACGGGGTCCTTCATGTAGCAGAGGCAAAACTCTGGCCAAAAATGATGGTCTGGGGTTTGCTGTCTGATCTTCATTTGGGTTTGAAACCAGCAAAAGTTGAATTTGGTCAAATTCTCAGCAGTTTTCCTGGGAAATCTGCTGGCTGAACCCACGGAGGCTGAATGGGTGGCAGAAAGAGGGACCCATCATTTCAAAGAAGAGAATTTTTTAAATTAAAGGTCCAAGAAATCTGAAATGAAAACAGAAAATGCTGTTAACAGAGGTCAGTCTCTAAAACAAAACAAAAAAAGCTTTCCTCGTAATTCAGCAAATTGGTTTGGACAGCAGACGTAGGTTGGCTAGTGGGATGGAACATGTGTGGAAAGGCTATAGAATAAAATATATTTTGTTAATAAAAATGCCATCATTCTAGATGTATTGGTGACATTATTATTTATTGCTCTGCAGCCAAATTGTTTTGCATATTTTTATTAATTGCCAATATATTTGATTTGTTTGAGATTCAATCTCATCAGAACCGTTTGTGACCTTTCCACGGGAATTTGGGGAAAATGAATGTAAGGCTTTGAGGTACATTTCCATGAATCGATCTGCAATTCTTTGCAGAAGTGGGAACAGGATTGATTGGAAAATGAACTTATACAGATGTGAACATAAAGCTATTGCCAAGATTGGTTTGCACTTGAGCTGGAACCAGTGTGTTGTGCGTCAAACTTGAATTCTGTCTGCGACTGCACATAAGGAGAGAGTGTTACAATGTGAAAGCAGTCAAAACCTCTTCAGACCCAAAATGTGTTGTTTTTTAATTTTTTTTTATCTCTAGGAGAGCAGCATGCAGACTTTATTAACCCCTTTTGCCCCAAACCAATAGAGATGATTTGGGAGCTCTGCCAGATATGCCACATTGGCTATCCTCAATAATGTAAATTATCCCCAAACTTTTATACTACAATTAAGTGACGTTCATTCAGTGTTTAATTTTCAATAGAGATTTTAATGGGCTGCAGTCCAATAAATGGCTGTATTTACTGAGAAGATTGCAATACTGAAATTTCCTTTCCAGCATGAGGCATTGACGAACACTGAGAAATACTTAGGTCTGTTTATTGACTCCACGTCTGCATATTTGTTTCAAAATAAAGGGTAACCAAATTAAAAATTAAAATTAGGTGGAACATCTGTTCTCAAGGTGGTGTGTCTTTGGAATCTTAAGAACATAAGATGTAGGCGCAGAAATGGTCTATTCAGCCCATAGAGTCTGCCCTGTCATTTAATCATTTTCCAACTCCGTCGTATTGCTAAGTTTTTGCAGAAAGCGAAGGATGATTCAGAATCAGAATCTGTCATTTTTTTTGGTATATTTGCAGTGCAAACATTGCTATAAATAGTGCAAGGAAAATGAGAAAGTGAGGTAGTGTCTGTAGTTCCTTGTCCATTCAGAAATCTGATAGCAGAGGAGAAGATAGTGTCCTTCTGCCACTGGGTATACCTCCTTCCTGATGTTAGCAGTGAAAAGAGGGCATGGCCTGGATTGTGAAGATCCGAGAGGATAGATACTTTCTTAAGACACCACCTTTTGTAGATGTCCTCAATGGAGTGAACACCATGATGGTGTTGGCTGAGTTCATAACTTTCTCCATCGAGAACATATGGGGGGGGGTGGGGGGGAGATAGAGTTTTAGACTTTAGCTGAATCAAAGGTAAATGGTAATGAGTTGGACAATGAACTGAGGGTGAGGTCAGATCAGGTATGAAAGGGCCATGAGCTAACTCTTGCTCCTGTTGTTTTAATTGTTAACAATAATGGGAGCAAAGCATCAAACCAAATGGGTAAGCTCAACAGTAAAGCCTCCAGGTAGAGCTATAGAACAACAGGAGTTCTTACAGTTAGTCTCAGTGTTGCATGTGGAGGAAACATGGACTCCCTTCCTATCTGGAATGTGTGTATTGCGGATGGTCACTTGTCCTCCCATCTGAAACTTGTTCAGAAGTCACATCACCTGCCTTGATGTGCAGTCACATCAAGTTTGGACTCCGACCACTCATTAGTGCACATATTGCTGTTGGCTAATTTAAATCACCTAGGGTCGTTATTGGCTAGAAACACCAGTGCACAGCACATTTGCTCTCTGCCTTGTGGTTCAAGCATTGCTCCATGCAAGGTCGCTACTGTGGACATTACTGGAAGTGTCACTACTAAGGTGTGCACTATACTGAAGCTGAGGCGTAGAATTGTGAACCTAATACTCTTTCCAAAATGACACTTAGCAACTTGGGAAAGGGGGAAATATTGAGTTTCGGCTTGAAACTCTTAAAACCGCACTGATGCTGCTGGGCTCCAGCAGATTGTGTGCATTTATTTTGTGTCCGATTGTACAAGTACTGCTGACAAAAGTGTTCTCTGGTCCTTGGGGCAAAAACATGTAAACATGTATCCAGACATTACACACATACAGACAAATGATACATATGCACAGTACTTGTTTACAAGTATTAAAATGAATAAATATTATTTGTTAAATAAATAGTTGAGTCATGAAGGCTTTATATGAACAATTCACCAGTTTCATTTGCCCATGGGAAGAAGCTGATTCTCTGCCTTGTGTTTCTAGCTCTGATACTCCAGTAACTATTTCTTGACATGAGTCGTTGAAAGATGTTGTGTGAGGGGTGGTAGGGATCCTCACTGATTTTGTGAGCCTTCTTTAGATGATGATCCTGGTAAATCCCATCGATAGGAGGAAGGGAGACCCCAGTCATCCTCTCTGCCACTCTTATAGTCCTGTGTTTGGCTTCACATTCCAACATCTGCACTCTCTTGTGTGTCTCCAGGTGAAAACACTAACCTGCACAGCCAGACTGACCAATTAAGTTGCTATTGATTGTAGAAACCTGCTCAGAAATCAGATCCCAAAATATGAATGGAAGATGTACAAGGGAAAAGGAAATTGGTTGGGGGGGGGCTGGGTGGAAAGAGTTGCAGTTCAAATCACTTGGCTTGGTATTCAGTCTTGGGTAATCAAATCTTTAATAAACCAGGCATAGATTCAAGAGAGCAAGTAGATTCAGGCATTGAAATCTTAATTAAGTTATACCTGCTTCATCTGCATTAATTATACAGTCCAACTGTGGATTATGGGGGAAATAGGAGACACCAAAAATGGAAACAGCAATTTATTGATAAATTACGCATCCATATGAATCTGTGCATTTGAAGATTCATTTGGTCATGATGTCCCATTATTGTCTGTCGTGTTTAAACTTGCTTCATTTTCTCTCTCAAAAAGTGAAAAGTGAAAAAATAACTGCAGGTGCTAGAAATTTTAAATAAAACCAGAAAATGGTGGAGATCCTCCAGGTCAGGCAGCATTTCTGGAGAAGGAAGAGGAGGTAGTTTTTCAGGTCCGCATCCTTATCATCAGGTCATGAACCTAAAATAAAAGCCAGCAGGACTGCCACTGGTGGAGAACTGGGAGTGGAAACAGAGCACACCTCCAATGGACCCATACAGGCTTTAAACAGCTAACAGATTTTTGTAACCTCTTGAAAACCACAAATGTCTGGGCCAAAGATGGCAGTGTTCATGGATTCCGGGGGATTAGCAGACTGGGACTGAGCACCGGAATGGGAGAACACCCCTTCAGAGAAGGAAAAGCATGGGAGGGAACCCTCTTGTGAAAGAGTTGATAGCATTGGACCATCGAGAAGATTAATGGCTGGAAGAGCCACATGGGCTCTTAGGTATAGGGCTGTATTTGAAAGGATGCCAAGGGAAAAAAGGCTCCTGAAGGGGTATTGGTTCACTGAAAGCTTGATTACATCAGAGGTTCAGATCCAGAAGAATGAGTTCATCAATGGATCAGACAGAAGGCATATGGCAGTAGAGCCTGTGGGAGTACAGGAGGTGAATCTACAGGCACTTGGTATCTCTGAAGGGGGTCTCATTGGTGGGGGTGTTTCTATGTGTGCCTTCACTACAGGCAAAAGTTGTTCTGTTAGTTCATGATAATAAATGGATCTCAATCTTGGGATACTAACTCCACAGCTGGGGTATGAGATATTAAGGATTTCCAATACATTTTATTTCACATAGCCAATATGCAGAATTTCATTTTTGATCATTTTCTGAGATAGCCTTTGATGTGTCAGGCAAGATGGTGTGTGCTGATGTTTTAAATTTTAGATGATTTTAAATCTCTGGCAGTCACAAAAGCAATGAGAATCAAAGGAAAAACAAAGAAACAATAAGATTATGTAATTTGTTCCATTGTGGTAGAAGGTCATTTTGTAACTGTAATGAAAGTCCTAATGGGTGAACGTATAAAAACAGCAACAATGTTTTGTTAGCCTTGCTTTTCCAAGGACAAGAGATCTCCGGAATTAAAATCAGAAAGAAGAAGCAAGAAAATTTCATTTGTAAGGAACTCTACTTCAGACACCTGCCTACTTATGCTTGTACCTTGAAGAAAAGCTCAGGCCTTGAACTTCGGTATCTTTACCTTTATGGGTGATGCGAGACCAGCTGAGTTCCTTCAGCACTTGTGTGTGTTTTTACTACAGTCTCAGCATCTGCAGGCGTCTCTATTCACTCCATTCACCTGCTCCAATGTGGTCTCTTCAAGGGAATACCAGCCCTGAAGTTATTCTCTCTTTGAAGGAAGTTCTGTGAGAGTCTCCTTCCCATGGACAATCTGAGACCTGCCGAGTTCCTCCAGCATTTCTGTATTTTTCTCTACCTCACAAATTCTGCTCACCTGTTGCATTGTTTCTTTGATTTGCATGGTCTCCTGGTTAATGAACACCTGGATTTTAAATTCACTGCCATATTTTCCACAATTATGGACTCACACTTCCCTATCTCTGAAATCTGAGCTGCTTATGTCAAATAAAATCAGGCCTCAAGTGTACTGAAATCTCATCAGAAACTGTGCCTTTATCTGTCAAAACTTCAACTACAGAATTTTCTCCATAACCCAATCTACCTTAAAACCCACCTTGGGTCTAGATTTAGTAATCTAGTCTAATATCTCCTTACATTGATCAATGATAATTGGCTGATACAGTCCCTGTAAACCACCTTAGGATATTTTTATTAAAGGTGAAATTAAATGAAAATAAATGAAAGCTATTGTTCCAATTGGCACAAATGTCCACTTGGAAGTAATCAAGGTTTTACACATTTTCTCACAAGTTGCATTTAACTTTCACACCTCATTATTTTTGTTATTGCTTGAAGCTAATTAAACAATTATTTCCAAGTTCTGCAGAGTGAATGGGTCACCCTTTTTAGGATCAAATAAGATTGTCTTATTGTCTAATGTTGTCGTACAATTGTCAATAGATTCATCCATTTAATGTTGGTGCATTCTTATGTGATTGAATTTCCTAAATCACAGTTAAATAAATGAATCAGATTATTTATGGGGGATGTGCTCATGGATGGGTGAATATCTCACCCTTGTCAATTGCCATTTATCTTCCAACAATGTGAATGTTAAAAGTCAAAAGTAAGTTCTAACTTTGGTCTCAGTGGCATCCTGTGAACAGTGAATGGAATAGTTCCTTTTTGTTTCCGAGTGCTTCTGGGGTCATGATGACATTTTTCAGTCTAATAAATGGATTGGTGTATTTTCCTGTCTATAAGCACACTGCAGTGCGGACAACATGAAATCAGCATGACTGCCGGCCTTTTAGAATTGAACGACCTTTGAGGTCTGTCCCCCAAAGCAAGATCTGAGCTCTCTGCTGCCAGAAGAACACTTGTTGCTTCGAGTAATTTGTCCTCTTTCTTTACATTCACAAGTAGCCTTTGGGTCTATATCTCAGAGCCCATCTGTCTGGTGGCTACCAATGATCTCATTGTATAACAAAGTGAATGAGTGAATTTGATAACTGCTTGCTGGGGAATGAGTACTGTAGCAGAAGCAGGGAAAGTTTGAACCTCCACTTATGGTCTGTTCCCAATCCATGCTTTCAACTGTCTGTTGCCTCCTCCTGTTGGAGACTGTAGCAAATTAAACGGGTAATTACTTGTTTCTAAATATTGCCCACAACAGTTAACTAACTTCAACTATTAAATTCCAGATCACCAGTGGTATTAGGGTCAGGAGAAATGAGAAAATGAACATTCTGCATCTGGAGTTTTAAGAGTCAATAGGCACTTTCAGGTGGCCAATTGTCCTGCATGTAAAGCCACATGTTTAGGCAACGTGCGGCTGTTTTGAGGCCACCTGAATGTGCAGGAGGCACTCTTGAGGTGAGCTACGTAACCCTCCTCCAAGAGGGATAATCAGCTCAGCTCAGTGGCTCCCCCAGCCACCTGAATGCAGCTGGCTGAAAGCGGATGTTAAAGGGTCAGGCTGCTGATCACAGCTGACACTGGGCAGGAGCTTGAGTGCACTCAGAGCCGCATCCTGTGCAGCTGTGTCCTTCAGGTGGCCAGCGTTGCTCTTTAATCGCTGCCTCCTGAACGGAAATTAAAGGGCCGCTTCTGCTTCTTCAGGCGCATTCTTAGCATAGAATCCACCTGAAAAAGCCTAAGGAGAGATGCAACACAGAAACAGGCCCTTCAGTTCATTGAGAACATACCATCAGTCATCCATATTTACACCAATCCAATCCTAACCCATTCTTGCCATATTCCTATTAAATAGCCCCAGGTTTTGACATTCACTTACACCCAAAGGATCATTTTCACGTGAATTTGAGATGGGGACCATCCCAAGGAAAAACTCCACACTGATTACATTTGAAGTCTGATTCGAACCCAGGTCACTGGAGCAGTGAGGCAAAAGATTCATTAGTGTGTTGCCCAAACTCTCCACTTGTCTTTTTTTTTGTAATCTTTATTTAAAATTTTGAATATAGAATACAAATAAAACCTCTTTCCCACCCCCCACCCCACCTCCATAACCCATCCTCCTCACACCCCCAAAAGACCCCTAAGAAAAAAGAAACAGGAAATTTAAACCTTCAAAAACACAATAAATTGCCATTGGTCAAAGCAACACCCCCATGATGAGCTGCAGGAAATTCAACATTTTAAACCCATATAATTCAAATAAGGGCTCCACACTTCAGAAAAAAAAGATAATTATCATGTAAATTATGTTTTTTTCCGCAATGGAAATACATAACCTCAATTCCATATGCCATCTCTTCAATCCCAAATCAATCTCATTTTTCCAAATAATAGCTATACATTTTCTTGCTACAGCCATTGCATCCTTAAAAACACAATTTGATACTTAGTCAACCTCAAAGTCAAACTCAACACGATCTTGGGAAGGCGATGGTCCTCCATTCTGGAGACGTGACCCACCCAGCGCAGCTGGATCTTCAGCAGCGTGGACTCGATGCTGTTGTCCTCTGCCATCTCGAGTACTTCGATGTTAGGGATGAAGGCGCTCCAATGAATGATGAGGATGGAGCGGAGACAACGCTGGTGGAAGCGTTCTAGGAGCCATAGGTGATGCCGGTAGAGGTCCCATGATTCGGAGCCGAACAGGAGTGTGGGTATGACAACGGCTCTGTATACACTTATCTTTGTGAGGTTTTTCAGTTTGTTGTTTTTCCAGACTCTTTTGTGTAGTCTTCCAAAGGCGCTATTTGCCTTGGCGAGTCTGTTGTCTATCTCGTTGTCGATCCTTGCATCTGATGAAATGGTGCAGCCGAGATAGGTAAACTGGTTGACCGTTTTGAGTTTTGTGTGCCCGATGGAGATGTGGGGGGGCTGGTAGACATGGTGGGGAGCTGGCTGATGGAGGACCTCAGTTTTCTTCAGGCTGACTTCCAGGCCAAACATTTTGGCAGTTTCCGCAAAACAGGACGTCAAGCGCTGAAAGCTGGCTCTGAATGGGCAACTAAAGTGGCATCGTCTGCAAAGAGTAGTTCACGGACAAGTTTCTCTTGTGTCTTGGTGTGAGCTTGCAGGCGCCTCAGATTGAAGAGACTGCCATCCGTGCAGTACCGGATGTAAACAGCGTCTTCATTGTTGAGGTCTTTCATGGCTTGATTCAGCATCATGCTGAAGAAGATTGAAAAGAGGGTTGGTGCGAGAACACAGCCTTGCTTCACGCCATTGTTAATGGAGAAGGGTTCAGAGAGCTCATTGCTGTATCTGACCCGACCTTGTTGGTTTTCGTGCAGTTGGATAACCATGTTGAGGAACTTTGGGGGGCATCTGATGCGCTCTAGTATTTGCCAAAGCCCTTTCCTGCTCACGGTGTCGAAGGCTTTGGTGAGGTCAACAAAGGTGATGTAGAGTCTTTTGTTTTGTTCTCTGCACTTTTCTTGGAGCTGTCTGAGGGGAAAGACCATGTCAGTAGTTCCTCTGTTTGCGCGAAAGCCGCACTGTGATTCTGGGAGAATATTCTTGGCGACACTAGGTATTATTCTTTTTAGGAGAATCCTAGCGAAGATTTTGCCTGCAATGGAGAGCAGCGTGATTTCCCTGTAGTTTGAGCAGTCTGATTTCTCGCCTTTGATTTTGTACAGGGTGATGATGATGGCATCACGAAGGTCCTGAGGCAGTTTTCCTTGGTCCCAACAAAGCTTGAAAAACTCATGCAGTTTGACATGCAGAGTTTTGCCACCAGCCTTCCAGACCTCTGGGGGGATTCCATCCATACCTGCTGCTTTGCCACTTTTCAGTTGTTCAATTGCCTTATATGTCTCATCCTGGGTGAGGACCTCATCCAACTCTAGCCTTAGGGGCTGTTGAGGGAGCTGGAGCAGGGCGGAATCTTTGACTGAGCGGTTGGCACTGAAAAGAGATTGGAAGTGTTCTGACCATCGGTTGAGGATGGAGATCTTGTCGCTGAGGAGGACTTTGCCGTCTGAGCTGCGCAGCGGGCTTTGGACTTGGGGTGAGGGGCCGTACACAGCCTTTAGAGCCTCGTAGAAACCCCTGAAGTCGCCAATGTCCGCGCTGAGCTGGGTTCGCTTGACGAGGCTAGTCCACCACTCATTTTGGATCTCCCGGAGTTTGTGCTGAAGATGGCTGCATGCGCGACGGAAGGCTTGTTTCTTCTCTGGACAGGACGGCTTTGTAAGGTGAGCCTGGTGGGCAGCTCGCTTCTTTGCCAGCAGCTCCTGGATTTCCTGGCTGTTATCGTCGAACCAGTCCTTGTTTTTCCTGGAGGAGAAGGCCAGTACCTCTTCAGTGGATTGCAGTATGGTAATCTTCAGCTGATCCCAGAGGGTTTCAGGGGACGAGTCCGTGATTAAAGAAGCCTTTTTAGACATTCACACTGGAGCACTGCTCTCTGTGTCCTTTCACATTCACCACCAGGCATCCCAGGGGAGAGGGGTGCCTATCCTCACTAATTAGTCCCAGGATAACCCCTGTCCCTTTCACACTGGGCTGCCGAAGCAGTCCATTCATATCTGATGCCTGCGTGCTGATTCACAAGCATTCACTCTAGAATGTTAATTGGTATATTGGTAGTTAATGGAATAAAGCGCCAATGTGAATGAAAAGGTCATTAGACTCCAGCTTGATTACTTTCTGGTGAAACATTTCACAATGAATTCTGTCGAAGTACATAACAGAACAAAGCATCTCGCTGGAGAGCATGGCCTCAGAATTTAAAAAAAAGATGTTCCTTGAGAGCAGAGATGAGGTAAAATGTCTTTAGCCAGAGGATGGTGAACTGTTGCCAAAGATGATTGTGGAGGCCAAGTTGTTGGGTAAATTTAAAGCACAGATGTATTGTAAGCACATCAAAGATTATGGGATGAAGACAAGAAAATGGAGTTAAAAGGAAGAATACATCAGCCATGATTCTGCTTCTGTCTCTTGTGGTCTTCCAGTCTGTTTCACTCGATCACCGTATCTTTCTATTCCCATATTCTTCAGAATGTTCTCAATTTCACATTAGATGCAGGTCTGCTGTTATTCCCAACTAATCCAAATCCTAACACTTTGAGTGAAGGTACTTCCTTGTTTAATTTACCAGTTCTTTATGAAAGGTTAGAATTTTAATACCATCCTTTACCAGGGTAGAAATTAGGTTCTTCAGATCACAACACTAAGTGGACTTTCTGCAAGTTATTGATGTTATTCAGAGCAAGACATTCTTATATTGGCTATTGTTTAGGGCATACTGAATATATTTGGCTTTTTAATCAGCTTTTCAGTCCATTTGTTTGGTTTATCTGTGATGAAGAACATTGACTGTGTTGCAGCCAAGGATCTTTCTGCCAGTACAAGCAATAAGCATTATTTCTGCAGTTTAAGTCTTTTGGTCCTCTTAGACATTAACAAGCAAGGCCAGCAAGTGTGGTCATGGTACAGCTTTGATTTCCTTTTGTTGGGCACTACCCATTGCCCCAATAACCACAAAGACTGAGGGGAATGATAGGCTCTATTGTACAGAAGACTTGATCTGGCCCAGATCCCAGCTAGGGAAGTGCAGGAAAGGGAGAGGTGTTCCGACCTTTATGGCCTGGGACCCAGGGAAGGAGTCCAGGTGAGATATCATCAGGGGGAGGACCAGCCCGAGCCAATTAGCACACATAATCCATACCATTACACCTTTCTGTGACTGTTCAGCCAGGGTCAGTGCTGCCAAGTGGTTGGAATGTTCAGTCCTGCACAGATTCAAAGATGAACTAACCAGTTTAGACATAGCTCATGGAGCACATCAACTCTGTGATTCTCAAATTTCTACATGTTTACTGTGGAGAGCATTCTGACTGGTTGCATCACTATCTGGTATGGAGGTGCCAATGCACAGAACAGAAAAGACCTCAGAGAGTTGTGAACTCAGCCAGTGCAATCATGGGCATTAGTTTTGACTCCGTCAAGGATATCTACACCTTAAGAAAGCAGCCGCATCTTCAAGGACCCTCACCACCTAGGCCATGCCCTCTTCTTACTGCTACCATCAGGAAGGAGGTACAGAAGCCTGAAAATGAATACCCAATGGTGGAAAAACAGCATTTTCCCTTCTGCCATTATACCTCTGAATTGGCAATAAACCACATACACTACCTCAATTTTCTCTCTTCTGCACTAATTTTTATATGTAATTTATAGCAATTTTTGCACCTGCAATGCTTCCACAAAACAACAAATTTTGTGACACGACGTGATGATTAATTCTGATTCTGAAATAGCACTGGGCATTAGGACTGATCCAGGTCATTGGAACCTTGAGATGACAGGTCTGACAGTGCCATCTTTCAGGATAACAGGACAGCCTCTCCTACAACACGCAGAGACGTGGGATGGCATCATTACATGGTGTCCTGACATGAAGGAGCACCCTGGGAAAGTTTCTGAGAGATAAAAAACATCTCAAAAAATTATCATGAGTGCGTTTCTCTCTGGAACAAATTGAAATTCAATTTAAAAATGTCAGACAATTAAAATTCCAGGCAGAGATTGGAAAACTTCCTAACAAGGGGTTCTGCAATCATGCATCTCAGAAGAAAATGTAGGGCCATTAATTAAGCAGCACATTATGAAAGGGCCAGAAATGTTGCTTAAAATTTGTAGCTAAGTCATGACAAGATTTAGGGTTTAAATCCAAACAGTTGGACGCATTGGTTAAGATCTATTCTGCTTCTCAGTGTCCAAAATTATGTTAGCAAGAAATTCTGAAAACACTTTATGCTACAACACAATAAAATGGTATTTTTGTCTGATGGCAAAATAAATACAAAGTGCTGGAATTTAAATATTTAAAGTGTTTGAATTCTGTACTGATTTCCAGAGGAAGCTAGCACAGGTTCTAAATTACAAGGTTTTTTGAAAAACTACAGACAAATTTAAAAAAGAGATGTTTGCATTTAGCTTCTCATTAAAACATTTCATGGGGCTATAGAGTTATGTGACCTCACCCATGGAGATATTGGAACAGATGATGAAATATAAGAGGGTTTTCAGGGCTTGGAAAAGAGGTTTAGGAAGGAGATTCCAGATCTTTGGGGCCGGACTGCTAAAGGCACAGCCACCAATAGATAAATACATTTTAAATTTAGACATACAGGCCATCCAATTACACCCAGTTGACCTACAACTCCCGTACATTTTGAAAGTGGGAGGAAACAGGAGCACCTGGAAAAAGCACACACAAGGAGAACATATAAGCCCCTTACAGATAACAGTGGATTCAAACCCAGGTCGATGGCACTGTAAAGGTTGGGGGCCATCGAAATGTCAGAGCATTGTAGGAGGATGTAGAGAGAGCGAGGGGTGTGACAATGAGCTGATGTCAAACAAAGAGGAACTTTTTAACATCAGCTTGATGCTGTGTTGGGGAGCTGGAGAAAGCCAGCTAGTGAAAGATTGAGAGTAAACATGACCGAGTGTGGACACCAAGAATTTGAATGAGCTTGAGCTGATGGTGAGTTGAAAGGTAAGAGGCTTTTGAATGGAATGAAAAGCAGAATCCTTATTGCGGGTACATAGCTGAGTACCTGAACCCTATAACAGTACTCTGGATTGCGAGACATATTCCTGTGACAATCAGTCCTGTACAGAATAGTCTTTCATGAAATGTGCTGTGTGTCTTTCTGCTAAAGAATAAAGCAGCAGTAAGAATGAGAGTAAAGACTTTACTCCCCCAAGAGGGCCAGAGCAATGTATTTTGGAGAGATGGCAGTAATTCAAACCATACAGCGTTTCACAGGAAATGGCAGTTAGACAGAGAGAGAAAGTCTCTTATGGAAGTATAGGAAATGTAAAACAGGTTTATGAGATTGGCCCCATAGCTGAGCATTCTGGGTTGGTTTGAGGACTGACCCAATGAATTCTCTATGGTGAAAGACATACAGGTGGGAAGAATTTACTATCGGTTATGAAATTTATAAATTGCTTTTCTTTGAAAGCTGCAATGTCACAGTTTAGCTGAAGAGGTACCTTTGTGATCTTTTGGTTAATGATCCTTAGAAAACCATTGATGATTCTGGTCTTCAAAGTTAAAATGAGCTTGAATAAAAACAGCATTGTCTGACAGTATTAGCTCTTGGTCCTTACTGGACAAAACTACCTACAGATCTGGTCAGAAGCTGCTGTCCAAATGATTGGTGCCAGCACTCAAATGCTGCAAAAATTCAGTGGATTGAGTAACAGTCAACAATTTGACACCATTTTCTTTCTGGATACAAATTCAAGGAAAAGATTCTCACTCAATAAATCAATATTAACTCAGGAAGCCAATTTCTCCCTATTTTAAAGACACATAAAACTTATTTTGAAACAATTCTTAGTGTCTGTTGGATCAAATATTGACTTTGTTAAAGTATACTGAACAAATCTCAGTTTACATCATATCTCTTGACATGACAGTGACATTTGATGGTTAAGATGGTGAACTGTTCTGATAATGTCTTGTAAGTTGCATTCTTAATTTTTATGTTGTGCATCCACAATTTATCTTGCTTCATTCTCCCTCCATGTCAAATCATTACTTTGCTTTCATCCTCCAAATGGAAGCCAAGCTTCATTAAATACTGCCATCTTTCCAACTTTCCCGAGAGGCTGGCTCCATATACGCACTATCCTCTGTGTGGAAAGCCTGCTGCTTAAACCTCTTTTAAATCCTTGCTTCTTCCCTTAAACTGATGCCCTCTAGTTTCAGACTCTCCTATCCTGGGGGAAAGTCTGCATCTGAAACACAAAGATATTGTGATTGTAGTAAAAGCACATAAATGCTGGAGGAAGTCAAAAAGTTTCGCAGTGCCCATAGGAGGTGAGGAAATACAACGTCAGCTCAAAACATCGATTATATATCTTTACCTCCTATAGACGCTGCGAGACTGGCTGAGTTCCTCCAGCATTTCTATGTCTTTACAAAAGTCTATAAATGTTCACCTTATCTAACCTCCTCATGACCTTGATTAACTTTATGAAGTCACTGCTCATCCTTTTACACTCCAGGGGAAAAAGAAGGCCTATCCTATCCAGCCTCTCTTTATAACTCAAGCCCAGCAATCCCATAAATCCTTGCAATTTTTCCTTTGCCCTGCTAGGTGACCACAACTGATATGGAATTCCAAATGTAGCCTTGCCAATGTCTGATGCAGTTGTAACATGATGTCCCAGCTCTTGCCCTGACTAACAAAGGCAAGTGTCACCATTCCAACTTTTGGTGTCAGGACACCATGTGATGATGCCATTTCATGTCCAAAGTGCCTTTCTGCATGTAGTAGCAGAGGGTGTCCTAAAATCTTGGTGGATGGCACAGTTAGAGCTGACTCAAAGTTCTTCACTTTCCAGTCTACCTGTGTCACCCTCATGTATGCAGTTCCCTGAAATTAATGACTCAGGTAGACAGGATGGTGAAGAAGGCCTGCAGCACACTGGGCAACATCGACCACACTATGCAATTACAGTCCCTATGCTATAGGAAGGACGTTATTAAGCTAGAGAGAACGCAGAAAAGATTCACAAAGATATTGCCAAGACTAGAGGGCTTGAGTTATAACAAGAGACCAGAGGCTGCAACTGTTTACCCTGGAGTAAATGAGACTGAGTGGTGGCCTTTACAAGGTTCATGAGGGGAAATATTTAAATGGAACCTGAGGGGCTAATATTTCACACCGAGGATAGATGGTGTGTAGAACGAGCTGACGGAGGAAGTGGGAGAGGCCAATACAATCACAAAGTTTAAAATACATTGAGACAAGTATATGTATAAGGGAAGGTTTAGATGGATATGGACCAAATGCAGATGGATGGGACTAGCTAAGAAAGGCATCTTGGTTATTCTGTTTGAGTTGAGCCAAAGGGCTCTATGAATCTATAATGACCATAAACCCTTAAATGAATGGAAATAAATATGAGGACCTCTCAAAACTGTGTTAACCAGTCACCATGCAGATCTCCAATGGTTTTTAGTCCTAAAAGTGATCTTACCTCAGGCTCGGGTCATGCACCAAGTGAAGGGTTAGGGTGAAGCTCAACTGAATGGCAGGGAGGGGAGGGGCTGTGAATGTCAGTCAACCAGAGTTAAACACAAAAATCTTGTAGTAAAAACACACTAAAATACTGGAGGAACTCAGCTAGTCTTTCAGCGTCCATAAGAGACAAAGATGTATTGCCAATGTTTTAGGACTGAGCCCTTCTTCGAGGAATAAGCAGAATGTGCAAAAAGCAGGAAATCTCAGAATACGGACAATGCTGGCTGGGGGAGGAATGCAGACCAACAAAAGGTGTTATTTGGATATGATAAGGGGAAAACTAAAAGATTTATTACATCTGTTTGAAAGGAGACAGGGAAAAGGGAGAGAAACAGAACTGGGGGAAGGTGATGAGGGAAAACATGAGGGGGAGGGGGGGTTTTAACAAAAGCCACACAAGTTGATATTAATGCCATCTGTTCCGAGGGTAACCATTTGGAAGATGAGGTGTTGTTCCTCAAATTTTCAGGTGGCCACAGCCAATGGACAAACATGATATCAAGGAATGAGATGTGGAATTGAAATGGGTGGCCACTGGGAGATCCACACTATTGCAGTGGACAGAGCCAAAGTGCTTAGCAAAGCGATCTCCCGGTCTGCGTCTAGTCTCTCCGGTGTAGAGAACACTACAACAGGAGCACTAAATGCAGTAGATAACCCCTGCAGGTTCACAAGTGAAATGCTGCTTCACTTGGAAGGACTGTTTGTGCCCCTCATAGTGGTGAGGGAAGAGGTGTGGGTGCAAGTGGAGCATCTCCTGTGGTCACAGGGGTAGGTACTACAAGAACGATTGGTGGAGAGGGAGGTGTAGGCAAGGGATCATTCCCTGCAGAAGATGGAGAGGGGAAGAAATGGAATATGTGTCCAGTGATGGTATCACTTAATAGGTGGCAGAAATGGTGGAGAACGATGTGTTTGATGTGGAGGCTGGTTGGGTGCCAAGTGAGGTGGAGGGGGCCAGGGCAGATGTGCGGATAATGGAGGATATGCGGGTGAGCACCAAGTTGATGGTGGTAGAGGGAAATCCACATTGTTTGAAGGAGGAGGACATCTCAGATGACCTTGCATGGATGACCTTGTCCAAGGAGCAAATGTGACAGAGAAGGGGGAATTCAGAAAATGGAATGGAATCCTTACAGGGAATAGGATGGGAAGAGATGTTGTTAAGGTAGCTATGGGAGTTGGCAAGTTTATAGAAGATGTCTGTCGAGACTTCATCTCTTGAGATGGAGACAGAGAGATCAGGAAAAGGGAGAGTGTTGCTCGAGATGGACCAGGTGAATTTGAGTTCAAAGTTGGCAGTAAAGTGGATGAAGTCAACAAGGTCATCATGGATGCATGAGGCAGTGCCAAAGTAGCCATCAATGTTGTTGAGGAAGAGTTGAGGGGCCTTATCAGTGTAGGATTGTAGCATGGATTGCTTCATGTAGCCAACAAAAAGGCATGCCTAGCTAGGGCCCATGTGGGTACCCATGGCTACCCCTTTGACCTGAAGAAAGTGGGATGAGTCAAAGGAGAAATTACTGAGAGTGAAGTCAAGTTCTGGCATCTGGAGGAGGGAGGTGGTGGAGGGGGACTGGCTAGGTCTATTATCTGAAAAAAAAAAGAAGGGCTTTGAGGACTTTGGATGGGGATGGAGGTGTAATGCGATTGGGTGTCCATGGTAAATATGAGGTGATTGAGTTCAGAGAACTGGAAGTTGTTGAAATAATGGAGGGCATGTGAAGTATCCTGGATTTAGGTGTGGAGGGAATGGACGTGGGGGACAAAACAGAGTTGAGGTTAATGGAGACCAGTTAGATGGGGCAGGAGCACACAGACGTGATGGGTCTGCCGGGACATTGGATTTGTAAAGAAAGTTGAAAAAGATGGTTAGATATAATAGAGCTGGGATTTTCCCCTTTTGTTTTCTTTCTTTTGATTTTGATATTATAAAAGAAAAAAGGTTCAACTATGAATAATGTAAGTATTGATAAAATTATTATAGAAGGAGAAGGAAAGAGGAATTGTAAACTTTTTTTAAATAAAAAGAAACTAATTTATTTGAAAATAATTTATAATTTCATCTTTTTTTTCCTTCCTTTTTTTCTCCTTTTGGTTGGGTTTTTATGTTATGCTTTGATACACTATTACCAATGTGCTCTGAATTTTTGAATTGTGTTCATATATGGAAAAAAAATGTTTTTTCTTTTTCCTTTAATTATGTTGCACATTGTATTCAATTGTTTATTCTTTAAATATTAATAATATTTTAAAAAGAAAGACCCCTCAATGACCAAGTATTTGGAAGTGGGTTTGTGTGTTAGCGGGTGATGTCTAGCAATGAACCTACCATCTGTTGAGTAGATTATTGGACCTTACTCCCTCTGGATGAAGATACCGGCAGTGACCCTAGGATTGATAAATTTTCTTCCCAGAAGAGAATGCATTTCAACTGAGATTGAACTCAAAATTAACCTGTGCCCCCATCGCAATTGATTTCAATTACTTTTTAAAAACATGAGATGGAAAATTTGATTTTAAAAATGACCTCTGCTGTCGTAGTTGATTGTACACCCCATTTTCTGAAACCTCATCGAGCTTGGCTTTGGGCCACACTGAAAGAGCTAGGTGAATAAATTAACAATATCACTGCAGTGATATTCTTGTTAAGACAGCAATATTCTTGAGGCTCCTGGTCTGGATTTCATCTAGCTGTTAAAACCATGATGTCATAATGATCAGGTTGTCTGCAAGCTATTGATAAAAATGTTAGTATTTTCACTGCTGCTGGAGTCAGACTTATCTCATGGTCACTCTGTCTAATCAACGTTGATAAGATGTTACTGTGGTTAATGGTCTGATTGGAAATAATTTCCCATCTTATTCTATTTCACAAGCTAATGTATTTCCATCCAATTCCACTCCCATGATCCAGAGTCACCTCCCTTCCCACATCAGTGCAGGAACGGGAGGTAACAGAGATTCTCATGTAAAACATCAAACACTGAGAGCAAATTCCTTACATTGTATCAGTAGGTACTGATACAAGCCTACAAGCTCAGAGCCAACCAGAGACACCCTTCTCTCCCTGTAGCTTCTGATGAAGTGATACTCGAACTGTGATAGTTTTGGAAGGCAGCTTTCTCTAGTGACTCCATGCTGGATTTATCCATCTTTTCAGTGGTCAGATGCTTTGAGGATATTACCAGAGCTGATCTGGTGGTCCCTCCCACACATGCTCACCTATCCACCAACTTTTCTTTTCACTTGTTCCCTTCTGCCCTCACCTTCCCACACCTGGTTTGTTGTCCCATCATCTCCTCCCTATCTGGCCCCATCTACTACCTATCAACCTTGCAAATCTTTTTGTACCCATTCCAGGTTCATGGTATCTTTCCTATAACTAGATGATCAGAACTACACACAATACGACATGTGGCCTTGGACAGTTGTAACCTGATGTCCCAAATCAGTTCTCCGATTGCTGAAGGCAAGCATGCCGAACATCTTCATTTCCTGGGTTGATGCTTTCAGGGAAGTATCTCCTTGTACTCTTCAGTATCTCGCTTCTACAAAATGCTCGACTTACTCTGCTATAACTCAGACAAGAAGGTGGAGTTGAGGTTAACATCAGATCAGCCATAATGATGTTCAATGGATGAATAGTCTTAAGCAGTTGTGGCCCATTACTACCCTGAAATTTGATAACATGCATGTTAACATCTACTACACTGCTGAGTCTGCCTGTACCTTTAAGAGAAGGTAATCAAATCTTTAAAGCATCAGTGTCAACAGAATTGGTTACATCCAGAAGTTTTTTTCTCTGATCTGAAGTGGCATGAGAAGATTGTGGTGAAATGTTGTCGCATCTCAATTTAAGTCTGCCTCTAACTTGGAGCTGTTTGAAAATGCAGTAAAATCCCCATTATCCGGAATTCAAACAACCAGCAGTCTCAAGCAACCGGCAAAAGCATTGCAGAAAATAAATAGGTAAAATATACAAAAGTTTAAAATTGGTGCCCCCTAGTGGTTAGTCCAGCAATCATACGACTCACAATCTCAAGTAACTGGAAAATTCACTTATCTGGCATCTACCAATCCCTATAGGTGCCGGATATTGTTTTTTTTTTACTGTATTCACTCCCCAGGCTAAACTTACACTGAATATTCTGCTCCAGTGAACTCATCAAGAGCTTTGCTGAGTTGTATCTCAGGTTGTCCCAAGTCTCTCTCACCCTTATCCCTGTCTCTGATTGAGCACAGGTAATGACTTCTTGGAGAGAGTGGAATTATAATTACCTGTCTCACCACTGACATCTATAATTCACCAGTTGCTTGAGTTACAGCTGTATCAGCCCCAAAATATGTTATCTGGTCAACCAGATAGGAGATGGGGCATTACTGTGGTTAATGACTGGACATAATGTTTATCAAGGCATTATTCATCGGAGGGATGGAGTTCTCTCGACTTCCCTGAATAGGGACAAATACTTGAGAACAAGTGGAACAGTGATCACAGGAGTCGGAAGGGATATTTCATGAAACATCACTCTGTACTTTTCTCAGTGTGTCAACGGTTACTTGATGGTTGCCATAGACTTGATGGGATAAATGGCTTGTTCCTATAGTGAAGTCAAGTCATGTCACCTTTATTTATCATTCATACCATGCTTACACGGTAAAGATGAGAGAGCATTTCTCCAGGACCACAGAACATATTTACATAAATATAAATTAGAAAAGAAGTTAAACACACTGAAATATTAAAATATTAAGATGTATATAGTAAAACTCCATGGTACACTATCCACATATGTTCTGGGAATTCAGGAGTCTGATGGCTTGGGGGAAAAAGCTGCTGCCCAATCTGGACATTAGAGCCCAAGAGCTACAGTACCTCCTACCAGATGGCAGAAGGGAGAGCAGTTTATGTGAGGGGTGTGGAGTCCTTCATAATGATTATTGCCTTTCACCTGCATCATGTTGTAGATGTCCTTCATAGTAGGAAGAGAGCCCCCAGTGATCTTTTCTGCTGACTTCACTAACCTCTGCAGGGTCTGAGGTGGTGACACAATTGCACAGGATCCTCTCAATACATGTAGTGAGGATGGAGAGTGGGAAATAGACTTTCCTCAGCCTTCACAGGAAGTAGAGGTGCTGCTGGGCTTTCTTGGCTATGGAACTGGTGTTAAAGGACCAGGTGAGATTCTCCACCAAGTGCACTCCAAGGAATTTGATACCCTTGATGACCTCAATGGTCTCATCTTCTCACGGGCAATGTGAATGCTGAACGATCAAAAAAACTGCTCACACTAACCATCCAAGACTCATATTCATGAAATAATATTTTTAAAATTTATTTGTATAGATGAAATATTTGTCCTGTATATGTATGGTTTGTCTATATGCAGGGCCAGATTAACATAGTAGTGAAAGTAGCATATGCTATGGGCCCTGGACTTTCAAGGGCCCAAACATTTATATACTATGAATTATGGGAAACAATTTTGTTTTCATCTTCGTACAGCAGCTGTGAGATACTACACTGATAGTCTGTGTTAATAACCACATTTAAAGGGTAATAATTGGATGACCTTGTATTTGTTAGTGATTTTAGCCAATTATCTCCTTTAATTGGGGTTATTACCACAGTCTATGGTTGTGTTGTTCTCATAGTCACTGCACAATAGTTTGATTAAAGGTGATAATAGGCTAAAATCGCTAACCTTAAAGGGGGGGCACAACTGTCCTTGCCCCACTCCTAGCCCCAACCGTCTGCCTGTGATGTGGGTTCCCCCAGCTGCCTTGGCTATCCACCTGTTTTGGGAAGGGTTGTGGCAGTCATGTGACAGAACTGCCACCTACCTAGTCAGAGGACACAACAGCTGCCAATCAAGGTTTTGTTCCACCCCACCCATTTAGCGCACACCTTGCCATTGGAACCATGTAAATTACCTGGACTGGGCTCTCCAACCTGCCTTGACCTTGGGCCATTGGCTGTTATAATTGGATTAACCCTCCTGGCACCGAGCCAAATTATCTTTGCTAATGACCTGAGCTGGACCCTCCAGCACTATAAAGATACCATGTGTTATGTGTTCTCACTCTTTGTCAGCTTGGGACCACCCTTCTTCACTCCAGGCTTAGAAAAGTGGCAGGGCGCTGGAGAAACTGTTGGTAAGATGTGTACTGTTTAAAAGGGTTGAGAGCATTTAATTAGTGTCCCTTGTAGCATAGAGCCGGGCCTGCACTGAGTCGAGGGGGGGTGGGGCATCATAGTGATTTTTCCCTGATCATTATATGTACCAATTTGGTGTTTGTGTGTGTGTATTTTGTACCCACATTATTTTTCCCATGTTCGTTATTAATTTTATGAGTGTTTCAGTGCTGCTATTACTTTCCCTTGGTTGCATCTGTTACCATTTCCCACACTTGCCTTCTGTAAATAAAATGCATCACTACCAAAACTCTGCATCCAGAATCCTTGCCTTTGAGACCTACCAAACCTCTTTCCTCACTCACAACACCATCCCACCCCACCTCCCAACACAGCAGGGGAGCAGTACTGCCAGAATTCACCTGAGCTGGTTCAATATGGGAGCAATGGCCGTCTTCGTTACCCATAATCCCCCAGGCAGCTGGAACCAGCGAATCACAGAGCAATTCCAGCTGCCTGGGAGATTATGGGTAACAAAGATGGCCATTCATCCTGCTTTGAACTAGCCACCAGCTGCCGCTGGCATCACGTAATACTACATTTAGAATGTAACATGCATGATATACTTTAACTTTGTCTACTGTAGGGCAGACAAAGTGTTGTCACTTTGTCCAGCACTCATCTCAGAAACCTACAATACCTGGTGTTCCTAGGTGCTCTCCCCTCCAAGTACTGACCAGTCCTGAGCCTGCTTAGCTTCCAAGATCAGAATGCTTAGGTACAGCAGGACATCTTACATAAACTTGCATATGTAAGTTTTGTTTTAACAATGTGTAAGTAAGTTTTACAGTGGACGGAGGGGAGGGGCAATTTCAGTGTTGGTGTAATTTCAATGTAGGTGCAAGTGCAAAATGTGTAGTAAGTTTTAATGGGGGGGGGGGTGCAATTTCAGTGCTTGGCATAGGTGCTATGTTCCCTAGATACACCACTGATAATCACTGAGTATATAATAATCTGAGAAAGCTATCATCATTTGATAAGAAAAATTAAGACTATTTCAAACTTACCAAAATGGGCTTGCAAGGTCAGGGTCAGAAACTCTCTCAGGGTGGGGAGGTGCACCACAGTCACACTTCCCCCTCATTGCGAATCTGCCAGCTAGGACTTCGTGTGCTGCTGTCACGCTTCCCCTTCACAGAGCACGCACCAGCTGGCACAATTTAGGGCCCCTTTAATATAGATGCTACAGGCCCTGCAATAACTTAATCAGGCACTGTTTGTATGTGTGTTATATTTTGTTGTATGTCTGAATCTTTGCACTGAGGAGCGGAGAATGCTGCTTCGATGGGTTGTACTTATACAATCAGATGACAATCAATTTGATTTGGCTTGACTTGACTTACACACCCAAAGTCACTCTGCCATGATGAAGGGTTCAAATCTGAAATGTTGACCATTCCTTTTCTTCCGCTGATGCTGCTCAACCGTTGAACTCCTCCAGCAGATGGTTTTTAATATCATCTGGTAATTAGCTTTGAGTGCCAACTTCCAGTGTCACGACTCATTGGATATTGCCCAATTCAACCCCTCCAAATCAGAATTGCAAAATGAAAAAGGGGCAATGAAACAAAAGTTGGAAATAGTCAACAATTTGGACAGAATCGTTGCAGAGAGAATTAGAGTTAATGTTTCCATTCATCACCAATGGGTAAGTTACACACTTGGAGATACGGAGTATTTGGAGAGAGGATAAGTGAATTGCAATGATAGGATAGAGATAGGGACAAGTTAGATCGCAGGTGGCAATGGCACTGGCCAAGAACAGTTAAGGCCAGAGCTGAGTGGCCTGACCTGGTGGTAAAAGTCAGCCATTAAGCTTCACCTGTATGTTGCAGTGATGACATCTTTCTTTCCCAGCTTCTGAATGCATGCCTTTCTTTCCTATATTGTCTTTAATATGTATCATTATCCCTCTGAGCTTCAAAGGCAGGAAATACAGATGGCAAACAATGCAATTGGGGAAACTTGGCAGCATCCATGGAGAGAGAAGGTCCAAATCAGAATGATGACCACAGATTCTACCTGACTCAACAGAGCTCGTCCAACTTCCCATTGTTCACTCTGAAGTTTCCAGCATCTGCAGTTCTTGGATTTCTCTTTCACTTTGGATTGGAAGTTTGTTGTTTAGCACAAAGCAGCTTGAATCTGCCAACAGAAATTGGAGAGTTGGGTCTGCAGTAATGGAGCTGATTGAATATCCAGGTGGAAGAGAAGTCTTGAAAAAAATGAAACATGAATGGGGAATTCTAGCTTTGAAGCACTTGGTTATTGGGTCAGAAAGAACAGATTGATTAATTGGACTGGATTCAAGATATTCTGAGAACAATAGAGTTCTACTTCCCACAAGTTCAAGTTATACACATAGTGTATTGAGGAAAAGATTTTTAAGATATACAAAGAGTTAAAGAAAGCCATGAGGGTTTGTTGTGTTTGGGGAAAATATAAGGTTCAGTGAGTTCACAAAGTCAAGACTGGACCCAAGTGTTGCACTCAAAGGTAACTTTATTGAACACACTGAAAACAAAGAGGGATAGATGCCAAACAATACTTAATCACTCTACTACTAAATGACTATGTAGACATTCACATTGGACCAGGTTGGACCACCTATAACGGTGGCCACCTATCTTCTCTATCTTCTACATCGTACAAGACAAAAACTAAGTGCAAGCAAGCACATCTGGCACAAGGGAATCCAATACCAATGGCTGCTTACCCTACCACACCCTCCGGAACATGTACACACTTCACAGACAGGGACTTTCAAACACACTCCTGATTCCCTGTACCAATGGTGGTACAGCTCTCTGCAAACACTGATCTATTACAGTACTATGGTTTAACTCAGTGTAGTGCATACTTTATCCCTGACTCCTCCAGCGATGGCCACAGTAGTGACCTGGTGTGGAGCGATGTCTGGGAAGTGGCAGAGAGAATGAAATATGGCATGCATTAATGTTTATAATGTTCTGAGCTGGACGTCTGACCAATGATGAAGCTGAGTCACATAAATGAGCCAATGGTAAGGTGTGCACCAATGGGTGGCCAGAGTGATGTGACTTCTGAATAAATTTCAGATGGGGAGGTCATGTAACTCTCTGCAATCCATAATGTTCCAGACAGAGAGGCCACGTGTTCCTCCACAATCAGAATATGAAGCCAAGTTGCACAAAGACCATGTGGCAATGATGAGAGGAAGCTACTTTATCAGAAGGGTCATGGATGAGAGAAT
Organism: Narcine bancroftii; assembly: GCF_036971445.1. NCBI lineage: Eukaryota > Metazoa > Chordata > Chondrichthyes > Torpediniformes > Narcinidae > Narcine > Narcine bancroftii. The sequence goes on from NC_091476.1 coordinate 134,256,617, forward strand.
ATATCAAAAAGGGGAAGTACCAAAGGTTCTGGAGATGGGTCTGGATCTCATCTGATCTCCAGATTGCACATCCAGTGCTTGGACTTGACTAGACATATATGAAGTAACAAATTGAAGCCCAAATAAAGATGCTCAAATTTTAAAAAAATTATATACAGTATATCCTTGATATGTTATCGTTTCTCTTCCCACCATCCAGGGCCCCAGCAATCATTGCAGGTGAGTCACTTTATTCAATCAATGTACAGTATTTGATGTTCACAATCTGTTCTCCTCTGCAATGAAGATATTTTAAAAATAGTTTTAACTCTCATTTCTAACTGAGGAACTTAGAACAGAGCACATAATTCAAATTCAAATTTGTCAAGTTCAGGTCATAACCTAAATTGAGGTGTAGTGAGAATGTTTGTTTTTAAAGCAGTCGAGCTAGTCAGCCCATGCATAGTAACCATACATACAGATCCTGTCCAATTTAGCTTAAGCATGCTACCTCTTTGAGGAGATGGGTTATTTTTGAGCTTGGTGTTTCTCAGTGGGATCCTGTTTGTGGAGGTATCTGAGAGCTGTCATCTAGCCTCGGTAAGGTAGAGGTCAGTGCGCTAGACCACAACAGGACCACCACTGACTACGAGCTTGATAGTGAAGTTGGGATTGGTGCAGAGAGGACAGGGCGGTACATTCCGAAGGAATGAGATTAGTATGTGAGGGGAGTAATGAGGTTAAGACGATTAATGTCTCAGTAGCATTTGTACTTTTTGAGGTATCTGCTAGGGACCTTAAAAAATGTCCTGAGTAATGTGTTAATCTATGTCCTGTTCCTCTACCAAATTTGTTGTACTTTTAGACAAGAGTGTGGGCTTCTCAGTCTGAGCCAGTATTTAACTGCCCTTCCCTAATGGCCCTTAAGAAGATGCTGGGATCTGTTTTCTTGAACTATGTCCTTGAGGTATGGGTGGGGCAACAATGCCATTAGGGAGAGAGTTGAATGAGTTTGGGCCTGCAAAGTTGAGAGAACTTTGTATACTCAGTGGCAGATTAACCATTAGGCTGAGTAGGCTGAAGCCTAGAGGCCTGATGGGTAAGGGGGCCTGACACATTATGGTCTGATAAAACTGACTTAACAAAAACAATTAAGTTTATTACTCTCCTTCATCCTTTGTGTTTGTTTGATTTCATTAAAAATTGCAGGTAGCCCTTAGCATCCCAGCAGGTGGAAAGTTCTGGGGAGTGAGTCAGCCGGGCAATTCTTCTCTGTTGTGCTAAAGAAATCATTGAGGCATCGAAACTATTTATAAAGCAGCAGAAATGGACCACATTGTTGCAGGCTGGAAAAGGAATGGTGCACTGCAGCCACAGCATTGCAGAACCCAGAGGGAGATTTGTAGCCCATCCTCCACACGTCTGCACCTGGGGCCACAGTGGGTAACTGTGGTCACCTACCCAACCTGAGCTACACGGTGATCACTTCCTGCCCAGCAGGACAGGGCCAGTGGACATGGACCTCTCCCTGCCCAGTGGGTCAGAGCTGGGGACAGGGACCTCTTCCTTCCCAGCAGAATAGGGGACAGGGACCTCTCCCTGCCCATCAGGAAGGGGGACAGGGACACAACCTCTCCCTGCCCAGAGAGATGGGGGACAGGCACACCACTTTAACATTTTACTGAGATTGGCAGAGTCAGCAAAAAAAGTTTGCTCATGAAATTAATTATTGGATTTGTATAATATTAAACTAAATCAGTGATTTCTCTTCAAATAATACAACCAAAGGTGATAACGATTGATTCACTTTCAATAAACAGTGAACGAGAACTCACAAGAATCATGAGCTTCTGCATGGAGATGCTTCCTTTGACAGCAACCCCCTTATCTTGAGCTTAACCCAATGTTCTTGACCTTTTGAAATCAAACAAACATAAAGGATGAAGGAGAGTAATAAACTTAATTGTTTTTGTTAAGTCAGTTTTATCAGACCCAATGTGTCGGGGCCCCTTTACCTCTCAGGACCCTAGGCTTGCATGTTTTTAATCAACATTGTAGTGTGATTTTTGCATAATCAAGTCTTATTAGTAAATGAAAGCTTAATTTGTTCCTTTGCTACAGCCTGCAGGGATATTTGGTCTGTTATTATTCGTGCACCAGTTGTAGAAAACATGTAATGTATAAATTGTTTAGAATGAAATCTCAGCAAAACAGAAGGGAGAAAGATGAATTCACGTTTGTAAATTGAGTTGTAAAATCACAATGTTGGAGGGACTCAGCAGGTCTCGCAGAGTCCGAGGGAGGTAAAGATGTATGATGTTTTGGGCCTGAGTCCTTCTTCAAGGTATCTTTACCTCCTATGGATGCAGGATACTACAAGAATGGCTAAGTTCCTCCTGCATTGCTGTGTTTTACCTCAGTCATGGTGTCAGATGAATGGAGGTGACCATGGGGCAGGGGGGCAAGGTCAGCCTAGGACCTAGTTAATTCATCACTGTTAATACTCAAACCAGACACCACATTTATTTGATTCCACCCAAAATATTCCTAAGCTGACCATGAAATATCACACATTTTTCATATTTTCAAACCCAAGATTACGAGGCAAATTGAGGTGAGGGAAGTCCTTCAGCTATTCCACCTTAAATGATCTTATCACATCTGGACAGCCTTCCCAATTATTATTCACATCCTATCATCCTCTACAAAGAATTCTTCTGTAATACCAATCCTACATTTTCTTGACCCCAAGCCCTTGCTTATCTGAATTATTTGTTGGCATTTTATTCTCTCATCCTCCAAACCATATGAATGAAAGTGAAAAGATAAAGGAATGTAGAATCACACAGGTAAATGTTGTTAAAATGTTGAGATATTTCCATGGATTAAGGCTGTTTGCAATGAAGAACATGTTTCTGTATAACCTCTCCATATATCTTTCTGCATGTCCTTGTGAATAAAATGTAACTGTATAAGAATTGGAGAATTTAATACATATTATTAAACCACAAATCAAAAATCTTTCTCTCAGTCAAGATCATTGTTAGAGCAAGGAGATGTAATTACCATAAAGTAAATGGTTGTAATATGATAGCAAAATATTTCTGCTGTAATGCTTAGCATACAGAGTTGTAACAATCAATGAGCCACTTGAGATGTGCCCATGGATTGAATATGTTAAATGTGTTAGAGTAATTATAAATCTGAGAATTTTCTTAACGTACAGTGGGACAGAACAGCTGTGTATCCTCATGTTTATTGGTTATAAGTCCATACGAAAAGCCTTCAGTTTCTGATGTCCCAGTTACTTTGTTTATATTGGCTGGGATACCAATAAATTAATCAAATCCACATTGAGAAACCCCATGTCCCATGGTGCAGAATGATGTATATTAAAGGCAACAGCAATCTAAACACTCGTGCAATGCCTGAAATGTGCTTCTTCAGACCCTCCTGTGCATGTGAGGAGCAACGTCAGGAGCGGTGCTGGAAATACACAGGTTTCATCCTGGTAGAAGTTCAGGGGTGCACAGAGATTTGGAGAGAAGCCAGCAGGGGAGACGCTGAGAGGCTGTACTTTGGCTCAAAGGTCAAGAACATTGGGTTAAGCTCAAGATAAGGGGGTTCCTGTCAATGGAAGCATCTCCATGCAGAAGCTCATGATTCTTGTGAGTTCTCGTTAACTGTTTATTGAAAGTGAATCAAAGGTTAAGAGGACCATGATCTTAATGAATGGTAGAGCAGGGATGAGAGGTTGTAAAGTGGTCCTGCTACTGTTTGTCCCCTCAATTTCCAGCAACTTTCTTCAGAAAGGGCCACAAATTTCTCACTTTGTCTTACCTTCACAGAATGGAAATCCTGTCCAGATGCTTGTCAAGAATTACTAATTGTGGAAGAATATGCAGCAGGAGTGTTGCTTGAACTCATCACCCCACTTCAGTGGTGAGCACACAATCTAGGCTGGGGTGGGGGGGGCGGATCTGAGGGGAAATTGCACAGACCAACCTTGGACCTGGCTGGTTATCAAGATGGTTGCCATGGCATGATCAAGCTAATCACAGGGGTTCTCCATAGTATCGAAGCTGATATTTATCCATTTGCCAACATCACATTAACAAATTACCCATTCCTCAATGTATTGTCTGCTGTATTATCTGCAAGATTAATGTCAAAAACATTTCATCATGAAGCAGTTTGTAATGTTATTTCTTTGTTTATTGATGGAAAATGAAAAATAAAATATAAAAAAACATTTCATCATCTGTAAAGGAGCTTAGACTCTCACATGAAGATTCTGAAAGGAATACTTAAACCTTCCTTGAGGTGTTCATTGTTTGATTTATAAGTCTGGATTGGTCACAGTGTTTTGAAATTTGCAAAGTGTGCATCTCTATAAATGGAGAAAACACTTTTGTTCTGCAGAGTAGAATCCATACTTTGTGCAGAAGAATGTACATGGGAACATTGTTAGTTGGTGCACCATTTTTATGCTATTTCCTGTGTTAATTGAAAAACTTGAGTCAATATTTGGTTTGGCCTGGAAAAGAGAAGAATTGAAATTTCCCAGATTAGAAATATTCTTAAGTTAAATGTTTGCTGCTTCTTTCCAGCTGATGAGCGCACAGTCTGCCAAAAAATTCAGAGATAGGCTTCACCCCATGTCTCTGAAACAACCTGGCGGGGTGATTCCCTTCTGTTGTGGAAAAAAATATAAGCATACCTTTAAAAACTACATGATCCATCTTAATATAATTTTTGATACATTGTTGTATTATCATCATCCATTGGTGGTTCTAGACTTGTCAGTTGACTGACTGAAGAGATCCCATAATTCTTTGGGAGAACTTGCTTGCTTTTAGTTTTGGCAGTGCAATTTTTAAATGAGTCCCTTCGTGGATAAGTCTTCTGCTCCATTGGAAGTTGAAAATTAAATTTCTTTACCTCACACCTAAGCCAGTTACTACAAACTGTTGGCCTGGTCAAGGGTCACATCCTCACCATTGAAAAGAAAGTCATGTGTTCTAGTCTTGGGCGTTGATTTAAAGATAGAATCTTGATTTACAATGGTGCAGTCCATAAAGATGCTGTATTGTCAGGCATGAGTGAAATGTCAAATGGTTCCTTAGATTCGCACCTATCAAAGAAGTTCTGGACCACTGGCCTAATTAGTTCTCTGTCAAGTTAAGGTTGGCGTTAAGGTAAGGTCTTTCACATGAGAACTAGCTGCTTACTGGATATTCTGTGCTCCTGAACATTCTGTCCCTATGATAAAGCATCCTTTGGTTGATATATATTTTTAAAATGTTGTTGTCTTTCTGCCATGGTTATCCAGAAAGTGAAAGTTATGACCAATCAAAGGTCATAAAGTTTTTCAGGGACACTTACAGGATGAAAAGCACAGTGTCATAATTTATCTTGTATTCGACTGAAGGAGCTGTCATGATAATGAATATGTATGAGATGTACCGGAAGTCACGTGGTATGAGAGAGAGATAAGAGCACAAGCAGGAGAACAAAGGAAACTGGAAAATAAAGACTCGGAGAAGTTAACCTGATAAAACTTGTGTTTAATGTTTTATTAACTACACATTTCGGGCCACAAATGTGACATTGGCGACGAGGATGAAAGAAGCTTGAAGAAAATTAAAGACTAAACAAGATTACAGAGGATTACAGACAACTTCAAGGTGATAAGAATTTTCTCTTTGTCTCAGTACTTTTGGGGCTGGAATATTTCCTCATGGCTGGGGAAGACGGTGACTTTCTAACGCATAGTGGAATTGCTCATTTTGACCCGACTGGTGATGCAAGCACTGTAAGTGTGAAGTGGAAGGCATGGCTGGAAGAATTTGAATCCTACGCCGACAGTCGTGGCCTATTTCTAGATACCGGTACAGTTGCACAAAAAGCGCAGAGAAGAGCGTTACTTCTTTTCACTGCTGGACCCGCTGTTCGGGAAACATTTAAGACACTTTTGAATACTGGAAGAAAGGATGAGTACCGGAAAGCGGTAGATGCATTAAATGCACACTATGTAGTGACACCGAATGCTACATTTCAACGCCATTTATTTCGGAGAACAAGACAAGAAGATGGCCAGACAATTGCTCAGTACGTGACGAGACTACGCCAGCTAGCTGTTGGATGCAATTATATGCCAGCTGATTTGGACAACCAATTATTGGATCAAGTCGTACAGCACTGCAGATCAGATAAACTCAGAAGACGTCTACTGGAAAGAGGTAGTGAGTTGGAACTCACTGATGCTTTAACCATTGCTGCTGCATTAGAGCCTGTTGAAGGGCAATTTCATACCATGACCCTGAAAGACAACTCAAGCCAGCAAATTAAGAGGCTCTCACATCGCCAAGATATACGTCGACACAGGACGTAGAGTGTTATCGATGCGGAAACCGAGGTCACTTTGGAAAAGACCCATATTGCCCGGCCAAAGGCAAAGTTTGCAGAAAGTGTGGAGGTAAGGACCACTTTGCAAAGAAGTGCAAAAGCAAGTCCAATGCAGACCAGAAGAGGAAGAGTACAACTTCCAAAGGCAAAGCCTGGGGGAAAGGAAAGTATCCTGGAAAGAAAGATACCATTCGCCAGATAGACAGTGACGATGATGAAACCCAGGAGGAACAGAGTTGTTACCAATTTACGTTGAATGAAGTACATCATGAGAAGGTCCCAGTGATCATTGGTGGAGTGACAGTGCAGGTCATTGTAGACTCAGGCAGTGACAGTAATGTGATTGATCGACATTTATGGGAGAAGTTGAAAAGGAAGAAGATCATCTGTACCTCAAAGAAGTGTTCCAAGAAATTGTATCCATACACAGCAACCAAGCCATTGCAGACCATTGGATGTTTTACTGCAACTGTTGAAGCTGGAGATAAGTACACCGAAGCAGAGTTTATGGTCATAGAAGAGAGGGGAGAACCATTGCTGAGTAGAAGCACAGCGCAAGACCTGGCAATACTTCATATTGGAGCTTGTGTCAATTCAATTCAGTCATACGAGGATATGAAGCAAGAATTCCCCGCAGTCTTCCAAGGAGTAGGAAAGCTGAAAGGTCGACAATTGAAGCTAGCGGTAGATGAAACGGTCAAACCCAAGGCACAACCAATGCGCCGAACTCTGTTTGGACTTCGTGGGAAAGTCGAAGCCAAAATTAAAGAATTGATCGAACAAGACATTATTGAACCGGTGGAATATTCGACACAATGGGTCAGTCCCGTAGTGATTGTGCCCAAACCAAAGGGTGACATAAGACTATGTGTTGACATGAGAATGGCCAATAAAGCTATAATTAGAGAACGACACCCTATACCAACAGTGGAGGAAATACTTCAAGAACTAACTACGAGCAAGGTATTCTCAAAAATTGATCTGAAATGGGGCTATCATCAATTAGAGCTGGATCCAGGTTCCCGAGATGTAACGACATTTGTGACTCACTGTGGATTGTATCGTTACAAGAGACTATCATTTGGAATTAATGCAGCTTCGGAGATCTACCAGTATGAAATCCATCGAGTGATTCAAGGCATTCCTGGAGTTGACAACATTTCTGACGACATCATAGTCCATGCACCAACGAAGGAAGAGCATGACAAACGGTTGAGGCGTGTACTATCTAGACTACAGGAGGCAGGCCTTACCGTGAAACAAGTGCCAGTTTGGTGTGTCAGAAATGGACTTCATGGGACACAGACGGGAAGGACTAAACCCTGCAGAGGCCAAGGTGAAAGCTATTGCAGAGGCACGTGCACCTCAGAACGCAACAGAGGTGAGGAGTTTCCTGGGATTGGTCAATTTTTGTGCAAAGTTCATTCCTAATTTCGCTACAGTGGCAGAACCACTAAGGAAACTAACCAGGAAAGTTGTACCTTTTCATTTTGGATCTGAGCAGAAGAAAGCATTCACAGCGCTGAAGCAAAGCCTGACAGATGCAAAAACTCTTGGATATTACGATCCGGCGGCATCAACCAAAGTCATAGCGGATGCCAGCCTGGTTGGTTTAGGAGCCGTGTTGGTCCAGATGCATGATGGAGGACCAAGAATCATTGCCTATGCCAGCAGACCGTTATCAGATGTGGAATGAAGATACTCTCAGACAGAGAAAGAAGCACTCGGACTTGTATGGGCCTGTGAGAGGTTCCATGCATATTTATACGGCATTGAATTTGAACTCATCACAGATCATAAGCCATTAGAGGTGATCTATGCACCTAGATCCAAACCATGTGCTAGAATAAAGATGGGTACTCAGACTACAACCCTATAAATATAAAGTAATCCACATTGCAGGGAAAGCAAACATTGCAGATCCTCTGTCCAGACTGGTGAAGGATGGTGGTCCACAATCCAAGTCAGAATTGGGAACAGAAACAGAGAGCTTTGTACGCTTCGTAGCTATTCAGTCGACACCAAAAGCTGTGACTACGAAGGAAGTCGAGAGAGAATCCGAACGTGATCTAGAACTCATGGAAGTAAGAGAATGCATACAGAGTGGACAATGGGACAAGTGTACTCACAAGGCTTACATTCCCATTAGAGACGAACTTTGTTGCATCGGACAGTGTGTATTAAAAGGTTGCAGATTGGTGATACCGCAAAGATTGAGACCGAAGATCGTATCCTTAGCGCATGGAGGACACCTAGGCATTGTTGGTACCAAGCAAAACCTCAGGACCAAGGTATGGTGGCCAAGTTGTGATAAAGACGCATAGAAATTTGTTAAAACTGAGAGACCTGATGATGTTCCAGAGGCAGTTACCAGCACTCCTGATGAAGTGACTAGAGCGCCAGAAACACCCGAAGCCGTGGCGAGCAGTATTTCCAACGCTGAGAGAGAACAACCGAGAAGCGACGACAATATCGCAGGCAGGCCGAAACGAAACCGGAAAGCGCCCAAACGATACGAAGACTTTGTGCCATAGTTTTAATAAGAACTTTGGGACAGTATTTAATCTTATATCATAAAGTGCATGTATGAGTGCTGTAGGAAGTAAATTTTATGTAGTTGAGTTATAGTATTACCATTAGTTACGATGTTTGTAGGTTTCCGAGGGATATTGGTAAGTGAAGGTAAAGTTTATTTCTGATTAAAGGAGGGATGTCATGATGATGAATATGTATGAGATGTACCGGAAGTCACATGGTATGAGAGAGAGATAAGAGCACAAGCAGGAGAACAAAGGTAACTGGAAAATAAAGACTCGGAGAAGTTTACCTGATAAAACTTGTGTTTAATGTTTTATTAACTTCACATTTCGGGCCACAAATGTGACAGGAGCCATCTCGTGAAGCCTAGACTAACAGAAGGTTTTGAGTACAGCTGGCTATTCTATCATTTCCACTATTTATACAGCGACTCTCACACTTCTTGTTGAAGGTATCACCAAATGCTTTGTTATTCTGGGAATCAAGGGACATGATGTTATTCCAGGAAGATGGTGTTGGGGTAAAAGATCTTACTGTAAGGTGGAGCAAGCATGAGGAGCCAAATGGCCACCTTGTGCTTTTGTTTCTTATCTTACTGATGCAGTTGACATCCCACAATTAAAAATAAATGAAGCAAATATGATTGCTACATATGCTAGATGCGATTGTACTGTATATATTTGAGGAATGTTCATAACTTAGCACAAGGTAGCATTCAACATCTTAATCACTTTAAATATGGTATAACATTGTGTACTTTGATTCCCAGAATAATAAAGCTTCAGCAGATGCCTTCAACAAGAAGTGTGTGTGTTGCTGTACATAGAGCAGAAATAGTGAAATGGCCAGCTACACTCAGAACCTTCTGTCAATCTAGGCTTCACAAGATGGCTTCTCCAATGTAATTCGAGAAAAACAATTTTTGGTGCTTAGCTTTGCAAAGCAGGTGGCAAAAATGATACAGCACCTGGATATAGTGAAGGTTTACATTTGGCAATCATTGTTAGGTTGCTGAGTGAACAAATGACTCAGAAAAACCAGCCCTGCTGCATACTTCCACACACTGTTCTCTCTCTGTATAAAAAAGGACTAAAGTGCTTAGTCATTAGTTTTATTGGCAGTAAGTTCTCTTAGCCAGCTTACTAATGCAAACATGCATTATTTATAGATTGATTGGCAGCGAAGCCAAACACTGCAGAAAGATTATATTTCAGTAGTTGTCTATTAAATATGGGTGACCCATTGGATAATATCTTTCCCAAATCTGAACTGAACCCTTCTGGGTTGGGTCAAATTGGTCAATGCTTGCAAAGCGTCTCTCCTCATATTCCTTTGACAGTGTTCTGTTCTTATCAGTGTGATACAGATTCGAACCTGCCAATTCCTTATGACTACCACACAGTCCCTTTACAGTTGTCTCTCACTCCAAGAGAGTTTAAACACAACTTTTTCTGGAGATCACCTGGATGAGTCTTCCCCCCTCGTTTAGTTTAATTTGAATTTATTGGTCACAAAACACATTATAGAATGAGAAAATTCTTCTGCAAATAGACCAGCAGGCTATCAATGATACAGCCAAGAGCATGATTTACAGAGATTAGGATGATCAATTAGCACTAATAAGGGAAGCAAGGGAGCATGGATGTGGGGTTCCTTCAGGATGGTTGCAGGAAGAAACTATCATTAAGCCTGCTGCAGCACACAGCAGATTCCCTTGAAAGTTTCATGGACTAGGACATTGGCCACTCAGCTCTGCACCACAATTGAATAAGACCATGGCCAATCTTGTAGCTTAGCATCATTCCACTGTACATTCTGCCAATACTGTATCTTAAGCAGAATCTTGAGTGCGATAGAGATGGTGGTGCTGACCTTGGATTTTAAAATGATGATAGATCCTTTTCCTCATAACTTTTCACTGATGCCAAGTTCAATGGCTTGCAGTTCCTTGCCTTTTCCTTACAGCCCTTTTTAATTAAAGATACACCCACTCTCCAGTCTCCTGGTAATTCACTTGTGGATAAAGATGATGCAAAAATCCTACTTTGGGTTCTGTAATTTCTTCCCAGATTCCCACAATATCCCAGGTTCACCTTGATTGGGCAACATGGATTAATCTTCTTGATGCACTTGATGACCTCCTGTACTTCCTCATCTGTCACATGAATATGTTCCAAAACATCCTTCTGCTTAACTTCTGAGTTTCCATGACCTTCTTCACAGTAACTACCAATGTGATATATTCATTCAAGACCTTTCCTCTTTTTGTGGTTCCCCATATTCATAACCACATTGATCTTAAGAGGACCTATTCTCTCTCTACTTGCCCTCTTTTTCTTGATATACCATAGTTGTAGAAACTGTTAGGATGTTCCTTTATGTTATCTGGCAAAGTCATTTTGTACCTCAGTTTGTCCTCCTGATTTCCCTCTTAAGAGTTCTGCATCTCTTATACTCTTCAAGCGATTTGCTTGAACCCAGCTGCCATTAACTAGCATTCCCCTCCTTCCAGATTGGAGCCTTAATCTCCCTTGTGAACTAGGGTTCTCTTATCCTGACAGACTTGCCCTTCACTCTGACTAGAACATGCCATCCCTGAACTCTTCCTATCTTATGTTTAAATGCTTTTCATTGCCAGATGTCCTATTATGTGCAAGCAGCATCATCCATTCAACCTTAGCAAGTTCTTGTCCAATCCATCTAAATTATCCCTGCCACTATTTAGGACTTAAACTCAAGAACCTGTGCTATCTTTAACAATAACTATTTTAGTAGAATTCTGGTCACTGGCATTTCAGTAACTTGCCCTGCCTCATCTCCCAATAGGTGGTCCTATGTTGTGCTGTCTTGTAGTGACCTCCAGATTTAGGATGGGTAAACATTCCTGGACGCACTTAACACATTCGTCCATATCGAAGCCTGTCCAAGTCAATATGAGAGATGTTTATTATTACAATCCTGTAATTCTTACACCTTCAGAATCTGTGATCTTCTGACGTATTTGCTGCCCTAATTCTTGCTGACTACTGAGGATCTATAATAGAATCCCATCAAAATGATTATCCTTTCATTTCTAAGTTCCACCCACAGAGCCTCATTGGTTTATTCCCCAAGAAGTCTCTCAACTTGCTGCTCTGAAGAACACAGAAATCTTAGTTTAGAATTTAATGATCCCTGAAGTCAGCCACTCAAGTGGATAACATGGTGACAAAGAGGATAGTGGATTGTATATCATAAAATATATGAACAGGGAGGTTGAGGTATAACTTTCTAAAATATTGATTAGGTCACAGCTGGAGTGAAGTGTAAAACATTAGTGGCCATACTCTAGGAAGTTGAGTTTGTACTGGAGATGATGTAGAGAAGAGCAGTCCTGTGACCGAGGACAGACTGGATCAGTTGAGTTTGTTTTCCTTTGAACAAGGAAGCCTGAGGGCATCAACAAGTAGATAGTGAAGAGCTCTCCTCGTAAGCAGAGTTGCCCATGAACAATGGGCATAAGTTTAAGGAAAACACAGAGTAAATGTTCAATGAACTCCGTATGTCTCAGCAACGATAACCGGTAAAGATATATTACTAACATTTTGGGCCTAAACCCTTCAAGCAAAAAAATGCGAGACCGGCTGAGTTCCTCCAGCATTTACTGCGTGTTTTAACTTCAGTCACAGAGTCTGCAGACTTCCATGTTTCACTCCATAGTTTTAAGGAAGGTGAAGGAGATTTGGAGGGAATTTGGAAAGATGTTTTTTCACCCAACTATTTCACTGCCTGAGGAGGTGAGGGAGGAAGGTTCTCTCACAAGGTGGAGGAAGCAGATATGATTGAAGTATTTAAGAGAGACAGGCACAAGAAAAGGCAAGGAATATTAGACAAGTACACAATGGCCTTCACAAGCACAATGTGCTGAAGACCTTTTTCTGGGATGTGTGACTATAAATCTGTACATTATGCAGGGCAGGCATCTAGACTTACTTAAATAAATGCACCTCATTGTGTGGTCTGATTATTTTAACTCAAGTAAATAAATAAACTTCATAATGTTTGTGATTCAGTTTGAGTAACTCCTCCTGTGCTCAGTCTGTTTTCAAATGTTATTTTCAAGTCCTATTGCTTTTTCACTGTGGCTGTGAGATGAGGTTTGGCTACTTTTATTCATGAAGATCAAAAAAAGTATTTCCCATGAAGGTACCGGGCCCATTTCATATTATTTCTTTTTGAGTTCTGCAGCTTGAGTATGTAATCGTTTCAGCTGTTCATTGGATGAAGAGAAACTTGGAAATATCTTCCAGTAATTAATAGTACTTGCAAATTAAAATAATATAGTCATCTCCAATGAAATGCTGTAAATTCAAAATAAAATCAGAACATGCTGAAAAATCTTAGCAACCCAGGGAGCAGCTGTGGGGAGAGAAATGGAGTCAACATTTCAGACCAATGGCCCATCCTCCGAACTGGAGCACACCTGTCCTGTTGAATAGTCCCATCATTTCTAGTTTATTATTTATTACATCATTTTGCAAATGATATAAGAGATTCCAGTTAGAGAAAAATAAATTAAGCTATTGAAATATGAAAAGAGCATGAAAGTCTGGGGTTATTCTCACTGGAATTTAGAAGAATGAGAGCAGGTTTGATTGAAACACATAAAATTCTGTCAGGACCAGACATGCTCGATGCAGGAAGAATGTTGCTGCTATTGGGGAAGAGCAGAACAAGAGGTAATTGTCTAAGAGTAAAGGGGGGAGAAACTATTTAGGACTGAGATGAGGGGAAACTTCACTTAGAGAAGGTGAACTCCTTACTCTGGAAAATTGTTGAGATCATGAAATATATTCAAGAAGGAGTTGAATGTAGCCCTTATGGCTGAAGGGATCAAGGGGTATGGAAAGAAAGCAGAAATGGGACACTGAGTTGCATGATCAGCTGTAGTCAAATTGAATGATGGTACAGATCTAAAGGGCTGAATGGCCTGCTTTGCACCTATTTTCTTTGGTCCTATGATTCATGCTCTGTAATCTGACTCTAGATCTGAGATGGAGTCTGACCAGTGAGCTTTAAACATAGAAAATCAACACATCACAAGCCATACCAGAAGTGATCTCTTCATTTCATTCATTTATTGTCACAGTGAATTGATTATTCTGATTTAACTGCGAGTATCACGTGCATTCTATCTGATTAGACATGCTTCTCAGGAACACAATGCCACAGAGCCACAGGATAGGTGACCAAACGTTTGGTAAAATTGAATGTTTTTTAAAGGGTGAATAAGAGGTGCAGAAATTTAGGAGAAAATATCAAGGTTTAGAGCCCATGTGTTTCAAAAAAAAGCACCAATGGCATAACAATTAAATTCAGGGATGCCCTTGATTCCAGAGCTGGGGAATGTGGATATCTCAGAGCTGGGGAAGGAAGTTAGATTGGAGGGGTGAGGCACAGAAGTATCCGGAAAGATGTGTGAGAACTTGGTAACTGAGATATCATTATATGAAGACCTGGTGTCAATCACCAAGCACCAGTATGCAGAGCAACTTTACAGTGCATGTTAGGACACAGGCAGCAAGTTTTGGATGAGTTTATGGAACCATTAATGCAGTTATGGCTGCCATATATGCCGGGGTGCAGTGATAATTTTTTAGGTTCTGGAGCTCATCAAAAACGATGACAATTAGGTCTCACGAGACCTGGCCTTGGTGGCCGCCCTGTTGCTTTTGGCATTGTATGAGAGTTGAGAGCGAACGGTAGGTTGAGGAAGGAGGAGCAGCATACTGGCCGTGGAAAAAACAGCTTCCTTATATGTCCAAAATAGCACAGTGGTGTGGGGGTGGGGAATCCCGGAGCGCTGCGGCCCCATGAGGTGGCATAGTGGCACTCTGATGAGCTCCAGCAGCACTGCACCTGTGCCATATATGAGCGTTGGTGTAGAACATGAAAGTTTGCAGATGTTGTGATTGTAGTGAAAACACACAGTAAATGCTGGAGGAACTCAGCCAGTCTCGCAGTATCCATTGGAAGTAAAGATGCATTACTGACATTTTGGGCCTGAGCCCTTCTTGAAGGCATAAGCAAAGTGCAGACAGGCATAAAGACTGGCAATAGAAAAGGGGAAGAAGGGGAGGGGTCAGCCCAACAAACGAAAAGTGTTAATTAGATATTATGAGGAAAGGTGAGAATTAATTTTTGTTCTGTGAAAGGAGGCAGGCAGGGAAAAGGAGAGAGAGAGAGAGACAGACAGAACTAGAGGAAAGGAAAAATGGAGACGAAGATGGTGGAGGGTGGTGTTTAATGGAAATCTGCAAAGTCAATGTTAAGGCTATCTGGTTGGAGGGTGCCCAGACAGAAGATGAGATGTTATTCTTCCAATTTGTGTGTGGTCTAAGACTGTAAATGCCTGCGACCATGGAGAGTCATGTCAGCAAGGGAATGGGATGGGAAATTGAAATGTGTGGGCCACTAGGAGATCCATGCTATTGCAGCAGACAGAGACGAGATGCTCAACAAAGGAATCTCACTGTCTGCATTTAGTCTCTCCGATATAAAGTATGTATGAGCATTGGTCCTTACTGCAATTGCATTTGTAACTGGGGCTGATGGTGAATATTGTTTACAGTTAAATGTCAATGTTTATGTGGCTATGTTGAAGAATGAAAACAAATTTCAGTAAATACTCAAAAATGTATGTGAACTTTGTTCATTAAAATAAAGGATATTATTGATCGAGACGAGCATTCCTATTTTCTACTTGGAGAGAACTCTGATAACTGCAAGATAACAGCTGTTGTTTTACCCTACAGATGCGCAGTTCGTGTAGCAGTTAGTGCAAAGCTGTTACAGTGCCAGGGACCCAGGTTCTAATCCAGAACTGTCTTTAAGGAGTTTGCACATTCTGCCCATGTCTGTATGGGTTTCCTCCAAGTCTCTGGTTTCCTTCCAACCTTCAAACACTCACCAGATTTTTTTTAGGTTCATTGGTGCAGTTGGGTAGCATGGGCTCATGGGCCTGAAGGACCTATTACTGTGTTGTATCTCTAAATTAAATTAAATTAAAGATGTGATTCAGGCTTTGAAGACCCAGAGCAGCAATGTGACTGTATCATCTCCCATTTCTCCTATAATGAGCGAGGTGGCACTATGTTTGTACTGAGGGAGAACTGAATGGTGATCTTGCAAATGTTTTTTTTTCTGTTTCTCTGCAGCTGTTTGTCAAAGGGGATTTTTTTTTTTTGCCTGCCTCTTAATCCTGGTTTTCAATAACATAAGACAGGGTGAATAAGTCATGCAGTGTATGAGCCATCTTCACATTCCTTTCCTTCCTCTCCAATCACTCTTTGGTGGAGACTTCAGTTTTAATCAAACACCTTTCTTAGGTTTGAAGCATATTTAGCTTTAACACTGTAAGTTTAGGCAAGAATGATTTTTAAAACAACATGTTTCAAACCATTATTAATGTAGTGTCCTGTTGTACAATTTATTAAAATATGAACAAACAGTAAATTTAAATGTAAATCCACCAAGACTAGTTTTTACTGGATGAGCACATCAGTATATAACTCAACTCGCTCCCAATTTTATCTCCTAAAAATGTCCCCTGAAATACCGTATGCATGGTCTTTTCTAGTAAATGTATATATTGATTCTCTCAGTGACTGACATTGGCTTGGCTTTATCATTAATCTGATGATTGCTTTCATGAACAAAACAGTTGAACCCTAGCAGTCGTTGAACAGGAAAGTTTGCAGGCACTGTCTGTGACTCTAGTACACTCCATCACTTTTGTTTATTGAACAATAGTGCCCTATAATTTGCCCAGCTTCTACAACAGTTAGGAATTCTACTGAGCCAGTTCACTGTCTGAGCATCCAATCTGACATTGAGGTCAAAGTTCAGATTTATTGCCAGAATACATACATGACGTCATAGGTCCTTAAGATTCTTTTTTCCAGTGGGTGAGGCAGAATTACCACTTATTGGTAGTGCAAAAAAAACTGTACTCAAGAAAATATGTATGCATATAAACAAATAAAGAAATGTAAACAAACTATGCAATATAGTGAGGAAAAAAAAGTGCAAAAGTGAGAGTCTTTAAATGAGCCTCTGATTGAGTTTGTTGTGGAGGGGGAGCAGCTGTTCCTGAACCTGGTGGTGCAAACACCAATACACTTTTACTGATGGTAGAAGAGAGAACAGAGCATGTGCTGGATGGTGTGGATCCTTCATGATTGCTGCTGCTCTCAGCTGCCAGTGTTCCCTGTAAATGTTCTTAATGGTAGGGAGGGTTTTGCCTGTGATGCTTGCAGTGTTTTTCAGGGCCTTACACTACGGGATATTGGTGTCTCCACACTAGTCCGTGATACATCTGCTCAGCATACTGTGGAAATGTGCCAGAGTTTTCAATGTCATACCAAACCTCTGTAGAGGTGCTGATGTTCTTTCTTAGTGTGTTGGTCCAGTAATGATCCTCCAAAATAATGACTCTCAAGGATGTAAATTTGCTCACCCTCTCCACCTCTGTTCCTCTGATGATCATTGGATTGTACACATCTAGTTTTCCTTTCCTGAATTCAATCAGTACCTTGGTTTTTGTGACATTGAGTGTGAGGGTGTTGATTGTGCACCATTAAGCCAAATATTTAATCTCCCTTCTATAAAATAACTCATCGCCTCTTTTTATACAGCACACTACCATGGTATCGTCAGCAAATTTGTAAATGGTTTTGTTAACCAACATTATACTCATTGGTATGATATAAAATCACATTTGAAAGAATTAATGTCATTCTTCCTATTTGTTCATATTTCATGAAAACTTATTTGAAGGAAGAAAATATAAAATCTATTATGGCATTTATTAATGGAATAAATAGTATTGGAAAAACCTGGATTATTTTTGCCTAGAGCTTAAAGGAAAGAAAAATGATTTGCAAAAAGTGACATCCTCAAAAGATGGAAATGACTCATTCATGAAGGTAAATTCTACTCTGGCTTTTTATGATAATTCAAAGGTAGTTTTTGCAAGTGAAACATTCTCATGTTAGACATAGAATTAACTGGTGAGAACATTGATTGCTTTCGACAATGCTCTGCCATATGTCTCGCTGCGTGAGAGTCAACATGTCCATAGCAAGCATATCTGTTGACATAACAGAGGGGTTATGATGTAGTTTGGAGACTCCTATGTACCAGGATCTTAATATTCAGGAAATTTCTTCATCTGCTTGCCAAATTCAATTTGTATATTGTTCATTCCAATTTTAACTTATTAAAATACTTCTCCATGAGTGAGTGCAAATACTTTGATCAGAAATGAAATAGTTTCCAGGATTGTAGTTAATTTATTCTTGCCAGGAATTAAGGGTGAAAGATATAATCAAGGATTCTTACTTCCATTCTAAAGCTTAGCTCTTCCTAAATAAACAATGGTTATTTAAATAATGAGGAATGCAAGTGAGATTTAAATGAACTCATTGTCCTCACAAATGTCACAAAAGAGTTTTGAGGAAGACAAAACAGTCAAATAACATCAATGTCCTGACTGTGACACAGGAATAGATGAAAACATTCATAAGGAGAGTGTGCCCGCTGTGAACACCATTTGCTCCAATGTCCAAGATGTACTTCTCATCTCTTCTCTGGCTCGTGACTAACTTGCTTCCTTTTCAGTTCTGTGGTGTCTGAGGTGGTTGATGAGGTTAAAATCTCTGCTTCAGGTGGGGCAGAGATGTGTAATGGGCAGTGGCTGGTGAGCATGGAGTGGGTGGGGAGATACTGTGCTGCTTTGACTGAACGCAAAGACTCAAGCTAATGAAAGTCATCATTGAGCTCTTTCTGCATTTTGAGCAGTTGTTGGCCAGGGTTGGTGAGGATGTTGTTGCTTTTCAAAGAAGCTCCGAGAACATCCCTCAAGTATTTCTCAACCATTCTGGAAATTTGTTTTACTCTGAGTGCCAGTTGTAGGAGGCTGGTGCTAGGCCTTTGAAAGTTGTGGTCCACACTCTGGAGATAGTTGATATGATCAGAGCTCAGTGCTCATGGCATCAGACTGGGGACAACACTTCTGGTGTAAAATAGGGGGATTTAGTGGAGACTGAACTGCTGGTGAAGTCTGGACAGAGATCATCCTAGAGGCAGAAGGGATTTGTAACTGCCTTGAATTAATAAACTGGGCAACATTCAAGGTCAATGGTGGATCTGAATGAATGTGACACAGTTGTCACCAACATTATCAAGAAATCCAAGGACAAGTTTGTTCCCATTAAAGCTATCGGATGTATCCTAACCAGAATCTACAGATGAATCAAAAGAACCAGTTGATCTATGCTGTTCCAATCAGCCACTTCAGGAGTACATGGAAAGACCAGGTACAACCTCCCAAAGCCCATCACCAAAAGACAAATCCCTGACAAACTGGAGTCTCAGACTGATGCACAGCAGCTGTGGAAGGGCTTGCACACCATCGCAGCCTACAAGGTTAACAAGGTAGTATCATTAACAGTGACGCATCTCTTCTGGACAAAACTCATTTCCTTGCATTTTCACTTGAAAAGTGAAAACAACGATGTACCCTCATGAGCCCCCTCAGCACCTGGAGGGTGAATTCTTGGAGACACCCAGCCCAGATGTTGCACCTAGTTGGGACCTCTAATCTTGCACTAACGCTGGAGATATTGAAGACATTTTCCATCTCTTTCTGTAAGTCTGAGGTCCCACCTGCTTCAAAAGGTCATTCACCGGCCAGGAAGAGCAATGTGACCTGTCTTGATGACTATTGGCTGGTGGCACTGACATCTACTGTGAGAAAATGCTTTGAGGTTGGTTATGAAACAAATCAATTCATGCCTGAAGAGTGACTTCAATTCAACTAGCATCACAATAGGTCAACGGCAGACAACATCTCGCTAGCACACCACTAGGTGTTAGATCACCTGGTGCACAAGATCATCTACATTAGACTGTTCATTGACTATAGCTCAGTGTTCAACACCATAATTCTGGAAAAAAAATCTCATGACCAAATGAAGGAATGTGGGGCTCTCTCCTTCCTACTGATTCTGTCATTCAAGTTGCCAAGAAAATAGAAGGCTACACCAGGTTCTGACCTCCTATCCCTCTACACGAAGCACTGTCTCAAGAAGGCAGCCAACATCATAAAGGATCCCCATCATCCTGGTCATAACCTCCTCTCACTGCTACTCTCAGGCAGAAGGTACAGAACCCAGAAGTGCAAAATCTTGAGGCTGAGGAACATTTTTTCAAATGGCTGTTAGGGCTCTTGAACCTTCCATAATACGCTAAATACCCTACTCCTTGAACCTCTCCAGCAGCACAAAACAACTTGTCTGTACTATTGCATTGACTGAACTTTTATTTCCTTGCACTAACTGACTGAATATTTATTATCTAGTTATTTTCTATCTCTTTCCATACTTGGGGTAATTTAATGTATAGTATTGGAATATTTCTTTTGCAAAGTGCCTCTTTAGCTGCAGCACATAAGAATTTAAGTGCATGTGTACATTGAACGTGTGCATATGTATGACAATATTGCTATTATCTACTTTCCAGTCTGTGGACATCTTGCTTTTTTAGAATTCTTCAATAAATATGTAGCCAATGAATCAAGATCCTACATAATATAAGACATTGCCAAATTCAAGACATTTTACTAAATTCTCATATGTTGTGAATCAAGTTACAGTGTAAGATAATAACTGAAAAATCCCGCAGACCCCTAATCATTTGAGGAATTCTGAAAGACAATTTGCAAGTCACATGCAATTTAAAGAATATCCTGTTACAAGATCCTACAGCAGAGACCTCTGGCACTTCCAGAGCTGAATAAATAGTTATTCAGAACAACTGTGAGATGTTTTCTCAGAGCTGTCATTTTTTTCTCATGACCTAACTGATCTTCAACAGTTCAGCTAACTAGCGTTAAATATTTGAGAAATTCATCCTACTGCCCAAGTTACTTAAACATTTAATTCTATGCAAGATTGAGCAAGGCGGCTTCTGGTCTCTTGTGTCTCGTCAGTGACCGTGCCTCAAATTGAATGTCATTAGATGTGAAACATTTATCCAGGGACTGCTCAGACTCCTCAACAAGGACTATTGCCATGCTACTTTTTTCTTGTGCTTTTGTAACATTGAATATTAATTATCTTTCTTTGTATTTTTTTTATCTCCTTTCAATGCACTTTAATGTACACCATTGTGTTTTATTTTAACAAAGAACCTGTTCACCTGCAGGTAACATTGATGACAATAACCTCAATATCATGGTTAGTGTAGCCATTAGCACAACAACCAACGACTCAGGTGCTTCTGTAAGGAGTTTGTACATTCTTCCCATGTCTGAGTGTATTTCCTCGGGGTGCTCTGGTTTCCTCCCACCCTTCAAAAACATTCAGGGTTGGTAGGTTAATTGTTTCAATGGCCAGAAGGCCTCATATGGTGCTGTATTATTTTTAAAAATTATCCTAACATTACAAAAAACATCTACAGAAATGTAGTTCTTTATTTCCAATGATTGCTTTGTTCTACAAATCTGAGCACAAAGAAAGTTTTGGCAGATATCAGACCATTAAGAGAATCTGCAGACCATGCCAGCACTGCTTGCAACTTTCCCAAAATCAGAGTCCTGAAAGCAAATTGTTATGTTCCAGAAGATAATCTGTGTCTAGGATAGATTTCTGTGGAATTTTATGAATGATATTTATGGCTCCATAAATATAGGCTGACCTAATGCTGTTAGATTTCAGCACGGTTTGATAGTTTCTTTTCATACACAATAAATAATGCACATTTTATCTGCTTATGTGCCACCTATTAAATTCTCTCAAAATTTTTAAAAAGTTGATAGTAAAACCAAAGCTACAAACATATTCAAGAAATGCTGGTACACACTCCAAAGTAATGAGTCTTTGATCAATTGCACTAAATGTTTGGAGCAGAACTGAGGGTTGGTTGTGGACAATTCAAAACTTAATTTCCCCTAAGCGTAGGGGAACTCTTTTGGTGCCTGCCACATTGACCACCGCCAGTGGGCTGATATCGCCTCCAACCGTGCATCTTGGCGCCTCACAGTTCGGCGGGCTGCCACCTCCTTTGAAGAAGACCACAGAGCCCACCTCACTGACAAAAGACAAAGGAGGAAAAACCCAACACCCAATCAACCAATTTTCACTTGCAACCGCGCCTGCCTGACCCGTATCTGACTTGTCAGTCACCAACGAGCCTGCAGCAGACATGGACATACCCCTCCATGAATCTTTGTCCGTGAAGCCAAGCCCAAGAAAGAAAGAAGTGGAACACTCAGCTGTGAATTGAGAAACACCACTGTCACAGAGCACTGTCGAAGAAATAAACATGAATAGTTTTGATGCATGATTCATAGAACAATGAATATGGAGAAAGATAAGCCCTGAATGCATTTACTGCATATATTTTGAATTAAGTATATTGGTAAAAAGAAAAGCCAATGTTGACTCTGCCATCCATTCAGACCAAGAGACTGAATAAATTTCTTCAAGATGTTGAGCTTTTATTGTCTTAATGTTTTAGTAAATTCAGAAAATCGTGTGGTACAGCATTTTAAGTGATAGCATTTTAGACATCAAATAGGATGATATACCTTCAGTTGAAGTTGAATGAATATTTTACGCGAGTCTTTAGGCAAAATGAAAAATATTTAGTTGAACTCCACCTATGTTCATGTTGGAGTTCTGTACATCAGAAAGGACAGGAGAGCTAAGAGAGTATGCAGCAGTAATGATTCAAGGCCCAGTTACATGGAAGAAAAGGGAGAAGTTGCTGATCTTGGCCAAGGACCTTTGAAGAGAGGTACTGAAGATCACATGCGGCTTGGATGGAATACAGACAGCTAAACTATTCCCAGTGGCTGAGGGGTCTGCCAAAATACTAATGGTGACACTTGTGGGGGAAAAAAAGCACCCTAACCAAAATTAATTAGGATCTGGAATGTAATGCCTGATATGTCACCTGATGCCAGCTTTAAAAGGGATTTAGATAAATAATTGAGGGAGAAAGAATGGCTGATATGTCAGAAAAGATTTGCAATAAGGGATGAACTCTTTCTGTTCTTAGAGTGAAACACTAAAGTCTGCAGATGCTGTGATTGTAGTAAAAACACAAGAATGCTGGAGATCTCAGCAGGTCTTGCCATGTCCATAGGAGAAAAAGATTTATAACCATCATTTCAGGCCTGAGCCTTCCTCAAGAAACATTGGTTATATATCTTTACCTTCTATGGATGATGCAATGCCTGCTGAGTTCCTTTTTCTGTTCTTAGTTCAATACCACACAAAATAAACAGATTGAGGCCATTATAACAATGCAGTGTCCAGGATCCTGTTTCCACAAATTAGCTGCTATATGACTAACATTACAACAATAATTACACTTCAAAAAGATTCATTGGAGGGCCCCATGATCCCCTGAATTATAGCTATGTTTTTAAAGAAAACTGGCCATTGACCAGGTTACATCGGACAATCCACTTGCTTTACAAAATAGAGCAACTTTATCCTCAATTTCCACCTGAAAGTATTAAATGGAATGATTTTCAGAAGCAGGGTAGAATATATACCTCAGAGTGGAGGACTGACTGGGGGTAAATTTCTGCGCAAACTTTTCTATAAGGGCATAGTGAGTGAGAGTGTTAGGATGATAGTGTCCAGAAAGAAGTGAGAGGAGGTGGAAGTGACTGGAGGGAAGTCAACTATAGCAATAGTGAAAAAGCTGGAAAAGACTTTGCTGGAGACAATGTTTAATAAAAATATATCAAGGCAGATGCTTTAACCATTGCCTTTTAGCCTATCTCAAATGTTAAAAAGAGGCCAAATGTGTCTTTTATCTTGGTAGCCTGCAGCACGATGAGCAAGATGGCTAAAAATGTAGAGATTTCCCTTTGACACTGACTGTGTGACGTTAACCATTGATTGATGCTGAGAAATTCCATATCCAACATCTATTCATACCTCTGAGCCTGTAAGATTAGATACATCTATATCTTCCATTCAGACTAGGAAAGACATGGAATTTTTTGTTAACTTTTGGTGGATGTTAACCAAGATACTGTATTAATCAGATCACTCAGAAATGTATGGTTTTTTATAATACAAATCTTAATCTTGTGGTGACTAGTGCAAGGAAAGTTGCTGATCTTGTAGAATAGGCTCCATTGATTCTTTAAATTAAGTGGTTTGTTGCTGTTTTATGAAAATGAAACAGGGCAATTAAACTGCCACAGCTGAAATGTGAACACAGGAAATGTTGCACAGTGGATGGAAAATTGCAACAATTGGACAATTTTTATTGTATAAATAAAAGCTAAGTAGATTATAGATATGATGTTTTCTCAGTGTTAAATATTACAAGTCTCTCAAAGACCAGTCAAGCCTTTAAAACATTTGGAAAAAGTACACAAATGCACAATAAAGCTGTAAGTAGCCTGCCTTACAGTAACAATTATTATGTCAGATAGAGGTGCATTTTTAAAATTATTTTCCCTCATCATCCAACACACACTAATCTCACTGCTGCCATCTGGAAAGAGGTCTAGGTGCCACAAGACTCGCACCACCAGGTTCAGGAACAGCATCTACTTACATCAGACTCCTCAACAACCATCTCCATGAGGGACTCATTTAAGGACACTTTTGCACTGTTTTTTTCTCTATTGCAGTTTGTTTTTAATTTGTTTACATCTGTACATTGAGTGCAGTTTTATTTGTATTACCTATAAGTGGTGATTCTACCTCGCCTGCAGGAAAAAGAACTCAGGATTGTATACGATATCACACATGTACTCTGACAATAAATCTGAAATATGAAATCTTAAACTTTAGACATATCCCCTTCCACCCCACAAGCCTGTGCCACGCAAATATGCCAATTAACCTACAAACCCCATACATTTTTTGGAGGGGAGGAAATCAGAGCACCCAAAGGAAACCAGTGCAGACAGGGAGAACATACAAACTCCTTACAGACAGTGCTGGATTCAAACCCTGGTCGCTGGTACTATAATAAAATTGTAATAACCCCTATACACTAACCCTGCCGGCCCTGCATCATTTGCATAGCTTAACATCTATTTAGCTGTTGCCGAGTTCCCAAAGCCAAATACAGACAGTGAACTGCTTCTAAAATGCAGTAAGTGGTGTGATTCAGAGAACACAGCAGCTAACTTGTGCACAGTGAACTCAGGCTTGGCTCGGTCAAAGTCATCCAGTGAATGGAGCTCTCACTTCTGGATCAAAAATGTCCCAGCCCAGAAATGTAAGCACAGAACTCTGGGCCAGTGTATGGCTACAGTACTCAAGACGAGGTACTGAATCACATTATATTTGGTCTATTTTCACAAGTGGGAGAACAAAATATTATTAGACTATTTCAAAACAGAACAGAGAAAATCACCCTGGCTAATCTTTGTACTTAATTCAACACCACCCAAAACAAATACAGATTATGTGGCTAT
The DNA here is from genome assembly GCF_036971445.1 of Narcine bancroftii. Lineage (NCBI taxonomy): Eukaryota > Metazoa > Chordata > Chondrichthyes > Torpediniformes > Narcinidae > Narcine > Narcine bancroftii. The sequence goes on from NC_091476.1 coordinate 134,282,040, forward strand.
TCTAAAATTGTTGATCTTGCTGTGTGCATACATTTGCTAATATATTAACTACATGACAGCAACAATTACACTTTCATTGGGGTCCACAGGATCCGCTGATGACAAATGTACGTTTTTAAGATAATGTGATGTCGATAATCAACTAGTCATTGGCCAGGTTGCATGGGACAACTCACTTGTTCAGGTTATTCTTACAAACTCAACAATTTTAGAATGTACATTGGCATTGGTTGTTATTGACAGTGACAAACCTCATCATTCTCTGCATGGAAGGACAGAATGCAGGAAACAGGAAACAGCTTGTTCAGAATTAGGAAGATCACAGCCATCTTCAACCTGGTGAATTTCTCCACCATAATCCCACATCATTCAATTTTGATGCACAAAATCCACCAATCTCCCCCGATCATGGTCATGGAGTCACAGAATTACGCAGCCCACACCTTTCACCTTCCAATTATGCCCCTTGTTTTTGATGCCATCCCTACCATGGGAAAAAATTGACCATCCTATCTACACATTTTTAACGTGTATCATTTACTCCCCAACCTTCTCTGCAGGAAACAATCCCATCTTTATCGATTACATGACAATAAAGGAATCTTGAAATTAAAGACAATCCAATATTACATAGAATTTGCTTTCTTCTGCCATAGGCAGACAGATTTGCCATCAGAAATTGTCTGAAGTGTCTCTTACAGTCAGAGAAGCAGAAGCAAAAAGAGAGTCCCAGAATCACTGAGTGTCCAGGATGACCTTTGCCTACAAGTCCTCCAGTCCTGGCAACATCCTGGTGAATCCCTTCTGCACCACCTCCAGTGCAATTACATCTTAAAGACCAGACGGCACACAATACTTCAATTGCTATCCAAGCAGTGTCCTGTAAAGCTATAACATTCCAATTGTTACATTCTATGCCCCAATCTACGAAAACCATAGGTTTTCTTCACCACCCTATGCTGTCCCTTTGAGGACAATGGTCTTGAACTCCAAGGTCTGTGCTATTTCTCCTCATCTGACCTAAATGGCTGGTTCCTGAGACCATTCCCTGATTCAGCTTCAGTCAAGAGGGAAATAGCTTTCCCATTCACACAAATCAATTTTAGCTGAACTTGTTAATGGATATTTTGTTATGCAATAAATAGGCAATAGTTAAAATTTTAGAATCTTCACCCTTTGCTCTACTCACTTTACACCTACGACTGTGCAGCTCGGTACGACAATAACAATCTACAAATTTGCAAATGATGCCACGGCAGTGGGTTCTATAAAGAAAGGCAACGAGTTAGCATACAGGAAGGAAATTGGAAACTTGGCTGAATGGTGCACCAACAACAACCAACGTCACTAAAACTAAGGGACTGATGACTTCAGGAAGAGGAAGTCAGTGATCATTGGTGGAGTTTCCATCTCGGATCATCTTTCCTGGACCTAATGGCATCGGGGTGGGGGGGGAAAAAGCATGTCAGTGCCTTCACTTCCTCAGTGGTCTGCAGAGGTCTTGTATGACATAGGAAACTCTTAAATTTCTAGAGGTGTGGTGGAAAGTAAGCTGACCAGATGCATCACAGACTAGTGAATGTAAAGCCCTCCAAAAAGTAGTGGACATATCAAGCAAATTCCACCCAACTATTGAGAATATCTACAGGGAACACTTCTGTCGGAGAGCAGCAGCAAACATCAAGGATCCCCAGCAACATGCTCAGTTCTTGCTGCTGCCATCAGGAATGATGTATAGGTGTCACAAGACTCACACCACCAGGTTTAGGAACAGCTGCTACCCACTCCCACAGACTCGACAATTATCCTGGGACTCATTTAAGGACTATTACTTGTGCACTTTATTGATTTTTTTAAAATTTTCTCTGCATTGTACAGTTTGTTTACATTCATTATCTATTTACAGTTTTATTTGTTTACATGTATACACTGTTTACATGGTTTTTTGCACCACAAGAGGCAATTCTGTCTCACCCACAGAAAGAATCTCAAGGTTGTATGTGATGTCATGTATGTACTGACAATAAATCTGAAAACTGAAATCTGATTTGTCTCAGAGAAACTTGTTTGTTGATGCAGAGCTTCTTCAAGCAGGAAGGACAGAGATGGATCACATAAATGATTATTACTTCAGTAGATTGAACATATTTACAAAGACAAAAGTCTCTGCAGATTAATTCACCAGAGAATCACTTTGATCCTTTGTTCAAAACTCAGTTTGATCTCAAAATAAACAATGAGAACGTTGACCAGTCTTTTTTTTATTAAGATAAAGCTTACCATTTTCCTTTAAGTGGATTTTTGAGAAAAATTGCGGTTATGATCATAGGAATTCATTTTAAATTTTCCCATAAAATCATTTTAGGATGGTAAAATCAAAACCAGTTTCAGAATGCTGGGACAAACTGAAACCAAATTGTTGTAGCTATATTTATGTCATAAATTAATGAAATAAAAAGGAAGTGAGTAATGAGATTTGGCATCCCACTATGATTTTTCATTCAGCTGTTCCCACTTACTTTTTTCACAAATGGGTTCTTTGATACCCATTTTGAATCTGTTCTGAATTTGCTTCACTTTTAGTTTATCTTGACTATTCTTTGAAGAACTTCATTTGGTTTATTTCACGGATTTTCAACTGCTGACTTCTTGAATGTAAATTTCATACTCATTTACACTCGAACATGTGGGTTCTTTGTTTCTGGAATACAGGCGATCAAAAAGCTGCTGCAACATTGCTCAGATTGCATTCACAGGGCTTGTGTGGAATCCTTGGTAGGGTCAAGACATTGTCAAGTTCACATTTATAGAAATACACATGAAAGATTCAGCAACCAGTCAACGGTAGCAAAGGTAAAGGAACGTAACTGATTAATTCAAAATCTAGAATAGTTTACCAAAACATCTGCTTTCAACTGCTCCTCCCAGAGATTTTGTAATCAATATCTGGTGTTACATTCTGGTGGGAAGTAGAAGCTAAATAGTTCAATTGTAAACTGTGTGCCCCCTCAGCATGCAGGTGCTTTGAAGATGACAGAATAGATTAACAAAGCAGTTAATAAAACACAAGGGTTCCATGGTTTTATAAATACAAGCAGAGTTCAGAAGCCAGGAATTTATTCTAAATCAACATTACATATTTGCCTAGCCCCAGCTGGAGCCCTGGGCCCAGACCTTATACCACACTTTAGGAAGGATATGAAGGGTTTGGAGAGGATGCAGAAAGGATTTATTAAAATGGTTTTGGAGCGGAGTCATTTCTATCGTCTCCAGAGGGTGGAGAAGCTGAAACTGGGAGGGCTAGAAGGTTCAATAGACTGCTTAGATTGAGAGTTGCTGAGATTGGAAATCTTTCCAGTGGTTGATGGTGGGCAAGCACAGTGAAGGAGGGAAAGAATAGATCCAGAAAGGACAAGAGGAAAGACCTAGTTCCCCATGAACAGTTGAAATCAGCAACATGTACTTTGATGGGACAGTAGAAGCAGGTTCTCAGCACGAAAGGCCATTGTGTAAGTGCTTGCTAGAGAAAGAATTGTAAATGCATGAAATTTACTCGAGTCAGCTCTTTAAAATATTTATTTTCAAATCACGAAGAGCTTTGAAGTAAAGAAAAAAAACTATGGTCCCATCTCTGAATCATCACCCATCTCACTTGATTCCACCTACTTTCTGAACTCTTTAGATAGATTATCCTCCATCTACACAGTCTTAATGACAGGGTCTCAATCTAAACCATTGAGCACCCTTTGCCTCCACAGATGCTGTCGAGTTTCTCTCCTTGTTTGTTTTGTGTTTTGGATTCTAGCATTTGCAATCTGCTATCTCCAGAGAAGGGATTTCTCAACTAGTGTGTGGAAGTAAGGATCTGCCTGATCTAGATTGATCAATGTTAAATAATACCTACATACTTGTGCAGAATGCTGTGGGGGTTGTAAATACTTCAAGTGAGGGGCCCCCATGATGTGTGGGGCCAGGCAACCCCTTACAAGCTAGTAAGTTTCCATCCAACCTGGATTTTCCCACAGATAATGTGCAAGAACAATGCCTGAGGAAAGGGAAACCCAGAATGTGATTGGTTCTACAAAATGATGCAATTTTCATTGAAAAGCATGTAGCTTAATGCTGATGCTTGTCACATGGGATTTTGATTGATCAAGTCAGATTGCCACAGGGTAGATAAACAAACACATGTAATTGTAAATAAAGTGTCTGAGTCCTCTATTCTGCATGGTACATTTGCTGAAGAAAAGTTCACCACCCTGGACCTGTACAAAGGGGGCCGAAAAGCAACCATCCACATATGCTTGCAACAAGAGTGCTCAGTGGAAGAGGGTTAATTTTAGGCTAAGGTCTAAAAGGTTTAGAGGGGATCGGAGTGAAGATTTTCTTCACTCAGAAGGTGATTGAAATCTGGGACTCATTGCCTGAGTCGGCAGTGGAATATTTTCACAGCTCTTAAGTAATATCTAGATGAGCAAAGACAAACTGTGGAAGAACTCAACAGGTCAAGGAGCATCTGTGGATGCAAAGGGATGATATTTTAGGTCCTACACCAAACACTTAAATCACTAAAAATTAGAAAGCTATGTCCAGGTGCTGGTAATTGGGATTAGTGTTAAAGAGTCTGCATAAACAAAAGATCATATACCCATGAGATTTGGGAGCATAACAAGACAGACATTCCATCATATTGTTTCAAAGGGCCTACTTCTATGCTGGATGCCTGTGTCTCCATGCCTCTTGTTCTATCTGCACTGTGGCAAATCTAGCTACAAATTACAATGTCCAATTACCCTGTTAATATGGAGCAGAAGAGGGAAGAAGAAATCTGCTTCAAATTACAAAATGGTCACAACACAATCTATTGACTCTGTAGCTCCTCATATGAGCAATCAAGATAAAGCCACACCCCATCCTATCTCCATCTACCCTGCAAATTCTTTATGAATCTCACTTTTGAATAGTAAAACTAAATTAGTCGACAGTACCTCTGACCTCAACGACTCACTGTGTAAGGAGACAGTCTTATCACTTCTGATTCTTTGCTAGCCATCTTCATTTTACATCTCCTGGTACTTGACCTCTCCACCAAGGGAACAATTTATCCTTTTCTCTCCTTCAAAACCCTGAATGGTTTTAAATGCACTTACCAGAAACCATCAAATTACGGTGGACCATGACTGCAGGCTGTGGAGATTGTTTGTCAAGTTTGGGTTTTCAGCCCTCATTCTTTATACAAATTGCCACCTGCTGCACCAGTCAACTTCAGGGGCTAAAAAGTAACAACTCTATACTTGGGTAGCAAAGTTAGCACAACATTATTACAGTACCAGCATCTGGGGTTTGAATCTGGCATTGTTTGTAAGGAGTTTGTACATTCTTCCTATGTCTGCGTGATTTCCTCCAGGTGCTCCAGTTTCTTCCCACCCTTCAAAATCTACCAGGGTGTAGGTCAATTGGGTGGCATGGGTTTGTGGGCAGGAAGGGCATGGTTCTGCGCTGTATGTCTAAATTTCAAAATTTAAATTTAAAATGAAGAAAAATTGTACTCCTTTCTCTCCCACCCCCCCCTCCCCCCCACAACACTTCTCCATTTACTCCAAACACCTCTGAGGTCATCGTTTGGATGCAGAGCAAACGTTTTATCATTGTTTAAGTTCTATGATAAGTTCAAAAGCAATGTATTTGAGAAGTGAGCGTTAAAACACAGCAAGAACTGTTTCCTCAGACACCAACTCCTACGAGAGAGTCAAGGACTCAAGAGGCATCACAGACTGTTCTGATTAGCAAATGATGTTCCTCTAGAGTGCATCAAATATTTAACCTTCTAATCCCTTTACTTAAAGGAATTAATGCAGTATTCCCTCACCAAACCAGCACTGGCTATTTATGTTAAAGTGTTTCTGTCTCTTAGTTACGGCAAAGGATTTTTATGTATTTGCAATATGATGATTAAATTGAGAACAAATTATGTCTAGAATTTGAATGATTTCTATTCATTGCAATATCTGTCAAAACACAACTTTCTCAAATCTGATAAGGAGTGAAGTATTTCTCACAAATTGTCAATGTTCCATACAGGAACTGACATGACTGAACACCCCCCCCCCCCCCCCCCCCGTGGTCTGCCTGTGTGCAGGAATGGGTTAAATCTTGTCCTCTTTGCAAACAAGCTGCATACTGGAAAGTAAGTGTTTCTCACATTATCTATCAGAGATTCTAGAATTTGTGATTTTCTGCCATTTAGTTTGAGTTTGAATTTATTGTCTTGTTTACTCCAATACTGACAAGGTATCTATCTGAAAAAGCCAACTTGTAAAATTTATTTTCTAATTTTATTTACAGCACGGTAGAAGCTAATTCTGGCCATTTAAACCCAATTACACCCAAAATAACCTGCAACCCCATAGGTTTTAGAGGGTGGGTGGAAACCCATCCAAATATGGGGAGAACATACAAACTCCTTACAGACAGCAATGGATTCAAACCCTTTCCTTGTTTGATCAATAGTTCAATTATCCAATGGTACATGATGGCAAAATCTGGTCCAAAATCTCAAAACAGTGGGTTTTTGCTGGAAAATGCAAATAACTTCACTGATCAGGCAAAAATGTTTATCTTTTTCTTCTTGATTGCATCCAATCATGTAATTAGATGCAAGATTGGAATCTGACTAAAAGTGAAAGGACAGAAATGCTGGAGGAGCTCAGTCAGTCTTGTAGTGTCCATAGGAGGTAAAAATATATTACCGATATTTCAGACTTGAGCCCTCTTTCCAGGTATAATAAAAAAGCAGGCAGGCATCTGAATTAAAGACTGGGAGAGAAATGGGAAAGAATGGGTCGTGGGGATTCCAAACCAACAGACAAAAGGTGTCATTAGATACAAGAGGAAAAGAGATGGAAGAAGATCGAGGGCGGGGTTTTAATGGAAACAATCACATGTACAGACTTTCATACCTCACTCCATTCAGTTGCTGCATTGCAAACACTTCAAGGTACACCTACCCTGAACTTCTCTCTCACAGCTCCCCATCTGCACACTCCCTGCTGCCTTAAAGCTCTACAACCATGTACTCAGCCAGATTCAATTCCACAGCCATGGTGTCTCTGGTTTCCATTAAACCCACCCCTCATCTTCAACACTTACCTGATCATTTCTTTCAACATCTCCATCTGATTCTTGTTCTCTTCCTGTTTATATGAAGGGCTCAGGCCCAAAATTCAGTAATATCTTTACGTTCTGTGGAGACTGCGAGGCTGGCCGAGGTCCTCCAGCACTTCTGTGCTTTTACTACAATCACAGTGTCTCACTGAGTAAAAGGCCGAGGCAGTCCAGTCGAGCAAGAGTGATGCAATACAACCAGGGTAGGCTTGGTCAAGTCAGACACTCCTGCCATTTCGGTTACATATTTAGATGGAGAATAACTTTCTCTGTAAAAACTAAATTCCCAAAAGCTGGAAATTAAGGACTATCAAGAAAATAGGGAGCAAAGGATAATGGTAATGAGTTTATTGTCATTAACACAAGTATAATATACTACATATTGTTACGTAGCAGACCAGCAGCAACAGAAATTCACCAAGAAACTTATTTTTCTTTTTAAAAAGAATAAATTAAGTAATAACTACTAATAATATAACAACTTATCTAAACTTAACCCCAATTATGCAGGAGTGTATGTATGCATGTGTCCATTACACCTTAGGCACAATTCTGGAAAGCCATTCCAAATTTCAGTCTTAGAAGTCCATAGTTGAAACCCAGACTTTTAAACTGATGCCCAGAAGTAATTATGAAGGAGGTGAGAGACTGAGTGACTGGACTGTTGAAAACTCACTAATCCTTGTTGAGTTTCTTGCTGAGAATTATCCTTTTGGAAAAATGGCTGTCACAACTTTCCATTTCCTTGCATAGGAGAAACAAAATGAGTGATGACTTCCACAATGCTTCCAAAACCCAAGCACAGTTCAGTTGAAATGACCATCACAATGGTCACAATTTGATGCTCCAATTCTCCTGCTTCCTTTATCCAGATATGGGTCACGGTAGTTCGATAATTCCTGACAGGAAGAATCTGTTGAATTGTCCATTTCACAAAGTGTTCATCAGATGGCTGGTAGTCACTATTGAAAATCTGTTTCTTTACTTATCCCACTCACATGACTCTCTAAGTGTTCTCCTGGATAAACCATTGTTCTTTTGCTTCCTTCAGAACATCAACTTTGTTTATAGTTTGCACTTAAAGGTGCCACCCAGTCTCACCACAACTGTGAATGTTTGCAGCCTGTATTAACCCTTAGTGACAAATCACACTAAATGAAACGTGAGCACATTATAATATGCACTCAAGTTCTGTCTTGCTGCAGCTAGAAAAGTACTTATGTGGGAAAAAATTCTCATAATAAATATTAAATTACCCCAGTACAGATGGAGATAATATAAAAGATAAATATTAAATAGTCACATGTGAAGTTAGTTTAAAGAAAGAGCACCTACACATTCACAATGGTTAAGAGATATTATGTCTTGTTTAAACTTGGGGAAAAAATTAGATGTGCTGTCATTGATTCAAATATCCAAACGATATAGGGCTTGTTTATGGACCATCATCTTAACCTTAAAAGTTGGAATTTTGGCATGGTGCTTCTCTCTCGAAGATTAAACCACTTGAATTTTTTTTAAATGTCAACCTTTAACCTTGCTTAGGGGAAGGGGTTTAGCATTTATCTATTTTTGTTAGGTTCTATTTTATTGTTTGTTTTATTATACCTGAATTTCCACATCTGCAGTGAACTGCCAGAAGAGGTAATGGACGCAAGAACAGCAGTACCATTTAAGTGGGACCGAAACAGGTACTTGGATGAGCAGGGCATCAAACAATATGGAATTGCTGTAGGCAAGGGGTGGGGGGGGATTTGTATACATGTGATTGACAGCACGACCCGCCCATGGTGGGTGACAGCACGACCCGCCCATGGTGGGTGACAGCACGACCCGCCCATGGTGGGTGACAGCACGACCCGCCCATGGTGGGTGACAGCACGACCCGCCCATGGTGGGTGACAGCACGACCCGCCCATGGTGGGTGACAGCACGACCCGCCCATGGTGGGTGACAGCACGACCCGCCCATGGTGGGTGACAGCACGACCCGCCCATGGTGGGTGACAGCACGACCCGCCCATGGTGGGTGACAGCACGACCCGCCCATGGTGGGTGACAGCACGACCCGCCCATGGTGGGTGACAGCACGACCCGCCCATGGTGGGTGACAGCACGACCCGCCCATGGTGGGTGACAGCACGACCCGCCCATGGTGGGTGACAGCACGACCCGCCCATGGTGGGTGACAGCACGACCCGCCCATGGTGGGTGACAGCACGACCCGCCCATGGTGGGTGACAGCACGACCCGCCCATGGTGGGTGACAGCACGACCCGCCCATGGTGGGTGACAGCACGACCCGCCCATGGTGGGTGACAGCACGACCCGCCCATGGTGGGTGACAGCACGACCCGCCCATGGTGGGTGACAGCACGACCCGCCCATGGTGGGTGACAGCACGACCCGCCCATGGTGGGTGACAGCACGACCCGCCCATGGTGGGTGACAGCACGACCCGCCCATGGTGGGTGACAGCACGACCCGCCCATGGTGGGTGACAGCACGACCCGCCCATGGTGGGTGACAGCACGACCCGCCCATGGTGGGTGACAGCACGACCCGCCCATGGTGGGTGACAGCACGACCCGCCCATGGTGGGTGACAGCACGACCCGCCCATGGTGGGTGACAGCACGACCCGCCCATGGTGGGTGACAGCACGACCCGCCCATGGTGGGTGACAGCACGACCCGCCCATGGTGGGTGACAGCACGACCCGCCCATGGTGGGTGACAGCACGACCCGCCCATGGTGGGTGACAGCACGACCCGCCCATGGTGGGTGACAGCACGACCCGCCCATGGTGGGTGACAGCACGACCCGCCCATGGTGGGTGACAGCCTCATTCCGTGCTGCGCATATCTATGTCTCTTTAATGCTACAATTCCCACATTTGGCAAGCTAGAGTGAAAAGATAAGTGTTTAGTTAATAGTTCAAACATATTGCACTGTAAAAAATGTTTGTGAAACAGGGCATGTAGGTGAAGAACCTCCAAAAATAAAATTAATTTTCCTCACAGGCCTAAATTCTGTTAACCATCATTTTACATTAGCATTATGCCAATTAGAACTCTAAATTACAACTCAGGGACCTCGAATCTGGGTCATTTATTTCTGTTTTTTGTGATCCAGTACCAATGAGAAATGAAATATTATTGAGGGCCAGGGATTTGGCAGTCCCTCCAGCTCATGTTCCCATAAGCTAAATATACTTCTCTCTTTTCTTCAGCCAGCCATAAAAATAACTCCATGGCAGAGTTCTCATTGCTCCCTGTGGCACTGCCATCGTAACATTTTTCCCCAAACAAAATTGAGAAGTTTATTTCTGGTTTCTGTGATTCAACCCAACCTCCAAGTGAATGCATAACACCCCCACCCCAAACTGCTGAACCCTGATTTTACAGAGGCCTTTAAGTTTAGAGCCTTGTGTAATGGTTTTTGAAAAAGTGTCCCTTTGTCTACTCCAGTGGATCTCAACCTTTTTCTTTCCACTTACATACCACTTTCAGTAATCCTTATGCCATCAGAGCTCTGTGATTAGTAAGGGATTGCTTAAAGTGGGATGTGAGTGGAAAGGGAAGGAGGACAATCACTGCTCTAGACCCAATATTTTGCTTAAAACAAAATCGGCCTGGGTCAAGATTCTCCATCGGCCTGGGTCAAGATTCTCCATCGGCCTGGGTCAAGATTCTCCATCGGCCTGGGTCAAGATTCTCCATCGGCCTGGGTCAAGATTCTCCATCGGCCTGGGTCAAGATTCTCCATCGGCCTGGGTCAAGATTCTCCATCGGCCTGGGTCAAGATTCTCCATCGGCCTGGGTCAAGATTCTCCATCGGCCTGGGTCAAGATTCTCCATCGGCCTGGGTCAAGATTCTCCATCGGCCTGGGTCAAGATTCTCCATCGGCCTGGGTCAAGATTCTCCATCGGCCTGGGTCAAGATTCTCCATCGGCCTGGGTCAAGATTCTCCATCGGCCTGGGTCAAGATTCTCCATCGGCCTGGGTCAAGATTCTCCATCGGCCTGGGTCAAGATTCTCCATCGGCCTGGGTCAAGATTCTCCATCGGCCTGGGTCAAGATTCTCCATCGGCCTGGGTCAAGATTCTCCATCGGCCTGGGTCAAGATTCTCCATCGGCCTGGGTCAAGATTCTCCATCGGCCTGGGTCAAGATTCTCCATCGGCCTGGGTCAAGATTCTCCATCGGCCTGGGTCAAGATTCTCCATCGGCCTGGGTCAAGATTCTCCATCGGCCTGGGTCAAGATTCTCCATCGGCCTGGGTCAAGATTCTCCATCGGCCTGGGTCAAGATTCTCCATCGGCCTGGGTCAAGATTCTCCATCGGCCTGGGTCAAGATTCTCCATCGGCCTGGGTCAAGATTCTCCATCGGCCTGGGTCAAGATTCTCCATCGGCCTGGGTCAAGATTCTCCATCGGCCTGGGTCAAGATTCTCCATCGGCCTGGGTCAAGATTCTCCATCGGCCTGGGTCAAGATTCTCCATCGGCCTGGGTCAAGATTCTCCATCGGCCTGGGTCAAGATTCTCCATCGGCCTGGGTCAAGATTCTCCATCATCTCAGAGTTCCTCCAGCAGTTTGTTTTTGGCCAATATTCAACAAAGTGTAGAAATCACTGACATTTTATAGCCAGTTTTTCAGCTGTCTGAATCTTTCCCGTCCATGTATCTGTCCAAATATCTCACAACCCTTGCATCCAGAGGCAAGATTAATATTCAGAGTTGTGAATGAATACAAGAGAAATCATCTCAACCTGGATAAGTTGGTTAGCATGAGCCCTGACCCAACTTGAAACCAACTGTGCTGGGTTTCAGACATTAGGCTGTAGACAGCATAATCTCCATACTCCACATTGACAATATCCCATATCCTTATCATAAGGATCCCCATCAACCTGGACACACTTCTATTTTCAGACAGAATGTACAGAAGCCTGAAATCCAGCACCTTTAGATTCAACATCAGTACTTTTTTTCCCCCCCAAACAGTTGTCAAAGTCCTTACACATTCCCATTCCTCCCTAATCCTTACATTACTCCATGGCCAGAGATTGTCTGACTATTGTAACATCACATTTTATTGCATTAACAGCAACTGTTCATATTTATCTATTCTTTGATGTTAATCATCTTTATTCTCTTGTGTGGTAATGTAATTTAAAGTTATTATTTGTTATTGCCCTTCATTCCGCCCCCCCCCCCCACCCCCAACAACAATATACCAGGATCGTTGATTGAAGAGATGCACAAAATCATTGAGGACCCTTTCCACTCCACATACAGCATCTTTCAGCTGCTCCTGTCAGGGAAGTATCAGAGCCAGCTCCACCAGGCTGAGGAACAGCCAAAGGAAATCCTCACTAACCATCCAAGACTCTCATATTTATGAAACAATATATTTTATGCATTTTCTGGTTGTGTCTCTGAATGTTTTTCAATGAGGACCGCATAGTTGTACATGAGCAATCAGATAATAAAGGAGTTGACTTTTGTGTTTTCCATTCCTGGGTAGCTGCAGCCAGCAAGAATTTAATTGCATCTGTGCATTCTACTTGTGAATATGACAAACTCATCTCATTCCCTCCACTACTGCTGGGTTGCAACCTCTCCAATTCAACTTTCATCACTTGTTGTCCCTCCACCTCTGCCAGCTGTAGCCTACAAACCCCTGGGCTCCACGTTTCTGAGATGTAACAATGCATCGATGAGGATAATGTATCAGGGACAACTCGGAACTGCAGGACAATGGACCACACTCAAACCCCAGCCCTCATCTCCATCTCTTCCTTTTTAAATCATCAAAACCCACATCTTTGCTTAAATACCTTGATCGTCTCTTTCAACATTTCCATTTCATTTTTGTTCTCTTCATGTTTTTGTAAAATACCTTCGTGTATTGTCCAATGGCAACGTGGTGCTGATTCTCCCATCAGCTCTCTTCTGAAACCACTGGAGATCTCCTTACACGGGATGGAAATGTTGCTTCCCTGAATGGTGAGAAGTTTCAAAAGATGTACACATGTATCAAAGACTCTCTGCAAAGAAATTAATTTTTCAAGTTGAACTTCAAGTTTATTTGTCTTCCAATGGTACCAGTACAACCTGATGAAACAACATTCGCTGGTCCATGATGCAGAACAGTGCAAAATGCATATAAAATAAATATTATTAATAAATAGTAGTCATGGTGAGTTGTTTTTAAGCAGTCATTCATCAGTCTTACTGCCAGTGAGAAGAAACTTTCTCAGCCTGGTGGTTCTGGCTCTGATAGAACATAGGAAATAGGAGCAGGAGTAGGCCATCCAGCCTGTCAAGCCTGCTCTACCATTCAATAAGATCATAGATAATCTGATGATAGACACATCTGTCTAACTGCCTCCCCCACCCCCATATCACTTAATTCCCTTACTATGTAAAAATCTATCCAACCTTGTCTTAAATATATTTACTGAAGTCAATTCCTCTGCTTCAATGGGTAGAGAATTCCAGATTTACCACCCTCTGAGAAAAGCAATTCCTCCTTCTCTGTGCTAAATCAATGACCCTGAATTTTGAGGCTATGTCCCCTAGTTCTGGACTCCCCAACCAATGGAAACACTTTCCTACCTCTATCTTATCTATATCTTTCATACTGTTGTATGTTTCAATAAGATTCCATCTCATTCTTCTAAATTTCAGCGAATACAGACACTGATAACTCAATCTCTCCTCAAAGGCTAACCACTTCATCTCTGGAATCAACTTAATGAACCTCTTCTCCACCATCTCCAAAGCCAGGACATCCCTCCTCCAGTAAGGAGACCAGAACTACATGCAATACTCCAGTTACGGCCTCGCCAGTACTTTATACATTTGTAGCACAACTTCCCTGCTCTTAAATTCTATCCCTCTGGCAATGAAGGCCAACATTCCATTTGCCTTCATAACCTGCCGTACCTGCACACCAACCTTTTTGTGATGTATGCACAAGCACTCCCAAGTCCTTCTGTATGGCACCATGCTGCAATCGCTTGCCATTAAATAGTATTCTGATCTTCCCTTCTTTCTTCTAAAGTAGAAGATTGCACATTTGCGAACATTGTACTCCATCTACCAGACCCTCGCCCACTCACCTAACTTATCTACATCTCTCTGCAGACTGTGTTCTCTGCACAATTTGCTTTTCCACTCAATTTAGCATCAGAAAATTTATAAACACTACACTGTCCTGTCTTCCAGATCATTTATATATATCATGAACAATTGCAGGCCCAGCCCCGACCCCTGTGGCACATCACTCACCACCGATTCCCAACCAGAAAAATTCCCCATACCCCAACTCCCTGCTTCATATTGGTAAACCAATCATCTATCCATGCTAATACATCACTCCCAACTCTATGTATCCTTACCTTCTGTACAAGTCTTTTATGTGGCACTTTCTCGAATGACTTCTGGAAATCCAGGTAAACAATGTCCATCTACTCAACTTCATCTACCACCCTCATCTACTATCCTCAAAGAACTTTAGTAAATTTGTCAAACAATGCTTGCTTTTGCTGAATCCATGCTGCAGCTGCCTGATGGATCATTTTGCTCCAGATGCCTCACTCTTTCTCTAATGATAGCTTCAAGCATTTTCTAAACTACAGATGTTAAACTAACTGGCCTATAGTTCTCTGCCTTTTGTCTACATCCTTTTTAAACAGTGGCATGACATTTATCATCTTCCAATCCTCTGGGACCTACCCAAATTCCAGAGAAATTTGGTAAATTATCACCAAAGCTTTGACTACAACTTCTGCCATTTGTTTCAGTACCATGGGATGCATTCCATCAGGTCCAGGGTACTTAGCCATCTTTAGACCCTTAAATTTTCTAAGTATGGTAACTATTACATTCAGGTCCGCACCTCCCATCACATTTGTCTTTGGTATGTTCGAAGTGTTCTCCACTATGAAGACTGACAAAATAATCATTCAAAGTCTCAACCATTTCCACATTACCCAATACAAATTCCTCCTCATCTTCCAAGGAAGAAACCCTCACTTTACTGTCTCCATTAATATGTTGTGATTTTTTTTTCATAGTCTTCTTTCCCTCTCAGTCTTCTTCCCTTTATGGTTTTTTTTTATTGCTTCTTAAAGTTTCCCCAATCTTCTAATTTCCTACTCCTCATGGCAACTTTGTAGGTACAAACTTTGTTTAATACTTTCCTTCATTTCCTTAGTTATCCAAGGCTGGCTGGTCCCACTCTTACTGTCCTTGTACTTAACTGGAATAGACCTTTGTTGAACATTGTGAAGAATCTCTTTGAAAGTCTGCCAGTGTTCCTAAACTATCCTTCCATATAGCTTGCATTCCCAGTCTTCCCTGGCCAACTCCTTTTTCATCCCTTTGTGGTTTCCTTTGTTTAGAAAACATTGGCTTTAGATCAAACTATTGGACCCCTCCATTGATATGATCAACTCAATCATATTGCTTTTCAAGATTACTAACTACAAGATTACTAATCTTACCCGTCTCATTGCACAGGACCTAATCCACAATAGCATGGTAATATGCAGGATCAGCAACATGCTGTTCAAGAAATTATCATGAATGCACTCTATGAAGACCTCCTCAATCTTGCCTCAAATAACCTGATTCAGCCAGTCTATATACATCTTCAAGTCCCCGATGATGACAGATGCTCCATTCTGACATGCTTCCAATATTTCTTGGTTGATGCCTGTGCCACTGTAATGTTATTATTGGGTGGCCTATTGACAACTCCCACCAGTGATTTTTTTTTTCTCCCTTTACTATTCTTAATCTCTACCTAGGAGGATTTAACATTTTGCTCCTTAGATTTTACATCTTTCACTATTGTCCTGATCTCAACCTTAACTAAGACCACAATCCAATCACCCTTACTTTCCTGCCTGTCCATCAATATTACCCGATATCCATGAATATTTAATTCCCAATAATCTCCACCTCACAATCACATTGCTGTAATGGCCACTAAATTGTACCCCTTTGTATCGATTTGGGCCACAAGTTCACTAACCTTGTTTTGAATAATGGGCATTCAGATAATGTGCCCCTTTTGCTTTTAAAATCTGGAAATCTTTGCCTCTTTGGTTACTTGACTTTTATCACCTCGGTTCTTACTTTTCTCTTTTTTAACTTGGCTTTAGTTCCTTCTGTACTTCTTCCCCAATGGGAGTAGCTGCAAGATGGAGAGGGTCCTCAGATTTTGCAAGCCCTCTAAACAAAGATCTTGGTAAATCCCATGAATGGAGAGAGGGAAACACAAGTGAACCGCTCTGCCACTTTTATGGTTTTCAGAATTTACGTCCAATGCTCTACAGCAACTGTACCACACTGTGTTACAGCTGCCCAGGATGTTCTTGATAGAGCTCCTGTAGAAGGTTGACATAATGGTGGTCAGTAGACTTGCCTGTCTCAGCCTTCTATGGAAGTGTCTTCCTGACAATTAGGGAGATGTAATGTGCCACTTATCCTCATTTAGACATTAATATTTATTTTTCAGTAAATTGTGTATCTTAGTTGAGAACTCATTGTCTTGTCATTTAGTCTAAAGAAATTATCTTATAAAAAATAGCTACAAACTTTGTGTATAAAATAATCCAAATGTACAAACAATGTTTCAATGAGCACAGCCCTTCATACCTGTTCGGTACACAAACACCCAATGTTTCATTATACTCCACCTCATTTATTAAAAATTACTGTATATTAAGACAAAACTTTCTCTTGATTCATTCTTGAAAGATATCTTAAATAATTATTCATATTTGATATGAAATAAGCATTTAAGTGTAATATGTACTTCCACATACTGTATCAGTAAAGCCTTTGAAATTGTTGGCTTGATTCATTGGTAGTACTCCCTCATTTTTACCCCCTCCATAAATCTTCGTCCGCGAAGCCAAGCCAAAGACTCCCTCATTATTGATGGTGTAGTATGACTTCAGGTAATTGCTCTGATCATTCACTGCAGAACTGGTTATGGTGAATTGGTAAGGCCACCTAGGTAGCTGAAGGTTCAAATTTCCTTTTTATTGTCAAATAATACATTAAAAATGTAATACACCTGATATACTTCAACATTTTCCTGTCATAAGGCAGACAAAGAGTCACAATTAGTAATGCCTGGCGTCCCTAACGATAGGGGAAACAGAACCAAAAGAGAATCTTCAGAGTCCCGAGTGTCCGTGGAATCATCTCCAGTGCTACCAGAGAATCTACAGAGACTTCAATTTGATTAATTGGCAACCAGCTCCAGATACAACCACTGATATGATCAGGAAGCCTTCAGCACCTGAGTCCCTTCAGGAGCCCTTCTTGCCCCCATCATCCTCTCAAATCCAGGCACCGATACTTGGTTCCTACCAGCCAATCTCCAACAGCTCACAGCCTATGTGGGCCCCCTGTCTGCAAGTTGCCTACAGCCTGTGTGGGTCCTTCAGCCACAGAGCCTCTCACTGGTCCATTGAAGGACCCACATAGAGAATGCACAAGAGGTAGTTTTGTGATTTTTCAGATCTGATATTGAGCTTTGTCTCTGCAAAGACTCAAGTTCGAGGAAATTAACATTACTTCATCGGTTCTTGGGGACATTTACCATGCTGTTTCTCTTATCACAGGGATTAATCAGATAATTTTCATGCATCTGTCCCCTTAAAAATCAGTCATGGTCATAACTTTGATGATTCTTTCTCTCCATTTTCCATATGATCAGCGGTTCAGTACTGTAGATTGAGGTTGTGGATCTTTCTCAACACCTTCAGGTGAGATGGATGATACAGTGTCCTTGCTAAAAACAAGCCAGAGACCAGGATCCAGGAACCAACCATGTCACTTTACCTGCTCTTTTATTCATCCATGAGTCATATCCTGACTGGTCCATTCTTGCTTAATTTGAGACATTTTCAGAAGACTAAAACAAAAGAGTGGCATCGTTCTGTCTTTATACAAAGAGCAAATTTATGCCATCAGCACCTTATCAAGAGTCATAAGATTAAACTGAGGAGGAACTTTGGGTCCAAACAGCTTTCACTGCATTGCAACATCTAGAAGATTTATATTGCATTTGAAGAGATTGATGAAAGTCTTTTGTCATAAATGCTTTGATTACCACTAGCTGACCACACTGCGAGTCCTATTTGTTCTTAGTGGACTTCAGGGGAAATCGAGGAAGTCATATTCTCTGGCACAATCTCAGTTTTCTAGAAATTGTTCCCATGGTAGCAATTACCAGCAATCACTCAAAGAACAAGATGGATCAACTTTGTCAAAATTCCACATGATTTTGAAAATATAAATAATCTAAGGGAACATTGATCTCTCACACTAACCATCTCCATAACTACCAAACCTGGTCCTAATCCAACACATCTCTTCTATTGATGGGAAAATAAATTTCATTAGAAGTAATTCTTTGGGATTGAACCTCACACATTCACGAATCTGGGTTTAAAAAGTTTAACATGCATAGATCCAACTTTTACCTTGTTAGAATACCTCAGTAGGTAGTATCTTCCCACTGGAGGTGACCTTAAAATGAATATACATGGAACTTTCAGTCTGCGATACCATCAGCACATTGCAAGGAATGGAATACAACAATATAATGTACATATAAATAACATACTGAACAAATCAAGACAATCCCCTTATTATACATCCCTGGCTGGCTGCAGAATAATCTTTCTGATCATGTTCATGAGTGGCTTTGATTGATGTGTTTTTTCTACCAATAATTTTTATCTGAATCTGTCTTTGTGTGAATGTCAAACATGAAGAAATGGAATCATTCAACATTTAATACCAGATTGATTCCCATTGTGCATTCTAAAGATCACATTACACTAGTATTACTTCTAATGAGAAGGATTTATACTGGTGGATCTCAGGTAAAGGAATGTTTAAAGGAACAAAACTTAGAGGTCTTTGAACATTCAAAACCAAAGTATGAGCCAGGCTATTTAACAGGAATGACCAGATTGACAGAAAATGTCAAAAATATCACTTAAGAAGTGAGGAATAAGTAAGAAATAGTTCTTCTGACATTCTTATCTTGATGGGTTAGTTATTAAATAATCAGTAGAATAGACCAAGTTACTGATTTCAGTATTTCCTGAATATAGGTAATTTTCAGTTGTCTGAACTCATCTGTGAACCTATTCATAAGAAAATTCACCCCAAAAGGAAAATATTCAAATATTAGTCAGCCATGCATTTTTTGCATAAATGACCAAATCCAACATGATCAGCAATTCTGATGAAGGACCTGAAATGCTGAATGTTATTTTTCTTCCACTGATGCTACTCGACCCATTGAGGTCCTTCACCAGATTGAGTTTTCCCCAGATTCCAGCATCTGCAGTCCGTCTCTCCATTATTAGCATCTCCTCATGAAAGGAATGGACCACAGTCAGAGATTGTGGGTGGGATTAATGACATTGTTAACTGAGAACAGAGAAAGGTTTAAGTGTTCCTGTCTAAACAAGAAAAAAAGATTTTTTGAAATATCAGAACACCTAGCTGAGAAATGAAACAACAAGATTAAAAAAAAGATCAATTTTACCTTCCAAAATTGTATTTCAACATCATCTCCCAAAAGTGAGTTTTCTACCACCCTGGAATACAAGAATGTCTGGCCCATGGAGACACTACCCATTGGTTCATCTCCCATACACTCATTGAGTTGATCTGGAAACCTACCACCGTTTCCTCATCATTGCTGAATCTGAATCCTGGAGCTTCATGCACAAGAGCATTGAGGCAACACAAGTTTCCAGTTCATTGCCACCTTCTCAAGTTCACTTCAAGATGAATAACAAATGCTCATTCATTCTAGTGAATCCCAATTCAAAGGTGGACCAAAATAAACCAAGATTGATGTGAAGCATTTGACGGCAAACAAATACAAATATATTTTTTCATTTCCAGTAAAGAAAAGTCATCTCTGGCTTCTGCCCCAGTTGGGACAATTTCTGATGGTCATTACCTTAGAGCTATGTCATTTACCTGGTGATCATTTTTAACTTCTGTATTGCTAAGGATTAAAGCATGAAGCTCTCACGCGGCAAGCAATATGAATATTTGTAATTCATTCATATTTTCTTGAAAAATTGATGGGACAAGTATTTTCTAATGGAATTAGATTGAGTGAATGGGATAGGAATTTGGCAACATAGGATAAATTGTGAAAAGATGAGGTACAAATAAGAAAGGATAAGTGGGATAGGGAATCTTCCACAATCTCAAATAAAAGTATGTCCATTATGTTCATTTGTTGTTAAGTTGAGGTGTTGGCACCATTCCATCAGTGGTACTCTTTGGAACATAAAGAGCACATGCATACACAGATCCATTGGAGAGACTGGATGCAGACGGAGATCATTTCATTGAGCACTTTCGCTCTGTCTGCTGTAATAGCAGGGACGTCCTGGTGACCAACCTTTTAAATACCATGCCCTATCCCGCACCATTTCTGTCCATGGCCTCATGCACTGCCAAACTAAGATCACCTGTAAATTGGAGGAACCACACCTGATATACCCTCTAGGAACTCTCCAACCAGATGGTATCATCAACTTCCGTTTCCATTAGGCCCTTTCCATGTCTCACTCTTCCCTTCTCTAGGTCCCCACTCCTCTCTCCATTCAGAGACTACCTCCTGCCCTATTATCTCCCCCTTTCCATTGATTCCATCTACATTTCACCCTTGACACTCTCCTTCCCTTTCTCCTATAGCGGAAAAGGCTCGAGAATGTGAAAGCGTGCATCAACAAGCTTAAAGAATTTCTTCTTGAATGAACTCAACAATGCTGCCATTGCTTGCTACTAATTTCACTGTAATTCTCTGCTGTAAGTTGTGCTCTTCAATTATTTATTTTTGCTTTTAAATCATGTTAGAACATTTCTACTGATTTTCAGCTTGAATTGTTTAAATGCAAGACCTATTGAGCATAATTCTAGTCAAACTTCTCTGCTCTTACATAGATTTTATATTTTATAAAAATATAAAATCAGGCATATTGCATAGAAGGAGCCAATTCAGACCATCTTTCCTCCTGTAACCAGTGGGCAGCATGTTTAGCATAGGGTGGCATAGGTTTGAATTCAGTGCTGTCTGTAAAGAGTTTCTACATTCTCCCAGTGTCTGCATGAATTTCTTCTGGGGGCTTCAGTTTCCTCCAATCCTTCAAAATGTATGGGAGTTGTAGGTTAATTTGGGAGCACTGGCCTATGGGCCGGAAGGGCCGGTTATCATTCTGTATATCCAAATTTTAAAAAATGTAAATAATCTTATTAAAAAATCTGATAACATTGCATACCCCTTAATACTCGTTTTCACTGTAAATTGCTGATTTTAAGTGGTCACATTAAAAAAAGTTTCTTGTTGGTAGAGGCTATTGGGTTCATTTAGTTCTTTGTGACCTCAAACTTTCTTCTGACTTCAGTGTCCAGAATCACAGATCAGCAACTTTGCTGCAATTTTCCTCATTACAACTTTCAGTGAATTTTAAAATAAGATACAAAATTTGCTGGAAATACTCAGCAGATCAAGCTGTATCCATGGGGCTAACACTTCAGTGGAACCCCTTCCTCTGACAAAAGGATCTTCAACCTGAAACATTGCTCTTTCTATAGATGCTGCCTGACCAGCTGAGTATTTCCAGATGTTTCCATTTTTTATTTCAGATTTCTAGCACCTGCAGGATTCTGAACTCCAGATAACTTTATCTTGCATCCCATTTGTAGCATTTCATCTGAAACTGCAGAATTTGTGGAGAGTTTATACTGTATTGAACAACCTCCCAGTAGGAGCCAAAAGTGTACTACTTATCATCGTTGGGTTGACTGCAGGTGTCAGTGGCATCCCAGGGTTCAGACACTGCTGCGTCTGGTTGGTGCCATCATTTCTGCAGCTGTTGTTGTCAACGCTGTCTTATCAGTGCCATGTTGCTTCTGCGCAAGCATTATTTTCTTGGGATGGTTAGCGTATGTGGGGAGGGTTGCACAGGTTTGGGGAGTTCGTTAGCCTTCATGTGATGGTACAGAGACGAGGAGGGCAAGTGAAGCTCACATTTTCTGTTGACCATTACCACGGATTATACATTCATTATTATAGATTGTTCATCACAGACTTCTTGTAATAGATCATTTCCCATTAGACATTACTACTTGGAATATTTGGATGATGTTGAATAAATCGTTACAAGTCTTTGTGTTTATCAATAAACCGTTTTTTAAAAAACTCATCTGGACTTGATAGTAAATTATCTCAAAATGCATCACAGTAAAGAGCCCCACCTAGCCTCCAAGCAGCTTTTATGAATAGCAGCCAAAACATTTTGCTGCACTTCAGCCTCAAAGATTAAAATAAAGTATCTTTGCTACCATGGTGACAGTTGCAGATAAATAAAATTAGAAAGGAACTAAGGAAAAGGATAGTTTACCTGCTGTGAAGAGCTGTTTGTTCTGTGAGGGTGGACTTGCTTTGGAGATGTGTCCACAGTTGGAAAAGGAAAATGGAGTATATTTTGGCTGACGGTATGTAGGACACATCAGCAACAGCTGCAGGAAGCAACTCAGCGGCAACTTGTATGGATTAAAGCATCTCAGAATGCTGCATATCCACCAAAGAAATGGAAAATTAGTAAAGAGAAACAAAGCAGCTTAAAACCATGTTATGGCCTTGGTTCAGATGGTGAGGATAACTGCAAGCTCTCAATAGTACACGCATTTCTTAACCCAGGTAGCAGTCTGTCATTTTGCACAGCAGGACTAATAAACAAGCTTAATCTTCAGGGAAGAAGATCAAGGAATCTATTGAGAACTATGGGTCAATGGAAAGTCATCAAAGACAGAATTGTTTCAGGCTTCGAGGTCACTGGACTGAACAGCAGAGATTTTTGTGATCTCCCGCAATATACAAACAAAAGACTATGTCTGCACACAGAGGAAATATCCCACATCAAAAAGATATTGATCAGTGGTCTCATCTGATCTGAGGAATGTTCATCTACCTGTAATTGGCTCTGATATAGAGATGCTGATTGGCTCAGATGTACCAAAGGCTCAGGAACCATTAGATGTAATATAGAGTGTGGGTGATGGACCTTACACTGTCAAAATCATGCTTGGTTAGACAATTAATGGACCATTAGGAGGAAATATTGATATCGCTCAGGAGCAGTGACAAGTCTCAACAGGATATTAGTTGAGAAACTTGAGGAGCTGTGGGAACGGCCATCCAGGGCTGACTTTCCTGAGTGCCTCAATAACAACCAAAGGCATTCAAAAGAAGACAAACAGTTCTTGGATTTGGTCTCAAAATATTCCAAACTAGCCAATGGTCATTATTGCATTGGATTACCTTTAAAGGAAGGAGAAATATGCACATGTGAGACAGAGAGAACAAAAGAAAAGGCAGAAAATAGTTGCTCCTTTTGTTTACGTTGAGATTCATTCAGATTCTTCTGTTGAGCCTCTGTTCAGAGCACATGTTAAGAAAAGTCAACACTGCAGCAAAAGACTAAACAAGAAAGCTAACTCTGGGGAAAAAAGGAAACCGATCGATATGAAAATAATGCTGCAAATACTCTTGGAAATTATTCCTGCAAAACTAAATCTGAGGCAGGACTAAAACAAATGACCGAAAACAAATCTGAAAGTAGCTTCTGTAGCCCAGAGGCTACAGTAGACAAGGTCAATGATAATCTCACAGCATGCTGCATAACTGGTCCAACTACATTCAGTGAACAAAAATGTTGAAAAATATCTCAGAAATATTAATCACAAAACCAGTCACCAGAAAGTTTTAACTTTGTACTTAGAAACAAAACTTATTTTCAGAAAAATGGGAATGAATCTAATGATTCTTCAGTTTTGAAAGTGCCCAAGAGAAAAGGCCAAAGGGTGGTTGACAAGAATGGAGATTTAATTGTAGATAAAATTTGCAGGACCAGAGAGCAGAAAAAAAGAATGACTTCAGTTCTTGAGGAAAGGGATTCAGGCTTATCAAGATGCATACAGTTGGAGAATGAGATTCATCTTCTGAAGGATAATAAGTCATTGGTTAATTACACAAGACAGCTGACTATAGAAAACAGTCAAAAATGCATCTTGAAAACCCAACTAATAACGATACAGAAGATCTATTGCATTTCAGCAATACAAGTAGCAAGATGAAGAAGTTTACTACAGCAGGGCTGAAAGCAGAAGTACCAATACATCACATGATCCTTTCACTCCAGGTCAAGTTACCAACTTCTCAGAAAATAATTGAATGCAGAGAGAGAATCTAATGAAACACTTCAAAATAAACTTATCAGAAAAATGAGACTGAATTTGAAGTTGCAAAACTGGATCTGGAATTGCAGGAAAAGGCAATAGAAACCAGAGTGGCTGAGAAACCACATGACCATATAAAAACAATTACAGTATGGAAACAGGCCTTCTCAGCCCCTCTAGTCAGTACTGATTTAAGTAATCTCCTCTAGTCCCATTTACCTGCTCCCTGTCCATAATCCTCTAATTCCCTCACATCCATGCACTCATCCAACCTTCTCCTAAATGACAAAATTGACCCTGCTGCAACCACCTCTTCCAGAAGGTCATTCCACTCAGCCATCACTGTGAAGAAGCTCCCTCTCATGTTACTTCTAAACTTTTGCACCCCTAACCCTTAACATGACCCCCTTGTTCCAATTTCACTTAACCTCAAGGGGAAGAGACTATTCACATCTACTCTATCTATCCCCCTCAATTTTAAATACCTCTATCAAATCCCCCCTCAACCTTCTACACTCCAATGAAGGAAGACCCATTCTATTCAACCTTTTTGTATTCTACATACTGCAATCCATGATTTATAAAGGCCAGCATACCAAAAGCCGCCTTTACCACTATCCACATGCGATTCCACTTTCAAAGAACAATGAACTGCTATTCAAAGATCTCTGTTCCTCTGCATTCCTCAATGCCCTCCCCTTGACCAGATATGTCCTGTTTTATTATTCTTCCCAAAATGAGGCACTTCACACTTATCTACATTAAACTCCATCTGCCATCTTTCAGCCCACTCCTCTAAGCCATCCAAATCCTTCTGCAGTCCCTGAAAACTATCTTCACTATCCACAACTCCCCCTATTTTTGTATCGTCCACATACTTGCTAACCCGATTTACCACTCCATCATCCAAATCATTAATTTAAATGACAAACAAGGGACCCAACACCCATCCCTGAGGCACACCGCTCGTCACTAGCTTCCATCCTAATAGACAGTTATCCATCACCACCACTCTCTCACATCTACCTTCTAGCCACCGTTAAACCCATCTGACTATCTCAACATTAATACTTAGTGCCTGAACCATCCTTTCCAACCTTCTGTGGAACCTTATTGAAATCCATCTAGACTACATCTACTGCTCTACCCTCATCAACCTTCCTAGTCAGGTCCTCAAAAAATTAAACAAGATTTGTCAAACATGACCTTCCCTGCAAAAACCCATGTTGGGTGTCCCTGAGCAGTCCCTGCCCCTCTAGGTACTTATACATATTATCTCTAAAATGCTTTCCATTAGTTTACCAACAACCAACATCAAATTCACTGGCCTATAATTGCTGGGCCTGCACCTGGAGCCCTTTTTAAACAGAGGAACCATGTTTGCAACACACCAATCCTGCGGCACCATGTCCCCTTCCAGTAATTGCTGAAAAATAACTGTCAGAGGCTCTGCTATTTCCTCCCTGACTTCCCTCAAGGTCCTGGGGAAAATCCCATCAGGACGTGGAGACTTATCCACCTTTACAAGCCTCCAACTATATCACAGACTATAAATCATCTGGTATTGCACCTCCTTCTAGTCATGACTCCCCAAAATTCTGAGGAGTTTAACTATTTTTATGCTTGCTTTGACCGAGAGAATAAGGAGGTCACTTTCAAGGTGGATCTTTCACCTGATGAAATTCCTCTCTCACTCGCCATTATTGATGTATGGGCCAACCTGAATAGGGGGAATGTACAGAAGGCAGCTGGTCAGGATGGCATACGTGGCTGTGTGCTAAGAGCCGGTGCAAAATAGTTGGCCAGGTATTTTACAGATATTTTCAATCTGTCCCTAGCCCAGGCAGTTGTTCCAACAAGCTTTAAGAATACTACCATCATACCTGTGCCAAAGCACTCTACTGTTAGGAGTCAAAATAACTACTGTCCAATTGCACTCACCACCATCATTGCAAAGTGTCTTGAGAGGTTGGTCTTTTCTCATCTGACATTCTGCCACTAGTGAGTGAGGAAACCAGTTTGGGAGGTCTCAAAGGCAAGGACTCTGGAACACTGGATTTTGTTTACAGAAGCCAAGTGTGAGAAATGCCCACACATACATGCATGCATGAGCACTTTACAACAGTCAGGGGAAAGGAATAGCAGCACTGAAACAAGCGTACAATTAATAACAAACGAGGGGAAAATAGCATGGGAACAATCTAGACATAAACATACACACATACAACAAACTAGGTACATTACAATAATCAAGGAAAAAAATCACTACTATACCCCACCACCTCGATTCAGTGCAGGCATGCCTCTATGCTTCAAGGGACACTAATTAAATGTTCCAAACCCTTTTAAACAGTGCATATCTTACCAACAGTTTCTCCAGCACCCTTCCACATTTCTAGACCTGGAGTGAAGCAGGTTAGTCTCAAGCTGGTAAAGAGGGAGAGTAAAGAACTCATGACACCTTTATAGTGCTGGAGGGTCCCACCCAGGCAATTTACATGGAGCCAATGGCAAGGTGTGCACTAATGAGTGGGCAGGACCAAACCTTGATTGGCAGCTTGTGTGTCTTCTGACTAGATTGGGGACAGTGCAGTCATGTGACAGCCACAACCCTTCCCAACACACATACTAACAGGTCAACCAAGGTTGTCATTTCAACAGTGCTTCACTCTGCTTTGACTCATTTGGACAGCTCTAACTATGTTAGAGTACCAATACATTGACTATAGCTCAGCTTTCAACACTGTTGTTCCCTCTAAGCTGATAAACAAACTTCGCCCATCCCTTTGTAATTAATTTTTGGACTTCCTAACTAACAGACACCAATCTGTTAAGTGGGCAACGTTTTCTCTTCCTTTCTTACCTTGAATACCGGCATTCCCCAGGGTAGTGTGTTGATTCCCCTTTTTTATTCCTTCTTTACCTCTGACTGCGTTCCTATGTATAGTACAAATTTAATAATCAAGTTCGCAGACGACACCACGGTGCTAGGCCTGGTTAAAGGGGATGATGAAATGGTCTATAGGGTTGAGGTTCAGCAGCAGGCCTTGTGGAGCGCTGATAACAACTTGACACTCAACACTCAAAGACCAAGGAGATCATTGTAGACTTCAGGTGTGCCAGAAGCCACACTCACATCTTGATTTACATCACTGGAGTAGTGGTGGAGCATTTACTGAGCTTTAAATTCTTGACATCCATCTCTCTGAAGATCTCACTTGGTCCTTGAACTCTTCAATTCTGATTAAAAAGGCATAAAGGCATCTTTATTTTTAAAGGAGAACGAGGAAGATCCACCTCTGTCCCAGGATACTGTTGGATTTCAATTGCGAGCATGCTAACATATGGCATTTTGGTGTGGTACGGGAATTGTATTGCATAAGATCGCAAGGCACTCCAACGGATAGTGAAAACTCCCCAACGGATTATTGGAATCCAATTGCCTACCATAGAAAACATCTACAGGGAATGATGTCTGGGCAGGGGGAGAAACATCATCAAAGATGCAACACACAGAAATCATAGACTATTTGCTCTTCTCCCATCAGGCAGCACTACCGAAGCCTTCGATCGCATACCAGTAAGCTCTAGAAGAGCATTTTTAAGAAGCTGTTACTATGTTGAACACTGAATCACGGCACGGGGTGTCCTCCACTCATATTGGAACATCAGTCCTTTTTAACAGTTGGTTGTAGAATAGTGTTGGTGTGGGTTTTAATTGCACGTTTTATTGTAATATATTTGCAGCACTCTTTTTTAACTTCAATCGATGCTGATTGTTTCTCATTGGCTGGTTTACTGGTACAATGACAATAAAATGAATCATCGTCATCAAGTCCAACATTAGTCGTAGTCACAACATTTTGCTACAATTTTCCTCATTACAACTTCCAGAGAATTTTAAAATAAAAATAAAAAATTGCTGGAAATACTCATCAGGTCAAACTGCATTCATGAGGCTAACACTTCATCGAAACCTTTTCCTCTGACAAAAGGATCTTCAACCTGAAACATTTTAGCACCATTGCCCTTTCTGCAGATGCTGCCTGACCAACTGAGTGTTTCCAGATGTTCCTGTTTCTTATTTCAGATTTCTAGCATCTGCAGGATTTTGTACTCCAGAGAACTTTATTTTGCATCCCATTTGTAGCATTTGATCTGAAACTGCAGACTTTATGGAGAGTTTTCATTGCATTGAGCAACCTCCCAGCTGCCAAAGCACTTCCAAACTTTTTACTCCAATACATGCCTGTTATTATCAAAAGCAAAATCCTCTTGAGGTCATTTTAAAACTGCAGCTTCTCTCCTTTAACTAGACCACCAGAGCCCAGGATGACAGAGGATGAAAATGTTGCCTGCAGACTGTCCAGCCCCTGGGCACTCACTCACATTCCATCTCCAAAGGCAGAAGGAGTGCATTTAGTCAAATGCTTGAGAGACTTCTGTTTATTTTTGTAATGTAAAATACGTTCATTTCCTGCCTCATCTCCCTTATAAACCAAGATGTAAAATGCTTGCATGGCACACAGCTTCAAGGGGAATGCTTAGAATGTGGAAGCCAGATATGGTCATGTTTCCAAAACATATATCTTGACCCTTTACACATGGCTGATTATACTTCACAGGAACTAAAGGAGTTCTTTTAATGCAGCCATGTTCTTTGGCTCTGCGCCCAGGATGTCACATTTATTCCGTGGCCAAGGTGTGGGCCCATCTCAGAGAGATATCAAGGGTAGCTCGTCAAAAATAGGCCAGGCTGAGGTGGTGTCCCCTCTCCTAAACGGCATTCCTGACACACTGGGTAGGAATTACAAAACATTTTATTTTGTTCCATCAGCCACTATTGATGTTTAAAAAAAAAGGAAATCAAGTTTGTACATTGTGCATACAAGTGAGTGTGTGCGGGTGTGTGAGATGGGATCATTTAGGAAGTGCAGACTTTTGTCAGCTCCAATATAAAAACATAATTTCAGCAGGTTTGCTTTGGACCAATGTAGCAGCCAGCAGCAAGATCCATCCCCGGGGAAGCGTGTCATCAGGAGGCAGCAGCAACTGAATCCATTTTCATTTCTCTGTATGTAAGAAAATATATTATGTAGGATGCAGCGCAAGATAGGTGGGATACCTCCAGCCCTTCACTGGGGCTCCCTTCCATCAGTCATATCTGGTCCATCTCTCCTCTCAGCTTTGCTTATTGGACAGGGGACTTTGTTCCCAATGGCAACCTCCATCATGGGCTCCACATCACTGACACTAAGCAGCTGACAGCTACAGTCTGTGTAACCCAGAAGCCTGGGGAATGGGGCCAAAGTCAGCCCTGACACATACCTGTTGTCTCTGCACTTTGCCTCTTGGATCAATGTTGGAGGATTGGAACAGCTCCCAGTCATCGCCATTGTTTTATTTTTCCCCTTCTCTATCCACATAAACCCTGCCCAGGCCTGGGGTCCCTTTAAAACATCCAAAGCATTCCAATGGAATTGACTGGCATCACTTTCCATGAAGCAAATCATAAAGCTGACTCCTTTTCCAAATAAAGGCAAATTTGTCGTAGAGCTGCTTCATTTTCAGGAGTGGGATGACGAAGCCAGTGAAACCTTTCTCTCAGCAGCCTGCATGAAAGCATAATCTATGCTGAAGTTCCTGAGGAGACTGTCTTCTGAAAATTAAATATATCTGGAATAAAATTACTTAGAAGTGGTTTTCAGAAGTCGTATGTACTGTTGAGGTAATAGTGATCAAAGGGAAGTGGAAAAAGGCTGCACAGAGTTTTTGGCATAATTTAAACCATACATTTAAAACATGACATCCAATCGAAGCCTCAGCAGTTTCCTTGGAGCTACACAACACTGATCCTCCTGGCACTTAGCCTGTGTGTCTGGACAAAATCACATCATTAAGTAACGTAAACCAGTTTGGTCTATTTTCCTGACTGGGAAAACCAAGAATGCCATTCCAGAGAGTATCATTTAAATGTTCCATGTTAATTGAAGATGACAAAACCTTCATGGTTGGTGGCCAGAATCCTTTTTCCATGGTTTGGTCGGAGCCATTGATTCGTGCAACAACATTTATTTGTCCCAATTAGCTCAACAGCAACCGAAAAAGACAACGATGAATTCAGACTGGGGACACATGAGAGACGGCAGATGCTGGAATCCAGACCAAAGAAACAAGCTGCTGGATGAATTCAGTGGGTCAACCAGCATCAGTGGGAGCAAAGAAATGGTTAATATTTCAGGCTGGAACCCTTCATCGAGACTGAACCATCGACCAATTTTTGATGTTTGGGCGAGGTTGCATAAAATCAGTGAAAAATTCCATCCTACACACAGCATCTTTCAGCTGCTCTCATGGGGTAAGAGATACAGGAAGATCAGAGCCAGCACCTCCAGGCTGAGGAACAGCTTCTTCTGACGGGTGTGAGAATACAGAACGACCAAAAGAACTGCTCACACTAATCATTTGAGGCTCTCATATTCACGAAACAATATTTATTTATTTACTTGTATAATAAATAAAAAAATACTGCATATGTATTGTTATGTCTGGTTGTATATCTGTGTGTTTTGCTCTGAGGACTGGAGAACACTATTTTTTTGAGTTGTACAATCAGATGACAATAAACGTGACTTGGCTTCTTACACTGGAACAAACATCAGTTGCATGAATATATAAACCTTAAATCATTTATTTGTATAGATTAAATACTTATCCTGAATATGTATTGTTTGTCTGTTTGCATGTTATGTTTTGCACCAATGACCATAAAATGTTGTTTTGTCGGGTTGGACTTGAGGTAAGGGATCCATTATTGTCACATAATACTACATTTAGAATGTAACATACATGAAATTCTTTAACTTTAACTACTTTAACTTTAAATTCTTTAACTACCGTAAGGAAGACACAGAGTTGCTACTTTGTCCAGCGCCCCTCACAGAAGTGAGGCCCCAGCAAGGAATCAACTCACAACCCTTGGTTTACAAGACCACTGAGCTATAAGAGCACCTCACTTGATTTGACTTTTCTAGAAATTCAACTCACCTTTGGAAAGCAAATATCTTACTATTTGTTTTGTGAGATTATAGCCTGGGTGGTGGACGTCCTTGGTGTTAAGACACCATCCCTTTTAGATGTCCATGATAGAGTGAAGACTGGTGCCTGCAATGTTGCTGGCCAAGTTAACAACTCTCTGGAGGTTCATTGTGTCCTGTGCATTGGCGCCTCCATAAATAAATAAAGCCTAACACAGCAAATGCATGCATATTGTCATGCAGCATGGAAAAAATACCTCTGGCCCAACCTGCCCACGCCATTCAAAATGTCCCACCCATATTAGTTCTGCCTGTCTGTGTTTGGTCCAGATAATTCTGAACCTTTCCTATCCATGTATCCATCCAAATTTTCTCTAGAAATTTGCACTGCTACCTGTCTCAACCACCTCCATTAGGAGGAGATATGAAATACAATCACATTCACCATTACATATAGGCACAGCTCATGACATTTCTGAGTGTCTGCTCAATAAAATGCACTTCTCCCTCACTGCAACATCTTCAAGTGGCCTGGAGTTATTGTTCCTTATTTAAATTCTTGGTAATGGTTCAGAGAGAGAGACTAGCAACAACATGGAATAACCTGCCAAAACTCCTGCAGAGAGAAACCCTTGAAAAAAAAGGCTCGTGTTATTTCACACTTGAAGGAATAAATGTAAAGACTCTGGGTAAAATAAGGACAGCCAGATGTAAATTTGTTTCACAAAAACACCTCCTTTTGAAGCCACAGAGCTGAAAGCACAAGGACTTTTCTCTACACCATTTTAAACCAACACCTTATTTTAATGGCTGTGCTTTTTTTTTGTATTTTATTCCTCCTGATATAAAAATTTGATGGGATGTTTTGCTCAGGGCAGAATTTTGTCTTGGGTTTTATAGATCTCATTTGCTTTATTGACTAGATAGCAGAAGGTTGCATGAATGTGCTCATTGCATATATGGATAATGTTGCACACCTCCTCCTAGCAGGATACCAGTGTCATGTGGAATATCAGCAAACAAACTGGTCCATGAACCTCCAGAAATGTGACAAGGTGATTCATCTCCTAAAAGTCAGACCCATTATCACCTGATTTTGTACCTAATCGCTCTTCAGATCCTTGCTGGTGGAACTAAGGACAGAGTCATTCCAGAAAGCCACCTGGGATGATTAGGATTTTGGCTCACTTTCTTCTTGAAGAAGTTCTCAATTGCAATTAAAGAGGCAATATAAAAAGACTAGTAATTTATGGTTAAATTGGCTACTTTATACTGAATATAACTCCATTATCAAAGGTTATTTTTCATTCATGGGCATGGTGTTTCAGGTGAACATGGAGCAACTCAGCAGTGTGTGATATATTACTCTTCACACGGCAATTCAATGCCAAAAAAAAATACATCTGGTCATAAATGATTAATATTGGATGAGATGCAGGCATAATATCTTGGATTTCACTTGATTTAACTCTTGGGAGAGGCCGATCGAAATTTCAATATTCCTTCCCTTGCCAGGGATAAAGATCTATCACAAGAAAGTAAGACCTGTTTGTAGTCAATTTATTGGATAATTACATTAGCAATTATACTCTTTGACATATGATGGAATGCAAATATTACCAAACTCATTCTATGGATGACAAAACCTAGAAGATGATGGGCAGAATAAGGGTAATCTTTGTCTGTTGAAGGAATATCGGTCACCGTCGCGTAAAAACAGAGAAACAGATTTCTAGGCATGATGTCTTTGTAGGCCCATTAAAGTTTGGATGCCAATATGAGGATGTTTATGCCAATCTGGAGCAAAGAAGCAAACAGCTGCAGGATCCCTGTGGGTCAACAGCATCTGTGGAGGCAGAAGGATGGTTGAGGTTTCAGGACATAAACTGCCTCACACCCTGATGCAGGGACATGACCTGAGGTATCATCTGCCCCTTTGCCTTGACAGATCCTGCTCGAATCACCTAGTTCCCCAGTAGACAATGAATTGCTGAAGGAACTCAGCAGGTTCAGGCAGCATCAATGGGTAGCAATGGCCAGTCAACCTTTCAGGTTTGATTTCTTTATGGTTCTGCTCAAGAGTCCGGCATCAATAGCTTTTGTGTTCCTCTATAGTTCCTCCAGATGCTCTGATTTTGCTCCAGATGCCAGCATCTACAGGGTCTGTTGCATCTCATTATGGAAAGCTAATCTGCCTAAATATATCTAGTGCCTGGACAACTCCATTCAGGAAATGTGGCCCACAGAAAAAAACAGCTTTATTAAAAAAATGACTGACTTTGAAGACACAGGACTGAAGCTTATTGCAGAGCCAAAAATAGCTCTTTTGCTCCTACACACTCCCATCACTCTCTCCTAAGGACCCCCAGAGCTTTCTGACTAAATTCTTTGCTCTTATCACATCATCCTCTCCGAAACCTACCCCTCACCACCCCAATGGACTAATGCTTCTAGCATTGTTAGTGGCCAAAATGCTATTTCCCCATTAAGCTGCCTAGACAGGTAAACCCAGGATCTGGGCAAGATGCAGCCAATATTACTTCTCACTGGAGTTTGGGTGTAGATTTGTAGGAGTTTCAAGCTGTAACATTTCAAGGAGATGCTGCATAAATCCATCCTGCATATAGTCTTCTGATGGCATGAGATGATTTCTTGTGCGTCTGCAGTGCTCACACTGTTGATAGCTGTATATACAGCTGAAGGAAGAACAGGCATCAGAATAACATTCCCTCTGTCTCACATCATGTTATCCTGAAGTGGGTGTATTTGATTCAAATAGAATTCCAGGCAACCTTACAATTGTTGCACACCAAACTATTTTCCCTCTTTCTGTTTAAAAAAACCCTTCCTCATGTCATAGTTCGAAAAAATAATAGCACTTTCAAATAAAGAAATCCTCTGATAGCCATAATATGATTTGTTTCATCATTCATTGCTCTATTCTGATATGATTTATACCCATATTTTTTTTGCAGTTGAGAGTTGGGTCTGGAGTCACATACAGGAAATGCCAACATAAGATTTCCTCCCCTAAACTGGGTGGGTATTCATGATTATTTTGCTTTATCATGGTCATCATTATTAATGCTAGCTTTTACTCCAGATGTTATTCAGTGAGTTGAGCTTTACCACACTGGGATTCACACAACATATCATGATTAACTGTCCAGGCCTGCGGGTATAATTCCAGTAACTTAAATGTCCAGGCCTGCGGGTATAACTCCAGTAACTTAAATGTCCAGGCCTGCGGGTATAACTCCAGTAACTTTAAACAATACTAGCAGGTTAACATTAGCAAGAGATTTTGTCATTTGTCTTCGTTGTTTCAATTCCTCAACAGTTAACGAGAGGGGCTCAGTGATTAAATGCCAGGCAGTGTGGATGTAGCAGGGTGTGATGACCCAGTGTGCATCCGTTTGATGTGATAGTGTATCTGTGTTATTGGAGGGAGGTCACTGAGCCTGCGCCACATAATTATGTACAGACGTGTGTGAGTTTTTACAAGATCATAAACAGGCCCGGATGAGGTTATGCAAATAGAAAACTAATTTGGATGCAGAGATGACAGTAATCCCAGGGATCTATTTATTTGCAGGGATATTGAATGTTATGACCTTATGTTTGTATAGAGCATGTTTACAGATTCATTTATTTGGATTATACCCATTACAAAAGACTTTGTTCAGCAATCTGCAATGTTGTGCAAGCAGCAGGCACTGAAGTTACATCATGGGGTACAGACTGGAGAAGTTTTACACATTCCATTCCAAAGATTCAGGTTCATCATCAGTGGATATAATCATGAAATCTCTGCACAAATGACTTGGAAGTTTAGCATAAATCTACATCTTTACTTCATTAACTAATCTTTTCTCCCAATTACATCACCAGTAAGCAGATCATATTTTGAAACAGCAGGAACAAACAGTAGAACATAAACCATAGAACATGAAAGAACACCATCAATGGAGGTGAAGAACTCCAAAGTGACTTAATACTTATGATCTCATCCAAAAGTAACTTGGAATTTCCTATTTTTTGAAAAAAACAAAGTATATCACCAGCTTTTATATGGAGTCAAAGAAAGTTTGGCAATTGGATTTCAGAATCATTTTACTTCTTCAGAATAAAAATTTACAAAGATAAGGCTCCTTGCTCATTACCCTGTGATATTCTATACCTTGGTTATACAATAGCCATTGAGAGGTAGAAGATGGATCATGTAAAGATGTAAAAGGCATAAGGACTCGCAGAGAGAGAATTTAATTTTATAAATCTTGACTGGGACTTCCTAAGTTCCAGAGGCTTAGATGAGCAGAATTAATTGGTGCATCCAAAAGGGTTTCTTGAAGAAACATGTAGTAGATACAATAGTAGCATTTAAGAGGCTTCTCGATAGACACGGATGTGCATGTATCATATGCTGTGCTGTACTGTTTTATGGTGGCAGCAGATATTTTGTTTAATTTGGTATCATTCCTGGTGCAGATATTGTGCACTGAAGGCTCTCTCCTTATGCTGTATTTTCTATTTTCTATAATATGAGGTATGAATTTACCTAGAAAGATTTGTTTATTTAACTATGAGAAACAGATTGCATAAGAGTTAATACCTGTCCCTTTTCCATTCAGCTAGATGCCAAAATGTCTAATTTGAACAAGAACAGGTTCGTATTAACAAAGTATTACCATCACCCCAGTTTCAGAATGACATTTACGTAGGGCTGCAAAATATGTATTTTAAAATTAATATATGCTCAATAGGAATAGCTTTTGTAAAAGAAAGGTAACTTTATTTTGACAATATGCTTATTGATTTGCACAGCTGTAAATTTGTTCAAAGAAATAAAGTGACAGTAAATTTCAGTTTTCATCCATCATCCTCGTTATAAAAGAAAAGTACACACAGAATATATGACTTCTCTACAATGATGGTTATACTGCACATTCTGGCATGGTTTGACTAAGAAACGTTCACATCCTTTGAACAAATGTGTATGAAGAGTGGAACTGCCACAAACTTCTATATTGGAGAAAACATATTGTTTTGTTCAGTCTGTAAGAAACAGCAGGTAGGTCACCCTGGAGCCCATCAACGAGATAGTTCCCCGTAACCTTCCACTCTCCGAGAGTCCAAAAAGCCATGTAACATTCAATGATTCAGCTTCTGTGACTCCGTGGAATGGAGAATTCGAGATTGATGATGTTGAAAGGGAAGGTATTCCTCCAATCCCCTGTTTTAATGAAAGATAACTTGTTCTGAAGCCTAGCCATTTCACCTATTTCACCCAACTCTGCTGTGCCCTCTTAGATCCTTACAAATTGGAATGAAATCGTCTCTTCTCAGCTCCAATGACCACAGGCCTGACATGCTCAGATTTTCCTCATAAAACAAATTTTGATTGCAGAGACTGTTACTCTTATGTTTGACCTAAATGCATTGTTACGTGGAAGCAGGAAGAGCTTGTACTTCAGTGATGGTTCATTTGATGATTTATTTCCATGGGTGTCCTTTGTCATCACTCCTTTTCCAGCTGAGGCACATCTGAACATCATAAAGTTTCACATCTAACTTTTTGAAATCATGTGTAACTCATTCTCAACTCAAATCAAAACTGAAAGGTCAATGTGCTTCCATCTTCAGCTTGTCTGGATATCAGGTGAGGCAGAACAGGAAGTGTCAACCCAGGCTGGATATGTCCTGCTTGTGATGTGTTCAGAGTCAAATAGCCTGTCTAACACTGATCACCAGGGCATGATGGAGGATGAGGGAAGTTGGATCAATGAATAATGATCAATGAACTTTGTTTTTAACTCTCAATAAAACATTCATACATCACTTTGAAAGAAGAGAACCATCTGCAATATTTAAATTTAGAACACCCCCACAACCGTGGAACTCTCGGAGAGTGGAAGGTTATGGGGAACTATCTCGTTGATGGGCTCCAGGGTGACCTACCTGCTGTTTCTTACAGACTGAACAAAACAATATGTTTTCTCCAATATAGAAGTTTGTGGCAGTTCCACTCTTCATACACATTTTTTCAAAGGATGTGAACGTTTCTTAGTCAAACCATGCCAGAATGTTTTAAGATCTCATTGTTGTTTGCCCTTGGTTGAAGAATCCAAGGTGTCATGTCTTCTGGTCTCGGGTGTCTCAGTAGGACCCTGCGGAGAAGCACTGAAAATGACGCTACCCTATTCCTCCCAGGTACACACCAGTTAACTAGGTTTAGCTTCAATGAGTTTAATTTGTGAACAGTTAGCTTTGCATTTGTAATTTCTCATTTTAAAAGTTTATGAGAAACTGAAAGCGGAGTTGTGTGGTGCTTGTTTTCTTAGTGACACAGGCTACTCTTAATGATATTTAAAACATGCTTTTGAAAACCAAATGCACCCAAAGAGCTTGATATTTAGTCTGAAGCTAATTGTTAGATAAATTAGTTTAAATTTGCAACTTTGGTTTTCTGGATTTGATTGAACCTGGGTTGAAACCCAAAGTGCTCCAAAGTCAACTTTGTAGACATATCTGAGAAGTTATTTGCATCTTTGCAGGAATTATTAGAATGATCTGCAGTTGATTTATCCCTGCTGTTATCTAAATATCTCAAGTTAGATCATATGAAGGAAAATCTGCAGGCCCATGTGAACAATGAACAACTCTCCAGTGAGGAAGCTGCTGGAGCTAGGTGTTGTTAATGCATTCTTCTGGGATGGTGCTTTCTAATGAACTCCCGAAGGTACACCTTGTTTATACTCAACACAATTGCCCATAATAATGGGAGCAGCAGCAATCATGCCCATGCTTAAATTCTATCATTGCTAAAAACACCAGCAAAGAGTAGGAAAGGAGCTCAGATGAGAATGATTATTGCGGAACGGATTGGGGGTGAGGGCAGCGGGGTTGGAGAATGGACAGAGTGGTGGAAAGCGGACAGGGGGTAGAGAATGGACAGAGGGTTAGAGGAGAATTAATGGGGGTGGAGAATGGACAGGAGGTGGAGAATTGATGGGGGCGGAGAATGGACAGGAGGTGGAGATTTGACGGGGGTGCAGAATGGACAGGGGGTGGAGAATTGATGGAGGTGGAGGATTAACAGGGGTGGGGAATTGATGGGGTTGGAGGATAGACAGGGGGTGGGGAATTGACGGGGCTGGAGAATGGACATGGGCTGGGGAATTGATGAAGGGTTGGCGAATGGACAGTGGGGGTGGAGAATGGACAGGGGGTAGAGAATGGACAGTGTGGAGAATGGACGGGGGTGGAAAATTAACAGGGGTGGAGAATGGATAGAGGGTGGAGAATGGATAGAGAGTGGAGAATGGACAAGGGGAGGGGAATGGAGGGGCTGGAAACTGGATGGAGTGGAGAATGGATAAAGTGGGTGGGGAATTGAGTGGGGGGGATGGGGAATGGAGGAGGATAGATAATGGATGGATGGATGGAGAAAGGACAGGGAGTGGAGAATGGACAGGGGGGGATGGATAGATGGAGGGTGGGGAATCTGCCATTGTCAGAAGTGTGTGTTTCAAACCATTCAACCAATGCATGAGGGTTCCCCAGACTAGTTTCGCTGGCACTACTGCAAATCACATCTTTTTTTTTGCACTTAATACAACTTTGAATATTTATCTCTCTTGTGATCTTCCTTATATCTTTTTCTGTGTCATGCATTTGCAGTCATTTACATTTTGACTATTGTAGCTGGTGTAAATTACCTACAGGGGCGGTGTGTGTGTGTGTGTGTGTGTGTGTGTGTGTGTGTGTGTGTGTGTGTGTGTGTGTGTGTGTGTGTGTGTGTGTGTGTGTGTGTGTGTGTGTGTGTGTGTGTGTGTGTGGCTGCAGCAAGTAAGAATTTTGGTGCATCTGTGCATTGTACCTATGTGCAGGACAATAAACTCAAAGTTAACACATTGAACATTAATCTAGCTTCTTGCTTCGAAAATCACTTCAGGCCCAAACATTGGGGTGGTGGTGCTGTAGCATATAACTAGTTAATAGTTTCAATCTCAATTTTTGCTTAAAGGGGAAATGCATGCAGATGATTGGATGCAGAATGTGGCTCTGGAAAGACTGCTTATTCATGCCTTTAAAGGAAAAAGGTTGCAATGGGGTTACTTGAGCCACAACTTATTTATACACTAAGCTTAAAAATATCAAACTTGTCAAACAATACACAAGACTGATGCATTGAAACCACACCTGAAGTGACACAAGGTCTACACATTGATAACTTAAAATAAATGTATTGTCAGCTGGTTTGAATATGTTTCTGGTCAACTTCCACCTTCTACCTCCCTCCTTCAGATATGTTCCTTTCCTCCTGTAAATAATGCCTGATTTACCAAATATTTTCAATATTTTTTTTCCTTATTTGCATCTGTACTTAATTAAGTTTCCAAGAAAAACCTTATTTGCTTCAACAGAAAGAGGGCCTCAGCTGGAGTTCAGGCTCACAGTGACTAATAATACAACATGATTTTATACTATGAATTCAAAGGCAAAGGGATTGTTTGCCCTTCATTCTCTGCTCTTTCAATCTTACTTTATTTTCTTTCTTTCAATTTGCCCAACATTTCTCTGCTTCCTCATTGTTACTTGCTTGGAACAACACGTCATTGCCTGGCAATCTGAACGACACGTCGAATTAAGATTTCATAATTTTTATAAGATTATCTAACAAACATATTCTGTCAAGCTCAAAGAGTGCATTTGATTTTTAGATGTCATTGCAGTTTGTCTTCATGGTGAACTTGAGGTATTTTTGGAAATGAAGATTTGTTGAGCTTGGTGCTCTCCCTCCACTGTTGATGCCTATCAGGAAACCAGCAGGAAACCACTTTGAACTTGCTCTGACATGATCATGTAAATTGTGAATAAACAGTTGGAAACCATGGTCTCCCAGCTCAGACTGCTTGCTGCCTCCACAAATGGAAATAGTTACTGTCTATTGAAAATCAGCTAAACAGCTGCAGTTTGAAGGCTTGCTTCTGTAAAATTTGCAACCTCGTCAATGTCTATTGAACTCATTGGCTGTAGTGGCTGTAAGTATAACATTGTTTAATTGGGAATCTATAAAGTAAATTAAATAAAAGTTAATTTTAGGGATAGCCTGTCAACAGAAATGAATTCCATGCTATTGGAATGTTTACCATGCAAGGGATTATTTTTGGCACACAGCACAGATTGAGTTCAGCAGAAACTGTTGGAGAAGTTTAAAGATAAACTCATCCTTGGGCTGATTATTGTCTGTGCTCTGTTATACAGGGAAACATGATTGACATATGAGATCAATGTCCGGGCCTATTGTCAATCAAGGAGTTGGAAGGCCAAATACCGGCTGGGAATTGTAACTTGGATTTCATACAGTGAATGCAGATTTCCTCCTGGCATTAATTTTTAATGGCAAGCACACAAGTCTCATTGCACAGAGATGCTTGATTTTCTGGCACAATAAGTCTTTTTTTAAAAATTTTATTATATGTTGCAAGCTGTATTTTCAGCTTTTTTTCCTCAAAATGCTCATCTGAAAAATCTAGGCAAAGCTTCCAGAGCACTGTAAATGCTTTGTGTTCAGCCTTCAGTCAAAACTATTGTTCATTTCTGATTGTTGTGCTATGAACTTCATAATCAGTATATTTCCTACTTATTTAACACAATTCTTATCTGAGATGTGGCTGATTATATTAAAAGCCAAGTGCTAATTAGAAAGCAGCAAAGTGGGCGTGCCTCTTCTCATGAGTAGAATATAAGTAAATATGTCTTACTGCAATTACATAGGGCCTTGGTGAGGTCTAAGTGTACACTCATACACTGGTTCCCGTGATGGTGGGTTTGCAGTATGAGCAGAAGTTGACAAGACTTTGCATTCTCTGTAAAAATGAGAAGAAAGCTCATTGAAACACACAACATTCTTGCTGGACTTGACAGGGAGGATGTTCTCCCTAGATGAAGAGCCCACTACCAGGTTCACAGCCTCAGAACAACATGTAGGCCATTTACATTGAAGATGAGAAGAAAGGTCTCCACGTGGAGTGTCATGACCGTTTGCAATTCTCGACTGTAGGGGCTCAATCATTGTTCATCTAAAGAGATGATAGATTTCTAGATCTGAAGGGAACTGAGGATAGTATACAGAAATAGTTTTGGGATGATAGGCCATGACCTTAACAAATGGTGCAGCAGGTTAGGAAGCCAGATGGCTGCCTCTCGCTGCTATTCATGTTCTAATGTTTGCCTAATTTCCAAGCAAAAGTTGCATCGCATCAGTGTATAATCAAGATGTGAATACAATACTTCTCAATAATATTTGATTTCTTTAAATA
Source organism: Narcine bancroftii (assembly GCF_036971445.1). NCBI lineage: Eukaryota > Metazoa > Chordata > Chondrichthyes > Torpediniformes > Narcinidae > Narcine > Narcine bancroftii. Next base: position 134,323,876 of record NC_091476.1, read on the forward strand.
ACTTGATTCTTGTGATAAATTATCTCCATTAACTCGTATTTCAATACATTTTATAAAACAAATTGATTGGACTAACTTAAATCCGATTAGTTGCAGAAAACCTTCTCAAGCTTTATTTGTAATTTGTTGATGACACATTTTGTGATAGGAACATCCAGATGCGGAAATCCATTGGCTAATGTTTCTGTGTCCTACAGAATGAGATTCTCTGTACGTTTAGGAATTGGTAAAAAGCTGTAAGAAATTGTTTCAATAACTTTTCAGAAAAAAAAGCTCATGCAAAAATACAGTCTTAGATTAGATGATAAAGCAGTGTCAGAGAAATCCCTGCCTCACAAAGGACAGTCCAGACAGGGATTGGGGAGTCTGGGATCAGAGAGGAGAGTCCAGTCTCGGATTGGGGATGAGAGAACCGTCAGGGATTGGAGTAGGGAGTTCTGTCTGGGATTGGAGTAGGGAGTTCTGTCTGGGATCAGAGAGGGGAATCCTGACTGGGATTTGGGAGGAGAGTTCAGTGTGGTATTGGGGAGGGGAGTTCTGTGTGGGATTGGGGAGGAGAGATTTAATTTCATTTTAAATTTAGACATATAGCACAGTAACAGGCCCTTTCATCCCACAAGCCTGTGCCACCCAGTTACACCCAATTTTCCTCTACAAACCCCGGTACAATTTGAAGGGTGGAAGGAAATTGGGGCCACTGGGGAAGAGCCACACAGACAGAGGGAGAACATACAAACTCCTTACAGACAGCATGGGATTCAAACCCCTGTCCTGATCACTGGTTCTATAATAGCATTGTGCTAACTGTGCCATGCCAATCTGACTAGGATTGGGGAGGAGATTCCTGTCTGAGATTGGGGAGAAGAGATCTGACTGGGATCAGAAAGGGGAGTCCTTTCTGGGATTGGGTGGGTTGAAGGTGGGGGTGGAGTCCTGTTTATGATCAAAGAAGGGTGTTCTTTCTGGGATTGGTGAGGGTAGTCCTGCCTAGGATCAGAAGAGAAACCCCACCTGGCTCCACCCTCCATCAACCCTCCCCCATCTTCACCTGGAACCAAACTCCTGCTTCACTCTGCCCCCTTACCTTTTCATATCTTCCCTTTATATTTACAGTCCTGATGCAGAGTCATGACCTGAAACAAAGACCATCCATTTGCCTCCACGGAAGTTGCCTGACCCGCTGAGTTACTGCAGCGGTTCATTCTTTCCTTCAGGTTCCAGCATCTGCTGTCCCTTGTGCCTCTCAGAGTTTGGACAGGAGAAGTTGAGAGAGAGAAAAGTGTCTGTGTTTGGACAGAAGAGTCAAATCCAAATTTGGAGAAGAGCATGCAATCCAGGCTCTTCTATTTCCTTGTACTCAATCAACCTTAATTCTTTAATTTAGAGATAGACCAATAGGCAATTCCAGCCTGTGCTGCCAAAATATACCAATGTGACCAATAATTCTGCTAACCCTGTATGTCTTTGTAACGTAGGAAGAAACTGGACACATGGTGGAAATGCACGTAGACACAGGGAGAATGTACAGACTACAGCGGATTCGAATCCAGATCAGTGTAGTGATGGTATCGCACTAACCCAGTCACCCATGATATTTGCTCTCATATACCTATCAATTCCCCTTTCATTCTTTTGTCTCTTACCTACACTTAGATGTAATTTACAGTGACTAGGTCCCAGCTTTGGGACTTGGAAGCACTTAGAGGAAACCTCTACATAGACAGTGCCGGAGGTCAGGATTGAACCAAGTTCTCTGGGGCAGCAGGACTCGGTGTTCCAGTTGTTTACTGTGGTAACATGCCATCAAGTGAAGAACAAGTGGAGTTCAGAGGACAAAATCCTGGCAGACCTTCATCATGGTAAAATCTATCTGCCCTCAAATAAGAGCGTGCAATTGAATTTAGTTGCAGGAAGGTTATGCTACAACTGATGATGCCATATCTGGAGTATTACATGCAGACCTGGTCTCCTTATTTGAGGAGGAATATACTGGCTTTGGAGGTGGTCCAGAGGAGGTTCACCAGGTTGATTCCAGAGATGAGGGGTTGAGCCTATGAGGAAAGATTATCTGGGACTCTACTTGCTGAAATTTAGACAAATGAGAGGGGATCTTGAAGAAATCTATAAAATCATTTAAGGCGTAGATAAGATAGAGATAGGTATATTGTTTCCATTGGTGGGAAGACTAGAGCTAGGGGACATAGCCTCATGATTCATGATAATAGATGGAGATGAGGAGGGACTGCTTTTCCCAGAGGTGGTGAATCTGAGGAATTGAAGTAGTGGAGGCTACCTCAGAAAATTTATTTAAGACAAGGTTAGATAGATTTTTACAAAATAGGGAATTAAAGGATATGGGAAAAAGACAGGCAGGTGGAGATGACCATATCATCAAATCAGCCATGATCTCATTAAATGGTGGAGCAGGCTCGATAATCCAAGTCGCCTAATTCTGCTTCTATTTCTTATATTCATTCTGGTTCGAGAGAGAACTGTGGCCAACCTTTTGTCACCAAGCTCACTCCTAACAAAACCAGTGAACAAACACTCCCAGCCCCACAGTGAAAGTGAGCAATGTGATTTAATTTTTCTATCAGCGTTAATTATCCTGTAAATTCTGTACATGTTAACATTGTGCAATAAGAAAACTAATTGCTCTGATCCACTGTGGTGTCAGGTTAAAATAGTCAGCCTCACAAAATTCAACATCCACCAGAATTATCAATAAAAGAATTACATAAGAAATTGAAGGAATATGGAGAAATATCGGGGTACGAGATCAACGCAAATAAAAGTGAAGCGATGCCAATGAATAATGCGGATTTCACAAAATTTAAGAAAGAAGCACCATTTAAATGGCAAACACAAGCAACCCGATACCTAGGTATTAGACTAGATAATAATCTAGGCCATCTATACAAATTAAATTATCAGCCATTAATGAAGATTACAAGATGACTTAGAACATTGGAAAGATTACCACTAATACTGATAGGAAGGGTAAATTGTATTAAAATGAATATCTTCCCAAGGATACAATACCTATTTCAATTGTTACCAATTCCCTTAATAGAGAAATTCTTCAATGAGCTAAAGAAAATAATAAGGAAATTCTTATGGAAAGGGGGGAAACTGAGGATAGCGCTAGATAAATTAACAGAATGGTACAAACAAGGGGGCTTACAGCTACCAAACTTTAAGAATTATTATAGAGCAGCACAATTAACATATCTATCAGATTTTTATCAAACAAGGGAAAAACCAGATTGGACCAGGTTAGAGCTAGATAAAATAGGGGAGAAGGTACCAGAACATATATTTTATAAGTGGGATAAAAACTGGTGCAACATAGAAGTTCACCAGTACTGCACCATCTGCTCAACATTTGGAAGAAGATTCACATAGAAAGGAAAAAAACAAATTGCCAACTACCAAAATTATTATCGACACAAAATCAACTAATCCCTTTCACAATAGATAACCTTTCCTTTAGAGAATGGGAGAGAAAAGGGATCAAAAGAATAGAAAATTGTTTTTTTGGGAAATAATTTATTATCTTTTGAACAAATGAAGTGCAAATATGGTATAACTCACAGTACAATGTTTGCATACCACCAACTGAAAACCTACTTAAAGGACAAATTGGGAAGTAGGCTGAGGTTACCAGAAGGAAGCAGCTTTGAATGTGTGATTACATACACAATGATAATTAAAAGATTTATAACAAACATGTACATCAAGCTGCAAGAGCAAGAGAATGATGAAATAAGCTGTAAACCCAAACAAAAGTGGGAACAAGATCTAAACATAAAGATAAAAAATGAAAAATGGGAAAAGCTATGCTCCGGAACTAAGAGAAATACAATAAACACAAGGTTACGCATGATACAATATAATTGGTTACACAGGCTATATATCACACCCCAAAAGTTAAATAAATGGGACCCAACAGTATCAGATAGATATTTTCGCTGTAAGAAGGAAACGGGAACAACAGTACATGCAATTTGGGCATGTGAGAAAGTGGAAAAGTTTTGGGAAGATCTAAATCAGGTATTAAATAAAATCACAAAAAGCAACATACCAAAAAATCCAGAGATCTTTCTTCTAAGTAATATAAGAAGTAAAGAATTAGGCCTCAAATTGGATGAAGCACAAAAAAGGTTTATTATGATAGCCTTAGCTGCAGTAAAAAAAATGTATAATGTCAACCTGGAAATCAGAAGAGAGCCTGAGAGTACAGCAATGGTACATAGAAATGAATAAATTCCATTGGAAATAAATAACATAATTTAAAAAATAACGTCACAGTAGTCGAACAAATTTGGGAACCGTCCTTGGACCTCCACCCCCTAAAATGATAGAATGAGAAGAAGACGAAATGAACTGACCCAGTGTGTAACAGTAGATGACACAATTTCATTGTTTATTTTCATTGTGTGATGACATTGTTTAATGGGTTTATTGTATTGTACATGTTGAATGTTTAGTGGGTAGGGAGGGGGATGGGAAGGAGGGAGGGAAGGGAGGGGGGAAAAGGGGAGAAAATGACACTGTGTATATTCAAGAGGGAAATGTTTGTGTGTATTGTGGTGAATATGGTTCATCGTGTGAAAAATAAAAAAAATAAAAAAACAAAAGTCAACATCCTCCACCACATGTTCTATCAAGACAACAGTGTAGAACTGAGAGACCGATCTTCTATGTTCTTTGTAGATTTTATAAAAACACCTCAAATAGTTATATCATTTAATATAAATTATATATATGAATCCCTGAAGAAAATTGACCATATTAAGAAACCAACATGCAATTTAAAGTGACAATGCAAACAAACCAAATTGGAATGGAATTTAAACAAATTCTAATATACCCTCACATAAAGCACTACAATATAAAATTTATGGCTCCCACCTCATTAGTGTTGCACCTAGTCTATCACAGAGAGAGTCAAATAGTTTTACAGCGTGGAAAAAGGCCTTTCATCCCAACTTGGCCATGCTGACCAACTTGTTGCTCTCAGCAATTCCATTTGGTGTGTTTGGTCCAAATCCCTCAAACTCTTCCTATCAATGTCTCTGTCTAAATGACTTTTAAATGTTCTTCTTGAACCTGCCTCTACCACTTTCTCAAGTAAGTCATTCCATATACCCAGCAGTCTGTGTGACAAACATAATGTAACTCCAGAAACCTGATTAAATTTTATACACATGGAAGAAATAATACTACATTCTATCTATTTTATTACTTCTGTTATTTTTATAACTTTACTTAAGAAGTTACTTGTATGTTATATGTTCTGTGTCTACAATATCTTTAGAAGTTGTGTGGGCACTAGAAATTTATATGAAAGAACTTGTATAACATTGCAGACTAGTTAATGATCATGGATTAAATTTCACATCTGTTTGTTATTCACAGTATGCAGTCGAAGATGATTAATCAAATGGCGAATTGAAGACTTCACTATAAGTCTGAGATTCCTTACAAAATATTAAATACAAAGGCAAAGTTTCAAAGATTTGGATCAGGAAATATTTTAGATGGGTGAAATTTGTAGTTACTTAGGATTCTAGAAAATAAAATTTGTTGCTCATGTTTTGTGTACCAACTCCAGAAAATCTAATAACTGTGGAAAGAACATCAAACATTTTGTGGATGACAAATAAAAGTCTTGGCCTGTATCAAATCCCTTGCAAAGCTTCTACATGTTGGAATATCCAATATGTTAACTGTTTTATGCTTAAACATTAAGTAAGTTAAACATTTGGCTCACAGAAATGGAAAATGCTCCCTTCAAGAAAATAAAATCAATCCTTATAAGAATCTATTTTCACTGTGTTCATTTCTTTTTTTTGGCTATTTTGACATTGTACTCAGAGAAAGCAGTATGAATTAGTTAATTTAAAGCCAGTCGGAGGAAACATTTGCTCATGCACCAAATGACTTTCCATACATATGTTGGTATGGATAGCAGACAAATTTGGCTTTTCTGCTAAACAGGCCCGATTCTTGGACAATACTGCAATCAATCCAAATGTTGGATTAACAGATCAGCACTAGAATCAAGAGGGGCTCTTTGCATTTACTTGTATATGATTAACCATGCACTGTGACATTTTGTACTGAGTGCGCAATACATATTTTTAAAAGAAGGACACAATAATAAAGCAACTCCTGCTATTGTGGATGGTTGTTGCTAAGTCAGATCCACTTCTATTGTTCTGGGAAGAGAGGTGCATACTCATTGATAATTATCACTGAGTTCTGCCAAAGACCCATAGCAAATCAAAAACATAACAATTAAAAAAAATACAATGTTCAATTATATCAACGTCAACCAACTTCATTTAAAAATTCATATTGTATCAGTGACAAAGAGGTAGTTAATGAAAAGCTATGGAATGGGATCTGCTCAAACATGAAGTGCCATGGGAAACTTAGAACACAGAGCTGAATATGGTATCCAAATACACTTGACTGGGTGAAACAGGAGTTGATTACATTCATTGATCACAAACCCACTGCGCTACTGGAGACACTACAAGGGGAAGAGAAAATTCCATAATTTTTCAAGAATAGAGATATCTTCAGAAGCAGTCAGAAAATGGTGACATTGCTGTAGTTCATCTCAAAATTAACTTGGGGCACTGGGACATCCGGTGCAATTGGATATCTGATCTGTTGTACCTGCTGAACTTGATGACTATAAGATCATAAGATATCGGAGTGGAAGTAGGCTATTTGGCCCATCGAGTCTGATCCATTCTCCAGCTCAGCCCACTCCCATCCTTCTCCCCATAACCTTTGATACCTTGACTATTCTGATAGCTATCAATCTCTGCCTTAACTATATCCTCTCTTACAAGTGAATATTCTGAACAGACACTTGCTCATCTTAAAACAGAAAAGCAGAAAAGGGGGAGTCATTTGATCCAGACCAGTGGTTTTCAAACTGCCCCCCTAAACTCACATCCCACCTAAGCAATCCCTATGCCATGTGCTCTGTGATTAGTAAGGGATTGCTTAAGGTGGGATGTGAGTGGGAAGGGTAGATCCAATTGTTAATGAAATATTTTTGCTTGATAAAAATTGTCATTCGTCCATTTCCTTTGAAATTATAAAACCATGAACTTAACGAATCAATTATAATTCAATTTTAAAACAGTGGTTTCAAACTTTTTCTTTCCTCTCACATGCCACCTTAAGCAATCCTTTACTAATCACAGAACCCCTATGGCATAGGGATCGCTTAAGGTGGAATATGAGTTTAGGGGGCAGTTTGAAAACCACTGCTCTAGACTCTCACTGCCAAATAATCAGGAGATATTTAGTTTTGATCCTTGATGACCAATATTTATCAATATGCAAAACTGTCAAATAGTTCAACCATGTTTGGTTATTTCAGAGACTATGATATTGCAAATGGATCAGAAGTAGTTTCTCAAAGATTGATGATTGGTCTTGTGAGAGATGAGTAAAACTGATATAAAAATATGAAGATGAGGAAACTAATATAGATATATGGGTAAATGAATAAAGCCAGTATGAACAGGATAAGAAATGGATATTAGAATGTAGGAAGTAGAGTCAGTCTGAATAAGATAAGGGTCTTCTAGCCCTAGATAGAATTAGCAGGTTTTGCATATGTAATTAGTAAGCCCTAAGTATTAGCAAGTTCTACATATGAAGAGGTTGTAGCCCTGAGAGTTGGGAAGGTGTAAATTAGAACAAAGACAGGTTTGTTGGTTTGTGAATAAGGACAATGAGGATAATGACATGATGAGACACCGACAGGATACCCCCTGGTCCTCCAAGTTCACAGAAACAGCACTTAGGCAGGCAGGATTGCCTAATGCCAAACCTATCCAGGAGGCAGAAGAATGTAAGGGGGAGGGTATTCCTATACTGAAATAAACTGTATAAAAGTTGGGTGAGCCCCAGTGTATGTGTGTATTCCCAGGGTAAGGGGAAGCACCCAACTTTGCATTGTTGTAAAATAAATGTTCTTTGTTCTCAATTTTTGTCTCGAGCAATTTCTGTGAAGGTACTTCTGTTTCTAACAGTCTGCAAAAGATGACAGCATCCACTTACAATTAGCAATCTCACCACAGAAACGCCTGTCAACAACCATCACCTTTCGTTGATATTTAGTGGTATTCTTCTTTGGCTTGGCTTCGCGGACGAAGATTTATGGAGGGGGTAAAAGTCCACGTCAACTGCAGGCTCGTTTGTGGCTGACCAGTCCGATGCGGGACAGGCAGACACGGTTGCAGCGGCTGCAGGGGAAAATTGGTTGGTTGGGGTTGGGTGTTGGGTTTTTCCTCCTTTTCCTTTTGTCAGTGAGGTGGGCTCTGCGGTCTTCCTCAAAGGAGGTTGCTGCCCGCCAAATTGTGAGGCGCCAAGATGCACGGTTTGAGGCGATATCAGCCCACTGGCGGTGGTCAATGTGGCAGGCACCAAGAGATTTCTTTAGGCAGTCCTTGTACCTTTTCTTTGGTGCACCTCTGTCACGGTGGCCAGTGGAGAGCTCGCCATATAACACGATCTTGGGAAGGCAATGGTCCTCCATTCTGGAGACGTGACCCACCCAGCGCAGCTGGATCTTCAGCAGCGTGGACTCGGTGCTGTCGACCTCTGCCATCTCGAGTACTTCGACGTTAGGGATGAAAGCACTCCAATGGATGTTGAGGATGGAGCGGAGACAACGCTGGTGGAAGCGTTCTAGGAGCCGTAGGTGATGCACCAAGACACAAGAGAAACTTGTCCGTGAACTACTCTTTGCAGACAATGCCGCTTTAGTTGCCCATTCAGAGCCAGCTCTTCAGTGCTTGACGTCCTGCTTTGCGGAAACTGCCAAAATGTTTGGCCTGGAAGTCAGCCTGAAGAAAACTGAGGTCCTCCATCAGCCAGCTCCCCACCATGACTACCAGCCCCCCCACATCTCCATCGGGCACACAAAACTCAAAACGGTCAACCAGTTTACCTATCTCGGCTGCACCATTTCATCAGATGCAAGGATCGACAATGAGATAGACAACAGACTCGCCAAGGCAAATAGCGTCTTTGGAAGACTACACAAAAGAGTCTGGAAAAACACCCAACTGAAAAACCTCACAAAGATAAGCATATACAGAGCCGTTGTCATACCCACACTTAGTGGTATTACCATTACCAAAACCATCAACATTCTTGCAGGTGTCAGAAAAAGAATGGATCAGTGGTTTCTGTCTGTCAATCAACACAGGCATACCTCAAGGATGCATGCTTAGCCCACTGTTATACTTGGTCTTCACCCATGACTGTGGGCTAGGCAAATTTCAAATGGCATCAACAAATTTGCTGATGACCCCACAGTCGTTGACAGAATCACAGATGGCAATGAGGAAGCATACAGGAGGGAGATAGATCAGCTGATTGAGTGGTGCAACAATAACCTTGCACTCAATGTCAGCAAACCAGTCTAACTGGACTTAAGGAGGGTGAAATCAGGAGAGCACAAGTCAGTCCTCATTGAGGGATCAGCAGTGGGAAGCATTAAAACTTTAAATTCTTGTGTATCAACATCTCTGAAGATCTATCCTTAGACCTCCATGTCAATACACTCATAAAGAAATATTGCCACCTGCTCTTCTTCTTGAGGAGTTTGAAGAGATTTGATATTTCATCAAAAATTCTTGAAAATTTTGACAGGTGTACCATGGAGAGCATTCTGACTGGTTGCATCACTCTCTGGTATATGGAGATGCCAATGCACAGGACAGGAAGAGACAACAAAGAGTTGTGAACTTGACCAATGCCATCACGGACATCTTCATTCCATTAAGGAAAACTACAAGAGGCAGAGCCTGAAGGAAGCAGTCTCTGTCTTCAAGGAGCCTTACCACTCAGGTCATGCCCTCTTCTCACTGCTACCATAAGGAAGGAGGTACAGGAGCCTGAAGATGAATACCAAGAGGCACAAAAACAGCTTCTTCCCCTCCATCATCAGATTTCTGAATGGTTAATGAACCCAAACTCTACCTCATTTTCTCATATCTTTGAACTAATACATTGATTTATTTAAAAAAAAATTATGGCAGTATTTGCACCTTAAATGAACATTTCCACCTGTAATGCTGCCGCAAAACATAAATTCCGTGACATATTGATGACAATAGCTTCTGATTCTGATTTTTTCCACATGCTACCTGACCTGCTGAGTTTTTCCAGCACTTTCCATTTTTGACTCATCTGGACCAGCCACATTAATCTGTGACTAAACGGGCTGGTCAGCACTGTGAGTGATTCAGCTACTGATTTCCCGGAGACTTTCCATAATTCCCCAGCACAGTTCAGGAATATGAAGAAATATCATCACTCTCCTGCCTGGGTTCCATCCCAGCTGTGCTGAAGAGGTTGAAAAACCATTCAGATCAAAGGTCCCTGTTGAAGTGACTCCCATTTCTAAACATTCTCTCCACTGATATAGAGTGGCCACAGTGCCTGCCATCTATGAGTCTCACTCCAGATCCCCGTCTGCACCACTGCATCCAGTCTTTGTTTTGCCTTTATAGCAAAAGTTGATGTATATCATGCATATCCGATATTTTGTATTATTAACTTGAACATTGAAACCAAACCTGGCTATGTGCTCACCACCAAACTACAGCGTTGAAGGAAAACTTTGGCTCGACATATAAGAACTATTGATTCTCCTTTGGATGAGAAAATATTTGGTCAACTCCCATGGAATCCTTCAACTACTTCATTAAAATTGATCAACTTCTCTGCCTAAAAAAATAGGTCTATCCTGTTCATCTTTTGTGTACTTCCATATATCTCCATTAAATCTCTGATTGGCCTCCTTTATTCCAAACCGCCATCTAATTCATATTTCCTCAGCACCAAACATTTCCTGCCCTTGCACCATCTTACAAAGTTCTCTCTGCCCCACCTTGAAACTTACATTATTACAGGAGTGTGGTGAGGCCATGTAACAGATACTGCCACGTGCATGTTTGTGAGGGCATCTTTAAGAACACAGTGTGTCACATGGTTTGATTTTTATCCACTCTTGTGTCTGACACTGTTGTTCAGATAGTAAAGGGATATTCTGCAGTTAGCTCTGTGTCACCCAAGTGACAGTAATAGCTTTGAATGGAACTCAATGAGTGGTGCATAACACCCATTCATCATTAACACCCATTCATCATTAACACCCATTCATCATTCACAAGCAAAAGAACAATCAAGGCTTGATATATTTTGGCACCAGTTTGAAAATTTTTCCGCTCTTCCAACAGCTGCAAACATGAGTATTTGAGTCTTATTTTTACCTGGCTTTGTTTGGAAGCTTTGGTCCTCTTTTGTAACATGGAAGACCGCAGATGCTGTGATTGTAGTCAAAAGACAAGAGATGCTGGAGAAACTCAGCCAGTCTCTCAGTGACTATAAGAGGTAAGGATATATTCCTGGTGTTTCAGGCCCAAGCCCTTCCTCAAGGTTTGAGCTTTACCTTTGTCTGTTGGTCTGTGTTCCTCCTCCTGCCCATTCTTCTCTTCTTGTCTGCCTTTTAATTCAGACACCTGCCTGATTTTAACTCGTAACTTGAAGAAGAGCTCGGGCCTGAAACATCGGTTGCTGGATGCTGCAAGACCAGTTTAGTTCCTCTGGAATCTCAGTGTTCAGTAATCTTTTGCCCACATTATGAAGGAGATCCACTAGAGCCACGTACTTTAATGTAGATATAGTATCTGTACCTTACGCCTGTTACATTGTGAAATTAACAAAAGGATCATTTAAAATTCACTTTCCTCTAAAGAATTAGTGGATAGGTCAAACAGTTTTTATCTCTCCCTCAATAGTTAAAGGTTCCATTAGTGGAATGCAATACATAAAATTCTTTAACTTTGTCTACCATAAGGAAGACAAAGCGGCACCACTTTGTCAAGTGCCGCTCACTGAGATGAGGCCCCAGTAAGGAACTAACTCACAACCCCTGGTTTACAAGTCCAGTGAGCTATCAGAGCCAGATAGTTTCTTCAATTATTTATTTTTCCCTCTTTACACTTCTATAATCCATTTGGCAGCCCATCTAGGTGTTAATATAATTCAAGTGAAGCGTATAAGTCTGCAGATGCTGTGATTGTAGTAAAAACACAGAAATACTGGAGGAACTTAGTACATCTCACAGCGTCATGACACTGCGAGACCTGCTGAGTTCATTCTCTAATTTAATTAGAGATGTTATTTATATCCAACACCCACTGTAAATTATGATCTGAAAGAAGAATATTTGTACCACTGTTGTTTAAGAGATGCACAGTTTGCACTGCTAAAAATTAAAATTTAGTTAGAACACAATTAAGTTGATCTACTTCATGAACATCAGCTCCAAGGAAGATTGTCCCACTGAAGCTGAATATCTCAGCTGTTTTGATCCATTCTGACCATTTTAAACTCGCACAGTAGATCTGTTAAAGCTACTTAAGGAATCCAGTCATTCATCCCTTGCCAGTTTTCCCACATGGATATGATCTTTCGCATGTACGATCCACTTTTTTGTCTTTTGCATTTTTGAGATTTTGACAACCTATTCCGACCTCCTGCCAGAATCCAGGGACACTTCCAGTTTCTTTTTCTGGCTTTTGGGCAGTTTCTGGGAGACACAGCATCACCAGGGACTGTCGTTTTACTTGGATCATGACTTCATTTGGTATGTCCAGATAATCAGGAACCACTTAATCTTCGAATCAGAATCAAAATTTGCTGTCATGAATATGTCACAAAATTTGTTGTCTTGCAGCAGGATTACAGGTGTAAATATTGCTATAAATTACATTTCAAAAGGAATAAATAATGCAGAATAAAGGAAAAAGTGAGATAGTGTGTGTGGTTCATTGTCTGTTCAGGAAGTGATAGCAGACAGGAAGAAGCTATCCTTTTGCCACTGGGTGCCCATCTTCAGGCGTCTTTTCCTTTTTACCATGGAGAGCAGTGTGAAGAAAGTAAGGCCTGGGTGGTGGGGGACTTTGAGAATAGAGGTTGCTTTCTTAAAAAACTCCTCTTGTTGATGTCCTCGATGGAGTGAAGACTGGCAAAATTATGATGGGTAGAGATTGAGTATATACAAGTAGGTATTTTCTATTAAGGTTGGGAGAGATTAAAAAAAGAGGACAAGGGTTAAGGGTGAAAGGAGAAATGTTTAAAGGGAACTTCTTCATGCAGAGCAGTGGTTGTGTGGAACGAGCTACCAGCTGAATTGGTAAATGCAGGCTCAATTTTAATATTTAAGAAAAATTTGGAAAGGTTTATGGATGGGAGGGATATGGTCCAGGTGCAGTTCAATGGGACTAGGCAGAATAATAGTTTGGCACAGACTAGAAGGCCTGAAGGGCCTGTTTCTGTGCTGCAGTGTACTATGGTTCAATGACACTAGAACCCAAATGTTTATTCAGATTACAGTGGAGATGGAAGGCATATTGGAGATGGACAAGGTTGGAAGAAAGTGCCTTCATTCTATTGTGAATAAAAACCTATCAGTTTTGCTCAACTTCAGTCTTTTCAGTCATTGATGGGGCATCAGCTGGTGCACGTGATTTCACTGCTGAGTTAATAACTCTCTGGAGTTTTTTTTCTTATCCTGTTCATTGGCACATCCATAACAGACAGTACACCTGCAGAAATTTTAAAGCACCTTTGGTGGCATACCGAATCTCTTCAAATTCCTCACAAGGTATAGCCGCTGGCAAGCCTTCTTCATGATTTCATCAACATGGAGGCCCCAGGACAGATACTCAGAGACAGAAGCCCCTTTTCCACTGGCATCTTGTCCCAGGAATTAGCGGGCAATTAACCGGTTAAGTGTCCAGTGGAAACGCTGGTGTCAAATTATATCAAATCACGCCAGGAATTGACAGCATCAACCCTATTCATATCCTCTCTGATGCCGGTATGCTGATTGAACCAATGGAAAAAGGACAACTTCCATCCATTCCATTATATTCCCCTTTCACCCTCCCCTGTGCAAAACCATCCCAATTAGGTCCATATTTATCTCTATCCATTCCTTAAAAAATGTTGCATATGGGGATTGTCCAAGGACCAGCGGGCATGCACTTCTGTTGATAGTTAACGATGTAGGGGAAATATTTTCCTCAGATAATTCCAGTAACCCAGGATTCCTGTCATTACAGTGGTGGGATCAAAAACAGTCACCCTCATCTGAAAGATTGTAGCCCTCCAGGCTGCAATGGAGTGGGGGCTGAGGAGATTGCTCTGGAGGGAGCAGGCAAAGATTCATTGGGTCAATTACCTTGTAACCCAACACTTTTATCAATAGTGATACAGATGCTTTGGAGAATTTGATGGAATGCACTTTGATAGGAGTCCTACCATTTATTTAAGTTTATGTTGCTCAATACCAGATTAAGGGCCTTGAGCATCTCTCGTCCTTTAACAATGGAACAACCAGGTTGATGTCAACTAGCCTTGGATGTATCCTCAGCAGGATATATGCTCCAAACCATGATGATTCAGTGGGTGACAAAGAGATCAGCCTAGCTGAAAACAGTGGGGACTGAATGGAACCAGTCTAATCCAGTGTGGAGAAACAAAGGACTGCAGAGACAGGAACCCGGAACAAGAAACCAAATGTTTGAAGAACTTAGGCAGGAAGGAAGTGTCCCCACAGATGTTGGTTTGTAATCTAATGTGATCTCCACAGTTGCATGGCCACTTTCCAGTTTGGGAGTGGATTAAATCATCTTGGGCTTCTGCATCTTTCAAAGAGGACCACTTAACCATGCATTCCTGGCTATTCCACCATCTAATTCTTTTCAGATGATTACATTTTCTTATGCTATTTCTGACGCTATCTGAAATTTAATTGATGTGTTTAATTGGGGAAAAACTTCACCAGTGTGCAAAGGGTGAATCTGTCACTCTTAACTCTCACCAATTTGGAGCCTAGAAGAATGAGGAGAGGTTTACAAAATTATGATGGGTAGAGATTGAGTATTTACAGGTAGGTATTTTCTATTAAGGTTGGGAGAGATTAAAAAAGAGGACAAGGGTTAAGGGTGAAAGGAGAAATGTTTAAAGGTAACTTCATGCAGAATGGTGGTTGTGTGGAATGAGCTGCCAGCTGAATTGGTAAATGCAGGCTCAATTTTGACATTTAAGAAAAAATTGGAAAGGTTTATGGATGGGAGGGATATGGTCCAGGTGCAGTTCAATGGGACTAGGCAGAATAATAGTTTGGCACAGACTAGAAGGCCTGAAGGGCCTGTTTCTGTGCTGCAGTGTACTATGGTTCAATGACATTAGAACCCAAATGTTTATTCAGATTACAGTGGAGATGGAAGACATATTGGAGATGGACAAGGTTGGAAGAAAGTGCCTAGCAGATGACTGATAGGTCCAAAGGGAAATTAGGGAGTGGGGGATGACGGGAGGTGATGACAGAGAAAAGTTAAGGAAGAGACCATCTTCTAGGCACTTGGGGATCTCTGGGAGAGGACACATGTTGGACCCTTTCACTAAGTCCAGAGTTCAGCATGAAGGGCTTGTTTCCATGCTGTGTAGCTTTATGACATGATGGCTTTATTAGACAGTCCCAATGCTGAGTGAAGCCATAACAGATGCTGCTGCTCATGTCCTGTAGCCAAGTCAAGTCAGGTTTATTATCATTTTATTGTGCAGGTACAACTCGTCAAATAGCATTTCTCCAGTCAGTGCAAAATATGCGGACACAAAGCCACACATAACCTACATATGCAAACAATACATATGCAGGACAAGTATTCATATATATATAAATATTGTTTCATAAATATGAGAGATTCGGATGGTTAGTGTGAGCAGTTCCTTTCATCGTTCAGTGTTCTCACTGCTTGTGGGAAGAAATTATTTCTCAGCCAGGTGGTGCTGGCTATGATACTCCAGTATCTCTTTCCTGAATGAAGTGATGTGTGGGGTGGAAGGGGTCCTCAATGATTTTGCACACCCTCTTCAGACAATAATCCCAGTAGATCACATCAATGGAGGGGAGGGAGACTCCAGTGATCCTCTTATGGTCTTCTTTGTATACTTGTTAATCTGGAATGCACAGCTGCAACATCGGGTGCAATTCTGGTTGCCCAGTTATAGGAAGGGTATCAATATGTTAAAGGGATGCAGAAGAAATTCACCAGGATGTAACTGGGACTAGAAGGCTTCAGTTAAAGGGGGAAGCTGGATGGGTTGGAGTGTAGGATGCCAAGAGTTAACTTTACAAAATCATGAGGGGAAAGAATAAAATGGATGCTCACACTCTTTTCTCAAGGGTAGACAATCTAGGAACCAGAGGGCATAGGCTTAATGTGAGTGAAGAAGGATTTAGGAAGGACCCAAGGGGCACCTTTTTTACTCAGAGGGTGGTCAATAACTGGAACAAGCAACTAGAGGAAACCTTCAGTGGGTACATTTTCAATGTTCAAAAATCATTGGACAGATTTATGGATAGGAAGGATGGATTAAAAGTAGGCAAATGGGATGAATTCAGAATGCCAGTGGGTTGGCATGGACCAGTTGGGCTGAAGGTCCTTTTCTGTGCTGTATGGCACTACAACTCTATAACCCGTAATCTTTGTGAGAAACACTCAATTATGATTAGGCTTCAATAAAATTCTACTGCATAGAAGTATTGCATCACGCAATGCAAATCGGCCTGGCACGTACTTTCATTATTTTTGCATCTGCTTTTTCAGACAGTTAAAATGCAATTGCTTGTTCTCACCTAGGGGGCTAAACAAGTTAAAGGTTGATCCTGTAATTTTATATTCTTCATTATTAAAGGCAGCAACCCCCAGCAGGACTCCAGATGTGGGCTTCCCATACAGCACAACCACTTAACTGTTCATATCATTAATCATTTAATTGTAACCAAATACAGTACCTGAGCCAATCATGGCCTCCAGATTGCACTGTGCTTATTAGCTGGATCCAAATCACACTTGCCAAAGTTCCTTGAAGCATTACTTGGACACTTTGCTGCCAAGGTCACGAGGTTCTCAGAATGTGTGATGGCCCTTAAATAATTTCCAGCCGCTTTGTGTACATTGAAGAAGTGCTATTTGTTTCTCTTCCACCCACTCTCCCAGAAGCATTTTGTAGAAACAAATTGTACAACTAGAGAAAACTGCTTTATTTCTAATCTCTCTCAGTTCTGATGAAAGGAGTGGCTCAGTTAGTGGAGACCAGAGGTCAAGAAACCAAGATCCAATGCTGATCGTGTGTGTGGTGTGTGTGGAGTTTGCATGTTCTGTCTGTGATCAGGTGAGTTTTTCCCAGGAGCTCTCATTTGTTGTCACATGCAGATGGGTAGCTTAATTGGTTGTCGAATATTGTCCCTAGGGTACAGGGAGTAGTTGATGAGAATGTGGGGAAAACAATCAAATTCAGAATGATGTAGGAATAGTGTAACTGAGTGGTTGATGGGTGGCAAGCTCCTGCCGAGCTGACGGAGCAGTTTGTACCTTGTACTTCCTTATAATCATGAAACATTAACTCTGTTTCTCTCTCCACAGATACTGTTTGACCTGGAAGAGAGTCTAGAGTGCTCATGGTAAAACCATCCCATGCATTCAGGGAACTTCCTAAGCTTCCTATTTGGAAACTTGAGGAATGGTGTCAACATTGTGAACTTCCCCAAGCAAGCTCATACTGCATGGAGCATACATAGAAAAGTCCCAATGAGTTCTGGATGTAGGCTCAGCCTGTGCCTTGATCATGCTCATGAAGGCCAGATTGGGACAAGGTCAAGATTTGGTTCAATCTGGAATTAATGTTGCAATCAGACCAGAATGTGGTGATGGCAATGGTGAGAAGGCTTGACAAAGGGGATGGCCTCCTCCTGCTCCTATTTCTTATGTTCTTTGATTCATCCTCTTCCTTTTATCGATGCTTTTACATTTAGTTGTCAACTTTGGGAGGAGGGAATTCTGACATGTGCCTTTGCCATCTGCCAGGGTTTTTCTGTTTACAAAGTGTGGTTTCTTTGATCTATCTGTGTTTGGGACCACATCATATTGTGCAAAGTCGTCTTATACCATGGGCTCCGCTACCTCAGATCCAGACCCTCTTACCAACAGGGGAGGAAAGTTTGACACTTCACTCTTCTGTGAGTGACAAGGTGATTGACTCTCAGTCCAGTACACAGTCCTCAGCTCAGTGCATGACTCAACACATTGCAGACAAAAACTTGTTTTATAATTCTTTCTTCGCACTTCCTGTTACTTTATGTGCCCCAATTCTTTGCATTTTAGAATTTGTTTTAGTCCTAACTTTGTCTGACTCTGATCTCCTCAGACACTCCCCAGAACTGTTGTGCTTTTCATTTGTGATGACAACAGACTCCATTTTGATAAGAAAACCCTGCAGTGAGAGCCATCGTTGTTTCAACACATCCCTGATGTCCTGGATCCATCACAATTCTGCTCCAAACAAACCAGAAGGAATGTTTGATCAACTCATGAAGCTCCTCACAGTGAAATGGTTATTCTGCAGGTGACCATCTGAGTGGCACCTCATTCTGGACAAAGCCCTTCAATGCTGGAGATTTTTCTGTTGAAATGGTTTACCCAATGCCCAAGAGCATTAATTTTAATTCTGTTTTTCAACTAACATTTAAGATTAAAATACTTTGCCTGATAAAAGCAGAAAATGCTGGTCACAACTGTTCTGACCAAGAGTATTAACCTAAAGTACAAATGACATTTCCTTTCTGCCCAACATTCTGAACATCAATTTTTCTGTTTTGCAGGTGAACCCCACCTCTATTTGGCTCCATCTCTTTTTTTACCCATTCCTGTTCTTTTGTTTCTCTCTAATCATCCCCTCCTTCATGTCTCTCCATCTTTCCCACCTTCTGTCCCATACCCTAACACCCTTTTGCTCCTCCACAGCTCTGTTCTACCTTGATGCACTTGATATCACTCACCCCTTTAACCTCCATAAAGGGTCCCCACCTGAAGGATTGATTGACTGTATCTACCCATGGATGCTGCCTGACCTGCTGAGCTCCTCCACCCTCACTGCTAGCTTCCTCTCCACAGATGCTGCCTGACCTGCTGAGCTCCTGCACCCTTACTGCTAGCTTCCTCTCCACAGATGCTGCCTGACCTGCTGAGCTCCTCCACCCTCACTGCTAGCTTCCTCTCCACAGATGCTGCCTGACCTGCTGAGCTCCTCCACCCTCACTGCTAGCT
This sequence comes from Narcine bancroftii, assembly GCF_036971445.1. NCBI lineage: Eukaryota > Metazoa > Chordata > Chondrichthyes > Torpediniformes > Narcinidae > Narcine > Narcine bancroftii. The sequence continues at coordinate 134,343,105 of NC_091476.1, forward strand.
TCCTCTCCACAGATGCTGCCTGACCTGCTGAGCTCCTGCACCCTTACTGCTAGCTTCCTCTCCACAGATGCTGCCTGACCTGCTGAGCTCCTCCACCCTCACTGCTAGCTTCCTCTCCACAGATGCTGCCTGACCTGCTGAGCTCCTGCACCCTTACTGCTAGCTTCCTCTCCACAGATGCTGCCTGACCTGCTGAGCTCCTGCACCCTTACTGCTAGCTTCCTCTCCACAGATGCTGCCTGACCTGTTGAGCTCCTCCACCCTTACTGCTAGCTTCCTCTCCACAGATGCTGCCTGACCTGCTGAGCTCCTGCACCCTTACTGCTAGCTTCCTCTCCACAGATGCTGCCTGACCTGCTGAGCTCCTGCACCCTCACTGCTAGCTTCCTCTCCACAGATGCTGCCTGACCTGTTGAGCTCCTCCACCCTTACTGCTAGCTTCCTCTCCACAGATGCTGCCTGACCTGCTGAGCTCCTCCACCCTCACTGCTAGCTTCCTCTCCACAGATGCTGCCTGACCTGCTGAGCTCCTCCACCCTCACTGCTAGCTTCCTCTCCACAGATGCTGCCTGACCTGCTGAGCTCCTGCACCCTTACTGCTAGCTTCCTCTCCACAGATGCTGCCTGACCTGCTGAGCTCCTGCACCCTTACTGCTAGCTTCCTCTCCACAGATGCTGCCTGACCTGCTGAGCTCCTCCACCCTTACTGCTAGCTTCCTCTCCACAGATGCTGCCTGACCACTGAGTATTTCAAACATTCTTCATCGTTATTTCAGCTTTTTGCCTTTTGAGAGAAAAAAAAGTGTTGTATTTTCAATTCAATAGAGTCTGATTTGGTGACCAGTGAAGTTATTAGGCACCTGCACTCACCTCAGCTCATGAAATTCAATCGACCTCAAAATGCAAAAGGGAGTAAAAAGTGTCTTAGGGTTGCATGTGATGTCATGTATCTACTCTGACAATAAATCTGAACATTGAGCATGTCTGGTGGCTGATACAATCACTCATGTCAGGTGTTATGACTGGAGATGAGGCTATTTGAGAAATCCTCTCCAAGTGAACCATTCATGGCTTCAAGATATGTAAGACGCAAGTATTATGCACAGTACTGGTAGGGCTCCAACTGTTCAGCCATATGAATTTAATCACCATACAGCAAAGTATGGGATGAGTTTGCCAAGAAATGTTCCGCTTGGATTAGTGATTTTATGGCCTGCACATAGAAAATGATCAATATTTGAACCCCTGCCCATTTACCATGCCATTCCATAATGGAACAAAGACCAATGAAAACCTCTGCTTAAAAAAAATAACATTAATGTGCAAAGCTTCCAATTCTGAACCTGACCTAATGCCTTTAGGTGCAATTAACTGATGGATGGAAAGTATTCACTCTTTGATGCACTGAATGAATGATGAATGATGGGGGGAGGGGGTTGTTATTTTTCGCTTGGAACAGGATTACCTATTTAATTTTTATGCCTGAATTGGGAATTCTGCATAATGGGTGTGAATAGGAAGTGATTTGGTACATTGGAATTTTGTGTTTGGATCTGGTGTGCATTTACGTATGTTTAACTGTACATTCCTTGTAGAAGAGTCATCACATTTATTTCCAGCTATGAATATCATTTTCCAACATGGAGAGTTCTGTCATTCAATTGCAATGGGTGGGTTTTTAGCCTCTCCATCTATTAATATTCTCATCACCTCATTTAACCTAAAAAAGTTCCCTGTGTTTTCATTACATTACAGTGAATGGATCGAGCTTCACTTCTGAGACACACTCTAGTTCAACAGAATTCTTCTCTTTTTTTTCTATCTCGTTTTAGAATTCACTCTAAGCTCATTTGAATGGGGAGAAAACGGGAATCAACATGAAGGTAGTTTGGTATTTAAATGCAATATTAAAATAAAGAAACAATTAGGCAGGGAACTGTGGGATCAATTGCCAATTGATCGTATGGACAGGATCTTTTTCCTTTTCATCCTATTTAGAATATCTCTTTCAATGCTAGTTGGAATTTTCCTTTGAACATGTTTGATTTTAAACTCTACAGCTGCAGTGATGTTGAAATTATACTTTAATATCTTCGATTCCACTGAGGAACATGTAGCCCAAAGGAATAAAGAGCGGTTTGCGCACTTGGAATGTGAAGTCTTGCTGGACCATGTGTGCTGCCAAGCAGCTTCAAGAGCGAGAGCCAAGAACACGGGAATTATCCAATCCGTACCTAATTATTAGAGTGAAGTTTTCTCTCTGGGTGCTGTCAATCTGCATGAGTGACTTTATAATGATCTATTTGGAGGACAATTGTAAACTTAACAACACATGATGTACAATATAAAAGGATCACTGTATATTGATCTCAAAACACCATGTTGTGAGACTGTCTTTACTCATCTGTTTGAGGTGTCTCTGATGGTGATTGAATGAATAGGAGCAGGATTTAGTTATATGGCCCCTAAAGGATGAATTGCTGTTTGTTAAGAAAAATGGCTATTCTACTCTTAGTCTCAACTCCTCTTTGCCTCTTGTTCCCAAGATTCTTGATTTTTCTAATTATCCCAAAATCTACCTTAGCCTTGAATAGACTCAATGACTCATCCTTCCTGGTTCTCTGAAATAAAGAATTCCGAAGAATCACAGACCACTGAGGGCAGGATTTTCTCCTCATCTTGACCTTCAATAGATGACTCCTTGTTCCAAAACAATGCTCTATAGTTCTACATGACCCTCCAGGGATACATCTTCTCAGCATAAGCCTGTCAGTCTCCTTCAGAATAGAGCTTAGAACAATGCAGCACAGTATAGACCCTTTGGCCCATGATCTTATGCTGATCTACACAAGCTATGCTGCATTAATTTAACCCCTTCCTCCCTCACAACCCATAACCCTCCATTTTTCATCCAATCATGTGCCTATCTAAGGGTCTTTGAAAGGCCCCTATTTTACCAGCCTCCATCACCAACCCCAGCAATTCATTCCAGGCACACACAAATCTCTGTGTAGAAAAACTATCTCTGATGTCTCTCCTAAACTTTGCTCCCATTAACCTTAAACGGATATCCCCTAGTATGAGCCAATGCTGTCCTGGGGAAAAGGTGCTGGCAGTCCACCCTCTCTTGGAATCTTATTGAAATATATTAGATGATAGGCAAAGTTTCAACCTGTCTTCATGAGACCAGCACAGGAATCAATTCCAATTAATCTTTGCTGAACAGTTTCAGCACAACTATATTCCTACTTAAATCTTCTTTGGCTTGGCTTCGCGGACGAAGATTTATGGAGGGGGTAAAAAGTCCACGTCAGCTGCAGGCTCGTTTGTGGCTGACCAGTCCGATGCGGGACAGGCAGACACGATTGCAGCGGTTGCAAGGGAAAATTGGTTGGTTGGGGTTGGGTGTTGGGTTTTTCCTCCTTTGCCTTTTGTCAGTGAGGTGGGCTCTGCGGTCTTCTTCAAAGGAGGCTGCTGCCCACCAAACTGTGAGGCGCCAAGATGCACGGTTTGAGGCGTTATCAGCCCACTGGCGGTGGTCAATGTGGCAGGCACCAAGAGATTTCTTTAGGCAGTCCTTGTACCTTTTCTTTGGTGCACCTCTGTCACGGTGGCCAGTGGAGAGCTCGCCATATAATACGATCTTGGGAAGGCGATGGTCCTCCATTCTGGAGACGTGACCCATCCAGCGCAGCTGGATCTTCAGCAGCGTGGACTCGATGCTGTCGACCTCTGCCATCTCGAGTACCTCGACGTTAGGGGTGTGAGCGCTCCAATGGATGTTGAGGATGGAGCGGAGACAACGCTGGTGGAAGCGTTCTAGGAGCCGTAGGTGGTGCCGGTAGAGGACCCATGATTCTTACTTAAATAGAGAAAGCCAAATTGGTAATGCTGTAGGTGAGGAGGTCACAAACACCCTATAAAGTGCTTCCCTACCTCCCTGAAATGAAGGCCAATTGAAATGGTGAATGCAGTCAGTTTGAACCCCAAAGATAAAGTTTTCTGACCTTTTTTACTAATTGGTCACTAAATATGCAATAGCATTTGTTGATGTCTTATTGATAATTCATTGATTATAATGATCAGAAAAAAATTTTGACTGGATTTGAAAGATGAGTTGTGTAAAAACAGAAAGAGAGAAAATAGGAGCAAGAACAGACCATTCTGATGATGATCATTCAGCACAGTCATGGCTGACCATTTATCTCAATTCTTTCTTCACAATTTCTCTCTTAATCATCACCTTCTTAAAATAGCTCAGTGATTGTCCTCTACATATTTCTCAGGTACAGGATTCCTTGGGTTCGCCACTCTCTCTAGGCCATTTCATGTCAGGCATTTGTAAACTTAAAACTTGCCTTTCAGACAGCAGCCTTCAGAGGCTGTTCCTGTGTCCCATTCATATCGGGAGGCACCTCGTAGCGCCCTCCAGAGCTGGTGGAGGCGGGCGACTGGTGCCATAGTGCCACCCGTCATAAATACGCGGCAGAGTAATGGCCGTCTTTCCTACCTATAATCCCCTATGCAGCTGGAACTGCTCTGTGGTTCCCATAACAGTTCCCATAGCTCTGTGGGGGATTATGGGTAGTGTTACAGCCCCAGAAGATGTCAAAATCCAGCAGCAATAGAAATTCACCAAGACAAATGGTTACTTAAACAAAGGTTACTTTTAATTTTCTTTAAACAGAAAAACAGGATCAAAGTTTAATTTATTACTATTAACTTAACCTACCTTAACCCCCTTCTAATTCTAAGTGCTCGTGTATATAATTTATGTATAAGTTCAGAAAAGTTCTTTGATTCACAGTCCAATCTCACATCTCACTCCTCCAAGTTCACTGGTATCAGGCAATTCATATACTGTACCCAGAATTTAACATATATGAATTTCACCAGGCTTTTGAGCTTGAAAGGTAAATGGTACTGATGGCGATTAGCATCAACCACACGAGATAGAGTACAAGTAAAATGCTAGTTTTAATAGGCTAATATATACAGCTCGGCCTTGCCTCAGTGCAAGCCTAGGCCAGAATGAATGAGAATGAGCTGCCACCAGTTTATATATACAAGGTCACCAGGTGGTGGCCCCTGGTGACCTAGTGGTGTAATAACATACCACCATTCACCCCCCCTTAAAAAAAATGTTGGCCTCCCTTCCCCCCCCCCTTCTCTTTTCCATGCTTTCACGTCGAGTATCAGGCGAGGTTTCCTTTTCTTCCTGGACCTTTGGGGTACTGGGGCAGGGGGGGTGGAGGGTATTAAGGGTTGTGAGTCCTATCATTGGGCGGGAATATGCTGAGGGGGTGTAGGGCTTCCCGTTGGGGTACTGGTTGTTGGGGGTGTGTTGTTCAGCAGGGGCCCATGGGGTGGGGTGACAATTGCCCATCATGGTGTCCATCGTTCTTCGTGCTGGTCCGTAGGGGTCCACGACCCTCCTGCATTGTCCATGATTCCGATCCGTTGATCCATAAGGGTCTGCGGCTCTCCTGCTGTGCCTTCCTGCTGATCTGTAGGGGTCAGCTCTCCTGCGTCGTCCACACGTCCGGCCGGTGCGAGGTCCCTGGTGGCCACCGAGTCTTCCCGTCCAATCCTGAATGCGATGTATGCGTAGTGGGAATTCGCTTGCCTCACTTCCACTGGCTCCACTAGAGGGTCTGTTTTGTGGGGCCTGCAGTGTTTCCGGAGGTGCGCCAGTCCTGGTGTCATTAACCATCTAGGCAGCACCGTGCCTGTCGCGGCTTTCTTTGAGAAAGAAAAAATACGGTCATGAGGTGTCATGATAGTGGCGGTACACAACAGCGAGCATATGGAGTGCAAGGCCTCTGGTAACACATCTTGCGACCTTGCCACTGTCTTTTGCCTTTAAGATCAGTAGGACCATTTTCCAGATAGTGGCATTTTCCTTTTCTACCTGCCCATTTCCTCTAGGGTTATAGCTTGTGGTGTGACTGGTGGATATGCCTCTATCTCTCAGGTACTGCTGGACCTCAGCACTTATAAAGGCGGCACCCCTATCTGTGTGTATATAGCTGAGGTACCCACACATGCTGAAAATGGATTACAGGCACTTTATTACCATGGCTGCAGATATATCGGTACACGGAATACCAAAAAGGGAAGCATGAGTATTCGTCTATGGCATTAAGGAAATAGACGTTCCTGTCATAGGAAGGGAGCGGGCCTTTAAAGTCGAGGCTGAGGCACTCGAAAGGTCTTGTAGCTTTTATCAGCGTGGCTTTATCCAGTCGGAGAAACTGCGGTTTGCTCTCCGCACAAGTGGGGTAGCTCCTGCTTACCGTCCGTACCTACTCTACCAAGAATGGGAGATTTTGGGCCCTTATGAAGTGGAACAGTCTAGTGACTCCTGGGTGGCCCAGCTCATTGTGCAAACTCTGCAGCTGGGACATAGGATTGAGGGCCGCACAGGTGCCCCTGGACAGTTTATCTGGGGGCTCGTTGAGCCTCTCTGGATGGTATAGAATGTTGTAACTATACATAGAAAGTTCTATCCTCCAGCGCAGGCTTTTATCATTTTTTATCTTCCCCCTGTTCTGGTTATCGAACATAAAAGCCACGGAACAAGGGTGAAGCGTTTACATGCCAGATAATATCCCCCAGTGCCTTACCGCTTCCACAATGGCTTGAGCCTCCTTCTCCACTGCCGATCGTCTTACCTCGGAACCCTGTATGATCCATGAAAAAAAGGCTACCAGTCACCCCTCCTGGTTCAGAGTGGCAGCCAACACTGTGTCTGAGGCATCGGTCTCTACCTAAAAAGGAATTGTCTCATCTATGGATCATAGGGTTGCTTTTGCAATCAGATCCCTAATCTCCGCGTAAAGGCTTTGATAGCTGCTGGGCTGAGAGGAAAAGCTGAGGGCTTTTATGAGTGGGCGTGCCCTGTTGGCATAGTTGGGGACCCACTGTGCATAATATGCAAAAAGTCCCAAACATCTCTTTAAGGTTTTCTGTGAGTGTGGGACCGGAAGGTGTAGAAGCGGGCGCATGCGGGCGGGGTCCAGGCTGATTTCCCCGTTCTGCACCACATAGCCCAGGATAACCAGTTTCCTAGTTCTGAAGACAAATTTATCCCTATTATACATTAGATTGCATTCCTTTGCTACCTGAAAAAAACATTGAAGGTTAGTGTCATGGTCAGCTTGCGAGTGGCCGCAAATCGTAATATTGTCCAGGTATGGGAACACCGCCTGGAGTTGGTACTTGTCTACTATGCAGTCCATCTCCCTTTGAAACAGGGATACCCCATTGGTGATGCCAAAAGAAAGGCGGAGGAACTGATACAACCTGCCGTCTGCCTCGAATGCCATGTATATGCAGTTGCTCTCTCTAATGGGCAACTGGTGATACGCTGCCTTGAGGTCTATGGTAGAGAACACTTTAAACTGAGCAATGCTGTTTACCATGTCTGCAATACGTGGCAGTGGGTAGGCATCCAGCTCTGTAAATTTGTTGATCTTCTAATTGTAATCCACCACCAGGCGCCGCTTCTCCCCTGACTTCACAACAACAACCTGTGCTCTCCAGGGGCTGAAGCTCTTTTCTATAATGCCCTCCTGCAGGAGTCTGCGGACTTCTGTTCTATTGAACTCTCTGTCCCTTGGGCGGTACCTCCTACTCTTGGTGGCTACTGGGGTGCAGTTTGGAGTGAGGTGCGTGAATAGTGGGGGGCCGGGGGGTTTATATTCAGGGCCGTCAGGCTACAGTGTCGTCTATTCTCAAGGAGTAGTGGGGGAAGCAGGCCATTATGTACTATCATAATGCTTTTCAATTGATACTGGAAGTCCAGCCCCAGTAGGACGGGAGCAGTGAGGCGTGGGAGAACTAGCAACTTAAACTCTTCAGACTCTGTGCCCTGGATTTCCAGTGTGACCCTGCAGAAATGTTTTACCTTAGCTACGTGTCTGTTAGACGCTAATAAAATCTGGTGGTCACTCAGGTACATGTTTAGAGCAAGGCATTCTACCAGCCCCTGGTCTATGAAACTTTCTGTACTCTCGCAATCCATCAAGCAATTTACTGTTAACCCATTAACTTTAATACTAACAGTAGCATCCGATAAATTGTGTGGACTCGCCTGATTCAAACGCAGAGAGGCCAGCATGGCACGTCCTCCGTTCTGGTAGTACTCGGCATCCTGGTCGTAGCAGCACTCTGTATTGTAGTCATCCCCCGATAGCGATGTCCTCTGTCCGGCATCCTTTGTCCAAGATGGCCGACAGCATATGGTACTCTGCTTCTGCCTGCCTGAGGAGGAGGAGGAAGAGCTTTCCTGCCTCTCATTTGCATGAGAAAGGGCTTTGGAGGGAGCCTTGAGGTTTCTATAGACTTTCGCATAATGTCTTCTCTTTCCACACTTTGAACAGTCCTTTTCCCTAGCCAGGCAGTGAGCTCTGAGGTGCTTAGGCTGTCCACAAAAAGAGCATTTGGAGCACTCCACTGGGACTGCAGCTGCTATATGCTGCCTTTGATCACTCACATTCCTCTCCCTGTGAGGGGCTACCGAGTCCAGCAGTGAGTACTCTTCTAGTTCTCTCCTAGAGTCCTCCAGAGCCTCCGCAATAGTCTCTGCCTCTTCCAGCTTAACCATCCCATTTTCCAGCAGCCTTTGTCTGATCTCTGTAGATCTGATGCCAGCTACGATCCTGTCCCTTACAAGATCATTTGCATACTCTTGGGCTGATACTGCTTTAAAAATACAGGCCCTTGCTAAGTCTTTCAGCGCCAGTATAAAATCTCTCACCGACTCCCATTCTTGCTGTGACCTGGTCATAATCCGGTGCCTAGAGTGTAGCTCACTGTGCCCTCTGTTATAGTGCGTCTGTAGGGTGTTCATCGCCTCTTGGTACGATTTAGCGTCTTGTATAAGCAAGTACGGGCGATCCCCTAGCTGAGCTAACAGTAGCATTAGCATCTCCTCTTCTGACTCTCCATCAACCCCCGTGTAATTTAAAAAACATCTCTGCCATTGGCTGAAGTGCGTGCTTTCCTTGGGAGTTCTGGGATTTAGCTCCAGCCTGTCGGGCCTCAGCACTTGGCTAAACCTGAGCCTCTGATTCAGTGGCTGTGGGACCACGTACCAGGCCTAATACTGCGGAAACATGGGCCCCCTCTGGGGGGATCGGGGATAGTTGGGGGTGTCTCGGGACTTGCTGTACACCCTCCACTTGTGCTTGACGTGATCCTTGGTTATAAACCAGGAACCCATTGGGTTGCATGGCCGGTCCCAGTCCTGTTGAATTAGCTAACAGGCGGGGCCCTTGGCCTCTCTTTACCTGGTCCGGGATACTTCTGTCCCTCTCATAGTCCACTACGACCACTGGGTGACTCCCTCTCTCTCCCGTGATTTTGATCCCACAGTTCTCCGTCCTTTCTGTCCTTGGCAAGTGCACGGGATCCATACACATTTTTAGGTCCCTGAGCCGGGCCTCGATGGAGTTGGGAGCATGGGCGAGGGCAGAAGCAACATCCATTCTGGATATATATTAGCCTATTAAATTGATGGCGACTAGTATTAATTATACGAGACAGAGTGCAAGTAAAATGTTAGTTTTAATAGGCTAATATATACAGCTAGGCCTTGCCTCAGTGAGCTGCGACCAGCTTATATATACAAGGTCACCAGGTGGTGGCCCCTGGTGACTTTGTGGTGTAATAACATACCACCACAGGTACCACTCAGGAAGGTTCTTGTCAGTTTTCAAAAGCTATCTGTCACTTGTTGGACACAGCTGATTCCTTCTGATTAGCCATTTCAGTGTCTTGCTGAAGAAACTTGCCCTATCAGGGTTTTCTAGATGATAACCTCTTTCTTTCTGGTCAACACAGAGTTCCTATTCTGTTTCCCTTATCTCAGGTGAAACATTATGCAACCAGCCATTTACTCTTACGTGGACCACCAGGTTGAACTAAGAACTCACAACCCATCTTCAAAAATGGGGTATTTCCACAAGCTTGCCAGCTTGTCCTGTTCCAGTCCCAGCTGCTGCTGCTGAACTGTAGAACTGAATTCATTCTCTCTCTCTCTCTCTCTCTCTCTCACACACACACACACACACACACACACACACACACACACACACACACACACACACACACACACACACACACACACACACACACACACACACACACACACACACACACACACACACACAGAGAAAAGCACATGACCCTCTTAGAACAGCAAACTACATTCAGATAGACTGCGGCACTGGACGCAATCTTCCAAGTCCGTTCATCTGTTGCTTTCCAAAACAATAATTCATTATTCCACAGCATGTCCAATTAACACCTGCTTATGAAGTCTCTATAGGCATTCTTCAAAGTTTTTGCAAAGGCACTTGGAGCCTGGACTGTCTGCCTTGAGCCAAGATCTTGCATTTTAAATGAGATCTGCTTTGAAATGTTTGTATCTCCTAACTAAAAACCCCACAATCTATCTTCCAAAAACATATCTATACATAATATAAAATATAACATAATCTGCCAGAGTAGTGAAGATGGCCATTGCTCTGCCGTGTTTTGAGATGCAGAGAGCAGTCCCGAAGGCTGAAGAAGCCTGCACTGGCCGCTCCCTGATGGCTCCCTCCAGAGCCGACTCTGACGTTCCCCGGACCCCATCGGCTCCCGCTGCCCTGATGTCCCCCACAGCCCTGATGGTCCCCACTGTCCTGATGGCCCCAGCTAATGGCTCCCGCTACCCCGAGGGCTCCCTCTGCCCTGACGGCTCCCACCCACCTCCCATGCCTTGGAGGGAGATTGGTGTGATAGTACAGACCTATCACAAATGTATATAGTTACAGTATCTAGAGTATGCAATGACTGTGCTTACAGCGATTGGCTGAGAGCTTAGCCACGCCTACTGTCTGGGCCTTAAAGGGTTGTGTCCCAAGCCAGGTCAGATCATTCCGGACTGGTCGGCCACCTGTGAAGCGCTCCTGTCTTTTGCTAATAAAAGCCTTGGTTTCGATCAACAAGTCTTTGGTTCTTTCGACAAGCTCTACAATTTTATTAGCAAAAAGAATTTTTTTAAAAAGGGATGGAGCGTCTGACTCGGCCAGAAAAACTTGACATCGACCCACAGTCAGCTACAGCCTTCAAAGCCTTTAAGTTCTGGGTGTTGAACTTTGAAAACTTCCTAAGGCTTATTGAGGTGGAGGAGGATAACCAGCGTCTAACAACATTGCTGTCTATGGTGTCCTTGAGAGTCTACGAGAACATCCAGGATGAGACCACTTACACCGCAGCCATAAAGGTACTGAAAGAACTGTACGATCAACCAATGAACAGAGTTCATGCCCGGTTCGTGCTTGCGTCGAGGAAGCAACAGCCCAGCGAGTCCAGCAGGGCATATTTACAAGTAGTAAAGGTGTTGGACAAGGACTGTAACTGTGTGGACAAAACTGCTGCCGAGATCACAAATGATCTCGTCCGGGATGCCTAAGTGGCTGGGCTCTGATCAAATGAAGTGAGGCTGCGCTTGCTCGAACAAGGGGTAGAAAAACTGGAGGACATGGCCCGGATTGATCACAATAGAGGATGCAGCCTTAAAGTCAAACGAGTTCTCTAGAGACTGGACCCCGCATTCTGATGTGAGTAGAGTGCCCTTCTACCCTACCACCCCCCGATATACTGACGGCCTGTCGGCTGCTGCTACATTGCCCCCTGCGAACCCAAAATGTTATTTCTGTGGGAGGGACAAGCACAGCAGGTCCCAGTGCCCAGCAAGAAAAGCCAGGTGCCAGAAGTGCCTTAAAAACAGCCACTTTGCTGCAGTCTGTAGGTCTAAAATGGCCGCTGGCAAACACAGTGCCTCGTGTGAAGCCCAACCGCCACTATCCCCTTCAAACTCTTCTTCCCCAGAGCTCTCGTCCAATGAGAGTGAGGGCTCCCCTGCACGGCAGCGCCTGACGTCATGAAGACGCCGAACCCGGAAGGGGAAGCCCACCCTCGCAACCATGATGTTGGCCCGCCTCTTTCCCCGTGCGGAACACTTGACCCGGCCTCAGTCCCGACTGTAGCGCCCGCTATTGCCACGGCCACGACCACCCCCGGGGCAGACGCTACCGCTCCTGCTGCCACTGCCACCGCCACAGCCACCCCTGGAGACGACGCTACCGCTACCGCTGCCCACTCCCTTGCTGCCGCTGCCCAAGCCGCCGCCGGTGCGGCCACCGCGACCGACTGGGGACCCCCCGCAGTCAAACAGGCGTCCATCGCTGACGACTGCTGGGGCCCGACTGCCGTGACCGATGACCTACCCACTGCCAACCGCGAGCAACAGCCCCCACTACTTACCGTTCATCCACCGACGCCGCCACAACAGCACCTCCAGGAGTTCCTCCAACCTGCTCCTCCACTGCTGACTGTGTCTATGACGTCATCCCGTTGCGTGACGTCAACACGTGGAACTCCCCTGTCAACAGGATCAGTGGCTGCTTCTATACACTAAATCAGCAATGCTCTCATCCCCTCACTAAAGCAATGGATCTGATTAAAGTGCATGGACACTACACCAATCGCTTATTTGACTCTGGGTCAACTGACAGTTTTATCCGGCCAGATCTGGCCCTCCATTGCAGACTTGACATTATCCCCACTACCCAAAGGATCTCATTAGCAACGAGGTCGGACTCGACTGGATAAAGGGGTATTGCGTCACCACGCTGGAAGTACAGGGCATAACGGTCACCCACTTCAAATTATTCATCCTTCGCCAATTGTGTGCCCCAGTGTTGCTGGGATTAGACTTTCAGTGTCAGTTTCGAACAGTGTCCCTATACTTTGGGGGACCCCACGCCCCCCTCTCGGTCTGCCATCGCCAACCCCTAAAGCACCCGAGCAACCCGCCCCCGTGCCCCGGAGCCACTCCTGCGGCCTTTCCACACTCCGGATTGCCCCGCCAGCACTCTTCGCAATCCTCACCCCTGGCTGGAAGCCTGTGGCCACCAAAAGTCGGCAATATAGTTACGAAAACAGGCAATTCATTAGGAGTGAGGTGCGTAGGTTACTGGATGAGGGCATCATCGAACCCAGTTCAAGTCCCTGGATAGCCCAGGTTGTGGTTGTTAAGAACGGGGAAAAGCTACGGATCGTGGTCGACTATAGCTAGACCATTAACCACTTCACGCTCCTGGATGCGTACCCCCTGCCACGCATCACGGATGTGGTGAACCAGATCGCCGAATACTGCATATTCTCCACCATTGACCTACGTTCGGCCTACCACCAGATCCCGATCCGCTGTGAGGACCGACCATTCACGGCCTTCGAAGTGAATGGGCGGCTGTATCAATTTCTCAGGGTACCATTCAGGGTCACGAATGGTGTCGCGGTCTTCCAGCGGGAAATGGACCGGATGGTGGACCAGAACGGGCTAATCGCTACCTTCCCGTATGTGGACAATGTCACCATCTGGGGCCACGACATGCAGGACCATGACGCCAACCTAGACAAATTTCTTCAAACTGCCAGTCGGCTGAACCTGACCTACAATTTTGACAAGTGTGTCTTCCGGACCACACGACTCGCGATTCTAGGTTGCGTGCTGAAGAACGGGGTAGTGATGCCAGATCCTGACCACGTGCGTTCCCTGATGGACTTGCCGCACCCCCTCCCCACCCCCCATACCTAGAAAGAGCTCAAACGCTGCCTGGGCTTTTTCTCATTTTACGCCCAATGGGTTCCACACTATGCCGACAAGGCGCGTCCTCTTATCAAGACCACCTCCTTTCCCCTCTCGACCGAAGCCAGAGCAGCTTTCGATCGAATCAAATCCAACATTGCCGCTGCAACGCTGCACGCGATCGATGAGTCTGTCCCGTTTCAAGTCGAGAGCGATGCATCCGACTTCACCCTGGCAGCCACCTTGAACCAGGCCAGTCGGCCTGTAGCCTTCTTCTCCAGAACCCTCCAGCGTCCAGAGAGTAGACACTCCTCGGTCGAGAAGGAGGCCCAGGCCATAGTTGAAGCGGTGCGTCGTTGGAGATATTACCTCGCTCAGAGGTGCTTTACACTGTTGACTGATCAACGCGCGGTCTCCTTCATGTTCAGCAACACCCAGTGAGGTAAGATAAAAAATGACAAAATTGCCAGATGGAGAATCAAACTCTCCACCTTTAACTATGACATCCTGTACCGGCCTGGTAAGCTCAACGACCCGCCTGACGCGCTCTCCAGGGGGACATGCGCCAGCGTACAGATGGACAGACTACAGAAACTCTATGAGGCGCTCTGTCATCCAGGGGTCACTAGGTTTGCCCACTTTGTGAAGGTGCGCAACCTACCCTACACAGTCAAGGAGATTCGCTCCATGACCCGAGCCTGTTTGGTGTGCGCTGAATGCAAGCCCCACTTCTTCCGTCTGGGGAACTCCCATGTTATCAAAGCCACTCGCCCCTTCGAGCATCTTAGCGTAGACTTTAAGGGTCCCCTACTGTCGACCAACCGTAATAACTACATCCTTACGGCCATCGACGAGTACTCCCGCTTCCCGTTCGCTGTGCCCTGCCCAGACACCACCGCCACCTCAGTGATACAGGCCCTTCACAGTATCTTCGCCATTTTCGTGTACCCCAATTCCATCCACAGTGATAGGGGGTCCTCATTCATGAGCGCAGAGCTGCAACAGTACCTTCTGGAGTGTGGTATCACTTCAAGCAGGACCACCAGCTATAGCCCACGTGGTAACGGCCAGGTCAAGAGGGAGAACGCCACCATCTGGAGAGCGGTTACACTGGCTCTCCGGTCTAAAGGTCTCCCCACCTCTCACTGGCAGAAGGTTCTCACTAGTACCTTACACTCCTTCCGCTCCCTTCTTTGTACCACAACAAATGCCACCCCCCACGAAAGGATGTTCCTTTTTCCGAGGAAATCCGAATCAGGAACCACTGTACCGGCATGGCTGACCATCCCTGGCCCCGTCCTTTTGTGACGCCATGTCCGGCACTCAAAGAACGACCCCTTTGTCGACCGAGTGACTCTACTCCACGCGAACCCGCATTACGCCTACGTTGAGTTCCCAGACGGGCGGGAGGACACTGTTTCGGTGCGGGACCTAGCTCAGGACGTGGTAGGCCCAGCAACCCCCCCAACCCAACCTTCCCCAACTTTTTATTCCCCAGGCCCTGTGCCGGAACAGAAGGACCAACAGCACCCCAACGACCCGGGCCACCCTGCCGACAACACGGCTGGGGAATTGAGCGAAGGAGCGGTCGCACCTGACGAGCCCTTTGGCGACACCACTCCAGCGACCCCAATCCTGGCACCACAGCGGTCACGCTGGATGGTCAGACCCCCTGACCGCTACAGTCCTTAACCTACCCCTTCCTTCCCTTCTCCCTCTTCAGCCCTTCCACCCCAGGGTCAGTTCTCCAAGAAGGAGTGAATGTGATAGTACAGACCTATCACCAATGTATATAGTTACAGTATCTAGAGTGCAATGACTGTGCTTACAGCGATTGGCTGAGAGCTTAGCCATGCCTACTGTCTGGGCCTTAAAGGGTTGTGTCCCTAGCCAGGTCAGATCATTCTGGACTGGTCGGCCACCTGTGAAGAGCTCCTGTCTTTTGCTAATAAAAGCCTTGGTTTGGATCAACAAGTCTTTGGTTCTTTCGAAGAGCTCTACAATGGGTGAGTGGGGAGATGGGTCTCGGACTGACAACATCATCAGCCCGCCTCTAACCATCCACTTGCAGTGGCTGTACATTCAGGTCAGGTGACGGACTGCTGTACTCCGCCAATTATCCTTTCCCGAGAAGGGGTTGGAATCGGCGCCTTGGAGCCAGCCATGGCATATTCCGGAAGGTAAGTCTTTATCCGTAAGAGCGAACAACCTCTGCCTTTACAAACTGGTGCTTTCCCTGCATGAAAGTGCCTTATGTGAAGAGATTTCTTCTTATCTCTGTCGCAAGTATCTTTCTTTGTAATCTGAGACTGACTTCCCTATCTCAGAAAGGATGAGATTGAGTCTCGACCTATCAGAGAAAATACCCTTTGTTCCAATTTTCCTCACCACTCCTTCTCTGACATCGAGACTTCTTTCTCTCTTGCCTTCTTCTGAGGAAGGATCGTGGACCAAAAGCACTAACTCTAAATACACTCTGCTGGAGAAAACCAAGGGGTCGACCAGCACCTGTGGGAGAAAGAGAATGGTCAAATTTTGGGCTGAAACTCTTCATCAAGACTGAGAGCATGGAGAAGAAAAGCTAGTGTAAAAGATTAGTGAACCAGGAGGAGGAGAAGCATGGTGGACAGACCTAGTAGAATCGCAGTAGCATTGAGTGTTTCTCTTTCCATAGATGCTGCCTGACCTTTTTATTACTGTATTTAGGTGGATTGATTTATTGTTTTATATTTTGCTAAAGAGAATTTAATGAAGTGGGTGATTTGATACATTTTCCCCCAAAATAATATCCTGACCAGGGATTTGATATGTTCTAATTGAATTGTAATAAACTAGTCATTTATTCCATTAACACATGGATGGAATAATTTGTCCTTTACTCCACCAGATGTTTTGGACAGTGTTGTGCACTTGGAAGGAATGCTGCACATATTCGTCTAGGTTCTGCAGTGAGGGACCAGGCCTGACATTGAACTCAAAGTAAACTATCCACAGGACCTGCCAATATCTACGATGTGGACTGCTCCTGTTCAACAATGCTGGGAACATGCCAAGGCCACAATGCAAAAAAAAGGACAAACAGAGTTTAATGGAACGATCAATTATATGGGTAAATTCATATCCAACCTCTCAGAAAAGATGGCTCCATTGAGAAGACGATCAGAAAAGAACATTGAATGGGAGTGGAATCATGGGCATGAAAAGTCATGGAGGGAACTAAAGAAACTGCTCACAGAGGAACCAGTTTTACGACCCAGCGAGACCCATCAAGATATCATCAGACACATCACATAGTGGGCTCGATGCAGTTCTTCAGCAAAAATATTGATGACTGGCAACCCATTGCGTATGCATCACGCTCAATGACAGGCGCAGAGACGCGATACGCTCACATTGAAAAGGAGCTGCTCAGCATCACATACGCCTGTGAAAGATTTCATCAGTTTGTGTCAGAACAAGCAGTCAGTGTAGAGACTGACCAGAATCCCTTTATTTCATTGTTTCAAAAACCATTAAATGAATGTCCACTTGTATTCTTAATACAAAGAATGATGATTAGGCTGCAACACTATACACTCAATGTAGTGTACACTCCAGGTAAGGCAGGCGCATTGTCTAGAGCTGTTGACACAAGAGAGCCTGCAAACACCAAAATGGATGAAGACATGAATGTGCACTGCCCATATAAGATGCAAAAATGGAGCTCATAAAGTCAGAGACAAACAAAGATGAAACACTGAGACAACTGAGAAAAAACATCTTAGATGGATAGACCAACACGAAGCAGGACTGCTCACCTGACGTTTCAGAGTACTGGAACTGCAGGGCAGAACTATCAGTGGTTGAAGACATAATCTACAAAGGAAACAAAATCCTTATCCCAAAGAGTCTGAGAAAAGAGATGCTAAAAATGATCCACGGAGGTCATCTCGGAATTGAAAAGTGTAAGAAAAGAGCACGAGAGGTGGTGTACTGGCCAAGAATCAACAATGATATAATAAATGAATTGTCAAACTGTACAATATGCCGGAAACATCAAGCAAGCAATCCTGCAGAACCACTAAAGCCACACCCAGCACCATATAGATCTTACCAGAAGGTAGGTGCTGACCTTTTTGAATATCACGGGAAGGACTATCTTGTACAGGTACACAATCCATTATCCAGAACCCTTGGGGGACAGTGTGTTCCGAATTTCAGATTTTTCCGGAAAGCCCACCCGAATTGTACTGCCGTATCCACCCCACCCCCTTCCAGTCGCCTGGCTATCTTCCCCCAACCGCCGGTCCCTCAGCCGCCCAGCCGTCTCCCTTGACTGCCAGTCCCTCAGCCGCCCGGCCATCTCCCCTGACTGCCGGTTCCTTGGCTGCCTCCCCGACTGCGGATTTTGGAGCTTTCCAGATTTTAGATGTCCGGATAAAGGATTGTGTACCTGTAGTCACAAACTATCACTCCCTGTATCCAGAGGTGTGTAAACTGAACACCACCACTGCAGATGCTGTAATAACAGTTAAGAAAGCCATATTCTCCAGACATGGCATGGCAAGTGAAGTCTTAACAGACAATTGACCCCAGTTTTGTAATTTAAAGTTCCAACAATTATTATTTTGACAGAGGAACAAAAAACCTACCAGAACTCTACAATGGTGACCAAATAAGGCTAAAAGACAAAGCAAACTTATGGTCTCAGAAGGGAACTGTCCTTAGTGAAGTCCAACCAAGATCATACACCATTCAGACAGATGAAGGTGCTGTTCTATGAAGAAAACTTCGAGATCTTCAAATGGGACCAGCCACAGTAGCTGGAAAGACGGATACTGTTTGACAACCTGAATACACAGCTGAGAAGACATTGTCTGAGGCAACAACTTAGATTCAAGGACAATCAATCAGGAGATCTCTTCCTAAGAGACTCATTGAGCAAATTTAAAGACTCCTGTTATAGAATGAAGTAGGGCTATCTTATTCGCTTTTCAAATGTTAGTGTATGTAAATGTGAACACACAAAACAAGTTTAAAAAATGTTAACAATGTTGTTAATAATGAAAATGTAAGTTCTTTGTGTTAAAGTTAAAATTGCAGAGTTATGCAAAGAAAACATGTTAGTTAAAAGTGTGGGGGTACACCACCGGCCTACTGCAGGTACCTGCAGGAGTGTAAGGGGACAGGACAACACCTGGCCGGGTGTCAATCACCCTCAGAGTTGCTGCAGCCACAGCCAGCCTGACTCTATGGAAGTCTTTGTGGATTAAAGCCTGTTGTACTGTGTTTATCTTTGTGTATGTCTGATTCTGGCTAACAGTGCACCACAAAAAGTAAGCTACTTTTGTTTTAAGAAAGGGAGATGTAACGATAGAGATCATAGTTGGAATGCAACTAGCAATGCCTTACTGTTTGATTAGATTTGGCTGCCAGACACACAGTATGCAGATCTGTAATGGAGACTTGCAGCCATTACATGGTGCTGTTTACATCGACTTCATCCATGTATTGTCTCAGAACTCACATATACGAATACAAAATGAAAGAATGGAGCCTTCTGTCCCATGAAGCATGTGACTCCTTATTAACCTGCCAACCTGGAGGGTGGGAGGAAACCAGAGCACCTGGAGAAAATCCACGCAGGTCAAAAGATAAAAACTCCTTACAGACAGCAGAAGGTTCGAATCCAGGTCGCTGACACCGTAATGCAGTTGCGTTAACTGCTATACTAACCGTATGGCCCACTCACCATAAACTAGTTTTAGTACTCTTACCCTGGGAAAAGAGTGTGAATATTGAATTTGACTGTGTCCCTTATGATTTTATAAACTTCTACAAACCTGAGCATCCTCTGCACCAGGGATAAAAGTCCAAGCCTTCCCAACCTCTCCTTATAACTCAAGCCCTCTTGTTTGGCTAACCTACTTGTGAATCTTTTTTTCACCTTTTCCAATTTAGTGACCTTATAACTGAAGCGCATGCAGAATTCCAAATGTAGCCTCACTAGTGTCATGAGGAAAGGTTCTGACTTGAGATTTTGACCATTCTTTTCCACCCACTGATCTTGAATTCCTCCAGCAGGATGTGTTTTGACCGAAATTCCAGTATCTGCTTGCTCTCATGAGTCTCTTGCCAACGTCTTGCCCTGCCTCATGAAGGCGTGTGCCATATGACTTCTTCACCACCCTGTCCACCTCTGTCACAACTTTTAGAACCCCTCAGGCTCTTGGTTCTACATCACTCCCAGGAGTTCCACCATTTAATATGTGAATCTCGCCCTGGTTTGATTTAATGAATGCATCTCTTCAAACTTATTCTGATATTCATCAGCCCGATTTCAATTCAAGTTATTTCCCTTGGTGATGTATAGAACGTGGCAAACACTGTAACCTGCGGAAGGGAGCTGCAGCACTGACAAGTTCTAGGATCCCAAAGTTGCAGTTGGTTTGAGTAACAAGGATCACCAACAAAAATCATTACTGAAAAATCCAGAACAATGTTAAATTAGCACATCGATTCTACATCTTTGGCCTTTGTGCGTCGGATTTTCATGGGAAAACATATGCTTTTTATAATTAAAGTGAAAGAACCCAAATAGAACTTTATCTGCCCTTGTTTCATTGGTGGAACCAAAGTATACTTTATTCTCTGAAAATAAGCATTTTATCATTCTAAACTTTCCAACTGAGGCAATTAGAAAATCTGCAAAACAGAATGCAACCATAAGCCCAGAGGAGGTGAAAGGTTTCTAATAAAATGTGTACATTATTTTCCATCAGTTTTGGATTTCTGGTGTACACTGCTAATGACCATCTCCTCCCTGATATATATGATTGGAATGGATTCCAGATTTCTGTCAACTAATTCTGTATTAACTCATATTCTGTTGAATCAGCTCGATTGTGGCCGACAAGTCCGATGCGGGACAGGCAAACACGGTTGCAGCGGTTGCAGGGGAAAATTGGTTGGTAGGGCTTGGGTGTTGGGTTTTTCCTCCTTTGTCTTTTGTCAGTGAGGTGGGCTCTACGGTCTTCTTCAAAGGAGGTTGCTGCCCGCCGAACTGTAAGGCGCCAAGATGCACGGTTGGAGGCGATATCAGCCCACTGACGGTGGTCAATGTGGCAGGCACCAAGAGATTTCTTTAGGCAGTCCTTGTACCTCTTCTTTGGTGCACCTCTGTCTCGTTGGCCAGTGGAGAGCTCGCCATAGAACATGATCTTGGGAAGGCGATGGTCCTCCAATCTGGAGGCGTGACCCACCCAGCGCAGTTGGGTCTTCAGCAGCATGGATTCAATTCTTGCGGACTCTGCCAGCTTGAGTACTTCGATGTTAGGGATGAAGTCGCTCCAATGAATGTTGAGGATGGAGCGGAGACAACGCTGGTGGAAGCGTTCTAGGAGCCGTAGGTGATGCCGGTAGAGGACCCATGATTCGGAGCCGAACTGGAGTGTGGACATTTAATGCAATATATACAGGACGTGGACTTTTACCCCCTCCATAAATCTTCGTCCGCGAAGCCAAGCCAAAGAAGAAGAGAAGAAATGTCCAATAGACAAGAAGAGGCAACAATTATTGATCAATTCCTTTGCTCATCCCAGTGTTTTTTTAAACATGTACAAGTGTGGCTGGCCTGTAACCAATGCACAATTGCAAATACATCTGTAATTCATCTCAACCAGCTGTTATTCTGATGGTTAATAGCAGCCATTGCATTCCAAGCTTATTTAAAGCCACACTTAACAACCTGCCCAGAGTTACTGGCTCATTGAAATCCCAGAAGATTGTGCCCTTAGGGAATAGTTTCAACATTCCTTCTTCTTATGTTAAATTATCAGGCTTCTTTCAAATCTATGTCCAAAACTTTGCTTTGGTGCTGCTACAGCAATCGGCTCATCATCTTCATTTGAAGAAATGTGGGCCCAAAATAAATGAGTCTAGACAAAAGAATGATCTCTTACGCTTCATTTAAAAGTTAATTAAATGGTAGCCCAAGTATTTCAAGTAGTGCTGTGATTGAACCCAGTGAAACTAAATATTGATCCGACTTCCATATTGTTGGGTGGGAGTGGATGGATACCACCTCGAGAAAGATTTCTGTTCGAAGTGCAGTACAATGGCACACTTTGTAGGGTTGCTGTCTCATAGCTCTAATGATGCAGGTTTAATCCTGACCTCCAATGCTGTCTAGGTGGAGTTTGTCTGCTGTGAGTGCATGGGCTTCCTCCAAATGCTCCTGTTTACTCCCATATCCCTTGTCGTGGTCACAAACTTACCTTCGTCAGGAGGAGGAGAGTGAGAGTGTCAGGATCATCCATGTGGCAGTGAGCCAATGAGAAGGTCAGAGGAGTTTAGCTGGGTGGTGTTTGGAGAGTTGAAGAATGCAATGTTGTGTTTAATGAATAATAAAAGGAAATTGACACTTCATGGTATGCTGAAAGAAATGAGCGAGTGTATTCTTTACTTGTTTGAAAGCGGGAGTAAATCAGTGCCATGACAAGAGGTGACCCCGTGAGTTCACAGTCCCTAATTTAGAATGGATAGTGATGAGGAGCAGATGTGCCCCCCCTCCTTAAAATAATGCACCTAAATGGTGGCAATCAGAGGTGTTGAGGAGCTGGGTGTTGGAACAGATCCTGTTGAAGGTGATTTTTGCAAAAAGAGAGTTCCTTCAATTTTTACCACGTCATGCTCAAGAGCATTTGGTGAGTGTCTTTCAAATGTCCACCCTCGATCAGTTGGCGGATCATGCCAACCTCGTTATGTCCACGACCTCTGCATTGAAGAATTGGCTTCTTCCCCTAGTCCACAGCAGCAAATGAAACTGGAACAACTGCTTACTGCACCTTGTGAAGCGCCAGCACCTTATCAATCGAAGGTAGAGCCAGCATAATATCAATCAGCACTAGAGCTAGTACGTGGCACTATGTTAACCTTGCCAGGTGAGTTGGTGAATTCTAAAACACATGGGTCAGTGGGTTAATCAGCCTCTTAAGGTAAACCTGGCATGTGTGAATGGTTGAGGTGGAGGAATGTGCAAAGAATCAAGTGGGTTGGAGTAGGGTTAATGTAAAATTGATGATTGATAGTCAGCACAGATTCAGGGGCAGAAAGGCCTTTTATCGTGCTGTATTTCACCATATATAAATACATTAAGAGTGATGTAGTGCTCCAGAGATGTATGAAACAGGCAGGAAAAGCAGTATTCACTTTTAATTTGTCAATTTACTTTGAAGTTTCACACTGAATCAGAAATTGCAAAGAATGTGTGGCAGATTTCCGAATTCTAAATTTTTATGTAAAGTAAAAACGGTTCCCAGTGTTCCTCATTGCAAATAAAATTATAGTAAAATGAAGCCCAACCTGAACTGTATTTTCTCTGTAGCCTGCACCAGAACATTCTCAAGTTAACCCAGATTGATTATACTTGTCGTGAATTATTGGAACTGAACAGTATTGAATTTCAAGCAGACAATGAGCATCCTGAAATTTTCAACGTGTCAGGCCACATCCATGGTTAGAAATGGTCCGTCAATGTTAATAACGGTGTAAAACGTTGTTAATGGACACATTATGAAGTCCACAAGAATAATGAATAAATGAAGATCCAGTGAGTAGTGGAAAGATTTAACGATAAGATTTCACTTTTATTCTGTATTTTTCTTTATCAAATATAATTCTGTTGTATTTATTTTTGAATGCAAATGTGGATATCAGTTGTCCAGTTAACAGCCACACATTAATGAGGGAAGGTGATTCATTGGTACTTTATCCTTTTCGAAGATGAGCTAAAAGAGCAAATTAATTTTCCCGTTTTGAGTAGAAAATGTATGAAATGGATAAAGATCAACCAAAGTGCGTTCCAAGTCAATTTTCTGAAAACTGTCAGTGAAAGTGTTTGTCCAAGACATGTATTGAACCTTAATTGGGAAATGTTGAAAGCACTCAGCAGGTCAAATAGCCTGGAGTTAAACTCAAATATCTGCAAGTAAAAACACAAAGCTGGAGAAACTCAGCAGGTCAAGCAGTGTCCTTTAAATAGTAACGGTAAAATACGTAACCAACATTTCAGGCTTGAGCCTTTCACAAGGTATGGAAAAATATTGGTAGGCATCCAAACAGAAGAGTAGGGAGGGAGGGACGATCGGAAAGGCAAGAGATGATAGGTGGAGAAGGGAGTGCACAACAGCGATCAAAGGGAGGAGAGATGGTTAGGTCAAGAGAGGGGGAAAGGGGAATGGGAAGAGGGAAAGGGAAGAGGAGAACAAGGTAGCAGAAACCAGAAAAGTCAATGTTAATGACATTTGGCTGAAGGAGACAATGTGGGCACAAATGTGCTACCTCCTGTGGCCACAGGGGTAGGTGCCGGGAGGGTGATTGGTGGGGAGGGATGAATACATGAGGGAGATGGAGATGAATCAGTCCATACAGAAGGGAGAGAGGGGAGGAACAGGGAAGATGTGTCTGGTAGTGTGATCCTGTTGTAAGTGCTGGAAATTCCGGAGGATAATGTGTTGGACTTGCAACAGAATCCCACTACTAGACACATCTTCCTTGCTTCTCCCCTCTCTGCCTTCCATAGAGTCCAATCCGTCCATGACTCCCTCATGTACTCATCCCTCCCCACCAATACCCCCCCCTACACTTCGGCACCTTCCCCTGTGGCCACAAGAGGTGCCACATTTGTACCCACACCTCCTCTCTCACTATGATCCAGGGCCCCGAGCAGGTCTTTCAAGTGAAGCAATGCTTCATTTGTGCATACACAGGATTGATTTACTGTATCTGACACTCCCTTTGTTCCCCTCTTTACATTGGAGAGACTGGGCACAGATTGGGAGATTGCTTCACTGAGCACCTTCATTCTATCTGCACCAGTGACATAGACTACCCAGTCGTCAACCATTTCAGTTCTGTGTCACTCTCCCATGTCTGTCCATGGCTTTATGTACTGTCCCACCAAGACCACCCTCAAACTGGAGGAACAACACCTGATTTTCTGTCTGGGCTCTCTCCAGTCATATGGCATTACCATTGACTTTTCCTGTTTCTGATAACTTAGTCTCCTCTTCCCTCTCCCTTCTTCCCTTCCCTTTTCCAGTTTGCCTCCCTCCCTTCTCCCTCCCTTCATCCAGCCATCCCTCCTCCCTTTGATTGCTGCTATCCCCTACCCTCCCTTTTCCACCTATCACTTCCTGCCTTTGTGACCACTCCTCTCCCCTTCTCTTTTGTTCAAACACCTGCCGACATTTTTCCATACCTTGATGAAGGGCTCAATCCTGAAACATCGGTTATATATTTTTACCTTTGCTATGTAAAGGACAGCTTGACCTGCTGAGTTTCTCCAGCTTTGTGTTTTTAGGTCAAGTAGCTTCCATGGGGAGAGAATCAACGGTGATGTTCCAGGTCAAACACAACCCATCAGAACTGGAAAATGTATTTTAGGTTGCAGAGAGGGCAAGGGATGGAGAGAATGGCTGGAATCTGTGGGATTGACTGAAGTTGTAAGGTGTTAACCACTTTCAAAGTCCACAGATAGAGGCAAAGGAGACAAGAAAGCAACACATGAAAGCAGAAGGTAAAACTGCATCAGTGGAGAAATAGATTGGTCTGCAAGATAAGCACGGACAAATATTGAATTATGACATTTAGGTTTTTCCAAAGCAAAGAATTACAGTAAGAACAAAGGGTGAAGGAGCCATAAAAAGTACAAATGAGATAAAGAAATTAAAATTGAGAAAGGGAATATGAAAAGCAATCACTCAAGGGGTGGCAAGGAAAAGATTCATATTCAACAAAAAGAAAAGAACAGAAATGGATTGACAAGAGATTTGAAGTGAAGGTGACTACAGAAATAGAAAGTGAGTTGCTTTATCAGCTGTTAACATTGTACAGACATTTATTGGAGGCAAAAGGGGAATCGGAGATTAGGGATGAAAAGATGTTGCCATTCATCAGCCAGAAAAAAAGATATTTACAATAGATATATTAATACAACTGAAGTTTGACATGTCATGAGACAAAATGGTTATATCACAAGGATACCAAATTAAAAGGGAAGAAATAAAAAATTAATTATCTGATTGGGTGACTGTATTGCAAGAGTATCATATGGATTAATATAATTTATCCTTTCTGGTTCTGAAACAGAAAATCAGGTTATTGTGACTATTTTCCTTTATAGTTGCTTGGAGGATATCAAAATGTTGTTGTCTATGACTTATTCAAACAAGTCCGTACTCAAATTGAGTTGAGTTTTCCAAAGTTTGTAAAACTATATTAAACATTGTTAACATTAATATCAGTTGCTATACATTTGTTACAAGCTGTTAAATATTGAGTTGCAGCAAGGTGTTAGGAAAGCAAATGCTTTGTTAAATTTCATTGCAAGAATTTGAGGACAAGGGCAAGGTTCCTTACTGTAACTGTATGGGGCCTTGGTGATTCATCATCTGGAGTTTTATGTTTAGTTTTGGTCTCTTTGTCTAGGGAAGCATGGAGGCAATGTAACAAATTATTATTAGACTGGCTCTTAGGATGACAAAGTTGATGTACGAGGAGAAATTGTCTTGATTATATCTATACTCACTGGAGTTCAAAAGAATAGGATAGTCCCATTGATTGGAAATCCTAAACCAGGGATCACAGCCATTAAAGATGAAAAAGTGAAACTTTTGGAACGTAAGGGTTCAATCAGGCAGAAGCAGCATGGTTTTAGAAAGGGAAGATCTTGTTTGACAAACTTGTTAGGATTCTTTGAGGATAATGGGGAACAGGTTGATGTTGTATATTTGGATTTGCAGAAAGCGTTGGATAAGGTGCCGCACAAGAGACTTATCAGTAAGTTACAGGAGAGTGGAGTCCGGAGAAGTATTTTGGCATGGATCGAAAATTGGTTGTCTGACAGGAGGCAGAGAGTCGGGGTAAGTGGGAGTTTTTCAGGATGGCAGAGAGTGGTAAGTGGGGTGCCACAGGGGTCGGTGCTAGGCCCACAACTGTTCATCATTTATATTGATGACTTTGAGGAGGGGACAAAATGTGGTGTAGCCAAGTTTGCAGATGACACCAAATTGAGTGGAAGAGCAAATTGTAATGAGGATGTGGAGAGTCTGCAGAGGGATATAGTTAAGCTGGATGAGTGGGCAAAGGTCTGGCAGATGGAGTACAATGTTAGTAGGTGTGAGGTTATCCACTTTGGCAAGAAAATAAAAGAGCTGAATATTATTTAAATGGTGAAAAACTACAGCATGCTGTTGTGCAGAGGGACTTGGGAGTGCTTGTTCATGAATCACAAAAAGTTAGGTTGCAGGTGCAGCAGGTTATTAAGAAGGCAAATGGAATGTTGGCCTTCATCGCTAGAGGAATTGAATTCAGGAGTAGGGAGGTAATGTTGCAACTGTATAAGGTACTGGAGAGACTGCACCTGGAGTACTGTGTCCAGTTCTGGTCTCCATATTTGAGGAAGGATATACTGGCTTTGGAGAGGGTCCAGAGGAGGCTTACTAGGTTGATCCCTGGGATGAAGAGGTTGACTTATGATGAAAGATTAAATCGTCTAGGATTGTATTCGCTCAAGTTCAGAAGAATGAGAGGAGATCTTATAGAAACATATAGGATTATGAAGAGTATGGATAGGATAGATGTAGGAAGGTTTTTTGAGCTGGCCGGGGAAACTAAAACGAGAGGAAACAGTCTCAAGATTCGGGGGAGTAGATTTAGGACAGAGATGAGGAAAAATAGTTTTTCCCAGAGAGTAGTGAATGTTTGGAATTCTCTATCCAGGGAAGTGGTTAAGGCTGCCTTCATTAAACATATTTAAAATTCAGTTAGATAAATTTTTACATGATAGAGGAATTAGGGGATATGGGGAGAAGGCAGGTAGGTGGAGTTAGGTCATAAATTAGATCAGCCATGATCTTATTAAATAGCGGAACAGGCTCGATGGGCCATTTTTGGCCTACTCCTGTTCCTACTTTCTATGTTCCTATGTTTACTTCAAACTGAGATCACGAGACAGAGGCAGTATCTGCCACAGAAGGAAGTGGAAGCCAAGTCATTAACTATAACCAACAGGGAGGTAGATCACTTTATAGATGCAAAAAGGATCAGCATATGTTGTGGTGGTACACCACCGGCCTACTGCAGGGGGCAACATCTGTTCCTGCAGGAGTGTACCGCCGGCCTACTGCAGGGGACAACCTTTGTACCTGCAGGAGTGTAAGGGGACAGGACAACATCTGGTCAGCTGTCAATCAGTCGGCCTGAATGGATCAAGCCCCACCCAGTCGGGTGTCAATCACCATCCTGGATATAAGCCAGCACCGGCCTCCTGAAGCCTCACTCAGAGTTACTGCAACTACAGCCAGCCTGGCTCTGTGGAAGTCTTTGTGGATTAAACCCTGTGGTACAGTCTTTACCTTGTGTGTGTCTGATTCTGGCTAACAGTGCACCACAATTTAATCCACATAATTTTCCCACGGCAGCCATGGAAAAATTCCTGAGTGTAGGGAGCCTCGAAGTCGACCCACACCACCTGGAAGTCCAGACACGCTTCGAGATCTGGCAGCACGTTGTCGAGGCAATCATTGAGGCGCATGCAGGTGGCATCCTGGACTCAGTTCGGAAGAGGCTGGTCCTACTCCGGTCAAAGTTGGATCCCCACACCTTCCAGGCAATCAAAGACTGCTCCACGTACAAGAGCGCAATGGACACTCTCGAGAACTTGTACAAGCTCCCGAGGAATGCGGTCTGTGCAAGGTACCTCCTCAACACCAGAGCCCAGCAACCCGGGGAGACGGCTGAGTCATACCTGGGACACCTGCGAGAGTTGGCCCGACCATGTCTGACTGAACCCGGGGTAGGCGCAGAGGAGGTAGACAGGCTGATCTGGGATGCCTTCATCCGAGGGCTACACTCGAGGGCCATCCGGCAGAAGCTGCTGGAAGATAATATCTGCAGCCTGACCAAAACAGTGGAAGTGGTCCGAACCCTGGAAGCTGCAGCCCTGCACATCGAAGGCTTTGATTCCAGGTTCCCCAGGCTCCCTCATGGCCCTCTCACACTGCAGCTGCAGCCCCAGACTAAGCTGGGGAGGAGAACGTCGCTGCGGCAGGCACCCAGTGCCACTGTAAGTACTGTAGGTCTTGGTGTGGGTCAGTCTGACGATTGCGCTGAAACTGCCCGGCTAGGAACCAGTACTGTTCCCGATGCGGCTAGAAAGGCCACTTTGCTAAAGTGTTCCTCTCAAAACCAGCCAGCAGCTCAGTGGCCCTCTATGACCTTCCCACCTCCCCCGAGGACCCCTCCATGTGCGCGTGCCGAGCGGCGCTATTGTCCCTGCTACAACTTCCACCTTCCCTGAGATAGATGGTGCAGCATCCATCTACATCAGCGACGATCGCAGCGTGTGACCCGAGCAACTGGACGAGTCCCCGCCCTTGCCAGCCCACTCGCCGAGAACTACAGCGACATCACTTCCGGCTCATGGTGTGATGTCACTTCCGGCTAACATAATGACATCACTGCCACCGGCCGCGACGTCGTCACTTCCCCGGCGCAATGAATACAGCTGGGGAAGGAGCCCAGCCATGCAGTGGGCCACCACATGCCACCGCCATCTTGGGCCAGGCAGCAGCCGACACGGAGGGCCCCCGACGATGATGAAAATGACGTGGTCAACATGGGCGATGACCAGGCTGCCCTACCAACGCTCCCCATGCCTCCGGACGTCATTGGCTGCCGCATGCCGCACCACACAACCGACGTCGATGTGGTCAACATGGGCGATGACCAGGCTGCTCCACCGACACTCCCCACACCTTCGGACACCATAGAACATCGCGCACAACTGGAGAGCGATGACTCCGATCCTGAGACAGTCCTGGCTGCCACCACGCAGACCAGTGACATCCCTCATGACCTCGGGCATTCTAAGATGGACATGCAAGTCAACGGGCAGGTAACAAAGTGCCTGTTCGACAGTGGCAGAACCGAGAGCTTCATTCACCCGAGCATGGCCCACTTCCTGAGATTAAAATTCCACCTCACCACCTGCTCAATTGTCCTTGCCGCCAAGGATAATACAGTTGGTAAGTTCGGGCGCTGCTCGGCCGATATAACTGTGGGAGGGGAGACATACATAGGGTTCAGGCTCCTCGTCATGCCCAAACTGCGCCCCAGTCCTCCTGGGCCTAGATTTCCAGTGCCACCTGCAGAGTGTCACCCTTGCCTTCGGGGGGCCCCAACCTCCACTCACTTTACACAGCACGCCAACCTACCAGCCCCGGCCAACCAGCGGCCTCTCCACACTACGCATCACCCCACCGGCACTCTTCTCACATCTTACACTAGGCTGCAAGCTGATCGCTGCCAAAAGTAGGCGCTATTGCACCGCAGACAGAGACTTCATCAAGGCGGAGGTGCGGCAACTCCTGGCGGAAGGTGTCATAGAGCCCAGTAACAGCTCTTGGAGAGCCCAAGTCCTGGTGGTCAAAGGGGGAAGTAGGCCAGGGTTGGTCATGGATTACAGCCAGCCCATTAACCAGTACACCCAACTGGATGTCTACCCCCTGCCAAGGATCGCCGACATGGTCAACGAGATAGCCCGCTATCGGGTTTTCTCCACGATTGACCTGAAGTCGGCGCATCACCAAATCCCCATCCACCTGAAGGACAAGCCCTACACCGCCTTCGAGGCAGATGGGCGGCTGTACCAGTTCCGTCGAGTTCCCTTTGGGGTCACAAACGGGGTCTCCATCTTCCAGCAGGAGATGGATCACATGGTAGACCGGCACAAGCTAAAGGCGATGTTCCCATATTTGGATAATGTCACTATCTGCGGCCGTGACCAGCAGGTCCACGATGATAACCTGGAAAAATTCCTCCAGACGGCCGGGGAGCTGAACCTCACTTACAATGTGTGTTTAGCACTACCCGCCTCGCCATCCTGGGGTACATCTTGGCCCTTGGGGTCGTCGGTCCAGATCCAGAAAGGATGCGCCCATTAATGGAGCTACCTCTCCCCCCCCCACATTAAAGGCCCTCCGCAGGTGCATTGCCCTATTCTCCTATTACTCGCAGTAGGTCCCTTGCTTCTCGGACAAGGCCCGCCCATTGGCCTAAGCCACAACTATTCCCCTCCCACCCGAGGCGCAGACAGCCTTCATCTGCATCCGGCAGGACTCCACAGATGCCATGATGCAGCCATGGATGAGGACTCCCCCTTCCAGATGGAGAGCGATACCTTTGAGGTAGCCCTCACCGCTACCCTCAACCAAGGGGAGCGCTCGTTGCTTTCTTCTCTAGGACCCTCCACGGCTCCGAGCTAGGCCATTTGCCATTGAAAAGGAGGCCCAGGCGATTTTGAAAGCAGTCCGCCTCTGGCACCACTACCTGGCCGGCAGGAGATTCACCCTCCTCACGGACCAGCAGGCTATGGCGTTCATGTTTAACACTATCCTCAAGAGCAAGATCAAGAACGACAAGATCCTGCTCTGGAGAGTCGAGCTACGACATCCAGTATAGCCCCAGGAAGTTTAATGACTCCCCCGATGCCCTCTCTCAGACCTGAGCATCTATGCTCGATGACAGGCTGCAGGTATTGCATGAGTCCCTTTGCCATCCGGGTGTGACCAGGTTGTACCTCTTCATTAAGTCCCGGAACCTGCCTTATATCATCAGGGACGTCAGGTACATGACCGAGGCCTGCCAGGTCTGTGCAGAGTGTAAATCCCATTTCTTCCGCCCACCCCAGGCCCATGTCGTCAAGGCCACTTGGCAATTTGAGCATCTCAGCATGGACTTCAAAGGGACTCTGCCTTCCACAAACCGAAACGTCTACTTCCTCACGGTAGTGGATGATTACTCACACTTCCCATTCGCTATCCCTTGCCCGGACACCTCCATGGTCACCGTCATCAGGGCCCTGGGGCAGATCTTCACCATGTTTAGCTACCCCGCTTCCATCTACAGCGACCGGGGGTGAGGGTGTCTAGTTTCATGATTGATGAGCTGCGCCAGTATCTGACAATGAGGGGCATCGCGACCAGTCACACGATGAGTTATAACCCGACAGGCAATAGGAAAGTGGAATGTGAAAACAGGGTGGTCTGAAAGGCAGTCCTCCTGGCTCTCAAATCGAGGAGGGGGGGCATTGAGTACTGGCAGGACGCCCTGCCCGAGGTGCTCCAAGCCATTCAGTCGCTGCTGTGTACGGCTACCAACGAGGCCCCTCATGAACGTCTGTTCTCATTCTCCTGGAAGTCAGCAACTGGAATGTCCCTCCCAGCATGGCTCACGTCCCCAGAACCAGTGCTCCTGCATAAACATGTACAGACACACAAGGCCGAAGCCCTGGTCGACCAGCTCTTCCTCCTACATGCGAACCACAACCACAACTGCTAGGTTCGGCAGTGGCAGGGAGGACACCGTCTCAACTAGGGACCTGGCACCAGCAGGAGCACCCACCACCCCGCGGCATCCTTCAGCCCAGGACGACGTCGACCGGGCATACATCCCCGTCCCCAGGCAACTATGGGGTGTGCAGGACCTCCTTGACCACCAGGGGCTCGCTTCAGTCCTGGGGAACGAACCTGCCCCCCCCTCCCCACCCATCCAATACGACTCTCATACATTGACCCTGGCCCCCTTGGCCACCCCTCCGCGCGGCACCACACCAGGCACACAGCCCCCCCACTTCTCCTCCGACCAGTGACCAAGAACTAGTCCTACAATAGTCACAGGGACCCCGGTGGCCAACGGATCATCTCAATCTGTAAATATTGTATGTTGTATAGTGGGTACGATTCCTTGTTACTGCCCACCCAGGGACAATTTTAAAGAAGGGAGTGAATGTGGTGGTACGCCATCGTCCTACTGCAGGGGGCAACATCTGTACCTGCAGGAGTGTAAGGGGACAGGACAACACCTGGCCAGTTGTCAATCATTGGACCTGAATGGATCAAGCCCCACCTGGTCGGGTGTCAATCACCCTCCGGGATATAAGCCTGCGCCGGCCTCCCGAAGCCTCACTCAGAGTTATTGCAGCTACAGCCAACCTGGCTTTGTGGAAGTCTTTGTGGATTAAAGCCTGTTGTACAGTCTTTACCTTGTGTGTGTTTGATTCTGGCTAACAGCGCCCCACATATGTGAAGAAAATCTGAGCATGGAAGCCAGAAGTGGATCCTCAGCCATAATCATATTGAATAGCAGGGCAGGCTCGAGGGGCTGAAAGGCCTGCTCTGTTCATACATACATACATACAGTCAGTCATAGAGCATGGTAACAGGCCCTTCCAGCCCATGAGTCCATGTGGCCCAATTACATGCAATTGACCTACAGCCCCGGTACATTTTGAACAGTTGGAGGAAACTGGAGCACCCGGAGGAAACCCACACAGACAGAATATACAAACTCCTTACACAGTGTGGGATTTGAACCCCAGTCCTGATCTCTCCCACCCTATGTTTTATATGTTTCTAATTTTCAGGTATTCAACCAATTAGAGGATAATGCTAAAGGATTGAAAGGCAACAAATGGTACAACATTCTTGCAAAGAGAGAGAAATCCATTTTAATTCAAAGTGTTCTCTGTGTGCTTCTCAAAACCACAGATCCATATTTGGACAACAGAAAGATTGTACTCAAATATAACACCATTTGCCATTCTGTTTGTGGGCTTCCACACAGGACAAATGCTGTTTGATAGCAGATTGTCTATCCCATATAGAAGTGACTCTCTGAAGGATCCAATGGAATTTCACATAGCATGAGAACCTTTGAGCTAAAAGTGAAAACATTACACCAGAAAAATAATGAAAACTTTAACCCTTCCAATAGTTTCAGACACAGTTTTTTTAAAAAGCAAATCTGTATGAGATTATGACTGTGGGTTTTATATTAAAAAAAAATCAGTCACCTTCATTATTCCAGCAAATCTCTTAATAACAGGGAAGGAGTTGGGGATTTTTAAATCCTGCATAATTATTCAATTCTTTAGAAGATCATGGTGGTCCTTTAAGGAAAGCAGGATGACAAGAAAATGCAATACACAGAAGTGCTGGAAAAATTCAGCAGGACACACAGCCTCCACAAGAAGTAAAAAGTAACCAACATCAGGAAATTAACTCCATTTGACAAGAAGGCAATTGTTTGCAATGAGAATTTGCTTACGATCGGCAAACGGGATTCTCTTCCAAGGCTACAGGGAAAAAAAGGAGAGCCTGCAGCAAATGTTTCTTAACTCTCTTCAATAGGAAGACACAAAATCCACACTGCTCAAAGTTTGCTGAAAAGTTGTAGAATAGGTAGATGGCACTTCACCCATCAATCTCATGCTAGGTCAATGCAAGAAATTCTTGCTAACTCTATTCTCCAGACCTAGAAGTTTATTTCCCCACCCACCCCCACCCCCACCCTCCCTCCTGCTGTCACATCTGAAAAATCAAAATTCCATGGAGGCAAAAGCATTGAATCAAAAACAGAAATGAAATCAACTGAGTGATGGGGGTAGTGTGTTACCTCTAAGTTGGAAGGTTGTGGGTTCAATTCCCTCTTCCTTCCTTCCTTCCTTCCTTCCTTCCTTCCTTCCTTCCTTCCTTCCTTCCTTCCTTCCTTCCTTCCTTCCTGTGTTGGGGCTGAGCTTGTGTTCTTAAATCCCACTGTCTGCACAAGCTTTGTCTTGGGAAGTAGTGCTAATTTCTTCAATTGATGATCCTTCATTTTGACAAATGAGCAATTTCACTTTAGATTATGAAGCTTAAACAATATTAAGACTTTAGAATGCATAAGGTTTCATAGTAGTTTGTCATAATTAAATGTCAGTGTATTTATTAAGAACAAAATGAATTTCAGAATAATTAATCATCTGTGGTTAGTGTTTAGCAATGCACTGGGTGAGAATGCAATGTAAAAGGATACGATAGGTTACTTCAGAGGTAATAAAGCAATATTTTCTCTCAGTTTCAGCAAAAACTAATGTTCCACTTGAGCTCAGAGCCTTTTTATTAGTTCGGACTTCATTCCATTAACGCTTCATAATCCTATCATCGACAAGAAATCTTTTTCCCAAACAATGCACTTGCTCATTCAAGAGAATAATTTCTTTTAGCTTGGCTCAGTGTTAGAAAATCAGAATTACATCAAATGCTAACTCGATTGGGCACCAGTTGCGCGCTGGATTTTCCACTGTGTAACCTACTCCCAAGTTATGTCTCACCTCATACAGAACACAATGACTAAACCACAAGCTGACTCCAACATAACCAATCCAAACTCAAAAAACCATCAGATGCCAGGAATTGCTCATGAATCAGCTGGGAATTGTTTAATTAACCCTGTCATGTTGATTGCACTATTTAACTTGCAAATCCTTCAAAACATTTTTCACGAAAACTGAACTAAAGGAAATATTTGCTGGATACCAGGTAAATAATTCTCAAAGGAACTGAGATAACTGATTGGTTTAAAGTGCAAAAACAAGGGAGGTCAGTAGTAGAAGGACTTTTTATATGCATTTTTGAAATTTGGAACTGTGTACAATCTTTAAAGGATTTAAGAGCTAATGTGTACATGGCCAAATTACATTGAATACCAATGGTGCCAACAATGCAAAGTTGCCAATGTTGACAAACCTATGTTTGATAAAGCTGCAACATGTCTTTATCTTGCAATCAATGCCCAGACCAATGAAGGCAAGCATGCCCAATGCTGTATTCACTACCCTATCTACTTGCATAGCCATTTTCAGGGAGTGGTGGATCTCAACCTTGGGATCCTTCTGTACATCATTACTGTTAAGGGCCCTTCTATTAAGTGCACATTTTCTTCAGACACTTGACCTTCCAAAGTTCAACATATCACACTTATTTGGATTGAACTCTATCTGCCATTTCTCTGCCCATATCTGCAATTGCTCCTCATCCTGCTGTATCCTTTGACAGCTCTCAACATTGTCCAATCTCTACCAATCTGTAATTGAATAGCAATCAAAACTAATAAAACTAAAAACTGTTGGAAACATTCAGGAGGTCAGGCTTCACCTGGACAGGGAAATAGAGTTAACATTTCAGGATAAAGGTTTCTCGTTGGAACTGTGAAATAAGTTAGTATTAAGTTGCAGGGTATGTGGGATAGAACTGGAACAAGAATATCTCTGATAAGGTGGAGACAGGGTTGACATGGGGATAAATGGCTGATGAAGCCAAAAGTTGATAGATAAATGTGGGTGTGATGCACTGCTGCAGCAGTAAGCAGACACAAAAGTCAAGAAAGACTGCACAACAGGCTTTATTCAGTTAAAAGTCTCTGCTACAATGGCAGCTGTACTGGTAACTCCTGAGTGACTGCTCGGGAGGGGCCAGCTCAGGATTATATCCCGGGTGGTTGATTGACAGCCGTCCGGGTGGAGTTAGGTCTATTCAGGTCGGCTGATTGACAGCCGGTCAGGTGTGGTCTGTCCTCCGGCTATCTTCCTGCAGGTACAGAGATCGCCCCCCCCCCCCCACCTGCAGTAGGCTAGTGGTGTATCACCACAGTGGGAAGTTAAAGGACAATCGAACAAAGGATCATGTAAAAGCTGTGAAATGCTGGTCAACAGTGTAAGAAATGGCTAGTGGAGAAAGAGTGTGTATTTGACTGCGGCCATTCTGATAGAGACAGGGAAAACAAGTTCCTGAGTCCTGTATTCACCAGTGAGTTCTGTAGGCTGTACCATGCCAGTCATTGAATGAGGCACCATTCATTAAACTCACAATGGTCCTTGCAGGAACAGTAGAGGAGACCAGAGGGAGGTAGGTCAGAGTGAAAGTGGGATGGAACACTAATGCATTACATTTGATTGAAATACATGCAAGTACATTGCTATTTCACCTAGGAGGACTGCATGAGACTCTGGAGGTTGGGAAGGGAAAAGGTGAAGGAGAGCCATTACCTCTCCTGTGGTGAGAGAGGAGAGTGCCATAAGGAGTAGTTGGTGGGGATGGAAGAGCAGATCAGAGAGTTGCAAAGGGAGCGATCTCTTTGGAATGTTGAAAGGAGAGGAGCACAAAATTTGAATCCATTTGAAGGTGGTAGAACTTGTGAAGAATATCCTAGTGAGATGGAGGATGAGAACCAAGGGAACTTTATTTTGCTTTGTCTAAGAAGAGAAAGAGGTGCAGGAAACAGATGAGATGCAGCCAAGGGCACTGTTTACAATGTCAGAGGAAAGCCTAGTTAAGGATAAAGAAAGACATCTCAGAGTTTGATGTGTGACAAGATTTGTTATTGGGAAAGAGAGATTGTAAGCAGAGGAACTGTGAGAAGTAAACAATGTCTTACAGAAGGCAGGATGTGTAGTCAAGATTTCTGTGTAAGTGTAGTGGATGTTTGTCTCCACCCTATCACTCAGTCAGAGATAGAAAGCTCCAGAAAAGAAAAGGAAGAATATGAGACGGATCATGTTTACGTGAGAGAAAGGGGATATTGATAGCAAGTCAAGCTCCACATAGTACTGGAAGTAACACCAATGCAACCTTCAATGAACCAGAAAATGTGTTGAGATAGGGTAAGCTGTGAATGAAGCTATCTTGTTGATGGATCAATGAGTCTGTTCAAGAGAGAAAATAAACAAGCCAAACTATATATGAACGCAGGTCGGAAACAGACAATGTGCTCAAATCAGGCAATGTCAGATGAGTGAGAAAACCCTCATAAAGTATTCGAGATAGATAACTTGCAGCAGAACAGGCCAGTCTGACACTGACAGGAGAATCATCTTTCATTAATTCTACTTTGTAAGTGGGATATTGAAAAAGTTACATCTGCTTGGAAGAAGGTTGAAGCTTAGTGATAATTGCAAAGTCAAAGATGAGTCTTGAACTCTCCAGCACTGCGAAAAAAAAACAATTTTGTGCACAACGGAATCTCCCAACAAAAGTCCAGATTTAACAACAAAGTATTGAAACAATTTATCTTCAGAGATTTAGTGGCAAAACAAATCACTGGTCTCTGTCTTGGTGCCCTGAATATTATCAGTAGTTCATGAAACCTTGCCATCCTGTTTCAATCCCAGTTAATGAATACTCAAGATCTTGGACTGAAACAGCAGTTAAATTAATTTTGCTATACAATAAAAAGCATCATCTATTAAAGTTTGATAAAGTGTGACCATCGACTACTTTTCATGCAACATCAATTTGTAAGTGGAAACGGCTGTCTAAATTGGTGCCAATACTTTATAAGTGACATTAAACCATCTTGTCCCATTGCTGGAAACACAAGCTGATGCTGCAGTCTGGAGCAAAAGAAAATACAGAGTGCTTGAGGAACTCAACAGATCAGGCAGCATTCAGGGGGAAGAGATAGCTGACTTTTATTCCCATGACTAGCTTATTGCATCTACTTTCTATGAGCTAAAATAGGGACGATATTCAGACCCTTTACATACTGAAAATTCCATTCAATGTGATAGAAAGAAAGATCATCATTGAGAATGGAGAGAATCCTCCCTCAAAGAAAAAGGCACAAAGCACAAGAAGGATGAGGTGATGATTGCCGAATCCTTGCAGATAAGTACCAGTTTGCGGAAAGTCATGATTTGTAGCGGTAGCTACAGTAAAGAGACACACAGCCACCACATTGGATGCACTCAATGACTGTTTTATTTGAATCCCGCACGCACCCCTTTAAGGGCAGTGTGAGCTCGGCCACCGCGTCATAACGGCTGCCTGAGGCGCATGCTGGGCTGGAAATATGAGACAAGGAAGAACCACTGATGGCGCCATCTTCTCATGGCTGTCCTGCCACACAGCAGTACAAGTGGGGTCAGTTCACCACGAGATAGTGTGCTGCCACACAACCCCCCCCCCCACCAGAACCGGCTTACGCATCCCGTCCCTCACCATTTGGGCTTAGCAGTTTGGACCGGTTGTGAGATATCTAAGTGTGCTGCCTTGAGACAGTCTACTGTAAACAGTTCATTTTTGCCTCCAATGTCTAATGTAAAAGTCTTGCTGGACCGCTGGAGGACTTTGTACGGGTCCTCATACGGGCGCTGCAATGGTGCAGTGTACAGTCCACGCCAAACAAAAATGAATTCTGCCGAGTCCAGCTCTTTGGGAAGACGGGCTGGTCAGGGGCTGTGATGTGTGGGAGGTGGGAGGGGCTAGTGAGGCGAGCTTGCTGCGGAGATCCACCAACAGGTTTAGGTGCTCGGTTGTAGAGTTGGGTTCTGGGCCGAAGAACAAGAGTGGCGCACCATACACCAATTCTGCTGATAATGCCTGTAGATCCTCCTTAGGTGCTGTTCAGATGCCAAGGAGGACCCAGGGTAGTTCGTTTGCCCAAACGGGGCCTGTAAGGTGAGCCATGAGGGCTGACTTCAGGTGGTGATGAAATCTCTCCACCAGACCATTTGCTTGTGGGTAATGGGCTGTGGTGTGGTGGAGTTTGACCCCCAGAAGGTTTGCCAATTGAGTCCAGAGGATGGAGGTGAACTGGGTGCCCCGTCGCTGGTGATGTGCGCCGGAATTCCGAACCTGGCAATCCAGTGGGCGACCAAAGTCCTGGCACACGTCTTGGTAGAAGCCCCCTTGATGGGAATGGCCTGGACACTGGCAGGGGGCCCACGATATCAACATGAATGTGTTGGAATCTCTTAACTGCTGGGTCATATTGCTGAATCAGGGCCTGCGTATGCCTGTGGACCTTGGAGGCTTGGCACTGAGTGCAGCTCCTCACCATCTCAGCCACCTCCTTCTTGAGCCTGTGCCACATGAACCGCTCTGCCACCATATGCACTGATGCCTTTACTGAAGAGTGTGCTAGATTGTGGACCATGCTGAAAGCCTGTGACCTCCTCTGCGGCAGGACTACCGGATGCGGTGAACTGGTGGAAACGTCGCAAAGCAGTATGTCCGGGCTGTTCGGCAACCGAATGTCCTGGAGGTTGAGCCCCAAAATGGCGGTACGGAGGGTCTGCATCTCCGCGTCATCCCTCTGCGTCTGCACCAGTTGGGTGTAGTTGAGGCCGGGGGAAAGGGTGTTGATTGCCGATCGGGAAAGTGTGTCCACCACAATGTTATCTCTACCTGCCCTGTGCTGGATGCTGGTGATGAACTCCGACACGTAGGAGAGATGGCATTTCTGGTGGGCCGACCACAGATCCTTGGCCATCATGAGGGCCTGCATGAGAGACTTGTGGTTGGTGAATGCAGTGAATGGCCTGCCCTCCAGGAAGTACCAGAAGTGCCGGATGGCTAGGTACAGCGCCAGGAGCTCCCAGTCGAAGGCTCTGTACTTGAGCTCCAGCGGTCGAAGGTGCTTGATAAAGAAGGCCAGTGGGCACCACTGTCCATCAACCCACTGCTCGAGAACACCCCCCATGGCCGTGGCTGAGGCATCTATTGAGAGCGCGGTGTGTGCCTCCAGGCGCGGGTGAACCAATAAGGTGGCATTGGTCAGTGCGATCTTTGTTGCCGTGAAAGTGCCCTCTGCCTCTTCTGACCAGGCCAGGACTTTGTCTTTAGAGGCAATCAATGAGAACAGCGGCCACATGATGTGGGCGGTGCCAGGGATGAAACGATGATAAAAGTTCACCATACCTACAAATTCTTGCAGGTCCTTGAGGGTGGTGGGTTTGGGGAACTTCCGTACTGCCGCGGCTTTTTCTGGCACCGGCACAGCACCAGCTGCTGAGATGGTGTGTCCCAGGAACTGCAGCGCCTGCCTGCTGAACTGGCATTTGGCCACGTTGACTGTGAAGCTGAATTCCGCCAGGCGGTCAAACAGGGTGAAGAAATGGGCCTTATGCTCCTCATGGTTGTGACTGGTGATAAGGATATCATCGAGGTATATAACCACAAAGTCCAGGTCCCTGTCCACTGCATCCAAGAGACGTTGAAATGTCTGGGCCGCAAGAATTCGAACAGGCCGAACGGGGTGATGATCCCCATCTTAGCAATGTCCTTGGGGTGGACTGGGAATTAATGATAGCCCCGCACCAGGTCAACTTTCAAGAACACCTGGACACCGTGGAGGATGGCTGTAAAGTCCTGGATGTGAGGGATTGGGTACCTGTCCGGCATGGTCGCGTTGTTCAGGCGTCGATAATCCATGGAGGGTCTCCAGCCTCCAGAAGATTTAGGGACTATGTGAAGAGGGAATGCCCAGGGCTGTCTGAGTGGCGGACAATCCCCAACGCCTGCAGGTGAGAGAACTCCTCGTTGGCTAACTGCAGCTTCTCAGGCGGAAGTTGTCGGGCCTTGGCGTGCAATGGGGAACCTTGTGTGGAGTTATGGTGGTAGACCCCGTGCTGGGGCAAGGCAGCTTTGAACTGTGACTGCAGGATGGAGGGGAACTCGTCGTGTATGCTGGAATACACGTCCCTGGGAGTGGTGATGGTGGCTATTTTGGGCTTGCAGACATCCATGTCATCGAGGCGGATCGAGTGGAACGTGCGGGTGTTAACCAGTATTTTGCTCTTCATGTCTACCAGTAGGCCATGCACTCTGAGGAAGTCAGCCCCCAACAGCGCAGTACCCACTGAGGCCAGAACGAACCTCCAGCGGAATTTATCTTTCCTGATCTGGATATGCACCCTGGGGGTGCCGAAAGTTTTGATGGCAGAACCGTTGGCCACCCACAGGGTGGGACCACGAGCTCAGGTGTGGGTCTCGAGGGCGGTTGGGGGCAAGATGCTCAGTTTCGCTCCAGTGTCCACCAGGAAATGCTGGCTAGTGGACTTATCGGTCATGTGCAGGAGGCTGTTCGCATGGCCAACCGTCGCAGCCATCAATGGCGGCTGGCTGAGTCATTTCCCTGGTAGGTACAAGTTGCCTGCACTTATGAGCTTGTGCTCCCCAGCATTGATGATAGAAGTACCAGGTGGGGTGGTGCTCCTCTGGCTTAGACAGGAGCTGATATGCTTCAATGCCAGTCTTTCAAAATGATCAACTGTAAACATTCTATTGGTTGTCTACAACCAATTATTTTATGAATATTTATTGGATGTAAACCTCGAGACAATTTTTAAGTAGAATTTTCAGGAAAAGTGCACCGAAAGGCTTTGAGAGAAGAACTGTACAGACAGGTTTGTTTTACAGATGGCCACATTATGTACACCATTAATTGACCTGTATTCTACCAATGTCAGTTATCTGGAACCGC
Source organism: Narcine bancroftii (assembly GCF_036971445.1). Lineage (NCBI taxonomy): Eukaryota > Metazoa > Chordata > Chondrichthyes > Torpediniformes > Narcinidae > Narcine > Narcine bancroftii. The sequence continues at coordinate 134,384,872 of NC_091476.1, forward strand.
TTATCAGCTTTTACAATTTTTTTTCCATCTTAGACTTGTACATTAGCCAGTGGTAGCTGGTGAACATTTGCAAGTCATATTGTACCAATTTATCAAAAAAATATTTATTTTGCCAGCCCTGAAAGCTGTTATTAATTTTGTTTAGTTATCATATCCAAAAATATTCCCTTTTTATGCACAAAATTCCCCCATAAATTTTTTTGTTTATTATTTTTATGAAAACCTTATTTGATGTCTATAATTTACTCTAAATTGTTTATTCCTCTAGCTCAATAGTGCCTCCAATTCTTCAGATGAAGAATTGCTGGAGGAACTCAACGGGTCAGACCACATGCCTGCATTAGTATAGCACCTTTACCTGCTCCTGATTCTGGAGAATGACAATCTATGCTGACCTTCCAATGAAACATTCAGGAAGGTGATCAGAGATGGGATTGAGTAAGAGGTGTCATAGAAAAGATTCAAAAAGATGTTGCCAGGACCGCAGGGCTTGAGTTATGATCAGACTGGATAGACAGGGATAGTTTTTCCTGGGGCACAGGAGGCTGAAGATTGACATTACAAAGATTTATATAATGTAATAGATATGTGTATGTCTGTAACTGTCTATTCCCTCCCTGTTCTTATACCTGACTAAATGCCCCTTAAACTTTACTATTGGATCTGCTTCTACCACCTCCAGCTGGAAAAACATTCCAGGTACCTTCTGTTCCTTGTGTAAAAATCATGTCTCACAAACCACCTTTAAACTTCCCCTTGACAAATTAAACCAATGCTCTCTTGTATTTGATATGTCCACCCTGGAGAAAAATATAGAGTATTTACATCTCTTACAATTTTATAAATTTCTATCAGGTTCCCACTCTGCTTCTGTCACTAGAGAAAATATTGGCCAACCTCTCCTTGTAATCAATATCCTCTAATCCATGTAACATCCCAATGAACCTTTTGAAAGTCTCCATATTCTACCTATCTTATGGTAATCAAAATGGTGCACAAATTCATAGAGTTCAGATTTAGTTTGACAGTACTTATATAACATCATATCTATTTAGGCAGAATTTCTCAACACTTGTAACTGGAAATTGTACTCAAGAAAGAAAAGAAATGTATACAAAAGAAAAAATGTCAACAAAAGTAAGAAATGTCAACAAACTGACTGTGTGCGAATACAGAAAATAAATATTCAGTTATAAATAATCAAAATTAAGTCTGTGATCAGAATCAGAATTTATTATCATGAGCAAGTACGAAATTCGGTATTTTGTGGCAGCGTCACAGTGCAAACATTCATATTATAACCATCCTACAACAATAAATACAATTTTTAAATAGTGCACACAAAAGTGAGCAGTGTCTTTGGTTCATCGATTATTCAGAAATCTGATGGCAGCAGGGAAGAAGCTGTCCTTGTGCCGCTGAGTGCTTGCGAACTGGATTGGCGATTTAACAGCTAGGTCTGCCTGCGATTTGAAAGCACCTAGTGATGCAACCAGCCAGAATGGTTTTCACAGTACGTCATTAGAAGTTCGGTGACATTCTGAATCTCTCTTCAAACACCTCACTAAGTATAGCCACTGCCGAGCCTTCTTCGTGATTGCATTATGATTGAGTTTGATGTTTAGGAGTCTAGTGGTGGAGTGATAGGAAATGTTTCCGAAGCTGGAGGTTTGAGTCTTGTGGCACCTGTACCTCTTGCCTGATGGAAGCAGCAAGAGCAGAGAATGTCCTGGGTGGTGTGGATCCTTGAAGGTTGCTGCTGCTCTCCGACAGCAGTGCTACATGTAGATTTTCTTGATGGTGGGAAGAGAATTGCCTGTGACGTCCTGGACCATGTCCATTATCTTTTTCAAGGCTTTCTGCTCAGAGGTGTTGTGCCCCCACCAGGCCATGATGCAGCTGGTCAGCACACTTCCCACCACATGTCTGTAAAAGTTTGCCAAGGTTTCAGATGACATACTGAACCTCTGCAAATTTTTGACTAACTAAAGGCATTGACATGCTTTCTTCATGAGAGCATTAGTACAATAGGTCTAGGAAAGCTCCTCCAAGATAATGACTCCTCACAATACACAGTTGCTCACCTCTCCACCTCTGATCCCCCAATGATCACAGAATCATAAATCTCTAGTCTACATCAGCTCCTTGGTCTTGGTAACATTGAGTGTGAGGTTGTTGTTGGTTCACCATTGAGCCAAGTTTTCAATCTCCCTCCTGTATGTTGACTCATCACTCTTTTTATACAACCCACTACTGTGGTATCATCAGTAAATTTGTAAATGGTGTTGCCGTACAGATCTACACAGTCATAGGTGAAGAGTGAGTAGAGCAGAGGCAACAATCTGACATCTCATTCAAATCAACAGGAGATTTGCAAATGGCATCAACTTACAAACCTGTGAATATTTGTGTTTTCCCACAAGGATTACCTACTAGAATGAAAACAGTGAATTATGATATGTTGATTACATTGAAGAAGCAGACAAACCTCCTCACTCTGAAATACTAACTCACTGCAGATCAGATAAGCTGGGCTTCGTCCAAATTGTAATACTTCTTGGTCTAAAGCCCTTGTAAAACAACATGATGCTGGTCAGGACACATCTTATCTGCATGGATCAGGAACTGTATAATCAGGTGGAGAATGGGACAAGTCCAACTATTTACATCCTCAGAGGGACAATGGCCTGGAATTTTTGGTATCAATAACAGCGAGAGCACTGGAATCACAATCGCAATTAATGAAGACATTAATAGCAACTTTTTGAATTTCTTGGCTTGCCTGGTTTTAGAAAAATTGCTAATTTGGTTTAATTTTTGTATGTGACAATAATTTCTTCAAAATGAGCAGCCTCATACATCATAGCTGAAATGGCACAAATTGCATGCTGGTGTGGAGAAGCTTTGTGTGAACATTTTACCTGATTGCAAGATCTAAATAAGATTTTTTAAAAATGCATTGCCTCAATTCCCCCCCCCCCCCACCACTGCCATTATTTTATTTATGCAAATTGCAATTCATTCACATCTTTTGATTAAAGTATTAGACTGATAAAGTTAAAAAAATGTCTGACATTTCAATTTCAATCTTACTCATAATTGTGGGTCTTTTATTCAGCACCCTGTGTGATATCTTAGAAGAGAATTGGAAAATACATTCCTTCCTGGTTGCTAGATTTCTATGTGATGGACAGCTTGACTTGGCCAATGTTAGCTATCAGGGATCAGGGATCCAATTGAATTGACACCTGGCAACAGCAGACATCAGAATGAAGAAATCTATGCCATAGAGATCATTGTAACTTCCAGCAAAGCTTCCTCTCTGGTTCCTTCATCAATAAGTGTAAATTCTCTGCACAAACACAACTTCTAATTCAAATATTTAGTTCTCTTAACATTCAGTTCTGGTCCAACATCAATGTTTTCCCTCATGCTTCTTTGAACTTAAAACACTTTCTCTGTAAAACATGCTGTAAAGTGTAAACCAATATTTTGTTTATTATTTCCAAAATAAGGAAGAATACTTTCTCTGCTAAAAGCTAGATTGGCCTTCGGCATGGGGGAAAGGTCCTTGAGTGTCTCAATACCACTTTCAGAATTTACTTAAAGGTTAAAAGTTGCTTGATTTTAAATCTAACCATTTGAAAAGTTAATGGACTGAGGTTGAGATAAACAGTTTACTGTTGAATTAAAGTGAATCATTTATGAGAATGGAGTCTTCTTTACCAATCCTTCCTTTTCCCATAAAGTATAATGTACATTGTACATTTTAGATGTCTGTTACAGTTGGAAGAATCTCCCTGTGGCCTGGTTAGATTTAATTCAGTCATTATATTGATCCAATTTTTTTTTTACACGCAGGTACAAATCTTACCTTTCTTATCCAATTGCCTTCTTTGGAGAAAACAGATTTCCACATATATTTATCTTTCAGAATCAAATTTCTAACACATAATTTCCCCCATCTCATTTGGCTGAACTGTTAAACCCTAATTTTGTCCTTATTTTCCTTTCTATTTTCATTCACATGAAATTCTCAGAGATATATTCCTGCAAGTGCTGGGAAACCACCTTAATGAGTTAAAGTGCAATGCCAATGAGGGAAAGGAAAATGAAGATGGATTTGGCTAAACATAGTTTGGTTAGGAGCCAACAAAAGCTTCAAGAAAATGCACCAAAATTCCTGTTGATTAGCTTGTAGAGGGAGAAACGGGAAATGTGATTCAATTGTTTCAAGGTTTTTCTTAATTTGTCTTATTAATTTCTAATGAAGAACTAACATATAGGCATCATTTCCAGTTATTGTTCAATAATAATGAAACACACCCCTCAATAATAATAGTTCTACAATTTAGCACTGGTCTTTTGGCCAAGTCCTAATTTCCTGTTTCATTTGGCACCCATTATTGGACTGCAGTGATGGGAATGGTGAGTTTAATTCATAGCGGAAACAATAGCGAATGTTGTCATGGATAGAATAAAATCAACTTTAGCAGAGACAAGTAATAACATAATTCCAATTAGCACATTTTGTCTTTAGTCTGTAATCCTCCCCTTCCATCCAACCTTTTTAATAGAGGCTTCTGCCTGCTTTTTTTTACCCTGAAGAAGGGCTCAGGCCTGAAACATCAGTTATATCTTTACCTCCTATGGACACTGTGAGACCTGCTGAGTTCCTCGAGCATTTCTGTGTTTTTACTACAATCAGAGTATATGCAGACCTTTGTGTTTTACTCTAAGAAATAATGAAGAACAGGAAAGACACTGCCAACCAGTCCATCAGAAAATTATTTGCTGAAGATATACATGAAACAAGGTGTCAGAGATGGTTTCCTACTTTGGTCTCCTTCCTGTGGACTATTATTGAAAATGTTCACAGTCCACCAGAAGTGAAATTCGAGAGGATCCATTGATAATGCACAATCTGTCATGACCACAGTTTAAAAGCCAGCATGGAACATAATGCTTAATGCACAGCAGAAAAGAAAAAATGCTTAGAAATTGTACCTTGTGCACTATTGTCCGAAGGTGAAGTGTGCATTGCTTAAGATTTCTAATTTAAATGTAATGGTAATTGCCCTCTCTCCATTTTATTGTTCCCTGCAGTAGGGATAGAATATGTTCTTTGGCTTCCGCACAGTAGGTTGTCAAACCATGTGGCAGAATCAATAACTCTGCCATTCAGCTGTGCTTTTCAAGTAAGAGGCATTTCAACAAGGTGAAAAATCCTTCTGAAGAAGGAAGCTCTGCCAGTCAGGGAATGCCAAGCTTCAGAATGAATCAGGGAGAGGCATGGGATTGGAGTTAACGATCCAGCCCCAAGAAACATTAACAGCACAGAGAAGAGGCAGAGTGAATGATCATTGAAAATCAATGCCCAGCACAGATAGAGCTTCAGTAAAAACTGCAAACTGCCAGTAGTCTCTTTGCGTAAGGCAACATTTTGGCACTTCTGACAGTTTGCTCACACTCCCTGCTGAAGCTTCGTTTAACTGCCATATTCCTGCCCCTCAGCCCGTGTACATTCCTCTCAACATCTTTCACTCAGCAAACAAAGAGGAGCTGAAGGGGCTTCATGAGTCAGATGACATCCATGAAGACAACTGTTAGTCAAGGTTTTAGGTTGGGACCCTTTTTTGAGATGCCAGAAAGGACTTAATGGACCAAAGCATCTATTTCTGCTGGTTAATACAATGAATGCCTCGAGGTCCTGTCATCTATTGCTAAAAAGTCTAAAATGCTTCCAAGCCTTCTGCTGTCTAGTTGTGATAGTGTATTCTTGGACACACGACAAGGGTTTCACAGGCAGCTCAGTAGTGTAAGGTCACCTAATTTGGAAAAAAAGTTAGGAAATTGGAGCATTTGTTAAGTGCTGAGAAACTGAAAGGTGGCTTTATTTGGAGGGACCTAGATGTGCATCTACATGAATCACTGAAAGTTACTATGAAGGTATAGCAAATTACTTGGAAGGGAAATAGTTTATTGTCAGAAGATTTGAGTACAAGAGTAAAGATACATTGCACCAATTATCTAGAATCCTGGTGAGACCACATCTGGAATAGAGTGTATAGGTCTGGTCTCTCGACCTAAGAAAGGATATATTTGCAATAGAGGGAGTGCAGCAAAGGTTCACCAGATTGATTCCTGGGATGTGGATGGTTTAACCCATGAGGTTAGATTAAGCAAATTGGCCTCACATTCTCTTGAGTTTAGGAGAGGCAATCTCATCAAAACATTCAAAATTCTTATCGGACTCAACAGTCTGGATGCAGGGATTACATCTGTACATTCAGCAATTAGCTATTGTGATTAGAGAAGAAATTTCTGCACCCAGAGAAATAAGGTGAAAATAATTTGGCGTGTTGAACATCTAGGAGTTGGGGAATTGCCAGTTTTGATAAGGTTCGATTGGTTGCAATAGACTGCAGTTGATCTGAAGGGACTGGTTTTATTCCAAATGCAACAGGACTGGAAGAAAACATAGGAATGGAGTGGTTAGTCATCTGCTGAGATGTGTCAGCTGGAAACAGATGTGTTACTATTTGTCCTGAGAAACGGATATTGAAACAGACTGGATCTTTATTAAATTAATTACTATCCAGTTCTCAGTGTAGAAGCAAAATCAAAGCAAAAGATTAATATTCTCACTGTTGCACAAGTTGAAATGTCAGCCTATAGTACAAATTGGGTTGTACTATAAAAGCTTCCTATTGGCTGATACCTGCCTAGTTTTTCCTCAAACCTTTTCTAATGCAATCTTCCTGATAGACATGTGACAGAAGACAGTTCTTTCAGTTGGAGATTAATCTACATTAGCACAATGCTACTCCATATCAGAAAGGGTTCTCACTGAATAAAACACTTTTGTGTTATTTAATATTGTTCAATTGCTACCAATCAATAACATTCCACTGCCACAAAACAAATCCCATTCTAAAATCAGCACCCCCACCTTCGTACATTTAAAGCATTATTTATTTCTTTTATTTTAAGAATCGCTGTGAAAGGCCATGCTGTTATAACCGAAGATTAATTCTCTTGTGAGCCCCAAATGACTTTCTTCTTCTTTGGCTTGGCTTCGCAGACGAAGATTTATGGAGGGGGTAAAAGTCCACGTCAGCTGCAGGCTCGTTTGTGGCTGACAAGTCCGATGCGGGACAGGCAGACACGGTTGCAGCGGCTGCAGGGGAAAATTGGTTGGTTGGGGTTGGGTGTTGGGTTTTTCCTCCTTTGCCTTTTGTCAGTGAGGTGGGCTCTGCGGTCTTCTTCCAAGGAGGTTGCTGCCCGCCAAACTGTGAGGCGCCAAGATGCACGGTTTGAGGCGATATCAGCCCACTGGCGGTGGTCAATGTGGCAGGCACCAAGAGATTTCTTTAGGCAGTCCTTGTACCTTTTCTTTGGTGCACCTCTGTCACGGTGGCCAGTGGAGAGCTCGCCATATAACACGATCTTGGGAAGGCGATGGTCCTCCATTCTGGAGACGTGACCCATCCAGCGCAGCTGGATCTTCAGCAGCGTGGACTCGATGCTGTCGACCTCTGCCATCTCGAGTACTTCGACGTTAGGGATGAAAGCGCTCCAATAGATGTTGAGGATGGAGCGGAGACAACGCTGGTGGAAGCGTTCTAGGAGCCGTAGGTGATGCCGGTAGAGGACCCATGATTCGGAGCCGAACAGGAGTGTGGGTATGACAACGGCTCTGACTAACTTTAGCAAAAGCACGTATACTGTCAGGACAAGATTGATCCTTCAATCAGTAGCACTATTGTAGTTTTAATTATGTTGGTAACACTGTTGTTTTTGGGCCTTGTGGTGCACACACTGACCTCTGATCCTTAGATTTGTTATAAAGCACACTGGAACATCCTAAAAGGGAATCAAGAAGGTTCAGAGAATCAAAAAATATTTCTTTTATATGTCATTAGAATTGTGAGCGCTCACACCCCTAACGTCGAGGTACTCGAGATGGCAGAGGTCGACAGCATCGAGTCCACGCTGCTGAAGATCCAGCTGCGCTGGATGGGTCACGTCTCCAGAATGGAGGACCATCGCCTTCCCAAGATCGTATTATATGGCGAGCTCTCCACTGGCCACCGTGACAGAGGTGCACCAAAGAAAAGGTACAAGGACTGCCTAAAGAAATCTCTTGGTGCCTGCCACATTGACCACCGCCAGTGGGCTGATAACGCCTCAAACCGTGCATCCTGGCGCCTCACAGTTTGGCGGGCAGCAGCCTCCTTTGAAGAAGACCGCAGAGCCCACCTCACTGACAAAAGGCAAAGGAGGAAAAACCCAACACCCAACCCCAACCAACCAATTTTCCCTTGCAACCGCTGCAATCGTGTCTGCCTGTCCCGCATCGGACTGGTCAGCCACAAACGAGCCTGCAGCTGACGTGGACTTTTTTACCCCCTCCATAAATCTTCGTCCGCGAAGCCAAGCCAAAGAAAGAAAGAAGAATTGTGAAAATGCTTTATTATTTGCTTCTGCCTTATCATGGGTTGACAAAGTTGACTGGTGGTTCAGTGTGTTAATTATATGAAGCATCACATATTCTCAGCCTTATTAATGCAAGATTCTAATGTATATCGCCAGAGAATGAGAGAGAGAGAAGAGGTGATTACCCTTTTTTCATGTGATTTAGTCCAGACACCAGCATCTTATTTTGCTCACTTCCCTGTGAAAATGAAAGATCTCCCTTATGTTTCCCATCCTTTCCATCATTAGTTTTGTTTTTCCCTTTGTGGATGTCTGCTCATCAACATGAGGGATGACTGGAACAGTCTGTGCTTCCCCCATGTCCAATATCCCTCAGGCTGTGTTCTGGAAAGGTGCAGTTCGCAACTCCCCTCCAATCAGCATTGCTCTCCACTGAGCTACCATCATATCTCATTTCCTCAGAATCTGGACACAATTGTCAAGTGAATGCTAATTCGGCATCAAATTTGCGGTCAGCTGTGTATGGGAGCATGAAATGAGACAAAGGAGACTTATTTCACTCAGCCCTTGTAGTAAGCCATTGGAGAGGATAAGGTTTTCATCTCTTCTGGGCTGTGCTCAAACTTGTGTTACTGGTACAATTAACCAGAAATATGTAAACAGCAGAGAGCTTAAGGGAACTGAAATGATACTGAGGAGTGGTTGAATCTGGTTTGCCGAATCCTATACAATATACACTTACATGATTCATATTTTCAAATCTTCAGCAATATGTCACAGGCAATATATATTTCTTTGTGATTAAAACACAAAAATTGTTTCATACATTCAACAGACCAGGCAGCATCTGAGAGAGAGAGAGAAACAAAATGAACATCTCACTTCAATAATCAGGAAAAATTGGGGAAATGTTCATTCTGGTTCTCCTTCCACTGGTCCTGACTGACCCACCACCTGTTCCTAGCATTTTAGAGTGAAAGAGTTGTACAGCATTCAGCCCACTGAATCCTTAATAGTCAGCAAGCTGCATTCACACTAATCCTACACAAATCCCATTTTATCCTCCTCAAATTCCACTTTGGTCCTACCACTTACCTACAAACTGAGGGCAACTTACACCAGCTGCACATCCTACCAAACTCCATGACTTTTAGATATGGGAGTAAATCAGAGGACCCTGACAAACCCCACATAATCACAGGGAGAATATGTCCTCACGTGCAGCACTGGAGGTCAAGATTGAACCTTGTTCTCCAGAGCTGTGAGGCAGGAGCTCCACTAACCAATACTATTGTGCTTCCCTGGAACTTTCATGAAATGGTGCTTGTTCTGAGCTGAGACTTTTGCCACATGACCATGCAACATGCTCTCCAGTGTAAGCCATGGTTATGATTCACAACCACCACAGCAAGGCTGACAATAAACAAAAATGCTTCTTCTTGGGATCATTTTATTCAAAAAATTCACATGCTCTTTCCACAATCGTCCTAGAGCCATGAGATAATGGGCCATGAAATGACAGCAACCTCAGAGTGCATTAATCTCTTCGGTGTGTTAGAGAGGCAATCTAACCAATGACTCAGAGGTGAATCATGTTTCCAATGTACCTTCCACTGGCTGCCTTACAGGAAAATTCAACACTCACTCACCCATGGAACTTACTGCATCCCCATTCTCTGATGGGACAGGCTCAACCCCCAACCACACACAGTCATTCCAATCATCTCCGACCAAGTCCAGCCCTGAATTTCATTGTTATTTCACCACCCAGTGCAGGCCTAAATTCAAGAGAGAATTTTGGCTGACAAAAGAAGGAAGGGCTGGGGGAGTGGTTAACGCACTGGTTAGTGCAGCACCATTATGTTGGATAAAGTGGGATACATCAAAGGAAAAACTCTTGAGGGTGAAGACAAGTTCTGCCAGCCAGAGGAGGTTGGTGGTGAAGGGGATTGGTTGGGTCTATTGCTGAGAAATAAACTAAGGGCTTTGAGGTCTTTGGTATGGGGGATATCTCCCCACCTACATCTGCAATGCCTCACATCTCCTCCATCACTTCAATGACTTTCAGTTCCCTGAACTTGACCACCTCATCTTAATGATGGAAATCCAATTATTGTACATCTCTGACCCTCATACCAAAAGCCTCAAAGCCCTTTGTTTCTTATCCTTACCCTCAATAACTCAATGACATCCACTTTCTCCAATTCAAACAGGTATCTGCTTGGGCCTCAGATATTCAGCTACACCTCCCCACTCACCACCATTCTTGGCCCCAAACAATCCTTCCAAGTAAAGCGACACTTGTGAATATGCAGGGGTCATCCTATGCTCCCGTTATGGTCTCCTCTACATCAGAAAGACTGGGAGATTGCATCAGTGAGCACCTTGGCTCTGTCTGTCCCATTTCAATTTGTTGCCTCTTTCCCTTGCTGACTTGTCTGTCCATGGTCTCATGCACTGCCTGACTGAGACCACCCACAAACTGGAGGAACAATAGCTCATATTCCATCTGGGTACCCGACAACCAAATGGCATTAACATCGACTTCTCTGGTTTCCATTAGCAACTCTTTCCCTCTTCCCATTTATCTTATTTCTCCTCTCCTCTAGCTCCATTTTTTTTCTATCTCTTTCATTTCCCTCTGTCTCCTTACCTGCAGCTCTGCATTGACAGAGCAAAACTACTCCAATCAATTCTCACCTTTCCTTTCCTTTCCTGTCCTATCCATGTCCAATTATTTCCTTTTGCCTGTTGGTCTGTGTTCCTCCGCCTGTCCTTTCTTCCCTTTTCCTCCACCCTTTTAGTTCAGGCATCACCTGCTTTTTGCTCATGCCTTGAGGAAGGGCTCAGGCCTGAAATGTCAGGTACAAATCTTTGCCTCCTATGAACGCTGTGAGAACTGCTGAGTTCCTTGAGCATTTCTGTGTTTTTACTACAATCACAGCACCTGCAGACTTTTATGTTTCACTCATACTGTTGCTTGCAAAGAGATACGAGTCCACCAGGAACCTGTAACCTCTACTACCCACTGAATACAAGGAGGAATAATTTATAGTCCCACATCACACAATCTACAAACTCAATTCTTTCAGCAGTAAATTTAAACTGTGTTGTGAACATAAATGAAACAATTCCTTTTCTTCGTTTACATTGTCCAATACAGATACAGGTAGCATTATGGAAAGTGTGTGTATCAGTGTTTTATATTTTCTACTGTAGCATTTCATAGATTTCTTGGGATGGAAACAGGAATGCTTCTGCTCCAGCTATATGACACAACAATGTCCCCATTCCTTTCTGCCTCATGCATTTCGCCACTTTCTTAAATGCAGTTACATTTTGCTTCAACTACTCCGGTCGTGGCATTTCTCATCTAAAGTTTCTCCTAAATATTTATTGTATTTAATGGTGACTGTTTTATCCTAGTTTTGGTATCAACTGGAACAATTGGACAGAAATGTATCTCATCAGTACTGTACATGTATGTAAATAAGAACATAAATACATTCAATTCCACTTTGGATATACAGCTGTTTTAACTTCAGTCGAACCATATTTTGAAAGGAGGGTTCAAACATCACTGAATTGAGCAGCTGAAGACAAATTTCGACCCAATTTTCTGAAGCTCTAGTTTATTAAATCCCTTTCTAAGTTTAAAGATATATGTTCGGTCACCCTTCCTCCCTCTTTATAATGATGATGAGAGTTTATTGTCACAGACATCAGCAGAATGTGCAGATGCACTGAGATTCATACTTGCTTCAGCCCCACAGGTACACAAGATACACCAACTACAATAGAATAAATTAAGTCACCACAATATTCCAAGAGAGTAAAAGGGATAATGAATATTAAAGGATAGATCGTTTTCAATTTACAAAAGAGAATTGTTCTGTTTCTATTTTGAACTTTTATTCAATGAAAATTGAACACGTTTTCTACAAAGTCTGCAGACGCACCAAAATGCTGGAGGAATTCGTTTATTGGTTACTATTTAAAACTTCTGAAGATTTTCTGCACCGGCGAAAGCTTTGCACAATTTGTACAAGCCACACGGATCCTTTTATCAGAGCTTGCAATAATCAAATAGAATGATTTGCCACCAGCAGAATTATTACATCCACAAGCTGCAAGGCAAAAAAGACATTCTTTAGAACATATAAAAGGCTGAGCTTCGCCTGTGGGCCAAATCTCTTTTTAATAAGAAGGCCTCATTTATAGGCAAGTACAATTGTCTGCCAGGATTCCTTTAAATAATTGTTCTAAGTAAACTGAAACTTCCACATGGATGATCACACTGTGAAATAAAACATGACCAGAGCTCTTCTGTTTTTTAACAATTGTGTCCTTGGAACTGCTGTTCAAGTGTCAGCAAGTAACTTGAACCATAATATCAAAAGGGCAGGTGGGGGATACACCCCTTGACCCATGCTGGTCACACTCTCGTTTCCCCCCACCCCCACTCCCTCCCCATAGACATGAATTTGAAAACATGTACCACAAAGTTCAAGGACAGTTTCTTTCTATCTGTTATCAGACTCTTGAATGGACTTCCCATTGGTATAAGATGATTCCTTGCACCATTTAACTCTAGTCAGGGATTGTTTAAGGTAGTATATGAATGAAAAGAAAAAGTTTGAGAATCACTGTTCTAATCGTACCAATTGACTCATTATGTGCACAGTTTCATAACTCGAAAGGAAATGGGCCAATCACAATTTTTCTCAAGCAAAATATTTCAGTAACAATTGGGTCTAGAGCAGTAGTTCTCAACCTTCCCTTCAGACTTTCATACCACCTTAAGCAATCCCTTAATAATCACAGAGGACCAATGGCAAAGGGATTGCTTAAGGTGGAAAGTGAGTTTAGGGAGGCAATATGAAAACCACTGCTCTAGAGGGAATGGCAACCAAGGCAAGAGAATGCTCCTCTTGCAGAATGTGGGTCGTCAGGGAAGCCAGCAGTATCCCTGACAACTTCAGCAGCTCCTGACAAGTTAAGAATTGGAGCAGGAATTGAATGAATTCCAGGTCATTCAGGAGGCAGAGGGGGTGATAGACAGGAGTTACAGGGACATTCTCACAGCTAGAAAGTAAGAGGATGGTAGATGGATGACAGTCAGGAGAGGAAAAGGGAACAGACAGGCAGTGCAGGGCATCCCTGTGCATGTTCCCTTCAATAATAAGTATACCATTTTGGATACTGCTGGGGGTGGGGGTGCCTACCATGGACAAGCCATGGTCTCTGGAAAGAGTCTGGTCCTGTAGCAAAGAAAGGAATGGAGAAGAAGAGATGAGCTGTAGTGAAAGGAGATTCCATCATTAAGGGGACAGAAAAGTTCTGTGGAAGAGATCAAGTATCACAGATGGTATATTCCCTCCCTGGTGCCAGGGTTCAAGATATCTCAGATCAAGTTCACTGTATTCTCAGGAGGGAGGGTGAGCAGCCAGATATTGTGGTCCATATAGGGACCAATGACATGAGGAGGTCCTGCAAGAAGAGCTCAAGAGGTTAAGTGCTAGGTTGAAGGACAGCTCCTCCAGGGTTGTATTCTCAGGATTACTGCCCATGCCATGTGCTAGTAAGGTCAGAAATACGAGGATAATGGAGCTTAACGCATGGCTAAAGACATGTTACAGGATCATTGGGCTCTCTTTCAGTGAATCTGGGACACGTCTGATAGGACGGCTTGCATCTGGACTAGAGGGGGACTATTATCCTTGGAGGAAGGTTTGCTAGTGCTGCCTCGTTGGCTTTAAACTAGATTTGCAGAGAGATGGGAACCAGAATGCCAGAGCTGCTAGAGGAGTGGAGGAGGGAAAAGATGATGTGAGAATTGTATGCACCGTTAGAAGTCACAGGTTGTACATTGTGGAAATTTTCTAAAGTGCATCTATTTCAATGCAAGGAGTATTGTAGGAAAGACAGATGAGCTTAGAGCATGGATTGGCATGTGGATTGATGACATTGTGGCCATTAGTGCAGGAGGGGCTGGACTAGCAGCTCAATGCTCTGGGCTTCCATTGCTTTAGATGCGATAGAAAGGGAGGGAGAAATGAAAAGAGGAGGAGTGGCATTGGTCGTCAGGGAAAGTATCAGAGCTGTGCTCAGGCAGGACAGACTAGAGGGCTTGTCTACCAAGGCTAAATGATGGAGCTGAGGAATGGGAAATGTATGACCATGAATTGGAGAATTGGAGCATATCTGCAGAAAGATAGCAGACAGCTGCAGGCAACATAATGTTGTGATAGTAGGGGATTTTAATTTTCCATATGTTGACTAGGTCTCCCATTTTGTAAAAGGGCTGGATGGCTGGAGTTTGCCAAATGTGTTCAGGATAGTTTTCTAAATCAATATATTGAGTTACTAACTAGAGAAAATGCAATACTGGATCTCCTTTTAGGGAACGAGACTGGATAGGTGACAGTAATATGTATAGGGGAACATTTTGGGTACAGTGATTTTAAGAATCGTTGATAAAGTTTTGAAAATATTTTTCCTTTTTTTAAAAAATATTAGGACACTCCAAGAACATATGAAGCTTCAAAGATTTTACACTTATCACAAGATGGATCAATGTCAGAATAAAAGTGAGATAATTTAACTTTGGACATGTGTATTCAATGTACCACCTTAAATTATAACAAACAATGTCATGCACAAAATGAGGAGTCATTAATCAAATTGAGGGTGGTGTCCCAGTCTCCATCTGAAAATGATATATTCAAATCACGTTCCCAGTCATTCTTAATCTCAATCATTGAGGCTATCTTAAATCCATTTTTATTGTAAATAATTGATATTAATCCATCATGGTAAAACTGCTGATCAAAGAGTAAATCAAGAATAATTGTTTTGGAAATTTGAGGAAAATCAGAAAGTTTTTATTGAACAAAATGCCTAATTTGTAAATATCTAAAAAATGCCTGATTCTTATTCGAAGTCACTTTTCCTTTTAATATCAGAAAAATGGATTTCCCACTGTTTATGCTGTTCAGATTTTTTTTCCCCCTCATTTGAATTCAGATGGATTTAGTTCATTTTGAAGCAATTTTTGTTCAGCCCATACCTGGTAACTTCACTGCTGCTGCAAGACATGCTTTGGAAATGACAACATTTCTGGGTGTTTGTGTCCAAGGAATGATGCTCTCCTCCAGATGGTAAAGCAGTAATGGAGAGCGAGGGGTAGAAGTTAGTTGATGTTTGAGCATTGGCTTTCATTTGCATTTTCCACTGTTTGCCAGGCATGGATAGTGCCCAAAGGCTCACACATTCATACCTGCTTGGCCTCTTTCACCAAAGACATAATTCTATCCTTGACATGCTGCAGGATATTGAGACAAAATTTCTCCATTTTAAAATGAGAACAACATCAGTGTGGTTACAAACACATAATTTGTAGCCTCTTGCTGGCAGTATCTGTGTCCAAACCCTTGCTGGCATCTCCATCCAATTTGTGAAGAGCTGGAACAAATTTGGAGATTCATAATTTTTGAATTAATGTTTGCCTGATTCATGTCCCAAAGGTTAAAAATTGATGGTGAAAAGATTTTCTAAACCATAGAAAAAAAATGTTAATGATGTAGCTTCAACAAATTAAAAAACTATTAAACTTTGCTTTACATGTCCCATGATTGATTATACCATTCATACAAACTTGCAGAAAATTATTTCTGTCAGATTTTATTAACTTCAACAGATCTGGATGATGTTCTTATTCACAGTTTTTACAAATGCATATAATTATATAGCAGGAATGGCAACTATCCTCATCGCGCAGAAAGTGGGCACGGGCCAAATGCAAGAGAATAACAGTACTTTCCAGATGCATTGCCTGCAGCTTCTTTATGCTGGCCCTTGGATCTCAGTGGACCCTCCAAATCATGGAGGTCTGGGCCAGATTATTGCTTGGAATCCTCAACTCTGGCTTCTCATTATATTTAACCAAATCTGTATTAAAAATTATATGAATGAGCTGACCAGCCTGATCACAGCTATAATCACCACACCTGTTTTCAAAATTCCATTTAATGTCATGTAATGCAGAACATTATTACACAAAATTGCCTTCTGCCCATTGCAAAACAGACAAAAAAATCCATTGTTAGTGTTGCCCGTCGACTCTTAACAGTTTGAGGGAAAGAGAAGCAAAAGAGAGTCCCTTTAGAGTCACTGAGTGTCCGTGGATTCACCTCCAACGCTTCCTCAGCCTCTGCAGCCGCTCAGGCTCTTGTTCAATCCATCGGCAACACGATCAGGAGATCTTCAGTGACTGACCACCTAAACATTAAACTACTCCAGGACCAGCAAAAGATCTGCCTGCACTATTGAAGCATCGCATTTTTTTTTGCACTAACTGCAATTGCAAAGTTTATTTATCTATCCTTTGATTCTGATGATCTCCTTTTCAGTGTCACAGCCTATTGTAGTAATTTCGTAGATTTTATTGTAGTTGGCATATCTTACGCACCTGTGTGTCTGCAGCCAGGAAGAATTTTGGTGCATCTGCACATTGTACTTAGGAATAGGCTGATTAATTTTTATACTCAGGTTGCCATTCTGGTAACAACATTGAAAAGGGGAAATTTTCAAAATAATTTTGTATTCTTGTGCTGTCTGAAATATATCAGAATCAGAATTTATTGCCGTGAACATGCCACGAAATGTGTTGTGTGGCAGCATCTTAGTGTGAGCATTTAAATAAACCCCCTTGCCAAATAAATAAAAACAGTGCACGAAAAAGAAAAGGAGAAAGTAAGGTCGTGTCTATGGTTCATGATCAACCCATGCTCTCACTGTAATGCATTCAAATCATTTTCTGGAAACCAGATGACTCAATTAATAAGTCATTCCCTTGAATATGCCAAGATTTCAAATGTAATATTATGAGATAATTCTTTGAATTTAAGAGGTGTTTTCCTCCCATTTTATATGGTGACAAGGCAAAAGTGCAGATATTGGAAGTCTGAAATAAAACAGAAAATGTTGAAAATATTCAGTGGATCAAGAATACTGTAGATACCTGTAGAGAGGATTTGGCCAGAAGAGGGAATGGTGGAGAGCGCAGAGACGCAAGATCAGTCATACGGTGGAGAGCAGGATAGATTCAATGGCAAAATAGGTTATAGTTTTAAGTACCAACACCTAGAAAGTGCAGAACAATTGCATATAATTACCACAGCAGGAAAGAAGGAATGCTGATTATCTACAGTTGTTGAACTTAAAGTCCTATAATGTGTGTCATTAGAACATATGGCGAGGCTCCTTTATGATGCCTCTTGATAGGACAGTGTGGAAGGATAAGGATGGAGACATCAGAGTAGGAGCTGTTTGGAAAATTAAAGTCACTGTTAGTGGAGAGTATGGGATCACACATGTAGATCGAATGGTACAATCCCCTAATCCCAGTTTAAGGGAGATGCCATTGAACACAGCAAAGGTGGCATTCTAAATGAAAAGAGGCACAAATTAATTGCTAGCTCAGATGGAAAGAGTTGGGTATTATTTTATATAATGTCAATCCCAGGAACACAACTGATTTGCAGAATAGGCTCGGAGTGATGTAGTTTAGATGCACCATGAAGCTTCACTTTAACTAAACTGCCTTGATTGCAGCTTCAAAAGGGAAAAAAAAAAATTCCCATAACAGCTGCCCCCACAGCCTCCTGTGTGAGTTTATCCAATTATTGCTGAATGATATTCAGCTCTACACTGTGGCCTAGTGCCCATTAGGAAATGGATTGAAGCTGTTCAAGCTCATTTCATTTATGAGCTGCACAGCTGTCAAAGTCTTCCATTCCACTCCACTTGCCTGGGACGAGTCAAACCCATGGCTCGCAGGTGAACTGACATCATTATAACTTCTCCTAATTCCTCTATAAAGGAGTTTGAAAATTATTTTTGCGAACATTGAATTACAAATAAAACAGCTGTGACTGGAGCTCATCTGAGTTCAGCCTGACTCATTGACCATCATGGGATTTTAGTCCGAAGGTTAAATTTCACAGTTACCATGGAATTTGTCAGTCTATGCTGAGTGGATCATTTTTATAGTCACATGGATTCACAGGAATCTCTCTCCACCTTCAGTTGCCTTTATACATGGTCTTGTTTTCAAGCTTACATTGAGTAGAAAACATATTTTCCCAACCGTCAATCATTCATGTAAATAATACATTACATGCCCTACTCTGGGATATACATTATGAGATTAGTCGGAAAGTGCAAACCCATGAATATGATCACCCCCTTAGGATGAGTTAGTCAAAAATAAACGAGTTATGTGGGGAAAAAGAAGTCCTGGTGACAGGAAAGAATATTTTACATTTCAAATCTAAAGCAGAAGCTTTTCTTTACTTCTTCAATTACCATCAAATATTTGCACCATTACATCCCTGTAATCAATACACAATCTCCACCCAGCTAAAACAAACAGATATGTGGCCAGCTACAGAGGTGATTTTCTTCAGCCAGATGTAATTCAGATGTTTTTCATTTGCTCTGTTTGAGTGCAGTGTTGTCATTTTCTTATGTTAGCTCTGGGAACTGCCAAGGAATAGAAATGTGGGAATGAGTGGATGCCCTGGGAAGTCCTGGTGAGCACCAGTCCTGGAGCAGGCCAAAAGAGGTCAAAATAAAAGAGCAAGTTGAATGAATGTATATATCATTCTGCATTGGACCAGGGGAAATATTCATCTCCTCAATAAAGTTAATGGATGTTTAACATCATCAGCACCTTTCTGCATTAAGCCCATATCTCTTGATTCCTGTCATATCTGAATCTTAATATAATCAAACCTCTGGTATCCAGCACCTATGGGGAATGGTAGATGCCAGATAAGTGTACTTGCCAGTTGCTTCCGATTTATTCTTACAATGCCTAACTAATACACTGCATTAAGAATAAACAGTTTAAAAGACAAAAAATACTATACCTCCTATTCTTGAAACTGGAATCTGGAGCTCCTAATGGGAAGACTATAATCTGTCTGGGTCGGTAGCAGAATGTTGAGCACCATCGCACTTCAGGGCTGTGTGCTCAGCCATCTCCTCCTCATGTCTGCATCGCCAAATCCAACAGATGACACTAAGATTGGGGGCATTGTGGACAGAAAAGAAGGATTTCAAAGTTTGCAGAGGAATCTGGACCAGATGGAAAAATGGGCTGAAAAATGGCAGATGAAATTTAGTGCAGACAAGTGTGAGGTGTTGCATTTTGGAAGGTCAAACCAAGAAAGGACATACATGGTGAATGATAGAGCATTGAGGAGTGTGGTGGAGTGTGGTGGAACAGAAAGACCTAGGAATACAGATTCATCAGGTTGTAAAGAGAGATTTTGGCATATTGGCCTTCATAAATCAAAGTAATGAGTATAGGAGTTCGAATGTTAAGGTAAAGATGAATATTTGCTCCCATCTTCAACAATGGTTTATGTGTTACTCCAGAGAACATTTACTTTTACAACTTTAAACTTGTGTATTTTTACCTATTATTTTATTCTTATTTATTTCAACTTATTTATTTATTTTTTCTTGATTTTTTTTTTTTTGCTGGGTGCTTAAGGCTGCCAGTTGCTTGAATTCTGGGTACCAGGGGTTTTACTGTACCTGGCACATCAGATTAAGTATAAAGGAAATTCTCATAACTTCTCAGGCTTTTAAACAAATGAATGCAAGGCTCCTGGTTTTCTTTCTTTAAATTGTTTGGGGAGGTGGTCACTCATAGTTGTGTGCAAAAAAAAAACCTCAATGCCATCTGCATCATATATTCTACCTCCTAAATATAGTTCAATTGTCTTCAAGAGAACCAATTTTGAAAAATGAACCACAATATATATTCCACACTTTATCACACTACTGGTCAAAGCAATTGAAATCAAATATTTATCAACTCATGTAAACTTACTCTGTCTCCATGGATTTTAGCCTTTGTTTCAAAGTACACCCAATTGTTAAAAGTAGGATCTTGAGATCAAGTCAAGTTTAGAACACAATATTTCAACAATGGAAGCCACAGGTGGAAGGAACAATGAAGGAAGAGTAAATCCTAAAAGAATAGCCAAGTAAAACAACACTCGAGCTTCTAACTTCTGTGGAAAGCAAAACTATGCTCTTACAGATGGAGGCTGTTCATCCCATCAGACCTATGCTAACTCTCAGACAATCAATGCCATTCCCATTTCCTTACTTCTCGGTACCGCAGCAACTTACCACAGGTGCACATCAACTCCACTTTGATTTCTTTTTTGCCAGGAGATAATTTACCAATCAGCCAACTAACTTCCCGGCTTGCCTGTGGAATGTGCAACGAGATGGGTACCAAAGCAAAGGCTACAATGTCAAGATCCCTCACGAGCAGTGGCAGAGTTAAGGGGCTGGATTGTTGGAATCACTGCTCTTATCTTGCCTTATCTAGCATCAGAACTCCTCGAAGAGTAAATAAGATAAACCGTAATTTGATGCATTGAGAAGAAAGGTAGTTCAGCGCTAACTTTGGGATGAACAAGGTTAAAGTTGAAAGTTAGTTGGGTTATGTTTATTGACAAATGATTAGGCTTCAAGCCAAAGAAACTTTAAAAAATCATTTTATTTAAATGTTTTTATACATTGGACATGAAAAAGAAAAATGTTTCAAACCCACACTGTGTTATTTGGTTTCATTCTCCCATTGCTGAAAGATGCAGGTCTTAAAAAAGTTTAGTTCATAAAGACATCAAGGTTTGTTTAAAAGGTGTAATGTATCTCTTCGCAGAATCAAACAGTTTTCATTTCAAGGGCTGGAAAATCACCAACATTTGTGGCAACAGAATATATTTGTGCAGATGAAAAAAGAATAAATAAAACATCTGGCCTTTCTTGGATCATTCACTTTCTTTGGTTTGGCTTCGCGGACAAAGATTTATGGAGGGGTAATGTCCACGTCAGCTGCAGGCTCCTTTGTGGCTGACAAGTCCGATGCGGGACAGGCAGACACGGTTGCAGGGGTTGCAAGGGAAAATTGGTTGGTTGGGGTTGGGTGTTGGGTTTTTCCTCCTTTGTCTTTTGACAGTGAGGTGGGCTCTGCGGTCTTCTTCAAAGAACTGTGAGGCGCCAAGATGCACGGTTTGAGGCGATATCAGCCCACTGGTGGTGGTCAATGTGGCAGGCACCAAGAGCTTTCTTTTGGCAGTCCTTGTACCTCTTCTTTGGTGCACCTCTGTCTCAGTGGCCAGTGGAGAGCTCGCCATATAACACGATCTTGGGAAGGCGATGGTCCTCCATTTTGGAGAAGTGACCTACCCAGCGCAGTTTGATCTTCAGCAGCGTGGATTCGATGCTGTCCGCCTCTGCCATCTCAAGTACTTCGATGTTGGAGATGAAGTCACTCCAATGAATGTTGAGGATGGAGCGGAGACAACGCTGGTGGAAGCGTTCTAGGAGCCGTAGGTGATGCCGGTAAAGGACCCATGATTCGGAGCCGAACAGGAGTGTGGGTATGACAACGCCTCTGTATACGCTAATCTTTGTGAGGTTTTTCAGTTGGTTGTTTTTCCAGACTCTTTTGTGTAGTCTTCCAAAGGCACTATTTGCCTTGGCGAGTCTGTTGTCTATCTCGTTGTTGATCCTTGCATCCGATAAAATGGTGCAGCCGAGATAGGTAAACTGGTTGACCGTTTTGAGTTTTGTGTGCCCGATGGAGATGTGGGGGGGCTAGTAGTCATGTTGGGGAGCTGGCTGATGGAGGACCTCAGTTTTCTTCAGGCTGACTTCCAGGCCAAACATTTTGGCAGTTTCCGCAAAACAGGACATCAAGCGCTGAAGAGCTGGCTCTGAATGGGCAACTAAATTAACAATGGCGTGAAGCAAGGTTGCATTCTTGTACCAACCCTCTTTTCAATCTTCTTCAGCATGATGCTGAAACAAGCCAAGAAAGACCTCAACAATGAAGACGGTGTTTACATCCGGTACCGCACGGAATGCAGTCTCTTCAATCTGAGGCACCTGCAAGCTCACACCAAGACACAAGAGCAACCTGTCCGTGAACTACTCTTTGCTAACGATGCCACTTTAGTTGCCCATTCAGAGCCAGCTCTTCAGCGCTTGACGTCCTGTTTTGCGGAAACTGCCAAAATGTTTGGCCTGGAGACCAAAATACATCTTCTGAAAGTAGTAAAAATGCTGGAAATATTCAACCATTTCTAAATACTCATGATCATCAGAAATGCCATGTTTTCAGAAACCTCTCACTAAAAAGAGAAAATAGCAGATGCAATCAACATTCACAAAGGGCAATTAATGATGGGTCATAAATCAAGAACACGATATGATGATATGAAACTTATTGTCATATACATGAGTGCAATGTGCTAAAGTGAAGTTGGAATGGCCTCTCCAGGGCACAAGCCAGGGCAAAGTTGATATGGAGATCTATCTGTTGCCCATGCAGTGGGATCCCCCTCTCCATGCTAATGACAGGTCCAAAGGGATGACGAATGATACAGTCTGATGCCAGCAGCATCGTAGGAGTTGCTGTGCCAGTGCTGGGTACAGCAATCAGCCACCTTTGAGACTCTAACTCTGGATTTTTCATCAGGGTTTACTCCCAAAGCCTTTTTCGTAAGCGGGTATAGCCACAAGTCAGCTGAGGTTTGAAATTGGAGTTTTCCCTCTCCTAAATGAGTTGCCATCCGTGGTTAACTAGCCCCATCTACCCAGAGCAACTGATTTCAAGGCACCAGTGGCCCAAGTTTGCCCTTTCTGCTGTCAATAAGAATAGCTCTGCCGGTCATAAGAAGTATGCCACATGTGAAGGCCATGAGAGGCTGTTTGAGTCGCACGCCATGAAGAGCATTTGTGTATCAGTGGGAGCTAGTCCCCACTACCAGCCTTCAGCTATGACAAGCTTTAGAGTCAGTACAATGTGTAGATGCACCAAAATTCTTACACATAGCTGTGTGAGATAGACTAACAATAGTATAAATTAATGTGTGACATGAGATAGAAAAAATGATATGTAAATAAGTACAGTTGCAGTTAATGCAAAAAAATATAGTTTTTAGGAATCTTGTTCATAGGGATGTCATTCGTAGGGATCTCGTTTGTAGGGATACAGTAGAATCCCCATTATCTGGCACCTACGGGGATCATGGATGTTGGATGTGCGGTTTTTCCAGTTGACTGAGACTCACTCTTCCAATGGCTAACTAATACATCTACATTTTTAAGACAAAAGACAGGGCAAAATTCAATGTAATTTGGATAAATAAAACAGTATTGTAGTCTTTCTTTCTTTTTTAATCTTTTTATTAATCATATTATCGGTAGACAAGGAGAATAGGACTATATCATAAAAAGGGGATAATATCACTATATGACATCATATGTAACATATTGCATTAGACCACAATTAACAAATATGTTCTTATCTCCTCAAACTGAAATCTTCAAAAAAAAAAATTATTACATAAAACCACACCTAATCTAAAAGACAAAGAAAAAACTGGTCTTCACCAACAGAGAAAAAAGAAGTATGGTCCAGAAGGAGAAATTATACTAAGTCATGTGGAAGTAATTGATGAAAGGTGGCTGTCATGATAATGAATATGTATGAGATGTACCGGAAGTCACGTGGTATGAGAGAGAGATAAGAACACAAGCAGGAGAACAAAGGAAACGGGAGAATAAAAGCCACTAAGAAATTTACCTGATAAACTTGTGTTTAATGTTTCCTTAACTTCACATTTCAGGCCACAAATGTGACATTGGCGACGAGGATGGAAGAAGCTTGAAGAAAATTAAAGACTAAACAAGATTACAGAGGATTACAGACAACTTCAAGGTGATAAGAATTTTCTCTGTGACTCAGTACTTTTGGGCCTGGAATATTTCCTCATGGCTGGTGCAGACAGTGACTTTCTAACACATAGTGGAATTGCTCATTTTGACCCGACTGGTGATGCAAGCACTGTAAGTGTGAAGTGGAAGGCATGGCAGGAAGAATTTGAATCCTACGCCGACAGTCGTGGCCTATTTCTAGATACCGGTACAGTTGAACAAAAAGCGCAGAGAAGGGCGTTACTTCTTTTCACTGCAGGACCCTCAGTTCGGGAAACATTTAAGACACTTTTGAATACTGGAAGAAAGGATGAGTACCGGAAAGCGGTAGATGCATTAAATGCACATTATGTAGTGACACCGAATGCTACATTTCAACGCCATTTGTTTCGGAGAACGAGACAAGAAGATGGCCAGACAATTGCTCAGTACGTGACGAGACTACGCCAGCTAGCTGTTGGATGCAATTACATGACAGCTGATTTGGACAACCAATTATTGGATCAAGTTGTACAGCACTGCAGATCAGATAAGTCTACTGGAAAGAGGGAGTGAGTTGGAACTCTCCGATGCTTTAACCATTGCTGTTGAAGGGCAATTTCATACCATGACCCTGAAAGACAACTCAAGCCAGCAAATTAAGAGGCTCTCACATCGCCATAATCAGCCAAGATATACGCCGACACAGGACGTGGAGTGTTATCGATGTGGAAACCGAGGTCACTTTGGAAAAGACCCATATTGCCCAGCCAAAGGCAAAGTTTGCAGAACGTGTGGAGGTAAGGTCCACTTTGCAAAGAAGTGCAAAAGCAAGTCCAAAGCAGACCCGAAGAGGAAGAGTACAACTTCCAAAGGCAAAGCCTGGGGGAAAGGAAAGTATCCTGGAAAGAAAGATACCATTCGCCAGATAGACGGTGACGATGATGATACCCAGGAGGAACAGAGTTGTTACCAATTTACGTTGAATGAAGTACATCATGAGAAAGTCCCAGTGATCATTGGTGGAGTGACGGTTCAGGTCATTGTAGACTCAGGCAGTGACAGTAATGTGATTGATCGACATTTATGGAAGAAGTTGAAAAGGAAGAAGATCATCTGTACCTCAAAGAAGTGTTCCAAGAAATTGTATCCATACACAGCAACCAAGCCATTGCAGACCATTGGATGTTTTACTGCAACTGTTGAAGCTGGAGATAAGTACACCGAAGCAGAGTTTATGGTCATAGAAGAGAAGGGAGAACCATTGCTGAGTAGAAGCACAGCGCAAGACCTGGCAATACTTCATATTGGAGCTTGTGTCAATTCAATTCAGTCATACGAGGATATGAAGCAAGAATTCCCCGCAGTCTTCCAAGGAGTAGGAAAGCTGAAAGGTTGACAATTGAAGCTAGCGGTAGATGAAACGGTCAAACCCAAGGCACAACCAATGCGCCGAACTCCGTTTGGACTTCGTGGGAAAGTCGAAGCCAAAATTAAGGAATTGATCGAACAAGACATTATTGAACCGGTGGAACATTCGACACAATGGGTCAGTCCCGTAGTGATTGTGCCCAAACCAAAGGGTGACATAAGACTATGTGTTGACATGAGAATGGCCAATGAAGCTATAATTAGAGAACGACACCCTATACCAACAGTGGAAGAAATACTT
The DNA here is from genome assembly GCF_036971445.1 of Narcine bancroftii. Taxonomy (NCBI): domain Eukaryota; kingdom Metazoa; phylum Chordata; class Chondrichthyes; order Torpediniformes; family Narcinidae; genus Narcine; species Narcine bancroftii. The sequence continues at coordinate 134,410,775 of NC_091476.1, forward strand.
CAAGAACTAACTACCAGCAAGGTATTCTCAAAAATTGATCTGAAATGGGGCTATCATCAATTAGAGGTGAATCCAGGTTCCCGAGATGTAACTACATTTGTGACTCACTGTGGATTGTATCGTTACAAGAGACTATCATTTGGAATTAATGCAGCTTCGGAGATCTACCAGTATGAAATCCATCGAGTGATTCAAGACATTCCTGGAGTTGCCAACATTTCTGACGACATCATAGTACATGCACCAATGAAGGAAGAGCATGACAAACGGTTGAGGCGTGTACTATCTAGACTACAGGAGGCAGGCCTTACCGTGAATGGAAACAAGTGCCAGTTCGGTGTGTCAGAAATGGACTTCATGGGACACAGACTTACAAGGGAAGGACTAAACCCTGCAGAGGCCAAGGTGAAAGCTATTGCAGAGGCACGTGCACCTCAGAACGCAACAGAGGTGAGGAGTTTCCTGGGATTGGTCAATTTTTGTTCAAAGTTCATTCCTAATTTCACTACAGTGGCAGAACCACTAAGGAAACTAACCAGGAAAGGTGTACCTTTTCATTTTGGATCTGAGCAGAAGAAAGCGTTCACAGCGCTGAAGCAAAGCCTGACAGATGCAAAAACTCTTGGATATTACGATCCGGCGGCATCAACCAAAGTCATAGCGGATGCCAGTCCAATTGGTTTAGGAGCCGTGTTGGTCCAGATGCATGATGGAGGACCAAGAATCATTGTTGAAGTCCACAACCACTGTAAAAACAATACAAGCATTAGCAGGGATATTCGCAAGATATGGATTACCTGTTACATTATACTCTGACAATGGTCCACAATTCATTTCAGAGACATTTACGGATTACATGAGGACCACAGGTATCCATCATCATAAAGTAACTCCAAAATGGCCGCAAGCCAATGGAGAAGTAGAGAGACAAAATCAGTCCATTGAAAAACGATTGAGGATTGCACATGCAGAAGGACAAAATTGACGAGAAGCATTGTTATCTTACGTGGCTGTCTATCGAGCAACGACTCATGTAACCACTGGAAAAAGTCCTGCAGAAGCATTTTTTGGGAGAAAAATCCGCACAAAAATGCCAGAAATAAAGGAAATCCAAGACGACCAGGAGATGAGGGACCACGATGCTGAAAAGAAAGGTGAAGCAAAGCTGTACACAGATTCGAAACGTGGAGCCAAGTACTCAGACATCATGCCAGGAGATAATGTTCTAGTGAGGCATGAAACTGGTGGTAAGCTAGACACACCTTATTACCATCAACCCTATACTGTCGTATCCAGAAGTGGCAGTATGGTGACAGTCAAGTCTCCGACTGGAGTCCTGTATAAGAGAAATGTATCAAGTGTAAAAAGGTACCAGTCCAGAGATACATCGAGTGAAGAGGTTGAAAGACCAATATGAGATGCTGAAACTGAGAGACCTGATGATGTTCCAGAGGCAGTTACCAGCACTCCTGATGAAGTGACTAGAGCGCCAGAAACACCCGAAGCCGTGGTGAGCAGTATGTCCGACGCTGAGAGTGAACAACCGAGAAGCAACGACAATATCACAGGCAGGCCGAAACGAAACCGGAAAGTGCCCAAACGATACGAAGACTTTGTGCCATAGTTTTAATAAGAACTTTGGGACAGTATTTAAATCTTATATCATAAAGTGCATGTATGAGTGCTGTAGGAAGTAAATTTTATGTAGTTGAGTTATAGTATTACCATTAGTTACGATGTTTGTATGTTTCCGAGGGATATTGGTAAGTGAAGGTAAAGTTTATTTCTGATTAAAGGAGGGATGTCATGATAATGAATATGTATGAGATGTACCGGAAGTCACATGGTATGAGAGGGAGATAAGAACACAAGCAAGAGAACAAAGGAAACGGGAGAATAAAAGCCACTAAGAAGTTTACCTGATAAACTTGTGTTTAATGTTTCCTTAACTTCACATTTCGGGCCACAAATGTGACAGTGGCCAAGTCTCTTCAAATTTAATAGAAATATCAAATATATGGCTCCTAACTTTCTCTAAACTTAAACATGACATAATTTGAGAGAACCACTGAATCAAAGTAGGTGGATATGAATCATCCATTTAAATCAGATAGCTCTTCTAGCCAGCAATGTAGAAAAGGCTACAACCCGATATGTGGAGGTGGAAACGTCTCCCACGTCTGGATGTATAATTCCAGAAAGATGGTGGAGGAATAGCAACTGTTCCTGAATCTGGTGGTATGAATCTTGAGGCACCTATACCTCTTTTCTGATGGCAGTAGCGTGAACAGAGCATGGACTGGGTGGTGTGGGTCTTTAATGATTGATGCTGCTCTCCGATGATAGTGTTTCCTGAAAATGTATTCAATAGTGGGGAGAGTTTTGCCTGTGATGTCCTGGGCTGTGTCCACTACCTTTTGGAGGGCTTTATATTCAGGGGTATTGGTGTTCCCATACCAGACCATGATGCAACTGGTCAGCACACTTTCAACCACACCTCTGTAGAAATTTGCATTTCACATTAGATTTCAATATTTGACTTTTCAGTTATCATTTCCGCTGGTGTGCATACACCCTGGTGCTGAGCTCACGGATGAGGTGGTTGGCCAAGCAACTTATAAAGATCTACTGAGAACTAAATAAAGGAGGTCAAGAGAAACACTACAAGGACCATCTTAATACAAGAAGTGTTTTGATATTAATCCAGCTCTCAGGGACAGGAGAGGGGGAAGAGAAAGTAAAGGAGACACCCTCATCATGATCCCATCTGATGAAGCCCTAGCCAAGCTGAAGTCTTGGTCCAGATGAGGCTGATTGAAACTGCAAACATTGACAACACATTTGCAGTTAATCATTCAGCTCAAAACGTGGCAGAATTTAAAGCTCAGTTTGTCCCAATCAGTCTCTTGCTATCATAGAAACAAAAAAAAGTAACAAAATATTCATGCTTAACTTCAAATGCAAAGGACAAACACCAACAAGAACAAAATGGTATGTAATTTTGGCAATATTTCTGCTGGGTTGCTTAACAATCCATCAGAAGATAGTCAAGTGGGACTAGGGAAGAGTTAGAAATATCCAAATGTCTTGCTAGCTAATGCTTTAGGAATTAATAGCTCAAATTATGATCATTTGAACCTGGAACATTCACCATGATAGCACAGGAACAAACCCTTCACCTACAATGATGACGAATTATAATTAATCTCTTTTTTCTTCTCAGGAGATATATCCCATCATTTCCAGCATACTCATGTGTCCATCTCACAGCCTCTTAAATGCTATTATTGTACTTCCTTCCACTACTACTCCGGTGGTACCTACTGCTCTCTGGGTAAAAAACTTGCCCTACACAATTTCAAGCTTTGCTCCCTCTCACCTTCAATGCATGTCCTCTAAAACGTGACATTCGGAAAAAGATCTTGATTGTCTACCATATCAATGTCTAATTTCATAAACATCTTCCCGGTCTCCCTTCAACCTCTGACACTTCAGAGAAAACAGCTCTAGTTTGTCTAACCTCTCCCGATCATTCACACCTTCTCATCCAGTCCTGCCAAATCTCTTCTGTACTCATTCCGTAGCCATGACCATGAAAAATGTTAGTAAGAAGAGCAACATCCCAAAATTCTATCTTAAGATCTATGAACCAAACTTCAAATAAAAGCAACCCTCTCAATTACAAAACATGTGAGGGACTATGTAAAAGATAAAGGCTCAATTATTGTCATGTAATATTACATTTAGAATGTAGCATATATGAAATTCTTTAACTTTTGTCTACGTAAGGCAGGCAGAGTTGCCACTTTGTCCAGTGCCTTTCATAGAAACCTACAGCACCTGGTGTTCCTTGGTGGTCTCCCCTCCAAGTACTCGCCAGGTCCGAGCCAGCTTAGCCTCCAAGATCATGTAATCTTAGGCATATTCAGGCTATTAGACTTCTGTAAACATCATTTGTTTCATTGGAAGATGCCGATATCGACAGGATTACACATTCTTAAAGTGTCCTCTGATTGTTTCAGAACCAATTTGGAAGTAAAGTGTGGCCTCCTCTAGGAACCCAAAACAAAAGCATATAACTCTGAATATGCTCATTAATCTAAAATCCTTTCTGAACAATTATGTTTAATTGGACCAGAATCCTATGTATGTGTTGTAGTTGAACTAGGAACACAGCGAGCGAAAACTATGCAGAGACAAAAGCGAGTTGAACCAACTGACTTTAATAGAATTCTCATGTGCACTTAAAATCGCTTGGAACCTAATGATGCTTGCAAGTCCTGGGACATTTATGACGTCAGCCACCAGGCTGTTGGCTTGCCCCGCACCCAGAGCTCTCACAGTCAGATCTGCCATGGGCTTGCCCATGACCCCATGAACCAGTTCGTCTGTTGCGTGGGTGAGCAGCCACATGACCTCCCCCTAGAACTGGCATTAGGAGGTGTGGAGTCCACTGCCAACACCTCTTTAGTTGGTTTGGGTGGTCAACTTCAACAGCATGGGGGTGGCACAGTCACAGGGTGTTTCAGGTCTAGGTACAACAGCTTGAGACAGTCAGTGGTGAAGGTCTCCTTGTGGCCACTCATGTTGAGGACACATGTCATTCTATTCTGATGCACCACCTTGTACGGACCCTTGTACAGCCGCTGGAGGGGAGTCCAGTGCATCCCTTGCAGACAAAGACGTAGTCGCAGTCCTGGAGGTCCTTGGGGAAAGGAAGATGTCTGGCCATGGCACGAGGTTGGGACAAGATCTAGTCTTCCTACCTTCTCTCAGAGTCTTGTGAGTACTGTCGCGAGTGTCTCCTCTGTGCCATGGGCTGCTGGGACAAGCTCAACTGGAACCGTCAATCGGGCGCCGTATACCAACTCTGCCGAAGATGTGGCTAAGTCTTCTTTGGGAGCCGTGCAGATGCCAAGAAGCACCCATGGGAGCTCATCCACCCAATCTGGGCCTCAGAGACGTTCCTCTGCCGATTTTAGGTGCCAGTAGAAACGCTCTACCAGGCTGTTGGACTACAGTTGGTAGGCTGTGGTGTGGTGCAGCTGGGTCCCAAGTAGTCATGCCACCGCTGACCATAGGCTGGACATGAACTGCGAACAGGGGTTGCATGATTCAGGCTGCTGATGGTAGGAATCGGTGGTAAAAGTTTCTCATGCCCCTGAATTCCCTTAGACATGGAAGAGTGGTTTATGGCCTCAACTTTTATTGGCAAGGCAACTGGTACATGCCAGTTGATGCAGTGCTCAGAAAATCAATGGCCAACAGCCAGAACTGACACTTTGCGGGGTTGGTGCCCAGGCCTTATTCACTCAGGATGCGGCAGAGTTGGAGCAGGTGTGTCAAATGCTCTTGGTGTGAGCAGTTTCCGATTAGGATATTATCTAAGTAGATGAAGACAAAACCCAAGCAGCACCCACTGAGTTCATGAGCTGCTGGAACATCTGTGCCGCATTCTTGAGTCCGAAAGGCATCCACAGGAACTTGAATAGGCAGAACGGGATGATGAGGGCTGTTTTGGGGACAATGCTGGGGTGGTCAGGAATTTGGTGATACCTGCAGACCAGGTCGACCTTGGAGATGAGTTCCAAATACAAATTGGCCATAAAGTCCTGATATGGGGTACTGAGTAGCAGTTGGACATGGTGGCATTGTTGAGCTTTCTGTGGTTGCCACATGGCCTCCGTCCTCCAGTCAACTTGGGCATCATGTGCAGTGGAGAGGCCCACGGGTTGTCTGAATGCCAGGTGATCCCCATGTCCTCCATTTTCCTGAACTCCTTCCTGGTAAGGTGGAGTTTGTTGGGCAGGAGCCTGCGTGCCCAAACATGTAGAGGTGGTCCTTGAGTGGGAATATGATACTGTACACCATGCTTAGGAGCATCTGTGGAGAACTGCAGCGTAATAATGGTCAGAAACTCCGCTAGTACTCTGGTAAATTCATTGCCTGACAGAGTCACAGAGTCCAGATGTGGGGCCAGTAACTTGGCTTAACTGTGCGAGAAGGTCTGGAAGGTCTTGGCATTCATTAGGCTTCGTCCCTTGAGGTCCACTAGGAGGCAGTACGCCTAGAGGAAATCTGCACCCAATAAAGGCTGCGACACTGCTGTCAGCGTAAATAATCAGGTGAAATGGCTGGAACCGAACTGTAGTGGGATGGTTCACGTGTGTGAATATTGCTGTTGTTGGCAGCAATGAGAACCGATCCTGACTTCTCGGCGCAGGTGTTGTGGCTCATGGGGGAAGGATGCTAACCTCTGCTCCTGTGTCTTGAGGAACTTTCACCCAGAGTGTCGGTCCCATAAGTAAAGGAAGCTATCACGGTGGACATCTGCCGTAGCCATTAACGATGGCCAACCACTGTGTTTCCCAGAAAAGAACAGGGTGGATGGCAACTGTGGGCTCCTGAACCCCACTTTTGGTGGTAAAAACATCAACGATCCCTGCTGCAAACATCACTGGTTTCGTTGATAGTGTGGGGAAGGGCCTTAGGGTGTGATGCAGCAACTTGGTCGATGGAGGCCCCACCATGCTGCTTGGTGAGCCACAGGATATCTGCGCTGGCTGCCATTTTGTGTGGGTCACTGAAATCATGGTCAGTGATAAGGAGGCGGATATCTTCTGGCATCTGCTGAAGAAAGACTTGATCAAATAGTAAACATAGTTTATGGCCATCTGCTAGTGCCAACATCTCATTTATTAAGGCCGATGGTGCACGATTGCCTAGGCTGTCCATGTGGAGCAACCACACTGCACGCTCAAGGTGGGAGAGGTCAAAAGTACATATCGGAAACACCTTGATTGTTTCATTCCTCTCCACAACCGGTGGCTGGTGCAGGAAGTCAATGATACAGCCTGCTATTTCCTGGTCGAGTGAACCAACCACATAGTAATACTTAGTGGCATCCAAGATGATTTGCCTGACCTGGAATTGGGCTTCAGCCTGTTCAAACCAGACCAGCAGCTGCGAGGTCCAGAAAGTCGACAGTTTCAGTGAAACTTCATTCTTCATGCTTGGGCATTCATCATTGAGTCCAAACGCCAGTTGTAGTCACATTAAGCAGACAGTGAGACGAAGAACCCCGCAGAGTCAAAAGTATGTTGATCCAACTGACTTTAATAGAACTCTCACACGCCTTTAAATTCCTCAGAACCCGATGATGCTTGTGACTCCCAGGACCTCGATGACGTCAGCTGCCAGGCTGTGGGCTTGCCCCGCAACCGGTTCTCTTACAGTTAGATCTGCCTTGGACTTGCCACAACACTGTGAGCTGGTTTGCCTGTTGCGTGGGTGAGCCGCCACAGTGTATAATTAATGTTGCATTGTACGTGATGACTCTTCAATCTTTCTTCATATTTTCATTTAATTTCCTCTTTGCTTTAGAATTCATAAATTTGACAGGAATTTCAAAGTTCAAGTTCAAAGGGCAATGAACTTCAGACACTATCTCATTTTCTCCTATTTTCTTGCACTAGTTATTTCTTTTGAAATCTAAATGATATCAATATTTGCACTGCAACACTGCTGCAGAACAATGAATTACGTGACATGTTCATGACAATAAATTTTGATTCTGACTTTGTTTTGAAGTTGACCTCACTCTTTATCACAATCCCACAAGCCAGCTGGTGCAGAGGCCTCCTTTGGGCACCAACAAGCAAAAGGACCTGCCACTGGACCCATTATACCAGCAGAATTTTACTTACCTTGTATTAGTAGTGACTAAAAAATATCTCTTATTACAGGGCTGAGAGCCAGACTCAACTGGGACCAAAACAAAATTTAACAGTGCTGGTAAAAAACATTTACATTTATACTATTTGCAGAAACACACCACAATGAAATTGGATGCATCTTCTACAGAGGAGGTGCATGGCAATGGAAACTTTATTGCCCACTGCAAGCTGCAAAAAGAACATTTCTCTCTGCTTATCACACTGTAGAGTTAAAATACGGGGCATGGGAAGGATTCTACCTCTGCTAGTGCAAGGGCAGCTATGGAAATGAAGTCTTGCCTGGCTTATAATTAACTTCCATTTCTACAATGCAACGAGAATGGCATTTGCAGTATATAATAAAAATACAGAAATGCTGGAGGATCTCATCAGGTCTCACAGCTTCCACAGGAAGTAAAGATATATACTGTAACTATCATTTCAGGCCTGAGCCCTTCTCCAAGGTTAACGCACTGCATTGACTCCTGCTCTCTTCGTGACTCATTCCTTGAATAAGGGCTCAGGTCTGAAACACCAGTAATATATCTTCACCTCCTATGACACTGTAAGACCTGCTGAGTTTCTCCAGCACTTTGGTATTTCCCATACAATCACAACCTCTGCAGACTTTCATGTTTCACTGCATTTATATAATTTTCCTTTCTATTTTAGGAAACTCTGGAGTACTCTCTGAAAGTCACATGATCTTGAAGAGTAGTCATTTTTAATAAGAAAAAAAAGTTTTTATTTGTTTGGTGGCCACCAGCAAGACCAACACTTCTTGTGCTGCAAGAGGAACCCCTGCATATATATGTCTCACATAGCTTTACATCATCCAGGACCATGCAGCTTGCATGATTGACACTTGTCTACCACTATGAGCATTCACTCCCTCCATTACCAGCACACTATGGCTGTTGCTTTTACCCATCTGAGAAAAGTAAGTAGTGGCTCACCAAGCCTTCATTGACAGTACTTCCCAAACACACAACCTCGACAAGAGGAGGACAATGGGAAAGCCACCACTTTCAATCTTCATTTTAATTTTTTATTTTTATTTTATTTTTTTTAACTTAGAGCAGCAGGAGTCCTACGGCCCTCTCAGGGCCAGAGCACATATAAGTAAAGGCCTTGTTTTCTTTTCACAAAACAATTTTTTTTAATGCTTTTTATATAGTTGGTTGGAGAGAAATACTGAAGAAGCAAACTTGTCTGCTTCACAGGGAAGGGACCCATAAACTTTGAACAGAGTCCTAAGAGAGAGAAGAACATGGGAGAAAACTGGAAACCCATGCAGACATGGGGAGAACATACAGACAGCGCTGGATTCGAACACTGGTCACTGGCGATGGCTGTAATGGTGCTACACTAACCATTCTTCTTTGGCTTGGCTTCGCAGACGAAGATTTATAGAGGGGGTAAATGTCCACGTCAGCTGCAGGCTCGTTTGTGGCTGACAAGTCCGATGCGGGACAGGCAGACACGGTTGCAGCGGTTGCAGGGGAAAATTGGTTGGTTGGGGTTGGGTGTTGGGTTTTTCCTCCTTTGCCTTTTGTCATTGAGGTGGGCTCTGCGGTCTTCTTCAAAGGAGGTTGCTGCCCGCCAAACTGTGAGGCGCCAAGATGCACGGTTTGAGGTGATATCAGCCCACTGGCGGTGGTCAATGTGGCAGGCACCAAGAGATTTCTTTAGGCAGTCCTTGTACCTTTTCTTTGGTGCACCTCTGTCACGGTGGCCAGTGGAGAGCTCGCCATATAACACGATCTTGGGAAGGCGATGGTCCTCCATTCTGGAGACGTGACCCACCCAGCGCAGCTGGATCTTCAGCAGTGTGGACTCGATGCTGTCGACCTCTGCCATCTCGAGTACTTCGACGTTAGGGATGAAAGCGCTCCAATGAATGTTGAGGATGGAGCGGAGACAACGCTGGTGGAAGCGTTCTAGGAGCCGTAGGTGATGTCGGTAGAGGACCCATGATTCGGAGCCGAACAGGAGTGTGGGTATGACAACGGCTCTTATGGTTAATAAACCTAGTCTAGGTTTCTGTAATAAATTGCAACTAACTTGGTAACAACATTAAGGGCATTTGGTCCCATTTACCTACCTTGACCCATATCCCTCAAAACCTTTCTGTCCATGTGTCTGATTTTTGAACATTGCAATTGTATCCACTTATCCCACTTCTTTAGTAAGTTGTTCCACATACTTACCATCCTTTGTGTGAAAACAGTTGCCCCTCAGGCCCCCTTCAAATTTTTTCCCTCTTTCTCACCTTAGACTATTCATCTTGCCTATGGTCCTCGTGATAGAATTGGTAGCCTCCTACATTCCAGTCCCAGCTCTCCAGTCCTGGAAGCATTCTTGTTAAGTTTGTTCTGCACCCTTTCCAGATTCCTATAATTGCACAAAGCATCCCCAATGTTGTCTCACCAGCATCTTGCACAGTTGTAAAATGGGGTCTGAACACCTGTACTTACTGTTCTGACTAATGAAGGAAAATGCCTTCTTCACCACAATGCTGACGATCTGAGTACAATCTGCATTTCAAAAGTTATATGTTGAATGGCATGAACAGAGTAGGCGTAGAAAGGTTGTTTCCCATGGTGGAAGAGTCTAGGACAAGAGGGCAGAACTTTAGGAGTGAAGGGTGTCCACTTAGAACAGAGAGAGATGCAAGAAATTTCTTTAGCCAGAGAGTGGTGAATCTGTGGAATTTGTTGCCACAGACAGTTGTGGAGGCCAGGTCATTGGGGTATTTAAGGCAGAGATTGATAGGTTCTTGATTAGCCAGGGCATTAACGAATAGGGGGAGAAGGCCGAGCACTGAGGCGAAGTAGGAAATTGGAATAGCTCATGATTAAATGGCAGGGCAGAGTTGATGGTCTAGTTTTGCTCATATGTCTTATGGTCTCATATGGTTTCAGCAAGGGAGTCAGTCAGAACAAAAGCATGCAAAATTAAAAAAAACTAGATTAAAAAAAATATCGCATATACTCTTGGAAAAGTCAAATTTTCAAGAGCATTTTTTAAAGTTAAATTTATGGGGCCGACTATGACACGGATACTACTTTTAAGGGGCTGAAATTCAAACTAATGTATTTCAGCTGAATCGGCCTAGCTGTGTTTACATCTGCAATGGTAGGCAGAACAAGCGTTGTGACAACATACCGTAATTTTGTTAATGAAGTATACATTCAGAGATTATGGTACCTAAGAGTGAAGTCCTGTAGATGCATATTGGCCTAGCTTAAAGTATATAAAATGATATACCTGGTATTGACTTACTAACCAGATAATGTAATGTTAATGAACTTAGGCCTAGCTGTGTTCCTGCCAGTGATCATTTACATCTGTGAACAATGAGCAGACAAACTGTTGTGTTAAGGCCTTCGTAATTTTATGATAGTTACAGAGTTAAGTACCCATTCAGGGATACAGTAAGTAGAATGAAGAAAAAACAGATTTTCTTTGGCCATAAATAGGAAGTCAACTTTTACATGAGGTTCTCTGTATGGAAAATTCCAAATTTTTTGGCCAAAAATAGGGAGTAGATTTTTACGAGATCGACTTTTACACGAGTATGTATAGTAGGTTTTTGGAGATATTTTTTCTATTGTTAACATTTGAATCAGCAAAATTCAATCCCCAGTTGTAATCTAACCTTGAGCTATCCCATATGTGATCTGTTAATGTAGATCATCCGTTTTATCTCCTTATGTCCTGTATAACATGGAACTTATCTATACTAATTGGACACACCCATTTCGGGAGTAGGGTGCAGATGTTTTCCCTGATGGCTATCAAGAAATAGGAAGTTCAGCCAATGTGACAACAGATTACCACATACAACAAAAATGATATTAATGTCCTTAGTATTGGTGTATTTCACTTTTGTCTTGGCACGTGCCAATCCTGTATTCAATACAACTCATGTTCTGTCCTGAACTATGTGGATCATGAAGGTGGAAGAAAAATTACATTTCATGAATTATGCGGTTTATTGAAACTCAAAGTTTTGATCCAATAAATGACTGCAAATGAATGACCTTGAATATTGTGCACAAATCTGGTCTCCCTTGGAATAGAGAGGATGCCACAAAGTGATTGATTCCTGGTGTTACACGAGGACAGAAAAAGCAGATGGGATTTACATATTGTTCTATTTACAAGAATGTGATCTCGTTGTAATACATAAACATCTTCTGGACTTGAGAATGTAAATACAGGTATAATGTTTTCCCAGGTTGGAGTGCCCAGAAAAGGGGTTCACACTCTCAAAAATTCAAAACTGGTCAGAAAAAATGGTGGTGCTACTGTAACAGTAGCACTACCACTGATGCAGACCCAGGAGAGTGGAAACAAAGTGCTGCTTCAAAGGGTTCATCTAACCGGTCCTAATGCCAAAGGCTCCGTACAGGTGTTAGATGGCTAATTAAAGGAGCCAATTGTGTTTTATTTCAAAATCCTTCAACCACGGGGTCTGTGACAAATATGGTGGAGCCGATGCTTGGTAGTGGTCTCGAGGGTTTTCAGAATCTGGGGGAGCAGCGGAGGGATGCAGCGCACCAGAAAAGGGAAGGATAAGCAAGGAGGTGACCCTACAGGGAAGGTATTTGTATATGTGAGTTTTTAGACCACACATGAATGAAGGAAAAAGTTCTTTACTTTAAAGTGGATGTAAACAGCACATGAGGCATGCCATGAGGCTGCAAGCCTCCATTACAGATCTTTCATACTGCAGTCTCTGGCTCTGTGTGTCAGCCCCCTGCTGACAGCCAATTTTAATTAAACAGGAACTATAATCAAGGCCTTGCTATTGGCCATCCAAACATAATCACTATTATTACATCTCTCTTTCTTAAAACTAAAGTAGCTTATTTTTATCTAACATGTTTTCTTTGTATAACTCTGCATTTTTAACTTTAACACCAGGAATTTACATTTTCATTATTATTAACATTGTTAATTTTTTTAAAGCTTGTTTTGTGTGCTCACATTTATGAACACTAAAACTTGAAGAGCGAATAAGACAGCACTACTTCATTCTATAACAGGAGTCTTTAAATTTCCTCAATGAGTCTCTTAGGAGAATTCACATGTCTTGACAATCTCCTAATTGATTGCCCTTGAATCTAAGTTGTTGCCTCAGACAGTGTCTTCTCAGCTGTCTATTCAGGTTGTAAAACAGTATCCTACTGTGGCTGGTTCCATTTGAAGGTCTCGACAATTTCTTCACAGAACAGCACCTTCATCTGTCTGAATGGTGTATGATCTTGGTTGGACTTCACTAAGGACAGTTCCCTTCTGAGTCCATAAATTTGTTTTGTCTTTTAGCCTTACTTGTTCACCTGTGTGGAATTCCGGTAGGTATTTTGATCCTCTATCAAAGTAATACTTTTGCTTTTCTTTATGTTGTTCTTTGAATTTCCTCACTTTCTCCCCCTCTTTTATTTTTAGGATGTTCTCCTGAATGAGTAGATTTGACCTTAGCTTATGTCCCATAAGGAGTTGTGCTGGTGACATACCACACTCAAGTGACATTGTGTGGTATACTAGAATGCTCTGGTAGAAATCTGTTCCACTGGCTTTTGCCTTTTACATCACTCTCTGTACCAATTTTTCAACTAGTCCATTGGACTGTGGAAAATGAGGACTTGACGTCGTGTGTACAAAGTTCCACGCTTTAGCAAACTGTTGGAACTTTGAATTGCAAAACTGGGGTCCATTGTTGGTGAAGACCTCACTTGCCACGCCATGTCTGTTATTATAGCATCTATAGTGGTGGTGTTCAGTTTAAACACCTCTGGATACAGGGAGTAATAGTCTGTGACTACATGATAGTCCTTCCCTAGATATTCAGATAGGTCAGTGCCTACCTTCTGGTAAGGTCTGTATGGTGCTGGGTGCGGCTTTAGTGGTTCTGCAGGATTGCTTGCTTGATATTTCCAGCATATTGTACAGTTTGACACTTCATTTGTTATATCATTGTTTATTCTTGGCCAAAACATTACCTCTCATGCTCTTTTATTACACTTTTCGATTCCAAGATATTCTCCATGGATCCTTTTAACATCTCTTTTCTCAGATTCTTTGGGATTACGATCTTGCTTCCTTTGTAGATGATGTCTTCAAGCACTGATAGTTCCACCCTACAGTTCCAGTACTCTGAAACATCAGGTGAGCAGAATGCTTCATGTTGGGCCATCCTTCCAAGATGGTTTTTCTCAGTTGTCTCAGTGTTTCATCTTTGTTTGTCTCTGGCTTTATGAGCTCCATTTTTGCATCTTATATGGACAGGCACTTGTGATCATGTTTACGAAGGCGTTCTTGTCTTCATCCATTTCGGTGTTTGCAGGCTCTCTCATGTCAACAACTCTAGACAACTTGTCTGCTGTGTACATTAGCTTACCCGGAGTGTGCGTTATATTCAGTGTATAGAGTGTAGCCTAATCATCATTCTTTGTATTCTAAGTGGACATTCATTTAATGGCTTTTGAAACAATCCCATCATGGACTTATGGTCAGTCTCCACACTGATTGCTTGTCCTGACACAAACTGATGAAATCTTTCACAAGCGTATGTGATGCTGAGCAGCTCCTTTTCAATGTGAGCGTATCGCGTCTCTGTGCCTGTCATTGAGCATGATGCATACACAATGGGTTGCCAGTCATCATATTTTTGCAGAAGAACTGCACCGAGCCCACTATGTGATGCGTCTGATGATATCTTGATGGGTCTCGCTGGGTCGTAAAACCTCAGAACTGGTTCCTCTGTGAGCAGTTTCTTTAGATCCCTCCATGACTTTTCGTGCCCATGATCCCATTCCCATTCAATGTTCTTTTCTGTTAATCTTCTCAATGGAGCCATCTTTTCTGAGAGGTTGGATATGAATTTACCCACATAGTTGACCATTCCATTAAACCTCTGTACTTTTTTTTTGCATTGTGGCCTTGGCATGTTCCCAATGGCGGACACCTTTCTGGGATCTGGTCTGATTCCCTCACTGCCAATAATATCTCCTACAAACGCTAGTTCTGTCACCCTGAGCTGGCATTTCTCTCTATTCAGCTTCAGGTTTGCTTTCCTTGTTACTTATTACTGCCAGCACTTTCCTTAGTCTCTCATCCTGCTCCATTCTCTTGATTCCCCAGACTATGATATCATCAGTCCAGGTGCTCATAGACCATATGGATAGTTTTGTCATACCCTTCAGGAGCTGAGGCAATTCCAAAAAGTAACCTTAGGAATCTGTATCTGCCAAATGGATTATTGAACGTGCACAGTCTTAAACTTGCTTCTTCCAATTTTAACTGCCAAAATCTTGATGATGCATCTAACTTGCTGAAAAAATTTGCATTTGCCAACTGTAATATAATTTCTTCACGCATCGGAAGCTTAAAGTGTTCTCTCTTTATTGCTTTGTTTTGATCTCTTGGATCCAGGCAAATTCTAAGCTTTCCATTCTTTTTGTCCACAACAAGTGAACTCACCTACTCCATTGGCTCATCTATATTCTGAATCACGTTCAGGCTTTCCATCCTGTCCAACTCTGCTTTTAACTGCTTTTGAAGCGTAAATGAACTTTTCTGCATAGATGCATTATCAGTGGCACACATTGATCCACTCTGATCGTGTGTTCTCCTGGAAGGCAGCCTAGACCCTGAAATAGGTCATTGTACTCTTTCATGAGTTCATCATAGACTGTCTCTCCTTTGCTTTCCACAACAAGGACTCTTTTTTACCAGGTTCAGTTTCTCACAGGCAGTTGAACCTAGTATAGCCTGTACATCCTTTGGTACCATGATGAATGCTAGCATGTGCTCTTTGTCTTTGTGTTTCACTTTGATCATGCATTCTTGCCCTGGTATATTGGTTCCTGAATATCCTGTCACCTTCACTTTGTTCTATACATCTTTGGTCTGGCTCTAATCTTCTTAAAATCAGTCTCTGATATTGCATTAATTTGTGCTCCAGTATCCAATTTAACTGAAATGTATATGCCATTCACTTTTAATTTCAACATCTAGTCTCTCTTTTCTTTCTTATTTTCATTCACAACATCTACATAGAATTCCTTTATCTCCCTTTCATCTACTGCATGAACATTGCTTTGTTGCACTTGGTTCCTACAGCAATGGGCATAATGGTTGCTTTTGTTGCACATATTGCATGTTTTACCATATACTGGACACTTTTTTGGTAGGTGTTGTGTACCGCAACGACGACATGGCTTTCAATTGTCCCTTCCATTTTTGTTCGCTGGCCATGCCCCTCTTTCCACTTTGGCATACTTTTTGTTAAACTGTTTATGTCCGTTCTTGCTCACTGCATCCATGTTGCAGTCATTTTCACTGAACAGCTCTTTTGCCTGCAATTTTACAGTTTCTATAACCCTACAGTGTGCTATGGCTTTTTCTAGGTCTAGATTTTGCTCTCTTAGCTGTCCTTCCCTAACACTATTATCTGGAATACCACACACAAATCTGTCTTTTATCAGCGAGTCGGTCAGTCCACCAAATTCACACGTTTTGCTTCTGTTTCTCAATTCAGTCACATACTGATCAACACTTTCTTCCATTTTCTGTATACATGTGAAAAATCTGTGCCTCAAACATCACGTTACATTTAGGTATGCAGTATGCCTCAAACTGTTCCATTATTTTTTCCAGTTTCATTTTGTCTCCTTCAGCAGCAAATGTGAAGTTATTATACGCCTCCAGGGCTGCCTCACTTACGACATGTAAGAAAACTGATGCTTTCACTTTATCACTTTTCTCATCAGCTCCAACTGCCACTAAATATAATCCAAAATGCTATTTAAATCTTTTCCAGTTTTCAGCCACATTATCTGTCAGCTGAAGTTTCACTGGTGGATGTAATCCTTGCATTTTACACTGTGCTAGTTTCTCTTCACTAATCAGTTGCTGACTTTAGACTTTCCTTCTAAAAAATTTCCTTCACACCACTTCTCACACCATGTTTCATCTTCTATTCATATGTGTCAGCCCCCTGCGGGCAGCCAAGTCTAATCAAACAGGAACTATAATCAAGGCCTTGCTAGTGGCCATACAAGCATGATCACTATCATTACAAAGGTGACCATGGCAGCAGACCAGCGAGGGGCTCAGTGGCTGAAGGACCCACACGGGCTGTGGGCGGCTTGAGGTCATGGGACCTGCATGGAGACTGGCTCATGGGAACCTCATATCAGAGCTGGGATTTGAGAGGGAGCTGAGGCCAAGAAGGGGCTCCCAAAGGGCTTTGGGCACTGAAGACTTCCTGATCATGTCAGAGGTTTGGATCTGCAGCTCAGGTTGCTGATAGATTGAACAGGAATGTGAGCAACTGTAAAAGCTGCAGGTGAATCCATTGACACCTGGGGACTGAAGGGGTTCTCCTTTGCTTCTCTTTCTCTCTTACTGTAAGGGGCACTGACAATAGTAATGGTGGCACTGTCTGCCTTACGGCAGGCAGAAGGCAAAATTGTGTAATTTTTTTCTGTTCTGTGCTATTACATGACAATAAAGAAATCTTGAATCTTGAAAATAAATAGCTAGTGTTTTCACAAGAAATGTCTTCAGTGAATCTTCATAATTTTCTGAGGGTGACAGAGGCTCAGTTTCTGATCAAATTCCATACAGAGACAAGATTTTGATATTAAGGGAATCGAGAGATATGATGCAGGAAATTGGAGCTGATGATTTAACTGAACGGTGAAGCAGACACGAGGGGCCAAATAGTCTACCTCTGCTTCTATTATCTTTGCTTTTATGTTGTTTGTTAGAAGATGGTGCAGCAGAAATGGACTTCAAGCAAGTGCTGATCCATTGTAAAGTGATAAACCCTGTAAAATATGTTATAAAAAGAGTCAGATGCAACATTTATGCTGCATTTCCAATTCTCCATGTTCCTATCCACCTGGGAAAACAACGCAATACTGTTGTTCACTCACCAGTCTATCCCATGAAACTTCATAGAATGTTTTATATTTATGATTAGAGATCACAACTCTATTAGTTTTTAGGGTAGTTTTAGGGAAGAGCAAAGAAGGGCCTAAAATTGAGGTTCTGGATTGGAGAAAACCAAATTTCGAAGGAATGAGAATGGCTTTGGGGAGTATTGAGTGGGACATGATTTTTTTCAGGAAAAGATGTAAATGAAAAATGGAGAATATTCAAAGAAGAAATTTTGAGAGTACAGAGTAGATATGTCCCAGTGAGGATCAAAGGAAAGACTGGAAGTTGGTTAGGAGAAAGAGGGAGGTGTACAAGAGGTATAAACAGCAGGGTGATGAGAAATTGAAAGAGGACGACAAGGTGTGTAGAAAAAATCTTAAGAAAGAAATTAGAAAGGCCAAAAAGAGGCTTTGGCAGGCAGAGTTAAAATAAATCCAAAGGATTTCTATAGGTACATTAAAAGTAAAAGATTAGTGAGGGATAGAATTGGACCCCTTGTAGATAGGGAGGGTAGGCTGAGTGAGAAGTCAGAGGAGATGGGGGAAATTTTAAATGATTTCTTTTCCTTGGGAAAAAAATATTGTACCAGTTGAAGTAAAGAAAAATAGTGGGGAGGTCATGAATCATATAAGGATAACCCAGGAGGTAGTGATGGCTGGGTTAAAAAAGATAAAGGTGGACAAATCTCCGGGTCTGGACAATGTATTCCCAAGGACACTCAGGGAGACCAGTGTACAAATAGTGGGGCCATTAACAGAGATATTTAAGATGTCACTGGTCACGGGGGTAAATGCCAGAGGATTGGAGGGTGGCTCATGTTGTTCCGCTGCTTAAGAAAGGGTCCAAATGTAAGCCTGTAAATTATAGACCTGTGAGTCTGACGTCTGTGGTGGGTAAGGTGATGGAAAGTGTACTGAGGGATGGTATTTACAAATATTTGGAAGAACAGGGATTGATACGAAGTAGTCAGCGTGGTTTTGTCAGGGGTAGATCATGCTTAACAAACCTTATAGAGTTTTTCGAGGGGGTTACAAAAAAGATTGATGAAGGGAAGGCTGTGGATGTTGTCTATTTAGACTTTAGTAAAGCTTTTGACAAAGTTCCCCACAGGAGGTTAGGAAAAAAGGTGGAGGCATTAGGTATAAATAAGGAGGTAGTGAAATGGATTCAGCAATGGTTGGATGGGAGGTGTCAGAGAGTACTGGTAGAAAATTGTTTGTCAAATTGGAGGCCGGTGAGTAGTGGAGTTCCTCAGGGATCGGTCCTAGGTCCACTATTGTTTGTTATATATATTAACAATCTGGAAGAAGGGGTGGTGAATTGGATAAGTAAGTTTGGAGATGATACAAAGATTGGTGGTATTGTGGACAGTGAGGAAGATTACTGTAGCTTAAAAAGAGATATAGGAAAGCTAGAGGAGTGGGCTGAGAAATGGCTGATGGAATTTAATACGGATAAGAGTGAAGTGTTGCATTTTGGAAAGGCAAATCTAAATAGGTCATATACATTGAATGGTAGACAATTGAGGAGTGCAGAGCAACAAAGGGATTTAGGAGTTATGGTAAATAGTACCCTCAAAGTTGATACTCAGGTAGATAGAGTGGTGAAGAAGGCATTTGGAATGTTGGCCTTCATAAATCGGAGTATTGAATTCAAGAGTTGGGATGTTATGATGAAATTGTACAAAGCATTGGTGAGGCCAAGTTTGGAATACTGTGTGCAGTTTTGGTCACCGAATTATAGGAAGGATATAAACAAAATAGAGAGAGGGCAGAGAAGGTTCACGAGAATGTTGACAGGATGTCAGGGTTTGAGTTACAGAGAAAGGTTGAGCAGCCTGGAGCTTTTTTCTCTGGAGTTTAGAAGATTGAGGGGGGATTTGATGGAGGTGTTCAAGATTTTAAAAGGGACAGAGAGAGTCAATGTGGATAGGCTTTTTCAATTAAGAGTGGGGGATATTCAAACCAGAGGCCATGGTTTGAGATTGCAGGGGGAAAATTATAAGGGGAACATGAGGGGAAATTTCTTCACGCAAAGGTTGTGGAATAAGCTTCCGGCAGAGGTGGTTGAAGCAAGGACATTATTTACATTTAAGGAAAGACTGGATAATTACATGGAGGGGAGAGGATTGGGGGGGGTATGGACCAGGTGCTGGTCAGTGGGACTAGGAGGGTGGGGATTTGTTCCGGCATGGACTAGTAGGGCCAAACTGGCCTGTTCTGTGCTGTATATGGTTATATGGTTATATGATAACAGGGCAGATGAAAAAAAAGATCAGTCAAAAGACCTTAAGTTTCATAGATAAGGAGAAACTGGGAGAAAGGCTTTGGGAGGGGATCTCAGGGCTGAGTGCCCATGAAGGCCAGACCACTAATGGTGAGACAATTAAATTTGGAAATGATCAAGAGGCTAGAATTATGGATAGCTTGGACATTTGTAGGTCTGGAAGACCCAGAGCAAGATGAAGAGTTTTGAAATGGAAGATGAAGACTTAAAATCAATTCATATCTCAACTTGAACTAGGGAAGATCCATGAATACTTGGAGTGATGGAGAAATGGGGAAGACTAATTTGAGATAGCTGATGCTAGTGTTAGTTTTGGTAGCTGGGTTCAACAACATAATCATGCACTTTTATCAACATTTCAACTGATGAAATACAGTGGAGTATCTTTGTAAGATTTAGTATCTAGTTAACCCTTTCCACTGCTGACCACTCAATGAGAACTGATTTGTGTTCTCCTGATTTCTCACTCCTACAGTCCACAATCAGTTCCTTAGTTTTGCTAATGTTGAGTGCAAGGTTGTTGTTACACCACTGAACCAGCTGATCTATCTCACTAGTTAGCAGGTAACAGACAGAGCATAATGGTTATTGCAATGCTGTTACAGAGCAAGCGATCAGGATCAAGATTCAAATCCAGGCTGTCTGTAAGGAGTTTGTACGCTCTCCCCATATTTGCTTCAAGAGGCCCTGATTTCCTCTCACCATTCAAAATATTTCAAGCTTTGTAGTTTAATTAGGTGTAATTTGGCGGCACGGGTTACCATGTTGTATGTCTAAATTTAAAATAATTTAATTTTAAATTATATGGAGGCCGTGCTATTCGTGGTAAATATTGAAGATAATCCTTTGGTAGTGTGACTAGAGCCTTAATAACACAGAAAGGGTCAATATAAAATTAATATAGATTTATTTATTTCAAAGAAAAACTTTGAGATTAGCTGCAAAATGATTTGTTTTCTTTAAAGCTATTGATTTCCTGGTTATGATAAGAATACGGAAAACAGATTTCAGTTTTTAAATATCAGATTTCAGATTTATTGTCAGAGTACATACATGACATCACATACAATCCTGAGATTCTTTTCCTGTAAGCGAGGCAGAATGACCACATATTGGTAGTGCAAAAACAAATGTATACAATGTACACATGTATGCAAATAAACAAATGTAAACAACTGACTATGCATACAGAGAGGATAAAAAGCAAACAATAAAGTGCAAAAGTAAGAGTCCTGTTTCAGTTTGTCGTTGAGGAGTCTGATGGTAAAGGAATAGCAGCTGTTCCTGAATTTAAAGGTGTGAGTCTTGTGGCACCCATACCCCTTTCCTGATGGTAGCAGAGAGAACAGAGCTGGGTGGTGTGGATTACTGCTGCTCTCCGACAGCAGCAGGTACTCTTCCCATCACAAAAATTGACTAATTATGAAAAATGAAATAGGGACAAACAGATTTTCATTACTGTGAATAACAAAGTTATGATGATTGTGTAGTTAATAATATTTTCCACCTTGTATAGACAGGAAAATAACCATCTGTAGCAGCTCAAGCACCTTGACTCTAGAGACAATTTCTATCATGAGCTTTGGCTGTCACCTGCTAACTAGTGAGATAGATCAGCTGGTTGAAAGGTGTTATCACCTTGTAATCAACGTTAGCAAAACTAAGGAACTGATTGTGGACTTTAGGAGTGGGGAAAATCAGAACACAAATGGGTCCTCATCAAGGGGTCAGCAGTAGAAAGGGTTAAGAACTTTAAATTCCTGGGTGTCAACATCTCTGAAGATCTATCCTCGGGCCTTTATGTCAATGCAATCCTGAAGAAGGTTCACCAGTGGCTGTACTTTGTGATGAGTTTGAGAAGATAAGGTATGTACCCAAAGACTATTTCAAATTTCTACAGGTATACCATGGAGAGAATTCCGACTGGTTGCATCAATGTCTAGTATGAAGGTGCCAATGCAGAGGACAGGAAAAGACTACAGAGAGTTGTGAACTCAGCTAGCACCATTATAGAGTCTTCACTCCATTAATGAGATCTACAAGAGTAGGTGACAAGATAGCAATCTCTAACCTCAAGGACCCTCACCACTCAGGCCATGGCCTCTTCTCACTGCTACCATCAAGAAGGAAATAGAAGACAAATGCCCAATGGCATAAAAACAGCTTCTTCCCCTCTTCCATCAGATTTCTGAATGGGCAATGAACCACAGCCTCTACCTTGCTTTTCTCTTCTTGAACTCATTTATTTATTTGTTTTAAATTTAATTCATAGCAGTTTTGCATCTGTGATGATGCTGTAAAACAACAAATTTTGTAACACATGTTCATGGCAATAAATTCTGATTCTGTTTCTAAGCCATTAGTTCAAGAGGTAAACTTCTTCTGTGGTTCCTGGTTCTGCTCTTTATTGAGGAAGATCATCTGGCAAACAAACAATACAGATCAAGTCAGAAGAAATGCAAAGAGTTGTGGACATTGCTCAGTCCATCACACACACAGACCTTCCAACCTCCATGTCTCCACCCATAACTCCCACTGCCTTGGAAAAGCAGCCCCTGGGGAGGAAGAGACTTCCCACCTTGGCCACTCCCCTTGCGTCAGGAAGACGGTTTGTATGTGAGGTCACACACCACTGAATTCAAAGACCGTTTCTTTCTCACTGTTATCAGTGGCCTCAATGGACCCCAAAAATAGTAAAATAATGTAGCCATTGCTTGCTGTGCTATGTATGAGATGTCTCCTCCTCTGTTTGAAAAGCAACCTCTATCACTGCATTTTCGGTACAATGACCACAAACTTGAACTTGCTTTTCTATGTCAAATACCAAAGAATTTTTCTCTTATTTTACCTATTTCTATTTTACCTATTTCACAACTCCATGAGCATGTAAATCATCTGACAAATGCAGCAGAAAAATAAATAATTATTGTTAAAATTGTAGATCAGTTAACCTGACATTAGTATTGGGGAAAACACTGGTGTTATTATAAAAGATGAGATAACAGGACATTTGGGAAATATCAATGGGATCAGTCAAAGTCAAGAAGGATTTCTGAAAGGTAAATAATTTTTGATAAATTTAAATTTAGACATTCAGCACGGTAACAGGCCATTTCAGCTCATGAGCCTGTCTGCCCAATTTACACCCAATTAATCTACATCACCGGTATGTTTTGAACAGTGGGTAGAAACTGCAGCCCCCAGGAAAAAGCCACTAACGTACAAACTCCTTACAGACAGCACAGAATTCGGTCCCGATCGACGGAGCCGTAAAGGCATTGCTCTATCTGATATGCCAACCATGCAGCCCCAAATTGTAGTCTTTTGGGTGATCTAACTGGGAGAAGGAAGAGAACTAGGAGTGGGATACTTAGTGGAGAATGCAGCTCGTTTGTGAATTGTACTTGATCCTAGCATCTGCAGATTTTCTTCTTTACCTCTACTCCTTAGTAACACTCCCTTGAAGATGAAAGAGTGCTGCTGCTCCTATTGTTAACCCATTTTAACAGGTGGCTGTAGAAATCACACCTAATAGACAAAATGCTGGCAGCTGCAATAATTTGTAAAACATTTAAAAAGGAACAATTTGTAAAATGCTAATAGAGAATACCACATGCTACATTAGAAAAATGTGACAACACTGCTCTGTGAACTTTGTAACTGAAGGCATTGATTATCATGTGATCGTTCCAAAAGGCACTGGGGTGAACTATTAAAGCAACCAGGAAATCAATTTCCAGGCCATGCCATTTTAATTACAGGAGGTTGATGCATAACAGTGTATAATGTATTATCAGAATAATTCAATAACAATATTCTGTGGTATTATCTGCAGAGTGAAATATATAAATGACATTCTTTCCTGTCCCACCAAATTTAGATACTGTAAGTATCAATTAAAAGCAGACTGTGCAGCTATCAGTCTTTCCCTAAATACCACCTACCTAGGGATTACTTCCAACATTCTGTTTTTTTAAATTCTTGATTTACAGCATGTACAGCGCATATAATTTTCAATATTTTTTTTAATGTGTGAAAGCTTATTTTGTTAAGAAACAGCCTTGGTTTCCTTGCTGCAACGATAAAATAGCCTATGCTCCCGATGTATGTTGTCATTATCATTCCTGTGGACCCTTCCCTGTAGAGCTTCCTGCACAATTATGATGAGAGAATAACCAACATAATGGAGCAACTTTGGACTTAAAACAAATTAAAATTAAAGCCCAAACCAATGGCGAGGGGTGTTTTGAGTATTTTTAGACTTAATTTTCCTTTCGGCAAAGAATGAAATTCTAAATAAGGACTGGAAAAACAGCCTGTGAACAGTGAATGCAAGTCTCGTAAAAATTCCTCAGTCCTCTTGGGAAACTCAAAGCCGACAGAGACCAGCACATTAAAAGCATTTGATTGTTGTACCAACATTACAGGAGTTCTGCTGTAATGTGACTGTTTTCCTGTTGATTAATTGAATCCCTTGTAAACTTCAATTGTAATCTGCAGTTTTAACTTGCAATTGAAACTCAAATTCTTCCCAAAATAAAGCATGATAACCACAATTTTAGGGTTGCTTTGCATCACTCCTGAAGATTGACAGGCCACTTTTGGACATATTGATCTTGCTTGCCTGATGCAATATCTCCATCCAGGATCATGGAATAATACCAATCTGTCATCACCCACTTTTATGGAACTTGGGTCTTGCCCTAGGAATGACCTGCATTGGGGATACTTTGGACAACCTCAAATTGGCAGCACGATGGTTGACTGAGACCTTATTAAAAAAAAATCCCTCACTTTCCTCGTGTTCTTCAAGAACACCATCCCCTTTCCACACCTAATCTCAACATCCCCTGACCTCCATCTAGACCTGGTGTGGAAATCTGGATGAGGTTGAGTTTTTAGTTATTCTGAGAAAATCTAAACACTTACAGATATTGAAAGCTCTGGAAATATTCATCAGGTCTCACAGCATCCATGGAGAGAGAAACAGAATCAGTGTGGCAGATGGGTTCGGGTGAAAATTCGGTAAACTGCAGTGTTAACTCCATTTCTCTTTCCACAGTCACTGTCTGACTTGCTGAATGTTTCCACCAGTTTCTGTTTTTGTGACTGAAGTTAGAATTGTGGCTCTTTCTCAGATTATCAATGAATATTCCTGGCTCTTATGAGACCATGTCATCCTGAAACAGTAACCATTTGTGCTCCATACGCCACCTCTGATGGTTTGAGCATTTCAGATTTTGAACATCTGCAGGATACATTTTAATTTATTTCAAGCACTGTTCTTGAAGTTTTAAGATGATTACTTCATTCTGTGGAATTTAATGCACTAGAGCAGGGGTGTCAAACTCAAATTCACGGAGGGCCAAAATTAAAAACTTGGACTAAGTCGAGGGCCGAACTAAATATTTATTGAAAATTTTCAACAACATCTGCATGTTTTCTCTTCTTTCAACATATGTAATGTTAAACTTTTTCTTATTAAAATAAATGTTTAATAATAGTTTTGGATAAACTCTTTCCAGAAGCATTAACAAATGAGAAATAAAATATTCAATAAATAATATTTCTCTATAGAGGATTTGTCAAATGTTGCTAGTGTGCTGTCGAATAGTAAAATCTGAGGGCTATTGAGAATGTGGGAGAATAACATGATTCCTGAAACAATCAAATGGGTGACTGATTGTGGACATGAACTCTAGCAGGGTTATTTGCCATGCCCTTTTTCCATTGGTACAGATATCCTTTGATTTACACACTTTTCAAGTTTTATGCCTAATGAGCTTGTATCCAGGTGCAGGACCATTTTTAACCAGGAATATATTTATCACTGTGACATGAAAGTATTGGAAGATCGTTTTATCCTGAGATTAAAGTTCATAATCCTTACTCAGGCCTGTGTGCGGGAGGGCGGGGTTTGCGGGCGATCGGGTTGGACAACGACAGTGCGGGGGCATCGGCTCTCGCTGCAGGGCGGCATCTCGGCGGATCAGCGGCCCCGTCTCCGTGAGTCGCGGGTCGGCCTGCGGCAGGGAGGGGGAGTGGGCAACGGTCCTGGCGAGGTCAGGCCTGAGGCCTCCGGTTCCGGGCGCTGGGAAGCGGCCTTGGCTTCCCCTGACACCGGCCAGGCCCCAAAACCAGAGTCCACGGTGAGACCCTGCAATGTAAACAGAGGAGGTGGGGGCGATTAGCGGGCTGACGCCAATGCATTCTGGGATTTATAGTATTAGCTGTGCATGCGCTATACTGGCGCAGCGGCCAGCGGGCCACCTCTAATACATTATTGAAATGATCTTGAAATTATATCGCGGGCCAAATTTGGCCCGTGGGCCAGAGTTTGACATGTGTGCACTAGAGCATCATTAAAGGCAGCTCTTGGATAAATAGTGGGATAACAGCACACAGATGAAGTGGAGGATCAAGGTCACTAAACACCCAGCATCATTGAAGCAGATAAGGTTCAATGGCTCTCTGCAGTGAATTGGGATTCACTGGTAGGGTGTTATGCTGATGGCTGGCCCCGCCTCCTGGCTCCACCCCCATCTGCCCACAAATAACCCTGGTTTAACGCCTAAACCCAGAACCCTTCTCAAGACTACTGTTGAACCCTACACTTAGTTATGGGCTAATAAAAACATTTGTTCTCCCTCCAGTCATAGAGCTTTTATTCACGCTACAATTTTATTAGCTCATTCCCTAACAATGGAAGCGCTACTCAAGTCAGTTATGCTACTAAGAGTCCCTCTGTCCCCTGATATGGCTGAGGAGTTCACGTACCGGACTTACATACCGATGAACTCAGGAGATCTGCTCTCATTTCGAGGGTAGGAAGGAAAGGGTATGCAGTCATCAGGGACTGCTCTACATATGACGCTGCTATCGAGGTGATGAAGGCTAGGTACCTGAAGTCACAGAACGAGGTCCTTGCGAGGCACCGACTAGCTCTAAGTCACCAGCGGCCAGGAGAGACCATCGACGACTACCTGCTGGATCTGAGGACGCTCTCCAAGTGCAAGTACGAAGCGGCTATGGGCTGCATTCGTGAGGAAGAACAGATCTGGGACACTCTAGTCGCAGAGGTCTGCTCGAGTTACATGAGGCAGCGACTTCTCGAGTCGGGTAAGAAGGACCTGGCTAGCCACGTCGAGCTGCCCAAATCACTGGAAAAGGCCAAGCTCGAGAACGACGACCACGAAGCCAGCAAGCTTGCCCACTCAGGTGAGCCCTTCCAAGGACCAGCTGCTCCTGCTACTACTACCCCTGCCCTAATGGTTGCCATTTCCCATGCCAGGGTGGGCTTTTTTTGCAACAAGAGCCAGCATCCCCGATCTCGTTGCCCGGCAATAGACTCTGTGTGTTCCAGCTGTGCCAATAAAGGACATTGACGAGGTTTTGTCGCGTGAGGGGAAACCTTGTGAAGCCTGTGGCCTGCTCCGCTCCTGGATCCAATTCCAGCCCCAAACAGTATGCCCCAAATTCTCCCAAATCTGCTTACTGATCAACACACCAATGGAGGGTGGCGATGAGGAAACGGCGCATAAAGGCTTGACGGCCATCTTTCCGCGCCAGGAGGTCAACGCCATCTTACTCACACAGGGCAACCCAGGGCGGTGGGGGCCACTGGAGGTAAGAGCATGGAATCTCCGGGGAGCTAGCCTTGATGGTCCTAGATTACACAGACCTCACCAGCTCAGCAACTCTATAATGATTGTGAAGGTAAACAGACATTCCACTAAATGCCTAACTGACACTGGCTCTACTGAGAGTTTCATAGACTCACAGACTGTGCAAAAATACAATCTGAGATGTATCCTCCTAACTATCACACATTTCTCGCATCTCTATCACATTCTACGCATGTACAAAAACATTGTATAGTACTCCTGTCGTTTGAAGGGAGGGAAATCTGTAAATTTCACTTGTATATTCTTGATGAACTGTGCGCTCAGTTGTTGTTGGGTCTAGATTTTCTGTGTCACCTTAAAAGCGTGACCTTGGAGTATTTTGGTCCCCTCGCCCCATAATGGTCAAAACGGAGGGCCCCTAAAATCAGAACCCATGGAGCCGCTCCATGCTGAATATCGACCCCCCTCTCCTCTCTTCCCGAATCTGTCCCCAGACTGCAAGCCCATTGTTACTAAGAGCAGGGGGTAAATTACAGCAGACCAACATTTTATAAAGTTGGAGACTCAGCGCCTGCTGGAGGAGGATATCATCGAGCCTAGCACCACTCCAGGTGGTGGTTAAGGGGGAAAACAAGTCCAGGCTACTAATTAACAAAAGCCAAAACATTAATCGGTACACACTCCTGGACGCATAACCCCTCCCTTATATTTCGGACATGGTGAATGATATCGCGCAGTATTGGGTCTATTTGACCATCGACCTGAAAACTACCTATCACCAGCTGCATTTGAGGCTAACGATCGTCTCTATCAATTCTGGAAGGTCCCTTTCAGTATTACTAATGGGGTATCTATCTTCCAGAGGCAGATGGACAGAATGGTGGACGAGTATGGGTTGAAAGCTACCTTCCCCTACCTCAATAATGTCACCATCTGTAGCCACACCTTGGAAGACCATGATGCCAACCTCTAGAGCTTTCTCCACATGGCGAGAGCCCTGAACCTCACTTATAACTCTGACAAGTGCATGTTCAGGACTAAACGGCTGGCTATCCTTGGCTACGTGGTGAAGAATGGCATCAATGGTCCCAATCCTGATAGGATGCACCACCTGTTAGAGCTCTCCATCCCTGGGACCAAGAGGCTTTGAGGAGATGCCTGGGTTTTTCTCGTATTACATCCAGTGGATCCCTCAATACACTGATAAGGTTTGCCCCCTCTTAAAAGCCATTAATTTCCCCCTCTCAGCTGAAGCCCAAACGGCTTTTAACTACTGCCAGAACCACATTACAAAAGCCACCATGCATGTGGTGGACAAGAATATATCTTTCCAAGTGGAAAGCAACACTTCAGACATAGCCCTGGCTGCTACCCTCAATAAGGCGGGCAGGTCAGTTGCATTATTTTCACAGACATTATAAGGCCATGAGCTCCAGAACCCATCAGTGGAAAATGAGTCATAAGCCATTGTAGAAGTCATAAAGCACTGGAGACGCTACCTGGCTGGTAGAAGATTTACGCTCCTCACTGACCAGTGCTTGTTCAGTAACATTAAGAGCGGCTAAATCAAGAATGACAAAATTGCTAGGTGGAGGATCAAACTCTCCATCTACAATTATGACATCGCCTACTGGCCAGGAGCCCTTAATGACCCTCCAGATGTTTTGTCCAGGGGATGCTGTGCCTCTGCACACACTGGCCAATTGCAGGCTATGCATAATGAGCTCTTCCATCCAGGGGTCACCTGCATGGCTCATTTTGTCAAGGCTTGCAATCTCCCCTATTCTGTCGAAGATGACCTTGTCAGTTATGAAGGCCCTAGACTCCATTTTTGCTCTTCGGGTATCCCAGCTATATCCATGGTGACCGGGGCTCATCCTTTATGAGTGACGAGTGGCGTCAGTACCTGCTGGTGAAGGGTATCGCGTCCAGCAGGACTACCAGCTACAACCCCTGGGGGAACAGGGAGGTTGAAAAGGAGAATGGCACGGTCTGGAAGGGTGTCAAACTGACCCTGAAGTCAAAAGGCCAGACTCACGCGGCAGGGTGTCCTCCCCATCGTGCTCCACTCAATCTACTATATACTATGTATGAGTTTCTATTCACCTCCAAAAGAAGGTCAGCATTGGGAACTACAATCCCAGTCTGGCTCACTACTCCTGGTCCAGTCCTTCTAAAGAAGTACATGAGGAGAAGCAAGACCGACTCCCTGGGGTTGGTGATATGCCATAAGCAAGGACCAGACATATCATTCTATAGGCTTTTATTAACAGAAGAAGCCACCTCTACTGACCAGTGGGATAAGTTGCACCATCTGTTATACCAGTAGGGTGAAGCCAATCTACAATCATAACCAATAGCAAGCAGTGAGCATAATACATTACGTCACTACGGTCGGTCCACGCCAAACCCACGTACGCCTATGCAGAGTATCTGGATGGCAGGGAGGAAACTGTTTCCATCAGGGACCTGGCACCTGCTGGAACAGAGGGTACAAGTGCCCAGTGAGCCACAGTGTTCATTCTCACCGACACCCGTCAGGGCCTCGGGGGATCCAGTTCAGAAAGAAAGTGCACCCCCCTCCATTGTCGAGCCGGAGACCCAGACCACCTCTCTTCCCTCGCAAGGGAACCAGGGTGTACCCAAGGAGTCCAAGGTCCCCTGGTGCTAAGGTGCTCCACCAGGATCTCCAGATCCCCAGACCATTTAAACTTGTAAACTTGTAAATAACTTTATTTGTTTTGCCACCTGTTCTGAATCCATGTTCTCTGCCTTCATTCAGACCCTAAATTCTACAGCAAGGGGTGAATGCAGTGAACTGGGATTTACTGATAGGGTGTTGTGCTGATGGCTGGCTCCGCCTCCATCTGCCCACATACAACCCTGGTTTCCACCTAAACCCAGAACCCTTCTGAAGACTACAGTTGAACCCTACCCTTAGTTATGAGCTAATAAAAGCATTTGTTCTCCCTCCAGTCATGAGAGCTTTTATTCACGCTCCACTCTCTGAAGCACTCCTTTCTGTGATAACAATTCTGCTAATGTATTCAAACATCTTGCACTGATCAAGTGTTTTCACGGCACCACATGACTGCCCACTTCCACTTAGCTCTGTAGGATGTCACACTCCCCCAGAGATACCATTGTTCACATATAAATAGCATGGATTTCCAGAAAAGAATGCATTGTTCCTGCAGAATAACAATAAACAATCAGAACCAATCTCATTTGTTTATCGCATGGGCTATGAATGATTCAGCCTGCTGGAGTGATTATGCTTTGCAGAGCAGTAAGCCAGCAAGGAGCCCTCATTGGCCAAGAATGTTTCGAAGAAAAATAGCAAAGAAGGAGAAGCATCACCTTAGCTCAGACCAGGACTGTGTTATTGTGAGTGGTTTTGGGTTCCTCATTTTAAGAAAGGGTGAGACTACAAGAAATAGGCTATTCATCCCATCAAGTCTGTCCCACCATTTAATCATGAGCTTTCTCCCCACAACCTTTGATGTCCTGGCTAATCAAGCTCACCCTCTCCACCTTTGATCCCCAAATGATCACTGGATTGTAAACCTCTGACTTTCCTATTCTGAAGTCTACTCTATCCATGCCTTTTAACATTTGAAGTGTTTCATTGAGATCCTCCCTCTCACTGCTGCCATCAGGAAAGAGGTATAGGGCAGCACAGTTGGCATAATGGTGTTAGTGCAATGCCTTTAAGGCGCCAGTGATTGGGACAAGGGATCGAATCCCATGCTGTCTGTAAGGAGTTTATACAATCTCTCTGTTTCTGTGTGGGTTTTCCCCAGGGGCTCCAGTTTCCTCTCACCATTTTGTGAGAAACAGAAGGACCTTCACAGATTTCGCTCGAGACAAAAATTGAGAACAAAGAACATTTATTGTACAACAATGCAAAGTTGGGTGCTTCCCCTTACCCTGGGAATACACACACATACTGGGGCTCACCCAACTTTTATACAGTTCATTTCAGTGTAGAGGTACCCCCCCACCCCCCCACTAACATTCTTCTGCCTCCTGGATTGATTTGGCATTTGGTAATTCTGTCTGCCTACTTGCAGTTTCTGTAAACTTGAAAGACCATGGGGCATCCTGTCGGGGAGGGGCGGGGTCCCATTATGTCATTGTCCTTATTCATGAATCTGCCCTTGTCCTTATTCACACATCTCAACCCCCAGGACTTACTCATTCTAACTGCAGAACTATCACTCGAAGACCCTTATTCGATTATACTTGCATAACCTTTCCTCACACTCTTATCGGAATTCAGCCCTACTCACCACTTACTTAACTTCCTCTAGTCTAGTCTAGTATTCCTTATTTCATTCATACTAGCTTTACTACCTATATTCTATTATCTCTCACAATTTGAAACATACCAGGGGTGTAGGTTAATTCGGTGAAAATTGGGTGGCACAGACTCATGGGCCAAAATGGCCTGTTACCGTGCTTTTACCACCAGGTTCAGGAACAGTTGCTACCCCTCCACCATCAGACTCCTCAACAACAAACAATCAGAGGAGTCACGTGATGGAGTAGTGGCCGGACGGTGAACTCCAGCCCTCTCCAGAAAAGTCGGGAAAAACAAAGGAAAACACAAAGGCACAGAAATAAAAGTTACAGAAAAGTGAGTATAAAGGTGGAAAGAAGATGGCGACAAAAAAAGAAAAATCGAAAGCAACGGTAAGAAGAGAAGAAGAGAAGACAAAGGAGGAAAAAGGTGAAGGCCTTACCTGTCCGAAGAGGCCCGCTGCGGAGAGAGAAACCCGCTCCCTCAGGTCGGTAAATAATGGACTACAAAAATGGCTCGCAGAGCCGAGTAAAAGTACGCAACCGCGCATGCGCGATACTTCGCGCATGCGCGATGCGAATGAAAAAAAACACACCGACGGGAGGGGGGACCAGCTGGGGAGTCGATCTCCACAGCCGGCAACGACAGCTGCAGAACACCTGCAGCAAGAAGAGACCACAGAAGACAATAGAAACAAGAAAGAAGAGGAGGAAAGGGCAACAAAGAAACAACAGATGGTCAACCCAGAGGAAGAAGAAGAGGAAGAGTATGGTGAAATAGAAGAAGAAAAGATAGGCAAGGTAAAGGATATACTTGCTCTTATTAAAGGATACATGGAGTCATTTAAAGAATGGCAAACACAGGAATTTAAGGATTTAAGAAAAAGAATAAACAACACAGAAGAGAAAATAAATAAAATGGAGATGACCTTAACAGAAATGGGAAAGAAAATGGACAAGATGGAAGAGCGGGCAGTAGCAGCAGAAAGGGAGGTAGAAGACTTAAAAAAGAAATTGGAGAAATCTAATAAAAAAACTAAAGAGACACAAGAACTACTAGCTCAAAAAATAGATACAAT
This sequence comes from Narcine bancroftii, assembly GCF_036971445.1. Lineage (NCBI taxonomy): Eukaryota > Metazoa > Chordata > Chondrichthyes > Torpediniformes > Narcinidae > Narcine > Narcine bancroftii. The sequence continues at coordinate 134,443,739 of NC_091476.1, forward strand.
GGAAAACCATAACAGAAGAAATAACAAAGATAGTGGGCCTTAAGGAAGATGAAGAAGGCAAGAATATGAGGGAGTTTATAAAAGAGTGGATCCCTAAGACCCTAGGATGTCCAGAACTACAGCAAGAAATGGAAATAGAAAGGGCACATAGAGTATTGGCCTCTAAACCACAACCACAACAAAAACCAAGATCTATTGTAGTAAAATTCCTAAGATATACTACAAGAGAAAAGGTACTGGAGAAGACAATGGAAAAAGTAAGAGAGGGCAACAAACCACTGGAGTATAAAGGGCAAAAAATCTTCATTTATCCAGATATAAGTTTTGAACTCCTAAAGAAGAGAAAAGAGTTCAATACAGCAAAGGCGATTTTATGGAAGAAAGGGTATAAATTTATACTAAAGCATCCAGCGGTATTGAAAATATTTATTCCAGGACAACAAAACAGATTATTCTCGGATCCAGAACAAGCACGAAAATTTGCAGAACAATTACAAAAATAGACTGAGGGAGGAAGACGGGTAATGAGAGTTAAAATGATCACGATTGATATGTATGTGGGTAAAGACAAAAATAGACTGAGGGATGAAGACGGGTAATGAGAGTAAAAATGATCACGATTGATATGTATGCGGGTAAAGAGGTATAAGAGTGAATAGAGACAATGAGCATACATGAATGTATCTGTACTTAGAGGAAAATATAGATAGTATAGACAAGAATTAATAAGGGAAGGTAATGGAATAGAGAGAATAAGGAGGGAATTAAAAGAGTGACCTTTGTGACATATGAAAAGTGAAATCTTTTCTGGGGGAGGCGGGGTGGGGGGAAATAGCGGTCACTGCAAAATCAGTTGACGCTTGCGAGTGGATTCGCAAATCCAAATGGAGAGGGGAGATGTGGTTGTCCGACAAGGGATAAAGGACAACTCAGGAGGTGAAGGGGAGATTGGGGATAAATAAGATAGAAATAGGAGAATAAGGAAAATGTTGGATGTTGTAGGAATGTTGTCTTATAAAGAGTTGAAAATAAGAAAACAGAAATGGAAAAGGAGGAAAGGTAATGATGGAAAAACAGAAAGAGAAGATAAACAAAATATAGAAGGGCTACGCTGAACTATATGTCTTTAAATATTAATGGAATACATAACCAAATTAAAAGGAAGAAACTACTAAATTTAAATGAATAAATGTATTCCATTAGAAAAAATAACATATAGGTTAAGAAATAATATTGAAATATTCGAACAAGTATAGGAGCCTTACATTAAATACAATAGCGAAAACCTACCGGGGACAAACATTACCTAAGTTGATGGAAGGAGAAGGAAAGAAAAGAATGGTCTCAGTAGAATTTCTGGTGTAATTATGTTGAATGACAACATTGTCTGACTGGCTTAATGCAACCTAGATTGTATACCTAAAATGGATGGGGGGGGGGGGGGTGGGGGGGTGGTTTGGGAGGAAAGGGTGGGGGGAGAAAAAGTCACTGTATATGTGTGAAAAAGAAATAGTGTATATCATGGCTAATGTGATTTATGGTGTGAAAAATAAAAAATTTAAAAAAAACAAAAAAAAAAACAACAAACAATCAGAGACTCATTTAAGGACTCTTACTTTGTATATTATTTATTTTTTTTACATTTAAAATTTTTTAATTTAAATTTTAAAGTTAGACATACAGCACGGTGGCAGGACATTTTGGCCCACAAGTCCTTGCCGCCGATTTACACCCAATTAACCTACACCCCCCAGTACATTACAAATGGAGGGAGGAAAGCAGAGCCCCGAGGGAAAACCCAAGCAGACACTGAGAGGACGTACAAACTCCTTACAGACAGCACATAATTTGAATCCCAGTCCTGATCACTGGCATCGTAAAGGCATTGAGCTAACCGCTATGCTACGCCAACCATGCCGCCAACGGTGCTGCCCATACTATTGAATATTCATTGCTTGCACTTCCTTCTTGTTTACATTTGTCTGTTTTGTAGATATACCTTTTCTTGAGTACAGTTTTTTGTGCTACCGATAAGTGGAAATTTGGCCTGGCCCACAGGAAAAATGAATCTCAGGATTGGATGTGATGCCACTCTGACAATAAATCTGAACGTTGAACTCTGAGGTGGAATATATGGGAACAGACAAACTATGATCGAAAACAAGCCATTACAACTTTAGAATCCAACATCTGTTATTATGAAGTTCTAAGTGAAAGAAAACTGCAATATAGACCGCGTAGTTTTAATTTACAGTGATTCTGTAGCTGCTTGCCAGGTATGGCCGACACCATTGGCTGGGCATGAAAAGAGACTCCTCAGTGCCTTTCCCAAAATATTATAAATCGTAGTGGAGTGAAGTGTATTGATTGCCCTTAAACACTACGTTTAGAATGTGATACTGTCACTTTTCTTGCTGCCACAGAATTATTGTAACGTTTGATTGGTTGCTCAATGACTACTGTGGGTGCTGGTTCTCCATATGAGAATTTTATACTTCTTCAAAATGAAATGACTGTAGATTGAGGGGTGAGAAGTTTTCGGCCTCACAATCAACATCAATTAAACGAGGCCTATCTTGTTACTGTTTGCCAGAGCATACTCTGTACAAGTGGGCTAATGCATTACATAAAGTTAATGATTGTACTTTTAAGTACCTCATTGACCGTAAAGCACTTTGCCACATCCTGAGATTATGAAAGGTGTTGGTGATTATCCATCTGTGCTCTTTTACACTGATCTAATGCTGCCCGATATCTTAACTTTCATATGGTCTGATTTGTTCTTTTCCCCTTGCTTCAGAGAGAACAAGCAGTGGCATCATATGGTTTCAATAGCAGGTCTTTGAAAGCAAAGGGCATTGTTAAATTGATATTCACTAGCTAGTCCCACTGTGCTCTAACTGACAGCCTGATATGCCAGCATTCCGATAGATGGAGGGAGGATTGAACATATAGGAGCCACTGTGATCATTCTTTGTAAAGCAGTGGTTTTCAAACTTTTTCTTTCCGCTCACATGTACCTTTAGTAATCCTTATGCCATAGGTGCTCTGTGATTAGTAAGAGATTACCTAAGGTGGTATGTGAGCGGAAAGAAAAAAGTTTGAAAGCCACTGTTTTATTCATACCTAATTGATTTGTTATGTGAATGGTTTCCTAACTCCAAAGGAAATGGGCCAATGACAATTTTTCTCAAGCAAAACATTGCAGTAACAATAGGGTCTAGAGTAGTGATTCTCAACCTTCGCTTCCGAATCACATACCACCTTAAGTAATCCATTTCTAATCACAGAGCACCTATGGTACAGGGATTACTTAAAGTGGTATGTGAGTGGAAAGAAAAACTTTGAAAACCAGTTTTAAAGGATGCCTTTGTGCTAATAAACTTTGGACTGATCTTACAGTCAATTTTGTGAATACCTTCACAACCATATTTGGAAACTTCTCCAGAAAAATAAAATTACTTCTGTGTTTTAAAAAAAATTAACAAACCCATATCTGCCCATAAAACTTCGGGTTTGCAGTTTTAGTAGTGACCGTCACCATATATCAAATAATTCAACACCTTTAAGCTAAATTGCAACAGTAATTTGAAATTATCGCCAGTTGTTTGGAGGGGGGCGGGGTGGTTTCAGAATAGGTGTGTGAGTGTGCATGTGCTCCATGGTGGGGGTCTTGATCCAGTGTCAGCCAATAAGGGAAAACATGTTGTACCCAGGTTTTCAAACATTCACAGATGTACAGATGTTTTCACTTTTTCCTTCATATCTGTTGTGCAACAATTTATTTCCCATATGGGGAGGTCAGTAACCACTGGACATGTGAAGTAATTTGGAGAGGAATTTGTCATGAGATGAGAAACTTGTTTTCATTCATTTTGGGCTTTGAAACTTGCCGCTCAGTGTGGATGTCGCTGGCAGAAACTGTCAGCATATTTAAGAAGCAGCTAATTAAACTGCTGAAATATAGTGACCACCCAGCATTTGGAGGTAGGATTAGGGGCTGTTCTGGGCTAACAGAAAGACAGTGGCCAAAGTGGCTTTATTCTGGGGCACTTATTTCTGCAACTTTATCGCGATTCCAAGAAAAGCCCAGCAGAAGGCACAGAGAATAACTTTAGATCTTTGTATGGCAATGATGAGATGAGAAAGATAAGGTTGCGTGGCTTGGTGGAATACAAGATCAGGTGGAAGGATGCAGTCATGGATAATTATTTTGATTAATGATTGGCAACGATGGATGCAATGGATCTATTAGGAGGCTCTTAAAATGTGAGGAAAAAGATTATGAATTAGCAAGTTATTGATTTTTGGGAGGGTCGACATCTTCTGGAGCTGATTAGAATGGGTGTGGGTAGTGTTATCACATTTGCGAGTCCAACAAATGTTATTGGCTGTTGCCGAGCTAAAGGGGAATCTGGAATGTGTTGTGTTTTGGGGTTCATTCACTTTGGCCAGGATGGTTTCTTGAGTTTGTTTGGAGGTTGAAAGGAGGGCAGATTTCCACAGAGGAGCTCTCCACTCATCCACTGTATACTTCGTGAAAATGCCACAGACACTTAGGAAAAGTAGATACCACAGATTCCTTAGATGGCTATGGTGCATTGATGTGTTGACAATTAGCTTTGACCTTTTATAAATGTTCTTACATCTATGACCTTTCATTATTTGTGACTTGAACGTGTTGCTATTAATGGGTGTAACAGCACATCCTAATATTCGTGACATTCTTACACTCAATGATTTGAAGCTAACATTTTCAAAAGTTGAACTTTAAACGCTCTCTAGAGATTCAATTGTCATGGTAATTCCAATCTGCAACGTAAACATCATGTTAGGTTCTGGAAAAGATCAGGATCCACACATCAATCTGCATTATCTGGTTTCAACCTTAGGGAGTCTGAAGCCCCAGATGACAGATTGCATAGAGGATAGATTGAACTAAAAGGTGGAAGTCACTGATGTAAGTAACATTTATGATCCCATGTTATTTATTACTCTGATACCTTTCCAGAATTCAACTGTGATTTTTCTTCTTTAATGTCTTTTCAAAGGAATAATTGACAAAGAAAAAAAGTTGCTGGGATTCTGAGTGAAAAATTATAATAAATTTTGGGCATCCTTCATTTCCAAGAGTCCCCTTTCCGACTCAAGTGATGAATTCACAAACCTGACCCGTCCTTTCTCTCTCCAGATGCTTTCTCTCATGGTCTTATACCAGTGTTTACAGTTACTTGCTGCACAGACACTATGCTCCTCATCAATAGATGACCCTTTGGCCCACAATGTTGAACTTCACATCAAGCTGATCCTTCCCAGCGCTTAACTGTCTTAGGAATGCAACAACATATTGAGAACGAATATTGAACATCGTTGATCAAGGCATTCATTTCCAATTTCTAGCATCTACAGTTTCCTCATTTTCATGTCAAGGGCAAGTTTAATATTTTATAATTTTAATCACATGACATATCTATATATTCGGTCAATAAATATTGAAGTGGGTCATTTGAAATCCTGTGTTGTATTTTGTTGTAAAAATTCTCCCTGGCCCACAGGAAAAATAATCTCAGGGTTGTATGTGATGTCATGCATGCATTCTAACAATAAAAAAATTGAACTTTGAACTTTGTTGAATTTGCTTCTGGGCCATCCCACAGTAGATTTTGCAAAGCAACTTTATCACTTCAAAGCAAAAGGCAATGCAATTATGGAAAATTTGGCAACTAACATACTTTTTTTGATTATTTTATTTTATGATTTTCCAAACTTAAACTCAGTTATCAACATTATCAATGTCAATGTTAACGGTATCAGCATTGACTACAATTTACAATTATCAATTCTATACAAGGTTTTCTGCAGAGTTCAAGCTCTTTCCATACCCCCCTCCCCTAATGCCCTCAACATTTAACACTTAAGACTTAACTAACCACATTTGCACACAATATTCATGACACTCACACCAAAGGTATGAAACATATATCAGGGGTTTATGGGTTTGTCACGGCACGGCGGCCAGTTCTCAGGGTGTTTTCTTCTCTTGACTTTTCCTGGTTGGGATGGGATGGATCCCCCCACCGCTCCCCCTCCCTCACCGATTGAAAGATAGATGGGGAAGCTAGGGCGGCGAGGCACAATGGTCCACACTATAATTGTGTTCCTATGGAATTTAAGCTTGGTTGCCAAATTTTCACAAAAGTGTTATCTTTTTTTGGCAAGTAACAAACTTCAAAGAAATGTATAGATGCATTGTAAATTGAGATAATATGAGGTTTTTCTTAAAGAGATGTGTAGAACACTCTCCTTCGCTTTGTGAAGGGCAGGTACATTTTGCTATGTATCTCTGCATGGGATGTTTTCTGTTCTTTCCATGTTATTTGTCCTGACAAGGATGCATTACCCAACAGCTTGTAATTAACCATTCTTTTCAAAACCTTGTCTTTGCAAATGAAACTGGCAGTTACCAAGATCCAGATGTTCATTCCACTGAGAAAGATTGCTTTCCTGCCGGCCAGGGGAGTATGATTTGAGCCGTTCAAGTTACTTGCACCTCAACAATTGAACTTCCTTCTTATTCAAAACAGTGTGAAATTTCACTTTCTTTTCACATTTAAAGTGCATATGATCACAAAAGTGGCAGTGTAATTCAGGATATTCCTGAGTGCCAAGGCATGAGATTGTTCCCAGTAAGTAATTTAATTCTATCAGTGTTCCACACTCATTAGAATTTTTTAACAGGATCTAAGTGTTGCTGGCAGTCCTATTTATTGGTCAGGTCTGATAAAATGGGTTAGGGTAGGATTCATGTAAAAATAGGCAGTTGACGTTCAGCAGGGATTTGGTGGTGGAAGACATGTACCTGTCCTCTGTTCTGTGCCATGTGACTCAGTTCAGGACATTTCTCGATTTAGACCCAGTAACAAGAGAATCAGAGAGTTCCACACCACAAAAACAACCCTTTCAGCCCAACAAGTCCATGATGACCAAGCTAAACCCATTTGCCTGTATTCGTATTAAGATTCGTGGTGTAATGAATAGTGAGAAAGGCACTCAAAACTTGCAGTGAGATCTTGATCAGCTGGAAAAGTGGACTGCAAACTGGAAAATGGAATTTAAGGTGGAGAAGTGTGAGATGTTGCACTTTGGGAGGACTTACCACAGTAGGACTTACATGGTAAACAGTAGGGAGCAGTGGAGTATAGCAGAACAGAGGAATACAGATACACAACTCCTTGAAAGTTTTGTCAAAGATAAAGAGGGGTCATAAAGAAAGCTTTGAGCACATTGGCCTTCACAAATGAACGTATTGAGTACAGGAGCTAGGAAGTCATGTTAAAGTTGTATAGACATTGGTAAGGCCAAATTTAGAGTATTGTATGCAGTTTTGATCACCTATCTACAAGAAAGATAGGAATAAGATTGAAAGAGCACTGAAAAAATTTACAGACTTGTTGCTGGGTCCTGAAGAGCCAAGTTATAAGGAAAGGTTGAAGTACACAAAATTATGAGGGATATAGATAAGGTAAAGCAAACAGACTGATCAGTATCCCACTGAGAATGGAGGGCATGGATTAAAGGAAAGAAGTGATATGTTTAGGGGAAACTTTCACTCAGAAGCTGGTGAGAGTGTGGAATGAGCTGCCAATATTTTGAAATGTAAGAGAAAATTGGAGCAGCATGTGGATGGGAATGGTATGGAGGCCTATGGTCCAGCTCAATGGGCCTATGCAGAATAAATAGTTTGGCATGGACCAGATGGGCAGTAGGGCCGGTTTCGGTGCTGTAGTGTTCTATGGTCGTGATAGATTGTTTTTAAGTATGAAATGTGGTATGCCCAAGTCCAAACCCAAACCTACTGAACAAGATAAGGACCCTGATGCAAACCATCCAAAGGGAAAATAATGGGGACACAGGGAAGGATTTTGGTCTGGTTTTGTCAAATCCTTTGAAAATCACCTCATGAACTGAGGAATCTATTTCCAATGGTGTTAGCAACCTTACTTTTATCTGACTGTTTCTAATTAATACCAGTGTTTGCTTAATATTAACTTTGAATGGAATGAAATCTTTTAATGTCACCTTTAAATTTGCACAAACTTATTGCAACTGGGACCAAATTAAGCTGAGAGGAAAATTATTTAAAAGGGATCTGAGGGACTCATTCTTCACATGGAGGATATTCGTATATGGAATGAGGAATTTATTTATTTTAATTTTAATGATATAGTGCAGTAGAAGGACCTTCTGGCCCATGGAACCCATGCTGCACAAATACATCCAACTAACCAACTAATCCCATATGTTTTGGAGGGGTGGGGGGGGAGGAAAGAGGAGAACCTGGACAAAACACACGCAGACATGGGAAGAAAGTACAAACTCCTTAGAGACAGTGCCAGATTCTATCTCCAGGACGCTGGTGCTGTAATAGTGTTGTGATGAGCCATGCTATTCATGGAAGTGGTTGAAGCAGGGACAATTGTAACATTCAAAAGACATCAAGCTATGAGAGGGATATAGGCCAAGGGAATGCAAATGGGACCAGCTTAGCTGCCATGGACCAGTAAGGCTGAAGAACCTGCCTTTGTGGTATAGAGAATTCTTTGGCTTTAAAATCACAGAACATGCTCCCCAACTATGGTAGCATCTTCAGCAGAAAGACTGAATGGTGCACCAACAACAAGCTTGCACTCAAGGTCACCAAAACTAAGGAGTTGTGTGTTGACTTCAGGAAAGGAAAGCCAGAGATATACAATCCAGTGATCATTGGGAGAGGGTGAGGAAATTTAGGTTCTTTGGATTCACTATCTCGGAGGATCTTTCCTGGACCCAACACACCAATAGCATTGTGAAGAAAGCACATCAACACCTCTACTTCCTCAGGAGTCTGCGGATACTGGGTATGGCATCAGAAACCCTGGCAAATTTCTACAGAGGTGTGGTGGAAAGTGCGCTGACCGGCTGCAACATGGTCTGAAATGGAAACACCAATTACCCCTGAGCATAAAGCCTTCCTAAAGATAGTGAACACAGCCCAGGATATCACAGGAAAAACCTCACCCACTACTGAGTAGACCTGCAGGGAAGTCTGCCACCAGAGAGCAGCAGGAATTATCAAAGACCCTCACCACCCAGCAGACACTCTGCTCTTGCTGCTGTCATTGGGAAAGAGGTATAGGTACCACAAGACTTGCTCCACCAGGTTCAGGAACAGCTGCTACTCCTCCACTATCAGACTTCTCAATGACAAACTCAATGAGAGACTCATTTAAGGACTCTAACTTGTGAACTTTATTGATTTTCCTTTTTGTTCTCTCTGTATTTCACAGTCAGTTTGTTTACATTCATAATATGTTTGTAGTTCTTTGTTTACATGTTTTACACTGAGTCCAGTTTATTTTTTGCACTTAGTGGTAGTTCTGCTGCAGCCTCAGGAGAAAGGAATCTCAGGCTGTTATATAATGTCACGTATGTACTCTGACAATAAATCTGAAATCTGAATCAAGGCTGTTCATGATCATGTACTCAAGGATAATTCAGAATAGCCAATGGAGCCAATCTTGCACTTGATGCCAAGTTCCTGAATATGAACTAGAACATTATTGTACTTCAAATCTCAGCCAAAGCAGTAACTACCAAAAACAATCCTCTTCTTTCAGTCATCCCTTCAGGTTGGAAGATGGCTTGCTTTTCTCCCAGCTCTGAGGGGACTGGTGTGGTTGAAGAGGCCAGTGCAGGATCTACAAAGCCTCACCCAGTTGACCGGAGGATTCTTGACACAAGAGTCTCATTGCCACTCTGTTTTGCATGGTTGTTGACCAGGGATTCCCATGAGTTTGTGAGGGTGTTATGATTTTTAAGACCTCCTTGAAAGGTTTTCTGAATCCTCTGGGGAAACCTTGCGATGTGACAGCACAGAATGGTCTTTTACAGTGACAGAAACATCAGAACATAAGAAATAGAGCAAGTGTAGGCCATCTGGCCAGTCGAACCTGCTCCACCATTCAATGAGATCATGGCTGATCTAATAATAGGCTTATCTCCACCTTCCTGCCTTTTCCCCATATCCCTTAATTCTCATAACCATAACCATAACCATATAACCATTTATGGAGCAGGCCATGTTGGCCTTTCGAGTCCGCCCTCTTCAGGCATTGGTGACCTATTAGAAAAATAGTGAAAGCTTGTACAAATTTTGTGTTATCTGGTTTTATTGACGACCATAACCATATAACCATATAACCATATAACCATTTATAGAGCGGAAACAGGCCATGTTGGCCTTTCGAGTCCGCACCGGTTCACTGATTTTGTGCGCCCTCTTCAGGCAATGGTCCCGGTAGATCACGTCTATGGGGGAGGAGGCGAAGGGAGACTCCACCGATCCTCTCCGCCACTAACCAATGGGACCAAGTTGAGCCAAATATTCTGTTTCCGTGCTGTCTAGTTCTTATGATTAAGGAAATCCTTACTCCGGAGACAAGAAGAAGGTGTAGAGCTTGTGATCTGATCCTCTCACTGAATCCAAATAGATCCTCTTCTTGGCTTTGACCATGAAAGAGCCTTCTGCATATATACTGTTGCAATTTTATGCTTGTTGTCAAAATGCTTCTTTAGTAAAGATTTAGAATCCTTCTTTCAGGGCCATATGATAGCAACTCCTTACAAATTCTTGTGGTTGTCCACTCATGAACTGTTCAAAATAATAGATAATCTTTTTGGCTCTTACTTTCAAGACTGCATTCAAAGTTTCTCAGGCCTCATACAATGTAAAAATCTATCCAACCTTGTCTTAAATATATTCAGTGAGGTGGTCTCCACTTCTTCAATGGGCAGAGAATTCTATACATTCACCATCCTCTGGGAAAAGCAGTTCCTCCTCATCTCTGTCTTAAATCTACTACCCTGGATCTTGAGGCTATGTCCCCTACGTCCATGTAGGCAGTTGTCCGCCATGGAAATATCGAGGTCTCCTCACAGGATGGGCCCTTTCCCATGTTACTTTTGTGGACAACGGGGAATTAAGTTTGCAATGAGTCATGGGAAATAAAATTTCCATATATATTTTAGGGGTTAACATCCATTACTTACTCTGAGTCTCTGCACCATTTACATCAGTGGTTTTCAAACATTTTCTTTCCACTCACATACCACTTTAAGTAATCCCAATGCCATAGGTGCTCTGTAATTAGAAAGGGATTACTTAAGGAGGTATGTGAGTGGAAAGAAAAAAGTTTGAAAACGTCTAATCCAATCGTAGGTACCGATCGTAACTAATTGACTCATTGTGGGCACGGTTTCATAACTCAAAAAGAAATAGGCCCATGATAATTTATCTCAAGTAAAATATTTCAGTAACAATTGCGTCTAGAGCAGTGGTTCTCAACAATTTTTTCCCATTCACATTGGAAAGAACCACTAATTGATGCCTTATCAAATGAGAAAAAGGGGAAGTGAAAATCATTGCCTCCTATCTGGTCAAAACTTTACAATAAATGTTTACAATATACATACAAGATTAAAACATGAACAGCTTTTGAAGCCTTATTCTTCAGAACATTATCACATCTAAACTGGCCATGGAAGCAGAAATGACTGGTTGATATTATTTAGTCAACAAGATAAAATCTTTCAGATGATTCCCTTTCAGACTAAAACCTCCTGAAGATCAGGTTACACATTCATTACCCTGAAAACATGTGAATACATGGACACAGCCCAAATTCTTTAATTCTTGTGGGAAATAAACATACTGAAAACAATTAAAATATGAAAGAAGGTTCTGTTTAAGTGTGCCTAAGTATTTAAGTTAATGTAATGAACATCAACGACATCAACTTGATATACCAATCCATGATACTCTAATCAAAGGAATTTTAGAGTCCCAGTTTTTGACTATTTATATATATGCCCAGTTTTACAATTTTTTGTTCCATTTTAATCAAAGCTTAGCAAGTTCTTCTCTAAAAATGGTTTCTCAATAACACATAATTTATTGTATGGGAGTCAACAGCACACAGCTGTTCTTTTAAAAGCAGCACAAGTCGTTGCATTTGGCATTTCTCAAACCTGAACCATCTGTCCTTTCAGTCTTTGACTTCTCTAAAAAAAATTGGAGTTTTTTTTTAATAATCTGAAATCTTACTTCTATGAATCATCTCACCAAACCTATATTAAAAATGTTGCAATTGCACAGCCCTTCTGCAATGTCAGCATTATATTCCTTATAATAAATGAAGCGCAGTAGACAATTTGTGCATTAAAACACGTGGAATATTCAAATCTGGTCAAGTTCTAATATCCATTATGGAACAAAACATACTGGAACTGATAGCTCTAATCAATAATTACTTGACCATAAATGTTCAGTTTACTTCTTCTTTCCTCACATTGCTACCATGCTGATAGATTGCAGGTGACCTCATCAGAACTTGGAACAAAAACAGTCCGTTGCCCAAGTGAAAATGTGTTGACAAACTACGACATCCACACTGGCAGCTCTGGCTAGGATCTTGAACTCACGTTTGATTTGATTTGCTATTGCCATTGAAAAAGAATGTCAGTCATCACATCCACATCCTACATTTATGGGCTACCATAGAGAGAAGGCCAATTGCTGAACTTCAAATCTCTTTCTTTAATTCCAAACTGGCTCACCTGATATTTCAACAAAAAACAAAGGGCTGGAGAAACTCAGTGGATAAAGGCACACCTGCAGAGGCAAATGCACAGTTGATGTTTCAGTCAGCCATCCATCTGCCACCTCAGATATTGCCCAACCCTATGAGTTCCTCCAGCAATTTGATTTCAATTCCAAATTCCAGCATCGGCAATCCCCTTTGTCCATATTTTATTAGGTTTGTATGGAACATAGACCAAAACAGCACATTCCTGTGCCAACCATGGTGCCAATTTAAACTAATTCTATCTGCATTCACATGTCCATATCTCTCTATTCCTTATTTGGTCAAGTATCTACACAATTATCTCTTAAATATTCCTATCATATTTGCTTCCCCTCCAGAAAAAACAATCAAACTTTGCTCAATCCTCATAGCAATACTCTTCAACTCACGCTATGTCCTTGTGAATCACTTCTGCTCCCCTCGCAAAGCCTCCATGTCCTACCTGCATCTCTATCTTCCCAAATTTCCAACTTTTTCATAACTTTAGATAGCCTCCCTCGCTATCCAATCTCCACAGTTTTCATGTCATCTGGAAGCTTACGTTCTGACACCTACACATTCATCCATGTTGTTAATAGATACCACAAATAACAGAGGTCCCAGCACTGTTCATTGCTTCAGCTGTGGAACTACCCTCAAACTAACACTCCTAATTTGCTTGAAGCAGTTCCTGCTTGATACTGATGTAATCTTCCTTTGATTAATACCACGATGCACCCCAACAGTACAACAACATCTGTCTGCTCACCTTCCCCTTTCAGAATGCCCTGTCCTCCAGAGGCATCGTTGACCTTGGCACCGGGAAAGCAATGCCCCCTCCTGCTTCTCTGTGCTCCCGACTACCAAGTTCCCTAATGCTCACCTAGACTTTGGCCTCCCCTGTTGTACAGAGGAGTCAAATTTGGAGCCACTGATATGGTTACTGCTGTTATTTTCCCCTGGGAGGAGACTAGCCAAAGGGGACAACTGGTTTATCTGCCAGCTCCTTCCCTTGGCTATATATCTATATGGGTGACCACTTCCTTGAACCTCCCATCAATTGCACTCTCCATGTGCTGAAGGTTCCTCGGTGATCCATGCAGTCTGAGAGGAGCTGAAGCTGGTTACATCCTGCTGACATGGTCAGCCGGTACACTGGATTACCTCCGGTCTCCTCACATCTCACAAGGTGAGCAGACCCCTTACAGTCTGCCATTTCTAACCCTCATATTAACTCATCTTGTCAACACTCACTGGAACCTCAGTCCTATCTTTTTGACTCCAATGTGTTAGGCGTCATCTTAATGAATGTGCTTGAAAGTAATAAAGGGAACCAAAGTGAGGGATAAGGAGGTGTGTATGGCCAAAGGGGATCGTTACTGAGGTACTCGAGACTGAGAGGCCATGTGGTTAATTGTATCTGAGGATATGAGTTAGTGGTGGCTGGATTCCAGCATGTGGCTTTAGCTGAATTGAGCAATAAACTGGATGAGATGATTAGAGGAGGCAGTTTTTGGGAGGGTTGGTGCTTTGGAGGGTTGCAGAGTTTGGGCCACTATTTATATCAGTTTAAAGTCAAAACCTTCATCTCAGTTTAGTACAACACAAAAGGTACTTAACTTTGATCACCCAAAGTGAGATCTGAAAGCCTCCCAGCAGTAAACATGGAAAAGACAGCTGATGCTGCAATTTACAGGAAGAAACACTTGTTACAAGATCAAACCAGCAACCACAAAGAAGGCATATCACACAGGGGTAAAGATGAACAATTAATTTATTAACAAAAATTTCACCTTCAAACTTTAATTCAAAAAAACCCCTTTTATAACAATGCCCACTGGTTACTATACAAATCTCTATAACAGTGTAAAACTAATAAATTCCCCAGCCTAAATATAATATATATAATTAAAATCTAAGCTATATTTCCAACCAGCCCACAGAAAAACTTAGACACAAAACAAACACAAAACACACAAGACTCACAAAACTTCGATCTCAACTGAAGCAAAGATCATAAACAAAATTTAGTTTGTCTGGTAAACTGAAGCCAAAAGATCTTTGAGAGAGAGAGAGAGAGAGAGAGAGAGAGCACAAAAGTCAAAGTTGTCTTGTGTTGCTTGCAGAGAGAGGAACCACTGGGTTGGTCCGGATCCTTCTGGCTGCCTTTGGAATGTTCATCTTTTTTTGAAATCCCAACATTCTAAACTGTCCTCCAGACCATGACTCATGTTCTGGCCCTTCTTCCGCTCCACAGCACCACCCAGTGGTGATTTATCATCCAAGTCCAGAATTTTTTTTCATTTTCTACACATGCTCAGTTCGTCTCGCACTCCATCTTCACCTTGGCTCTCTAAGGCAAACTGTCACTTTTTAACATAAAACCACACAACACATAGGCCAATACACAATACAGAACTGTGTAAAACCTCTCCTGTTAAAAAAAATTGGTTCACATAAACAAATTTTTAACAATTAATGGAAGTATTACATAAATAAAATAAACACTCCATTTTTTACAATAAGTATGTGATTAGATTCATATCTACCCAGATTAACATCTTGACAATTTGCTATTACATTATCTGTCCCCCTTTATGTGTGTAATAATTAAATCATACTCTTGTAATAGTAAGCCCAAATTCAATAACCGTCTGTTCTTATTTTTTAATTTTAGACAGAAAAACTAATGGATTATGATCAGTATATATTATTAATGGTTTTTGAGCAGTAAAAATATACACATCAAAATGTTGCAATGCTAAAACAAGTACTAATAACTCCTTCTCAAAGGTGGAATAATTTTGTTGATGGTCATTAAACTTTTTTGAGAAGTACGAAATAGTATGTTCTACTCCATCACCATCCTTCTTCTGTAACAGTACAGCACCAACTCCTTCGTCACTAGTGTCCACAGCTAAAAAGAATGGCTTTTCAAAGTTAGGGAACACAAGTACAGGCTGATGGCATAAAATGGCCTTTAACTTCAGAAACACTTCCTGTCATGCATCTGACCAGATAATTTTTTCTTTCTTTCCAAGTTTTTTTGTTAATGGGAGTGCAATTTCTGCAAAGATTTTACAAAATCTACGATAGTAGCCAATCATACCTAGAAATCTCCGAAGAGCTTTCTTATTACCAGGGATAGGGAATATAGTGATAGCCAATACTTTCACTCCAATCAGTGCCACCTGTCCCTGTCCTACCACATACCCAGACAAATCACAGTGGCATGTCCAAACTCACTCTTGTGCAAATTCATTGTGAGGTCTGCTTCCACCAGTCTCTGAAATAACTGCTCTAATTCAAGCATGTGTTCTTCCCATGTATCTGTACTAATTACTAAATCATTGATCTAGGGTCCTGTGTGCTCTAAACCCTGAATTACTGCATTAATCATTCTCTGAAATGTGCCAGATGCATTTTTAATCCCGAAAGGCATAACATTATACTCATGCAATCCCGAAGGTGTAACAAATGCAGAAATCTCTCTGCCTTTTTCTGTCAAAGGAACACACCAGTATCCTTTTAAGAGATCAGTCTTTGTAAGAAACTTAGCCTTTCCCACCTTATCTACACAATCATCTATTCTGGGAATAGGGAACCCATCAGTCTTTGTCACCATGTTTACCTTTCGATAATCTGTACAAAACCTAACTGAGCCATCTGGCTTAGGCACCAGAACACAGGGTAAACTCCAATTTGAACCTGTTTTTCGAATGATGTAATTTTTGAGCATATAATCCAACTCTTGATCCAACAATCTGCTCTTTTTCTGATTAACTTGATAAGGATGCTGCTTAATAGGCTTAGCATCACTGACCTCCACATAATTACAAGCCACAATAGTTCTTCTTGGAACATCTGGGAATATATCCTTAAATTTCATAAGTAATGTCTTCTTTTCTTCCCTTTCTGATTTAGTCAAATGCATTAATTTGGTGTTTAAGTTTTGTAAAACTATAGAATTTTCCATCTTATCACTTTCTGTGCTCTATGACCTTCCATGAAACTTATCTCCTCTTTACTTTCCTCTATAACTAGCACCTTGGTTGGAATCCTAGTCTCCTCCTCAGTCATTTTCTCAAAGTAATGTTTAAGCATGTTCATGTGACAGACCTGTCTCTCTCTTTGACGATCAGGTGTCTCAATGACATAGGTGATCTAATTAATTTTTGATTTCACCCTATATGGTCCTGAAAACTAAGCTCTCAAAGGGTTTGACTGCATTGGAAGCAAAACCAATACTTTGTCACCAGGTTTAATGTCCCTAATTTTTGCTTTTTGATCATATCGAATTTTCATTTTTCCCTGAGCAGTTTTTAAATTTTTCCTTGCCATCTCACAAGCCTCATTTAATCTCTTTTTAAATTTGAAAACATAATCCAACAGATTAGGGAAATCTAATGTATATATCCACTGTTCCTTCAACAATATTAATGGACCCCTGACTTCATGACCAAACACCAACTCAAATGGACTAAAGCCGAGAGACTCCTGAGTTGCCTCTCAAACGGCAAACATTTACAAATGGATTCCTTCATCCCAATCCTTATTATTTTCCAGGCAATAAGCCCTCATCATATTTTTCACAGTTAAATGGAACCTTTCCAAGCTCCTTGACTTTCAGGATGATAGGCAGACGACACAATTTGATGGGTTTCCAATTCATACACACCTGTGGAAATATTCCAGACATAAAATTACTCCCTTGGTCTGATTGAATTTACCTTGGTAGGCCAAACAGTGTGAAAATTTTTAGCATAGCCTTCACAATAGTCTTTGCTTTAATGTTTCTCAGGGGAATAGCCTTTAGAAACCTTGAAGCTGTGCACATGAGTGTTAACAAATATTCATTTCCCGCTTTGGTTTTTGGCAATGGGCCAACACAATCCACTATTACTTTTGAGAAGGGCTCCCCAAAAGTAGGGATGGGTTGTAAAGGTGCCATTGGTGACCCTTGATTAGGCTTGCCCACCAGTTGATAAATGTGACAGGTTCTACAAAAGTTCACAACATCCTTTCTTAATTTTGGCCAATAAAACTGTTTCCTTATCTTTTCTACCATCTTCTTCACTCCAAGATGACCTCCTAAAGGTGTACTATGAGCCAACTTTAATATTTCATTCCTGTAAGTTTTGGGAATTACGATTTGCCTTATTACCGCCCAGTCATCACTGGCAGGTATCACTTGTGGTCTCCACTTTTTCATCAATATTTCATCTTGAACGAAGTAACCTACTGGCACAGTTTCAATTTCCTGGTTAGACAGAATCTCATCTCTTATCCCAGCAAGATCAGGATCATGCTTTTGTCTGGCTATTAATTCCTCTCTTGACAACAGCAACGCTGGATCCTTAGGTTTGTCTTCAATGCTTGCCTCCTCAAACAAGATCATCTCAGACTTTCTCTACCTTTACCTTTTTTCTGGACATGACTCTAGTAATGGCACACCCAGGGTAGATTTCCAAATGCTTTTCGGATTCATAAACCAATAGCTTACATGTGAATTTCACCGCAGGTATGACTTTACCCTCTGCACAACCATTCCCTTACAAAAGAGAAACTCCATCCACTGGCAGACTTGATCTTATCCCTATCGTAACCGGGCCATTAACTAAGTCTGATTTCATCACTATTCTATGCAAAGATTTAGGCTCTGCTTCACCACGAATGCCTTTAATTAAATTCATATCTCCAGTATCGGTCTCCTCACCAAAATTCAAAATGTTGCTTAATTCAAGCAATTGGGCTGCTCCAGTATCCCGCAGGATTTTAACTGCCACTTGATTGGATCCTTCTTTAACCAAAATGAAACCTTCAGTCATAAATGGTTTAAAAATATCCCTAACTTTCTCACTCTGAACACAGGCAGTTGGGTCCACCCCTTTCTCTTTCTTCCTTTTCAGTACAGGACAAGGCTTCTTACAATAGTGGCAAATAACACTCGAAAATATTTCCTTCACCCATTTCTCTTCCTCTCTTCCTTTAACCTCACTTCTAGATTTTCTTTCTACTCTATTTGGATTATCAGCAGTATTCCTTTGAAAGGTTTTCCCTGGTGTCCACTTAGACTCGTGGGTAAAAGCATATTCCTCCGCGAATTTCACCAATTCTTGCCAAGCTTTTATATTTTTCTCTGCCAAGTACACTTGAATATCGTCAGGAACACAATTTTTAATCTCAATCAGAATGATTTCCCTCAACAAATCAAAGTCATTTTCTACTTTCATTGAGGCACTCCACCGATCAAAACGCACAACCTTCCTATAAGCAAAATCCAGGTAAGATTGGGTTGCTGCTTTTTTTAAACCCCTGAACTTTTGTCTATAAGCCTCTGGAACTAGTTCATAAGATCGGAGTATAGCCTGCTTTACAAATTCGTAATCAGCTGCTTGTTATACAGTAAGGCACAAATACAACTGTTGGGCTTTCCCTTTAAGAACACTTTGCAGCAGGAGTGACCACTGGTCTGGTGGCCATTTTAAATATACAGCTACTTTCTCAAAATGCTGGAAATACTCGTCTATTTCAGCTTCCTCAAATGGAGGAACTAACCTCACTTCTCTACAGACCAGAAACTACTTCTCCTGACCAGCACGTGAGTTTTGGGCTTCTCCCTCTCCTTGCGTTAGGGTCAGCTTTAATTTAGCTAGTTCTAGCTCATGTTTCCATTCTTTCTCTCTCTCCTCCATTTATTCCT
This sequence comes from Narcine bancroftii, assembly GCF_036971445.1. Lineage (NCBI taxonomy): Eukaryota > Metazoa > Chordata > Chondrichthyes > Torpediniformes > Narcinidae > Narcine > Narcine bancroftii. Next base: position 134,463,104 of record NC_091476.1, read on the forward strand.
GTCTTACTGCTTCCCCTTCGGCTTTCCTTTCTGGCTCTCTTTTTACCTCTAACTCTAGTTTTCCCAAAGCCAATTTTACTTCCTCTGAAGTTTTCTCCTTTGGAAACTGTTCTAATGCAGCTTCTTCAATACCTCCTTTCCTACATAGTGCTTAACAATCTTTTGGGCAATTTCCTTTTTTTTTCATCCCAGTTTTTACTGTAAGAAGTTTTAACTGCCAACTATAACCATCAGTTCTAACTTTTTAGCCATTTTTAAATTAACCACTGGAGGGTTAGCTATGAACTGGTTTTTCTGCTGGTGATTCATACACTCACCATGTATTTTTTAATTTCAAACTCAGATGACTGATAACTAAGCACAAGTCAATCGCCCCTAAAGCTTCCAAATTGGTTTGATACTGGATGATTTCCCCAAATTATATTACAAGATCAAACCAGCAACCACAAAGAAGGCATATCATAACGGAAGCCAAAAGATCTTAGAGAGAGAGAGAGAGAGAGAGAGAGAGAGAGAGAGAGATCACAAAATTCGAAGTTGTCTTCTTGTGTTGCTCCTTCTGGCTGTCCTCGGAATGTTCATCCTTTTTGAAATCCCAACATTCTAAACTGTCTTCCAGACCATAACTTGTGCTCTGGGCCTTCTTCCACTCCACAGCACCACCCAGTGGTGGTTTATCGTCCACCTTCACCTTGGCTCTTTAAGGCAAACTGTCACTTTTTAACATAAAACCACACAACACATAGGCTAATACACAACACAGAACTCCGTAACACACTCTGCTGCTGGAACTCAATGGGTCAAGCAGCATTTGTGGGAAAAAGGTTTCAGGCCAAATCCCATAATCAGAACACTGACCATTCTTTTTCACCCATGAATCCTGCTCGACCCGCTGAGTTGCTCCAGCAGGCTGTTCTTGCTCCAGTTCAACAGCATATGTAATTGTGACATCTGCAACACCAAAACCACTCCAAATGCTAAATGTTATTTAAATATTACTTGAATTCTTGGAAATTCTAATGTTTCTATTGAAGTCTTTTTTTAAATTCTCAACTGAAACAAAACTTGACGTTATTATTCCATGTGTTTGGTAGCAGATACCTTAAACTGGATGGCTTTCCAACAATGAGCAATAAAGCTGGGAAATTAACAAATGGGGTCTGCATTATTCACGTTGAAACTCCCACTGCTTCCAGGCAAATCCTTTTGCCTGAGGCACTGACCAATCGGATTAGCACTGTACTCCTGTACAATACACATGCTTTATGTAACTTGGGATGGCATTTCTAGAACTACATTCCTTACCTTGAAAAGGATGTTGATGGTGGAGGGAGTGCGAGGATATGGTTCACTAGTAAAAGCACAAAGCTGGGGAAACTCGGCAGATCAAACAGTGTATATATCACAAAGATAAAGATACATATCCAACATTTTGAGCTTAAGCCCTTCATCAAGATATGAGCAAAATGTAGCCAGGTTCCTGAACAAAATGGTGGCAGGCAGGGACAAGGGGAGGACCACAGTCCCACATGCAGGAGGTAATAGGTTAGTTATGAATTTTTATCTTTGGTATATAAAGTACACTGTTTGATCTGCTGAGTATCTTCAGCAGTGCGATTCTGCTGAAAAGAATATAGAATTCCAAATTAAGAATAGTTAATTCTTAATTACAATTGCAGATAAAGAAGTAGTAAAAATGTATTTTTAAGAAATTTTAAATTAATTTTTTTTAAGAAGGAGGGATGTTATATACTGAAGAAACCTGGGGAAATTTTATGCTAGAGCATGAAAACTAACACTGTAAAAGCCACATCATACTTGAAAGTGGTGCACGCGTGGTGAGACACATTGTATCTATAAGCAACCCAGCTTATCCAGTAGCTGGATTTGAGTAAAGAAATGTGCTGTTAAAATTACAAGCCTTTTTAGTGTTTATTAAGACCTCCAATGGTACATCCTGAACATAACACCTGCTCCTGCTCCTATTTTGTATGTTCCTTTTGTTCTTAGAAGTATTTAATTGGCTTTAGGATATCTCAAGAGCAAGATTTACTCTGTTATACATTAATCCACCTAACCTTAGTGAATCCAAACTCAGCTCGAGATGGAGGACTTCTTTTTTTCAATATCAGACTCATTGGAGTTGGGTAGGGACCAGGGCTCCACTTCTATGAGACAGCGAGTAAATGGTAGTGATTATTTTCCATTATGTTACTAGTTACTTATGAATCTGTAATTTCATTGTACAGAATAATACAAAATGTTTTGCACAAAGCAGACATGCCTTTTAAAAAAAATATATATATATTTGTTTAAAAAGATACATGTCTTTCAGTGTTGCTTTTGGAACAAATTTCATTTAGTCAGGCAAGCAGGAAATAAATTATTATCTTAAGCTGACATAATGATCCTTTATTATTCAAAATTTTCAAAAACCATGAAAAGCTGAGAACACAGTATAATATTCACTTGGCACACTGTAAACCATACTGGATCATCATCGACATTAACCAAATCCACAAGTTCTGTAAATCCAGAGAGACTTTCTTGAAGTTTTCATCCTGTTCCACTCATCTGGTGTTTATAGGGATTGCTCAGGTATAATGCCCCAACTCTGTCCACAAAATGCTGACATTTTTAAATCTTTCCCTTGAGATCCTTCATAAAGAACTCCTTTCCCCACCCTGTTCCAGTTACCCTCCACAATGAAGCTGCTTCAAAGCTGCTTATGTAAGCAAATTGGGGCAGTGTTTAAGCTCTCTGCAATCTATCATTCAGCTGAGACATACAAGCAGAAACACAACCAGCTCTTTCTCCCGTACTCCCACTCCAGTACACAGTTAGCTGTGACAATGTGGGTAGCATGCATCACTCTGAGTCATAAGGTTGTGGGGTCAAGTCCAACTCAGAGACTTGAAAACAAACACTGAGAATGACACAGCAGTCCAAATGTCTATCGATGGAGTGTTGCAGGAGGATATACTGAAGTCTTTGGTCGTAAAGGCTCCTTATCGTGTTGTTGGTGACATTCTCTCCTGTATCACTTACCAAACATGAATGAACAGATTTCCTGATTTATCACATTGTTTTTTACTTTACAACATGACTTCACTTCAAAGAGTTGCTGTAATGGCAGCGCTACTGCTGGTGTGGACCTGCGGAGAGTGGAGAGCAAAGTCACAGCGCTCTCCTTCAGGATCCAACCACCTAGTACAACTACCATCGGCACTGTACAAGCTTTAAACGACTTGTTAAAGGAGTTGATGATGGTTTATTTTAAAATCCCGCAACCACGGCGTCTGGGCCCAAAATGGTGGTGTCTAGGATTACTAGTGGCCACGAGGGTTGCAGACTCCAGAGAAACAGATGTCTGGTGCAAGGCACCAGAAAATGGGGAGTACACTCCCCCTGTTTCAGAAGGAGAAGCAGAGGAGATGACCCTACAGAACGGTGACCATATCAGTGGACTATGGAGGGGCTCTGTGGCTGAAGAACATACAGGCTGCAGACTGTTGGCCACTGACTCGAGACTGGCTGAAGAGTTACCAGGTACCAGAACTGGGATGCGAGAAGGTGCCAAGGGTACTGGTCACTTCCTGATTGTGACAGAGGTGTGCATCTGGAGCTTGGGTTGTGGATGGTTTGGACTGAAGGCTTAGTGGCTGCGAGAGCGCTGGAGGTGGATCCATGGACACTCAGTGATTCTCTTTTGCTTGTCTTTCTCTGGAGGGGCAATTTCTGCTGATAGGAAATCTTTGTCTGCCTTACAGTAGACTAAAGGGAATTTCATGTAATATCTCATTTACTGTCTTATTATTACATGAAAAAAAATAATCTTGAAAAATATTTCATTGTGACTTTATTTCTAATTATTTCTAGAATCTCTGATGCTTGGAGATGGCTTGTGCATTCCATTCCAATGTGCAGAGGTTTTAAAAGATCAAAGTAAGCTCCTTGCAGGTAGTTCTTTTCCCAACGACTGAGTAAAGGTTCACTAGATAATGGAAACTCAAATATGTCAATGCTCTACTGCCTGCACTCAGATGAACTGCTTCAAAATAGAACAGTGTTTGTCTTTTATCCAAGTTTATACAAATGTATTCAGGTGAGTATCAAACTACATCAGGTGGACACATATCATTTTCATACTGTCTGTAAAGAGGTAAAGTTCTAAACTGAACCCATAAAACTAATTTAGAATGTGCCCAGTAATTGAGCTGATAATTATGGCATTACTCACTGGGAAGGCAGATTGCAGAAAAGGCAAGACATGGAAAGGTTAGAGTGGGCCATTCAGCCCTCATTCAATATGGTCACTATCTCAATGCCATATCCCTACTCCCTCCCCAGACCTCTGGATGTCTTTCACAGAAAAATGCTGGAGAAACTCAGCAAGTGACACATGACTTCAAGTTCAAGTTCATCGTCATCCAATTGTACAAGAAGAATTCAACCCGACGAAACAGCTTTCTCAGGTCCTCGGTGCAAAACTCCCGCAAACACACAACCAGACAGAGCACACATACAGAGAAATAATACATAAAAAAAATAAATTTTGATAAATAAATAGTAGGGTCTTGAAGGGTTAGTATGAGCAGTTCATGCAGTAGACTTACTTGCTGAGTTTCTCCAGCATTTGCAATTTTTTGTGTTTTAACTCTAGATGTCTTTAATGTCTAGAAATCTATCTACTCCCCTTTTTAATCTGTTTAGACACTTGTCCTCTAATAACAAATTCCATGGTCTCACCAATCTTTGAGTGGAGATTTATTTTCCTTTCTCAGTCATAGTTGCAGAATCATGCAGGTGTGGAAACAGGCTCCTCAGCCCAACTTGCCATTGTTGACCAAAATGTCCCATCCAACCCAGTTCAATTTCATTGCAATTACATCTCAGCCAGCTGAGAAAATTAAAAATGATCTATGGATTTTGTGCTGGGATCCTATCAGTTTTTCTCTCTCAATTCTTCAGCAAAATAAGTACGAAGAAATTCAAGAAATTTTATTATTTGATGAAAGAAAATAGTCACAATGCCTTATGAATAAAATTGGCAACCTTGCTTTGAGGGCAGGTGTCCGACAGGAATCTTCCAGCTGTTAGATAATTCATCAGAAAATAGTATCAGCGGTTTCAATTGATTTACAACTTCAGATTTTTTTCAGTTACCACATTTAATTGGCAATATTTTTTAGTAATACGTATAGAACTATTATATATTAAAATCAAATTAAGTGTAACTTTCTGCTGCTGAATATGTAATATGAAAAAGAATAACACAAGCAAAATGTTCTCTACTTTTCAAGTTATGATTGTGCAACATCACAAGGTTATGAATATTTCTCTGGAAAATGATACAACCACAACAACAATGAGCCTTTACAAACATTTTGGATCACAATGTATGTGTGATAGGTACAAAAGAATTGGACCTTCCATTTCCTCACCACAAAATCATGGTGTTGAAAGCTAGTTACATCGCAACTGCTTGGTATTTGCTATCCCCTCAGACCTTTCCTCTCTGAGACAGAGCACTCGGTCCTCAGTAGAGGCCTCACCTTCGTCCCACTCTGCCCATCCACCTGCACTTCAATGAGTTCTATGCACCCCATGTCACTGAACTCCTTCCATCATCTACACCTCCAGCCTCACTTCCATGGCTGTGACTCTCCACCCCCCCACCCAAGGCTCATTCTCCCACTTCAAGCCTTCTTCCTCTTTCTGGACACCTCGTCCTGGCCAGCTGCCCACTCTGGACCTTTTTATTTCTAACTGCTGCCAAGACATCAACCATCGCAAATTTATTCCACCCCCTCATATTTCAACCTCACCTACTCTGAACGCTTTGCCCTCCACTCTCTCCACAACAATCCCAACCTCACCATCAAACCTGCAGACTAAGGATGGTGCAGTCATGGTCTGGCACAGTGACCTCTACTGTGCCGAGACACCTCCTCGTATCAACTCCTCCCACACGACCCCACCACTACACATCAAGCCACTGCTTCCAACACCATCTAACCTCATCACCTCAGATCATCTCTCTTCCATGGCGACCAACCTCATTCTCTCCCCCCTGCATTGCTTGTTTCTACCTCCTACCCAAGATTTACAAACCTAACCATCCAGGCAGACCCATTGTTTCTACCTGCTCCTGCCCCACCAAACTAGTTTCATCCTATCTGGTCCAGTCCCTCCCCACCTACATCAATGATACCTCACATTCCCTCCATATCCTCAGTGGCATCAGATTCTCCTAATTGGACTACCTCATCTTCATGATGGATGCCCAATCCCTTTATACCTCTATCCTGCTCACAGAAGGTCTGAAAGCACTTCACTTATTCCTGGACCAAAGACCCAACCAGTCACCTTCTACCACTACTCTCCTCCACCTGGCAGAACTTGTCCTCACTCAAAATAACTTCTCCATTAACTCATCCCACTTCCTCCAAATCAAAGGTGTAGCCATGGGTACCCATATGGGTCCCAGTTACACCTGCCTGTTTGTAGGCTTTGTGGAGCAATCCATGCAGCAAGCCTACACAGGCAAGACCCCCCAACTTTTCCTCTGGTATATTGACAACTACATCAGGCTGCCTCATGCATCCATGATGAGCTTATCAACTTCATCCACTTCATAGCCAACTACCACCCTGATCTCAAACTCACCATCTCTGAAAACACTCTCCCTTTTCTGGATCTCTCTGTCTCCATCTCGAGAGACGAGCTGTCCACCAACATATACTGCAGACTCTCCAACACCCACAACTACCTGGACTGCACTTCCTCACACCCTGTCCCCTGCAAGGAATACATTCCCTTCTCTCAATTTCTCCATCTCCACTGCATCTGTTCCCAAGATGAGATCTTCCAGTCCAGAACATCCAAAATGTTTGCCTTCTTCCACAAACGCGGCTTCTCCTCCACCTCTATAAATTCACCCCTCACTCTCATCTCCTCCACTTCCCGCTCATCTGCCCTGGCCCACTCTGCCCCCAGACATAACAAACATCAAATCCCTCTCATCCTCACCTACCATCCCACCAGCCTCCACATCCAACACATTATCCGCCAGAATTTTCAACACTTACTACAGGATCCCACCACCAGATACACTTTTCCTTCTCCTCCTCTTTTGGCCTTACACATGGTCTGCTCCCTCCACAATTCCCGCATGCACTCATCCCTCCTGTGCCCACAGGAGGTGCAATACTTGTACCCTCACATCCTCCCTCACCATGATCCAGGGCCCCAAACAGGCTTTTCAAATGAAGCAACACTTCACTTGTACATCCGTAGGACTTATTTACTACATCCAGTGCACCCTTTGTGGCATTCTCTACATTGGAGAGACCAGTCGCAGACTGGGCAATCGCTTTGTTCAGTACCTCCACTCTATTCAGTGGCCAACCATTTCAATTCTGAGTCACATTCCCTTGCTCACATACCCATCCATGGCCTTGTGTACTATCCCACCCAGACCACCCGCAGATTGGAGGAACAGCACCTTATTTTCTTATTTTCTATCTGGACACTCTCCATCCAGATAGCATTAACATTGACTTTACTATTTTCCATTAAACCTGCTCACCTTTTCTTTCCCCTCCCCCTTTCATGTCCTTCCCCCCCCCCACGCCCTTCCCCACCGCCTTCCCCCCAACTCTGTTCCGATGCCTGCCGCCTTTTTCTCATACTTTGATGAAGGACTCAAGCCCGAAATGACTGTTGTGTATTTTTACTTTTGATACATAAAGGACACTGTTTGACCTGTTGAGTTTTTACATATCCCAAGCCCAGATGCATATACGTGGCCAGAGTTCATCTGTCATTCTCCTTGCATTAAATTAGATGCAGTTTAGTTTATGAGACCTTTCCCAATCCCTGTCCTGTCCCTGCCTACTGACTTGTTGACTTTAACATTTATGTTAGCTACAACTTTCCCATTTGCCACACTAACATAGTCTCGTAACCATCCTCGAATTACTTAAATCTAGTCCTTGGGTCTGCAGCACATTTAAGTAAAACCTTTGTTTTCTTTTCACCTCACATAACATAAATACTTTTTTAATGCAGTTGGTATGAGAGAAGTACAGAAGAAACCAAAACTTGACTGCTTCACAGGGAAAGGGGCCCATGAACTTTGAGCAGATTCCTAAGGGGAACCATAGCCAGGAAATTGTTTAGGGTTAAATACTGTGTCTTAAATATATTCAATGAGGCAGCTTCCACTGCTTCCTTGGGGAGAGAATTCCACTGATTTATTCCTCTCTGATAGAAACTGTTCCTCCTCATCTATGTCTAAAATCTACAACCATGAATCTTGAGTTCTTATTTCACCTTATTTCACCTTCCAGTGGAAATAACCTCCTTGCTTCTATCTTTTCTTTTTCCTTCACACTTTTATATAAGACCCTTCCCCTCCTCCAGTTAGTATAGTCCCAGGTTACTCAATCTCTCCTCATAACCTTCTGGAGAAATCCTTGACCCTGGCACCGAGAAGGTAACAAGCAAAGCTGAAGCTTCATTTGTAGCTGCAGAATCTCCTGTCAGTCACCCTCCCCCATTCCAACTCTCCACCCTCCCCTACTGTGCTTCGGAGTCAGTTTTTGTGCCACCGACCTATCTGATGACATTGTTCTCCTCTGAATGGGCATTTCCTTCCAACGGTATTCAAATTGAGATACTTGTTAATGAAGGGGAATCACTACAAGTGATTCTTACCTAGTGGTCATCTAACAAACTTCTGTCTACACATTAGCCGTGACCACCTCCCTGAAACACCCATCTGTGACACTCACTGCTTCCTGCAAGTTCCTCATGAGTCCAACTTCTGCTCCAACTAATACAGGCAGTCTCAGAGAAGTTAAAGATGGTTATGCATAGTCATCAGTGACATTAATGGGTACTCCCGGATCCCCCACATTCATAGCAGGAGCAGACTGCTCCATAGTCATATTTTGACAAAGCTGATAGCTGGTGCATTAGATTCCATGACTGCTGTACAGACTCATTCAGTCCTTCTTATAGCCAATTTGCTTTCATCTACATTTTAATGCATTCCTAAAATTCCCAGAAACAACTCCCCCAGGCTTTGAACTTACGACACTGAACAAGGGAGTCAGGATATTGGCAAAGAACAGACAAATGTAGATTACTCTGTCCTCGGAGCTGTCTGTTATTTTTCAGGCATAGGCTTCAGTAAGTTTATCCATCCATAGTATCCACAGTTGAAAAACTTCACAGAAGCAAAATGGTGTTAAACATTCTTCTTCATCAAACCAACACAGGTCCCAGAGTAGAAAGAGACCAGTTCACCAGCAAAGGGAAATTGGGGTCAGATCTAATCAGAAACATTGGGTGTCTGTTCAATTTTTTTCACAATAAATATATTACTTCTCTCTTAAATGGAGCTTTAAGCTTACAATGGCCTGTTTTTTTGTATCAGAGATGACAGGACACACATGGATCTCCTCATGAGTTTTAATATATCAGTATTTTGAACAACGTTAACAGTGACATTTTCATGGGAAAACACTAGGCTCCAACACGCTCCTGTCTGGTCTCTCTCACTTTCCCCTTAATAACCAATGCAGGAGCCCAGATTTCTGCTGCGCAAGTTTGAATTGCCAATATCCCATTCACTATTCCCCTGTTCGCTCGAGTTCAGAAGATTGAGAGGAGATTTAATAGAAACATATAGGATTATGAAGGGTATGGATAGGATAGATGTAGGAAGGTTTTTTGAGCTGGCCGGGGAAACTAAAACGAGAGGACACAGTCTCAAGATTCGGGGGAGTAGATTTAGGACAGAGATGAGGAAAAATAGTTTTTCCCAGAGAGTAGTGAATGTTTGGAATTCTCTAACCAGGGAAGTGGTTGAGGTTGCCTCATTAAACATATTTAAAATTCGGTTAGATAAATTTTTACATGATAGAGGAATTAGGGGGATATTGGGAGAAGGCAGGTAGGTGGAGTTAGGTCATAAATTAGATCAGCCATGATCGTATTGAATGGCAGAACAGGCTCGATGGACATTTTTGGCCTACTCCTGTTCCTACTTCCTATGTTCCTATGTTCTTGCCAAACCTCATTGGCCCCTTTTGTTTTATTGAAACACTTTTAAACTTCAGTCTTTTTCTTGCACTAAGTGCAACTGCGAATATGTATATATCCATCCTTAAATATTTATTATCTCTTTTTCTGCCTTGGTACAGTAGAACCACTGGTATCCAGAATTCAAGCAACTGGCAGTTTACAGAAAACAACAAAATAAGTCAAGCAAAATATATAAAAACATTAAAATAAATAAAATTATAAGTTAAAAAAAAGTTTAAAATGTAAAAGTAAATGTCTCTGGAGTTACACATAATCCTTTGGTGAAGTGGAGTGCCTTGGTCATGCTTTGCTCATAGCAGCTGTTTGAATAAAGTTGTCTGAAACAGCATTGATGAAGATGATGGTTAATAAGAGTTGCCCCGGTCAGAGACTTTATCTATAAACTTAGAGAGGGGGAGGGGGTAAGTATCTATAATGTTATTATTTGTCTTTCAGGTGGCTCCATGGAGGGGGAGGAAACTGCAGATGTAGCAATGGTTAAATATGTTCAAAGAATGTGACTGAATATAAAGTAAAATGCTTTAAAGTTTGTGAAGTTTGTTCAGTGTAAGTACATTATAGTATTTTGTCTTATAAAGTGTTTATTCTTAATACAGGTTAGGCATTGTAAGAGTAAATCTCAAGCAACCAGAAAATACTTATCCAACATCTACCATTCCCCATAGGTGCTGGATAACAGGGGTTTTACTGTACATTCAAGGTTCAAGGTTCCTTTTAATGTCACATTATAATATATTAAATATGTAACATACGTAATATACTTTAACATTTTTCTGCCGTAAGACAAAAATGAGTCACCGTGAACATTGCCCAGCATCCCTAACAATAAAAGAAAGGGAAGTAAGAGAGAATCCCTCCAGAGATATTGAGTGTCTGTGGATTTGCCTCCAATGTTTCTGCCCGCTTCTGCAGCCACACGGACACTTGTTTGATCCATCAGCAAGTCAAACTCCAGAGCCAAACCTCCAATAGGATCCGGAAGCCTCCAGCGTCCAAAGCCCTTCGAGAGCCCTTCTTGCTCTCAGCACCCTCTTGAATCCTGACAAATACCTGGTTCCTATGAGCCAGTCTCTAGAAGCCCTTGGCTGACCTACTGCCAAGGCCACTGTCCTATAGGGTCATCTCCTCCACTTCACCTTCTTAACAGGGTGGAGTGTTCTCCCCCTTCTGGGTGTCCTGCATCGTTCCTCCTGGTCGCTGCAAAGCACAGGCACTGCCATCTTGGGCACAATTATGGTTGGTGTATCTGTAGCTGCAGCATGTAAGAATTTTGGTGCATCTGTACATTTAACATGTATATGGCAACACATTTTCATCTTATCGGATTTAACAATTTTTTTTAATGACCCATATATTGTCCCTCCACTGATGCCTTGAGTCATACAGCACGAAAACAGGCCCATCATCATCAATCCTTACACTCAGCTCATGTGGTAAAGGTTTAAACTCTATAAGTGAGAAAGTCCAACAGCTCAAAGTCTTCAGTATGCAATCCAGACTGACACATCACGGACACACCGAGAATTTGTGGCACTGTCTGATAGGTGTGCATCAGGAAATTGCCTAATTTGTGGCCCTACTTGCCCGTGAAATTAATGGTAGAGATCATATATAGAGGGTGAGAAGAACATACAGGTTTGCACTGTGCCCTAACCAACAATAACTATCCCTATCTCCAAGTTATCCTATTTACAGTATCTTCTTGTTTTCTGTGGAACACAGCTATAAACAAATTGATGGCTACATTTCAATATGTAACAACAGTGATTTTTTCAGGTCCCTCAACCATGATGTCTGTGCTAACCATGTTTCTAATGTAAACTTCACACTTGCTTGCACATGCTCTGTGTATCTCCATTCTCTGATTGTCCATGCGATTGACTAAATGGCTCTTAAACATTGCTATTGAACCTACTTCTTCCACTGCCCCAGCCGTGCATTTGCTATCTGAGTAAATAAACTGCTTTGTAAATGTTCTTAAAAGATTCCCCCGTCACGTTAAACATTTGTAGTCTAGTATTTGATATTTCCATCCTGGGAAAAAGACTTTGACTATCTACCCCACCTTGCATAATTTTATATACTTTCATCATGTCTCTCCTTCAGCCTCTGATATTCCAGAGGAAACAATCCAACTTTGTCCAACCTCACCTCCCAGCTAATCCAGGCGGTATCCTAATGAACCTCTTCTGCATACTTTCCAATACTCTCACATCCTTCCTGCAAGGCTGCATCCAGAACTCCAAAGGTGGTCTAGCCATAGTTGTACACCAATGCAACATGACTTCCAACTTTTGTCCTCAACACTACAATATTGAAGGCAAATATTATGAAAATCTCCCTCATTGGTTGAAACGAACATTCTGTAAATATTATTTTATATTCTAAGTTCTTTCTTTATGGAAGGGATGTCTTTCCCCTCTGATAGAACAGGGTACAGAACTGAAGTTCTGGGCCTGAGCCCTTCTTCAACGTAAAAGCAAAGGCAGGTGTCAGAATAAAGACCAAAGAATGACAGGGGGAGGAGTCCAGACCAACAAAAGGTGTTAATTGGGTATAATAAGAGGAGATATGAGAATTGATTTATGCTCTGTGAAAGGAGACAGAGGGAAAAGGGGGAAGACAGAGAGAGAGAGAGAGAGAAAGGGAGAGAGAGAGAGCGGCAGAAGTCCACGATATTGCGGCAAACAGAACTGCGGTGCTCAACAAAGTGATCTCGCAGTCTGTGTCCAGTCTTCCTGATGTAGAGGAGTTCACAGTAGTAGCACCGGATGCAGTAGGTGACCCCTGCAGATACACAAGTGAAGTGTTGCTTCACTTGGAAGGACTGGTTGGGGCCCCAAATGGTGGTGATGTGTGAGCAAACCCTCCCCCCCCACTTCTTCTTCCCCATCACCTTTCCCCCAGTTCTCTCTCTCTCTCTCTCTCTCTCTCTCTCTCTCTTCCCTTTTCCCTTTGTCTCCTTTGACAGAGACAAAATTAATTCTCACCTCTCTTCTTCTCATATCCAATTAACATCTTTTGTTAGTCTGGACTCCTCATCCTGCCTGCCTTCATTCTTTATTCTGATGCCTTCCTGTTCTTTGCTGCCTTATACCTCAAAGAAGGTCTCAAGCCAGAAATGCTGGTAATACATCTTTACAGAAGCTAAGCAGACACTGGACTAGTCAGTAGAGTGTAGGGAGACCACTTAGGTGCTGTAGGTCTCTGTGAGGAGCATTATAAAAAGTGGTGATCTCCAACCGCCTTAGGGTAGACAAATTTTAAAGAATTTCATGCGTGTTACAATAATGGAATCTTTACCTTTACATCCTATAATCTCCACGAGACCGTTGAGTTCCTCTAGTATTTCTGTGTGTTTTTAAAAGATATCAGCACCTAGAGAGAGCCTCCCAAAGTTCAGTGTGGGAAATGGTGATGTCATTGATGTCAATACAGGGATGGATTTTCACATTGCTCCGTGCCCCAGTTTCTGCTTTTGGCAGAACAGAGAATGCACTTTTTATAGATGGTTAAAATAAACTCTTGGAACACATTGTGGAAATAGGGCAGGAGAACAAAGTGCCAAAATTCCTCAGTACTGACTGGCACCAATATGCATGGGCCAAACTATGTAAGATAATTATTACATATCTGATCCAGAAGCTTGTTTCAATCAATTTGATATACAGTACAACTCCAACTATCTGAAATGGTAATTTCACATAAAAGACCAAACACAATAAGCCCTATTGTGGATAAACACTTTTTTTGGCCAACTGTTCATTTTTTAAAAACAGCCCAGGAACAACAGCAAATCACTTGTAACATTGTTTATACAACAACAAACAACAAGGTAAGGCTTTTTAAAAATTAAAATAATGTTTAATTCTCACAAAAAAAATGCTGGCCACCACCGATCACCCACACTTCCCCACCGAGACCCCACTCGTTCTGTGAGGCCAAGAGTCCTGCTCCTGCCCAGGAGCCTGAGGTCCCACTGCTGCCAGTGCTGGGAACCCAGGGACCGCTACCGCCGCCGCCGCCGCCGAGAAACTGATGTCTCCAGTCATTTCGGCTCCAAAAAGGGTTTGGATGAATGAGGATTTCTGAATTGTTTTTAAAAAGTTTGGATAACAGGGGATTTCGGAAAATCCGGTTTCAGATAATTAGAGTTGGACTGTAATTTACTGCAAGAGTTTAGCCTCACAAGTGTGAATATACAATGCAGATTTTGATTGTCTTCAGTGTACCGTTTCTCTGTGTGGGCTGAAGTTACAATTGAATATTCTCAAAAATAATGCTATTTCAAAGGGCTTCAGGCCAGATCAGTGCTGTCTGATGTTCAGATTCATATTTCAGATTTATTGTCAGAGTACATACATAACGTCACATACAGCCGTGAGATTCTTTTTCCTGCAGGCCAGGCAATTATTGGTAGTGCGAGAAAAATTGTTCTCCATGTACACATGTCAACGAATAAAGAAAGGTAAACAAATTGAGTATGCAGAACAGAGAGAAAACAAATCAATAAAGTTCCCAGTAGATGTTCGTGGAAGGCCGTCAAAATAGAGATTTTCCTTCAGGAATTCAAATTCATCATTTATTATCTAAGAAAATGTTATGAATTCCAAAATTGATGTTAATATTCGAATAAAATTAATTTGAGACCATGTTCTAAAATTGCATGAAGCTCAGCCCCAAATATTTTCTGTGGGCCTGCTAATAAAATTAAATTGCCCCATTAAAAAGTTTTAGGAACTGAATTATTGGAATACAAACTGAGATTTTAACTTCTTCTTCAAATCTCTCTACTCAAATTCATTCAGTAACATGAAATCTGAAATCAGAAGGTTGCTGGTTTAAGTCCACCTTCAGAGATAAAGCTGAACTTCCAAAGGACTCCTGGGAAAATGCAGCACTATTGCATTCAATGTCGCCCCAAAGGCTCACCTACTCTCTCCAGCAGATGTCAAGGTTTTGTACTGATAACCTGAAAAGGAGTTAATGGGTGTTTATACCAAACCAGTATTTATACCTAGAATTACATTACAAAAAAAACCCCCAAATTATTCAGTCATTGTACCCATTAGAGATTGCAGAACACATGCATCTTTCCTCAATAAAACAGTGAGCACTTCAAAGTATTTCAGTGATGATTTGAAATGCTCAGCAAATTATGGGAAAGGCATTATAGACTTTAAAGTCCAATGTGCTCTATTATTTACCCTTAATTTTGTTTAGTGTCTAGATTTGGTGAACTTTTAAATCCTCAGCAAACTTTGGGCTACTGGAGGAACTCAGAATGTCAGATTGCATCCATGGTCAGAAATGACCAGTAAAAGTTCTGAGTCAGGACCCTTTATGGAGACCAAAAGTGGACGTAAATGAAGGGGGACAAAGCTGGGACAGGGCTAAGAGAAGATAGGTGGGAGAGAAGGGGAGGGAGAAAAATGTCACGAAACTGGAAAGGACGCAGGAAAATTCAACAATACATAACTGGGATAGATGGGCTTGAATTATAGAATCTGGATAGGCTGGGAGTTTTCTTCTTGGAGGATTAGAGGCTGTGGGGTGATGTTTTAGAGGTCTGTAAAATCACAAGGGGCATAGATCAGGTGAATAGTTAGGATAGAGGAATCTAAAAGGAGGCCATAGTTTTAAGGCGAGAGGGGAAAGATTTAAAAATGGATTTGAGGGAAAGCGACCTGAAAATGTAATGGAAGCAGATTCAATAATAACCTTAAAGAGATAAACGTAGAACATCAAACATTATAGCACAGTACAGGCCCTTCATAATGTTGTACCGACCTAGCTAAATCTACTCTGCCATAACCTAATCCTTCTCTACCTCCCACCATAACTGCCTATCTTTCTCACATCCATGTGTCTAACAGTCTTTTGAATGTCCCTATTGTACCAGTCTCCACCATCACTCCCAGTTATGCATTCCAGTAAAAATCTTGCCTCTAACATCTCCCCAAAACTTTCCTCCTCTAACCTTGAACGGATGCCTTTAGTATTTGCTATTGTTGCCCGGGAAATATAACTAGGACCAAAGACTAGAAAATCATAGATATGTTTTAATGTGACAGAGAAAAGGAAGGGGGAAATGGGACACACTTGATCGCACTTTCAAAGGACCAGCTTGAGCTCAATGGGCTGAAAAGTCTCCTTCTCTGCTGCATTGCCCTCTATCCTTGTCAAAAGCAATAAAAATATATTGTCCATTTGAGAGCAATTATCCTTCGGCATTTTGTTCAGACCAAGATCACAGAAAGATCTTCCAAAGAATTTGAAGCCTATTTGAATTCAGCAATCTTCGCCATTTGAATTGCATGGGAAAGCTTATTGAAACACAGTTATACCCAGTGCCAAGAAGTCAGAATTCAAACACTGAAGACTTTTTACAATACAACAGTAAGTTTGTTGCCATGCACTGACCCATATGCTCCACTAACACATGAGGGAAAGTCTTCTTCCAGCTCAGCAGTAATGAGATTGCTGCTTTTTATTTCAGATTATCACTGAGCAGAAACATTTGCTGACTCAACTGGGTTAAATGTCTTCTTCAGTTTGTGTGACAGCCTATAAGGTTAAACAGGGCAGGTTTTGAAGTCTGGTGTTTTCAGAGGAATTATAAAGGCTATGGTCAAAAGAGTTAACCTTGGATAAACATCTTTATTTCATAAATTTATATATTTGATCATTTGAAATAAAACAAAATTCCTGTTTTTTTTTTCTTTCTTATTCTGTATATTTATTAAACTAATCCAATGAAAGAATTCTGGATTTTTTTCTTGACGTTTTCCAGTGCTAACTTCTTTGCCATGATGTGAATTGTTTCCCTGACCACCACTGTTGGATTCCAGAAATACCTCATTGGAGTCTGGTCATCTTGTTGATCACCATAATAATCTGACAATTTAATAGAATGGTGAAATGGTTGTGCTATAATGTAATGCAAAACACAAAAGTGGTGGAGAAATACAAGAGGTCATGCAGCAATTACAGGAAGCAAAGGGATAGAATCAATGTTTCAGATCTGAGCCTTTCATCAAGGAATAATCTAATGTGCACAACACTTACTCAACCTAAATGATATTAAATCATTTTGGTGTGAGTGGCAGTCACTACTCCTTCTGAATTTTTGGTATCTTAAGAATGTGCAAATTTAAATAGAACAAATTTGGGTCTCTCTTGCATCTGTCTGGATTGAATCATTCATACAGTAAATAATCCAAGTGTCTTCTTTATAACAGTTCTCAGCCCATTACTCTTAAATGCATGATATTATAAGCTCCAGTTTTAGTAAAATGGGATTATTACTGTAAGGGATAGTGTAGACAGGACCCTGGGACATCAGTTTTTCATGTACCTGATATTAGTCACAGTTCTCATTTAACATTTCACACAAACACCATCACAAGTCACCGCCCAGTGACAATTCGATACATTGGAAGAACTGAGGGAAAGATATTGTAATTTTGCAAGGGAGAACCATTCTGACTGCTGAAGAGAATATAGCTTTTTAAAGTAGCTCTTATGGCCAGCCATTTTTGTGGAATTCAGAGCAAAGCATAGTCTGTGAATGACTGGGCCTTTTCAGTGGATTGACCTGTGCCAGGAGGGTGCTTTGGGAAGCAAAGTGTTTCATTTTGATTGTGACTAACAGTGAAGATCGCTTGGAGAGACCGGTGCTGGGGTCTTGGAAGCTTCATGGAGGCCGCCCAGTTCAAATCTTGCCTACAAAAGGACTAGGAGTGTTATGACCACAGCTCGTTTGGATGGACATTTCTTCAAAGGAAATGCAAGGAGAGCTTGTGAATCTGTAGCAGCCACATCAGTTCAAAATTAATTCTGGGCATTAAATTTCAAAGGCCTGTGATTCAAAAGTGAATTTAAAAGAATGAACTTTAAAATAACTTTCTAGATTTTGCCCCCGACTTTAATAGTTTAGGTAGATCTGTCTCTCTCATGCACACACGCTCGCGCACACACACACACACACACACACACACACACACACACACACACACACACACACACACACACACACACACACACACACACACACACACACACACACACACACACACACACAGGTTAAGGATAGTTTAAGAGTTAGAAATAAATTTAGTGTTTTAAAACACTGTCTGGTTCATTGTCTATTGTTGCTCGTTACACGCGGTTCGTAACAAAGGAAACAAAAAAACCATTGAATGCCTGTAGATGGCTCTCTGTCACACAATGATACATTTATATCCAACACAGCATGTAAAGCTCGAAAGATTTGAAATAAGTTTAACTTCAGGTTCAGGGAATGACAGAGGACAATACCTGGCAGTGAGTGGAAGGTTTACACAAAGCAGTTTGATACGTGAATTGTAGCAAACCAAAGCCGATGTGGCCAACATATTCAGTCACCATGTTGTCATTGGGAAGGACAGAAAATTTCCTGAAGAAGAAAAAGCAGGCTTGAAGATTTTTGAGGGCAAATCAAAATAAACCAGCCATGTATCATTCATTAAACAAAATTCTTCAAAGATTTATTAATCACCTCAATTGCTCAGTCCCTATTTCTGCAGTTAATAAAAAACAGGGAACAGGAACCTTGGAGTAATTTTAACCCATCATGTCAGATGAAAAACCCTGGGACATCAGTTTTTAATGTACCTGATATTAGTCATGTTAGACTTCTGAGAAGTTGAATAGGTTATTGGAGCACCAGGACTGGTTGTTGGAGGTGGCAACATTACATTTCTCCTAAAGTATTTCTACTGACAAAAACCATGCAAATGAAAGTGTATACCTTGACTCAAGATTGAAATAAACAGCTTCAAATACAGTTTATGTGTTTTAGTTTAAAAGTATCTCATCTTCCTTTTTCATAAGGAATCTTCAACCCACTCACAAATCATCTACTGAAAAGTCATGTATTTTCAAAAGTTATTTCCTCTCAAAAGCTGAAGCAAAATACAAGATCAATTTGGCAGCAAGTTTTGAACATTTTTAAATAAAAATCAAATAGTAACTAAATAGTAATTTCCATAAAAGAAGTAGAGTTATTGTCTCCTCATTACAGATTGCGAATCTAATGCATTATGATCTGTTAGTCGTATGTACTTCTGCTAATTGGAAATTATCTTCTCTGTACAATTAAGGAAGTTGTGAACCTACGCAGCTACTGTACCTAATTTCAATCATCCAATTTTTCTTCAATTAGAGGAAGTTAAAGAGATATCTAATGCAGTAAAATTCTTAATGTTTTATCTCAGGAAGTTCTCTTTATCTTCATTTGAAACCATATTTCAATGACAATTACAATTGACAGAATTCATTCTGACTGACAGCTAGTAATAATATCACCCTAATCAGAAAGCTGCGGGTTAAAGTCCCAGTAAATCAGGTTGAGATTTCAGTAGCTTTGAGGGAATCAGATGAACTATTGAATTAGCTGTTAAATAAAGATGCTGTTTCCCATTTGAGGTGAATTATAAACATTCCAAACACTTTAAAACACAGTTCTCAGTGCTCCAGCCAATATTCTTTCACTAAAACATTCTCATAAAAGGATTAGCTCAATCGTCTTAAGGAATTTGGTGTGAAAGATAACTACAAGGTTTATCCATGTGGCAGTAATTCAATGCATGGCATGGGGTAATTCCCACTTGGTCAGCAAGTCATGGAGAAGGAAGGCAGGTGATTCAGTTCCTCAGTTCATCATGAAGGTGAAAATTATCCCAATGTAGAAGTGAGAGGAGGATCAGGAACTGAGGAATATTTTTATTGTTGCTTTGGAAATAATTGCTGAAGTAAAAAGATAGGTCATTTAGTCTGTGGTCTCTTTTAGTGATTCTTACATGATTACAATTTTTATTTTTTTACAAGGAATAATATTACCAAAGTCCTTGAAGCACCTGGTGGCATGAGGTAATCTAAACTGCTAAAACAATTCGTTGTGACTCTACTATTTATTTATAATATTTATTTTAATAGATGTACCCACGTACTATGTATGTGTGTAATTTGTCTGAATGTCTGTGATGTCTGTAGTGTTCTAGACCATAGACTGGAGAAAGCTCTTCCATCAGGTTCTTGTGGTGAAATCTGATGATAAATGAACTTGAACTTGATCACTATCCCTTACCAAAATTATCACCATGGAAACTGCTCAAGCACTATATCCAATGGATTGGTATGCTGGTTATAAATGCACCACCAAAGCCCAGGCTGTTGATCAGATGTTTCACAGAATCAGGCAGATCCAGTGTGGCCTCTAGCCTGACATAATGAACCTGGGAGTAATGTTATGGGCAGCATCAATATGCTTCACCGAGTTCACACAAAGCACCAAAAAAAGAGAATGAAACTGCTCTGTTTCCATCAGACATCGAAGAAAAGGCTGTTCTTTTCAAACAGCCCAGGTTTGTACATGAGCCAGGTAAACTCTGGAGGATAAAGGAGTGGAAAGGATCAATGGTGGGGGTGGGGTAAGGTAGGACCTCTGGAACAAAATGCTTCAGATCATAACCAGTAATTCCATTTATGACATATGCTTTCTGAAATTATAATTTTCCTTTAAAAAATTCACCACAAATTAGTAAGATTTTCAAATCAACTGATCGTGAAAGTGACGACCTCCTAGAGCTGTCCATGCTTTGAGCCTTTAAACTTTAGATTAGGTAGGAGACTTAGTTTTCAAAACCAGTTCTTTCCAAGAAATGTCTTCTGACAATTCAGAGGATTACTCAAATGTGGCTGGCACATTGTATTTATTGGTTTACATCACATCTTGGTCTCTCCAAGAGTTATTTTTGTTGATTTAACTGGCATTCAATCTGCACTGCTGAAGGGAGCAATATATTGAGAATAAAATCTGGTGCCTAATCCAGGGAGGATAGCTGCATCTGATCTTCCAATCTAGATGATTCGATTGTGTGAAGGTCGAACCTGTAGCAGTTTGAGGAGATTTGGCATGCCACCAAGGCATGTGAACTATGGAGAGCATTTTGACTGGTTGCATCCCTGACTGGTATGAAGGTGCTAATGTACAGAACAAGAAAATTCAGCCAATATCACCATGGACACCAGTCATCACTCCATTGAGGACAACTACAAAAGGCAGTGTCTTCAGAAAGCAGCCTCAATCCATCCTCAAGGACCCTCACCACTGAGACCAAGCCCTCTTCACACTACTACCATCAGGAAGGAGATACAGGAGCCTGAAGATGAACACCCAAGTGCACAAAAACGGCTTTTTTCCCTTGGCCATCAGATTTCTGAATGGATAATGAACCACAGACACTACCTCAACTTCTCTTCTTTTGCACTAATTTATTTATTTTTAAAATGTAATTGATAGGATTATTTGCACGGAAATGCTGCCGCAAAACAGCAAACTTCATGACATGCTCATAACAAGAAATTCTGATTCTTTCTCAGGAGTTTAATCACCAGAAACTTTCCTAACTCCACCCCAGTCTTAGTTTGACCGTTGTTCCTTCCAAAGCATTCTTACTTGACTTCACGCGGTCAACTCTCTGTAAACTTGAGATCTTTCAAAACTCTACTACCCATAATCTTATTTATACCTCCATTCTTGAATTTGCTGGCATGCATTGATTCTTGATCAATGCCTTTATTTCCAAACACTTCAACATATTTACTCCTATCTCATTTTGTATAACCTCCAAAGGTTTTGGCATTCCTCTAATTCTGATCATCTCTCAGATTTAATTGATCTAAAACTAATGGCCACATCTGAAGGTCTGGAATTTCCTCCTTAAACCTCTCAATCCCTTCCCTTAAAATTGAAACTTTCCACTCTGAGGAAGTTTAAGACCAACTGTCAATATTTCCTTATGTAAATCTACACCAATGTTTGCTTAATAACTCTCTGTAAAGCACTCAGTGTTGTTTTGTGGTCTTAAATGAGCTTGCTAAATAGAACCATCTGATGAATTCAGGGATAAAAATAAGTTGTTTGTAATTACCCAGAAGACACTTTTTAAAATTCTAGGTCCTTCATGATGGGAACTTTTGACTGAAATAGTTCTCAAGTGTTATCCCAGGTTTATTGCACTACTTAAACTAGGAGGCAGATAGCAATGGTTTGGTGTGGAAGGTGGTCAGTGAGACCATTCCAGGAAAAGGAAAGCATTTAACACTTCCCACCTGTGGTGATATGTAATTACACCACTTGGCTACCAAGGGGGCATTCCAATGACTTTGTCTATCAAGCAGTCCAGAGCTACAGTCTCACCTTCCAGGTTGGTCTTGCAGGGAGATGAGACCTCTTAGTGTCCATATTAGTTACTAAAGCTGTCTTATACTCGCACTGCTGGTGTGGTCATTGTCAGTACACCGCCCCCCCCACCCCAACCCCATTGATAAGGGTCTACGGTGGAAAGGTAAATGGATGAGCCTGCAATCAGAAGCACTGAAGACTCTCACAAGGCTGGGAGAAAATTCAAATCAAAATATTTAAATAGCACCTACCTGCAAGAAGACCAGTGCCCTAAATTACCAGGCAGCAGGAGTACTTTCAATTTAAATCCTATTTTGCCACTAGCAACCAATGAAACTTTGTCATGATGACATCACATGAGCTACCTTCTCATTTGATGCCACTGAACAGGTTTTACAAAATCCACACAAACTCAAAACAATTTCTCAGACAACCAGAGACAGTTTCTCAGGATTACTATGTGCACTCACCAAATCAACAATTTAATTTTGGATTAATTTCATTTGAACCTTGCACCAAATAATTAAAATATTTTCTAGCCCATCCTCTAGAAATCTTCGGTTAGTCTCAATCATCATCCTTATAAGTCATTTGAATCGATGGTAAAGGTAGAATAGAATATGTGTACTGTACAATCTACTTCAGCATGATGCTGAACCAAGCCATGAAAGACCTCAACAATGAAGACGCTGTTTACATCCGGTACCGCACGGATGGCAGTCTCTTCAATCTGAGGCGCCTGCAAGCTCACACCAAGACACAAGAGAAACTTGTCCCGTGAACTACTCTTTGCAGACGATGCCACTTTAGTTGCCCATTCAGAGCCAGCTCTTCAGCGCTTGACGTCCTGCTTTGCGGAAACTGCCAAAATGTTTGGCCTGGAAGTCAGCCTGAAGAAAACTGAGGTCCTCCATCAGCCAGCTCCCCACCATGACTACCAGCCCCCCCACATCTCCATCGGGCACACAAAACTCAAAACGGTCAACCAGTTTACCTATCTCGGCTGCACCATTTCATCAGATGCAAGGATCGACAATGAGATAGACAACAGACTCGCCAAGGCAAATAGCGCCTTTGGAAGACTACACAAAAGAGTCTGGAAAAACAACCAACTGAAAAACCTCACAAAGATAAGCGTATACAGAGCCGTTGTCATACCCACACTCCTGTTCGGCTCCGAATCATGGGTCCTCTACCGACATCACCTACGGCTCCTAGAACGCTTCCACCAGCGTTGTCTCCGCTCCATCCTCAACATCCATTGGAGCGCTTTCATCCCTAACGTCGAAGTACTCGAGATTGCAGAGGTCGACAGCATCGAGTCCACGCTGCTGAAGATCCAGCTGCGCTGGGTGGGTCACGTCTCCAGAATGGAGGACCATCGCCTTCCCAAGATCGTGTTATATGGCGAGCTCTCCACTGGCCACCGTGACAGAGGTGCACCAAAGAAAAGGTACAAGGACTCCCTAAAGAAATCTCTTGGTGCCTGCCACATTGACCACTGCCAGTGGGCTGATGTCGCCTCAAACCGTGCATCTTGGCGCCTCACAGTTTGGCGGGCAGCAACCTCCTTTGAAGAAGACCGCAGAGCCCACCTCACTGACAAAAGGCAAAGGAGGAAAAACCCAACACCCAACCCCAACCAACCAATTTTCCCCTGCAGCCGCTGCAACCGTGTCTGCCTGTCCCGCATCGGACTTGTCAGCCACAAACGAGCCTGCAGCTGACGTGGATTTTTTACCCCCTCCATAAATCTTCGTCCGCGAAGCCAAGCCAAAGAAAAGAAACTGTACAATGAATGGCCTCAATTCAAGCTGAAAACACATCATGGAAATTCTGCCATATTTCTCACTTGTGCTTGTGCCATCTGGCGCCTATTCTGCAGGATAGAAGAGAATAAATATGTTTTTTATTTTATCATTTGTGGAAAATATAAGTAAAAGCTCACCAATGAGAGTGTCTGGAGGTTCATCTAAACACACTTGTATAGTTAAGTTTGTCATGGCAAGATTATGAACTCTGACATCTAAGAATCTGAATTTATTTATCATGGAGCTTATTGCTGATTGGTAAAGGTAAAGGCTCCATATTGTCACGTAATACTACATTTGGAATGTAATATGCATGAAATTCTTTAACTTTGTCTACCATAAGGCAGACAGAGAGTTGCCACTTTATCCAGCATCCAGAAACCTATAGCATTTGATGTCCTGGGCAGTCTCCCCTCCAAGTACTGACCAGTCCTGAGCCTGCTTAGCTTCCAAGATCAGACAATCTCAGGCATATTCAAGCTATTAGGAGCTGACCAGCTACCTTTAGGTGTCTGAGCAGTTTAAATTCTGCCGTGTATAGACTACATAGTCTGATAGACAGACACAGCTTTCAAAATTATATCCAGTACCTTTTTAACTTATTGTTTGATTCATATTCAAAGATATCATCTCTTCTCAAATGATTTCTCTTGAAAAGTTATTAACAGATCATTGGAATTTCTTTTTCATCGTCTGTCTCTCTCCAAGCCTAGGATGACGGGCATCAGCAACAAAGAGGAAATTCTTTACAAGCAAACCGAGCCGTCAAGTGTTGGTGAAGCATTGTAAAACTCTACAGACTTTCACCGCCAAAACTAATCCTGCACTCTCCAGGGGTTCAGAAGTTTACATCTTGCACCAGGAGTCATCAGACAAGAATCAGGAACTCAGACCAATAACCCTGTGGGGCACTATTAGCCACAATCAGACACGCACAAGGTAAAGACTGTTCAACAGGCTTTAATCCACAAAGACTTCCACAGAGCCAAGCTTGCTGTAGTTTCAGTAACTCTGAGTGAGACTTCGGGAGGCCGGTGCAGTCTTATATCCCGGAGGGTGATTGACACCCGACCGAGTGGGGCTTGATCCTTTCAGGCCGACTGATTGACAGCCGGCTAGGTGTTGTCCTGTCCCCTTACACTCCTGCTGGTATAGAGGTTGCCCCCTGCAGTAGGCCAGTGGTACACTCCTGCAGGTACAGAGGTTGCCCCCTGCAGTAAGCCAGGGGTGTACCACCACAATCTCCCTCTCTAAATTCAAGTCCTTCTTCACCATCTGTCAGTCTGCATTATCTATGAGTTGTTTTTCTACAAATGGATCATGCATCTGACATCTAGTCAAAGATGCAGCTTACTGTGTCATAGACTCATAGAGTCATGCAGAATGGAACAGGCCCTTTGACCCAACTCGGTCACATCAACCAAGTTGGCATTCTGGACTTACTCCCATTTGCCTGCATTTTGTCCATATCTGTCTAAACCCTTCCTATCTATCAATCTATTGAAATGGTTTTTGAATGTCAAAACTGTGCCCACTTCTACAGTTTCCTCTGGAATCTCATTCCAGATACACCCTCTAGTGAAAATAACCATCCCTTTAAATCTCACCCCTCTCACCTTAAACCTATGCCCTCTAGTTCTAGAATCAATCTTCTTTCCTGGGAAAAAGACATTGAGAATTTACTTCCTCCATGCCCCTTATGGTTTTATAAACTTCTATAAATTCTCAGCTCCCTACACTCGAGGGAATAAAGACCAAGCCTATACCCTCTGGTCCCAAAAATATTGTGGTGAATCTCCCCTGCACTATATAATTCCTATAGCTGGGTGACCAGAACTACATTCAACTCTCTTAAAGTGTTCTAAGTAATATATTGCATAGCTAAATCAGTAGGTCCCAACTTTTGTACTAAATACCCCATCCACACTGGGCATATGTGCCAAATATCTTCTTCAGAAGCTTATCCACCTGAGCTGTCACTTTCAATTGTACCCCGATTTCTCCCTGTTCTACAACACTCTCCAGGGCTCTACCGTTCACTGTGTAAGTCTTACTCTGGTTTGGCTGACTATCAGATCAGTACCTGGCTCCAATCTTATCTTTCTCTCCCATTCAAATTGCTTATCAAGTTTCAAACATGGCTTTATTGATGGTGAGTGAATAAAACTTCAGTGTCATTAAAAACTCCATCAATGTTTGAAATGCTCCATGTTAATTTTTCTGCTCATAGGTTATAGTTACATAAATAAATTGGATGCAGTAGTTCTTTCTGATTGTCTAAAGTGTTTCAGCCATTAAATTTCATTTAGGTCAAAACTGTTTTAGTGGAGTATTGAAACATTCCCAGTCTTTTAGTATTTCCTTTAACATTGACTTAAAAGACTAATAAAGGAAGAAGCCTTGCTGATGGGGTTAATTTCGAGGTGAGGCTACATCAGAACAGAATCAGTGTAGACCAAAGTTTAGAAGCTTACGCACATAAGCCATTGAATAATCCTATCATGTGTGATAAGGACAAATAATCATTTAAAAATGTTATTTAAAGAACATACATTACAATCGCCCGACTTGTTCACTGTACACTTTACAGTTCCTTCATCTAATTAGGAATACAGAGTGAGAATGATGTGAAGCAAACTGTAAATTTGATTAGAGATTGAATCACTTCCTTGGCATAGTATGATCTTTTCCTCTAAATCATATTGTATGGTCATGAAACTTAGGGTGGCAAGAGACTTTGAACAGTTTTCCTTTTGTAAATAATTTATTGTGAATAGAGTCTATTTTTTTTGTTTTAAAAATTGGTCTTTTCCCCTAAATGAGACCTGTTGTTTAGAAACAATCCTTATAATCTGATGTAACTTTGATTTTCAGATATTATGCTCTCACTACATAGACTGCAACTTTGCAAAAATAGACAACTTTTTAAACATTTTTTTATTTTTCACACTATGAACCATATTGACCAAAATACACACAAACATTTCCCTCTTGAATATACACAATGTCATTTTCTCCCCTTTTGCCCCCCTCCCTTCCCTCCCTCCATCCCACTCCCCTCCCCACCCACTAAAAGTTCAACTTATACAATTCTTTGGCTTGGCTTCACGGACGAAGATTTATGGAGGGGGTAAAAAGTCCACGTCAGCTGCAGGCTCGTTTGTGGCTGACAAGTCCGATGCGGGACAGGCAGACACGATTGCAGCGGTTGCAAGGGAAAATTGGTTGGTTGGGGTTGGGTGTTGGGTTTTTCCTCCTTTGCCTTTTGTCAGTGAGGTGGGCTCTGCGGTCTTCTTCAAAGGAGGTGGCTGCCCGCCAAACTGTGAGGCGCCAAGATGCACGGTTTGAGGCGTTATCAGCCCACTGGCGGTGGTCAATGTGGCAGGCACCAAGAGATTTCTTTAGGCAGTCCTTGTACCTTTTCTTTGGTGCACCTCTGTCACGGTGGCCAGTGGAGAGCTCGCCATATAATACGATCTTGGGAAGGCGATGGTCCTCCATTCTGGAGACGTGACCCATCCAGCGCAGCTGGATCTTCAGCAGCGTGGACTCGATGCTGTCGACCTCTGCCATCTCGAGTACTTCGACGTTAGGGGTGTAAGCGCTCCATTGGATGTTGAGGATGGAGCGGAGACAACGCTGGTGGAAGCGTTCTAGGAGCCGTAGGTGGTGCCGGTAGAGGACCCATGATTCGGAGCCGAACAGGAGTGTGGGTATGACAACGGATCTGTATACGCTTATCTTTGTGAGGTTTTTCAGTTGGTTGTTTTTCCAGACTCTTTTGTGTAGTCTTCCAAAGGCGCTATTTGCCTTGGCGAGTCTGTTGTCTATCTCATTGTCGATCCTTGCATCTGATGAAATGGTGCAGCCGAGATAGGTAAACTGGTTGACCGTTTTGAGTTTTGTGTGCCCGATGGAGATGTGGGGGGGCTGGTAGTCATGGTGGGGAGCTGGCTGATGCAGGACCTCAGTTTTCTTCAGGCTGACTTCCAGGCCAAACATTTTGGCAGTTTCCGCAAAGCAGGACGTCAAGCGCTGAAGAGCTGGCTCTGAATGGGCAACTAAAGCGGCATCATCTGCAAAGAGTAGTTCACGGACAAGTTTCTCTTGTGTCTTGGTGTGAGCTTGCAGGCGCCTCAGATTGAAGAGACTGCCATCCGTGCGGTACCGGATGTAAACAGCGTCTTCATTGTTGGGGTCTTTCATGGCTTGGTTCAGCATCATGCTGAAGAAGATTGAAAAGAGGGTTGGTGCGAGAACACAGCCTTGCTTCACGCCATTGTTAATGGAGAAGGGTTCAGAGAGCTCATTGCTGTATCTGACCCGACCTTGTTGGTTTTCGTGCAGTTGGATAATCATGTTGAGGAACTTTGGGGGACATCCGATGCGCTCTAGTATTTGCCAAAGCCCTTTCCTGCTCACGGTGTCGAAGGCTTTGGTGAGGTCAACAAAGGTGATGTAGAGTCCTTTGTTTTGTTCTCTGCACTTTTCTTGGAGCTGTCTGAGGGCAAAGACCATGTCAGTGGTTCCTCTGTTTGCGCGAAAGCCGCACTGTGATTCTGGGAGAATATTCTCGGCGACACTAGGTATTATTCTATTTAGTAGAATCCTAGCGAAGATTTTGCCTGCAATGGAGAGCAACGTGATTCCCCTGTAGTTTGAGCAGTCTGATTTCTCGCCTTTGTTTTTGTACAGGGTGATGATGGTGGCATCACGAAGATCCTGAGGCAGTTTACCTTGGTCCCAACAAAGCTTGAAAAACTTATGCAGTTTGGCATGCAGAGTTTTGCCGCCAGCCTTCCAGACTTCTGGGGGGATTCCATCCATACCTGCTGCTTTGCCACTTTTCAGTTGTTCGATTGCCTTATATGTCTCATCCAGGGTGGGAACCTCATCCAGCTCTAGCCTTAGGGGCTGTTGAGGGAGCTGGAGCAGGGCGGAATCTTGGACTGAGCGGTTGGCACTGAAAAGAGATTGGAAGTGTTCTGACCATCGGTTGAGGATGGAGATCTTGTCGCTGAGGAGGACTTTGCCGTCTGAGCTGTGCAGCGGGCTTTGGACTTGGGGTGAGGGGCCGTACACAGCCTTTAGAGCCTCGTAGAAACCCCTGAAGTCGCCAATGTCCGCGCTGAGCTGTGTTCGTTTGGCGAGGCTAGTCCACCACTCATTTTGGATCTCCCGGAGTTTGCGCTGAAGATGGCTGCATGCGCGACGGAAGGCTTGTTTCTTCTCTGGACAGGACGGCTTTGTAAGGTGAGCCTGGTGGGCAGCTCGCTTCTTTGCCAGCAGCTCCTGGATTTCCTGGATGTTTTCGTCAAACCAGTCCTTGTTTTTCCTGGAGGAGAAGCCCAGTACCTCTTCAGTGGATTGCAGTATGGTAGTCTTCAACTGATCCCAGAGGGTTTCAGGGGACGGGTCCGTGAGGCGGGTTGCAACGTCGAGCTTTGCTTTGAGGTTTGCCTGGAAGTTTCCTCTCGCTTCGTCTGACTGCAGTTTTCCAACATTGAACCTCTTTCTGGGGGCTTTATTGTTCCTGGGCTTTGGCTTGAAGTGAAGGTTGAGCTTGCAGCGAACCAGCCGGTGGTCAGTGTGGCATTCCGCGCTAGGCATGACCCTGGTGTGGAGCACATCTTGTTTGTCACTTTCTCGCACCAGGATGTAGTCCAGGAGGTGCCAGTGTTTGGATCGGGGATGCATCCAGGTGGTCTTAAGGCTGTCCCTCTGCTGAAAAAGGGTGTTTGTAATGACAAGCCGCTGTTCTGCGCAGAGCTCCAACAGGAGGCGCCCATTGTCGTTGCACTTGCCGACGCCATGCTTGCCCAGGAACCCATTAAACAATATCATCACACAATGAAAATAAACAAGAAAATTGTGTCTTCTACTTTTACACACTGGGTCAGTTCATTTCGTCGTCTTCTCATTCTGTCATTTTAGGGGGTGGAGGTCCGCGGTAGGACCTCTCTGTTGTGTTCCATGTACGGTTCCCAAATTTCTTTGAATACTGTGATGTTATTTCTTAAATTATATGTTATTTTTTCCAATGGAATACATTTATTCATTTCTATGTACTATTGCTGCTATCTTCTGATTTCCAGGTTGAAATAATACATTTTTTTGCTACAGCTAAGGCTATCATAATAAATCTTTTTTGTGCTTCATCCAAATTGAGGCCAAGTTCTTTACTTCTTATATTACTTAGAAGAAAGATCTCTGGATTCAAACAAAAAAAAAGACAACTTGACACCACCTTCTCAAGGGCATGAAAAATGGGCAATAAATGTAACATCCACATCCCATAATGAATCGTTGTCGGTAGATTCAGTAGGTTCAAGGTTTGTTGCCCTTTCTGTTTCCTGTGACCTCAGTTGGGAGCATGGTGTGGGTGACTCGTCATCCTTAGTGTCTCAGGACCAAGAGAGGCCATAAAAGAAGATTTGTGTGCTGATATTGGGTGTGTTACTAATGGAATTATTCAGTCTACCCACTCTCACAAACTAGACTTGACAAGGAGAAGGCATTTAAGCATGGTCCATAAAGTGCATGGTTCAATGTCTTCAGGAATAGGGGAGACAGCTTTGGAGGGTTAGAGACACATTGAGAACAATTGCAAATGGAATGATCCTTGATGCAAGTTGGCTTTTGTAATCAAAGCCCTGTAAGTAATTAACTAATATGAAGTTTTACATCCAAAATATCATTGTGAAGTACTTCCACTAAACCAATGGTTCTCAACCTTGTTTTCCACTCACATATCACCTTAAGTAATCCCTTAAAGCCACAGAGCACCTGTAGCATCCTATACCATAGGTGCTCTGTGGTAAGTAAGGAATTACTTAAGATGGTATGTGAGTGGGGGGATAAAAAAGGTTGAGAACTACTGCACTAAACAAACTAGAATGTTTGGACTTTCTTAAAGAACATTGCATTTTCTTTCTGTCATCTTCTATTGATGTTTTGAAGTCATTTTACCTGATCAGTGGTCAATGAAAGCAAAGATCAAACTAGCATTTGCTATATTTTTCAATGACGATTGCCAAGGAAGGAAATGTATAGCAAACTGACTAGGGTGAAGAGTCCACCAATCGGAAGCTTCTGTTGGGGAGCCAATGGGAGATGGTGATAGCAGGTGAGATTAGAATCAGAACAGGGAACAGGGATTGATTGTCCTGATATCATGAAATTTCAAGGAATTCCCTTAGGATCCAGGAGGTTCCTCAGGTTAGTTTTGAGTTTGACACATGATTCCAAATCTGATGCTGTTATCCTCAGAGATTTCCAATGTGACTTTAAAGATGAAGGAACAGCTTCAGCTGTATCCAACAATAAATAATTACTTTAGACAATCATTGGAAAACAAGACAAGCAGTAATAGCAATGTTCAGTGATCTTCACCAGCATAGATTTAGTGACTGAGCTTAAAGTTAACAATTTACGGTTGAGCATCCAGAGTTTAGTGATACTATTTATACAGGTAAAGTTTAGCTTGTAACAAATTAATCAAATATTCTACAAAGCAGTTATTTAAATGTATATAGAATATGTGCACAGAATGTAGTAACAATTTTGATTCGACAACATCGTCCAATTCTATTTTCTGTTGAAGCAACAAGTACAGCATCCTCTCCTCAACCTAACTCCCAGCACTGAGGGTCCAACTATTTCATTCAGTTCTGATGGGCAGGCTGTCCAGCCCCTGGTGTCCACTTACTTGAGACCAGACTCAAAAAAAGCCAACAGGAATGAAACAAGAAAGTCTGCAGATGCTGTGATTGTAGTGAAAACACAGAAATGCTGGAGGAACCCAGCAGGTCTTGCAGCAAAGATATGTAACCAATGTTCTGGGCCTGAGCCTTTCGTCAACATTGGTTATATAAATCTCATAAATTTCATAAAGCAGATTCACTGTTTGGTGATCTGCCACAGCAAGGGGTTTCCAGATGAGCAGAGAAACAATTTAAGGAAGTTCTCAAAGGCTCTGAAAAAAAAAAGGAGACCCAAATGACTTACAGGAATCTTCGTGTCTCATTCTGACCATTCAGTGTAGAGAAGGGACATTCAGGATAGTGTTGAGAATTGAAAGGCAGAGTGGATAAAGGAGACGACAACTTTAAAACTTCCCAGCCTAGACTATTAGAAGAATATTGCTACACTCACAAAATATAAGTGAAAACTAACAAATGCAGATATTAGAAATCTGAAATAAACAGGATTTAAGGTAAGTGAAAATAATGAAATGGATAAAAGTCCATTCACTGCTATTTTGTCCTTTCAGGACGGCAGATTTTTAAAAAAATGTTTAATTTAATAATATGGCTGAAGACCTTACAATTATTGCAATTCATCATTCTAAGTCCAGAGTAAGCCTTGTTGCACAACAGACGGTGGGCATTACAATCTAATGGAGGATTTTAAGGGTTATATTATACAAAGCTTGTTATATTTTTGGTGAAACCTTTGTGAAATCTCTGGAAGAACAAATGATTACTGTGCAATTAGACCTCTCACTTGTTCTCCCCAATTTAATCCTAAGGAATTTCTTCGTTACTGGACTAATTGAACAGTCTCTTGGAACACTCTCTGAGAATCCAACTCACTTGGATCAGAAGATTTGGATGAAGTAAACCTGAAGATTAAGGTTCGCTGGGACCACACCCAGTACCTGCCTTGTTTTGCTTGCATTGTAAATGTTTCTAAGGTGGAACCTTTGGAAACATGCCCTTTTCCAAGGTTTTGAATTTTAATGAAAGCTGACACAATGCTTTCATGTGTGTTTTGTAGTTTTCAGGGAACTTTAAATATCATGTCAAAATATTTTGCTCTGAAACTACAATGTTGTATTCATACTTGTGGAAGAATTTTAACCTCAAACAAATCCGCACTAAGTATATTGAATAAAAAGCCAAATTCAGCTCGAAGTTTATTTCTTAACCTAGATCTGCGGTGAAATTTAAGTGAATTTAAATTCATTTCTTTACAAACCAAACAAATTATAGATGTTAACTCAAACAGATTCCCTTCTTTATCAGAAAGGTAGATGAAGTGGAATGGAATTGACAAGTTTTAATTTGGAAGCACTTCTAAAGATCTCCGAAGTGCTCTGCTTCACTTTTTGCTTGTGTGCAGGCCAATCTCTTGCTGTTTATTTCAGTGCAACACCTATCCGTGTTTATTTTTCACATATGTGTCCCGCCTATATGATATACGATGGAGATAAGCTAACAGTTCCAGTTGAGTCACGGGAACCTGCTTTTGCCCTTTCTAAATAAACACCAATTAGGCTTCTGTGACAAGTTGTTATCCATGATCTTTCATCAATAGTTAACTAAAGAACTTGCATGAATCTGATTCTGTATTGAATAAAGGATAGGTGATAACCTTGTATCAAAATAACACATTGAATGATCAACTCTCTGTAGTGCAGAATTGTTTCCTTTTTCTATAAAGCGCAACAGATTTAAAAGCACATCTGGTGTGTGTCGTTTTACAGAATACAGCTGTAACAATAAAGCTGCAATTGTTTTAATGTGGCTATGCTGTGATCTGGAGCCATTTCTGATTTTTGTGATTTTCTGATTATTAAAATAACATAGAACAATATTGAAACCGGCCACATGAAACTACAGAGCAGGAAACTCTTGGGTCAGCAGGGAATGTCTGTGCTGCCTCACGGCTGATATTATTTTGACCAAAAATTGGGTGTGAAATCAATGTTGTATCTCATTTCATCTGTTTCATGATGTGCAGGTTAGTTTCAAACTGAATGTAAATTTCAAGACTTAACTCATGTCTCATCATGGATGGAAGGATATATTTCATCTTGAAGTTGAAATTCAATGCGGAGTTTGACAGATTGTGGTTATTTTAACTTAAAGCTAAGCTTAGTCCACATGACTTGCTGCACTTAAACAACAGCTGATTGACACTTTGTATAGGGAGAGGTGCAAGGGTTACAAGTGTCAATGCATTATTGTATATGATTGGACAGTTTATAATGAAAAATACGTATAATGTAGTGTGATGAAGTGAAAAAAACATTGAAGATGGCCAAACATTTTAATTGTCAGAATTATCATTCCTCGACAATGCAATTAATTTATCTCAATGAGAGCTTCCTAGGCGTAGGAAATAAAAAATATTGCACACTCCATTCTGATCTATCCTGATCCCATCAACACCACCACAATACAGATCTACCTGGATGAAAATTAGCATTTGCCGTTCCAGCCGTTAAGTCTC
This sequence comes from Narcine bancroftii, assembly GCF_036971445.1. Taxonomy (NCBI): domain Eukaryota; kingdom Metazoa; phylum Chordata; class Chondrichthyes; order Torpediniformes; family Narcinidae; genus Narcine; species Narcine bancroftii. Next base: position 134,497,496 of record NC_091476.1, read on the forward strand.
ACCCATCTTAACTTAGTTTTCTTTCTAAATCTCAATGTTCTAAAATAATTTCGAACTGTTCATTAAGAAAAACATTGATAAGAATAAAATGTTGGAATAGTTGTATCATGGAGGGTCGTGGTTATCAAGTGACAGCACTGCCCATTACCTGGTTGGAAGACACACCATCCGCCAATCATGGTTTGGCTCTGCCCCACCTATCAGTGCACACCTGAACATTGGCCTCTTTAAATGCATTTGTACTTGGCCTTGGGCCATTGGCCTTTGTAATCAATTATACCTTGTGGCACTGAGCCATTAGCTCCCTAAAGATTACCTGGGCTGGACTCATCAGCTCTTCAGTTCTATAAAGGGTGCCACATGTGCTTGCCTCTTCCTCTTTGCCATCTCAAAGTGACCACCCTGCTTCACTGCAGGCCAAGTACTGTGGAACAGCACTGGTGAAATTGTTTGGTGAGGTGTGCACTAGTAATGGGTTGAGAGCATCCTAGTTAGTGTCCTGGATAGCAAAGAGCTGTGCCTGCACTGAGTCAAGGGGTGGTAGGTAATTTTCTGTTTCTTTTCCTTGATTATAAGTAACAGCCCTGTGTATTGTAGTTCATTGTTTTGTGTGTGTGTGTGTGTGTGTGTGTGTGTGTGTGTGTGTGTGTGTGTGTGTGTGTGTGTGTGTGTGTGTGTGTGTGTGTGTGTGTGTGTGTGTGTGTGTGTGTGTAGCCTTATGCCAGTTGCAATCTTCCCATGCACATCTTCTGTAAGTAAAGTCATTTATTGTCAGACTGTGTTCAGAGTCCTTCTTTTAGAGACCTATTGAATCTGTTTCCTCACTCACAACAACAGTGCACATTGTTGGCAGAGATAACATGATGCATAAATATGTCTGAGAAGAAACATGCTGATCTAATTATGTTACTTCATTTGATTCTGATACTGGATAGAGCTTGAAGGAAGCATTGCCTTCAAGTTATAATGTCATAGAGAGACACATAATGAAAGCAGACCCTTTGGTACACTTGGAGCAATTCATAGTTAACCAACCATCCCACATATTTTTCGGACATGGGAGCAGCTGGATAAAGCCACAGTGTTACAAGCAAGACGTACAAACTCCACGCAAACTGCACTGAATTAAACAGGTCTGGCCTTATGAGGCAGTAGTTCTACCAACTGGATTGTATTACCCATTAGGCAGATCTGAAAACCAGTGGATAATTTTTACTCAACTGTGCAGAGGACCTCTTCCAAAAGTCATAATGAGGAAACAGCCCAGATGGCTGTATGAAGTTTGCATGCTCTCCCTCTGGTGCTTGACATTCTCCCACAGCACAAAGACACAGAGGTTTGGATGTTTTTTGGCCACTGTAAATTGATCCTCATCTGCAGGTGGGTGGTAGAATCTAGGGGAGAATAAAACACGGGATTGATGCACCATTAGTGTAAAATAGTGATTGAGATGTATTCTGCGGAATTTGGGCTTCCGAACAATGGGATCTATGTTACATTAATAGGATCAAAAATCAAACCCACATAAACTTGGCATTTTAAGGCACCATGGGCTGCATGCCCATGGCTTCCATCATTGTGGTCTGGGGGTAGTGCAGTTCATATAAATTGCTGCAAATAAATGTACTTGGGCCATAATTTTACCTGTATCTTCAGTTTTGACCAAAATATTGGCTTGATGCTGATTTAAGTTTGGGTTGGATCAAGATTAGTTTACTCACTGAACATACTTATTTACCCATCAGACAAAGAATGCATTATACCATTGGAAAATCCAATAGCAACACCTTCTGCTTAAAATAGAAAGCAAATAATTTATTTTGTGGAATTCATGGTCAAAAATAAACAACTCTGTACTCAATGCTGCCATTAATGGTTTGGGCTTTGTTAACAATGACCAAAGTGTTGACTTCTTAAAATAAAATTATTTTATTGTGTGTCTCCCCTTAAATAGCATGACAATAGATATTTCAGGAAGCGGCATTAGTAGATTGAAAAAGTGACTTCATACAAGACTTGCTAAAATATAGTCGCAGGTAGTTCCTTAGCAGTTTCTGGACTTCTCCAGCCTAGAAGGTCTGGGTTTGCCTTTCACTCCATATTAAATCAGGAAGACCACAACTGTTCATCGTGTTGATACAGGAGAGTTGAAATAGCGAGGATTCATGAAGAAGTTGGCCAAGGACAGAACAACTACGGACTATGGAGAGACACAGACTGACAGTGAGTGCTGACTAAAATAATATGGTTTCAATAAAATATGCTCAAATGATTTCCAACAAGATCATTGAATATCATGGGTCAGAGCCGTGTGAAGATTCCACAAAGGACTAATCTCACAAGACAACTCACTGATCTCACAGAGTTATACTGAGTAGTCTGTTCTCACCTCTCAGAAGGACCTCAGGATAATCCATCAGGATAAAAGGAAACTTGAAACAGGTGATAGAATACTGATGCTTTGACCTTCAGGAACACTAAATTGTTCCAAAGCTCCAATGCACTTGTTGGTTCACATGCCTTCCCAGAAACAGTGACTGCAGTGAAATTAAAATGTCAGTAGTGGTATTCAGTTATTTTTTTTCTAAATGAGTAACATTGGTGAAAATATTAAGTACAAAAAGTTTGTTCAATCCAGTTTATGGGCCTGACACAGCAAACATATAGAAACACAAGAGGCTGCAGATGCTAGAGTCTGAAGCAAAACACAATTTGCTGGAGGAACTTGGCAGATTGAGCAAGAAATAATGGGAAAAGAAGAATTGTTAACATTTTAGGTCGAAACAATTGGTCAGCCATCACATCGAGTGTAAACATGAGGTCAACCCAAGATTGGGCGCCCAGCATCAAATGCAAATTCACAGACAACCCATCCACTTTAAGACTACTTGTCTGAACACTCAAGGATAGGAAGCAAATCACTGGTCAACATGCAGAAACCTCCCCAGATCCCCAACGCAGCCCAGCTCTTCACCAGTCTGAGTGGCCAATGTTCAGAGGAAGGGCTTGCAGTGGAGTTGGACATTACTGAAGACGTTGGAACTTAAAGAAATGGCCATCTGAGAAACCTGGTTCTAAATGTTCCAATAATAGTAGTCAATATAATTAGCCCATAATTATAATTTTATTATATTCTTAAAACAGGAAGTTTAAGTTCTAATTCAGCTACCAATAGAACGCATCTCAGCATTTTGCAGATACATATAATAAAACAGATCAGAAAATAGTAATAAAATGGCATTAAGCTGATTTAATTTTTTTCTGATAGAGGGTTCAGACCCAAAATGTTGACTGCCGATTTCTACTTTGGACACTGCCTGACCTGTTACATTCTCCAGCATTCTTTGTTTGCTCAAGATTCCAGCATCTGTAGCTGTTTTATTTCACAGAAACACTAATTATTCATTTTTATTGTCCTGTGAATTAAGCTTTTTCTGTTTTTATTTCAGATTTATAGCATGTGGATTTTAAAAAATTTTATTTGAAAAATTCCTGGTGCCTGGTGAAAGGAGATATTGAATGGCAAGCAGTTCCTCAGTTCTGAAACATAAAAAACAATTGATGCAGAAACAATGCGACAACTTTTAACACTGAACTGGAGCTGATATTCAAACCACAGTAAAAATAAAATGGTGCTATTTTATAAATATTTTATTTTATTAAATAAAGCTATTTTTTATTGCATGGTTTCTTTTTCTGCAGTAGAAAATCTCTGAAGTCCTATAAAGAAAGATTTTCCTGCAATGCAAATCAGTAGCCACATCTCTGTGACATTCACACTGATCATTCCCACAGTTTGATTTCCACTGGGCTATGCAGAATGCCAGTTATATATAATGAGGAAACCTGGGACTATTTTATGCTAGAGTATGAACACTAACATTATAAGAGCCACATCACTTAAGAGTGGTGCATACACAGTGAAAAACATGATCCAGTAGCTGAATGTGAGTAGATAAATGTGCTGTTAACTTTACAAGCTTTTCTAAGTGTTTATTAAGACTGCTGATGGTACAACCTGGATACAACACCAGTGAAAGTCAGTGTACTTCTCTTTATAGCCCATACTCATGTGACTTCGCTACTTTCCCATCACATGCCTCTTTATATTTCTTTGCCACAGGAAAGCACATTAAACATGGAACAATGCAGACCCAGGACCGGTCCTTCAGCATATGATGTCTGTGCTGTCCATGATGCTAATATAAACTAAATCCATCTGCCACCACATGGTTCATATCCTTCAATCTCCCAACTGTTCTACATGGAGCTTAATCTGGGTAGGTGTGAGGTAAGCAATTTTGGGAGGTCATAAACGCAGGACAATTAGGGACATGTATGTACAAAGGATTCTGGGTTCAGATCATCAATCTTCTCTCCTGCCTCTCTCTCTCACTAATAGATGTTTCATGGAGTGCATCGCTGTCTTATATGGAGGTGCCAATGCACAGGACAGGAAAAGACTTCAGAGGGTTGTGAACTCAGCCAGTGCCATCATGGGCATTAATCATCACTCCAATAAGGTCATCTTTAAGAGGCGGTGTCTCAAGGAAGCAGCCTCTGTCATCAAGAACCTCTCACCTCCCAGACCATGCCCTCTTCACTTTGCTACCATTAGGAAGGAGGTACAGGAGGCAGAAGACAAATGCCAATCATTATATAAACAGGTTCTTCCCCTCCAGCAGGTCAGATTTCTGAATAGACAATGAACCACAGACATCATCTCAGTTTTCTCTCTTTGGTACTAATTTTTTTTTTAAATACTGCATTTACGGAAAGGTAATTTGTTGCAATTTTGCACCTGTAATGCATAATCTTTGGCTTGGCTTCGCGGACGAAGATTTATGGAGGGGGTAAATGTCCACGTCAGCTGCAGGCTCGTTTGTGGCTGACAAGTCCAATGCGGGACAGGCAGACACGGTTGCAGCGGTTGCAGGGGAAAATTGGTGGGTTGGGGTTGGGTGTTGGGTTTTTCCTCCTTTGTCTTTTGTCAGTGAGGTGGGCTCTGCGGTCTTCTTCAAAGGAGGTTGCTGCCCGCCAAACTGTGAGGCACCAAGATGCACGGTTTGAGGCGATGTCAGCCCACTAGCGGTGATCAATGTGGCAGGCACCAAGAGATTTCTTTAGGCAGTCCTTGTACCTTTTCTTTGGCGCACCTCTGTCACGGTGGCCAGTGGAGAGCTCGCCATATAACACGATCTTGGGAAGGCGATGGTCCTCCATTCTGGAGACGTGACCCACCCAGCGCAGCTGGATCTTCAGCAGCGTGGACTCGATGCTGTCGACCTCTGCAATCTCGAGTACTTCGACGTTAGGGATGAAAGCGCTCCGATGAACGTTGAGGATGGAGCGGAGACAACGCTGGTGGAAGCGTTCTAGGAGCCGTAGGTGATGCCGGTAGAGGACTCATGATTCGGAGCCGAACAGGAGTGTGGGTATGACAACGGCTCTGTATACGCTTATCTTTGTGAGGTTTTTCAGTTGGTTGTTTTTCCAGACTCTTTTGTGTAGTCTTCCAAAGGCGCTATTTGCCTTGGGGAGTCTGTTGTCTATCTGTTCTGGTCGCTTAATTATCTTCTTTGGCTTGGCTTCGCGGACGAAGATTTATGGAGGGGGTAAAAAGTCCACGTCAGCTGCAGACTCGTTTGTGGCTGACAAGTCCGATGCGGGACAGGCAGACACGATTGCAGCGGTTGCAGGGGAAAATTGGTTGGTTGGGGATGGGTGTTGGGTTTTTCCTCCTTTGCCTTTTGTCAGTGAGGTAGGCTCTGCGGTCTTCTTCAAAGGAGGTTGCTGCCCGCCAAACAGTGAGGCGCCAAGATGCACGGTTTGAGGCGATATCAGCCCACTGGCGGTGGTCAATGTGGCAGGCACCAAGAGATTTCTTTAGGCAGTCCTTGTACCTTTTCTTTGGTGCACCTCTGTCACGGTGGCCAGTGGAGAGCTCGCCATATAACACGATCTTGGGAAGGCGATGGTCCTCCATTCTGGAGACATGACCCATCCAGCGCAGCTGGATCTTCAGCAGCGTGGACTCGATGCTGTCGACCTCTGCCATCTCGAGTACTTCGACGTTAGGGATGTAAGCGCTCCAATGAATGTTGAGGATGGAGCGGAGACAACGCTGGTGGAAGCGTTCTAGGAGCCGTAGGTGGTGCCGGTAGAGGACCCATGATTCGGAGCCGAACAGGAGTGTGGGTATGACAACGGCTCTGTATACGCTTATCTTTGTGAGGTTTTTCAGTTGGTTGTTTTTCCAGACTCTTTTGTGTAGTCTTCCAAAGGCGCTATTTGCCTTGGCGAGTCTGTTGTCTATCTCATTGTCGATCCTTGCATCTGATGAAATGGTGCAGCCGAGATAGGTAAACTGGTTGACCGTTTTGAGTTTTGTGTGCCCGATGGAGATGTGGGGGGGGCTGGTAATCATGGTGGGGAGCTGGCTGATGGAGGACCTCAGTTTTCTTCAGGCTGACTTCCAGGCCAAACATTTTGGCAGTTTCCGCAAAGCAGGACGTCAAGCGCTGAAGAGCTGGCTCTGAATGGGCAACTAAAGCGGCATTGTCTGCAAAGAGTACTCTTTGCAGACGCTTAATTATAGGAAGGATATAAACAGAGTGGAGAGAGTGCAGAGAAGGTTTACCAGAATGTTGCCTGGGTTTAAGCATCTGGAGTATGGGGAGAGATTGGACAGATTGGGTCTTTATTCTTTGGAGCGTAGAAGGTTGAGAGGGGATTTGATAGAAGTATTTAAGATTATGAAAGGGATAGACAGAATGGATGTGGATAGACTATTTCCGTTAAGAGGAGGAAAGTTTAAAACAAGAGGACATGAGTTAAGAATTAAGGGGCAGAGGTTTAGAGGTAACATGAGGGGGAACTTCTTTACTCAGAGAGTGGTAGCTGTGTGGAATGATCTTCCGGGAGAAATAGTGGCGGCGGAGTCAATTGTATTATTTAAGAAAAGGTTGGACAGGTATATGGATGAGAAGAAGATGGAGGGTTATGGGCATTGTGCAGGGAGGTGGGATTAGAAAGGGGTGTTTGGTTCGGTGCGGACTAGAAGGGCCTAATGGCCTGTTTCCGTGCTGTAATTGTTATGTTATGTTATGTTATGTTGTCGATCCTTGCATCTGATGAAATGGTGCAGCCGAGATAGGTACAAAACTGCTGCCACAAAACAGCAAATTTGTGACACATGTTCATGACAATGAACCTGATTCTGATTCTGAACCTGACATAGATCCCATTAAGACCTGGAAATTTATCCACCTTGATGCTTTTTTTTAAACCAAAAGCCCCAACATCTCCTCCTTCAAAATATTTAGCTCAAAATATTAGTATACTCCTCCTAGATCTCACTGTTCCCTGCATTCTACTCCTGGATCAATTCTGAAACACAATACTCATTTAATATCTCACACACTTCCTCTGGCTCCAGGCATAAATTCCTTCCTCTCCCAAGTTAGCTTTTATGTTTTAATGTACGTACGAAACGCTTTTCGGATTCTCCTTAATCTCTTATTATTTGCTTTACTGCTTCCTTTATATTCCTCAAGAAACCCTGTCTTATTTCAGATTCCAAAACCTTACATCTGCTTCCCTTTTCTTTTGACGAATTTGTAACATCTCTCGCCATCCAAAGTTCCTGATTCTTTCTGCCCTTTTCTTTTTTTCTCATGGGAATGTGTTGGACTTGAATTCTGACCATCTGGCCTTGAAATGACTCCCACACGTCAGATGTAGACTTACCAGTAACAGCCGCTCCCAATCTACTCCTCCCAGCTCCCGCCTGCAGCAAGTAAGAATTTTGCTGCCCATGTACATCGCACAATATATATGACGATAAGCATTATGGTATTTTGAAAAGCTGGGACCTTGGTGTTAACCCCACCAATATTGCCATCTGTCTGAAAATTTATCCATTTATTCCAACTTCATCACCAACATCGAAGTACTCGAGATGGCAGAGGCCGACAGCATCGAATCCACGCTGCTGAAGATCCAACTGCGCTGGGTAGGTCACGTCTCCAGAATGGAGGACCATCGCCTTCCCAAGATCGTGTTATATGGCGAGCTCTCCACTGGCCACCAAGACAGAGGTGCACCAAAGAAGAGGTACAAGGACTGCCTAAAGAAATTTCTTGGTGCCTGCCACATTGACCACCGCCAGTTGGCTGATATCGCCTCAAACCGTGCATCTTGGCGCCTCTCAGTTCGGCGGGCAGCAACCTCCTTTGAAGAAGACCACAGAGCCCACCTCACTGACAAAAGACAAAGAATGAAAAACCCAACACACAACCCCAACCAACCAATTTTCCCTTGCAACCAATGCAACCGTGACTGCCTGTCCCGCATCGGACTTGTCAGCCACAAATGAGCCTGCAGCTGACATGGACATTACCCCTCCATTAATCTTCATCTGCGAAGCCAAGCCAAAGAAAAGAAAGAAAATGTTTTTTGCTTGATAATCCTCAATCCAGAGGAAGTGCATCACTCCCAAAAGCATATGCTCTAAATATCTTTAATAATCTCTTGTTTTGGCATCTTATCTGTGGTGTACACAATAATCACATCGACATGACGGAGTGATTAATTACCAAAAACCTGAGCATTACTGATACACTACTTGGCCAGGTTCCAGGTACAGGAGCAAGAGGGGGTAAGTCTGGACATGCCAGTCTTTATTGGGAAATCTGGGGAGGAGCCAAGGGAGGGGTTAGGGAAGGCTATGGAAGGTCAAGGAGGTTCAAAGTGGCCAGTCCATACAGCTATGCAAATGCATTTCAACACATTATCAAGGCCCTCTCTCAGTCAAAAGACACCCTTTCAACTGGAGTAGCCACATGGAGTTAAATAAGGAAATCTGCACATGCTAGGGTTGAGTGCCAGAGAAACTCAGCAGATCACGCAGTATCCATAAGAACTAAAGGTGTTTTGGACCTGAGCCCTTCATCAGAATTCTCTCTTATCTCGATTGAAAATATATAAAAAACTTAATTATTTTTTTTAAGAAGGTTGAAAATCAAAATATCTGCAGATGATGGAAATCTGAAATAAAACAAATAAAATTCTAGAACGGCATGTCAGAGAGCATCTGTGGAAAGCGAAACCAGTTTAACTTTGCAAGTTGGGATCAAAAGTTTTTCACTTGATATATTAACTCTGTTTCCGCTTTCCACAGATGCTGATTAATGAGCTGAATATTTCCATATTTTCTGGTTTAATTTTCAAATAAAGAGATTTCTCAGCAGCTGAATTGTCCAATTCGCTTCTCTGAAAAATCCTATTTGTGACAGGTTAAGCGAAGACATGTTCCATGCACACAGACAAATAATCTAGCAAAGATGGTTCTGAACCATTGGACTGCTATTGGCAGATGATGTGTTGAAATGATTTTTGATGTCCATTTCAAATAAACCATCACCTTTAAATACAGGATGCATCTGTGGAAGTTTGTATGCATTTGATGTTAATGTTATACTGATATGCTGAGATTTCCTGTCAAATTTCTGAACAGAGTTCAAGATCTATTTTGATTCTTGGGAATGTGCAGAGGTGATCAGATTCTGAGCACTGCAGCTGTAATCTCACCAGCTTCATCTCATTCCCATGGTAATCAAACACCATGAAATTCATAAACATCTGCCTCAATAGAAAAGCAGTTAATTTCACATCTTTAGGGCCCCTGATTATTAACAGGTGTGGAGCTGTCTGTAGCAAAAGACTATCCTGCGGTCAGGAAGATAAAGTTGTTCCCAATACCTTATCAAAAGTTTAAAACTGAGTTATTAGACATTTTCAGAATTCAAAAGCTCACTGATAGATTCTGTATCTTAATCTTCCTCAACCATAATTTGTTACGATCTTGACATCATTTGGCAATGTTACTTGAAAGCAAGTTAGTTCCAAATATTTTATAATTAAGATTTTTTTTTGCACTTAACACATGACCAGAACCAGTGATGAAATGATGATGCTTCCAAAGCATGTGGGAGTAATCTCTGTTACCACAGCTTTTGACATAATATTAAGTGCCTGCACAAAACTTAGTGGAGTAGTAACATCCTGGAATATTTAGATGCAGACTGGTCGAGAAATTGGTCCTGTGACTGATATATTGGATACTTGCGGAAGTCAGCCCTGGAGTAATTGCTGAGCCTTTCACAGGACAGTTAGTTTCATTGCATCTTGGTGTTTTATTCCAGTTAGATGCTCCTTCAAACCACATGAACTCCATCGGTAACATAAATGGTAGGAACATTATTATTTTCATATGACCCTGTAACCCTTTATTTCTGGACACTAACCTATTATCTTACTGTGTTGATCCATTTTTATTTTCAAATTAGTGGGGCTTTTAAACCAGCAAATTTTTAAATATCAGCTATCTGTGTTGAGCATGTTAATGCACTGATATTTTCAACATTTGGTTTATTAATTTCCAATTGTTTTACTCAACAGTTTATGTGAAAATAGCCCTTAAATTCTATGGAAATTCTGAATTAAACTAATATGATTTTTTTTACTCACTGACATCCTTTCATGTACCACAATCTAACCTAATACACCAATGCCCTTTGGTTTTGCATTTGTACATTTCCTGACAAGAAATTAACCAGAGTAAGGTCACTGTCTGGAAAATTTGCATCTAGGTGGGGGAGAGGAAATGGGAGGGCTCAGTGTACATAGGAACATAGGAAGTAGGGACAGGAGTAAGCCAAAAATGGGCCATTGAGCCTGCTCCGCCATTCAATACGATCATGGCTGATCTAATTTATGACCTAACTCCACCTACCTGCCTTCTCCCCTTATCCCCTAATTCCTCTATCATGTAAAACTTTATCTAACTGAATTTTAAATATGTTTAATGAGGCAGCCTCAACCACTTCCCTGGTTAGAGAATTCCAAGCATTCACTACTCTCTGGGAAAAACTATTTTTCCTCATCTCTGTCCTAAATCTACTCCCCCGAATCTTAAGACTGTGTCCTCTTGTTTTAGTTTCCCCGGCCAGCTCAAAAAGCCTTTCTACATCGATCCTATCCATACCCTTCATAATCCTATATGTTTCTATAAGATCTCCTCTCATTCTTCTGAACTCGAGCGAATACAATCCTAGACGATTTAATCTTTCATCATAAGTCATCCCAGGGATCAAACTAGTAAACCTGCTCTAGACCGTCTCCAAAGCCAGTATATCCTTCCTCAAATATGGAGACCAGAACTGGACACAGTACTCCAGGTGCGGTCTCACCAGTACCTTATACAGTTGCAACATTACCTCCCTACTCCTGAATTCAATTCCTCTAGCGATGAAGGCTAACATTCCATTTGCCTTCTTAATAACCTGCTGCACCTGCAACCTAACTTTTTGCGATTCATGCACAAGCACTCCCAAGACCCTCTGCACAACAGCATGCTGTAGATTTTCACCCTTTAAATAATATTCAGCTCTTTTATTTTTCTTGCCAAAGTGGATAACCTCACACTTACTAACATTGTAGTCCATCTGCCAGACCTTTGCCCACTCATCCAGCTTAACTATATCCCTCTGCAGACTCTCCACATCCTCATTACAATTTGCTCTTCCACTCAATTTGGTGTCATCCGCAAACTTGGCTACACCACATTTTGTCCCCTCCTCCAAGTCATCAATGTAAATGATGAACAGTTGTGGGCCTAACACTGCAGCACCTGACTTACCACTCTCTGCCAACCTGAAAAACTCCCATTTATCCCGACTCTCTGCCTCCTGTCAGACAACCAATTTTCAATCCAGGCCAATATACTTCCCCGGACTCCACTTTCCTGTAACTTACTGATAAGTCTCTTGTGCAGCACCTTATCAAACGCTTTCTGGAAATCCAAATATACAACATCAACCTGTTCCCCTCTATCCACCGCACCCATTATATCCTCAAAGAATCCTAACAAGTTTGTCAAACAAGATCTTCCATTTTTAAAACCATGCTGCTTCTCCCTGATTGAACCCTTACGTTCCAAAAGTTTCACTATTTCATCTTTAATGACGGCTTCAAGCATTTTTCCAACTACAGACGTCAAGCTAATTGGCCGATAATTTCCAGGCTTCTGCCTACATCCCTTCTTAAAAAGTGGCGTGACATTTGCTGTCTTCCAGTCTGCCAGAACCTGCCCAGAATCCAAGGAATTTTGGCATATGACCACCAATGCATCAACTATAACTTCTGCCATTTCCTTCAGAACCCTTGGATGCATATCATCAGGACCAGGTGATTTGTCTTGCTTTAGTCCCATTAGTTTCTCCATCACTACTTCCTTTGTAACAACTATTTTATCAAGGCCCTCCCCAAGATTCGCATCCTTAACTCTGCACTTGGGAATGCTGGACGTGTCTTCCACCATGTAGACTGACACAAAATATTTGTTTAATGCCTCGGCCATTTCCTCATTTTTTGCTACCAGTTTTCCTTTCTCATCCTCCAAGGGTCCTATGTTATCTCTGGCCACCCTCTTCCATTTTATATATTTATAAAATTTTTTGCTTTCTTTTTTTTAATTTATGCCAATTTACTTTCATAATCCTTTTTCCCATTTCTTATTACCCGCTTTGTAACCCCTTGTTTTCTCTTAAAGTTTTCCCAATCTTCCAGTTTCCCACTGCTCTTTGCAGCTTTGTACACCTGCGCCTTCAATTTTATATTCTCCTTTATTTCCTTTGTTAACCACGGTTGATTTTTTCCCTCCCTTGCTGCCCTTTTTCCTGACCGGAATATATTTTTGTTGAGCATAACAAAATATTTCTTTGAAAATCTTCCACTGTTCCTCAACTGTTTCATCAATTAGCCTGTGCTCCCAGTCCACTCTGCCCAATTCCTCCCTCATCCTATGGTAGTCACCCCTGTATAAGCATAATATATTAGTTTTAGATCTAACTATTTCCCCTTCCATCTGAATGAGAAATTCAATCATACTATGATCGCTATTTCCCAGATGGTCTCTGACTATTACATCATTTACTCTACCTATCTCATTGCACAACACTAGATCCAGGAGAGCATTTCCTCTTGTTGGTTCCTTAACATGCTGCTCAAGAAAGTTATCGCGGATGCATTCTATGAAGTCCTCTTCCAGACTCCCACGACCAACTTGATTTTCCCAATCTATGTGGAAGTTAAAGTCCCCCATGACTACTGCCACATCATTATTATATGCCTCACTTATCTCTCTATTTATTTCCTGTGCCACTAAACTATTGTTATTTGGTGGGCGATAGATAACACCCACCAATAATTTTTTCCCTTTGTTATTCTTTATCTCTACCCAAATGGACTCAACATTATGCTCTTTTGATTTTGTATCATTCCTCACTACTGCCTGGAGCTCATCTTTGGCTAAGAGTGCAACTCCACCTCCCTTACCATCCTGTCTATCTCTTTGCACCACCTGATACCCTTGAAATTTTAATTCCCATTTAGGGTCACCTTGTAGCCATGTTGCCGAGATGGCTACCAAATCATAGGCATGGGTACCGATTTGCTCCTCAAGTTCACTAACCTTATTTCTAATACTGCGGGCATTCAGATAAAGTGCCTCTATGCTCTTTGTCCTTTTAATATCTAGTGACTTCTGTAACCTTTTTTTTTAATTTTTCTGCCCACTATTTTTCTTTGTAATTTTCTTAACACTATCATTGATCCGAAAACTCTCTGCACCATCTGATTTTTTACTTTCTCCTCCCAACATTACTTTTCCTATTTTACTTTTCCTGGCCATTACTTTATCTTCCCTACCCTTTTCCCTATCACTCTGGTTCCCATACGCCTGCCAAATTAGTTTAAACCTTGCACCACTGCTGTACCAAACATACTTGCCAAAATGTTGACACCTTTTGGATTTAGGTGCAACCCGTCCCTCTTGTAAAGATCATGCCTTCCCCAAAAGAGATCCAAATGATCCAAGAAGCCAAATCCTTGCTTTGTACACCAGCACCTCAGCCACACGTTCATTTTCCTTATCCTTACATTCTTTTCATCACTTGCATTTGGAACAGGTAGTAATCCAGAGATCACCACCCTAGCGTTCCTGTCTTTCAGCTTTCGTCCCAGCTCACTGTAATCCCTTTTCATTACCTCTTAACTTTTCTTGTCAATGTCGTTTGTACCCACATGTATCAAGACATCAGGCTGCTCTTCCTCTCCTCTCAGAATATTTTGGATCCGATTTGTGATATCTCGTACCCTTGCACCAGGGAGGCAGCACACCATGCGGGTATATTTATCTGGCTCACAGAACCTCCTGTCTGTACCCCTGACAATGGAGTCCCCAATAACTACTGCATTTCTCCTTTTCCTTTTCTTTTGCACCACTCTGCCAGGCTCATTGCCATTGACCTGGTGCCTGTGGCCATCTTCTGTCCAGTCATCTCCCTCAACAGAATCCAACACAACATAACTGTTGTAAAAATACACCAATCACAAAAGGTAATTCCACCGATGAGTAAGTTTATAAGAAAGAAACCAAATGCATTAATTAGTCATTTCAAACCTGTATTGAACCTTTGCTAGTCTACCCTACGAGTATAGCAAACAGTTCCAGTCACTGCATTGTGAACAGGATACAGAGAAGATTTAAAGTATGGTATAGTAAATTTCCCCATATCTGAAGTTCTGAATACTAAAAAGATCCAAAATCCAAACTTTTTTGTGGTGCCGGCATGACGTCAGAAGTTGAAAAAAAAATGATCACCCGACTTGCCCATGTGGGTCTCTGAAATAAGGATGCCATTTATGCTGCTGCCAACACTTAGCCAACTCTGGCCTGAAACTATGTTCAGTGATAATGCACAAGATGGTGGTTTTGAAGGATTCTGGATGTCTTACTTTGTCAGCAGAGATCAAGTTGTTTTTAGTACATATGAAATATTATTTCATGCTCTAAAAGCCTGCTGTTGTTTAACTTCTGATATTGCGCGGCTTCCTTACATATGCAACAGGGTCCATCAATAAGCGGAAAAAAATGGATATTGAAGAAGTTATTAACGTCAATAATGAGGCTTCAGTTGTTCATTAACTGACCAATGGTGAAATAGCCAAAATAGTTCTGCCTCAAGGGAACACAACAGAGAAGACCTACCGCAGACCTCCACCCCCTAAAATGACAGAAGGAGAAGAAGACGAAATGAACTGACCCAGTGTGTAACAGTAGATGACACAATTTTCTTGTTTATTTTCATTGTGTGATGACATTGTTTAATGGGTTTAATGTATCATATATGTTGAACGTTGAGTGGGTGGGGAGGTGGGGGAAGGAGGGAGGGAAGGGAGGGGGAAAAGGGGAGAAAATGTATATTCAAGAGAGAAATGTTTGTGAGCATTTTGGTCAGTATGGTTCATAGTGTGAAAAATAAAAATGTTTTAAAAAAAGGAGAGCGCGAAGAAAATGACTTAGTTAATACTGCAGAGAAAGTGCCTATAGACGACATGGTGAAAATGTGTGATGGACTTATTGAAGGACTAGAGCCGCGTGTATTCATAACAGAACAAGATTTATAAAATCAAAGAGAGGCTTCTAAGACAAAAAACCATTGCTAATAAGCCAGATGGCTCGAGAGAAAACAATTGAAAAGCCATTGAGGAGAATTACTAGTGTTTGGTGCTGCATTTATCTTACTTTGTAAGCAGAGATCAAGTTGCTTTTTGGTACGTATGAAATATTATTTCATGCTCTAAAAACCTGCTGTTGTTTAACTGCTGGTACTAGATTCTGCTGATGCTCCTGAGCTGCTCAAAGCCATTGTTCCAATCTCCAAAAAGAAACAATAACCGAAAAACATCCGGTCCCAAGAGTTTCGGATACGGGGAAACGTACTGGTAAGAAGGAAACAAAAAAATGAGCAGACATTCACTCTCTCTTAATGAAGTAAGGTTGAGGGGCGCTCTAATAGAGGCATTTCAAATGATGCAAGGTTTTGATAGAGAGCACGTTTCCAGTAATGATGAAGTGTAAAAACAGAAGGCATATTTACGAGGCAGTCACCAAACATCAAATCTTTACCAAAGATTGTTGAGAAGGGAGATGCTGCTCCCACGGGGAAGAGTTGAGATGAATACTGTAGTTGCATTTAAAAGCAGACTGACAGACATGTGAAAGGAGAAGGGAGTAGAGAGTTACACCAACAGATTTAGATCAGCAAAGTCAGGAGGAAGCTCAAGTGAAACATAAATACTGGTGTAGGCTCTTTGGGTGAAATGGCCTTTCTGTGCAATCACTGACAAAAGGCAAAGGAGGAAAAACCCAACACCCAACCCCAATTTTCCCCTGCAACCGCTGCAACCGTGTCTGCCTGTCCCGCATCGGACTTGTCAGCCACAAATGAGCCTGCAGCTGACGTGGACATTTACCCCCTCCTTAAATCTTCGTCCGCGAAGCCAAGCCAAAGAATATATCTTGAATAATCCAATGGAATTTATTTTTCAATTTAATTTAAATTTAGGCATACAGCACAGTAACAGTCTCTTCTGGCCCACAAACCCATGCGGCCCAATTAACCTTCAACCTCTGTACATTTTTGACGGGTTGGAAGAAACCCACATAGACACAGGGAGAACGTACAAACTCTTACAGACAGTACTGGATTTGAACCCAGGTCACTGGCACTGTAATAGCATTGTGCCACAGAATACAGGAAGAAGAGTAAATGATTTGCGGCATGGTGCCAAGATAACAGCCTCAATGTCAGTAAGATGAAGGACATGTTCATTGACCTCTGGAGAGAGGGTAGAGATTATTCCCCTGCCCAGATCAACAGTACTGAATTTGAAAGAGTAGATACCTTCAAATTCTTAGATTAAACATTTCCATGATCTGACCTGAATTAACCATGTTCACGAGACAATCAAGAAAGGGCACCAACGCATTTACCTTCTTGGAAGACAAAAGAAGTTTGGCATGGTCTGTTGTCCTGGAACAACTTCACAGGTGCAACATGAAAAGCAGACCTGCTAGATGCATTGATGGATTCTATCTACCTGCCATGTAGAAAAGGGATCCAACATGCTGCCCATCATCCACCGGACACACTCTCTTCTCCATCCTTTTGGGAGAAGGCTCAGAAGTGTGAAATCGTCCACCAACAGTTTCTTCCTCACTGTCATCCTCCAATCAGAAGGCTACATGCCAGGTCAATATTTATCCAACTATAAGTGGATTTTCTGACAAGAGCAACCTGAACCATCATGAATAGAGGATGGTAAATGTAAATCTGTGGAATTTGTTGCCACAAGCAGTTGTGGAAGCCACATAATTGGGTCTATTTAAGGCAGGGATTTTCAGGTTCTTGATTGGCCAGGACATCAAAGGTTCTTAGATATAAACTTCAGCTGTAACTAAACAGCTCAACATGAGGCAAGAAGATACTCTAAAATATCATGAAGACAATAGCTGAGAATGAAACACGATACCTCCTGTGACACTTCGCTCAGAACAAACAAACTAACCCGTTTGCTTTAGTCAAGTCTGAACTCGCTACCTGCACATGCAGTTGGAGTCTGTCCAAATGCTATTTCCTATATCTGGAGGTGTTCAATTCAATAATTGTCAAACTATTTTGACTCTATACTGTATTATTGTGAGTTCAGAGAGAAATATAACATCATAAATGTTAATTGGAATATTTCACAAGAAGACCATTCTGAAAGAGAACAGAACCTGCTCTAACTTTCAGAATTTGCTAACATTGTCCTCAGCATTACACTGCAATAATCTGTCAAATAACCTCCTTTTTCTAAGGAAGACAGTATTCCTTGCCATGCTACTGAGATGCACTTCCAAAGGTATAAGTGTTCTTTGTGATTCATTTCCATAGAACCATAAGATATAGGAAAGGAAATAGGCTAATCACCCATTGAGTTCACCCCACCATTTAATCATGAACTGATCCTTTTTCCCACAGCCCCTATGCTAGGCCTTTTCCCAATAACCTTTGATGTCCTGGCCAATCAAGAACCTGAAAATCCCTGCCTTAAATAGATCCAATTATGTGGCTTCCACAACTGCTTGTGGCAACAAATTCCACAGATTTACATTTACCATCCTCTAATTAAAGAAAATCCTTTGCATCTCTGTTCTAAGTGAACACTCTTCAGTACTGAAGTTGTGCCTTCTTGTCCTAGACTCTCCACAATGGGAAACAGCCTTTCTGCATCTATTTTACCTAGTTATGTTTTGACAGATTGATGGCAAAGTAGATATCCAACCAAAACTTGACCAGATCTTCACTGAGGACAAACTAAGCAGTGAGACATGTGGCTCATTTTCCCATTCACAAATTGGTCTAAATGTTAATTATAATGCAGTAAATTACAGAGATGAGCACTATAGATGGAGACCTTTCATTTGTCATTCATTTGAGCTGTCTGGATGTAGTCAGCTCTTGTTAGGATACTGAGGGTGTTTTTTTAGCAATAAGTCTGTGTTTCTTATTTAAAGAGGATATATTTGTCATGGAAAGATGCATCAAAAATAAACAGATGTTGTTTCTTGGAATGAAGAAGTTTTGCTGTTATCTGAAATTGGATGGAATGGTCTATATTCCTTTCATTTTAAAGGAAGAAGGATGGCCTCACAGATGTGTATAATATTCTTAAAGGGTTTCATGAGATATGAGAGTTTATTGTCATATACATAAGTACAATGTACAAAGGCAAAATTCCTACTTGCTGCAGCCACACAGGTACGTGAGATACAGCCACTGCAACAGTGTACATTAAATTACCATAATAAACCAAGACAGAAGAAGAAACAATAAATATAAAAGAATACATAAAGAAACCTTCACAACTGTAGATAGTATTAAAAAATTACAGTGCTTCAATTGTGCAGACAGACCTTTTGATTATCTTGGATTAGTTTGTCACAGAGTTAAGGTACGGTGAGAAGGTTCAAGAGCCTGATAGCTGCTGGATAAAAACTGTTCTTGAAACAAGAGGTGTTGGACTTCAAGTCTCTGCACCTTCCGCCTGAGCAGAGAGAAGGGGTTGTGACTAGAGTGATGGGATCCTTTATGATGTTGGCTGCTTCCTTGAGACAGTGTTTCACATAGATGTCTGCAATGGATGGGAGGTCTGTGCCAGTGATGGATTTACTTTGGAATTCTGTCAGTCTGCAGTTTGAAGTCATTGATGGATTAATTGTCATTCTCAATGGAGTCTGTGGGGAAAAAAGAGATGTTGGAGATGTCCCTCTGAGCCCAGTGTTTTTATTGTATTTTGGAGCTTTGGTGGGGAAGAAAAGGGAGGCAGTTGTAGGGTCAACAAAGAAAGATGTTTTAAGAACCTCAGAGAAACTGAGGTCTCACTAAAAACATTATGGAGAAGCTGAGGAGAACTCAAGCAGGAAATATGACATACTGAGTTTGCAAAGTTCTGCAAAGTCTTGTTGAGGTACTAAACAACTGACGCTGCAACAAGGAAAACAGGCTGCTAACGGTAAGCGAGCTGTACCTGCAGCAGCAGCGTCAAATAGCCAACGGCCAAGAAATATAAATCAGTGCTTGTCACTGAAAGCAGAAGTGAAGAAGAGTCAACAAGGGGACCACACAGACAGCTGCAGGAGACAGCTGAAAGGTTTGGATAAGGAACCAGGTCAAGGTAAGAAATCCCTAAATCATCTGGGAATTAAAGCAAAGGATGAGCATGATGAACAAAAACAGAAAGTGAGGGGCAGGGACAAGAAAGAAGTCCAGAAGTCAAAGACAAAGTGGCAAATGTTGGAGAACCTAAGGATTGAAGCAAAAGGCTGAGGCTGGGCTGAGGAAACTGTATGGGTTGCTTCATTGTGATGAATGGGTGGATATTGATTGTCACATACAAAGGAAGATCAGATTTATCTGAAAGATCCTGATAGTAAGGCTATCTCCTTTCATCTCTTTGTTCTATGACAGTCTCTTCAGAGTTGGTGATTCACTTTACCTATTGTATTTTTGCCTCCAGCTCACTTTTCTTTTAAATATAGACTTTGGCTTGATCTGATGTACCTTTACAGTGGCCGGCGCACGTATCTGCAGTGCTTCACTGCAATCCTGAGGTGTAAAAGACCCACTGGCCCAGGTCCCAGTCGTGAGAGAATTTCCTCTGCTGCTCTTGAGAAGTAAAAGCACGCTATCTACTTGAGAAAATGGCTGCAAAGGCAACGTACTTTCGGTGCCTGTCATATTTTTCTTTTCACGGAGATGCTGGCCTGAATGTTGGTAATATATCTTTACTTGCTATGGATGCTACAGGACTGGCTGAGTTCCTCCAGCATCTCTGTGTTTTCACGACGATGACAGCATCTGCCGACTTTCAGGTTTCACTATGTTCTTCTTTTCCTTTTCCTCCTCTTGTTACCCTTTCTCCATCTCTTTCTGCAGGCAAGAGCAATTCCTTTATCACCACTGAGTTGTGATGGGAAACAACGGACAACAGTCAAACTGGGGTGTAATGCAAGAGTCTTTCCTTTGGAGTGCTCCTGCTCGTGGTCATGCTGAAAGGTCTAAAACTGATCAATAATGTCCAGAAAATCCCTTGCAGCAAACCACAGTAAACAAACTAAACATACCTGTAAATGATTGTTGATTTCTTTAGATAAGACAGGAGAAGGCTGCTTCTTGCTATCAGACATAAATCCTTCTCCACGGCCCACACTATGCTTTAGTTCCAAGTTCTTGCCCCAACTATTAAACAGTGTTGGTTACAGGAGGCAATGAGAAACTGCATGCTTTGGGAACGTGTGTATAAATTCACCAAGCCAAGATTCAGGAAATGTATAGTCCATACAAATGTAATAATCGCTATTAATCCTGCGTCACATGGGCACATAAAACTGTTGTGCACACTGTCAGTCTCATTGAAAGGTAGAGAATTGCCTCTATAGATACTACTGACCAGATTTATTTCATCTTCTTGCTTTTAGGGATCAAGATTCCTTTTTATTGTCATGTAATAATATAAAAAATATAAGATGCACAAAATTTCCTTTTGTCTGCTGCAAGGCAAACAAAGAACCACCATTAGCATTGCTCAGCACTCCTAACAAATAAGAAAAAGAGAAGTAAAAGAGAGACTGAATGTCCGTGGATTCACCCCCAGCACTCCCACAGCCTCTCCCACTGCACATTGGGAACCCGAGCTCCAGATCCAAACCTCTGATGCAATCAGGGTGCTTTCAGTGCCTGAGGCCCTTCAGGAACTCTTCTTGCCCTCAGCATCCTCTTGAATCCAGGTTCTGATAACTAGTTCCAATGACCCAGCCCGCTGAGTGGTGTGGGTCCTTCAACCACAAGTCGCCAACAGCCCACACCCTGTGTAGGTCCTTCAGCCACTGAGCCCCTTGCTGGTCCATGGACATCTTCCTGCAGGGTCATCTCCAAGCCTTCTCCTTCCCAACTGGTGGTGCTCTCCCATTTCTGCTTCTCCCCCAAAATCTGCAATTCCTTGTGGTCCACTGTCCAGCACAGACACCGGCAACTTGGGCACAGACCCGTGGTTACAGGACGTTAAAAATCCCCACCATTGGTTACTTTGCAAAACATTAAAGCCTGTACAGAGTTGTTGGCATTACAGTCAGGTAGGAAATGATGTCCCATCAATAATCACAAAAGGATGATATTGTGAAAGATAGGAACTACCTACAATCTCATCAACTGATCAAAGCAAAGAGAAAGGGGAACAGGCAAGGGGCATTAGGTAGGATCAGTCTCGGGAGGCGTGTCCAGCCAACAGCATCCAATCATGGAACAACAGTGGTTTGCCATTGTAAGACCCTGTGAAGCAGCACTGTTTCTCCACTCTCTGCTCTCCCAGGTCCACACCAGTGCCTGCTCTGCCATTACAGCGGCTCTGGCAGTGCTGCTATTTTTAAGATGGGCTTAAGTAGAATGCAGGTGCTGCAAGCTACTCAATCCAGTTGTATTTCTGGTTAAAGTGGCTGAAGTTTTATCCCTGGATAAATATGGTACAAGTTAAGTCAGCTGAATCAGCCTTTCAACTATTGGCACTGAGACTCAAGGAGCTAGAGCTTTCATGTGAAGCAAGCAATCAATGGCCAAAACAGAATAATCCCCTCTGTTGCCATTACTGTACTAACAACGTGAATTCTGGCAGCGCAGCAGCCTTACATTTGTTCCTCAGTGTTATCCAGAATTTGTTGCATGAAACATTTATTCCTTTGCTTTTGAATAACTTGGACAGACTATGGCTCGATTCTGTCATTGGCTTGCTTCTTTTGTTGAAAGTTGCATGGAACTGCTACCCGCCATTCTGAAGGTAAACAAAAAGTCTCTGTCTGTCTGTCTCTCTCTCTTTCTCTCTCTATCATCTGCCTTGTTTCACTGAGATCATCAATTATCTGTAATTTTAAAACAGTTTTGAAAATTTCATCTCAAGCCACATTGAACTCTCTACCAAGGGCTGACAGCAATGCTATGGGATTGCTTCCAATACAATAACATGATTTATAACGCTATTTTAAATATAGCTCTTTATTTTAATATCTTACAGCACTAGAATTTTTCATTAAATTTACCAAGACATTTTCTTTCCTGCTGTTATCAGATTCCTGAACAAACCACATGCTAGTAAGTTAATATTTCTTTTTGTCTGCATAAACTTACTCTGTAACCCTGCACTATGTACTGTGTTTTTAACTGCTGTATTACTGTGTGTGTGGGTTGGCTAACTGAACTGCTCCCAAACAAACTTTCTCACTCTACCTCAGTATCTGTGACAATAACCCTGAACTCAAATGAGCTTGAGCAAATATTAGAAAAGGAGCAAGAACTGGATGTCTTGGAAAACATGTGTGCATCTGTCCCCAGGGCCTGATAGGACCTATCCCAGGATAGATACTAAAAGAGGATTACTTGGGCCTTGACAGAGATCTTCAAATCCTCTTTAGCCAAAGGTGAAGTCCCAGATGACTGGAGAGTAGCAAGTGTAGTGTGTTTAAGAAGAGCATCAGGAACAAAGCAAGAAGTTGCAGCCTGTGAGCCTTACATCAGTGGTCGGGAAGGTATCGGAGAAGATCTTTAGGGACCAGATTTACTTGCATTTAAAAAAGCCTGAACTTATTTGGGACAGTCATGACGGCTTTGTGAGGGACAGGTCATGTCTCATCAACTTGAATGAGCTTTTTGTAGATAGGTAGTAAGGTAGATTAACAAAGGTCATACCAGGATGGAAATCACATAGAAATGTGGTGGTAAAGGCAGATGGAATTTAACCTGGACAAGTGTGAGATGATGCATTTTGGGAGGCCAATTGAAAAATGAAAGAGTATACTAAATGGAAGGACCCTTCAGAGCACTGATGGTCTGCAAGTCCACAGATCCCTGAAAATGGCAACATTTTCGAGTGGTAAAGAAGGCATGTCAGGGAATTGAGTAGAAAGGTTTTACACAGGAGTGGTAGGTGTCTTCAACATACTACCAGGGGAGGTGGTGGAATTTAAGAACCATTGAGCCAGCCTCAGGGCATGCAGGGAATGGAGGGGTATGGATTATGTGCAGGTAAATGGGATTTAGAATCATGGCTAGCACAGACATGATGGGCTGAAGAGCCTGCTCCTGCACTGTACTGTTCTATGCTCATGCAGTAGCATAAGATTCAAGTTTACACCCTTGAAATTTGAAACTGCCAGAGTCAAATGATATAAAGAGTTGATGTAATTTTCATATTCAAGTTCATTTGTCACAAAATACTCAATAAGCACACACAAAAAATTGTCTGGTCTTATACAAAATCAATTTTATATCTGGCATTTTGGTTCAGTCCTGAGAAATCATTTGCAAGTCATTAAAGTTCCTCCAAAATCCCATGTGCATATAGCAATTTACTTCCAATTTTTGTCCTTGACGTTTTCTTTCATTTCCCTTTGATATAACTTTTAGGGCTGAATCAAATCTAATCAGAATAAGATGACAAACAAGTTGATCAAAGAACATCATCCGTACAAAGAGGCAGCTGTGTGATGGTGATCCATGGAGTCCAGCAGTGGACCAGCGGGGTGGGGGCTCAGCAGCTGAAGGAACAGTACAGGCTGCGGGTGGCTTGCAGTTGGGGGCCCACATGGGCTGTGGGCTGCTGGAGACTGGCTCAGGGAACCTGATATCAGAGCCAGGATTCTAGAGGATGCCGAGGGCATGAGGGCTCCCAAAGGGCCTCAGATGCCAAAAGCTTCCTAATCATGGCAAAGGTTTGGATCTGGAGCTTGGCTGGTCAATGGATCAAACAGGAATCTGTGCAGCTGCAGAAGCTGTGAGAGCACTGGAGGCAAATCCATGGACACCCAGTGACTCTGAAGGGATTGTCTTTTGTTTCTCTTTCTCTCATATGTATGAGGCACTGGGCAACACTAATGGCGACACTTTGACTGCCTTACGACAGGCAGAAGACATGTTTTGTATTATTACATGACAATAAAGTAATCTTGAATCTTAAACAAGACTCAGAGAACACATGGAACAATACCAGACAGGGAAATGTGCTCTTGGAGATTGGTGTTCAATTAACAAAACAAATGGTTGATGATCTTTCATAAAATGCATAGATATTTGTCTTATTTCTTGTTCCCTCTTTTGAGCGACATGCATGATACATTTGGAAAATGCTGGAACAGTCTCTGAATAGATGAATTGTAACATGGGTCCACTATTAATATGATGAAACATTTCAAATAAAAAATGTTTATTTGCAGCCAGAGTCCACTTTCAATGATATTTCTCCAGGTTACTTCAGAAGATTCAGTTAATGTGTTTTCCAATATAAGAGGATATCCTGTGAAGTTCCCACATCCTTGATCAGATTCTTATTATTTATTTTCCTTTACTTTTAGAGAGTTTTCCTTGTATATTTTCCTGCGCAGAACTCTATTTACATTCGGGGTTTGTTCTCAATGGTGTTCTTACAAGGGAAACATAATTTAGTGTTCTAACATAACAGTAAAAATCCCTATTTTGACGGAGGAGGTAAACTATAGGACATGTCGCTGGTGTGCAGAGCCCAGAACTACGAGATCCAACTAAACAAAGTCTTCACAGTCATAGAACATACTAGCACAGTTCAGGCCCTTCAACCCATGATGTTGTGTTGACATCAACCTACTCAACCACCTAATCCTTCCTGACCACATACCATAACCATCAATTTTTCTTGCATCAATGTGCCTGTCTTTTAAAGGTTGTAGCCTCCTCCATCACCCCCTGACAATACATTTCAGGCACCCATTGCTCTCTGTGTAAAAAATCTTTGGCTCTGACATATCCCCTAAACTTTGCTCCACTCACCTTTAACAGATATCCTCTGGCATTGGCCTTTGTCGTCCAGGGAAAAAGGTGTTGGCTGTCCACCCTCTCTTTTCTCACGTGTAGATTTCCCACTGATCGTTTGAATGCTTGCTTCAGGAAGTTTTCTGCATTGCTGCTACTGTTTAAAGGGCGCTGCGGAGAAGCTCTCTTCATCTTTTGGGACAGTCTCTTCGAATCAAGCGTTGTGGTTTCTGAGGTGGTTAATAAAGCTAACGTGGGAACTCCAAATTCTTCCACAGATGGGACAGAAGGTTGCTGACAGGATGAGGAGATTGGTAGTTTGTGATACGAGTAACAACACAGAAATGATGGAGGAACTCAGCAGGTCGCACAGCATCCATAGGAGGTCAACATATATAACTGATGTTTTGACTCTGAGCCTTTCTACACCCTCTGGTTCTACAATTATCTCTTCTGGGAAAAAGAATGTGTATTCACTATATCTATGTGACCTTTGACCTGATAATACCTACCAGAGAGACGATGAAAAGGTACTTTGCAAGCAGAGTGAGGAAGAGAGCAATCAATAAATCTACACCATTATGCAAAATTGTGTTCAGACAGGTTGACGGGTTTAAGGAGAATCAAGACTAGACACATGTTATCAACAAACAGTGGTCTTTATTTATACACTGGTGAATTCACAAAAGGGCACATACTCACAGAGACTAACCCAAAATAATACACAAATAACTATACATTGAGGGAAAATAAGTCACTGTTGAACATTCTCAATTCCCGATTGGGAATGTAAGGGTTAAACACACATTGCTCACCACCTCACTCTATCTCTAGCAATCATAGCGCACTAATAAACATTAAATTAATTACAACTAATGAGTATATCAAATTAACTTGGTCACCAGCATTGCCATGGCTTTGGATCTGGGACAGGCCCATTAAAGTCAGCCCTCCAGAGCTGCTATAGCCTGCAGCCTGGAGTTCAGTGATTGCCTCCATGCAACAGCAAGAACAGAGAGATAGAGAAAAACTCCACATGCTGCTTTTTCAATGCGTGGCCCCTCCACGTCTGCGAGGCCTAATCACCCATCAGCCTCACCTGTGAGCAGATCTAACCTTTGATTGACAGGTGAGGTCACTTCCTATCTTGGGCTCACTGGAGAGGTCATCTGACCCTCCACAATCCAACCAGGTTCCAGATGGAGCCATCACATGACCCTCCACAATCCACACTACAGTTAACTTTTTAAATTTTTTTTTATTTTTCACACTATGAACCATATTAACCAAAATACACACAAACATTTCCCTTTTGAATATACACAGTGTCATTTTCTCCCCTTTCCCCCTCCTCCCTTCCCTCCCTCCTTCTCACCCTCCTCCCAACCCATTAAACGTTCAACATATACAATACAATAAACCTATTAAGCAATGTCATCACACAATGAAAATAAACAAGAAAGTTGTGTCATCTACTTTTACACACTGGGTCAGTTCATTTCGTCTTCTTCTCATTCTATCATTTTAGGGGGTGGAGGTCCACGGTAGGCCCTCTCTGTTGTGTTCCATGTACGGTTCCCAAATTTGTTCGAATAATGTGACTTTATTTTTTAAATTATATGTTATTTTTTTCCAATGGAATACATTTATTCATTTCTATGTACCATTGCTGTACTCTCAGGCTCTCTTCTGATTTCCAGGTTGACATATTACATTTTTTTGCTATAGCTAAGGCTATCATAATAAATCTTTTTTGTGCTTCATCCAGTTTGAGGCCTAATTCTTTACTTCTTATATTACTTAGAAGAAAGATCTCTGGATTTTTTGGTATGTTGCTTTTTGTGATTTTATTTAATGCCTGATTTAGATCTTCCCAAAACTTTTCCACTTTCTCACATGCCCAACTTGCATGTACTGTTGTTCCCGTTTCCTTCTTGCAACGAAAACATCCATCTGATACTGTTGGATGTCATGATAATGAATATGTATGAGGTGTACCGGAAGTCACGTGGTATGAGAGAGAGATAAGAACACAAGCAGGAGAACAAAGGAAACGGGAGAATAAAAGCCACTGAGAAGTTTACCTGATAAAACTTGTGTTTAATGTTTTATTAACTTCACATTTCGGGCCACAAATGTGACATTGGCGACGAGGATGAAAGAAGCTTGAAGAAAATTAAAGACTAAACAAGATTACAGAGGATTACAGACAACTTCAATGTGATAAGAATTTTCTCTTGTCACAGTACTTTTGGGGCTGGAATATTTCCTCATGGCTGGGGCAGACAGTGACTTTCTAACACATAGTGGAATTGCTCATTTTGACCCAACGGGTGATGCAAGCACTGTAAGTGTAAAGTGGAAGGCATGGCTGGAAGAATTTGAATCCTACGCCGACAGTCGTGGCCTATTTCTAGATACCGGTACAGTTGAACAAAAAGTGCAGAGGAGGGCGTTACTTCTTTTCACTGCAGGACCATCAGTTAGGGAAACATTTAAAACACTTTTGAATACTGGAAGAAAGGATGAGTACCGGAAAGCGGTAGATGCATTAAATGCACACTATGTAGTGACACTGAATGCTACATTTCAACGCCATTTGTTTCGGAGAACGAGACAAGAAGATGGCCAGACAATTGCTCAGTACGTGATGAGACTACGCCAGCTAGCTGTTGGATGCAATTACATGCCAGCTGATTTGGACAACCAATTATTGGATCAAGTTGTACAGCACTGTAGATCAGATAAACTCAGAAGACGTCTACTGGAAAGAGGGAGTGAGTTGGAACTCACCGATGCTTTAACCTTTGCTGCTGCATTAGAGGCTGTTGAAGGGCAATTTCATACCATGACCCTGAAAGACAACTCAAGCCAGCAAATTAAGAGGCTCTCACATCGCCATAATCAGCCAAGATATACGTCGCCACAGGACGTGGAGTGTTATAGATGTGGAAACCGAGGTCACTTTGGAAAAGAACCCATATTGCCCGGCCAAAGGCAAAGTTTGCGGAAAGTGTGGAGGCAAGGACCACTTTGCAAAGAAGTGCAAAAGCAAGTCCAATGCAGACCCGAAGAGGAAGAGTACAACTTCCAAAGGCAAAGCCTGGGGGAAAGGAAAGTATCCTGGAAAGAAAGATACCATTCGCCAGATAGACGGTGACGATGATGATACCCAGGAGGAACAGAGTTGTTACCAATTTACGTTGAATGAAGTACATCATGAGAAGGTCCCAGTGATCATTGGTGGAGTGACAGTTCAGGTCATTGTAGACTCAGGCAGTGACAGTAATGTGATTGATCGACATTTATGGGAGAAGTTGAAAAGGAAAAAGATCATCTGTACCTCAAAGAAGTGTTCCAAGAAACTATATCCATACACAGCAACAAAGCCATTGCAGACCATTGGATGTTTTACTGCAACTGTTGAAGCTGGAGATAAGTACACCGAAGCAGAGTTTATGGTCATAGAAGAGAGGGGAGAACCATTGCTGAGTAGAAGCACAGCGCAAGACCTGGCAATACTTCATATTGGAGCTTGTGTCAATTCAATTCAGTCATACGAGGATATGAAGCAAGAATTCCCCGCAGTCTTCCAAGGAGTAGGAAAGCTGAAAGGTCGACAATTGAAGCTAGTGGTAGATGAAACGGTCAAACCCAAGGCACAACCAATGCGCCGAACTCCATTTGGACTTCGTGGGAAAGTTGAAGCCAAAATTAAAGAATTGATCGAACAAGATATTATTGAACCTGTGGAACATTCGACACAATGGGTCAGTCCCGTAGTGATTGTGCCCAAACCAAAGGGTGACATAAGACTATGTGTTGACATGAGAATGGCCAATGAAGCTATAATTAGAGAACGACACCCTATACCAACAGTGGAGGAAATACTTCAAGAACTAACTACCAGCAAAGTATTCTCAAAAATTGATCTGAAATGGGGCTATCATCAATTAGAGCTGAATCCAGGTTCCCGAGATGTAACTACATTTGTGACTCACTGTGGATTGTATCGTTACAAGAGACTATCATTTGGAATTAATGCAGCTTCGGAGATCTACCAGTATGAAATCCATCGAGTGATTCAAGGCATTCCTGGAGTTGCCAACATTTCTGACGACATCATAGTTCATGCACCAACGAAGGAAGAGCATGACAAACGGTTGAGGCGTGTAGTATCTAGACTACAGGAGGCAGGCCTTACCGTGAATGGAAACAAGTGCCAGTTCGGTGTGTCAGAAATGGACTTCATGGGACACAGACTTACACGGGAAGGACTAAACCCTGCAGAGGCCAAGGTGAAAGCTATTGCAGAGGCACGTGCACCTCAGAATGCAACAGAGGTGAGGAGTTTCCTGGGATTGGTCAATTTTTGTGCAAAGTTCATTCCTAATTTCGCTACAGTGGCAGAACCACTAAGGAAACTAACCAGGAAAGGTGTACCTTTTCATTTTGGATCTGAGCAGAAGAAAGCATTCACAGCGCTGAAGCAAAGCCTGACAGATGCAAAAACTCTTGGATATTACGATCCGGCGGCATCAACCAAAGTCATAGCGGATGCCAGCCCGGTTGGTTTAGGAGCCGTGTTGGTCCAGATGCATGATGGAGGACCAAGAATCATTGCCTATGCCAGCAGATCGTTATCAGATGTGGAAAGAAGATACTCTCAGACAGAGAAAGAAGCACTCGGACTTGTATGGGCCTGTGAGAGGTTCCATGCATATTTATACGGCATTAAATTTGAACTCATCACAGATCATAAGCCATTAGAGGTGATCTATGCACCTAGATCCAAACCATGTGCCAGAATAGAGAGATGGGTACTCAGACTACAACCCTACAAATATAAAGTAATCCACATTGCAGGGAAAGCAAACATTGCTGATCCGCTGTCCAGATTGGTGAAGGATGGAGGTCCACAATCCAAGTCAGAATTGGGAACAGAAACAGAGAGCTTTGTATGCTTCGTAGCTATTCAGGCGACACCGAAAGCTGTGACTACGAAGGAAGTCGAGAGAGAATCCGAACGTAATCCAGAACTCATGGAAGTAAGAGAATGCATACAGAGTGGACAATGGGACAAGTGTACTCACAAGGCTTACATTCCCATTAGAGACGAACTTTGTTGCATCGGACAGTGTGTATTAAGAGGTTGCAGATTGGTGATACCGCAAAGATTGAGACCGAAGATCGTATCCTTAGCGCATGAAGGACACCTAGGTATTGTTGGTACCAAGCAAAACCTCAGGACCAAGGTATGGTGGCCAAGTTGTGATAAAGACGCAGAGAAATTTGTTAAAACTTGTCACGGATGTCAAATCACAAGTAGGAGTAATCCGCCAGAACCGATCCGGAGTACGCTACTTCCGACAGGACCATGGATCGACGTAGCTGTTGATTTTCTTGGACCTTTACCGATGGTGAATCAATTATGGTAGTGATAGATTACTACAGCAGATACTATGAGTACGTGGTGTTGAAGTCCACAACCACTGAAAAAACAATACAAGCATTAGCAGAGATATTCACAAGATATGGATTACCTGTTACATTATACTCTGACAATGGTCCACAATTCATTTCAGAGACATTTACGGAATACATGAGGACCACAGGTATCCACCATCATAAAGTAACTCCGAAATGGCCGCAAGCCAACGGGGAAGTAGAGAGACAAAATCAGTCCATTGAAAAACGATTGAGGATTGCACATGCAGAAGGACAAAATTGGCGAGAAGCATTGCTATCTTATGTGGCTGTCTATCGAGCAACGCCTCATGCAACCACTGGAAAAAGTCCTGCAGAAGCATTTTTTGGGAGAAAAATCCGCACAAAAATGCCAGAAATAAAGGAAATCCAAGACGACCAGGAGATGAGGGACCACGATGCTGAAAAGAAAGGTGCAGCAAAGCTGTACACAGATTCGAAACGTGGAGCCAAGTACTCAGACATCATGCCAGGAGATAATGTTCTAGTGAGGCATGAAACTGGTGGTAAGCTAGACACACCTTATTACCATCAACCCTATACTGTTGCATCCAGAAGTGGCAGTATGGTGACAGTCAAGTCTCTGACTGGAGTCCTGTATAAGAGAAATGTATCAGGTGTAAAAAGGTACCAGTCCAGAGATACATCGAGCGAAGAGGTTGAAAGGCCAATACGAGATGCTGAAACTGAGAGACCTGATGATGTTCCAGAGGCAGTTACCAGCACTCCTGAAGAAGTGACTAGAGCGCCAGAAACACCAGAAGCCGTGGCGAGCAGTATTTCCGACGCTGAAAGTGAACAACCGAGAAGCGACGACAATATCGCAGGCAGGCCGAAATGAAACCGGAAAGTGCCCAAACGATACGAAGACTTTGTGCCATAATTTTAATAAGAACTTTGGGACAGTATTTTAATCTTATATCATAAAGTGCATGTATGAGTGCTGTAGGAAGTAAATTTTATGTAGTTGAGTTATAGTATTACCATTAATTATGATGTTTGTATGTTTCCGAGGGATATTGATAAGTGAAGGTAAAGTTTATTTCTGATTAAAGGAGGGATGTCATGATAATGAATATGTATGAGATGTACCGGAAGTCACGTGGTATGAGAGAGAGATAAGAACAGAAGCAGGAGAACAAAGGAAACGGGAGAATAAAAGCCACTGAGAAGTTTACCTGATAAAACTTGTGTTTAATGTTTTATTAACTTCACATTTCGGGCCACAAATGTGACATTGGGTCCCATTTATTTAACTTTTGGGGCGTGATATATAGCCTGTGTAACCAATTATATTGTATCATGCGTAACCTCATCACACTACAGTTATGTTGATGAAGGTTCAGGCCCAAAACGTTGGTCGCATATCTTTACCTCTTATGGATGCTGCGAGACCAGCTGAGTTCCTCCAGCTTTTCTGTGTTTTTACTACAATCACAGCATCTGCAGACTTACGTGTTTCACTCCAGTTTGTGAGATGTTGCACTCTTTCTGTTATGTTCTGATGTATAATTCAAGGTTAGTACCATCAGAAATGTGTCTTCTTCACTGAGTATCCTGGACGAGCAATTCCCAGGAATCAGTGGGGATATCACGTTTCTTCCAACAATCTTTGTGGACATACATAAATCTTTTTCTCTCTCCACCTGGTAATGTGCTTCCAGGATAGAAATTAGAATAAAATGTCTGTTTCAGGATCCTGGGCATACAACTTAAAGAACAGGACAGGGAGGAGTTTGTGCAGGAGGCTCAGAAACTCACAGACGGTCATGGTGTATAAAAGGTCTTCAGCATTGTAATAGCTGCCAACTGCCCAGATTCTAAACTCTACCCTAGTGAGAGCCGAGCAGAGGGTTAAATACATCAGTGAGGGGTAGTCGACACTTCCTGGATGGAACACATCAAAGACCTTCTCAACTGAAACTCTATTCTTGATGTCAACATGTTGGGTTCCATGCCATGGCAACCCAATTAGATCTCTGCCACTATCACACATGAACAATAGAGAAGTGCTGAGTGCTCTGAGTGAAGCAAACTTGAATGGAATGTGCCAAAATTATTCCATAATTCTAAGATTCCACAAGATCCAAAGGAAGACGCTCAGGGATGTGAAACACGAACATCTGCAGATGCTATGATTGCAGTAAAAATACAGAGATGCTAGAAGAACTCAGCAGGTCTTGCAGCACCTAAGAAAATAAAGATATATTACCAATGTTTCAGGCCTGAGCCCTTCCTTAAGGCAGATGATTACAGTTTTTCTCTGATAAAAGCACAAAAAGTTCATTAAATGATCCAAGGATTACCATTGTTGATGGTTAGAGTTAACCTGAGTGAGGCTGCACTTGCAGGAAAGGAGCAATTAGCAGGGTACTTTCTCTCTGGGACCTTCGGTAGGGATGCCTAGTGTTGGGACCTTCCCTGAGTAACCTCACTGGGCATCACTCCCAGTGCTTACTCATACAACAAATGTTCCGACATCATCTTGTCACAGAAGTAATTTCCTTATTAAATGAGAACGGATAATTTCTCAAGTTTTACTGGAATGAAACTTGGATCAGATACATGCTGTAAATACTACAATTTCAGTCAGCATTATTGTGGACTGAGACAACAATTCTAAGATTCTGAGATAGCTATTCTGATAATCAGTTGGCATTAACATCGACTTTTCTGGTTTGTGTTAAACCCCACTATCTTCTACCCCTGTCTCCTTTCCTCTAGTTCTCTCTCTCCCCTTTATCTCCTTTCACAGAGCCAAAATCAATTCTCACCCTTCCTTTTATCATATCCAATTAACACCTTTTGTTGGTCTGTTTGGACTCCTCCCCAGTTATTCTTTATTCAGATTCCTTTCTGCTTTTTGCTTATACCTTGAAAAAGGGCTCAGGCCTGAAACGTTGATAATATATCTTTACCTCCTATGGACATTGTGAGACCAGTTGAGTTCCTCCAGCATTTCTGTGTGTTTTTACTAAAGTTAGAGTGTTTGCAGACTTGCATGCAGCTTTCCAGTTAAGCAACGCTACTAAGCTGTACAGATTTTTTGGAAAGAAGAACCTCTGTGGCAGAGTTATGAACCGAAATTCAAATGTTAGCAACATGCAAAAAGTTATTTTCGAAAACCTCCCTATCCTCAAGTTCACCTGATGCTGAGATACATTCTCAT
The DNA here is from genome assembly GCF_036971445.1 of Narcine bancroftii. Lineage (NCBI taxonomy): Eukaryota > Metazoa > Chordata > Chondrichthyes > Torpediniformes > Narcinidae > Narcine > Narcine bancroftii. Next base: position 134,531,432 of record NC_091476.1, read on the forward strand.
GTCCTCAGCAAATGAGAAAGAGACATGGTAAATGGGTTCTATTGAATGTCATCAGTTAGTACTCTTTAAACAATTGCATCAAGAAGTGATTATCTCATCACATAAATTTTAAACAATACATTTTTTTTTCTTCCCATGCTCACTGAAGTCTTTCCTTTTTAAAGGGAAACAGGTTTCTTTTTAAAGATAGGGGCTGAAATAAATTATTTTACTCATTGTCTCCCAAATGTTGCAAATCCCAATATGTAAATTTGAGCTTGTTGCTTTCAGGTGTGTAGTTAAAGAGTTTTTGGGTGACATGAAGAAGGTTGAGGGTGACTTGATAAAGGGGTAGATAGCAGTAATCATTTGTCCAACTGTGGAGCTGTCTACGACAAGAGGGTATAGATTGTCAGGCAAGGGGAAAAGGGTTTAGAGGGGATTTGGAGAAGAATGTTTCCCACACGAAGAATGATTAAGGTCTGGAACACTCTGCTAGAAGATGTGGTGGAGGCAGAAACCTTCACAACATTTAAAAAGCATCTGAACGAGTATTTGAACAACCAAAGTATAGAAGGCCTTATCACTAATGTGTGTACATTTGATTAGTGTTGATAGATAAAATGGGCTGCATAGAAAAGGTGGGAGAAAGGGCCTGTTTCTATACCCTACCATTCTTTAAAAATTCCATAGGAACAAATGATGTGACCCTTTACTAAGTTAAATATTTATCTTCAATGCAACCTACAATTGAAAATGATTGTACTTTTGAACTACAACACATTTCTTCCAAAACCCTCATCTTTTTATTCAGGCATCTGCCTGTTTTCTCTTATTCCTGACTCAGGCCTGAAACTCTGGTGACCCTTTACTTCCATCAGATGCTCCTTGTCCTGCTGAACTTGTGTCTTGCACCCGACCCCATTATCTGCAGACTTTCAGGTTAAATTTCCTTCTTTACCTAAGTTAAATCGTAGATGAGCAGAGAAGTTGCACTTTCAAGGCCTCACTCTGGACAATGGGAAACTGGAACTAGTGTCTTAGACCACTGCTAGTTCAGGCTTGAGCTCTTTCTCAGCAATACCATCAGAAAAAGCAGAATGTCCACTGAAAAGACTATTTGAAGGTATGTTTTGGAGATCGTTATTTTTACATACATCTGGCTTTGGGTGAGCGGTAAACAAATTAAGTGAAACACAGAAAAAATTATTCCACATTTTAAATGTTGAGTCAGCGGTGTTCCCAGTGAGAAATAGGTTGACCTGGTACTTTGTGACCAGCGATGAAGGACAATATTCAAAGACTACACTATTTCCTCAATGGTGTGGAAAAGATACAGGTCTAAACTTATACATCTCGTTGCCTGAAATAAAATTCCACATGAGAAAACAGCAAATGTTGCTGCAAACGTATCATCCACATTTAAAAAGCATCCAGGTCCATGGGAAATTAATAGGTTGCCTTGTTTCTGAAGAAATATGGTCAGCTCAGAAATGCAGTCTTCAACTTGAAAAGCTATTCAAGCCCAGGACCTGAGTTAGTTTTAAATGTAAACCTTTTACTATGCCAAAGGCAGCATTACAAGTTTATTTGCGATTTTAATTTTTTCCTGATCATAACTTTTCTAGGGTACATAAATAATTTCCTTGCATGTAAATCTGGTTCATATCTCATAGATTTATACAGGGAAACAGCTAGAAGCTACAAGCCAACAAACCCAGAGTGAAAGTCAAAAAAGTCGAGTAGATTGGGTGTGGGAGGGCCGGAACTGCAATGCAAGCCAACTTTACTCTGACCTGTAAAGGAGTGAACATCCCACCCTCCCCATCCCCCTGGGCAGCTGCTTATATATAAACCAAAGTCTGACACATTTGTAATTTAAGAGCCCTCCACCCATTTCTGAAAGGCATTGAGCTGCCCAGATGCCAGACCTTAAAGTAAAAGCTGGAGTCACTCATGAAAAGTCCTAAGATTTGTTAGTGAAAACAAGGGAGCCTCCAGCTGTCAGCTGTAAGTTGGAGCTCGACCAGAACCTTGTCTCTTTACTAGAAAGAGCTCCACCCAACTAAGGCAAGCCCATCCAACGCCTCAAAATGTAAATCACTCTTACACTTTTACAAGGCCCAATGCAAGCTTAAGGAACAAAAGCTTGTCTTCCAACTGGACATGTGACAGACTTTGGGCTGAGTATAAATTCTCATCCTTTGTGCTACTCGCCCTTTCCTTTGCTCAGTATCAGATTCTGCCTTTTCTGCTGTCATCTTTTAACTGAGTTGCTCTCTGCCTATGGGCACATGTGGGTCTGCTCAGCAGATTTCTAATAGCAGCACATAATACAAATATTATTGGACTCCATTGGAGTTATTCCCTTTGTGGGAATTATTGAATTGTACAGCAGGAAAACAGGCCATTTGGCCCAACTCATTAACTGACTAGAGACAGACATCCATTTCCACCACATCGCCCATCTTCCACATCCATTCCCTACCTCCTCTGCTTCTGAAATCAGACTTTTTCTCCCATTTCCTAGTTCTGACAAGTGTCAAGGACTTGAAACATTAACTATTTGCCTTTGCATTGATGCTCCCTGACCTGTTATCAGCTCATTATTTAACCCCTCTCCTACAGCTGACTAAAACTGACATTCAGTTCAAGTGCAGCTGGCCAGCACTGCTCAGCCCAAGGTCTGAATCTGAAAATGCTTTCCAGTTCCCAACTCCACCTTGGTGTCTATTTTTCATAATTTTAAAGATGTTATACATACAGCATGGTAACAGGTCTTTCTGGCCCACAAGCCCGCGCTGCCAAAATATTCCAATTAACCTACAATTTTTAGAGGTGGGAGGAAACCCAAGCAGGCATTGGAAGAGCATGAAAACTTCTTACAGATGGTGCCGGATGTGAACCTGGGTCATTGGAGCTGTAACCGCTAACTGCTAACTGTGATTGTCAAAAGGGGAGACATTGAGGCCAAAGATAGAAACCAGAGAAGAGTGTCAAGACAAAACTACTGCACTATCTCAGAGGTCATTGTGGGATTCTAGAATTAAATCAGCAAAGTCCCACATCTCCTTGACGGATGGTCTAGCCAATCCATTGGAATCTGTCCCCACAACCAATTAGCAACTGCTTCCTTGTGACCATCAGAACACAAGACCACTCCTGAACCTCTCAAATGTTTGCGGGCTCAGTTGCGATAGATTCGAAATGTCTTTAGCCAAGGAGGAGAGATTCCAGAGGATTGGAGAGTAGCTCATGTTGTCCCGCTGTTTATGAAAGGCTCCAAAAGTAAACAAGGTAACTATAGGCCAGTGATCCTGAAACCAGTAGTAGGTAAATTATTAGAAGGAGTTCTGAGAGATATGATATATAGGTATTTGGACAACCATGGGCTGATTAAGGACAATCAGCATGGCTTTGTGTGTGGTAGGTCATATTTAACGAATCTTGCAGCATTTTTTCAGAAGTTACCAAGAAGGCTGTGGGTGTTGTCTACATGAACTTTAGTAACACCTTCAACAAGGTCTCACATGGGAGGTTAGTTCAGAAGGTTAAGACACTAGGTATCCATAGAGTGGTTGTAAACTGGATTCAAAATTGGCTGAGTGGATAAAAACAGAGAGTGGTCGTGGATGGTTGCTTCTCAGACTGGAGGCTTGTGACGAGTGGTGTGCATCAAGGATCTGTGTAAGGACCATTGTTTATTGTCAATATCAATGATCTGGATGATAACGTTGTAAAGTGGATCAACAAATTTGCTGATGACACAAAGATAGGAGGCGTAGTGGACAGTGGGGAAGATTTTCAAAGCTTGCAGATGGATCTGGACCAACTGGGAGAATGGACCAGTAAATGGAGGATGAAGTTTAATGCAGACAAGTGTGAAGTATTGCATATGGAAGAGCAAATCAAGGAAGCATGAACCCTGTAAATGGTAGGGCATTGAGGAGCAAAGAGACCTGGGGACACAGGTACATTGTTCCCTGAAGGTGGGGTTGTAAAGAAAGCTTTTGGCATCTTACAGGAGTTGGGATGTTATGTTGAAGTTATTTGAAATATTGGTGAGGCCAAATTTGCATTATTCTGTGCAGTTCTGGTTGCCTAACTACAGGATGGATATCAATAAGGTTGAAAGAGTGCAGAGAAGATTTACTAAGATGTTGCGAGTCTTCAGGAATTGATTGAGTTGCAGGGAAAGATTAAGCAGGCTAGGACTTCATTCCTTGGAACAAAGAAGCATAAGGGGATATTTGATAGAGGTTTACAAAATTATTTGGAGTATAGACAGAGTAAATGCGAATAGGCTATTTCCACTTAGATTAGGAGAGATAAATACGAGAGGACATGGCTTTAGGGTGAAAGGGGAAAGGTTTAGGGGGAACTTCTTCACTCAGTGGGAGTGTGGAATGAGCTGCCATCTGATGTGGTGGGTGTGGACTCGATCTTGAGTTTTAAGAATAAATTGGATTGATACATGGATGAGAGTGGTCTGGACAGTTATGGAATGGGAGCAGGTTATTGGAACTAGCTGAACAATGGTCAGCACAGACAAGATGGGCTGAATGGCCTGTTTTCTGTGCAGTAGTGTTCTTTGGTTCTATGGTTCATGAGGTCTCCAGCTCCTCCGCATGCTTCTGGTGAGAATCAACATGGAAGCAGTCCCTTCATCACACGGAGTCCGTGCCAATCTGATATTAATCCTATATTTTAATCTCCCTGTTTTCTCATCATATTCCCACAGATTCCACCATTCATCTGAACACTTGATGAAATTCACAGCAGCCAATTAACCTGCCATCTCACACATCTTTGGGATGCAAGAAGAAACCAGAGTACTCAAAGAAAAAAATGTGTGGTCTCAGTGAGAACATTCTACAGAGACAGTTTTGGAGTCCAGGATTGAACCTGGATATCTGGAGGTGGAGGTGGAGGGTTGAGGTTCAACGGCTGATTTACTGTGCTGTCCTGGGCATGGCTGAGAGTGTCAGTGTATAGACATGAAGGTGATGTAAATGGGCAGTTACCTGTTGAATTAAAAATTCAAAGTTAGGATGTCCATTCAGATTTATGTGCTCTTGAAGAGAATGCCAGATACTCCAAAGACCAGAAATTTAATAGAATCAAAATCAGAAATTTATTGTCACGAACATTTTACTAAATTTGTTGTTTTGCAGCAGCGTCACAGTAAAAATATTGCTGTAAAATTTACATTAAAAATAAATAAATTCGTGCAAAAATAAGAGAAAGTAAGGTCATGTCGTGGTTCATTATCCATTCTGAAATCTGATGGCCAAGGGGAAGAAGCTGTCCTTTTGCTGCTGGATGATCAACTTCAAGCTCCTTTATCTCCTTCGTGACGGTAGCATTGTGAAGAATGCATGGCCTGGGTGGTGGGAGTCTTTGAGGATAAAGGCTTCTGTTTTAAGACACCAGCTCTTGTAGATGTCCTCGATGGAGTGGACTTGCGAGAATATGTGCTTAGATATCACCATACAATAGAAATATGAATGGGAGAATAAGATCAGTGACCATCTGCCTGGGCCCATGGGGATATCAGTGGTAGATCTCATTGAGTAGTCGAACAGTAGTCTTGAGAAGATGAATGGGAGACATCTGTTCCAAAATTCCTATGACACCACAGATGAGTCCTGAAAGCAGTCAATGAATAATGACTGATGAGCCACATCTTCACCGCAATTGCTGTCTTCCTCCCATGTGCCTCCACTAGGTTTGTCATTTTCCATGACTTATTTAGACCAAAGAGTTGAAAACAAGAGCTAAAGTAAGTTTGCAATGCCATGATCTGAAACAATATTTATTTTAGAATTATAATAATTTTAATTTAATCTTTTTAAATGGTTAGCACAATGCTATTGTAGTGCCAATGACCTGGGTTTGAATCCGGCACTGCCTGTAAGGAGTTTCCACATTCTCCCCCTGTCTGCATTGCTTTTTACCCTGGGTGCTCCAGTTTTCTCCCACATTCCAAACACATACTGGGTTGGTAAGTTAATTGGATGTATTTGCGCGGTGCAGGCTAATGGCCCTGTTCCAATGCTGTATCACTAAATAAGATAATTATCATATAATACCATAAATATTGATTTTTCCTCCTTGAAGTTTCATCCAGATAGCAAGGCCATCTTCCTACAAGCTTCCCTATTTGCTCTAGACCCTGAACTTGAAGTCTCCCGAGTGAGTGCCACTATGTGGTCTGTGGCTGTTATTAAACCCCAGAGAAACCCTTCAGTGAATCTTGCACGATCTCTCGTTAACCCAGACCTACCAATAGCAACTGAACGAGAGCCCACATCATTTGAAGTAATTAGTAAAAGATGATAAGAAACTAAAGCTCTTTGAAAAATGCTGACAGAGTGAGCAACTTCTTGCTGCATGAGGGTGCAACATTTTATTTTCCATTTTGGTCTTGAAATTTGCAACAAACATCTTGGTGAAGAGAATTTACTAAAGCAGGTAACCACTTATTTGGAAAACAACAGTTCCTTTAGATATATTCTCTGGATCCTCTGGGCTGTAGACATTTCTAGCCAAGTTACAGACTCCAGAGAAAGCAATGAGAAGCTGGAGGGACTCTGCAGGTCTGGCAGCACCCATGGAGAGAAATGGACATTGAGTATTTTGGGTTGGGATCCTTTCTTGAGACTCTGAATCTCCAAAGTGTTGCAGAAGCCAGAAATATGCATTCAGGTATCATTTGGATGGGGTATGGCAAGTTTATGCTTCCTTAATCATTGTTTCATGGAAGTATGAACTTCAGACAAAGGATCTTAAGATGGGGCAATTACTGTCTCAAATTTCAAGGAAAGGAAAACCCTTTCTCTTCCACCCAATATCATCAACCTGACTAAAATGGAATAACACAAGAGGTTGAACCTCTCTAAAAGGAAACACTCCCATATGGTTGACATCTTTGTGCTGGTGGATGGTTAAGTACATGCTTGGAATGTAGCAGATTCCAAACAATATCTGCTGTTTAGAGCTAACCAAGCACACATTGACTTGAAGGAGCTCAGTATCCAAGAAATCTCCTGTGGTCTGAAAGTCAGAAGATCTTGTTCAGCTGCTACACAGTGATATATGTTCTTGAATAGTGGCAACCTTACACTTGACAAGCTTTGCCCCCTCTTTGTGGACATTCCCTTGCATTCTGTAACTAAAGCCGATCACATTGTGTACTAGGTTGGGAATGGCCAGGATAAAATCTTATGGGATCAAAAAAGATTCACCTCAAACACACTCTGCTGGATGAACTCAACAGACCAAGAGGCATCAGTGGGAGAAAAAGGATGATCATTGATGTCTCAGGTCAAAGCCCTTTATCAAGACTGAAGGAATGTAGATGAAGCCAATGTTAAGATGATGGAGTGGGAGAGGTGGGGCAGGGGCCCTATGAGGGAATGGTAAACTAGATGGAAGTGAAACATGACAGACAGAGGTAGTACATTGGCAAACAGAGAGAGGCACGAAAAACAAAGGGGTCAGGGTGGAGACATACAGGGTGGAGTGGGTGTTTATAAGGCAAGGGCTGCCAGTACAAGAACCTAATAAGAAGGGGAGAATAGTGGTAGAAAGGGACTAGCTGGAAACAAATGGGGGGTGTGGGGCAAAAGGGGGAAGTGGAGAATGTAATGGGAAATTTGGCATGGGAGGGAATGCAATCCAAAGGAGGGGAGATTGAAAATGGTTAGGGGCTGATTGGGGGTGGGAAAGCAGGCAGAGGGAAGATTGTGAGGATTAGGATTCTGTAATTAATCCTACCTCTTCACTGTTTGCCTGAACAAATAATGAACTAAGCTAGAGGTCATACAGATTACAACAAAAATATGAATAGGTGTTTAGAAAAAATGTGCATGAATTTCTTAAAAGGAGATTTGAGGTAGTAGCTACAAGCCTAAAGAATGGAGTTTAGTCATTTATTATCACTGTATGAATCCTCACATCAACATCACATCAAACTTGAGAAATTTCACATGTGCGCCCTTCATTCCATCCTTGGCATCCATTGGCAAGAACGTCTCCAACTTGGAGGTCTTGGGTCATACAAATCATACCAGCATTGAGACCCTGATCATCAGGCCCCAGATGTGGCGGGTGGGACACATCATCAGAATGAACAACCATCGTATACCTCACCAGCTGTTCTATGGTAAACTGGAGACTGGAAGGAGTACTTGTGGTTATCTATGCATGCACTATAAAGACACTGTGAATGAAACCTTTGCTACTGTGACATCCAGCCAAGAGATCTAGAAGCTGCAGCTGGTGAGCCCTGTGCTGTGAAGCCTACATCAGTTTCGAAGACAGACGCTGACAAAAACTGATGGAAACGCATGAACGGCATCACAAAGCAGAAGCCAGTTATTACAACAACTGACTTCCAGGCCCCCATTGTGCTAGACTCTGCAGTCACTTTTGTGTCCACAGATAAACTGCATAATAATGTCTTATTTGATTCAAAAGACTACCAATAATAAATAATAATAATAATGAATCCATATCCAACTTGTGCAATCATTCTGTTTGGGAAAAGGTCTTTACCATTCGCAACACTGTTTTGATTTTTGAAGGTTTACTTTGCTAATATTCCATGTCATGAGGGACATTGTGCACTGAACCTACATGACATTGATGTGTGAAGATCTCTATAAAGTATGACAGAGGTGAATTGCCCTTTCATCCTCAACGTCAAATGCATGTCAGATCAGCCATAGTAAGTTGTGCTCATATCCCCACATTTTGCAACAAGAAGCAAATGCAGGACAATGATTACAACAGATGGATGATATTTTTTAATCTGTCAGTCAATAAAAAGGCCAGCAGTTGATAGATATTTACAGTTTTATTGTGCACAATTAAACAGATGTATACATGGTATACGTAACAGCCAATAAACGCTATTTATGCCTTTTGCAATCTAAAAATGCAAAAGAGTAAAGTAAACCCCAATAACATATGAACCATCTTTTAGATGGAAGAACAGTAACTGCAGTCCCTCCCAACCAGAACACAAGTGAAAGGGTTACAGAGTCTGGCATAAATGATGCTTTCTTTAAAAATACTGCTGCATTACAAAGGGAAAACGTCACAAACCATCAATGCAAATGGCTTTGAAATATTGTCACTAAATTAATAATTCAAACATTTTCATGGATGAAACAAATCTACAAATGTTTTCTTCCTTTGAAAGAAAGTGAAATATTTCCAAAATTATCACAGATGTTTGCAGGCAAGCTTATGAAATGTGCAAACACGAACAAAGGATAAAACTCCACAGTTACAATCTCACCCGACAAAGAAAGTACTTAAATTGTCAGTTTAGTTTTACATTGATGGTTTTGGAACCCAATACGCACAATAAATAATGTTGCCAGCATACAGAAAATGATTTATGCACCATGTAATATTGCCCCTATCAGAATAAATTATTACATATAAAACGTAGTTTACTAAGAGATTGGTGGAAGCGCTCATTTTGCAAATAGGCCCAGTTACCAAGGGTATATTGTTCATTACAGACACAAAGTCTGTCTTATTTAATTGGACTTAGCACAAGCCTAAACTCTACTTCCTTTCATAAATAGAATTAAGTTCTTATGTAACACTTTGTAACAATGACACCAGTTAAACATGACTAAACATTACTTGACATGTCACACAATAATATTACTGGATAAAATATTCTATTGCTTTCACATACAATTGCCCGTTTACAAATAAACTGACTTCCACATCTCTGAAGTTAAGAATGGTCGCACATTTCCATTGGCCCATTAATATATCACCTTGGGGCATCCCTGCATTATATTGCAGCGGTACCTACACTGGTCCCTGTATTGTTTGATGCTCAATGGTGAGTAAAACATCATTAAACCATAAAAACAAACTCTGACTGCTTCTAACCCAGTGACAAACTGCATTATGTAAGTGCTCAATAGGCAGTCATCACTTTTTACTTTAGTACATGGTCAATGAAGTCACCAAAATAGTTTAACACCAACTTATAAATGTCAGAGGTAGACTTCCACATGTAAATTTTAGGTAATTTCATTCCCAATTATACATCACAGATCTCCATATTTCCCCAATGTGGAACAGTTGTTAGTTTCAATATTCCATTTGGGTTCAGGTGCAACTTCTGGTTGCTGTGAATCAACCTGCCACTTCTAAAGACTACGCTTATCTGAAATTATATCCACCAATGATTCTCAACAGAATCTCACAGTGCAAAAATCCAGCTCTTGTGGCTTCTTCCTTATACTGCAGTGTTCTCTAGGTAAAGCATGCCCTGTATCAGCTTTACATTTGATTAAACGTCTCTTGAAACCTCTGCCACAACTCTTTGAGCATGGCGACCATTCACCAACCTCCCACAATGGGCAAGGATCCCCACATTGCCGGATCACTTGTGGTTTCTGGGTGGTATCACAGTCAAATGCTATCTTTCCATGATTGTCTTCACACTCAACAGATCTGTGTTGCAGTCCATTTCCACAAGAAACAGAACACCGAGACCATGTTCTCACTACCCATTTATAAATGGGCTTCTTATAATCTGGTTTCCGTGTGTTTATTTTATTTAATTTGCTCAGACTTTCATTGTTCAGTAAAATTCCTTTTGTGTCCTTTTTATTGGGGCTATGGGAAAATTTTTCTTCTCTGTTATCCTTTGGTAGATAGAAGGAATAGCGAACACGAGGAGGAGTCATTTTTCCAACTGATAGGACTTCAATAACCAAGGGCTCCTGGATGGGTTTAAAAGCTTGAAGGCTTTCAACAGAAGTCGCTGTTCCACTATATCTCAGCAGGCTTCCCTTAATGACTATGTCTCGTTCGACTGCAGAAACAATGTAGTGACCATTGAGAATGTATTTCCCATGCTCATTCCTGACAGCCAAATAGTTGTCATCATTAGTCATCCCTCTGTATCCTCTTTGCTTGACATCAATGCTGGCGGCTCCAACTGGTATTGTCACAATATAATTGTACCCATGTCTGTTGAAAGTAAACAGTTTTAATTAATTTGCTGGTTATTGAAACATTACACAAGCCTTCTTCATATTTTCTTTATCCCATTTATGAAGACCCAAGGCTAACCCACGAACTCTACTGACCAGATCAAATCCCTTCACTATTCAATATTTCACAAAATCCATCCATCCCTCAAAGATCAAACTAAAACCTTTTCTGCTTGTTAATTTTACCTTTTTTTTGGATTCAAGAATTTCCCAAATGCCTTCCTGTTAAACTGAGAAGAGAAGAATGAAATTGGGCACCTCTGGGCTCTCTATCTTGGAGAGATGTTCTTTACAGCTCATCTCAGGCTGAGCTGTCCCTCCCAGTTCTGCCTTTGTGGAGCCTCATAAGCAGAGAGAGAGAATATCATTCTGGACCCTTAATGTTCCATCCAGAAACCAATAATAATGGAAGCTTGTCCACATGCATTTTGAAAGAGATAGTTAATGGTGTGATGAACTCTTCAAAAATAGGAGAAAATTGCAAAAACATCTAAAAGGCAGCAACACAAATACAAGGCACCTGTCTCCTTTCTCCTTAAACCTGCTCCTTTGATTATTAGGACCTTAATTAAATTTACCAACCTTGCCTCAATTGCAGCAGAGCACAACATAAATCTATCCATCAGTTCTGAAGTGTTCAATAGACCTCCAAATTCAAATTTTGGTGGGGAAATGGGTTTCCCATTTTCACAACTCCTCTACTGAAGTAGTGGCTGTTTCTTGATACAAATTCCTGAAGTGAATTGCTCCAATTTTAAGATTATAACTTCTTTTGGCCACCCCTCTCCACACTAACTATCATTTTAGAAACCTTCATTTGAGCACCATGGTAGGAATACAAGTAATCTCTCACTTGGGTATTTCACTGTTGATGTCACAACCTCAGTAGCTAAGCCTGGGCTTTCTGGATCACATTCAGAACAACATTCCCAAAATGCTTCATCTTTTCCAAGGCTCTATAACTTAATTTTGTTTCCAGGTCCTTTAATTTGCAAATTGTGTGATGAGACCAAATAAGCTCTTTGTTCACAGACCCTCACCTCCTATTCCACGTCATTTACCAGAATGCATGAACTCACCAAGGTGGTTTGTCCCTTTCCTACCTGCTCTCCTTTGGTTTGCACTTAGAACCTAGCCAGTGTTCTCTCAGAGTCACCTGACTTCACATTGGTTCTCTGTCAACTTCCACTCTCTCGGCTAGTTAGAACATAATTGAGTGATTGCTCAAACCTTTATGTCTCCACAGAGCTACACCAACATTCTTCCTACCTTTGTTGTTTGTTCTAGTTTATCTTCAAATAAGTTTTATTTACTGGATATTATTTGAAAGGTTAATAGGCATCTTGTCAAATGTAAAATGTACTGGCGTTGACTATATTCATCTTGTGTATGAAAATTACCAATTTTCTTTCAAATGACATTGAAGTTATAGAGTGGATACACCACAGAAACAAGCCCTTTTACCCAGCATGTCCAAGCTAACCATTATGTTGCTATCTGTACCAATCTCCTTTACTGGTACTTGGTAAAAATATGAATTTCTAATTACAATTGTTTTTAATGGCATTAAAGTGGAACAACATCATCTTTTAAACAATGAATTCAAATGATAGAAAATGGGAGACACATACATGGGCTTTGTGAATAAACCAGAAACTTTCTTGCAGCTTTTGTGGTCACCTCCACATACACCACATTTGTCAAACTTCTTTTTGGATCCCAATTTCCCATCACAGCCAGCTTTAATGCATTTGCCTTGGACACATACAGCTGAAGTGTCTGGCATACATGGAGTTCCATCCACCACCTGCAAGTTTGGGAAAACATTGGAAATTATGAGCCCATTTCATATTCTTGATTCTGCTAACAGTTTTGTGAATCTATTCTGCAGAGCTTGGATATTCTGCTTTATGAAGCTGCTTTATATCCTGCTCTATAACCTGAATTTCTCCAGCATTGTTTTTAATTCAACCACAGCATCTGCAGACTTGTGTTTCACTTATGGAGGGATATCAGAATTCACAATCTCTATATGCAACTGAGTCCAGCTCAGCATTCCTTTAAAGTGGAAGTAGAATGATTGAACAGAGTCCCAGCAGAGACACGCAAAAAAAAAAAACCATGGGATGCGTTTAAATAAGAAGTGTGCATTTCCATAGGAAATTGATCAAAAAAATTGCAGATGTTGTAAATCTGAAATAAAAAAAAACAGAAGAGAAACACTCAACAGCTCGCATATCATCTTTGAAAAGAGAAATGGATAATGTTTCAGGTCACGGACTCATTATCACTTCTTTGGTAAAAGAAAGAATTCATGGAAAGTCAAAGTATTGAGAGAATGGAGTCGAGAATTAGGAATCGGTACAAGGGATAAAAAGAGCCAGAATTGTAAATCTTTGGAGTTCTTTATCTGAGAGAGTTTGAATATATTTAGGACTGAACTAAATTTAACTTTGGATTCCATGGAAAATAAGGGATATAAGAATTAGGAGGAAAAAGTTCATTTAAGGAGAAGAAAACCCAAACTTATTGAATGGTCCACTCTTACTCCAATTTAATTGGTTCTTGGAGAATGAAGATAACAAAAATGTTTTGAACATGAACCAAGGCAGATGATGTCCTTCCGTGGAATTATGGGCATTATCACCTGGAATTATATCTCATTTCGAGTTAATCATATCAATTGTATAATAAATGGGTAGGATTCTGCAGCATTGATATTAAATCACTATAGTACTTTTGGGATAACACAATGAAATAGCAAAGCCTTATAAAGTGAACTTGTGAAAGTTTTTTTGAGAGCTAGATTCAGAATATTTGCCAACATATCTACAGTTCTGGAAACAATTTTCCCCATTATGCAGAATTAGATATCCTGGCATTAAAGGGTCTATTATGCTTACCTTGGGTGCAAGAACATAGAAGTATCCAGTGCCATTCGCTCTACATACGAGCTTGCATTTGTCCCTCAGTGATACTCCTGAATATTTAGGAACCCACACCACAGATGAAGCAAGCCTGTTTGTGTTAATATTGTAACCATTGAAGGATTCACACTGCTCCTCTCTGAAACTTTTACCTGCGTTTTAAAATGAGACCAAGCAAAGGCATCAATCAGAAGGATTCAACCACAGCTCATCATCACATCTGCCATATGGCCAAATTATTCTTTCCCCTTTGATCAGTAAATCAGGGACTTTGCAAGTGAACAAGATTGTGATAGGTTGAAATGAATGAAAGGATGAGATGGTGAGATGAAATTTGTTTATTGTCATGTCAACAAGCACTATGTACAGATGCACAGAAATTCTTAGTCGCTGCAGGCACACAGATACACAAGCTACACCAACTGTTTACCACAGTGTGCCAACAGGAAAAAAAAAGAGATAATAAATACAAAAGGAGAGATAAATATTCTTAGTTCCAATTTGTGCAGGAAAAATAATGATATTTCAAGGGTGCAGGCAGATCTTTTGATGGTCCTAGAGTAGTTTATCATTCAGGTTAACTGCTCAATTTGCTTGCACTTCCTTCTTGTTTATATTTCTCCCTTTTGCAGACATGCACGTCTTTTCTTGGGTACAGTTTTTTTTTCTCTCCACACTACCGATACATAGAAATTCTGTCCAGCCCACAGGAAAGAATCTCGGGGTTGCATGTGATGTCATGTATCTACTCTGACAATAAATCTAAATTTTGACCTTTGACTTTGGGTCATATGGGGAAGTTCAAGCGCCTGATATCAGTTAGAGGAAAAAAAAGAGCTATTCTTAAACCTAGAGGTGCTGGACTTCAGAACCTTCTGCCCGAGAAGAGATTGTGAGTAGCATGACGATGAATGCAAAGTAGACATTACGTCCGTTGTATGCACAGGGTACTCCCTCAAATACTTCAGCATCCATACTAATGCCACAGACAGTGGGCCCACCCTCTATCATTATGTTGCAACCTACAACTGTGTTCTTTTCCTTTCCTTCAGTGAGGATACAATGGCTCAACCAGCTAATTCCAAAAACAAAAATGAGCCACATGAGCAAAGTACAGGAATGTTCAGCTGCTGGTTTGTCATAGTTGGGAGCGTCTGTGCAACAGCCCAACTTAATAGCTGTGTAACTGTCTGGAAATATTTAGGCCTGTTATTACAGAGAAATTCTAACTGAAATTCTATGTTTAGTTCACCAAGTGTCACAATTTATTCAAATTATTTGCGTTGTTAGAGAATATATGCCACACATAATGATATTATGCATTAAAAAATCAGATTTTGTCACAGTCCTAATAAGAATGTTATGGACTTATTCTTCCTGAAACTCTGCACTACAGTTTACAGTTTTTATTCCCCTTAAAAAAAGTTCAATTTACTGCCTCTACATTTACATCTGCCAAATAAGAAAAATATAATTCACAAATGATCCAACATCTAATATTTATTACACATCTCAGTGATTCATTTGTCATGATCAATTTTTTTTTATTTAGAAAGAAGACATACAGCATGGTAACAGGTAATTTCAGCCCATGAGTCCATGCCTCCCAATTTACACCCCCAGTACGTTTCAAACAGTGGGAGGAAATCTGATGCCCCAGGGAAAACCCATGCAGACAGGAGGAGAATGTACAAACTCATTACAGACAGCCCGGGATTCGAACCCAAGTCCCAAATGCTGGCATTGTAAAGTCATTGAGCTAACAGCTATGCTACTCCAACTGTGCCCCCCTCTCCTGTTCACCATCCGAATGAAAAAGATCCCCAAAGTGACCTTCAGTTTTCTGGCTTTTTAAAAAAAATTTAGCACGGTATCAGCCCACGAGCATGTACCACCCAAATAACCTCCAACAACACCACCACCCCCCCACACCATACGTTTTGAAGGGTGGGAGGAAACCAGAGCACCTGGAGGAAACCTGCACAGAAACTGGGAGAACATACAAACTCCTTACAGACAATGCCAGATTCAAACCTGGGTCGCTGGCACTGTGACAGCATTGTGCTAACCACTACGCTAACTAAGCTGCTCTCTATGCTGACCATGCCACCCTTGCAAGTTATTGCAAGCAATGGCCATTGTCACATTGTTCAACAAAAGAACCTTCAACATATCAGATATGCCTACATTCCAAGACTCCACAAAAATGATCCTGGCACTTTTAATTTAGTCCTTCAGGAGTTACACCCAATCACATCACAAGGCAGCCAAAGGAGAAATGCTCAGCAAGTCAAGGAGCATCTGTACGGAGAGGCCAGGAAGAAGGGTCTTCAACCTTCAGTGTTGTCCGGTTTCTTTTTCCATAGACTGAGATCTTCCAGCATTTCTATTTTTGTTTCAGATTCCAACATTATTTGTTTTTCTTTCTTGTAACTTTGGCAATTTTATAATTAGATTTACACTGTCTGTAATTTTTAATCTTTCATCTAGGACTTACAAATTCAATCTAGTTTTCAGTAATTAAAAAAAAATTAGATGGTAACAGGCCCTTCTGGCTCACAAGCTCATGCTGCCCATTTACCTACAACCCCATACTTCTGAAAGGTTAAAAGAAACTGGAGCACCTGGAAGAAACACATGCAGATACGGGGAGAAAGTACAAACTCTACAGACAGCACTGGATCACTGGTGCTGTAATAGCATGGCAATAACCGCTAGCTAACCTTGGCACCCTAATGAATGTACATTTCTTTCTTTTTAAAATATTTTTATTAATTTGATAGAGAGAAATATTACATGAATATATTATTTAGATATTAATTAATTATATAGGTTTTATTGAATGTAATACAGAATTAGTCCTATACAAATTATACATGGTCTTATGTAATTCTCAAAATATGTGAAAAATCTTTAAGAGAATTTCACCTCTTATTTTAATATTGAGATATACATTGTGTTTATCCAAATAGTTCAACCTCTTCTAGTTGTAAAAACAAAAATAAGAAAAAAAAAGAAAAAAAAACACACCCCCATATTAATCTAACCTCTCCCACTAAACATGGTCACAGCAAATAAATTGTAAAGAATCGAGTATAGGCCCTCGGACAGAACCCCCCCCCCACCCAGAGCATCCCTGTCTAAGTAATCAAATTATGATAATAGTCCATAAGTGGGCCTCATAGCTTGTCAAATTCAACCTTGATCTCTTTAACAGTAGATCCAATTTTCTCCAAACTGAAGCAAGACAAAACATCCTGTAACCATTGCCTATGAGTTGGTGCTAGACTGTCTTTCCATTTTATCAAAATTGCTCATCTGACCATCAATGAAGTAAAAGCTACTATTCTTTTTTGAGTTGAATCCCAGGAAATCTTCTCTTCTAGAGAAGAACCAAGCAATAAAAAAGACACCAGGGTTCTAATTTAATCCTAAGAATCTGTGATAGCGTTTAAAAGAATTGTTCCCAATATTCTTGTAGTTCTGGACACTCCACAACATATGAATTAGAGAAGCCTCAAAATTTTACCTTTGTCACAAAGTGGATCAACATTAGGCAAAAACGAGATCATCTAACTTTGGACATATGTATTCTACATACAATTTTAAATTGTATTAATCAAAGACGAGCACAGCACTGGATCACTAGCGCTTTAACAGCATTGCAATAATCACTAACTAACTGTGGCACCCTAATGAATGTATATTTCTAAAACTGTTACATTCTATAACCTCTGACCACAATACAGAACATAGAACAATTTTATTTTCATTTATTTGTTACGTTTTTACTTTCCAGAGTGTTTCACCTTTTCAAAGGAGAAAATGTAAATCCAACTAGTGAATATTTATTTTTTTTTAAAATCAACTTTTGATTTACAAATTATTTGGTCCATTGCCTTCAGCAATGTAGTTAAATATTGTTTCATGACAAGGAAATTTCCATTGTAAGTAGGTGAAATAGGCATCATTTTTCATTTAAAATTTAACTGAGTGAATCCACTCAGCTCCAATCTTATGCTTCCCAGTGTCATTGTGACAAGCATCTGTCTTAATAATCATTGAAGCAAAGATTGGTACAGTTAAAGGAAATGCTGAACAGCATTTGTAAAACTTATGCAGCTTTGTCAAACAAATCTCCTAAGCATGTGACAGTTTTGAATGGATGTGCAACATCTGTTACCCCTTATTTAAAATGGATTGTGATTTTGGAACCTTCCGAAGCTTTTTGAAATGAATATTCTTTGCATCTTCTTTCAGAACCAAATGATCAATATCTTCGCATGTGAGCACTACCCCTTTCAATTTTTTTTTTTTTTTTTATATTAACGCAGGTTAAATCGAGCCAGATTCAGATTGGTTCCAAAAATACTCCTCCTTTCTGGCTTCTGAATTATGTACATTTTCCCCAATCTTGAGGCCTTTCTATATGAGAGTGCCAGTCAAAGTTAATAATAGACAACTTTACAATGCAAAATTGAAATAGTTTCAAAATTAACTTTAAAAGAAGTGAAATTGATATCTGGAAAATCCATCAAAGAGTGAGAAAAGGGCATGCTTTTCAGTGATGAAAGGATGTTGCTGAAGCAATGTATCCTTTGAAAGGTAATCAGAATTCAGAAAGGAATGGGATAATGACTTTGAGCCAAGAAAACAAGGTAATGAAAATGGTTTAGATCTCTTGAGGAATCCTCAAGGTAACCCATCAGTCCTAATGGTTCTATTTTGCTCCCACTTCACTATTACCTTACAAAATGTGCACAGTGGAATGGTCCCAATAAACTGACAGCACAATGTACATACATTACTAAAGTTGGATAAATAATACAATATGGCTTCAATAAATGTCTCACCATTGTCAGGGCACGGGTCCAAATTACATGAACGGTACTTGACACGGATCCCCTCACAATATCTCCCACCATTGGTTGGGGTCGGCTTATTACACTCCCTTTTCGCAAGCTGCACGCCACCCCCACATGTCCGGGAACATGATCCATAATGACCCCACTTTCCCCATCTCCCGTCAACCTGTAATAAATAGTGGTCATTAACACGGAGTTCAATCCTTCATCATTGCACCACAAAATGATATCATTCGTGATAATATTACAAAATAATAAAGACACCATTATTAACTTTAAACGAAATCCAGCTGCAAGTGAACATTTGTTTTACCCACTTTAAAGCAGAATTGATTGGGTTTGCTATGGCCAAATCACTGTGAATGCCAAAGGCTTTGAGATGCTGTCATCAATTACTGCAAGATTTTCATATATTTTACATTCTAGGTGAATAAAGATTGAATATCACCAAAATTAAATTCTAACCATTCTTATTCACTTGTGAACTCAATGATAAGAGTTACTGTATCCAAGCAACTTAGCATGTCAAAAGAGGTGTTCCCATGTCAAAGAGCAATTTGAAAACATGCCTTCTGTGAACAATTATAGTTGTTCGTGATGTGTTCCTGCTCGATTCAGACACTGAGCCAGGATCAGGAGTGATCTGGACAGCAGGTTTTCATGTTTACCATAGGGAAGAGCTTCCTTAATCTTTTCATTATCCTTTCTAAAATGTGATGGAACTAAACCTCTAATAATATCACGGTGAGCAGAGTGTAACACTTATCAAAAAATCAAACCCCTTGCTCTCTTCCTTGTCTGGCAGATGGTTCTATTGACTAAACTTGTGCATGCAAGACCCCTGATTCCCTTCTCTTCTATTAATCTTTGTAAACTAGGTTAGCCAGACAATTATTGTGAATCTTTGTAATTTATGCAAGTTAAAATTGTGTTGTTAATACAAAGAGATTGCACAAGCTACATCATTTATGTTTTTTTAAATTTAGATATTCAGCATGGTAACAGGACCTTTCACCCCATAAACCTATGTCATCCAATTGCACCCGAATGACCTACATCCCTGGTATGGTTTTTCAAAAAATTTAATTTAGTCATACAACACTGTTCCAAGCCGATTGAGCCCATGAGTCCATGCCATCTATTTTATACCATATTAATCTACACCCTGGTATGATTTGAAGGGTAGGAGGTAACCGGAGCCCCTGGGGAAAGCCCATGTAGACATGGGGAGAATGTATAAACTCCTTACAGAAAGCACAGAATTCGAACCCTGATCCAAATCACTGGCGCTGTAACTGAATTGCATTATCTGCTATGCTAACCGTAACGTCCTCTTGGATGGAGAAAACTGCAAGATCATTTATATTTTATAATTGTCCTACAATATTAAATAAATTGTATTTGATGTATAAAAAATAACCAACATCATTTGTAAACATTTTGGAAAATTGATTACGAATATACTGTAGTTGTTTTATTTTCTCTATCTTAGCATTATAAAAACCCATTACATCACACACATCATTTAACTAAGAAGCAACAATCCTATATTCATATTTTTTTTAACATTGCTTTGTGACATTATAATGGAGGAGGTGATAGACAAGGAGAAGGACTCATCTGTGGGAAACGTGGAACTTTGGAGCATAAATTCTATGTTTAACTTTTGGGTGCCTTGATAGATTCTCACATTGATTAAAAATTAAAATCTATTTATAGGATTTGAGAACTTCTTGCAGATTAATTCCCTTTGATATTAGTGATTCAGCAAAAGGACCATGCATGGGCATAAATACACTCCAATACAGGATCAGGCCCTTCAGTCCATGTTGTCTAGTCTGTGCCAACGATGACACCAATTCAAACTAACCCATTTGTCTGCACCATGCTCATCCCTCCATCTCTTGTCTCTTTGCATGTCCACCTAAATGCCTCTTACATGTTGCTATCATAACTGCTTTCCCTCCTTCCCAGCAGGACACTTTAGCCTCTCACCAATCTGTGCAACAAAATAAAATCTTGCCTTCAAATTCAAATTCTCCTTTATTCAGAATTTCTGGCATGACTCAATTCAGAGAAAGAAATAACTACTGTAATTTAGACAAGTCATTTCAATACATTTAAAGGTAGTCCATTTTCAGCCAAGAGAATCTGTAACAAGGCCAGCTATCTATTGAAACTGAAACAAATTATTTGGGTTCACTGAAGCAAGGTTAATGATCATGGTTCCAGCCAACTGGAATTATGATGTATTCTTGGGAACGAAGAGAAACATTGTAAGTAAATGAAGCTAGAGACAGCTTGTACACAAATCCTTAATTATCCCAACTGAGACTGATACAATATCCTTCTTACATTAAAAAATTACTGTGTACAGATGACAGGAAACACACACAATATGCTCAACTAATTGTAAATAGGAAATGCTAAGAGCTCCATTCTTTCATCATTACAGGGCCCACATCTCTAATTTGATATTGTAATTCTTAACATAATAGAAAGCAAAATAAATGGGTGTGTAACTGAATATCTGGTTGCAAATACAAAGAATTAAACGAATGACAAAATTGAGCACAAATTTAATGACAAACATTACCTTGTTCTTTGTCACATCATGCTTTGCCACACAAATACCCTTCATACAGAACTTTCCATCACCACAGTTTGTTCCATCTGCCCATGGGAAGTGTCGGGTCTGGCACACCAGCTGCCCTTTAGCTCTCCCTGTACACCACAGCTTTAGGCAAGACTGCATGTACGGGCATGGTTTTGAATTAATCCCAAATGCCAGTTCACACTGTCTGTTCAAGTTATAACTTTCACCTGGTAGGCTATCTGGTAATGTGATTGGTTTCATTGGTTCATCCAATAGGCAGTCACCTGTGAATAGAAGAAATTAGCAATTGAAACTCATTTGATAAAGATTGGTACAGTTGAATCAGAATTTGTTTTATTTTACCTCAGGAAATTTGTGGCACACAAACTCCAAGCAAACGTAGATATATTTTTGACATGACAAACTTCATTCCATGAATTAGCTAAATGAATCTTGTTTGGATGGACAGATAGATGGATGATAGATAGATGTGTACATTGTAACAAATGCAATGAAAAATTACATATTTAGTCATATTTATTCAAAAATTTTGAAACATGTTGATTCCATTTTGTTATTACTGCTACTTACCATTACAATGCAAGAATCTATGGAGTTTTTATGTTTTCACCTAGCTTCCAAAAATTTCAGATTAATTATTATTCCACGTAATTATATATACAGGGGAAGGAGAATAAGTTTAATGCAAGGAGACATGCATACCATAGTTCTGATTATTTGAAAGAACTCATTCATTCCAGCCAACTGTTCTTTCTCAAATTTCTTCTTTATCTAATTCCTTTCTGAAAATTACTATTGGCTACACTTCCATCTCCCATTCATACTGAGCATTCCAGAGGATGATTAACTCGCTTTCTATACTCTATCTCTCTCTCTCTCTCTCTCTCTCTCTCTCTGTGTCCCTGTCTCCCTCTCCCATCCAGCTCTCCCTCTCCATCTCTTACTTTTAATTCATGACCTCTAGTCACCTGTGGAAAGTTTTTCCTCCTCCCCATAATTTTGAATACAGCTGCTAAATGCTTTCTTATCCTTCCTCTGCTCAAAGAAGAACATTTCCATGAGCCCATTCCAATCTTTGACATCTTTTCTGAAGAATTGAACCTAATGTGTGGTAATTGAAGTAAATCTACAAAATGCAATCAAATTTCATAGTGTACATTTAAGAGAGCTGACAGAATGAACCTATTGTTTGATCACCAAAGATTGAGCTAACAATTCTCAATAAAGACATGATTAGTTTATGAGACTAAACTTTTACTTCTTGGTCATCCAAGTGCACTGCTAAAATCAAGATAACTTCTGCCATTCGACATAGACAATTAACAAAAATCTATGTTTATGAATGCTTAATATCTATAAGAGTTTTGTTTAAGACCATAAGACATTGGAGCAGAAATCGGTTAATCAGCCCACTCAAATCATGAGCTGATCCATTTTCCCACTCAGCCCCACTGCCCGGACTTTTTCCCCATAGCCTTTAATGCACTGGCTAATTTATACATTCAATGATCTGGCCTCTACAACCGCCTGTGGCAACAATTCCACAGATTTACCACACTCTGGCTGAAGAAATCCACATGCATTTCTGTTCTAAGCCAATGTCCTTCAATCCTGAAGTGTGATGTATTGTTCTAGATTCTTTCACCATGGAAATCATCCTTTCTATGTCTACTCAGTCCATTTTTTTAAACATCCTGTTTCTTGAGCAAAAGCACCCCATTACATTATTCCTGGCAAAAAAGTCAATTGCATGTTTTGGGATTTCAATTCATTGGACTGTAAAAGTATCCAACTCAATTAGACTGTAAAATTAGGCAGAAACTCAAGTCAAGCAAGCTGAATCAAATCCTGGAAATCTACTTGCAGCACTCAGTCCAAAAATTAGCACCTCAGCAAAAACATTTTAGAAGTTAGTAACAGGATTATCACTGTGTCAAATGAGAATGATTTGGGCACTCAGCAATCACTGAAGCTGCTTCACAAAGGAACTCTTGAACCGATTTTTGGAAATCCTACTGCATTTTCAGTTGGAGCAATACTGCTGGTTATCGAATTGCTGCTCATGCCATCAACCTTATCCTGATGTATGTCAATAGGTTAAGAGGCATAGAGTTCTACAGCAACAGGTCATCTACCTCAATATGTCCATGACAACCTTTGCCCATCCATACTAGAATAAGAATCAGAATCAGTTATTGCCGTGAACATGTCCGGGATTTACTACATTTACTACATTTGTGCCCAAGATGGTGGTGCCTATGATCGGCAGCAGCCACAAGGGGTTGCAGACTCCAGGGGAATGGAGGACTGGTGAGAGGCACCAGAAAACAGGGAGGCAATCCACAGTCTGAGAAGTAGAAGCAGAGGAGATGACCCACGGGACAGTGACCACAGTGGCAGACCATCAAGGGGGCTCTGGGGATGAAAGACCCGTGCATGTGGCAGTCTGCTGGCAACTCAAGGCAAGGAGCCCATGGAGGCTGGGGGCTGCTGTAGGCTGCTGTTGGGAGACTCACACTAGGCTGCGGACTGCTGGAGACTGGCTCGAAACTGGCTGAAGGGGTACCAGGTATCGGAACCAGGATGCAAGTGAGTGCCAAAGATTCTGAAGGTTTCCTGACCATGTCGGATGTTTGGATCTCAAGCTCAAGTGGCAAATGGTTTGGACTGCACTCTGTGTGGCTGCAGAAGCACTGGAAGAAAATCTATGGACACTTGGTGACTCTGGGGATTCTCTTTTGCTTCTCTTTCTCTGACTGTAAGAGGCATTTCAGGCAATATCTGGCGAATCTCTCTGCTTTACAGCAAGCAAAAGCAATTTCAAGTAATACGACACTGTTTTATTACAATGACAATAAATTGGATCTTGAATCTTGAGAATCCCACTACGAAACACAATTTCCCTTCTCCTCCCATCTTGACCTCCCAGAGGGACTGCTCCCTCCATGATTCCCTCATGCACTCACCACCCCCCACCTATCACCCCTCCCAGCACCTTCTTCCCCTGTGCCCACAGGAAGTGCAATACTTGCGCCCACAGCTCTTCCCTCACCATGGTCTGGGGCCCCAAACAGGCCTTTCAAATGAAGCAACACTATTTGTATAACCACAGGACTGATTTGCTGCATCCAGTGCTCCCTTTGAGGTCTTCTCTACATCGGAGAGACAGGACCCAAATTGGGAAATCACTTCGGTGAGCACCTCTGCTCCCTCCGCTACAGTAACAGAGACCTCCCAGTAGCCAACCACTTCAATTCTTAGTCACACTCCCAGACTCACATGTCTGTCCATGGCCTTGT
This sequence comes from Narcine bancroftii, assembly GCF_036971445.1. NCBI lineage: Eukaryota > Metazoa > Chordata > Chondrichthyes > Torpediniformes > Narcinidae > Narcine > Narcine bancroftii. Next base: position 134,556,155 of record NC_091476.1, read on the forward strand.
ATACCATCTCAACCTGATGACCGCAGATTGGAGGAAAAACACCTTACTTTCCATTGGGCACTATCTAGTCAGGTGGCATTAATATTGGCTTTTCTGGTTTCTGCTAACCTGATCGCCGTTTTCCCCTCTCCTCCACCTATCACCTCCTGCCTTTCCCCCCCCCCCCCCACAAACCCTTTTGTTCAGACACCTGCCGACATTTTTCCGTACCTTGATGAAGGGCTAAAGCCCAAAATGTTGGTTATGTATTTTTACCTTTGGTACACAAAGGACATTGTTTGACCAGTTGAGTTTCTCCAGCATTTTGGGTGTTTACTTCATCCATAGTGTCTCCAAATTTTTGTGATTTACTTCACAAAATTTATTGTTTTGCCACACCATTGCTATAAATTACATTTTTAAAATAAATAAATTAGTGCAAAGGTAGAGAAAGTGAGGTAGTGTCTATGGTTCATTGTCCCTTCAGCAATCTGATGGCAGAGGGGAAGAAGTTGTTTGTACTATTGAGTGTTGGTCTTCAGGCTCCTGTACCTCCTCCCTGATGGTTACAGAGTAAAGAGGGCATGGCCTGCGTGGAGGGGATCCTTGGTGATAGAGGCTGCTTTCTTGAGACAACACCTCTTGTAGATGTCCTTAACAGAGTGAAGCTAATGTCCATTATTCCACCTTAAGACTGTGTCTAGTTGGTTATCACTCATTTAATTTCCTTATTCTGAACTTTAAGAATATATCTGTTCATACACTGTCAACCGCCTCCTGCCAACCCACTTTCACATTTCCATTACAATTCTCACATCAGGTATCTAGTTTTCTGATACTATTAATATTGTAAACATGTAACATGTGACTCTTTTTTAAATGATTAATAAATCTCATCATGTTTTATAACCTAGTGAAATTGTCAATCTGCATTAACTAAGAGTAAAACCATTCAATTTTTTTAAATCCTTGGACAAAATGCTATCTCGTGAAACTGAGTTCTGAACATTTGCTTTCTCTGGATATTTTGGAAAATGTATATTGCATCTTGCATGAGTAATTCATGAGCCATGGTTCATATTTTCACTAATGCATTTAAAAGATAAACATTGCAAACTTACTGAAGTAACTGTAAGCCTAACATTGTTCTTAATACTCCTCAGTTGTCATCTAAATACACCAAGTCATCTTCCATTTTCAGGAGTGCATTAAATATAAGTCCATAAGATAATAAGATATAGGAACAGAAGTAGGCCATTCAGCCCATCAGTCTGCTCTGCCATTCCCACACGAGCTGATCCATCCTCCCATTCCTCTGCCTTCTCCCCATATCCTTTGATTCCCTGACTATTCAAATACCTATCAATCTCAGCCTTAAATCCATCAAATGACCTGGCCTCCACATCTGCTTGTGGCAGCAAATTCCAGATGTTCACCATTCTCTAGTAAAAGAAATTCCTCCACTCATGTAAAATATGTTCAGAGTAAAAGCTAACATGATGTTTAATTCCCCTCTCCTTCTGCATTTCATAGAGCCTGTTCCCTCCATGACTCCCTCATCCACTTATCCCTTCCCACTAATCACCCCCTTGGCTGCAGGAAGTGCCTCACTTGCGCCCAAGTGACTCCTCCCTCATTTGGGGCTCCAAACAGTCCTTCCAAATGAAGCAACACTTCACTTAAGAATCTGCTGGAGTCATCTATTGCATTTGGTGCTCCTGTTGTGGCCTTCTCTACATCAGAGAGACTGGACGCAGACTTGGAGTTCTCTTCACTGAACACCTTCGCCCAGTCTGCATCAATGTCACGGATTACCCAGTGACTAATTCAGCACTCCACTTCCACACTGGCATGTCTTTCCATGGCCTCATGCACTGTCAAACCAAGATCACCTGTAAATTGGAGCAGCAACACCTAACATTCCATCTGGGCACTCTCCAACTGGATGGTATTAACATCAACTTCTACTAGCCCACTTCCCAATCTCCCTCTCTTCCCGATCCCTGTTTTCTTTCCTCCAGCTCTCTTCCCCTTCTCTCTCCATTCACAGAGCTATTTCCCCCCCCACCCCCATTTATTAGTGTGTCCTCCCACCCATATCCACTTATTATCTCTTGCCTATGGGTCTGTGCTCTTCCCCCTGTACCTTCTACATCCCCCCCACGCACACCATTTTGTTTGGACACCTCCTTGCATTTTGTTCAGACCTTGATGAAAGGCTCAAGCCAGAAATGTTGTTATACATCTTCATCTTTGCAATGTAAAGTACAGCTTTGTGTTTTTACGATGCTTAATTTTGAATTCAGAGCCAGCTCTTCAGCGCTTGACATCCTGTTTTGCGGAAACTGCCAAAATGTTTGGTCTGGAAGTCAGCCTGAAGAAAACTGAGGACCTCCATCAGCCAGCTCCCCACCATGACTACCAGCCCCCCCACATCTCCATCGGCCACACAAAACTCAAAACGGTCAACCAGTTTACCTATCTCGGCTGCACCATTTCATCAGATGCAAGGATCGACAACGAGATAGACAACAGACTCGCCAAGACAAATAGCACCTTTGGAAGACTACACAAAAGAGTCTGGAAAAACAACCAACTGAAAAACCTCACAAAGATTAGCGTATACAGAGCCGTTGTCATACCTACACTCCTGTTCGGCTCCGAATCATGGGTCCTTTACCGGAATCACCTACGGCTCCTAGAACGCTTCCACCAGCGTTGTCTCCGCTCCATCCTCAACATTCATTGGAGCGACTTCATCTCCAACATCGAAGTACTTGAGATGGCAGAGGCCGACAGGATTGAAGATCCAACTGCGCTGGGTAGGTCACGTCTCCAGAATGGAGGACCATCGCCTTCCCAAGATCGTGTTATATGGCGAGCTCTCCACTGGCCACCGAGACAGAGGTGCACCAAAGAAGAGGTACAAGGACTGCCTAAAGAAAGCTCTTGGTGCCTGCCACATTGACCACCGCCAGTGGGCTGATATCGCCTCAAACCATGCATCTTGGCACCTCACAGTTCGGTGGGCACCAACCTCCTTTGAAGAAGACCACAGAGCCCACCTCACCATCAAAAGACAAAGGAGGAAAAACCCAACACCCAACCCCAACCAACCAATTTTCCCTTGCAACCGCTGCAACCGTGTCTGCCTGTCCTGCATCGGACTTGTCAGCCACAAACGAGCCTGCAGCTGACGTGGACTTTACCCCTCCATAAATCTTCGTCCGCGAAGCCAAGCCAAAGAAGAATTTTGAATTTAAAAGTTCTAGGTTAGTTCGTTTCTAGGAGTCAATAATCATGTAACCACACATTTCCCTCCAACACTATCTTAATTGAATTAATTGGCTATAAATTCTCTGTTAGTTACACCCTTGGAAAACACTTGACTTGGTGCCATTCTGTGAGAGATTTACAACTAATCGTGATCCTGACTGTCACAGTTTTAGCATCCACTGTGGAGATTTAAAACAGCTGATGATGCTTAAGCAGAGGACTGGGAATAATTAGTGATTAAGTGTGTTGGGCTCCAAAATTCTTCATTAAAATGTCTCATCAAGTATGCCGTACATTATTTCTACACACTGAAATGGAAAGTATCAGAATGGAATGGGAAAATGCAATTCTCTTCATTTTGTTAAAGTTAAATAGGTCAATTTGAACAAAACAGCTTTGGAATCTGGAAATTCTCTATTTACCGAGCTGGTGACAAGAATTTTGTTCTAGAGCTCCGTGATATTTTTGGAGTTTTGTTGTTCTTGGTTCCATTCTTAATTAATAACGAAGTGACTGATAATCTCTGAGGTAGTAAATTATTTAAAATTAAAAAGCAGTACTAATCAAGTGAGTGAACTGAACAAAATGTTTATTTTTTGAAATGATAATGATCAGTTCCAAATGCTAGACTATACTACGCTTTCATGTTAAGACTAAACACAATCTGCCAGGGAAACTCAGCAGATCAAGTAGCATCAGTGGGAGAAAAAGAATGACCAATATTTCAGGCTGAAACTTTTTATCGAGAGAGTCTGCATATTAAGACTGTTAGAACATAAGATACAGAAACAAGAGTTAGTTATTCACTAACATCATCGCTGATTCAAGTTTGTTTGTTATCATCCAATTGCACAAGTACAACCTGAGGAAACAGTGTTCATCGATGCAATGTGAGAGTGAGTGAAATACAGAAGTGAGCAGACTCTGATTATAATGAAAACACAGAAAATGCTGGAGGATCTCCGCAGGTTGTGCAGCATCCATAGGAGGTAAGGATATATAACCAACATTTCGGGCCTGAGCCCTTCTTCAAGGTATGAGTAAAAAGCGTGCAGGCACCTGAACTAAAAGGCTGGGGAGAAGGAAAGAAAATGCAGGGGAGTTGCACAGACCACAAACAAAAGGTGATAATTGGACATGAATAGGACAGGAGAGGGAAGGTGAGAATTGATAGCGGAAGGGGATAGCTCTATGAATGCAGGGCTGAAAGGCTGAAGGAAAGGGAAGAGAGAGACAATGTTATAAAGATAGGAGAAGGGGAGAGATGGGGGGAGTCTAATGCAAACCAATGAAGTGAATGTTAATGGTATAAGGTTGGAGGGGGCCCAGATGGAATATGAGGTGTTTTGTCCTCCAGTTTGTGGATGGTCTCAGTCTGGTAGTGCATGAACAGACATGTAGGCATTGAAATAGGGAATTGAAAAGGGTGGTCACTGGGTGAACCCTGACATCCTTGTTACACCTGAGAACCCTCGATTCCTCTGTTGTCCCAGAATCAGACTGAGCCAGCCCTGAATACAATCTTTGGCTCTGCCTCCACAGTCCTCTGGCAATAAACAATCACCTGAGAGAAGAAACTCCTCCAATTTTGCTTCTTAACAAGAAAATCCTTTATTCCAAGTTTATGTTTCCTGTTTGTAGATTAATCTATTGAGGTGGGAAACTGAAATACCACTTTTATTGTTGCACTAACTAAAACAGTGAAAATCTCTCTATCCTTTATACTGGGGTAATCTAATGTATACTTGTGTACTTGGTGTATCTTACACTTGTTTTGCTACAGCAAGTATGAATTTTGGTGCATATGTACATTGTACAATGAATATGACAATAAACTCGTTATCATTAATATTTTCTCAGCATCTACCTTGTCAAGCCTTTCATTATCAATAAGATTACTTCTGAATTCTTCTAAACACCGAAATGTAGAGACCTCAGCTGCTCTAAAACAATCCCTTCATTCCAGAAATCAATCCAATAAACATTCCCTGAACTGCCAATTTTGAAAGCTGCTAATCCATTTCATATTCAGTGCCTAATCTCATACAATGAATCAGAAACAGGTTTATTACACCAACAGTATTGTGCATTACAGGTGCAAAATTGCTATAAATTACAGTTCCGTAAATACAGTATTTCAAATATATAATTAGTGCAAATAGAGAAAGACAGTGAGGTAGTATGTTTAGGTTCATTGTCTGTACAGAAATCTGAAAGTGAAGGGTAATGTTTTCTAATTAATCTATTGTTTTCTGATCTTTCTCTTCTGCAATGGATCTATTGTTTTAGTCAAGCAATGCAACTCACAGAGTACAATGGAGCAAATTAACTAAAGCACTCTTTTTAATCCCATCAGTATCAGAACAAAGATGGCATTGATGGAAAAACATTGGAAGCCCCATCCCCAACCTTAGCCTTTGCCCTGTAGCAAGGCAGCATGACTTACCATGGCCGCTGTCCAGGAAGTCAGTAATAATTGCCGCGCTGCACACTGACCATGGTCTGGAACGGTCAATATGTATCAGCGTGGGAGACATCATGTGATTGTCCTTCAGCTTCCCGAACACATTTTCACATGCCTTGACATTGTCATGGGGCATATTAAATACATGGCCTAAAATCCAATGAGAGATTTTCAGACAACCATGCAGCATATATAGTACATTCTGACATGCCTTGACATTGTCATGGGGCATATTAAATACATGGCCTAAAATCCAATGAGAGAAGATTTTCAGACAACCATGCAGGATCCGTAGGAGGTAAAGATATATTACCAATGTTTCAGGCCTGAGCCCTTCCTCACTGAAGAAAGAAAGGGGTAAAATGGGAGGGGAAGGAGTAACTCCTTTTCTTTGTTTTGTTGGCCCCTGCTCATTCTTCTCTTCTCCCCAGCCTTTTAATTCAGGGTGGTATTATAGATTTACCTCTCATGGATGCTGCATGACCTGCTGAGTTCCTCCAGTATTTCTGTGTGTTTTTACTATCATATAAATCCTGTTGACCTGTCTTTGCTTATAGAGTCAGAAAGTCAATGGGAATAAAGCAAAGAAGGCCATTCAGCCTATGCCGACCACAATCCACCCATTTTCTCTAATCTTTCATTATTCCTAGGTTTTATTTTTTCAACTCTCCCAGATCCTACCACTCACCTACACTCTAGGGGGATCTTACAGCAGCAAAACACCTATGAACTTCCTGCCTTTGGGATATGGGAGGAAACAAAAAATAATTTTTTAAAGTAAAAGGAAGTTGATTTTGTTTTAAAAACATTTTTGGTAATTGATCATTTTTAATTTCTCTCTCAGTATGAATTCTATTCCATATTTTTAATATATATTTTAACATTGATAAACCTTTAGTTCCTTTAAACAACTCACTATTCCATTTATACAAAATTTGCTCTGGAATAGTTTCACCAATTTTATTCATTTCTATTTGAATCTAAGCTGGATTTTCACCCCTTTGGTAACAGGAGGACAAAAATGTTAATTGGGCTGCTTTTAAAATAATTCTGGAGCCTTAGTCCACTCTGATTAAATTTCCACATTTATTTTTCTAAACCAATTCTCGACATTTTACCTTTCCAAAGAAACTCACGTACTATTTTATTAAAACTTCGCAAAAAGAATTCTGGTACATGAATGGGCAATGATTGAAACAAATATTGCATCCTTGGAAAAAAATATTAATCTTAATCCAATCCTACTAATGTTATTGGTAAATCTTTCCATCTTTTCAAATCCTCTTCCAATTGTTTTAACAATGGCAAACAATTTAACTTAAACAAATTAATGATATTTCTATTAATTTTTATTCCTTAATATTTAATTGTTTCATTTTTCCATTTACATCTTGTCATTATCCAGAATGGGCATCACTTCACTTTTATCAACATTAACTTTATAACCCAATACTAACCCATATTCTTTTAATCTCTCATTCAACTTATTTAAAGATATTTCTGGTCTTGTTTAAATATACTATAAACCTCATTAGCAAATAAACTAATTTTATGTTCCTTATTACCTACTTTAAATCCTTTAATTTCATTTGTCATTTCTAATTACTTCTGCCATTGGCTCAATTGCTAATGCAAATAAAAAGGGTGATAATGGACAACCTTGTCTAGAAGACCTTTTGAGCAAAAAGGGTGGTGAGATTTGTTCAATTTTAATTGCTTTTGCTTTTGGATGATCCAAAAGCATTAAGTGTCTCAAATTTTTAAAATTGAAATTGGATAAATAGCAAGAATTTTTTTTTTTGCATTGCAATAGCAACTGCAAAGAAATGTATAGCGATATCATGGAAAGATTATAAGTAGATGGTATAGTGAGATGCAAAATTGTATACCTTTGGAAAAAATTACATAGAGTTTAAGAAATCGAGTTGAACATTTTTAGAGTATTTGGAAACCATATATAGATTTAATGAATAATTTTCCATCCACCTCTTCTACTTTATCCAGTCCTTTTAATCAGTAATTTTAATAATAATTAATGATTGTATATGCTAGTATTATTGTATATTAAATGGTAGGTGTTTCCTTCTTTTCTTTCTTTTTCTTACTTTTGGGTGGGAGGGGGATTGGGGAGAAAAAATATAAAAGTTTTTTGGTATCATTGCATATGGATATTTGATTAATGTTTAATTCATTGTTTTTTTTTCCTGTAATGATGGAAATAATTATTTTTTTTAAAGCTAATAATTAGTGTTCTATCAAAACCAAGTGTTGCACTACACCTCAAATCTAGTTGGTATCATCATTCATGTAATTCTTTATTGCTGGGCATATAATTTAATTTCGTAGCTATGATATTGGTTACATGAAATGATTGATTTTCAGTGGTAAAAGAGTATAATGTTGGTTTTCTCTTCTCTAAAATCAAACATCAAAATAGCTGCGTGAAAGGCTTATGAAGAAGGCGGCTTTTATTGAGGGAAGATCATTCAGCATGGCCACTCTGGGTGAATATTGGGAGATCACTTGTAACTGTTTCCACTCAATCACCATCTTGCAGTGACTGAGTGCATTCACCAGATGCATATAATGAAATAGCCACTAGCAACTCACAAAGACAATTTATTGTTGGTATTCAACAACAATAACTGCGAAAAAAATGAAGTTCCAGATCTCTACTGTCATATCTGCAGACATTTCACCACCCTGGAATTATTTTGTTAGTTAAAAATAATTACATAAATATAATGTTTCTCATCTTCATAAACAACAAACTCAATCACAGACGCATTGAAGGACTGTATTCCTTGAAGTTCAAAAGAATGAAGGACACATTTTGAATGTCAAAAGGCCTGGACAGAATAGATGTGGCAAAGTTGTTTCTCATGATGGAGGAGTCAAGGACAAGAGGGCACAACCTCAGGATTTAAGGGCACCCATTTAAAACAGAGATGTGGGGGAATTTCTTTAGCCAGAGAGTGGTGAACCTTTGGAATTTGCTGCCATGGGCGGCTGTGTCATTAGGTAGATTTAAGGCAAAGATTGATAGGAATCTGAATAGTCAGGATATCAAAGGTGATGAGTGACAGGGCAGAGGAGTGGGGCTAAGAGGGAGAATGGATCAGCTTGTGATGGAATAGTGTTGCGGACTCGATGGGGCGAATGGCCTACTTCTGCTCCTATATCTTATGGTCCTATGGACTATTACTTTGCACATAATTTATTACTGAATTTTTTTTGTATTGCATAATCAATTTGGTTACATTTCTTTCTTTGTTTACATTTCCCTCTTTTGTGTTCATATCTTTCTTCTTGAGTGCAGTTTAGTTACTGATAAGTAGAAATTCTCCCTGGCCCATAGGGAAAAGAATCTCAGGATTGTATGTGATGCTGTGTATGTACTCTGACAATAAATTTGTACTTTGAACTTCACTTCACAAAAGTGCTTTAAATGTTGTATACACCTCACTGACAAAAGGCAAAGGAGGAAAAAACCCAACACCCAACCCCAACCAACCAATTTTCCCCTGCAGCCGCTGCAACCGTGTCTGCCTGTCCCGCATCGGACTTGTCAGCCACAAACGAGCCTGCAGCTGACGTGGACTTTTACCCCCTCCATAAATCTTCGTCCGCGAAGCCAAGCCAAAGAAGACTAAATATATAAAACAGGCATGATTATGTTTTACTTGAGTAGAATATCAGTCTAATCTAGGAGATTGCTTTATACTATACAGAGGATTATATGAAACTGGGAGAACAAATGAAGAGTCCAATATAATATTTACCTAGTTCATGAGCAGTGGTGAATGCTGAAGGGAGACCATCATCTTCTATCACAGAGCAACTTCGCTTTGGATCACACATAGTCCCGACGTCGGCCATCCCCAGAGTGTCACAGGTCTGAGCACCACACAAGTCCTGGGAATATATAAAGCGTAAAGTCTTCACCCAGTGGTCAGAAATACAAGGTAAAATAAATCATTAAAAATATCCTAAAGGTTTCAGAAACATGGATGGTGCATTGAGTTTGCATGCTTCAATTTAAAAAAATGAAATCTTACTGTTGCTTCAAAATCACAAAACATTTTTAACTCAAGGTGCATATTGTCCAAATACTAAATTCACATCTGTCAAGCTAATGCCTGGTTAAATCATTCAGTATGGAGTCTATCCTTGCCAGGAGGTTACATGTGTTTTCATTTTATTGCAAATGTCATAACTGGGAGGTCATCTGACATATGGTAAGTTTTTTTAATCAAAACTTTATTTCCAAGTAATTTACTTTAAAAAATCAGTAAAGTATATTTGCCAGCTGAATGCAGATGAGTGAGAGCCAGAAAGCTTTCTTGCAAGAATTTAAGGACTGGTTATGAAGCAGACACTGTGCGCGGTGTGGCACTGCATAGATCATGCCTCATTTATGCTGCGACTTCATGCCAAAGAATTGAGAGTGCCCAGTGTTTGTTTTAATTCCTTGTATATGTCTCTGATTAATTTTCCACTCCAAACTGAAAGTTGAAATTATATCACCGTCATGTGCCAGCATAAATTTTTTTGCACTCCAGTTTTATGCTGAAAGGCTTCCCAGATCTGATTATAATCATCAAAACGTCATAAATGTGAAAGACTCATGTCACTTCTCCTGTCAAATTCTGTGAGTCACGGTGTGCATAGGAATCTCAATTTGTTGGCTTTGAAAGAGAACACAAACGAGGGAAGGAGATTCTAAAAGCATGGATCTAACTTTACATTCTACATATATTTAGTTGGGGAGCCTTTGTTTCCCAACCCACCCTGCTCTCACCTTCCTGTCCACCCCTGCTGGGAGTGCAGAACATATTTCATCCTCCATAAAGCATACTCAGCCCTAATATCAACACTCCACAATAACAGTAAAACCTCCAGCACGATTTCCCCAGTCTCCACTGCATTCTGATGCGAAGCTTTCTCAATGAAACACCAGTAAAACCTACTAACTGCTACTTGCATTGCAAACACTTCTGAGAAGAATAAAATAACTCCAAATGATTGTTGCAAATGTTCTAGATTATCACCATGAGATACTCGGAATGCTTGTCCCATGACACTGGTACATCTTGTAAAGTGTATTCTGTCGATCCCGTTAAAATACAATTTCACTGTAACTCAGAAACCATGAACTTATTTACATCTTTAAACAGTTCTGATGAATGGTTTATAAGTGTAGTCCTGGCGAGTTGAAGTTCGTAATGGCAGATGGGGCCAAAGGTTTAGCAAGAATTATTGGTTTAACCAATTCCATACCTAGTGAATCTTTTGTACCATGTATACCACTGTAAGTGATTCCTTTCATTGTTTTAATTTAAAACAGCTGGAAACTATGGACGTAAAATTTCACATTCACAGCTGAATCATCAACTGGGATTAAGGTAGCACAGAAGATGGATCACTGACACACAGATCTGATAGTTTGCACATTGCTGATTAGTAACATCTGTTTTAAAACAGTGATAACAGATCTCCTCATCTCAGTGCTGTGCAGAGGGAGATGAGAGCTGGGCAGTTAATACTGAGAGGTGTTCAGTATAGCCTCAGGAGGGTGGATCAATAGATCCCAATTTCATACCCTCTGCACAAGCTTCCATCCTGCACTGCTACAAAACTAACATTTCCTGCACTTGCCTGACCTTGGTTCAGTTTGAAAATTAGATCTTGAATTGGTTTTGCACACTGCTGTTTCCAGCACAATACCCTGAGGCCATGGTGTCCCCATGGTATTACCTAAGAGCTCTTCTGTTAAAGCTTCCATGGAAATATTTACCTTTCATCTTTCAGAAGTTGAACTACCCTGACGCAGATTTCGGCAATTTTACAGACTGCCAATAAAGATTGTTTTAAAGAACAAAATGAAAAGAAACTCTGTGACATAGTTTAGGTCATCATTGTGCAAACTTGCCTTCCTTAATAGTGCCAGAGACTATCCTGAAGCTTTTAAGGTCAAATCGTCAGAACCCAAAGGGGGTTAAAACCTTTTGATCATCACTTTATCAGGCATAGAAGAGGGAGGTTTCAAATAACTTAAATCAATGCCTGCTGGGATAGGTCATCTGGAAGCCTATGCAGTGCTGGAGGAGTCATCAGAGTTCTGGTAAAAGGCAATGCTTTATTCAGATATTTTTTGTGTAAAAAAAAATAAAATAAAATTGTACAGAGCCGTTGTCATACCCACGCTCCTGTTCGGCTCCGAATCATGGGTCCTCTACCGGCATCACCTACGGCTCCTAGAACGCTTCCATCAGCGCTGTCTCCGCTCCATCCTCAACATTCATTGGAGCGACTTCGTCACCAACATCGAAGTACTCGAGCTGGCAGAGTCCACAAGCATCGAATCCACGCTGCTGAAGACGCAACTGCGCTGGGTGAGTCACGTCTCCAGAATGGAGGACCATCGCCTTCCCAAGATCGTGTTATATGGCAAGCTCTCCACTGGCCACTGAGACAGAGGTGCACCAAAGAAGAGGTACAAGGACTGCTTAAAGAAATCTCTTGGTGCCTGCCACATTGACCACCGCCAGTGGGCTGATATCGCCTCCAACCATGCATCTTGGCACCTCACAGTTCGGCGGGCAGCAACCTCCTTTGAAGAAGACCGCAGAGCCCACCTCACTGACAAAAGACAAAGGAGGAAAAAGCCAACACCCAACCCCAACCAACCAATTTTCCCTTGCAACTGCTGCAACCGTGTCTGCCTGTCCCGCATCAGACTTGTCAGTCACCAACGAGCCTGCAGCAGACGTGGACATACCCCTCCATAAATCTTCGTCCGCGAAGCCAAGCCAAAGAAAAAAAATTCAGATATCATTGATTGGATAAAATCTTATATTGTGAGTGAAAGTCAAACCCAGAAAAGGTAGCCAATGGCAGGAAATAGACCTGTATATAACCTGTGATCACATAAGCTCTGCAGATGACGAATTAGACAAGCCAGTACTGAAGTCATTGGTCAGAAAACATAATGTCATCACAGAGTAGAAAGAATAAAGAGTAGCTTAGCTAAAGGACAAGAACATAGTATCATTCTCCTTTTATAAGACTTTAGATGAAATTCTGTCCATGTAAAGCCCTGCAGGTTTTGACCATCTCACTATCCTGTTTTCAAAGAATGTGAGCCAGAAATGCAGCTCGTAAATAGCTGAACCAGCCTGATGTCATGGATCAATGGAACAGCCAGATACTAGATCTTTATCAGTAACACTTGGATCAGTGATAGATGTTCAAATTAAAGAACTGCTCTTGGTGAACTGGGCATCCTGATCCATCTGATCAATTAGCAAATGCTAAAAGTTCTCAAGTTCATAGGATATAAGTTGATTTTTAACATTTAACAAGATGTGAACCTCTTTTAATATATCTTGCTATCTTATTAATTCAATTTAATGAAGTGTGGGTTTAAGTAACAAAGGGTTATTGAACATTCCGAACATTTCATGGTTTGCCGGCATGATTGATTTCTCAAATATTTTGAACATGTTTTAGTAGATTGAAACCCCACAGAAGCAAAAGTAAAATGATCCATGTGGTAAAAACCATGGCCAGGTATCCCAGATAGTTCTACAGCTATGTTAGACAACTCCTATTACAAGCTCCTGTACGGCTGATCTCAGTGCCCATGCCCAAGTTCGGAAAAGATGTGGGAGTTTCTATCTAAAATTCATCTGTGCAGAAGACGAATGGGAATTCAGCCAAGGGCAGAACAAAGGTGGGCATCCAAATATTTGCTGTAATATTCTTTGACACGATTTTCTAATATTTTTGCATGGTAGTTTATCATGCTTTGAAGGAAATTGTTGAAGTTTCTGCAGTTCAAAACATAGAATTCAATTCAATCTCCACTTACATAACTCATTGATTCAGCCAAATCTGAATTCCAACATAAGCACATCTCAATAGTAATCCATCTGAAAAAATTTGACTCCATTCCAGGTTTTGTTTTGACCTGTTGTGAGTCAAATACCTTATAGAGAAGGATTTTATCATTGAATAAGATGCAGAGTACAGAAGTGGCCAAGCAAATCCCAAGTACTCATGGAACTATCAGCTCTCTGAGATGTGATGTGCTTTCTCTGTGTATGTCTCCTCCCCAGATAGAACTAGCCCCCTGTCATCAGTAACTTAAACAGCTAAAATTTATGAAGGTGGTATTCACCAAAGTGGCTCAAATTTAGATGAGCAGATTAAATTGTCAAAGAAAAGTGGCATGAGAAACTACAAAACAAAAATTTGATTTAAATTGTATTAACCAAAAAGGACTTTGAATTTAGCTATCAATGCCAGCTTCACTCAGACACTAAGAATGGATTTACTTTCACTGTATCTTTCTTTCGATGCAAGATTCAAGATTCTTTTATTGTCATGTAATGAAACAAAATATGTTCTATTACACAAAATTCGCCATCAACACAAATTGTTCACTGCCCCTTACAGTCAGATAAAGAGAAGTAAAAGAGAGTCCTCCCAGTCATTGAATGTTCATGGATTCACCTCCAGTGCTCCCACAGCCTCTGCTGCCTTCAGTCCAAACCATCAGTATGGCAGCCAGGGCACATGCCCCTGGTGCTACTTGCTTGGGGCGGGGGGGTGGGGGGGGTGGTGGGGAGCACCACTGTCCAATATTGAAATCCATAGCCCATCACAGATTCTCTATCCCACTTCAGTGCCCTGGAGTGCCATTCAGGCACCTCATCAGGCCACTCTGGGCCAGTATCTCATCAGGCCACTTAGGTGCTGCAGCAGTTTCGGGGCAATCACAGCACCTAAATGCAGAATTAATGGGCAAAATGGCCGTCTTCCTTACCCATAATCCTCCACACAACTGGAACCGCTCTGCTAGTGCCAGCGCCAAAGAAACACAGAGTGGTTCCAGCTGAGAGGGGGATTATGGGTAAGGAAGATGGCCATTTTTCCCATTGATCCTGCATTGAACCGCCACTGCTGCGAGGTGCCCAAGCGGCCCTGAAGGCCAAAGTGGCCCAATGATATGTTGGAGTGTCCCAGTGAGGTGCCAACCAGGACATTCCAAGTTGACTGACCCAAAGTTATCAAGAGCACAGAAGCCATAGGTCCTCCTGAAAAATGCTGCAGCTTGAAGCCAAGAATGGTAGGTAATAAACACAAGGCTTGGGTCACTTCAATATGGGCTGGAGCCTGGAGCATCCCACGTCTTGGCAACTGGGAATAATAAATCTCTGCATGGTGAGGCGTGGTTTGTAATTAAGGGTTCTTTTAAAAAAAAAATTATTTATCATTTGTATCAATACAAATATAGAATAATTCAATAATATAGTAATTATCATGTCATAAAAAATGATACAAATTTTAAAAAAAAATTTCTTCCCAACCCCCCAAAGAAAGAAGAAAAGAAAAGGAAGAAAAAGAAAAGAACATGTACTTTTACATATATATTTCTTGATTATTTTTGTAGCTTCTAATTGAGAGGGGTGGGTAAGTTGGAGAAGGTGGATAGAATTTTGTTCATAAAATCCATATATAATTTCCAAATTCTATAAAAGTTTTCAACTCGATTTCTTAAACTACATGGAATTTTATTTCTAAGGTATACAATTTTGCATTTCAATATGCCATCTGCCTAATAGTACCACATTCTCAGTTTTCCACGTTACTGCTATACATTTCTTTGCAGTCGCTACTGCTATATGTAATTTTTTTCTTGATATTTATCCAATTTCAGTTTTATATCTTTTTCATTCCCAAGTAAAAATATTCTTGGATCTTTTTGTATCTTTATTTTCATAATTTGTCCTAGTAATACTCAAATCGTTCCAAAATCTTTCCACTTTTTCAAAGGACCATACCAAATGTAAAAAAGTTCCTATTTCCTTAGTATAATGAAAACACTTATCCAGAGGGTTCTGTTATTGAGGGGGAGGGGCGGGGGGGGGGGTGCAGGGGTAAGCAAGAGGAAGGAGGAGTGATAAGTGGGGAGGGGCTTTCCTTACTAAAGCTCAGCCTAGGGGTCCAGGTGGGTGTTAATCCATGGGTTCACTTCTAATAAATACTAATGTAACGTGTGAAGTTTACAAGAATACATTGGGCACCATAGTTGGTGTAGCGATTAGCACCGGTCCAATTGTGCATCAAAATCACTGAACTGTTAACTTTATGTGTGTGTGTTTTTTTTTAACATGGGGGGTGGGTGCTATTGGCACTAATTTGCCTAAACAGGCCACTGTCCAGATCCAAACCTGCAAGACAATCAGGAAGCCTCCAGCACCCTTGCACATTCTCACATCCTGGTTCCAATGCCTGGTACCTCTTCAGTCATTCTCGTGCTAATCCACAGCATACAAAGCATTCAAAACTGGAGCAAGCCCCTGAGTCTGTGTTCTCATTCATTAAGGTTATACGGATCCCATTGCCTCATGTTTACTTGGCTTGCAATTGTTGACTAACTGTCGGAGTTACCTGCTTTGCTGCCAGTGCACTCCTAACACAACTCACATTGCAGTATTCAAAGTATTCACTGTCCTTCTCACAGGGAAGATTATTGAGGTCACCCATTGCAAACCTAACTCAACTAGGGCTGCAAATTCCCTTGATCTGCATGTTTCCGCACCACAGTCAGTGATGAGTTTCCCAGCTGTGTTGTCACATGACCTTCAGTTGGGCTCGTGTTTTCATGACTGAATAAGTAAGTTCAGTAAACTTGGTTGTTGTGAGCGTTTGTGAGGAAGGCAGAATTCTGCAGTCCAGTCCACATGTGGAGTTGTGTATCAGCCAACCTTCCAGATCAAATGGGTGCAGTAAACCCCAGCAGCTAGTTGCAGAATGAAATGTGGCCATGCTGCTTCCCACCTCACTGAACACTTAATATTTTGCCATGGGAACCAGCACTGACAACTAGAAATTGATTCACTACTTTAGATAACTGCCATCAATCCCTTAAGTTAATTCATTGTCTGGAGCTTTGAAAGCTGGGATGGTCTAACCTCAAAAAATGCAAGATAAATCCATGTATTTTGTCTTGATCATTCCAAAATCAGAGAGGGAAAAAATACAGTAAATGGAAAAGAAAGAAGCTGAGACAGAAATAAACACAGGCCCAAAGACATTTTCATCTTGCTGCCAAAGCTATACCAAATACTAACACAATGTTATTGCCATATAAGGTGTTGAAACATCATCTTTGACTGAACACAGAGAGCACTCTTGGATGAATTACAGTGGTGTGCTAACACACTGTACTTTTTGCTTTGCTCATTATGAAAACTCAGTTTTGAGCATGGGGCTATGTCCTAAATGTC
Organism: Narcine bancroftii; assembly: GCF_036971445.1. Lineage (NCBI taxonomy): Eukaryota > Metazoa > Chordata > Chondrichthyes > Torpediniformes > Narcinidae > Narcine > Narcine bancroftii. The sequence continues at coordinate 134,573,171 of NC_091476.1, forward strand.
TCATTCCAAGCATTAACCAAGATTAATGGGGTTCAGCCTTTGTTTTTAAGAACACTGTACCCTGGTTTGGTAACTCTGCTCGTGGACCGCTGACAAGATTCTGTAAACTAACATTTTATAAGCCTTGATTTTTGGAAGTCTGCAACTGTTTTTGAGATACTGACTACAATAATAAGAACCTTTTGCAGCATTTGAAGCAGGTTTCGAAATTATGTTGGAAATCAAGTTACTAAAAAACAAAAAGCATTTTATTGAATCCATTCAAGGACAATTACTTCTGAAGCTTTGATTTGAACAGTAATGATTTCACAATTTTTATTTGAGAAACTTCTGGAGAGCAAACTGTTTCAAATAATGTTATAGCATTCCCTGCACTCAAATGTAAGTTAAATTAACAAGACTCAAAGAGGTATTAGCATAAAAGAATACCTATACAGATTAAAATTCTTATAATTTATTTTTTAAAGTTTATAATTTATAACAGAATAGTCTTGCATTAATTATTTTGAGCCAATCTGTTTGAATAATTCAAGACATATTTCCATCACAAAATCACATAGTAATCTGTTTCATAGAGATTCCAGAATCATTTAAGTATTGAATCTCATGAAGTATTGTGATTTTCTAATTGGAGCCATTAATATAAAATCCTGGCAGGTTTTGCTGAGCTTTTGGGTCAGATTCCCCCATAGAACCTCTGGTGCTCAAATATGTGATTTTGATTTCACTGTGCTTGAAGGTGAGGATCATAAAAACACAGAAATGCTGGAGCAACTCAGCTGGTCTCACAGCATCCATAGGAGGTAAAGATATATCATCAACGTTTCGGGCCTGAGCCCTTCCTCAAGGTATGATTAAAAAGCAGGCAAGCACCTGTGTAAAAAGCTGGGGTAAAGGGAAGAATGGGATTGAGAGAAATACAGACTAAAACAGACTCAAGTGTTAATTGGATATGATAAGAGGACAGGAGAGAATTGAAGGCCTGCAAAGTCTGTGTTTTTACTACAATCACAGTGTCTGCAGGCTTTCATGTTGCACTCCTCTCCTGAAGGTATGAATAATCAAAAATGAAGTAATAAATGAGCCTGTATGTGCTTGCACATCAAGGTTACAGCATGTATTTTTATAACTGAGTCAAGAAGAATGAATGCCACTAAACTAGCCAAATAATTGCCCTTTATCCACCATTAGCAATGGTGTAAAAAGCATTCAAGTTAAGACGATTCAGAGATGGGCAATTAATATGCATGCTCAGTTTAAAAATCTACTACAATTGTGTCAAATCACCTAACATGATAACCCCAATCCACCAAATGCTGGTGCATTGCATCATTGAAATAATCAGATAAATAGAATAACGAGTGGCTTAATTTTTCTTTCCTGTGTATGAGCCAGGATTTTTACTTGAGTGAAGGAATAATTTTAATTGTCAAACTTGCCTTTTATCTATGGACACATTGCAACTAATATTGTCTTTCTAACTCTGTTAATTGTTCAAAATCCCTGGATCCTGGTTGTTTTGTTCAATTACCAGTGTGGTTCTCTGTTGGTCTGCACATCAGATAAAAGTTTCATCTGCACAGCATCACTGAAGTGAGGTGATGTACTCTGACCCATGCAATAAAACTCAGATCAAGGATATCCAAATTCACTTTGAAGTTTTCCCATTAGCAGAGTCCGAAAGTGTGTGATCACTCAGAACTTCTCTCCAGGTCTTTCCATTTTCCCAGGATCAAAAAACACTCTTGGTTGAATTTAACTGTCCAGGTCAACTATTGTCTACTCCTTTTTGTAATAAATACCACAATAGCCTGGGATCTGAAAGGGTTGCCATTGTGGAAGATGAAAAACTGTACAGAAGTCACAAATGCAGGTGATAATAACAGCACTTAAGGAATCTTGGCAATGCTAGTGTTTCAATGTCACGTCAACAACACCAGTTAGTGAATGATGCCCCATCTAAATCTAAATCTGAGGCGCCTGTAAGCTCACACCAAGACACAAGAGCAACTTGTCCGTGAACTACTCTTTGCAGACGATGCAGCCTTAGTTGCCCATTCAGACCCAGCTCTTCAGCGCTTGACGTCCTGTTTTGCGGAAACTGCAAAAATGTTTGGCCTGGAAGTCAGCCTGAAGAAAACTGAGGTCCTCCATCAGCCAGCTCTCCACCGTGACTACCAGCCCCCCCCCACCCCACATCTCCATCGGGCACACAGAACTCAAAACGGTCAACCAGTTTACCTATCTCGGCTGCACCATTTCATCGGATGCAAGGATCGACAACGAGATAGACAACAGACTCGCCAGGGCAAATAGCGCCTTTGGAAGACTACACAAAAGAGTCTGGAAAAACAGCCAACTGAAAAACCTCACAAAGATTAGCGTATACAGAGCCGTTGTCATATCCACACTCCTGTTAGGCTCCGAATCATGGAGCCTCTACCGGCATCACCTACGGCTCCTAGAATGCTTCCACCAGCGTTGTCTCCGCTCCATCCTCAACATTCATTGAAGCGACTTCATCCCTAACATCGAAGTACTCGAGATGGCAGAGGCCGACAGCATCGAATCCACGCTGCTGAAGATCCAACTGCGCTGGGTAGGTCACGTCTCCAGAATGGAGGACTATCGCCTTCCCAAGATCATGTTATATGGCGAGCTCTTCACTGGCCACTGTGACAGAGGTGCACCAAAGAAGAGGTACAAGGATTGCCTAAAGAAATCTCTTGGTGCCTGCCCCATTGACCTCCGCCAGTGGGCTGATCTCGCCTCAAACCATGCATCTTGGTGCCTCACAGTTCGGCAGGCACCAACCTCCTTTGAAGAAGACCGTAGAGCCCACCTCACTGACAAAAGACAAAGGAGGAAAAACCCAACACCCAACCCCAATCCACCAATTTTCCCCTGCAACCGCTGCAACCATGTCTGCCTGTCCCGCATCGGACTTGTCAGCCACAAACGAGCCTGCAGCTGACGTGGTCATTTACCCCTCCATAAATCTTCGTCTGCGAAGCCAAGCCAAAGAAAAGAGAAGAAATTGTAATGTTGTGGAAGTTGCAGATTATGAAATATTACCACAGTGGGTTTAATTGTTCAGTTTGCTCCCATTTTGGAGGATCACTTTCCTGTCTCTCAGCTGCTCCCTGGGGATAATGTCAGCCCACCCAGATCTAACCTACTGCAAAAGACCACAGCCACCAGACCAATGACATCACCTGCACTGGGGCAGTGAGCTTCAGGGCAAGAAGATAAACTGAGACTAAACACTCCATAGTATGTAAAACTACAAGAAGAATTTATGCAATTTAGTCTACTTTTCCCCAGAAAAAAAAATGACTGTTGACTTTTACAAATTACTACAATTAATAAAAGTGAACATTGATTTTCTGTGTATTTTTCCACTTTGTCCACAGGTTAGCCACTATGTTTTGATGTTCCTCACTCTGTTTAGGTGCTGACTTGTTGATGCTTTCAGGTCAGACGGGTTGAGTCACCTGATTTGCCATGCTGTGTTGATCCTGATGCTCGGAGTGCCTCACAGTTCAAGGGCTGGAACGTAAAGTGGCTGTACCAATTAAAATACTGCCACCTGCCTTTGAATCTGTGACATGATTGTCCCAGCCACAAACAACAGCTGGTTCCCAAGCCCTCAGGTCAAAGAGCAGAGCACTTGTTGACATAACCTGCTTTTACAAATTACATTAACAGTGAATGCTGAGCACACAAAGATCTGTTCAGGCCTTAAACATCACTGTAGACCAAAGGTTCAAATCCAAAGTGAAATGAGAATCGTGAACTGTGTGTGAGCTTCTGAAATACACCCACATCTCCTGTCCTTCAGTACACCAGAAGAGCTTGATTAGGTAGCATCTAAAATGCAGCAACATATCTGATGTTTTACATGGCATCTGGGCCTAGTATTTAGAGCTCAGAATATTCAAAGTGAAATCCATTTATCTATATCACAGGCTGAAAGCTTATCAATCCACAGAATGTGTAGAAGGAGTGGTTGCACAAGCAATCAGCACAGCACATATTTACACGTGGGCCCTGGTGATGCTTCACTTACAGTGAAATAAATGTAAATGGTCTGCCCAATAGTTGAAGCTCTAGGATCTGGAAATGATCTCAGTTTTCAAAAACAAACCATATTGATGCATTACTAAATGAAGAGAGATTGTTGAGCTCTGAGATGCAGAGGAATCTGGGTCTCTTGGTACTTGACTCACAGAAGTCTGCTGCAGCTATTAATTAGGGAAGCTAAGAAAAAGCTCTCATTTATTGCTTGGGAATTGAATACAAATATAGGGAGCTTGAGCTTCAATCATATCTGACCCCAGTAAGACCATGTCAGGATTACTTTGCACTGCATTAATGTCCTTATTTAAGGAAGGATGTTAATGCCTTGGAAACCATTCAAAGTAGGCTCACTAGACTAATGGGCAGATTAGGTTTACATCTGATAGAGATTACAAGAATGAGAATAGATGATTGAAACTGAGGAGGTCTTAAAACAGGTTGGACCTGGAGAAGATGGTTTCCCTGGTGAGAAAATCTATAACTATGGGTCATTGTTTAAAAATAAGTGGTTCGCCAATGTGAAGAAATGAAGTCTCTCGAAGTGTCACAAATATTTGGAACTTTCTTCTTCAAGAATGATGGAACCATAATTTTTGATCACTTTTAGGTTTGAGATAGACACGGCACACAAGTATATTTGGAAGCAGATGCTATAGCGATGTTTCAGAGGCTTCTTGATAGATACATGAAGATGAAGAGAACAGGGGGATATATGTCAAGTGCAAGAGGCAAGGTTTTTGTTTAATTGAGCATCATGCTCAATGCAGACATGTGGCTTAAAGGGCCTGTTCCCATACTGTACTGTTCCATGTTCTGTGCAATCAACAGAAAGATTATCATGAATAGGTAGGAATGGTGAGTGGAGGTTACAATCAGATCAGCCATATTCTTGTTCAGTGGTGGAGCAAGCTCAAGAGGCTGAGTGGGCAATTCTGCTTCTAATTCATATTTAGTTCGAACAACAACACTGCCTCAATTCTATTTGCATGACGACATGAGCTTCAGTTTCTAGCAATGCAGATCTGCTCATTGGCATTTAAGAAGGTACCTCAAATACTTTTGCCATAACCAGCAATACCCATAAGTGAATAATTCTTCATGGTGTCCCTCTAGGCCTTTAAGGTGTGTCTCAGATAATCTCCTACGATTTTCTTAATTTACATAATACATTTGTATCCTAGCTACAAATTTAAAAACAAGTGTACTCTGGACATGGAACCAATTTTAAAGGGAGGCTGTCTGCCAGAATCCAATTCCACTTTTCAGGAACTATTTAAGCAGTGGTCTAAGTTATCAAATTAGTTGGATAATTTTAAATAGCAGTAACTAAAACTCAAATTTAAACTAAATGGAAAATATCAAATATGCTGCTAGTCGAAATGAAATTTTAGAATTTCCACCCTTCACTATTTCCATACTTATATATTCTGGTTAAAGCATTTATCGCATTCCTCTGTCTAGTACTTTAACCAAAGCAATAATTTTATACATAAACTAACTAACACGTCTACTTAGTGAGAGAGGAATTTGACATGAATATATTAAACATTTGTTTGATAACATCATGGTTTAAATTCCAGGTTCTACACAATGCGCAGAAAGAAATTGTGCACTTTCTGAATGGAGTTTCCATTGGTGTGTGCCCAGCCCTCTACAGCAGATCAGGCCTCTAGCTAATTAAACAATGGAAAATGAATTTCACCAAAATGTGCTCACTTCTTAACCCTTTGGACCCAAGCCATTTTTAGCCTTTCATAATATATACTCTGGACTGGGTCCATGCATAAACTACAATACAATCTCCAATATGAATGATCTGGTGGTTGGAAATAAAAACAGTCCTGGAAAACGGGGACACGGAGTATATGCACTCAGTGGTAGTCCCTGAAAACCAGGACATGGAGCATAATACACTTGTCAATAGTCTCTGAAAACAGGGACACAGGGCCCAAAGGGTTAATGCACAGACAGTGAACTTACAAATCCAACTTTTCATCAAAACCTAAATCTCAGAGTATCAAATACATTGTTAAATAACCCAGTTATACCAGTAAACTATGGTAATAGGTGAATGGTTATTCATAAGTGAGTGGACCTTTTCAATGCACTTCTCTTGGTGCTGAGAATCAACCAGAGGAGAATAGGGCTCCCATGTCACTTTCCTGAAACCAGCAACAGGGTCCTGACTGCAATGCTCTTGGTGAGCCATAGACAACAAAAAGGACTCAGCTGTGTGAGACCAGGGTTCAAGAGCTGAAGCAATTGCAGATGGCCATAGTGGTGAAGTTGAAAACAAAGTTATCAAGGCTGCACCAAAGAATAAGAGTGGTTGCTGGCATTCAGCTCACCGGACCACTCACAACTTGGTCTGAGTTGGCATTCAGTTCACCTTTTATTAACCTCTGCATCAAAGCTGCAATCTACCAAAAGAAACTTCCTCAAATAGCCATCCAGTATACAGAGTCTAAAACATTTTGACTAAATCTTCTCATGCCTTCACTGCTCAGAAAACATGCACCTGGTTTCTTCAATCTTTCCTCAGGACATTGTCCCTTCATTCTCAGAATCATTTTGTTTGTTTTATGCCTGACAAGCCTTCCACAGTTTGTGTGCACCGTTGACCTCAGTAGATGAAGTTGAAATAAAGCAGGCTCCCATTCTTTTTCACTCTCTGATTACATCTGCACTGAGGAACTGAACTGAGGCCTTCTTCTGATGGTTTTCAGCAATGAAAAGTCTAACGGTAATAATTGTGTTGGCTAATTAAGCATAGGGTCAGAGGTCAATGGGGTTGGGGTGGGAAGGAAGAGTTGCAAATGGAGGAGGAGGAGAGCAGTCTTGTAATGATTATTATCGATTTGATGCAAGTCTATATAAGACATGATCAAACTTCTTTCCCTACATTTGACTGCATCACATCACACAAATCCTTGGTACCATGTTGAAACATTACCAGATGGAAACAGGTTAAATTCTGGTTTTACATTAATATTTGGGCATGACCTGGTATATATTTAATTGAGAAAGTACCCAAAGCAAACATCTCATGAATAACCAAATCATCAAAAACTTGTTCTGTGATCCCAAGGAGACATCAAGGGTTAATGATTAATGGAGTAAATGGCAAAAGATTTCAAAATGAAGAGGAGTAGACAGAAATATCAGGGTCAATTCTCCAATGACCCAGAAAGAGAGCTGTTCAGGCACATTTAATGTTGATATAAACAAACAAGAAGGCATGAACCTGCATAAGAATCAGAGATGCCAATTCAAGACCAGTTTAATCCTGCTCATTCTCAGGATGGTTGCATCTGATGCATACCCACTGTAACAACAGAGAGAAATAAAGCTACTGAGCTAGGTGGAACAATAAACCTCTTCAGACCTGACAGAATTCTAATTCAAATAGCCATTCCCTTCTGATCAAATGCCTATTATGCAAATATTAATCTTCAATTAAATCCTGAAACAGAGATATTTTTTACTGGATAAAATGCAAGATGAAAAGAGCAATATCTTTTTTAATGAAATTTGCTTGAAAGCAATGGATAGGGAATCCAAATGGACCATTGATCTGGAGTCACGGGAGACTGCAGATGCTGGGGTCTGGAGCATTATGGTTAAATTTAATTAAATTTAGACATTGTGCATGATAACAGACTATTTCAGCCCACAAGCCTGCGCCGCCCAATTACACCCAATTAACCTACACCTCCGGTAAATTTTGAACAATGGGAGGAAACTGGAGCACAGGAGGAAACCCACGCAGACAAGGGGAGAATGTACAAACTCCTTTCCAGCAACATGGGATTCCAATCTCGGACCTGATTGCTGGTGTTGTAACGATATTGCACTAACTGCTATGCCAACCATGTGCAACACAATCCGCTGAATACAGCAGGTTGAGCACCATCAGGAAGAGGAAAAGAATGGTCAATGTTTCAGGTCAAAACCCTTCAACAAGACTAAGAGTGCAGAGGGGAGATAGCCAGTATAATGAGCAGAGGATGGGAAGGGTGGGGGAAGGAACAAGTGGGGAATGATGAAACAGAGGTGGGGTGGGGGAGGGTGATCAGGAGACTTTTTGACTATTTTATTTATAAATTTTAACAACCAAATAAAATTGACAATACGTCTTTAAAATACTCTAATTCATTATGCATGTGGTATATGTGTGTGTGTGTGTGTGTGTGTGTGTGTGTGTGTGTGTGTGTGTGTGTGTGTGTGTGTGTGTGTGTGTGTGTGTGTATTCCACTCCCTCCCCTCACCTACCCCTAAAACCCCAAGAAAAAAGGGAAGAGTTAAAAAGATACAAGATATAAGAAAAAAAGATTGGAGATTGTCGAGAGAGTCCTTTTCCAGAGGTCATATTTATCATCCAATAAAGGAGGTCACCAAGGATTGAGGTTACCAGAGAAATAATTAAACATTCATTCTAACATTCTGCAAATGGGGGCACCATATTTTCCAAAATATATAGTATCTATTCCTTAAACTATATGTAACTTTTTCAAGCAGTATACAACTACAAATTTCCACATTCCATTTCACCATTTCCAAGTCTATCTGATTTCCAAGTATAGCAATACATTTCCTAGATATTGGCAATTTTTGCAAACTTTATTTGATACATATCTAATTTTAATTTAGGTATAGTGCCTTTAATATTACCTACAGAAATAGCATTGGATTCTCTGGGAATTTGATCCCTGTTATTCATTGTAATAGATTACTCACATCAAGCCAAAAGTGTTTTACCTTAGGACACTGCCAAGTAGAATGCAAAAAATGTACCAACCTCTTGTCCACATCTAAAACACAAATCTGGTAATGTACCATTCAATCTATGTAACTTTTGCAAGTAACCTGTATCTTACATTAGTTGTATTTATCACACTATCCCTACACAATTCCATGCAATTTCGCCCATCTATTTGCCTATTCAAATCAACTTCCTGTTACAAGGCCAAAGGACCACAAAATCCAGCAACAATAGCTCTCTCTCTCTCTCTTCGTTATCTTAGATAAACAAAACCCAGGAGTGACCTTTCTGTGAGCACTCTGTAGGTACTTTTAAACAGCCAGTTTGTCTCCTCCAAGACAATGGTCTATTCATTTAATGATGCCATTTCAATTAGCACCTACTTATGAAATGTGCATAAAATTCTCCATAGTTTTTGCAATGTTCTTGAATATGAATTCTTCAGTATTTTAAATAAGATCTGTTTTAATCCCCAGGGCCTGATGGGCTGCATCCTAGGGTGCTTAAAGAGGTGGCTATGGAAATTGTGGAGGCACTGGTCGACATTTTCCAAAGTTCCATAGATTCCGGGGAGGTCCCTGAGGATTAGAGAGTGGCTGATGTGGTGCCGCTTTTTAAGAAAGGAGGGAGGGAGAAAACGGGAAATTATAGACCGGTTAGTCTGACATCAGTGGTGGGGAAGATATTGGAGTCCATCATAAAAGGAGAAATAGCAGAACACTTAGTCAGTAATAATAGTATAAGGGCTAGTCAGCATGGATTCCTTAAGGGTAAGTCATGCTTGACTAACCTTCTGGAATTTTTTGAGGATGTGGCAAAGAGGGTGGACTTGGGAGAGCCAGTGGATGTGGTGTATTTGGACTTCCAGAAGGCCTTTGATAAGGTGCCGCACGGGAGTCTAGTGGGCAAGATCAGGGAGCATGGTATTGGAGGTAAGGTGCTGACATAGATAGGAAATTGGTTAAGAGATAGGAAACAAAGGGTTGGAGTAAATGGATCTTTTTCAGAATGGCAGGATGTGACGAGTGGAGTGCCTCAGGGATCGGTGTTGGGTCCTCAGTTGTTTGTAATTTATGTTAATGATTTGGTTGAGGGGATTATAAATAACATGAGCAAATTTGCAGATGACACTAAACTGGGTGGCGGTGTGGGGTGTGAGGAGGATGTAAGGAAAATGCAGAGGGACTTGGACAGGCTGGAGGAGTGGGCGGCTAAATGGAAGATGAATTTCAATGTGAACAAATGTGAGGTTATTCATTTTGGGGGAAGTAATAGGAAAGCTGAGTATTATTTAAATGGAGACAAGCTAGGGAGTGGGGAAGTGCAAATGGATCTGGGTGTACTTGTTCACTGGTCACTGAAGGTAGCATGCAGGTTCAGAAAGCTGTGAAGAAGGCAAATGGAATGTTGACTTTCATAAAGAGGGGATTGGAGTATAGGAACAGAGGTGCCCTTCTGCAGTTATACAGGGCCCTGGTGAGACCCCACCTGGAGTATTGCGTCCAGTTCTGGTCTCCAAACTTGAGGAGGGACATACTAGCTATAGAGGGTGTGCAGCGCAGATTTACAAGGTTAGTTCCAGGGATGGCAGGGTTGTCATATGCAGCAAGGCTAGAAAAACTGGACTTGTATCCATTGGAGTTTAGAAGGATGAGGGGGGACATGATTGAGGTATACAAAATCATCAGGGGGATAGACAAGGTGAAGTCTGATTACTTGTTCCCAATGATGGGGGAGACGAGGACTAGAGGGCATAGTTTAAGAATACAGGGTAGGCACTTTAGGACGGAGATGAGAAAGCATTTTTTTACCCAGAGAAGTGTGAATCTGTGGAATGCTCTGCCACAGAGGGTGGTAGAGGCGGATTCGCTGACTATGTTCAAAAGAGAGTTAGATAAGACTCTTGTGGGTAACGGAGTTAAGGGTTATGGGGATAAGGCTGGAAAGGGGTACTGATGGTAATGATCAGCCATGATCTAAAATGGCGGTGCTGGCCCGACGGGCCAAATGGCCTACTCCAGCTCCTATTGTCTATTGTCTATTGTCTAAAATGTGTGTATGTATGTAACCTACTAATCTTACCAAATTCCTCCCAATATTTATCCATTACATTCCCATCTCTCTCTTGACTTAACCATCCCTTCTTTAGAAGATACTTTTTGTAACAAAACATACACTGCAGAGATAAATTTATGTATATTACTAAAACAAATCAACAATTCAGCCTCGTTACAATTTGGTAATGTTAAATTCGTTTCCAGTTTTTCATTCAAAAAGGCTTTTACTTGATAGTTACAGAAAAAGGTATTATTTGATATATTAAATTTATTATTCATTTGTTCAAAGGTCAAAAATTGACCTCTTTCAAAACAATCTTCAATATTTTTAATACCCTAACGTGGCCAAATCCTTAAAGATTAGTTATCTACAGAAAATGGAATAAGTCTATTCTGTACTAAAGGCATCTTCCTTGACAATAAACCTCTTGAACCTATTTCTTTATCAATCTTACTCCAGATCTGAATCAAATGTTTCAGAATGTAGGTATTTCTAACCCCAGTCAACAATTTAGAATTCCATTTATAAATAAAATCTTGTGAATTTATTTCTCCTATTTTATTGAGTTCAATATCTACCCAAGTGTTTTTTTTCTCTCTAAGTTAAATAATACATTAATAAATCTCAACTGAGCAGTCCTATAATACTTTTTAAAATTAGAGAGTTGCAAGCTTCCCAAGTCAGACTTGCAAGTTAATTTTTTTTCCAAAGAAACTCTTGCCATTTTACCTTTCCATAAAACTTTCCTTATATTCATATTTAAATCCTTAAAAAATGTTGAGGAATTAAAATTGGAACTGATCGAAAAAGATATTTGTATTCTCGGAAAAATATTCAGCTCAATACAATTTACTCTACCAATTAAAATTATTGGTAGCATACTCCATCTATTCAAATCCTCTCTAATTTTCTTAAGTAATGACAAATAATTTAACTTGTATAAATTATTTAAATATTTGTCCACTTGAATACCTAAGTAATTAATTCCTGTATCTGGCCTTTTAAACTGAGTAACTTTTTTAGAGTGTGTATAATTTCTTGTCACAAAAGTCATAATTTCATTTTTATCCCAGTTAATTTTATAACTTGATATTTCATGATATTCCTCAAACCTTAAATGTAACCAAGATGCAAGGAATCCAACGCATCAGTCAAATAAATCAAGAAATTGTATGCAAATAAATTTATTTTATATTCTTCTCAATTAACATTAATACCCTTAATATCAGGATCTGACTGTATTAATTCAGCTAAGGGTTCTATTGCTAAAATAAATAAAGCTGGCGAATAAGTGCAGCCTTTTCTACTTGACCTAGTCAATTGAAAAGGTGCAGAGACTTCTCCATTTGTTACAACATTCACTCTGAAATTTTTGTATAAATGCCTTAACCCAATTAAAAAAAAACATCCAAGATCAAATGTAACTAAGACTTTAAACAAAAAGTCCCATTCATGTCTATCAAACACCTTTTCTGCATCCAAAGCTACTTACTGCCAGGTTTAAATTCCATTTTCTGAGCTAAATTAGTTAAACTAATCAATCTTGCGACATTATCTGCTGACTGTCATTTTTTTTTACAAAACTTGTCTGGTCCATATGGATTAATTTCAGTAAGTATTTAGCTAATCTATTTGTTAAAATTTTGGCAACAATTTTGTAATCTGCATTTAATAAAGAGATTGCCTTATATGACAATGGTTTTAACGGATCTCTATCCTTCCTTGGTGTTACAGTGATATTTGCAGTTGAGAAAGTATCCGGGAGAGAATGTGATTCCACCACTTGATTTAACACCTCCATGAAAGGAAGAATCAACAGGTCCTTACATTTCTTATAAAACTCTGGTGGAAAAGCATCTTTCCCCAGTGAAGAGACATGTTTTAACTCAACACTCACAGTTGGAGAATTTAAATATGTAATTAAATCCATTTGGCATAAAAAGCTAGATTCAGAAAAGGTGACCATGCAACATTACTACCATAAAACTCAACTGGCTGGTTAAGTGCCTTCAGGGGAAGAAATGCCTATTTAATCTGACCTCTGTGTGATCCCAGACCTACCGCTCTCTGACTAATCCTTAAATGTCCTCTGAGATACCTGAAGACTCACAAGAGACTATAGATGCTGGAATCTGGATTGTGTGTTGCTCTGAGATAGCTGAGCCGTTCAGGAGCAATTAGAGATTACCATTGAATCCTGGCCTTGACCATAACAGGTAGGTATGATAAAAACATAAATAAAATTTAAACTGTGGCATAAAGTGAATGTTTTATTTATTTTCTTCTTTTGTGAAGGAACTATTTAATAGATGTTAATGATACAGGCAATGTTTGATGTATTTGTTACATGGCAACCAAATCAAACTTTTGCCTTTTACAGATAAATCAATTCTCAGTGAAACAGGATGGAAGGACTGTGCTTGCATGGAAAATAACATCGGAGATTTGATTTTTCTGTTCTTGCAGTGGATAAGAGATGCCATAAGCTACATACCTGTTTTGTGAAGAGTACAGCAGTGTCGTAATACTCTGGATTCTTATCATTAGCTTTGTTAAATTTTTTCTGCCACGCACAAAAGTTTCTCAGAGTTAATGCTGCATTGCTGGAGATTTTTGGGCCCTTATCTTCATGACTGATAACCATAAACTTCACCACCACAACGCTGATAGGGTTGAGTATGCTGGGATGTTTGTACAACCTGGCTGCCACTGCCATTAACATTAGAACGTAGTGTTTAAGATCATCACCGTGGAACTTGACCATTGATTCATCAGCCACCACTAACGTCTCCACAAAGCGGGGAATGGATGCAAATCTCTTGGATCTACTGTTCTTTTTCCCCACAAGTTCCATTTTAGGTGAAGGATCCATATTATGGGATGCTTTAGGAGAGAAAATTAAAACATTAGCAGCAGGTTTTATAAAACTGTGAAGGTATTTTCTCTGAGGTAACCTTCAGTAAAGGCACATTGGTTTTACTAGGTACGAAATATAATTAACATGTACAAACATTAATTTTATTACAAATATATGAAATATAATTGTTAACTACATACATGTAAAATGCACCAGAATAAAATTTATGACAATAATAATGACTCAATGATAGGTAAAAAACGGATTTATGTTGTAATTTAACGGTCATTCTAGCTTTTCCATATCCTACAATGGAAATCTTATGAAACTGGATGGAATTCGGGTCTTGCAACAGGTATAGAATACGGAACATTACAGCAGAGAACTAACAGGCACTTCAGCCCATGATGTTGTGTTGACCAATATAAACCTACTCAAAAAAACCCTTCCCTAACTCATAACATGATATTTTTCTTGTATCCATGTGCCTGTCTAGGAGTCTTTTATATGTTCCTATTGCATCAGCATCCACCACCACCCCTGGCCATAGAACCATAGAATGTTACATCACAGAAAACAGGTCATTTGGCCTTTCTAGTCTGTCTTGACCATCATTCCACTAGTCTCATTAACCTGCTCTCATTCCATAACCCTCCAGACCTCTCCCATCCATGTATTTATCCAACTTATTCTTAAAATCGAAGATCGAGCCTGCATTCACCACATCAGATGGCAGCTCATTCCACACTCCCACCACTCTCTGAATGAAGTTTTCCCCTAATACTCCCCCTAAACCTTTCCACTTTCAGCTTAAAGCTATGACCTCTCATATTTATCTCACCCAATCTAAGGCAGAAAAGCTTATGTGCATCCACTCTTTAAACCTCTATGAAATCTCCCCTCATTCTTCTTCGCTACAAGGAATAAAGTCCTAACCTATTTAATCATTCTCAATAACTCAATTCCAGAAGACCTGGAAATATCCTAGTAAATCATCTCTGAACTCATTCAATCTTATTGATATCCTTCCTGCAATATTCCAAAGTTGGCCTCACCAATGTCTTAAACAACTTCAACGTAACATCCCAACTCCTATACTCAACATTTTGATTTATAATGGCTAACATGCCAAAAGTTTTCTTTACAACCCTGACCACCTATGATGCCACCTTCAGGGAATTATGTATCTGAATTCCCAGATCTCTTTGCTCCTCTGCACACCTCAGTGCCCTACCATTTACTGTGTATGTCCTACCTTGGTTTGCGCTTCCAAAATACATTTACCTCACACTTGTCTGCATTAAACTCTATCTGCCATTTTTTAGCCTATTCTCCCAGATGGTCCAGATCCCTCTGCAAGCTTTGAAAATCTTCCCCACAATACCTCCTATCTTTGTGTTATCAGCAAACTTACCACAATACATTCCAGGCACTCACTTCTCTTTGTGTAAAAAACTGACATCTCCCCAAAATTTTCCTCCCCTTACTTTGTATAGAATATGGAACATTACAGATGTCCTCTGCTGTTTGCTACTCTCACCCCAGGAAAAAGGTGCTGGCTGTCCACTCTGTCTATGCCTCTCTTAATCTGGTAGACATTTATTAAGTCACCTCATTCTTCTTCAAAGAATTGAATATGGCAAATGAGTAGAACAGGTGATATAATTTTAAAACTAATTAACCATGTATTAAATAATACAGCATGATTTTTGCAGAATATTTGGAGATTTTCTGGCTGATGATAAGTTTGGCCCAGCATGTCACTGGCAGTGTCTAATATGTAGGGTACGAGTATGACCAGCTGCAGTGGTTGCACGCATCAGGATGTAGCTATGGTGAGGTTGGCGGATTGCTAAATTGGAGGATTTCTTCAAATAGATTTTCTCCGTAACAACATCAGCAAATCTACCAAATTTATATTGGGACAACTGCTGACAGAAGCCAGCAACGTTGGCTTGGTCATAAGCTTAGTTGATATTGCTTGAAAGGGTGAATCCAATCATGTTGCCATTAATCAACATTACCACTCTATAGTAAATTCTATTATCAATTAAAAATCAATAAATGTTTCATCCTGTCATAAAATAAAACCAGAAAATGTTGGAAACTCTCAGCAGGTCAGGCAACATCTGTGGAAAGTTTAACAATGTTCCAGCTCTCAGAACCTTAGTTTGATCCTGGGTTTTTATCCTGGAGAGGGAACTTCATCTCTCCCTTCTTTGATCAGCAATGTCCAGCAGTTTTTTGGTGTAAATTATTCTATTTGCCTTATTCTTTCGTAATGTAGCCCCTACACCCAATTACCCCCTCCCAACCAAAATTAGACTGGTCTGAAGAAGTTCTCAAGGCTGTGATTCATGATGGATGGTAACAGTAGTATCCTCCCCCTCATTTCCAAGAGATCCAGGCCACAACAGGAATATGCATCACTGAAATTACTCATTTACTCTCCCGAGTTTGAGTTATGAGCCAATTGTACCAATCCACTCACCCTTCAAATCAAGTCAAGTTTATTGTGGTCTGATTGCACATGTACAATCCAACAGAACAACATGCTCTGGTCCTCAGTGCAAAATGTGGAGACACACAACCAGACATAATACACATACAAGCAAACAATCCAAACAACTTCCAGGTAAAAGCAAATGTCTCAACTGCAAAGCAAAGTCAACCCAATTTGCAACCCCTCCTTGATCCTAAACCTGACCTGCAACATGACAAAATATCACAAGAATTTGGGGATTGGAACACTGACAAAAAAAAACGACTAAAGCCAATGTTCATGCGGATGGTCAAGGATTTGGTCAAAATTGTAACTTAAGAGAGAGAGAAATCAAGAGTTGGAAAGGATTTGAAGAGGAATTGCAATCTGAAGACAAGGCCACTTTATATGCTCTGGGCCATAGGCAATGGAGTTTCAGTGGTCTACAGTTATGCTAAACAGACAAGGGATTTCAACATCTGGAGTCGCTCCTGTCTCCCCTGACCGCTATTCGATTTGAAAAAAAAAACAGATGAGTGGAATCAGCCAAAAGGGGAAATTTAAAGAAGAAAATGAAAGTTTTGAAGTTGGACAGGGTGTAGACACAAACAGCAGCCCGATGCCCTGAGATGGGTGGGTGATCAGATCAGGGCTCCGGAGAATAGGAACAGGGTGGTGGGAGTGGTGGGGAGGGTGCAAAGTGCGGAGTTAGGTCGCGAAGGAGAGACCGGCTGTCACGGTTCAGGGTTTGGGATCGGGGTGAGGACACGAGGGGCTCCGCTCAACCTTGGAGAACATGAGAATGGTCCTGGCGTAGCACCAAGGAAAATGGCCTCTCTTACGGATGCAATGAAGAAAGGGGCAAAGGACCAAGAGCAAAGGGTTACTACTGCAGGTAAACCGGAATCCGCCCTGCAGTCCAAACGGTTAATGGATCCAAAGTATCGCCGTACAGGAGCCGAGTGTCAAATCTGCTGGAGGGTGCGAGACCCGCAGTCACTGGTAAGGAACAAAGATCTGGTTGTTCTGGGATTCTCCGGGATCGATATCCCGATCGCCAGGATCGATACTCCTCACTGGGATCAATATCTCAATCGCCTGGAATTGATACCTCGATCACTGGGATCGATACCACGATCGCTCGGACTGACCCAGTCAGCGTGTCGGGACGCCACCGCTGCCAGGCTGCACACTGGAGGCAGAGTTGCACATTGGAGGAGGAGGAGAGCCGACACCAGACGGGAACGGTAACCCCGGGACCTGCCTGCAGCATGGACGTGCAGGCGCTCCCTGGCCAGCAGATCGCGGGGGTCGGCTGGGCGATCTCTGGCCTTGGGAGCGGCGCTCTGCCCGGGTGTCGGTGCATCGAAAGCAGTCACAATGATCTCCCCCCTGCTACAGGCACCGAGCATTGCCGGCGTGGGGGTGAGGGTTTCACTCAAAGCCAGAACTGCAGGTTGGAAGGACTCAAATATTGTGAGAGCAATGGGGTGACCGTTTAATCCAGCGTCGATGCAGGAAGAGATCTGATGGTGGAAAACAACCCCCCACCCCCCGAGCAGCAGAAACCCCGGTGAATCTGTGGTACCCACGGGCGACAGGGAGCATCCTCTGTGGCCGTGCAAGTGAAACAGATTGTGAAACATTTGCAAATATTAAAATGAATCTACCATTGCAAATATTTCCAGCAGAGAGAAAAGAAATATTCAGGTCACCTTTAAATTTCTCCAGCACTGCTATATTTGCGTGGGTCCCACTCACGCCGCACCGGGATGTGCCATTAGCCAGATGCATGGGCGCACTCCTGCGGTGGAGTATATGAGTGGCGCTGCCAACTGCACCGGTTGGGGTCCCGCTCCCGTTTTTAACCGGTTGGATGAGATACTCCGATCCATTGGAAGCAAAAGCCCCCTGCATCCCATTGCACAGACTGAGCGCTGCGTACGATTCTGGGTCTGCGTTTACGAAGCCGGAATAGAAGCAATGGTTCACACTGGTGCTCCAGGCTGGTGTGGGAGATGCGTCCAAGGACTGAACGGTGAGCCCCGGCGCCAGGAAACTGGAGTCGGGCACCAAATTCAGGAGAAACCCCTGATCAAACGCCTCGATTTTAATCCCTACACTCTGCCCGTTGGTTCTGGCGAAGGAGCTCTGGTGAATGGCCGTCAGGTCCAGGCGCACGGGGTTGACAAACTCTCTCTCCATGGAGAGAGCGCAGCGACAGAATTCCAAAAGAACCCCCATCACAATCAGCCAGCGACTCTCCGACCACATCGCCAGATTCTCAATTTTTCTCTTTTTTTTTGTTCCCTTAAAGAGTGAAATCTTTTGTTTAAAATGTCCGAAATTGATCCTTTATATAAAAGTGAGGGGACCCCCTTTTTGGTGTAAGGACGCAAATCCAGCAGGCTCTCCGCAGTTTATAGTCTCTGCAAGGTAAAATCCACAGTGGCGTGAGAGCAGCTTCATCACCTCCACTACCTGTGTGTCGGGAGTGTGGAGGAACTCCGGAGTTTATATATATATGCCGTCATGTGTAAACAGCAGCAAATCAGAAAAGGGACCTCCTGGAAAACGCTTATTGGTCATTTTTTTTAAATATAATGTAGAGTTTCAGCCACTTAGCGGCAGCTGAACTCCCCACCCCCACCCCACCCTCCACCCTGAACATCATTAGTTCCATCCGCTGGCGATGGGAACGAAGGATGGAGCTTGCCTGGTTCTTCCTTCAACACCTGACACGTTCCCCCGATGCCCCTTCCCGCTGAACCGTGCCCCTTCACCAACCGGCTGACCTCTCCGGGTTTACGACTCTGGTGAGAGGGGCAGCCCTGCGGCTCTCTGCCCGTTCAAACAGCGGGCGGGTGCTCCGCGTAATAGCGCGCAAAGCGCCCCGTACCGTTGTCGTGGTTTTAATGTTACTGAGGGGCTTTGGGAGTGGAAATAAAGTCTAATCTAGCTGACCGGCGGATATCTCCAGGGGTGCCTGAACGCGCAATGACTGCGTTGCGGGGCAAATGGACCTCAGCGTGTTTAGGGAACCTTCGGGGTCGCTTTTCCTCGCCAGTAATGCACAGGCAACAGTTCGGGTTGGGTGCAAAATCGTTAGATCCGTGACGAACGGGAGGGAATCTCGGCATCGCATCCGCTGCGTTTGGCCATCGGAGACAGAGCGCCCAAAGCCTGGCAGAATGTCAGAGCAGGGATCTCCATGAAAAGTGAGAAGAATGGTCCCAGGGGTCGGGCATGTTGCAATTAATCTCCTTCCATCTGTGCGACTGATGCAACTGTCCGCAACCCCCTGGGTCAGTCCGCCGGTGAAATCTGGGGACACTGCAGCAATTTGAACCGTTCATTAAAGCAACCCCAGGCTATTCCATTAACCCGACGGCGGATAGGAGACGATTGCTTCGTGCATTGGGGGGAGGAGTGATCCTCGGGCCCTCGCTTGTGCGCTGGACAACAGCGCCGGCACGGGTCTGAACCCAGCCAGTGCAAGCGAGCTGGGGTGCCCGGGTGAAGCGAAGCTGGGCGCAGCGGGGAGGTGTGTGTGAGAGAGAGAGTGAGTGTAATGTAACCACATTATAAAGAGCACAATTTGCAGAGCACGGGATTGCAATAAAAGGAAATGTCAATTTCCAAGTGTCAAGCAAGGGAAGCACGACAGGGCAATTGCGGGGTTCACAGTGGCCGCGGGGAAGAAGCAGTCTTTAAAACTCTTGGTGCGCCCTTTCACGCAAGCCCTGTTGTACCACTGAATTCTAGCCTGAATTCCAGCGCAGGTAAAAGAGATCGGTCTTTCTGACCTGACGCTATCTCACTTTGAGCAACCAAGGCACGGGAGAGTGCAGTTGGAATCCGGAGTTCATGTTCCCACAAAATTAACGCAATCTTCAATCCATCCATTTCCTGCAGAAGTCTAACGAACTCATCATCTCATGGGGTTTGGAGGGTTTATCTCCGCCTTCTCAGTTTGGCTCAAGGTCCGGACAAGCCCGCTTCGGTTGGATCTGTGCAAGGCTCGGCACCCCCACCTAATGGCCACACCGACTAACGTCAACTGTTAGTTCAAGTGGGGGAAATATCAACTGGAAAGACGTGGATTCGGTCAATTTTTTTTTATAAATTGGATTAAGACACTATATGATAAACTGAAAGATAAAGTGTGGACTAATGGACAAATTTACTCCAGTTGTCGAGATCCAATTGACACGGATGTCTGCTATTTCCAGCCTTATTTATTTTAGTTATTCAACCTCTTTCAGAAGCAATTTATCGAGATCCGGACATTAGCGGATTTAGGGTTAACCAGGAGGAATAGAAAATTAATTTATTTGCCGATGATGTATTGATATATATTGACAGAACCAGCAATTTTGTTACAGAAGACCTGACCACGTGGACGCAGGGGAGGTGGGGGCTAAAGGTCAAGCTGAGACCCTGGCCCATGTACTTTCCACTCCCTACCATCCTCCTGGCCAATGTACAGTCCTTGGAGAACAAACGTGATGAACTCCAAGCCAGGCTTCAACATCAGAGAGTTAGCAGGGTGATGTGTGATGTGCTTTGCAGAAAAATGTCTAAACTTGGACATTCCAGACACTAGCTGCAGCCCAAGGGCTGCACCCTCCATGGAGCTGATCAAACATTGGTCTCTGGAAAAACAAAGGAAGGCAGCATTTGTGTCATCAATTCATCGTGGTGCACAGACGTGATGGTTATGTTTCAATTCTGCTCCCCTGACCTGGAACATCTGGCAATCAAGTGTTGCCCATTCTACCTGCTGAGGGAGTTCACCACCATCATCCTGGTCACAGTGTACATCCACCTCAGGCTCACATCAGGCTGACACTTGAGGGACTGAGAACTGTGATAAACAACCATGAGAAAGCACATCCACAGTTACCTTCCTGATCATTGTGGGAGACTTCAATCAGGCCAAACTGAAGAAGTCTCTGACAAACTATCACCAACACATTACATGTGAGACCAGGAGAACCAACACACGTGACCACTGTTACACCACCATGAAAATGCATACCAAGCCATACCACGACCGGCAAGTCTGATCCTGGAGTGCAAGCAGAGTCTGAGGACCACAGCACCAGTGGTGAAGACGGTGAAGGAGGTGGCGGAATATCTGTAGGACTTCTTTGAATCGGTGGACTGGAGCATATTCAAAAACATGAATGAATGTGAAACAGGTGTCACCGACTTCATCAAGTGTGGATGAGTGTGTGCTTATGTGCAAATGCTGAGTGTTCCCCAACCAGAAGTCCTGGTTGAATCGGAGAATCTGCAACCTGCTGAGGCTGAGAACATGGATGTTTAAGGCCGAGGGTCAAGATCTTTACAAGAAGTCTCAGTACGACCTGCGGATGGCCATCCCCAAAGCAAAGTAGCAATTCTGGAGGAAGCTAGAGACAGATACAGGCCAGCTATGGCAGAGATTGCAGGCTATTACAGCCTACAAAGCGAAGGCAAACACTATAGATGGCAGTGATGCTTCACTATCCGATAAGCTGAACACCTTCGATGCCAACTTTGAGAAGAAGAACCAAACAATCCCTAATAATATCCCTGAAAAGACCGAGAACCCTGTGATATCTGTCTCTGAGGGCCACATTAGAATGTCATTCAAAAGGGTGAACCCTCACAAGGCATCAGGCCCTGATGGCATAACTGGCATGGTACTGAAAATCTGTGCCAACCAACTAGCCGGAGTGTTCACGAGCATTTTCAACCTCTCATTGCTTCAGTCAGAGGTTCCCACCTGCTTGAAAAGAGCATCAATCATCCTGCTTCCCAAGAAGAATAGCATGGGCTGCCTCAACAACTACCACCCAGTATCACGACATCCTTTGTGATAAAATGCTTCAAGAGGAGGGTCATGGCCAGAATTAATACGTACCTAAGTAAAGATCTGGACCCTTGCAATTTTACTATTGTCACAATTGCCCACAGCAAGTGTAATATTGGTGGCTCTCCACTCAGCTCTGGATCACCTCAAAAACAACAATTCATACATAGGTCTGCTCTTCATAAACTACTCATCAACCTTCAATACCATTATTCCCTTAGTGCTAGTCAAAAAGCTACAAACTCTAGGCCTCTGTACCCCACTCTGGATCCTTGACTTTCTCATCAGAAGACCACAGTCAGTAGGAATTGGAAACAAGATCTCCTCCTCACTGATTCTCAACACAGGCACAATTCCAATGCCATCTAAAAGTTTGCAGGTGAGGAAGCACAGAGGAGGGAATGGTGTAATGACCACAACCTTGAGGTCAACATCACTCAACACCATATCACTCATCGCTCAACATCATTCAACACCATAGAGGAGGGAATGGTGTAACGACCACAACCTTGCACTCAACATCATTCAACACCATATCACTCATCACACAACACCATAGAGGAGGGAATGGTGTAACGACCACAACCTTGCACTCACCATCACTCAACACCATGTCACTCATCACTCAACACCATAGAGAAGGAAATGGTGTAATAACCACAACCTTGCACTCAACATCACTCAACACCATATCACTCATCACTCAACACCATAGAGGAGGGAATGATGGAATGACCACAACCTTGCACTCAACATCAGCAAAACCAAGGAGATGATTGTGGTCTTCAGGAGGATGTCAGGGGAACATGACCCAGTCCTCATCCTGGATGTCAACATCTCTGAGGATCTGTCCTGGAGCCTCACGTTGATGCAATGACAAAGAAGGCTTGCCAGTGGCTATACTGAGGTGGTTCAGTATGTCACTGAAAACTCTCATAAAGCTCTACAGGTGTACTGTAGAATGTATTCTGGCTGATTGCATCACTGCCTGGAATGGAGGTGCCAACTCTCAGGAAAAGAATAAACTCCAGAGGGTTGTTAACTCAGTCTGTGACATCACAGGCACCAAACTTCACTCCACTGAGGACATTTACATGTATCTTAAAAAAACAGTCTCTATCTTTAAAGGCCCGCACCACCCAGGCCAGTCCCTCTTCACTCTGCTACCATTGGGCAAAAGGTATAGGAGCTGAAAAATGAGCACTCAGTGGCAAAACGACAGCTTCTTCCCCGCTGACATCAGATTCCTGAATAATCAATGAACCAAAGATACTACCTTACTTTTTGTACACTTTTATTATTATTATTTTATTTTTTTATATAGTAATGTTGCAAGATAGTTATAATATGTATGTATGTTTGGACTAAGATGCTGCCGCAAAACACTGAATTTCATGACAACAAATTCTGATTCTGATTCTGAAATTGGACTCAAAATTGGAAGAATATGGAAAAGTTTCAGGTTATAAAATAAATTGAGATAAGAATGAAATTATGCTTCTTACAGGAGGAGAATACATTCAGTGTCAAAGAAATACCTCATTTAAATGGACGACAAACATATTTAGGAATATGTACAGATAATAAGTTTTAAAAAATTATACAAATTGAATTATTTACCATTACTTAAAAAATTGGAGAAGATTTAAGCAAATGGACAGCTTCACCTATAACATGAGTGGGAAGAGTTAATTGTATTAAAATGAATATATTTCCAAGAGTACAATGTCTCTTTCTATCGCTGCCCATACAAGTATCTTAGAGATTTTTTCATGAGTTAAATAAATATGTCAGAAAATTTATTTGCAAAGGTAAGATGTTGAGGGTCTCCTTCAAAAAGCTAACCTGGAAATATGAGCTGGGAGGTTTATAACTCTCTAATTTAAAAAGAATATTATCAAGTAGCTCAGATGAGATTTCTTACCTGCCTTTTTGAAGAAGGAAATAAACCTACATGGGTGAAAATAGAATTGGATAAAATAGGAGAGAGGATTTTAGAGGATTTTGTATATAGAGGGATGTGAAATTAATAACTGGTGAGAGAGAAACCCCTTTGTTAAAACATTTAATTAAAACTAGTATAAAATAAATAGTGATACTGGAACAAGGAGAGGCTTATCTCCCAAAACTCCTTTGACTCACAGCAGGCTATACCTTGAACAATGGCTAACCAAAGTTTTGAAATCTTGTCTCGTAAAGGAATGAGATACATTGAAGGTTGTTATGAGCAGGGACAATTGATGTCATTTGAACAATTAAAAAATAAATACAGAATTCCTAACAACACAGTCTTATGTTATATTCAAATATGAGCATATTTAAGGGATAAAATGGGCCCAACAATGTTTCTACCAAATTGTAGTGATGTGGAGACACTGATTCAAAAGGGAAGAACAAAGAAATTCACTTCAGCAACGTATCTCTGACTTCAAATGGGAAACTCCTCCCCCCCCCCCACCCCAAACAGGGGGTTCATAAAGTCCAGGCAGAGATGGGTATCAGACTTAAATGTAAGAATTGATGAGCAAACCCAGTCTGAAGTCTGCTGGGATAGTATGACTAATATGATCAATGTAAAATATAGATTAGTATAGTATATTTTTTTGCATCAATTATATCTCATGCCACAGAAATTAAACAAATTAAATTCAGACCTATCAGACCGATGTTTTAGATGTGATGAGGGGGTAGGAACTTTTTTTTTTACATTCAACTTGGCTATGCTCTAAAGTAAGGCCTTTTTGGGTTGATCTAGGAAATGTTGGTTATGCATCTTTATCTTTGCTGTGTAAAGTACTGTTAAGAGTCCAAAGGACCCCAAAACCTAGCAGCAATAGATATTCACCATGGCAAATGGTGACTTAAACAAAAGTTGTTTTTAATTATCTTTAAACATTAAAACAGAATCAAACTTTAACATCTCTATTAACTTAACTAACCCAAATTAACCCCCTTCTAATTCTAAGTGTTTTTACTAAGATGACTGAACTGCACTTTTACCCAATCTTCCCCATATTCCTCAATATCTGTAGACTACCTCCCTCCCTGTCACTCTGCACCTCAAGAACAGCATCAAATTCCTCTTCTAATTTCTGGTCCAGGAATGTATGGCCATTCTTCCATTGTCACTGTGCCACAATCTGAGAATTTTCTCTCCCACCCCCCCCCCCACCAACCCCTATAAAACATGGATGCAAGTGCCATCATCTCAGAGCAGTTTGGTTTGGTCAAACTTCCATTCCTCCCAGTCTGAACAGAAGTATGTGAAGGAACAAAATTAGCCCATCTTATCTCATGATTGATTGTGCAGAGTTGCTGCCAAATTTACCTTTGGAATAATCACTACCTTTAAAATATGAACTCATTACATGCTTTAAGAGACTTGCTAAGCTATTTGTTTAGATATCCTTCAGTATAACTGTTAGCCAGAAATATATTCAACTCTGTGGAAAGAATTGATATTTTTAGCTTATTTGGTTTGACCTAGTACTTGTACTTGTTGTCTCAATGTCATTGACACCTTGACACTTCCCGCCTGCACAGCGCACATTGATAATCTGCAGTGGAGTGGCTGTTTCACAACACAGTCACTGTCATCACCCAATAGGATATTTAAAACAACAAATAATATTGTTAGAAGCAATGAATATAATAAAACTGTGTTAGATTGTGTTTAGGTGGAACTTCATGTGACAATTTAAAATTCATTTATACTTTTCAAAGACTTTAAATACCTAGATGTTTCAAGGGACGTATGTGGAAGGTGCGTTTTTATTAAAACACGTGATCATGCGTTAAAGCTATGATGACTTCTGCTTAAGAACCTTCACTAACTTCGTGCATATAGCGAGTGCATCTATTATAAATGAACAGATTATCTGCTGGCTGTAAAGAAACCCTGAGACACTGAGTACACTCAACATGAAGCCATAGTGTAATATCGGCTTTTACAAAGCCATGGTGAGATTGACATGCCCTCCACTGTCTCTGCTACAAACAAACCTGCTGCTGTGTCAAGGGTCATAGTTCCAGACAGCAGTGTTTACCTTTCTCATTAAATGTTCCGCATGGCATTGAACCGGTCAGAACAATACTCTGAGGGAAGAAAGTCCAGTCTTAAATCCTGTCCCCAAGAACAAAGCAACACTTTTTTTTCCACTAACCAAGTAAAAATAGCAATCTTTGGGATTGATCACAGCACCACTGACTTGTCTGGTTGTGTGACAGAGTTTTTGTCATCCATCTGAACTCACTATTCCAGGAGCAAAGCACTCTGGTTAAATGGTCAACATGAATTCCCTACAAACCTCACTTAGAGGAGCTTCTCCCAACCTGACCTCTATCACAAGCCTCTCACTGTGGGACAGCAAGGCATAGAAACTCAGTGGCTTTGTAGCCATGCCTTCACTTTGGAAGTAGAAGGCTCTCGTTTATTTAACAAGAACCTAAACACCCGTCATTGATAGTATCTGAAATCCTACCACCCATGTTATGGGAAATTGTTAAGCTCAATCTACTGGAGGAACTCAACAGTTCGAGCAACAACTGTGGGAAGAAAGGAATAGTCAATACTCAGAACTGAAACGTTACCCACTCACTTTCTTCCACTGATTCTGCTTGATCTGCTGAGATCCTCCAGTTGAATTTGCTCAGCTGTCGCCAACTGCTGCTTTAAATAAAGCTTTTGGAATTTGAATTGGTAGTAGGTCACCAATTAACATTCTTGTGTTTTTTTACAGTAATAGATCAATTCATCTTCATGGATTTCGGACTATTGGTCAGTTTAATGGTAGAAGGAACAAAAATGATCATAGTTTCTGCTGATCACACCGTGAACAGTAGAGAGCAGTGGGATCTAGTCAGAACCTAGCAGCTGAGGCAGCAGTACTGTCAGAAACAGTGTAAGACCACAGGTCTGCTCTCCAGAGGAGAGCAGCACGACATGTCTAGGGTCTCTCACTGCAAAATGTGGCTGGAAGGGCGGCACAGCACTTAACGCAACACTATTGCAGTGCCAGCAAAAGGGGTTTGAATCCGGCGCTGTCTGTAAGGAGTTTGTACAATCTCCATGTGTCTGCATGAATTTCTTTCAGTGCTCCAGTTTCCTCCCACCCTTCAAAATCGTACTGCAGTTGTAGGTCAATTGGGTGTATTTGGGCAGCCCAGACATGTGGGCCAGAAAGGCCTGTTACCTTGATGTATGTCCAAATTAAGTGAACCTTGACAACAGGAATTTGAAAAAGGGGTAAAAGAAGGATATATTTAGACCAGAGGCTGGAGGCATGAGAGAATGTAGATGTAGGAATAGGGAAGGAAAATCAAACTACTGAAGACCAGGCAGCATCTGTGGAGGGAAATGGAGAATGGACATTTTGGGTCAAGACTCAATCACTTTTCGCTCCAGGTATTTATAGTATTTTTGTCATGCCAAAAACATTTTATAAATACATCTGTTACATGCTTTGGAAGGCTGGCCATTGTTATATTGAAGGATATGTTAAATCTGGATGAATCCAAGCCTTTTGTTCATTTACTATCAGCAAACATTGTTTGAGTTTCTCAGCAGTTTGAGGTCCAGATTTCTGCACAAGAACTTACTAGTGAAATGTTTAGTGGATCCTAAATGAATGAATGGATTTTTTTTGATTAAGAGTTGAAAATAAATCAAATAAAGTCTTCTAAAATGCAGGAGATTCAGCTGAACCATCTCAACAAGTGCAAAAACAAAAGTACAATTAAAATTGGAACCTGGAGACCTTGCAGGATAATAAGAAATAACGTTTTGCAAAAGATAGTGAGATTTTCAGAAGCTAGCAGCCCATGGGAACATATTCAGTTAATATCTATTCAAATGTGAAACACAAAACTCTGCAAACACTGTGATTGTAGTAAAAACACAAAAATACCACAGGAGTAAACCACAAAAGTCTGCAGACAGTGCGGTTAAAGAAATTCAGCAGGTGAAACAAATCAAGGTGATACCTTGATGAAGGGTTCAAGCCCAAAACGTTGGTTATCAGAATCAGAATTTATTGTAATGAACAAGTCATGAAATTTGGTGTTTTGTGGAACATCATCGTGCAAACATTCACATTATAAATTTTTTACAACATTAATATATAAAAATAAGGCAGTGTCTTTGATTCATTGATTATTCAGGAATCTGATGGCCGTGGGGAAAAAGCTGTCCTTGTGCTGCTGAGTGCTCGTCCTTAGGCTCCTGTACCTTTTGCCCAATGTGAAAAGTGTGGTGGGAGTCTTTGAAGATAGAGGCTGCTTTTTTTTTAAACACACTGCCTCATATAAATGTCCTCTATCAAGTGAAGTCTTATGTCTTTGATGTTGCAGGCCAAGTTAACAACCCTCTGGAGTTTATTCTAGTCCTGAGGGTGGTGCCTCCATACCAGGCAGTGATGCAACCAGCCAGAATGCTCTCCACAGTACACCCATAGAAGTTTACGTGAGTTTTTGGTGACGTCTCACAAAGTATAGCTGCTCGTGAGTCTTCTTTGTGACTGCATCAACATGAAGGCTCCAGGACAGATCCTTGGAGATGTTGATATGCAGGAATTTGAAGTTCTTGACCCTCTCCACTACTGAGCCCTCAATGAGGACTGCATTGTGTTCCCCTGACTTCCTACTGGTTTTGCTGACGTTGAGTGCAAGGTTCAACGAGCTGATCTATCTCCCTCCTGTTCGCTTCCTCATTGCCTTCTGTGATTCTGCCAACAACTGTGGCGACATCAGCAAACTTGTAGATGGCATTGGAATTGTGCCAGGCCACACAGTCATGGGTGTATAACGAGCAGAATAGTTGGCTAAGCAACTATTCTTGGGGTGCGCCTGTGTTGATAACCAGTGAGGAGGAGACGTTGGTTCCAATTCATACTGATGATGGTCTTCCAATGAGAAAGTCAAGGATCCTTTATCTTTGCTATATCAGGTACACTGCTTGACCTGCTGAGTTTTTCCAGCATTGTGTATTTACTAAAAAATACTACCGGAACTTAGCAGAACTCGCAGTGTCCATAGGAGGAAAGGATAAATCAGAAAAGTTTCTGGCCTCCTGAACCCTGGAAAGAAATGTCAGTAATATATCTTCACCTCTTATGGAGTTGCTCCTGCCTTTTTGTGTTTGTACAAGATCTATGTAAATGTTCACTTATGAAATTGCAGAAAATTATTTGTTATAAGTATTAGCATAGAAGAAAAGATGGGTAAACCGGGTTAAGTTACAAATCAACTATGATCAAGTGAACAATTAGGATTTGGACGACCTCTTGTGTGTTTCTCTTTGCGAAATTAGGCCAACACTGCCATCTGGCGGTAAGAGATAGTTCTGGAACTTCACCCACTTGCATTATTTTAGAGCATGACACAAAAGTGATGGAGAAACTGAGCAGCTCACGCAGCACCTACAGAAAGCAAAGGGCTTGACGAAGGGCTCAGGCCCCAAACGCTGGTACATCCCTTGGCTTCCTATAGACACTTGATCTGCTGATCTTCGTCAACCCTTCTGAGCATTGAACTCCAATCAAAGCGTCTGCAAACTCTCCTGTTTAACCGGGTGATTTTAGAACCTCTTTTTGTTAAATTAACTCATAGAATCAAGATATTTCAACGGGAAAACCATACCGCGTGATGCACTGCTGTGTAAAATATATTGTTTACCTTTGTTATTTTACATGAAAGTAGCAAATCTGTATTGAAATGAAGCGTGTGATTTAATCACATAATTTAACAAATAATTCTCTTCAACATTATTAAGGTGAAGGAGATAATAATTGTCTTCCAGAGAAGGGGCAGAGTCCAGATCCCTGTCCACATTAATGGTGCTGAAGTCGAAAGAGTAGACAGCTTCAAGTTCTTGGGAATAAATGTTTCAGTGACCTGGCCTGACATAAACACGCTGACCCAGCCACCAAGAAAGCACTAATGGCTCTAGTTTCTGACTCAGGAAGTTCGGGATGTACCCCCTGCCCCTCAACAATTTGTACAGATGCACCATCAAAAGCAGACTGGCTGGATGCACCTCGTCGTGGTACGAGAGCTGCCCAGCTCAAGACTGTCGAGTGAATGCAGCTCACAATATAATTAAAACGTCCCCGCCCTCCCTGGACTTGCATCTCCATCACACGCTGCCTGGGCAAGGTCGCCGATGTGCTGAAAGACCCATGCGCCAAGGGATTGGAGTCAAAGCTCAAAAATGCTGGAGAAACTCAGCAGGTCTTGCAGTGTCGACGGAAGAAATATAGAGCCTCACCTCCCATGGACGCCGCGAGACCAGCTGTGTTCCTCCAGTATCTCTATTTTTACCAAAGACATATTCTTCCTGTCAAGCTCCGGAATGAACCTCATATCATTCTGCATTTGCTTAATGTCCTTATCGTTGTAACACTGTTAACAACCCGTTGGAGTTTATTCTAGTCCTGAGAGTGGTGCCTCTATACCAGGCAGTGATGCAACCAGCCAGAATGCTCTCCACAGTACACCCATAGAAGTTTATGTGAGTTTTTGGTGACGTCTCACGAAGTATAGCTGCTCGTGAGCCTTTGTAGATCTTTGTACGCCTGCATGAACTTTAGAGACAAGCAGTTAATCTCGTGGAAGAACCCTTCTCGCACTTCGAAACAATTAAACGTCAACATGTTTAATCTGCTCCGCAAATTAATGTCGATTTGCGTGTAACGAGTTATTGAATATATAAATGCAAATTTTATTTAATTACGGTTCCAACCTCATTGGACGATTAGGTCACAACCTTGTGCAACATTGGAGCTGCTGCTGGATGAGAAGGCGTTTTCTCCCAACGATGCCGTCTGCTCCGCTGGGCTCTTGCAGCACGTTGGGGTTCAGCTGCAGCGGGAACTCTGGGTTCGGCGGCGAGCAAGGGCAGAAATGGTCAGTCAGCCTTTCGGCTCGGGACCCTTTCTCTTTGCAGTGTTTCCTGTTTCTCCGCGGGTTTTCTGTTTCATTCTCCCAAGCGAACGGTTCTGTGGTCCTGCCGTGGGGATCTGAGCACCGTGAACATCAACAAGGCAACAAAAGCAGGGGCACAGCGTGGACAGGGCTGGATTCACAAAAAACAACCTCATTGCTTCAAGTGAAGGGTCAGGGTGGACCTGGTGGCCGGTTTGCGAGAGAGGGGAGAGCTGCCCCTTTCCCACCCCCCCTACCCCCACCCCGGTACAGGGCGGGCTGAACCCGCCGCACTCAGTCCGGACCACCACCGCCAGGCGTCCCGAGCGGGGTCCGCGCTCACAGCCACGCTCCGCCGGAGCAGCATCAGCAAGGGATGCGGATGGGGAGACGACCGGAGGGAAGGGGCAGCGGCCAGTGGGACGGGACGAGTTGGGGTGAGAGGGTGGGGCAGCGCCGCCGTTGGGGACAGTGGTCGCTGGGAGGTGGACGGGATGGAGCAGCGGCGCCCGGACAGACACGCCGAAGCCGGGATGCTCCGCCGCCTGCCCCGGCCCACTGGCCTGTGCGCGGACGTCTCCTTCCTGGCCAACGGTGGCGGCCGCCGCAGGCAATGGGCCGAACGGCCTCGCCCACCTGACTAGGGCAAGAGCGGCAAGCCGCCGGGCCGGCGCCGCAGGGGTTAAGGGCGGGGCGGGGCGGACCGGCCGCTGATTGGCGGAGAGCTGACGGCACGGTCCGACTCCAGGGATGGTGGCGATCGCGGGCCGCGGCTCGGGGGCGAGAGCATGCGGCTCGCGGCCATGGAGGCGGCTGCCAGCCTATAAAAGGCGGCGCCGGCACGGCCGAGTCACTGTGTGCAGAGCGCCGCGGTCGTCATGCCCGCCGCGATCGCGTTGCTTCTCGCCGCTCTAGCGGTGCTCGTGGCGCGGCCGCTCGTCCTCGCCTCCCCGCCACTCTGCGTGGTCGAGGTGACCCCGGCGCGGCTCCACGTCCGCCCTGACCCGCCCGAGCGCCGCGTCTATCGCCTGCGCGCCTTCGGCACCACCTTCACCCTCGACCTGTTCCCCGACGCCAGTTTCGTGGCCCCCGGCTTCACCGTACAACGGCTGGGCGGCGGAGAGGCCCTGGCCCCGGCCCGCACGGCCCTCCGCCGTTGCTTCTACTCGGGAAGCGTGCGGGAGCGGCCCGAAAGCCGGGTGGCCGTCAGCCTGTGCCGCGGCATAAGCGGCGCCTTCTCCGCCGCCGGCCACGAGTACGTGATCGAGCCTCGCGGCCCCGGGCGCTCGGTGTCGCGGCCGCACCTGTTGCAGCGGCGAGACTGCCCGACCTCCGGGGCGCGGACACATGGCCCGACCCCGGCCCGGCGCGCCGGCCGCAGCCCGCGGTTCGTGTCCGAGGCGCGGTACATCGAAACGCTGCTGGTGGCCGACGCGTCCATGGCGAGGAGGCACGGCGACGGGCTGCAACACTACCTGCTCACGCTGATGGCCATGGTGGCCGCTCTGTACCGGGACGCCAGCCTCCGCAACCTGGTCAACGTGGTGGTGGTCAGGATGCTGGTGCTCGATGCGCAGGAGCGCGGCCCGGCCATTGCCACCAACGCCGGTCTCACTCTGCGCAGCTTTTGCAGCTGGCAGCGGCGCTTCAACCCGCCTAGCGACCGGCATCCCGACCACTTCGACACGGCTCTGCTTTTCACCCGCCAGGTGAGTGGTCCGGCGGCGTGGCAGCTCTGCCCGGCGCTCCGCGCCTGGCCCACAGCACGCTACTGCTGCTGTGCGCGCGTGGCGGCTGCCGCTTCCCCCGGACTCTTGGTTCTGCAGTCAGTGGCGCTTCTCCGCGACCCTTCTCCCTATAAGACCCGGTGTCCCGCTGCCACCCCGGGACCCTGCGCCGCCGTCGCTCCGGCTGCCGCCCCGGGACCCTGCGCCGCCGTCGCTCCGGCTGCCGCCCCGGGACCCTGCGCCGCCGTCGCTCCGGCTGCCGCCCCGGGACCCTGCGCCGCCGTCGCTCCGGCTGCCGCCCCGGGACCCTGCGCCGCCGTCGCTCCGGCTGCCGCCCCGGGACCCTGCGCCGCCGTCGCTCCGGCTGCCGCCCCGGGACCCTGCGCCGCCGTCGCTCCGGCTGCCGCCCCGGGACCCTGCGCCGCCGTCGCTCCGGCTGCCGCCCCGCGACCCTGCGCCGCCGTCGCTCCGGCTGCCGCCCCGCGACCCTGCGCCGCCGTCGCTCCGGCTGCCGCCCCGCGACCCTGCGCCGCCGTCGCTCCGGCTGCCGCCC
This sequence comes from Narcine bancroftii, assembly GCF_036971445.1. Classification (NCBI taxonomy): domain Eukaryota; kingdom Metazoa; phylum Chordata; class Chondrichthyes; order Torpediniformes; family Narcinidae; genus Narcine; species Narcine bancroftii. The sequence continues at coordinate 134,606,469 of NC_091476.1, forward strand.
CGCGACCCTGCGCCGCCGTCGCTCCGGCTGCCGCCCCGCGACCCTGCGCCGCCGTCGCTCCGGCTGCCGCCCCGCGACCCTGCGCCGCCGTCGCTCCGGCTGCCGCCCCGCGACCCTGCGCCGCCGTCGCTCCGGCTGCCGCCCCGCGACCCTGCGCCGCCGTCGCTCCGGCTGCCGCCCCGCGACCCTGCGCCGCCGTCGCTCCGGCTGCCGCCCCGCGACCCTCGCTCCGGCTGCCGCCCCGCGACCCTCGCTCCGGCTGCCGCCCCGCGACCCTCGCTCCGGCTGCCGCCCCGCGACCCTCGCTCCGGCTGCCGCCCCGCGACCCTCGCTCCGGCTGCCGCCCCGCGACCCTCGCTCCGGCTGCCGCCCCGCGACCCTCGCTCCGGCTGCCGCCCCGCGACCCTCGCTCCGGCTGCCGCCCCGCGACCCTCGCTCCGGCTGCCGCCCCGCGACCCTCGCTCCGGCTGCCGCCCCGCGACCCTCGCTCCGGCTGCCGCCCCGCGACCCTCGCTCCGGCTGCCGCCCCGCGACCCTCGCTCCGGCTGCCGCCCCGCGACCCTCGCTCCGGCTGCCGCCCCGCGACCCTCGCTCCGGCTGCCGCCCCGCGACCCTCGCTCCGGCTGCCGCCCCGCGACCCTCGCTCCGGCTGCCGCCCCGCGACCCTCGCTCCGGCTGCCGCCCCGCGACCCTCGCTCCGGCTGCCGCCCCGCGACCCTCGCTCCGGCTGCCGCCCCGCGACCCTCGCTCCGGCTGCCGCCCCGCGACCCTCGCTCCGGCTGCCGCCCCGCGACCCTCGCTCCGGCTGCCGCCCCGCGACCCTCGCTCCCGCTGCCGCCCCGCGACCCTCGCTCCCGCTGCCGCCCCGCGACCCTCGCTCCCGCTGCCGCCCCGCGACCCTCGCTCCCGCTGCCGCCCCGCGACCCTCGCTCCCGCTGCCGCCCCGCGACCCTCGCTCCCGCTGCCGCCCCGCGACCCTCGCTCCCGCTGCCGCCCCGCGACCCTCGCTCCCGCTGCCGCCCCGCGACCCTCGCTCCCGCTGCCGCCCCGCGACCCTCGCTCCCGCTGCCGCCCCGCGACCCTCGCTCCCGCTGCCGCCCCGCGACCCTCGCTCCCGCTGCCGCCCCGCGACCCTCGCTCCCGCTGCCGCCCCGCGACCCTCGCTCCCGCTGCCGCCCCGCGACCCTCGCTCCCGCTGCCGCCCCGCGACCCTCGCTCCCGCTGCCGCCCCGCGACCCTCGCTCCCGCTGCCGCCCCGCGACCCTCGCTCCCGCTGCCGCCCCGCGACCCTCGCTCCCGCTGCCGCCCCGCGACCCTCGCTCCCGCTGCCGCCCCGCGACCCTCGCTCCCGCTGCCGCCCCGCGACCCTCGCTCCCGCTGCCGCCCCGCGACCCTCGCTCCCGCTGCCGCCCCGCGACCCTCGCTCCCGCTGCCGCCCCGCGACCCTCGCTCCCGCTGCCGCCCCGCGACCCTCGCTCCCGCTGCCGCCCCGCGACCCTCGCTCCCGCTGCCGCCCCGCGACCCTCGCTCCCGCTGCCGCCCCGCGACCCTCGCTCCCGCTGCCGCCCCGCGACCCTCGCTCCCGCTGTTCCGCAGCCTCCCCGGCCCCTTCCCAGGACCTCGCCACCTCCCTCTCTCCGTCTTCCCATCTCATCAGGATTGCAGGTTCTCCACTCTTGTCTCCCGTTCCCACCCTTCTCCCGGGGACTCTGCTAATCCCATGTCGAGGGTTGACACGGCTCCCTGCGCCTCAGTCGTGAGCGATCATGGTTACTGTGTGCATCAGATGTGAACGTCATTCCCACGAGTTGTTTGTGGGTTTGGGAGGGAGCGGGAGGGTCGAGTGCTGCTCAGAGCAGGGGAACGGGACGTCTCCTTGCCCAAGTGAGAGAGGGGCGACGTTGCGGGAATGGGAATCCGGAGCCGCGTTCCGGAGGTTGGGGCTGGGAGAGTGCGGCATGGAACTGCTTCCCCGTCGCCCTCCTTCCCTCCCCGCGGGTAGGACGGGATGATGGCAGACCACTGGGTCAGGAGGATCACTTGGAAATGAGACCGCCGCTGGAATAACGGCACCTGTTACCCGCGGGAACATACTGCGGTCCAGGCAGCGTTCATGGAAGACAGTAGGTGCTATTAAACTGCAGCACCTGGTAGCCCACCTGGGACCAGGGTGCGATTTGTGGGGCAACTTTTAAGCTGAGGGGGGATAGCCCCAGTAAATGCCAACCTGCCATTTAAGGGGTATCCCACCCCGCAATGATGCAGTAAGTGATGTACCTCCCCCCCCCCTCCACGGGCTGTCAGTTGCTCTCTCCCCTCCAACCGTCAATTGTGCGCCCCTCTGCCCCCGCAGCAGCTGGCCGCTCTACTCTCACCCCCCCCCCCCCCGACTCTCAACTCCCACCCCCCCACTTCTCCACCCTGAGCCCTGGGAGCCACCCCTCTCTCTCTCTCCCCCCCCCCCCCCCCCCCATCACTGCAGACACTTCAGCCGGGGTTTCCTCATGATCCCAGCGCTTAACCACTGACATCACAGGAGTAACCAGGTTGGCCATTTTGCTGTTCAGGCCACCAGTCATGTCCTGGGTAAGTTTAACTGGGTTTCCTGACTACCACTCCGAGGTAGGGCAGCGACCAGGTTGACTTTGGACTGGGTCGGACCCTTTCAAGCAGCCTTGTGAGTGGGGCACTAACCGGGCAAATTGCCTGGTTAACCCCATTTTACAAGGCAGTTTGAAAGCACCAAGTGTTTCAGTTTGGACCCTTTATTGAAGTGTTGTCTGGCTGTTACTCTCCATTAATGGTGCCTCACCCCCTAATTTGCTCCAGCAGCCCAAGATTCTGGAGCTCTTGAGCAAACACTGAGCTGCTGGAGGAACTCAGCAGGTCAGACAGCACCCTTGTGTAAAAATAGTCTGTCAAAATTCCCAACCAGACACGTGCTGCCCTTTGGTGCTGTCTGACCCGTTGAGTTCCTCTAGCTATGCAGCATTTGGTCAATATTCCAGGATCTGCTCTCATTATTGTGCTTGTCTGGAGTTTGTGCCTCTCACTGTTGCTGTCTGCAGTCGTGTCTCTGTGTTTGGGGCCATTTTTGGCCATGTTTTTCCCACCCATACTGTATAGTAGAGCTCGGAGGACTCACCTTGAGCCACTGCAAGTTGCAAAGAAAGTGCTGCCAATCCAGGGCTGTAACCCAGCATGCCCAGACAGAGAGATAGGCTTGAAATAAGGTATCTTGAATCTGCCAGCTGGGGTTTAGCCAGGTCATTGACTACTGTGCCTTTTGCAGTTAGATCTGGCTGCTGTGATCAAACATAAACATTCACATTAAAAATGTGTTCAAAATCTTATTACATTATTAATATCATGTTGTTGTTCTGTCTACATTTTCACTCTCGTGTTAATCAATCATTATACTATCCAGTACCATTGCCACGAATGTGTCCCTTGGGGTGACACCCATTTCAGTTTTTAGAGGCTTCCCTGCTGGTTTCAGCCCCTCAATCCCTAGTAGCAGAAGAACTTTAGACTGTACACTTTCCCCATACTGTAATGTATTCATTGCAAAGAAAGGAGATCTGGAATGTAATGGAATGGGTGCAGGCCAGTGGGACTAGTGGAATGATGTTTTGGCACAGATGAAAAGGGCTGAATGGCCTGTTTTCTGTGCTGTAGTGTTCTATATTTCTATGGTACAGCACAATCATTCCCTTTGGTCCTTTATCCTTCCTGCTTCATTCAGTCTGTCAAGATTAGATGCAACAGGGTAGGATTGAGACTGCACCGCAAACCATTTTCCATATCTGAGTTATACTTGATGACTTAGAAGTCCATGTCGCAGTAATCTTTTGATGTGTTTTTAAAAATTATATACAATTTTACAGGCAACAAGATGTTAAACACTGCAGTGCCAGGTTAGCTATATTAAAGTGGAAAGCAATGACTGGATAAAATTATCTTGACTCCCTGCTTAGCTAAGATGTGAACTATTTCAAGGCTTGTTAGAAGACCCATTTAAAAAAAAAAAATTCAGTAAAAGATGCAAGTGTTCTTTCAGTTCACTGCAAGGGTAAACATATTGAAGCAGAAACTCCACACCTGATATTTAGAATTAAAGGATTCGGTGCCAGATCAATAGATGGTAATGGCAGAAGCTATAAACTGCAATCTGTAAATTTGTATTAATATATCCCCTCTATCCTCTCACCTTTTTAAGCATTGAAGTTGCAGCATCAATATTTGTTTTGTGTTGCAGAAAAACAGACACTTTATATAACAATACTAATCTGGGTACCTTGTACTTGGGAACAGTCAGAAAATGTGATCTTTCTACACTTGACATTCTATAGAATCCATTAGGTAGCACATTGATGGATAAATATGTACCAAGTAGACATTTTAATGGGAATTTAATTATGCCACTAGAAAGCATACAGTATATTAAAAAGTGTTGGGATGAATTAAATTGATTCCATTACAGCAAATCTTCATATCAAATCCCATTATAACATCTGAAGCAGCAAAGAAACTTCTACTATTTTCCAATCATTAGTGAAAGGTTTTAAGTGACTCAACTAAACAGTTCAATGGCAATCAGAGCCAACAGTCTAAATTTTTGGCCATTCTAGAATAAAGGATAAGTTTCTGGTTCTTTCATTAGAAGTTAGAAATTCTTTGTTTTAATTTTGGGAAATTTGCATCAAGTTTTTTTTTTCGAAAATTGAAGCAGTTAATTTTTATCCTCCTTCCTGAAAGTTCAGGGATGTCAGACTGATACGTACACTGAGAGTTTTACTTCAATGTTGCTCCTTTTACAGTGATACATTTGATTTTGGGCTCGACCATATTTTCTAAGAACTTGTCTGGCAGCCAGCCAATAAATTTGCAGATTTGAAAGAGGACGTAACTCAGTGTGGCAGCAAGCGTTGACATATTCCAAAAGGATTGAATTAAGTTATCATTCAATGAATCAATGAATTACTTAATTGTTAAGCTGGTGTAGCAACTTTTTAAATTAAACATTTGTTCATATTTTGCTGGAAACCATTTCGTCCATGCTCCATTTGGAATTAAGCTTGATAATATTAGTTCATCAGCCTGTTGTTCTTTTTATTTCACAAAGATAAAAAAATTTTATTAAAGAGCCAGATGTAAAATAAATAAATAGATATTTATGACATGAGGATATCATCATTTTTTATTTATATTTTTAGAAGGAGTTGTGTTTGAAACATTTCTCATTCCTTCCTTGCAGGACATTTGTGGCCATAAGAGCTGTGACACGCTGGGGGTTGCAGACACTGGCACCATGTGTGATACAAGTCGGAGTTGTGCTGTGATTGAAGATAATGGACTTCAGGCAGCCTACACTACTGCACATGAACTGGGTACAGTGGCACCTGCCATTAGTAGCATGTTCGGTCACATCTAAGTCTGCTGCCTAAGTCACAGCTGTTTGTTATTTGTTAAATGTTCAACAACTTGGGCTCACATTCTTTAGCTGCCTGGGGAAATGGCCCTTCCAGCTCCAACATTCTAATAGTTTCTACAAGCATAGCAGTCCTGGACCATGTTGATATGTTTATGCATGGTGAAGAGTGCTTTCACTCTGCAAACGTCCACCATGGCAGAGAGGGAAAGATGGTGGAGGACTGTTTTGGAGTTTAGAGCAGGTTGGAAGGACAATTATGTGTGGAAATGATCAGGGAACAGGAAAGGGGTTAGAGGGAGATGGAGAAGTTTGAGGGGAGGGGTGCTGAGAAGGGAATCCAAAGGACCATGGAGCACATTGGGAGGGATTGGAGTCTGATGGCAGAGGGTTGGAGGATGTTCACTCAGAAGTTGGTGGGGGAAAAAGATTTAAACAGATTGATTCATCTGATCTCTGAAAGGAAAGCACAGATTGCAAGTGATGCAAGAGAAGGTATCTACTGCTTTACACTGTGTACATGCAAGTAAAACTTCTTCCAGATGACATCAGTCTTGTATATAACACTCACCTGAGCAAGCACAGCAGATTGACGGGATTGATTTTATGATAACGGGAGACTTATTTGGGAGACTGGGAGATCAGGAACAAATTTCAGGATGAAACGAGAGATGGAGACTCCGATAAATGGACCTCTTCAAGCCCCAGATATGAGGGAACATGCACATGCATGTATACAGCCGAGTGTGTGTGCTTACTTGTATTTTTTCTTTTGTCATTATTTACCAATGGGTTCGATTTATGCAGAAATGTTAAATACCAGACAGCACTGGTTAAGAGGAAATTTTTATATACCGGTATACACAGAGAGGTGGGTGAGGGGAGGTGCGGAAGCAGGTATGATGAGTAGATTTGAGGCAACAAGATACACATGAAGAGGTAAAAAATGTAGACCAAGAGCACATTAGTTTAAATCCTGATCAGATTCAGGATTTATTGTCATGAACAAGTCATTAAATTTGATGTTTTGTGGTGGCATCAAAGAGCAAACCTTCATATTAGAACCATCTAGCGACATTACTATAAAAAAGGAATAATAATAGAGCATGAAAAGTAAGGCAGCACGGAAGAAACTGTCCTTGTGCTCCTGAGTGGCCATCTAGGCTCTTGTACCTTTTCTCTGAAGGGTGCAGAGTGAAGAGGGCATAGTCTGGGTGGTGGGGGCCTTTGAGGATTGAGTCTGCTTTTTTAAGACACTGCCTCATGTAGATGTCTTCGATGGAGTTAAGTCTGGGACCTGGGATGTTGCAGGGTGAGTTAACAACCCTCTGGAGTTTATTCTTGTCTTGAGAGTTGGCACTTCCATACCAGGCAGTGATTCAACCAGCCAGAATGCTCTCTACAGTACACCTGTAGAAGTTTATGAGAGTTTGCAGTGACATACTGAACCTCCTCAGACACCTCACAAAGTATAGCTGCTGTCGAGCCTTCTTTGTGATTACATCGACGTAGAACAGATATCTGCCTTCGATAAAGGAGGTGCCACTAGCCTGGCCTGGCACCCCCACCAATAAGAGAAGCAGAGTCCCTTTAGAGACATCTAGCCTCTGGTTTCTCCTCCTGTGCTCCCAGAGGACTTGCTGAATGATTTCAGTCAAATTTTGAGTAAAGATTAGTGGTGATTAGAGAAGGAAAGACAGAATAATAAAAGCAATATACCTAAACTGTGAGCCTCTGACAGGTGGATGCTTGAATCTTCATAAGTAATTGTACGTAAGAGATGGGACTGTTTTGACTTTACCTAGCTGCTTTCATAAGTATTAGATAGCAACTGTAGCACTAACATGATGGCCACCAATGAGACTCGATATTCTCACCTACAGTTTGTGCCATGATCAGTCATCTGTTAGCTATTCAGGGGTCAGAGACTTGCAGAACACAATTATCCATATCCCTTTGGAATATTCCAGCTTTGTTTTGTTCTCTGTGGTGGAAAGAGAATATTTCAATGCAAGCTTTAAAAAGTAATCAAGTATCCCTTTTCTCAAAAAAGATAAAGTTGCACTTCACTGAATGTTATAGTTTTATTTTGGGGGGAGGGGTGGAGTGAGAGGGGTTGTTGCTTTGCAAAGAGCAAATTTGGCTCAGTGCCAGTTTTGTTCTCTAGTAAGGATTTGGCTTCCTTCCACATTCATAGGTGCTGGAGACATCTAGAACACCATGAACATTATGTTAGTTATCTAGTTATTACAATCAGATGATTCGCCACACTAATGCACTCCATTTAGTCCATTTGTCACCAATGTGAGGCAATTTTAGCTTTGTGGGAAATCAATGTCTAATTTATGTGGGACATGATGCAAGTTGAAGTTGTGGGACTAGATTGTACGCAGTTTAAGTGCCTTTGCAATTGTATTTCAGTTCTGCTCTGCCATACAACTGCAATTTGTGCAAAGTTAGATGGGCAATTAATTCAATAGCGTAGATTTTTATGATTCATTCTTAATCTTAATATGGGTGCTGCACATTAGGCACTTTTTTCTTGATCAAGGAGATAGACTCTCCAAATGTTAGCATGGGGATTTGTTTTAATTTCACACTTGTTCATTCCAGGCGTTGTCCCACAGAATCATGATGCCATCTAATTCTGTTTTTTTTTATATATAACTACCTTTTTTCCTGAAGTCATTATATTGTTTTGGAAGTACTAAATTGAGAAGGTGCATGGACTCAGATACATTTGATCCTTTTCCAACTGAGTGATGCTTTTGCTTACAATAATTTTTTTTCTGTGAACCTCCAATTGAATTACAAAGTTCTTTATGATATTTGTACCCTTGGTTCACCAGATCATTCGAAGTTAAAATACTCTTAATACTTAATGCTAGCTTTTGTAAGAGCTGGAGAGTGTGCAGATGTTCTTGATTGCAGCTGTTTAACACAGTGAGTCATTAATCAGAAATAGCTGGGTAGCATGTTTACATATATGTTTGACTGATACATTTCAGTATTATTTCTGGATCTGAAATTCTATACAATGAGGATGAATGGGAAATGACTCAATAGAGTGGAATCCTACTGTTGGATCAATGACAAAATCTTTTTTATCTTAAGTCATTGATCAACATTTCTATTTATCCTTCCGAGGGCAAGTTCATCAGCAGTTTGTCGCATGGTTTCCTGATAATGGTTCAATTCAAATTCTTAAACTTTTTCCTTGCCTGTTCCAAAAAAGTGCAATATTTATTAAATGTTCATTTGAAATATTTGTAGACACAATAGCCAAAGTTCCCCAAAGTGAACAATTATTTTAGAATGGCTGAAAGTTTTTAGTATCTTTAGTAGTCCTCTATGACTCCAGTAGTATACTTGTGGTTTTTGACTGAAGTTGGATAGTAATATTTTCTATTCTTGACAGGTCATGAATTGAGTATGCCACATGATGATTCGAAAGCTTGTGATCTGTTTGATCAGACGGAGGAAAACCATGTCATGGCTCCGTTGTTCATTCGGCTGAACAGTACTCTGCCATGGTCTCCTTGCAGTGCATTTCACATTACGGAGTTCTTTGACAGTGGACACGGTAAGTGGATTAAGTGTCAAATGATTAAGTGTTTTTTTTTGGCTTTCAAGCATGTGTAACTAGTTTCTCTATTTGGAAATGTACCTAATGGAATCTGTTTTAAAATCCATTAAGATCTCTCAGTGTATTGCTATTTTACTGCTTGACACACCAGTTTCAATGACATTGCAGAGTACACTGATGTTCACTGGCTATTGTATCAAATCTGAAATTCAGGATTGCGCCACAAGGCTGGACAAGATACTGCAAATCAACAAAACTTAAATTGGAACATTTAATGTAACAGCAACTGGATCATGCAGATGGCTCTCTGGCAGCTCTGAGAGGAACATTGGATCTGTAGTTCACTGCATTCTAGCATTCTATGCGTTGGACGGTAGATGTTGACACGTTAGATGGCCTATTCTACGTCAGGTCTCTGTACCAAGTCCAAGGTTGTGCTGGACAGGGGGGGAATGGACACACTTTACATCTAGCCTCTCTGCTTAATGGTTGGTAGATGCAGCAAAATCTATCTATTTCAGTGGTGTTGACCAGCTTGGGTTGAAAAAGTAATTTTGCTTTCTTTTATTCAATCACATTTTTTATTCACCTAACTTAGTTACAATTTAGCCGAGTTCAAACTATTTCAAAATGTCTGTGGGCAGCAAAGACGGTCAAAAGATATTCTGAGGGGTGGACCTTTGGATCTTGCTGCTTGTGGTCCTGTTGTCCCTCTGGATGTCTGGAACTCACATCACCCCATGGGACCACAAAACGTCTATGGCCATGTTCTCAAGAAGAGATGAGCATAAGCAGCAAGTTAACCATGATCCAGTCCAATAGCTTGTAACTGACCAAGACTGAGCAATATGGACAAGTTAACCATGATCCAGTCCAATAGCTTGTAACTGACCAAGACTGAGCAGTATGGACAAGTTAACCATGATCCAGTCCAATAGCTTGTAATTGACCAAGACTGAGCAGTATGGACAAGTTAACCATGATTCACTCCAATAGCTTGTAACTGACCAAGACTGAGCACTATGGACAAGTTAACCATGATCCAGTCCAATAGCTTGTAACTGACCAAGACTGAGCAGTATGGACAAGTTGACCATGATCCAGTCCAATAGCTTGTAACTGACCAAGACTGAGCAATATGGACAAAGCTGTGCATTTAAATTCTTATCAGCCAAGAATAAATCTGGTCTGATTCATTGTCAGTTAATTTCCACTGGTATCATGATATGAATCAGTCAAGAAACTAGAAACCAAGTTTGAATGATAAATTCTGTTAGATTAGTCCAAATAAAAGCTTTCCTCTCAAATACTTACTGACTTGAATTTTTGACATTTTTAATGTTTATTATGTATGCCAAATATGAACACTATATTTGGCACACTTAACATCTGGAATGGTTTTCTCTTGTACTAGATGCTTTTATAACTTTATTTGATTCTTATTGAGTAAAATTAGCCTACAGCAATGGGAGAGGAAAGGCTAGGGTTTTTATGGGCCAGTGGAGGCTCCCACGTATAATTGGCGGCCAGACAACGGCAAGCAGTTTCTGTACTGTTTTGTGAGTGGTTTGCTCTAATTGATTTGGAATTGAGATTAGACTGGTAATAGTATGGCAATCCTGGACTGAATGGCGGCCAACCCTGCTTAAGGGTTGAAGTAGCACTGTGGCTGTTGATTTAAGATTTTTAATAGACTTCCATGTCCCCAGTCTATTCCACTTTGCTATGATAATTTGGGTGATGTAAGATTATCCAATCTCTCCTATTCAACATTCAAATATAGACAGCAGCTGACTGGGATAAACCATTTCAATGTTTGCTGTTGACTTTGGTATAGAAGCTAAATATGGGCATAATGCTATGTATCCCAAAATGTTTGATGCAAACATGTTGTGAAGTTGGAATTACTTTTTAATTGAAGGTATAAGGAGTTAAAAGCAAACTTGCCCTGATATTAGTGCTGGTGGTTTTATTGACAGGAGACTGTTTGCTGGATTCTCCTGTTAAATCAGTTTCATTGCCCACTAAACTGCCGGGGCAGGAATATGATTTGGACGCACAGTGCCGCCAGATTTTTGGAGAGAAATACCAACACTGTCCAAACACATCGGAGTCGGATGTGTGTTCCCAGCTCTGGTGCAGGATAGAGGAAAAACTCGAGTGTCACACAAAAAATGGAAGCCTGCTGTGGGGAGACGGGACTCCGTGTGGGCAGAGCAGGATCTGTATCGATGGTATGTGTCTGGCCATTGACGAGATTAAAAATAGAAAGGTAAGGTAACTCGCATGGTGGTTCTTTGGTTGTTTCTAAACTTTTGAAGATCCTTTTCTATATTAGAGGGGGAAGGGGAGAAATACCCTGAATTTCAAATCTGTGACTGTGATGTTGAAGGATGAAGAACCTAATAATACCACCACCCGTGGGTTCTGCTTAACTACGCACACCATCATGATTTGGAAAAACATGACCAGTGTTTGATTGCTGGGTTTAAATTCTGGGATTCTGAACAGTACGGGGGGGGGTGGGGGGTGGGGGGGGGGTTCCTCTTCACCGGGAATAGAGCAGCTCATAGATGTTTCATATCTGCACTTCTCAGGAGCAATTTGAGGTGGGCAATAATTGCTGGCATTTCTACCAGTGCTTGTGTCCTGCAAATATTGTTTTTAATGCATAAGGTTTGAAATCTTTATAACTGACAATAGCTTGTTTATCTGAAATTAATAATGATATAATGTGGTCATTACTTTCCTTTGACTGGATCTACAGTTACACAAAATTACATGCATTTTATTCCTAATGAGTAGAAATAAAATGATATAAATGATGTAGAATTTTCCAGTTTTGAAGTAGGAAAGTGGTTAAATTTTTTAATTGAGACAGGCAACATGGTAACAGGCTCTTTTGGCCCACGTGCCTGTGCCATTCATTTACACCCAATTAACCTACAAATTCCGTACATTTTGGAGGATGGGAGGAAACCAAAGCACCCAAAGGAAACCCACGCAGACACTGGGAGAGCGTACAAACTCCATACAGACTGTGCCAGATTTGAACCCGGGTCGCTGGTGCTGTGATAGTGTTGCACTAACCGCCATGCTAACCATGCCACCCAGCTGGAATTGGCCGTTTTCAAGTCCTGGCTCCTATTTGACTCTAGCGAGTGATGGTCCAGGCCCTAGACAAACATATAGGAGCCTCCAAGGAGGGAGAGCTGGAATGGCCTTATTACTTTCTGGTCAGGGCCAGTATATCTGCAAGTTGGGAAGTGTAATGTGTGTGGGACTTTAAAGGGAAGCATCATCATTTTCCTTGAAAAGCTACTGGTTTTTACCAGGTTCACAGAACAAATCAGCCCACAATTTATCTTGTCATGATCCTTCAAAGATTCTGCAGTGCTGAAGGAAAATTCATGCAACTACTGTTTCTCTGGTCACTGGAGGTTAAATCTTGCAGTTGGGGCTACCTTACACTGATCTATAAAAGCTGCATTGAGCATTCTAATTTGGCCTAAGAATGTTTGATGCCCGTTCTTTACATGCTGAGATTTAGTCTAAATCAACCTGGACAATATGCACTACTTGCACTTACTCAAAACCAACAGTTCACCGAATTCTGGCTGCATCTCCATGTTCTTAATTTTACAGTTGAGGTCTCCGTGATCTTGCTGTCATTTGTGTGTCTGCTAAGATGGATGTGTTCAATGCAAGTATCACCATCCTGGAGGTATGCTATCTCATGATTGCTTGATGGAATGATGTGTAGTGTTAATCATGGCTTCAAACAGAAAATTGGAATTGCCTTAATGAGGGCTTTAAGGCTTTATTCAAATTCAGGTCTGGTTATAATTGATTCCTTTAATAGCATAATTTTACTTGGAGTCTTTGCGTAGCCCAACTAAGAATTGTTGCATCTTTTTCAGACGGCAGTCCAGGGAAGCTGGGGCTCTTGGAATTCCTGGGGAGAATGTTCTAGAACTTGTGGTGGAGGTGTGCAATTTTCATTCAGAGAATGCAATAATCCAGTGCCTCAAAATGGTGGGAAGTATTGTGAAGGACAGCGAACACGGTACCAATCCTGCAATTCACAAGACTGTCCCAATAAGAATGGTCAGTGAATCTGTTTAGTCATGGACGATTATTTGTGAGACTGTCAGTATAGCTTGTCAGAGTCAGAGAGTGGTTGATCGGCTATAAGCTATATTGAGTATAGAAGTTGGAATGTTAGAGTAAAGTTGGATAAGACATTGTTAAGGCTAAATTTAGAGTACGATGTGCAGTTTTGGTCACCTAACTAAAGTAAAAATATCAATAAGATTGAAAGAGTGCAGAAAAGATTTACTAGGATGTTGCCCAAGCTTCAGGAACTGAGTTACAGGGAAAAGTTAAACAGGCTAAGACTTTTTATCCTGGAGCATAGCAGAATGAGGTGGAGATTTGATAGGGGTATTTAAAATTATGAGGGGTATAGACAGAGTAAATATAGGTAGGCTATTTCCACAGAGGGTAGGTGAGATACAAACTATAGGACATGGTTTAAGGGTGAAAGGGGGGGTGGATTCACAGAGAGTAGTGGGAGTGTAGAACAAACTATCAACTGAAATGGTGAATGTAGGCTCAGTTTTAACATTTAAAAATTTGGATGGGTACATGGGTGGGACAGGAATGGAGGGCTACGAACTGGGCGCAGATCAGTCGGACTAGGGTGAAAAGTAGTTCAGCACAGACTAGAAGGGTTGAAGGGCTTGGTTCCGTGCTATATGGTTCTATAAGCTGCAGAGATGAAATCCGCAGCCTGGAAGTACAAATAGGTGTCCTCTACCATAAGCACAATATTTATTATTATTCTACACATATTGAAGTTTTATGTGATGTACAATTTTCTAATTGATACCAAGGTAGTCCTCATGTTATCTAGAGCCATTGTGACAAATAAAACTGAGCTGCAATTGAACCCCAGAAGTAAGTAATCAAATGTGAGAGTTGAAATCTTTCTATCTATCGTGCTTGCATGTTATTAGAAAGGGACATGGTCACAGGTTAGACTTAGTAAGTGCAAGCCATCTGATCAAAGCCTCAGAGGGATAGAACCATAGAACATTACACCTACTGAAAGAAACACTTTGATTTATGAAGACCAATGTGCCAGCATCTGCATTTATGGTCCTGAAATGGGATCAACAGAGGTGATGTCATCAAGTGAAGTTGCAAATTCACCTTTTGGTCTTCTGTATGTTATTGAAGGTACTTGTTTCGTACAGAAATACTAGTGGAATTTTGAAATGCTCTGAATGCAGTGATGAATGTAACAATTTGGACCGAAGTTATTTTACAGTAATTTCTATATTTTTAAAATAAAACAAGAGCTTTTCTGTAGTAGCCATCAAAAAATTCACTTCTAAACTTTATTTTACTTTAGGGAAGAGCTTCAGAGAGGAGCAATGTGAAAAGTACAACAGCTGGAATTACAAAGACCTGATTGGCAATTCAGCTAAATGGATACCAAAATATTCAGGAGTATCACCAATAGACCGCTGCAAACTGTTCTGCCGTGTCAGAGGGAGAAGTGAATTTAAAGTATTAGAACCCAAAGTAAGTACCACTTTAGAACAGACTCCAAATTAAAAAAAAAATAATAGAAGCACTCAGCTGTTCAGGCTGAATCTGTTCAGATATTACCCAACTTGCCATATGCTTCCCCCCCCCCCCCCCCCATCTTTCTAATATTTGTAGAATGTTACTTTCTTGGTCATTTTTTTAAACACATTTTACTTTACTGCACTTAATTTTCAGAAAAGACTGATTGTTTTACTCTTTTACTTAAAAAGGAGTTGGTGTTTGCATGTCTGTTTCCATCTATTGTAGGTTGTCTAATGCATCTCTGATCATGATTTAAAAAAGGTGCTGAGAGGTACTAAACAGTAAGACTAGGGCAGAGAATACTGGAAAAAATTTTTTTCAAAAGGATTAGTCCTTGTAAAAAATAAATTGTGAATTATGATAGACAACTTCAGCTGAACATAGATGATTTCAGATTTGCTATATCGCATAGAAAGTTGAAGAAATATTAAGTTAATTTATATTGAATTTGGCATGTTTAATTGCATAATAATGCTGACACATTGCATTATTTCAACTGACATTTTTTGCCACTGATTTTCATTTATACTCCACATCTGATGCCTCTCACATCAGTGTCCAACAATAGTGAGCTAACATTAATGAATTCCAGTTGCCCTGATTCTGCTTTTCCATGGTCACAATGTCCTGGTGAAACCTATTACCATGTTCGTCACTGCACCAAGATTAGTAGAGAAGTCCAAGTGCGAATGCAGAGAATGAGTTTTCAATGACTTGATGGTTTTGTATGCTTGAAGTAGACATAAAATATGAGAGGAAATCACAAAAATAGGTTAGTCTTTAAATAAAAAAGTATGTGATAGGAAAATTTTATGGTGATTTTTGTGATCAGCCATCTATAATGTATGAAATATACCTAAAAGTGCTCAGAAAGCCAAATCTTCATTATGCATTTGAATCTGCCATGATCTCATGCAATTGAGGGCTTGAATGATGCAGTGATGAGTAATGAAGTGTTACCCGAGCAACAGTTGCTCAGATAGTTGGAGCAATCAATTAGCATTCGTAGGAGAGTTCACCTGCCACTTGTGTCAGCAGGTGGTACCTTGGCAGAAGAACTTGCCAACTTTCCACTGCACCTTTCATTTGAGCTGCTCTCCATTAAATGGAGATGAGCTGTGTCCTTCCTTCCAATCTCTGCACCTTTAAGCCAGTGGGCAACCTTTGCAACTGACAATTCAGGCAGCAGCAAGGTTTTCAGGCACATGGAGTCACTGAATGCTACTGGTCAGGTTGAAGGGCATTTCGAGTTGGTCTATTGGCAATGGGAAAGAGGAAGTATGTGATTTTATATAATTGTTAATTCTTCTTGAATTATAGTGATTGCATGCAATTGAATAGAAAGATTAAAATTGCATGATAGAATGATGGGGCAAATTTATCCTACACTAGGATTTGGATGTTAATTTTTTTAACAAAAATATTCAATAACTGTCTGCTTGGTGACTCTGGCATACCTGAAGTGGTATAGTTTGCCATAGCTCATTTCAGTATCTGACTTGAGGAAACTTCAGATCATTAATTTAAAACAATGGCCGCTGTCTAAAATCTCCAGAGTAAGTTGAAAGCTTTCAGTCTGAGGAGTTAATGAACCCAATCATAGTGGGGAAAGTACATTCAATGGATTGTGTGTGTGTGTGTGTGTGTGGGTGTGTGTGGGTGTGTGTGGGTGTGTGTGGGTGTGTGTGGGTGTGTGTGGGTGTGTGTGGGTGTGTGTGGGGGTGTGTGGGGGTGTGTGGGGGTGTGTGGGGGTGTGTGGGGGTGTGGGTGTGTGGGGGTGTGTGGGGGTGTGGGTGTGTGGGGGTGTGTGGGTGTGGTGTGTGGGTGTGGTGTGTGGGTGTGGTGTGTGGGTGTGGTGTGTGGGTGTGGTGTGTGGGTGTGGTGTGTGTGTGTGTGGTGTGTGTGTGTGGTGTGTGTGTGTGGTGTGTGTGTGTGGTGTGTGTGTGTGGTGTGTGTGTGTGGTGTGTGTGTGTGGTGTGTGTGTGTGGTGTGTGTGTGTGGTGTGTGTGTGTGGTGTGTGTGTGTGGTGTGTGTTTGAATATCAGCTGTGGAGAGTATATGGTATAATTTACTGGACTACAATGTGGTGATTGATTCCTGTCAAAATTTCAATGGGTTATAATAATTTTTGTTAATAATTGACTTTATAATCAACCTTTAAGTAACAATATTGTGCAATGGAATTACATCAATGTGCACATAAAGGTCACTGATGAGTTCAGCAGCAGAATGGACTCTATTGAGACCAAGCCAAGGTCAGTGACAATTATGGAACAGCAGATGTTGGTGCTTTAAGATCCACACATGCAATGTGTCAGGAGATCTCAACCAAAGGATGGAGTTATTAAACCATAGGTTAATGAATAGAAAGTCAGACTTGTCTATAACACCAAAGTACAGCTGTAATGCTGTGTCCAGAGGTATGCTGCAGTATTGAAGGGAACTTGTTTATCCCATATTTACTGAATTAATTGTAAGGGGGGGAGATAAAAAGTATAATCCACAAAATGTCCATCATTGCAGACATTCTACTGAACATTTCTACATATAGCATCTTTTCTTTAAGCTTAAAACAGTGATATTTCTCAATATTGTTTTCTTTATTTGCTGGTTTACAGTGTGAACAGTATCTTTATCAGCCTTTCATAAATTGAAAGGCATATCCTTAATACCTTTTCTCTGTTTAATTTAAAATATTCCCCAGATTGGCAAGAATAATGACCAAGCTGTCATTGCCTCTGCTTTGTTTAGTCCTTTGGATAAGTTCTATCTATGAATCATACATTTGGCTCCATGTGGAATTAATGTATTTAGTTTAAGGCTTTTAACTGTATTATGGTATTTGCATTCAGAAACTTTTGGAGACACTAATTTCATATCATGAAAATAATCTTGTTTCAAAGACTCTTGTGTCCCATTAGAAAACTTTAAATAATTATACAAATATAACTACAAAACATGGTTACATAAGAGGGAGACCATAAATTATTGTGCCAGAATTTCCACAAAATGTTTTTTGCACAAGCTTGTCAGTCACCTGTTGGTTGAACCCACTCAAGTGATCAAAATCCAACAACAAAAAAAAAAAAACAATGTGCATGAAACTCAAAAGGTGAGGCATCATCTGTGGAAAGAGATGTAGTTAATTTTTGGCACAATGAACCTTCATCATAACTGGGAACAGGCAACAGGTTTTAAGTTGCAGAGAGGGTGGGGAGAGAGATGGCAAGGACAGGGGTAAGATCATGGTTGCCTTGGAGATGTGCTTTAGATTGGTTAATGATGGAATTGGAGCAAATAGAAAGGAGCACAAAAGCCAAAAAATGTAATGGCTAGTGGTGCTCATGGAGAGAAAAAAATTGAGTGGATTTCCAAACTAAACTCCAAAGCAAGCTACCACAAGGAAACTGCTCCAAGCTCAGCAAGACTTCTGTTTATGAGCTCCAATGAAACATTAAATCATACCTTAAAGTTTGGCTGTCAAAGTGAATCAATGTTTTTGACATTGATAAATGTTCTTAAACATTTGAGAACCTGGTGTGTACAGTGGGCTGATCTTCCAGAATGAAGTGCTGTGACATCTGCAAAAGTTGGCATATTGCCAGCAGAGTCCTGGAGGTGCCAGGAGCTGAGCATTGGAATGCAGGCAATGGATCCCTGGGATCAATGTCGTGAACATTCAGGTCTTTCCTGGTTGCATGGGAGTCCCAGATGTCAGGAGATAAGTGCTGGAAGCTCCACACAGGACTGCTGGCACTTCTGTGCAGTGTTGTAACCTCTGTTCTGCTTAAGTTGTGGTGAAAACCTTAATCAAAAATAGCCTTTGCAAAGAGTGTTTTGAGAGTCTGGGGAACAGTCTGAGAGCTGGCAAAACAGAAAAGTAAAATAGCACCCTCCTGGTCTTGAAAATAGAATCATTGTGAAGAGGAACCTGTTGAAGAATCTGAGCATTATTAGGTCCATTGGTGGAAGTGAAATGGATGATGAACAGGAAATTACTCCCATCTGATGTTTTGCCTTGGCCCCCAATCCTAATTTCTTCACTAGGCAAACAGTAGGATTAGTCTTTTAAATCATTAGAATGAGATAATTTGTGCCATGACTGTTTAATTAAAAGGACAAGCTAGTTACTGTTTCTAGAGATGCACCAGAATGCAGGTGTTGGAGTAAGCATCAGTTTGGGGAACTTAGTGGGTCAGGCAGGATCAGTTGGGAGAAAAAAGAATGAGCTGTTTCAGGCTAGAACCTTTCACCAAGACTGAGCCAGTGTAACAAGGATATCGTGGGAGGGGTTGGGTAATGGTCAGTGGGGAAATTGGTGAATCAGTGAAGGGTGAAAGGTGATGGCGAGCTGGGGTGGCAGAGACTAAGGCAGTTGAATGGTGGGTAAAAAGGGTGTCAGATGGGGGAAGAAGTTGGAGGGAACTTGAGTGGTGTAATAAATTGACACAAAGGTAATTTTTATAGTTCTGTAGAATTTTTTGTTTTAAAAATTTAACTATTTGAAAGCACCCACTGATATAATTTTTTTCTTCCCACCTTAAGTAGAATTTCAAATTTTGACTGCCTTGGTAACTTTAAATCCTATCCAAAAATATCCAATAATAAAGCCCTAACTTGATAATAACAATAAAAGGGTACTTTGTGATACTTCATATTTTTCTTTTTCTTCATAATAATCTTGTACAGTCTTAATTCCTTTCTGATCCCATATTTTCAAAATTGATTATTAAGAGTAAAAGGAAAAAGTTTATTCTGATACAAAGGTGTCTCACCTGAAATTTTTCCGTGTACCTATTTCCTCATTTTTCATACTCCATAATTCAATTAAATGTCTCAAAATAGGTGAATTATAAATAAATAATAATTTAGAATTACATTTATAAATAAATTGCTCCATCTTCTTTTCACCAATTTTAGTTAACTCATTGAAAGCACTTGCTGAGATGATACAATTGTCAAAGTTCATAACTACAAAATTCTCTGGATTCCATGTGTACAACCTTTAAAGAAAAATTATAAATTTCCCATAATTTTAAACATCACCAAAGAAAATTACTTTAGTCTGACTTGAATATGATGATGCTCTCCTTTTCCAATTGAAATGATCTACTTCTCCAAGCTGACAAAGGACACCAAGAGTCAGTACACAACACGAAGTGGATTTGATCACTAATATCCTGTGGACATTTTGGCAAGAGCATATTCTTAGATTAAAGTTATTCTGCCATCAACCCCCATCTAACCTCTTCATCCTTTGAGGTCAATCCTTGGTACTTTTGACCATGAAATGAAATGTACTTTTGGTCAATTTCTGGTGTTTCAGGTGATTGATGGTACTCCATGTGGCCCAGAAACCACCTCCATCTGTGTCCATGGTCAGTGTGTCAAAGCTGGCTGTGATCATGTCATTGGATCCAGTGCGAAGTTTGACAAGTGTGCTGTTTGTGGTGGGAATAGCTCAACATGCAGCAAAATATCTGGCTCTCTGAACAAGTCCAAGTAAGTTCATTCTACGAGTAGTTCTGTGCACCTTATATTAAATGAAGCCTGCTTAGTACTAAGGAACTATATCTTGAAAAACTGCTGGAGAATCTCAGCAAATGTATCAGCTTCTGTGGAAGGAAAGGAATTGTCGATGCTTTGCATCTGGACCCTGCGTCAGGACTGAGTGGAGAAGGAAGAAAGCCAGTATAGAGGAGAGGTGGTGGGGGGGCGGGGCGGGGGGGGTGGGGTGGGGGGAGAGTGAGACAGGCTAGATGATGATGAGTGTTAATACTTTGTGACAAGCAGATTTATTCCAAAGGTAAAATTGGTCACTTGAAAGCTCAATCCTTTGGAGAGGAAGTAAAGCCAAATCTAGCTGTCCAACCACTTGATTAAAGGAGCTAAAGTTAGTGGAGCCAAATTGTTCTCATCAGAAGTCTAGTGTAAAGTTTGCACATGTAGGTAATTGTATCTTTAAGGGATCCATGTCAGCACTTTTCTGGTTTGATTTTCAAAATTTCACATGAACTAGATTAGATGGCAAGAACAAAGAAACTGAAATGTGTTTCTCACATTAAAATAGGGCAGGAAAATTATCAGATCAATGTAGGGAAGTTCCAGTTCAATTAAAAGAAATCTGGGGATGTGTATAATGGAAGAGGAACAGTGAAGGGCATGCATGATAACTGGAGAGGAGTGGTGGAACAAAGACCCATAAGTGCCAACATGGATTATGAAACTGGCAAGCTGATGCGGCAGTTAGTGCAACTCCCTGAGAGGGCCCTGGCTCAATTCTGACTTTGGATGCTGTCTGTGCAGAGTTTGCATGTTCTCCCTGTGTCCCACATTCCAAAGATGTGTCCACAAGTGGATTAGCTCAGGTAAGTTGCACATTGGCATGGCTCAGTGGCAAACAATCAAAGGGGAGTTGATGGGAAAATGTAACAGCTACATGAAAAATGGAGAAGGAGAGAAGACTTGTGGGTTTTCTATTGTTTTCAGGGGCTGACACAAATCTGGTGAACCAAATGACTTTCAGAATCATAATTAAGAGAGATGAAAAATTCTTTAACATTACAACATGATTCAAAGGTTCATAATTTGTGTTTTTGTGGTGAACTTGGAGAAAAGAATTGTTAGACCACATCTGGTGTTCGAGGGGCCCCACTGCTGGAAGAGAATTCATTTTGGAAAAGATGCAATTAAGAACTATCAGTAGAATATAACAGGAACAAATGTCTACACATGGGAAGAAAGATTCAAATTTTTACAAACCTTTGTCTGAAACAGGGAAGAGAATAGACAAAATGGTTTTGCAAAGTTGCACAAGAATGACATTGTAAGTCAAATACTAATAAATCCATATTTAATTGTCAACACTTGCTAGCAGATGTGCCACCAAGTTTGATTTCTGTAAATGCACACTAACTAACTGATTTCTTTAAAAGTGCTGTTTGAAATATGATAGAATGCCAGAGATTAAAATAAATGCTCACAAAGTTGAAATAGAGGGAGTGCAGCATATATTCACCAGATTCATTCCCAGGATGAGAGATTCTGTTAAGTGAGACAGAATTATGTAGGCTCGGTCTGTATTCATTTAGAAGAACAATCATCAAACTTTGAATGTACAGAATTCTTGGTGGACTTAAGAGTAGATGTGGAATTGAAGTTTTCCAGCTAGGTCACAGCTTCAATAAGTTGTCACCATTCAGGATTCAGATAAGGAGAAATCTCTTCACCCAGAGCTTGTGTATTTAGGAATACTTTAGTCATGGGGATTCTGAGTATATTCAAAACTGAGATGGTGGAATTGATGGATTTGGAAATGGAACAAGAAAATGACAGAGTTCAAAGCCATAATTTTATGGAATGGCTAAACAAGGATTAGGGGCCAGGAGTGGTCTCCTGCCTTTTTGCCTTTGACATTTGATTGCCAGCTACATTAGCAGTTAGTATATCCTGGTGACTTTGTGGCTAGAGCTCGTTTATAGTCTCGATAAAAGTTCCCACCCCAAAACTTTCCTACCTATGGATGCCGTCTGAGCCACTGAATTTTTTTTAACCACAGAGTAGAAGCTGATTCTGGCCATTGAAACCTATGTCACCCTATTAACATACAACCCCGTACGTTTTGGAGGGTGGGACGACACCGGAGCACCCGGGGAAAACCCATGCAGACATAGGGAGAAGTTACAGACTCCTTGCAGATTGTGCCAGATTTGAATCCAGATGGGTGGTGTTGTAACAGCATTGCGCTAACCACTACACTAACCATGCTGTCCATAATTTCTCCAGCAGCTCCTTGTTTCCTGAAGTATCCAGTATATGCAGTCTTCGTGTTTCTCTTTCAAATTGAGTGCAAATGGATGAACAAAAGATCAAATTGCTTAGGCCAGCAGCTAGCTGGTAGAAAAGTGGTCGATTTTTACCATTGGTTGGTTGCAGACGTGAATATTAGAAGGGCAAGTTCGAAGTTTAATTTTCTGCCTTGATAGTTATGAGAACAAAAATATTTTCTTTGATTATTCACTGAGATACTGGGTATAACACTAATTTGAAAACAGAAAATTGCTTAATAATTAGGAAATATTTGGAATGGGGAGATGGACTAGGTTAGAGAACAGTATTGCTGAAGGTCTAGCATGAATAAAAGCAGAATGGGCTGAATAATTCAAAGATTAGTAGAGACTTTTCAGGCTCCATCTGGTTCTTGTTAGTCTACTTCTGGATGGAATTAGGGTTGGCAAGCGAGTTGGACTTCAGCTATTCAGGCACAACATTACTGAACAAAAGGCAGATTTTGTTCAGTAGCGCACCTTTGTTTACAATTGCATCAATCAAACTAGTGACGGCAAGTGATTTTTCACAGTGCGAAGAGCATTCTTCATTCATGTTCTTCTGAATTTCTTGACGGTGTTGTTGCATTATGTTCATTTTTAGGTTTTGGTTTTAATGGTGTGACTTTCTTCCTAGGTATGGCTACAATGACGTTGTTACTATCCCCGCTGGAGCCACCAATATTGATGTCAAGCAGCGAAGTCATAAAGGAGTTAAACACGATGGGAATTACCTGGCAGTGAAGCAGCCGGATGATACATATATTCTGAATGGCGACTATTCCGTGATCACAGTGGAGCAATATATTCCAATTAGAGGGGCTGTTCTCAAGTACAGTGGCTCCTCCACTACTCTGGAAAGAATTCAGAGTTACAAGAAGCTGCAGGATCCACTGACAATCCAGTTGTTGTCCATCTCGATGGATACACTGCCTCCCAGGGTGAAGTACAGTTTCTTCATCCCGAAAGATGTCTTGTTCAGCAAGCAAAAGGCCAAATCCCCCAAGAAATTCCCCAATGCCTTCAAGCAAGCCATTGTTTCTCAGTACACTATTGGAGAATGGTCAGAATGTTCTCGTAGCTGCGGATATGGTTGGCAGAGGAGAAATGTTGAGTGCAAAGACAATGATGGCAATGTGTCCTTGGATTGCAACAAGGCATTGAAGCCAGAAGACATCAGACCCTGTGCTGATATGCCTTGTCCACTTTGGCAGCTGGGCTCCTGGTCCTCCTGCTCAAGAACTTGTGGCAAAGGAGAAAGAAAGCGCAGAGCGTTGTGCGTGGAATACACTGGGCACACTGCAGAGGAGGACAAATGTGACCCTTCTAAACAGCCCAAGCCTGTGACTGAGGAGTGCTTCCAACAGAAATGCTAAATTTGGCGACTTCTGTGCAAAATGATAGATTTGACAGCCCGTTGACTAACTGGATTTGAGCTTGTTTAGTTTCAGGTTGTGTCGCCATAGATAAATGGATAAAATGCACTAACTGACCAAATAGGTCAAGGATGTAGACTCATTTGATGTATTAAAACAGTAAATGCCACTGTTTATCTTCTCTGTTGTTTTTCCACAAAGCTATCTACCTCAGTTGATGCTAAGAACATTGCCTTTCAGAAGTCAGGCTAACATACTGTAATTGTTACTTGTGCTGCTGTTCCAATCTTAATTCTCGACAAGTCGACCATTGCAAGGGCGACAATCCTGTATTCTTTGTAAATGTAATTTAATAATTAAGGTGCTGTCTGTAATAGTTTAATATACATCCCACACAAATGTGTATATTTTATAGATTTTAAAACTAATTCAGATGTAGCATTCCAATATTGTATATAGTGTACCTGAAGTATCATACCTTCAATGAAGGAGTGTAGGTATTTTTAAGCTTCCTTTCAAAGCTATTTATTTTTGTACAATTTATATTTTCAAGTCATGACTTTTTGATGCTGCTGTTACAACCCAAAAGACTTGTTTTCTTCTTTATATAGATGCTTACTTTGTACAATTGGCTCCTGTGTGACAAATAAAATTTTAGACAAACTGGGAGCATTTTAAAATCTGCTTGATTTTATTAAAAAAAGTTATCAAATCTTTGTTATGGACTTTGCCACTTTAGTATTGCAGAATTTGCTTTGTCTACTGGCCTGTTTAATCTTGCACAATAAATGGATTTTTAACTTTTACTCCTGTCATTCTTAATTTTTTCTCTTGGATTGCTTTTTTTCCTCTCTGCCTTCTGCATTATCCCTTCAATTCCATTTCAAATTTCTTGGTCACTTACGGTCCACATTTCAAACAGAACATTCATAATCTGAGGTTTTAATCATGTTAACATTAGTCTTGAATTTCTGCTGCAGTAGTTCATCCAAATAGAAGTTTCCTGACGGGATGAAGTTTGGCTGTAGGGGAAAAATGAGCAAAGCAACCATGTTATGGAAGTTCAATTACCTGCTGGACTCAAAACTAAAATATTAAGTAGGAATTCAATGAAATTGATAGGATAAGACCCTCATTCCATTGAAAATTTCTCTGCATATTTCTCCAGATTTCCTTGGGGCGTTCAGAGTTGCAGCTGTGCTGTTCCAAGCAAGTGAAAAATCAGCTACTTTTGCCTTTCATCAACTAGCTACTGTTGCACAGTCACTAACTGTATTAATGCATTACTTGCCCTATTTTTATTTTTTTTCTGGACAAAACAAGTACAGTAGAAGTCTGGACCACCAGAGAATTCCAGACTTTTCAAAAGCTCTTTTAAAATTTAGCAGCTTTTCCATATGTGTGTGTGTTAATCACTACAGATGCACAGCATTAACAAGTGACCACGTTTGTTAATTTTAATTCTCTTTAAAATTGCTCATTTTGATAAATGAAGCATGCTGTATTTGCTAATGAATAAACTATCAAAATGTTCCTGTTCATCTCTTTATTCCTCTTGAATTTGAAATTTTAAAGTACTGCCTGAGAATCCAGACTGACCAAACCCCAAGCAGCCCAGATTTTAGGATTTCTACTGTACATTAAAAATAATTGGTGCAATAGTTTTTCTTTGAAACCATGTTTCAAGTATTAATACTCATTCTCAATTTTATTTTTATCATTGTTGAATACTTAATGCAGAGGGTAAATTCATTTCCATCACCTTACAGAATAATGTGCTATTCATTAAATTTCAGCAAGCATTAGGTGAAGCTTGGCATTAAGACATTCATCTCAAGCCAAAACTTTTACCAGATATGCACAATCCATTCTGGCTTCTAAGAATAACCAGCAGTCCGATTCAGCCCAATCCTTGCACAGTTCCTGATAAATTTTCTCTTAGATAAATTTTCAGTGCTCCTTTCACATCTTTTGAAACCTGGAAGTTTTTTGTATTTAAAAAAAAATGGTGCGTGCAAAGTCGCAAGAGTCTTATTTAATTGTTGAATGCAAGAATCACTGTTGCAGTGCTAGCAATGGAGGACTGGGGTTTGAATCCCACACAGTCTGTAAAAGAGTTTGTACACTTTCCCCATGTCTGCGTGGGTCTCCTCCCACCATTTGAAATGTACCAGAAGTTGTAGGTTACGGTGCTGTATGTTTTTTAAAATGTGATCTCTAAACAATGCAAGGGAATTGCTTACCTTACAAAAGACATGGCGCAAAATAAATTTTTATTTTCAGTTTTAGTTTGAGTAAAATTTAGCCCTGGGGAAATGACAAAATTTGATTAGTTTTGTACATTTTTTGCATTAAGGTCACATAAATTTTTTTTTAATCAAGGTGCCTCAAATATACAGAATACATTAACACATTCAATCTTTAAATTGTGCTGGCTCTGGAGTTTATGATATTTTAATGGTTGTGTCATCTATTATGATATAGAAATAAATTTGATACAGTTCCAGTTAACCTGTACTCTTGTGTGGTATCTTTCCATTTTTTTTGCCAGAGTCCAGAAATGTCCCAGTGGAGTTGGTGTTTAAACTCGGCATGTAGATGAGGGCACTGGTTTCATTTGATTGGGACTTCGATCAATTAATGCAGTGGTTTTCAAACTTTTTCTTTCTACTCGTTTACCACCAAGTCATCCCTATGACATAGGTGCTCTGTGATTAGTAAAGGATTACTTAAAGTACACAAAACTCAAAACAGTCAACCAGTTTACCTATCTTGGCTGCACCATTTCATCAGATGCAAGGATCGACAATGAGATAGACAACAGACTCGCCAAGGCAAATAGCGCCTTTGGAAGACTACACAAAAGAGTCTGGAAAAACAACCAACTGAAAAACCTCACAAAGATAAGCGTATACAGAGCCGTTGTCATACCCACACTCCTGTTCGGCTCCGAATCATGGGTCCTCTACCGGCACCACCTACGGCTCCTAGAACGCTTCCACCAGCGTTGTCTCCGCTCCATCCTCAACATCCATTGGAGTGCTTACATCCCTAACGTCGAAGTACTCGAGATGGCAGAGGTCGACAGCATCGAGTCCATGCTGCTGAAGATCCAGCTGCGCTGGATGGGTCACGTCTCCAGAATGGAGGACCATCGCCTTCCCAAGATCGTGTTATATGGCGAGCTCTCCACTGGCCACCGTGACAGAGGTGCACCAAAGAAAAGGTACAAGGACTGCCTAAAGAAATCTCTTGGTGCCTGCCACATTGACCACCGCCAGTGGGCTGATAACGCCTCAAACCGTGCATCTTTGCGCCTCACAGTTTGGCGGGCAGCAACCTCCTTTGAAGAAGACCGCAGAGCCCACCTCACTGACAAAAGGCAAAGGAGGAAAAACCCAACACCCAACCCCAACCAACCAATTTTCCCCTGCAACCGCTGCAATCGTGTCTGCCTGTCCCGCATCGGACTTGTCAGCCACAAACGAGCCTGCAGCTGACGTGGACTTTTTACCCCCTCCATAAATCTTCATCCGCGAAGCCAAGCCAAAGAGAAGAACTTAAAGTGGTATGTGAGTGGGATAAAAAGGTTGAAAATCACTGCTCTAGACCCAAATGTTACTGAAATGTTTTTCTTGATAAGTTGTCATTGGCTCTTTTCCTTTGGAGATATGAAGCCAATTTTGGTAAAATTAAAACATTGTTTTTCAAACTTTTTCTTTCCACTCACATAGCACCTCAAGTCATCACAGAGCACCTATGGCATAGGGATGACTTGAGGTGCTATGTGAGTGGAAAGAAAAAGTTTGAAAACCACTGAATTAATGGCATCAGCCCTCTGAAATTAGGGTATAAAAAATTCAGTTCTTGTATGCACATACAACTTGTGTCTTTTAAAGCCTTTATTAGTTAATTGAGAGCTAGTCTGTTCTTTTCTTTTGGATTAGGGTTAGGGTTCTTTTGGGAAAATGACATCAAACGCCTCAGGAGGGATTTCCAATATATGTCCTGGTAACTTGGTTAGTACTGGTGAAAATGTGTAATGGAAAAAAAACATTGGTCACCACACCAGATTTAACTTAAACATCCAAGTCAAAATGGTGTTTATAAGGGACTTATAAGTTTTAATTTTCTGCTTCACCTAGTGCATTACGATAAATGTAAAACTACTTTGTACTTGCAGGTGGCTCGCATATTTAAGAAATGTGTTCAAATTGTCATTGCCCTGAATTAAAAGAGTTATCCAAATTTGGTACATCATGGGATGTTTCCCTGTCAAAATGTCTTGGTCTCTAATTGCAGCTAAAAAGTGCATTGTATGAATGTTCAGACCAACAGGACCCAGCTTGATGATAATGAAGCCCACAATAAATAGCCTATCATCACCCTTGACTGGATTTTCTAGACAGTAGCCATTTTCAGGAGAAATCTGAATAACTGGAAAACAAGTTTGAGAATGAGCATCCCAAAATTAGGTGCTCAACTACTAGAATGAGTTTTTAAAAAAAAATCTCTTTGGGGTTCTTTTTCAATTATTTTCAAACTTTATAGATCAATCATTTTTGCTCTTTGTTCATTTTGTTTCTTTTTCTTTTTTTGAACTATTAGTATTGAAATTAATAGTTGATGCCTGGTTTTGATTGTAATCTCCCAGATAATAGGTTGGGGTTAGAAATTACATTAGTTATGTTTTCTTTTCCTTTTTTATTGACAACATGGGCCTTATGTTTCTTCTTTACCATTATTTACTATCTAATTTTAATTTACTTTTACCTGAACTTTATGTATCATATGGATCTATGTATTTGATATTATTATTTTCTATAAAACAATAAAAAGATTGAAAAAGAAAGGGAACGAGCATCTGCTTCCAGAAGAGATTAAGAAGATCCATTCTCAACATTCTTTCGGCTATGGTCCCTCTAAGACTCTGATCAAAGTTTATGGGCCCCCTTCCCTGTGAAGCAGTCAAGACTCTGATCAAAGTTTATGGGCCCCCTTCCCTGTGAAGCAGTCAGGTTTTGGTTTCTTCCCAACTTCTCTCCTACTGACTCCATTAAAAAAAATAGTTATGTAACGTGAAGGGAAAGGAAAACAAAGCTTTGACTAAAATATGCTGTGGGCCCCGGGAGGGCTGTTGAGAATGTCTGTACAGATAAAATATAAAATCTGCATTGTAGTGACATTGAAACAGCTGTATTGCTGCCCACAAATGTGAACTAGCCAAGGTCATGTACCAAATAGAGCACTTAATTCATCTCATCCTCATTCAACACTTTAATGCAAAATTGTGATTCAAACTGGAGGTAATTACACTTAGCTGGGTGAATTTTTAATACAAATATGCTTGGCTCATTGCCTGAACCACAATGAAGGACAGAACACTGCAGAAATATTTTCATTTGTATGTGAAGTATATTATGTGCCTTTGATCAGAATGAATTACTACATTAAGTCATTAAAGTGAATGCAGTAAAAGCTATTACAAATTGGCTCTTTTGATCTGATAATACAAATTCTAGCACTGGTTCAAGCTGAACTGCTATTACTAAATTATTAGGTATCATGTTAAAAGCACTACACTTGCTGGAATGAATTGGTGACACGTGTTACCCTTTATGAGTAGAAACCTCTCCACCATTTCTAAGTACATGCATTACAATCCAATGTTAACCAGTGGTACTGCTCTTAGTCCATCCTTTCTCCATCTGATTCTGCTTGAGAAAGTTGTTTCATCTCAAAGACGCCGTGTCCAGCAGTGCAGCACTCTCTCAGTAGTGCTCACTTGTTTCAATGTGTAGGTTTAAATATCTTGAGTGGCACTTGAACAGGAGATAACAAAATCGGGCACTTGGTAAATGGAAATCTTGTTAAACATTTAGTAAAAACCAGGAGGGGGCAGTGGCTCAGGGGTTAATCCAACTTATTTTGCTCAGGGAGTAATTTTATTCAGGGATTCGCTGTCCATAAGAGTGGTGGAAATAAAATTAATCAGTGCCTTTGAAAGGGAATTGGATAGACATATGAGGGACCATAACACATAAAAAAAGAGTGGGTTATTTGTCTGATGGGATTTTGCTACGAAGAGGTGCTGTGGATTCTTAAATTGAGTTAGCTCTTTTTGATTCAATTAGCAGGAACAACCATAGCACACTGACCATTCTCAACTGAAGCTCAAATCCCAAAGGGGTTCTGCACCCCTAATACAAAACCAACTTCATGTTTATTCCAGGTAGTAGCCAAATTCTTTTCCCCTTAGCCCACTGCTCCCAGCAGCCCAGTCACGCTGCATCATTTCAAACTTCTTGCTCTTCCTGAAAGTGGTAACTCTTGCTTATCACAGCGGGGATTAAATTATTTAACTTCCCAGCTACTCCCTGTGGTAAACATCATTCCTTTCAGACATTGTCTTACAATCAGCGTGCAACTAAACACAACTGAGTTTAAATGGAATAAATGATCAATAAACACAAGCATGTTAATGTTGGACATTCAAGGAGTATAACTGATTAAATATGTTCAGATGTAACACAGTGTCCGATATCTTCACATTGATCTGTATGCAGTGAGGAAACAACTGTTAGACAAAAGCAAAGGTATTTGAGGGTAAGTCACTTAGAATCTACACTGTTCTCAACAGCTGGTTATAGATCTCCAATAGTTACACTTCCAAAGCAGGAATCAAACCAATCTTCTCAGTTAGGGAAGTACACACTTTACTGTTCAATTGGGATGGCCAAAATGTGATAAAAGATTATAATACCAAATTAATGAAGTGAATAATTCAATTACTCGGAAAAACTTGCATGACTTGTGGTTCTGGAACATGTGCAGTAAGACTAATAATGTGCAATGTTTTGTTGTGTTATAGAAGAGATATGCAATTGATTTTTTTTCTTAAAATTCCTACAATATGAGCAATTGATTCCATTACCAGAAATGTTATGCTATTCGTGTAGTTAAATTAAATAGGCTGGTTGATTTTTTTTTGAAAATTAACATCATATCTGCTTTCATTCTCTATTCCATATTAATGTTAGGAGGGTCTATTCCATGGATACAATTATAGATATTACCTTCCAAATGAAATTAAAGAAATGATCAATTTAATTTTTGATCTTTTCTGTGTGTATAAATATCTTTAATAAAATTGTGTTGTTAACATTCCAAACATTTAACTAACAATTTTTTTCAGCTAAAATATCCAAAATGCTATAAGCTTTAGGAAACAGTTCCATATTACTGGCTTGCAAAGCATGCCATTTTGGTTAAATTTCATGGAAGCCATTAAAAACAGAACCCCATTATGTCTGAGTTGGCTCCTTTGAACTTACGGATCTTGAGGTTCAGTATCACATGATGACCAGCAATGAGTTAGCAAATCTCTCAGAAATGTAAGATTGTGATTTCAAGAGCACCCACTCACTAATTACAATTGATGTAACCATGGTAGTTCTATTTACCTGTCAACTTAATTTCCTTTCCAAGCATTTACACTGAATTCTATTATGAATCATGTGTAACAAAGAGCAATAGACAATGAACCAGACAGAGTTTAATTTTAATAAACACTAATTTTATTTCTTACTCTTAAGCTAGTGTCTTTACCCTTAAATTGTCTTTAACACAGCTATGTGCAGGTGTCTAGTGTATGTGTGTGTGTGTGTGTGTGTGTGATATACCAAACCATTACAATCCAGGCCAAAATCTGGCAAGTTATTTTAAAGTTCAGTCTTTTAAATTCAGTGCTTAAGCACAGGCCTTTGAAATTTGATGCCCAGAATTAATGATGTGAAAACTGGAGTTGTGCCTGCTACAGACTCACAAATTGTATTGCCTTTGAAGAAATGTCCATCCACATGAGCTGTGGTTACAACACTCCTGGTCCCTTTGTAGGCAAGACTCGAACTGGGTGGCCTCCACGAAGCATCCAAGACCCTGGCACTGGTGTCTCCAAGTAACTTCACCACTAGTCACACTTAAAATGAAGCAGTCTCTCCAAGTGACCTCCACTGTTAGAGACAATCAAAATGAAGCATTTTGCTTCCCAAAAAGACCCTTCTGGCATAGGTTATTCCACCGAAAAGGCCCAGTCATTCACAGAGCATGCTTTGCTGGCCACAATGGATGGCGACAAGAGCTGCTTCAAAAAGCTGCTTTCTCTTCAGCAGTGAGAATGGCTCTCCCTTTGCAAAATCACAGTGTCTTTGCAAATGTATCGAATTCTGAAACAGACTGTGACAAACCTTCCTTCAATTCTTCCAATGTATCAAATTATCACTGGGCTGTGACTAGTGTTGTGCTTATGTGAAATGTTAATTGTGACCATTCACTTCCTCCTGTAGATACTATCTCTTACAGTGATAATCCCATTTTACTAAAACGGGAGCTCATAATAATTCTCACTCCTGAGACAAGGAAAATATAGTAGGAAAATGGAACCATGGTTGACAAAACAAAGAAGGAATCATACATTAGACCTAGGAAGCAAAAAACAGGAAGGACTCATGAGAATTATGATGCACCATCCATCACTCAGGAGACTATTGTGGAGAAACCAATAGGTTTTAATTCACTTAAGAACATAGCATATCCTTACTGTTTGGCTGTCCTGCACTGAGGTGCAGGGGACTGTGGAACAGCTGTCTTTATATAGGAGCCTATGGGAAGGGGCCACAAGTACAACTGGCCAATAGACATACTTGACCAGATAATTATACATTACAGTGGTTTACCACATTCACCCCTTGACTGTAAAAAAGAGTCCTGTGGGGTGAAGTGGAACTTACAAAGTTACATATTTACAATTTAAAAGTCATAACTTCAGCCTATCATGTGGTCTGATCATTCGCTGAGACTGTAGGAGAATCGGTTGCGGCTGCCGTACTGCAGTGGAGTCCTGGATGGTCTCGGGCACCTGTTCGTATCCATCAGTATTGTGCTAGTGGGTGGGCGCTGTTCCTGGTGTACCCTTCCTCAGTGTGGAGGCAGGATACCAGACGCAGGTGCATTGTGTGTGTTCAACAGTGAGGAGGGTGTGAGGTGATTAGCAGCGGTTTCCAGGGCCCGTGAGGGAGCCAAATCTTTAATGGAAACAGTGTCCTTGTGTCCATCCAGATATGCCACATAAGCATATTGGGGGTTGGCTTGGAGGAGGAGGACCCTTTTGATCAATGGGTCAGACTTACGGTTCCTCACATGTCTTCGAAGCAAGATGGGCCCTGAGGATGCCAACCATACCAGTAGCATGGTCCCTGTCGCAGATTTCCTGGGGAAGGAAAACATACATTCATGTGGTGTAGCGTTAGTGGCGGTGC
Organism: Narcine bancroftii; assembly: GCF_036971445.1. Lineage (NCBI taxonomy): Eukaryota > Metazoa > Chordata > Chondrichthyes > Torpediniformes > Narcinidae > Narcine > Narcine bancroftii. Next base: position 134,639,642 of record NC_091476.1, read on the forward strand.
ACAGCAGGGACCTGATAGAGTCGAAGGCCTCCAGGAGAACATTCTGCCATTGGGAGACTGGGAGGCCCTTTGACCACAAGGCCAGGAGGACTGTCTTCCAGACTGCAGCATTCCCCCTCTCCACTTCCCCGTTACCCTGGGGATTGTAACTGGTGCTCCTGTTCGTGCCAATTCCTCTGGCCAACAGGTACTAACTAGCGCAGCTCGTCACTCATAAAGGAAGGCCCCTGGTTGCTGTGGATATAACTGGGGAAGTCAAATAGAGTGAAAAGGCTGCACAGGGCCTTAATGATTGGGGCAGTGGTCATATCCGAGCAGGGGATGGCAAATGAAAAGCTGGAGAATGTATATGTTATATGTAAATGTTACGGTCGGTGGAGGGCAGGGGTCCTTTAAAGTCAACACTGAATTGCTTGAAGTGGCGAGTGGCTTTAATAAGTTGTGCCCTGTCTGGGCGGTAGAAGTGCGGCTTGCTCTCAACACAGACCTGGCAGTTCTTTGTCATGGTCTTGATCGCATCAATGGAGTATGGCAGGTTGCATGTTTGGACGAGGTGAAAGAACCTGGTGACGCTGGGGAGACAGAGATCATTATGGAGGTTTTACAGTCAGTCGATCTGGGTGCTGGCACGTCCCTCAGGACAGGGCGTCTGGTGGCTCGTTGTTTCCCTGGCCAGTATATGATGCCATAGTTATGGGTAGATAATTCTATTCTCCACAGTATTTTATTATTTTTGATGTTTCCCTGCTGTTGATTGTTGAACATTGAATCCATCAGCCCTTTCATCAATTAATAATTAATTGCCTCAGCAATGGCTTGGGCCTCTTTTTCAACTGAGGAGTGTGGAACCTCGGGGCCTGGCAGGGTGCGTGAAAAAAATGCGACAGGGCCTGCCAGCCCGATTAAGGGTGGCTGCCAGGGCGAAGTCTGACACGTCATTTTCCACCTGAAAAGGGGTGGATTCGTGGCCTTGACGATGTCAGACTTGATGCAGTTGAAGGCTGCATGAGCCTCCTCTGCCAGGGGGAAGGACATAGCTTTGATAAGGGAGAAAGCCTTGTCTGCATAATTGTGGACCCATGACATAAGAAAAACACAATGCACCTCTTCAGGGTCTTGAGGTTGTGTGGAAGGGGAAGCTGCAAGAGTGATTGCATGCAAGAGTGGTTGGGCCAACGACGCCATTCTCCATGACACAGCCAAGGATGGCCAGGCAAGTTGTGCAGAACACACACTTGGCCTTGTTGTAAGATTAAGGAGCTTGGCAACATGCAGGTTGTAGCTACAGATGGTGACATTGTCGAGATATGGGAAAGTGGCCCGCATCTCATACTGATCCACTATATGGTCCATCTCCTGCTGGAAGACTGAGACACCATCTGTGACGCCAAATGGGACCCACAGGAAGTGGAAGAGTGGTCATCCATCTTTAAAGCCGTATACTGGCAGTCCTTTGGGCAGATGGGTAGCTCCTAGTTCATAATATTTCTGTTTTGTCTTCATTATGTTCTTCTCCACCTTATATGTTTGTAGTGTTTCATATTTTATTTTTTTATCTGCCAATTCTCTTCTTTTAGTTGTGTCTTCTTTCATTGCTAATTCTTTTTCTATATTTGCTATTTCCCTTTCCAACTGTTCTGTTTCCTGGTTGTAGTCCTTCTTCATCATAGTTACATAACTTATTATTTGCCCTCTGATGAACGCTTTCATTGCATCCCATAGTATAAACTTATCTTTCACTGATTCCGTATTTATTTCAAAGTACATTTTAATTTGTCGTTCAATTAATTCTCTAAAATCCTGCCTTTTAAGTAGCATGGAGTTTAATCTGTATCTATACATTCTTGGTGGGATGTCCTCTAACTCTATTGTCAATAACAGGGGTGAGTGGTCCGATAATAGTCTAGCTTTATATTCTGTTTTCCTAACTCTCTCTTGCATGTGAACTGATAACAGGAATAGGTCTATTCTTGAGTATGTTTTATATCTGCCCAAATAATATGAATATTCCTTTTCCTTTGGGTGTGGTTTCCTCCATATATCCAAAAGTTGCATTTCTTGCATCGATTTAATTATAAATTTGGTTACTTTGTTCTTTCTATTAATTTTTTTTTCCAGTTTTATCCATGTTTGAATCCAAATTAAGATTGAAATCCCTTCCTATTAGTATGTTTCCTTGTGTGTCTGCTATCTTCAAAAAGATATCTTGCATAAATTTTTGATCTTCTTCATTAGGTGAATATATATTGAGTAAATTCCAAAACTCCGAATATATCTGACATTTTATCATTACATATCTCCCTGCAGGATCTATTATTTCCTCTTCTATTTTGATTGGTACATTTTTTACTGATTAATATAGCTACTCCTCTAGCTTTTGAATTATATGATGCTGCTGTTACATGTCCTATCCAATCTCTCTTTAATTTCTTGTGTTCCACTTCAGTTAAGTGTGTCTCTTGTATGAATGCTATATCATTTTTTTCTTTTTTCAGTAAATTTAACAGTTTCTTCCTTTTGATTTGGTTATGCGTTCCATTAATATTTAAAGTCATATAGTTCAACATAGCCATTTCATACTTTGTTTATCTTTCCTTTCCATTTTCTCATCATCACCTTTCCTTCTTATCCATTTCTACTTTCTTTTATTGAACACATTTTAAGACAACATTTCTAAAACATAAAATATTTCCATTATTCTCCTATCTAAAATTCCTTTAACCCCCACTATCCCCTCCCCTTCCTGAGTTGCCCTTTGTCCCTTGTCGGGCAACCACATCTCCCCTCTCCATTTGGATTTGCGAAATCACTCGCAAGCGTCAACTGATTTCGCAGTGACCATAATTCTTCCCCACCCAGCCCCCCCAGAAAAGATTTTAATCTTCATATATAACAAAGGTCACTCTCTTAATTCCCACCTTACTTCCTTTCTTCCCTTACTTTCCCTTCTTAGTTCTTATCTATACTCTATTTTTTAAAAATATACATACACACATATACACACATATATACATATACACACATACATATAGTTTGTGGTCATTTTTGTTCTCGTTACATGTCTTCATCTCTCTGTCTGTTTTGTAGTTATTCTGCAAATTTTCGTGCTTCCTCCAGATCCAAGAATAGTCTGTTTTGCTGCCCTGGAATAACTATTTTAAGTACCGCTGGGTACTTTAGCATAAATTTATATCCTTTTTTCCATAGGATCGTTTTTGCTGTATTAAACTCCTTCCTCTTCTTCAGGAGTTCAAAACTTTTATCTGGATAGAAAAAATTTTTTTGACCTTTGTATTCCAGTGGTTTTTTATCTTTTCTTATTTTCCTCATTGCTTTCTCCAATATATTTTCTCTTGTTGTATATCTTAGGAATTTTACTAGAATGGATCTTGGTTTTTGTTGCAGTTGTGGTTTAGGGGCTAATGTTCTATGTGCCCTTTCTATTTCCATTTCTTCCTGTAATTCTGGTCTTCCTAGGACCCTGGGGATCCATTCTTTTATAAATTCTCTCATATTGTTGCCTTCTTCATCTTCCTTAAGGCCCACTATCTTTATATTGTTTCTTCTATTATAATTTTCCATTATATCTATCTTCTGAGTTAACAGCTCTTGTGTCTCTTTAACTTTTTTATTAGAGTCTTCTAATTTCTTTTTTAAGTCATCTACTTCCATTTCTATGACTGTTTCTCGTTCTTCCACCTTGTCCACTCTTTTTCCTATATCTGACATGATCATCTCTAATCTATTCATTTTTTCTTCCGTACTTTTTACTCTTCTTTTTATTTCACTGAATTCTTGTGATTGCCATTCTTTTATTGATTCCATATATTCTTTAAAAAAAATATATCCATGTACTTGCCCTTCCCTTCTTCTTCCATTTCTCTGTGTTCTTCCTCTTCTTCTTCTGAGTCCACTCCAGGATCTGTGTCCTTTACCTCTGTCTCTTCTGGTTTTCTTGTTGGGTTGTTTGTTTTATCTTGTTGAGTATTTTTGGTCTTCTTATTTTTATTAGAAGTGTCTTGCTGCTGGTCTTCTTCCTCTGGGTTGGTCATCTTTTGTTTCTTTGATTTCTTTTTGCTCTCTTCTTTCTTGTTCTCGTTATTTTCTATGTTCTCCTCTTGCTGCTTTGTTGTGGTTGTCAATTTCAGCTGTGGAGATCGACTCCTCAGTTGGTCCCCCCTCCCATCAGTGTTCTTTTTGTCTTGCGCATTGCACACTTTTGTTTGGCTCCGCGAGCCATTTTTGTAGTCCTGAGCTCGGGACTTCAACTGACCTGAGGGAGCGGGCTTCTCTCTCCACAGCGGGCCTCCTAGGACAGGTAAGGCCTTCACCTTCTTCTTCCGACGTCTTTTCTTCTTCTCTTCTTCCTGTTGCTTTTGGCTTTTCTTTCTTTGCTGCCATTTTCTCCACACCTTTATTTTCACTTTATTTTAGTTTTTGTGTTTGTGCCTTTGTTTTTTCTCTGTTTTTTTAAAACTTTTCCGGAGAGGGCTGGAGTTCCCCGACCAGCCACTACTCCATCACGTGACTCCTCGGGCAGATGGGTAGCTGATGATATGCCGACTTTAGATCGATGATCGAGAAGAACTTATATTGGGCAATTTGGTTGACCATGTCGGTGATTGGCGGGAGTTTGCATCTAATTGAGTATATCGATGACCATTCTATTCTTTTCCCCTTTCTGCACTACCAGTACCTGCGCTCTCCTAGGGCTATTGACGACTTCAATAACCCCTTCCTTAAGTAAGCACTGTATCTCCACACAGACACAGCTTTGCATTCATAGGCCCTGCTGAGTGGTCACAGAGCCCAGAGGTATTCAGCGTTTGACTCACCAAGTTGTTGCTTTCTGGTCACTAAAAGGTGTCTAGCATAAACAATGTTGATCTTATGCAAGCATTGCCCTTTGAGGGTGTCCATGGTTCCTGGTATGTTGTGGTATCCTCGATCATGGAGTACATCAGGGTGCCGACCAGGGAGTGCAGTACCTACAGTTTGTCAGTCTTTGAACCCATGATGAGAGAGGAGGCCTGCAGGAATGCCTCCAAACTGCGCTGCCAGAGTTCGAAGCTGGTAGATACCTCAGGCGATTGAGGGTCAATTTCCAGTTTTTTTGGTTTGAGGATCTGCTCCATTCTAGAAAACTTCAAGTGAATTAAATTGATGCACCATCAATTACTCAGGAGACTATTGTGGAGAAACCAATAGGCTTTAATTCACTTGAGAACATAGGATATCCTTACTGTTCCACTGTCATGCACTGAGTTGCAGGGAGCTGTGGAACAGCCACATTTACACAGAAGCCTGTGGGGAGGGCCCACAGGTACAACTGGCCAATAGGCATGCTTGTCCAGATAATTATACATTACAGTGGTTTACCCCAAATTATGTGGTCGTCAGGAAGGAACTTAAGAAAGGACTAAGGAGAATCCCAATGTGTCAGATTCTTGTGGGAAGAATAGAAGGATGATGAGAGTGAAGGTAGGGCTGCTTAAAGATAAATGAGGCAATATGTGCCTGGAGTCGGAGGAGCTTGGGCAGGTCCTATGTGAATACATTGCTTCAGTATTTACCAGAGAAAATATCGATGCCAATGTCTCAGCTAACTCTTTCCTCCCTTCCCATAGCAACCTAGCAAGGAAGCAAAGAGATAGTCGGGATGTTGGCAATGATATTTGAATCCTCCTTGGCCACAGGGGAGGTGTCAGGGGATTGGACAAAGGCAAGTGTTGACCCCTTGTTTAAAAAAGGCAATAGGGAGAATCCTGGGAATTATAGATCAGTGAGTCTTACGTGAATAGTGTGCAAATTATTAGAGAGGATTCTGAAGGACAGGATCTATGAGCATTTGGAGAAGTTCAGTCCTCTCAGGGATAGTCAGTATGGCTTTGTGAGGAGAAGGTCCTGCCTCACGAGCCTAATTGAGTTTTCTGAAGAGGTAACAAAAGAAATTGATGAAAGTACGGAAGTAGATGTGATGAGATTCGTTCAGAAGTCATGAGGCACGGGTTTCATGGAATCTTGCTGTGTGGATTCAGAATTGTTTTGCCTGTAGAAAGCAGAGAATAGTAGTGGACAGAAAGCATTCTGCCTGGAAGTCAGTCATGAGTGGAGTTCCGCAGGGATCTATTCTGAAACCCCTTCTCTTTGTGACTGTTATGAATAATCAAGATGAAGAAGTGGAAGGATAGGCCAGTAAGTTTGAGGATGATATGAAGGTTGGAGGAGTTGTGGATATTGTTTAAAGTTGTCAGAGGTTTCAAAAGGATATAGACAGGATGCAGAAATGGGTGGAAAAGTAGCAGATGGAATTCAGCCTGTGAGGTGGGGTGATGCATTTTGGAAGGTCAAACCTGAAGGCAGAGTACATGATTAATGGTAGTATACTTAACAGTGTGGAAGAACAAGCCATGCCATGTTGCAGCTCTATAAATCTCTGGTGAAACCACATTTAGAATATTGTGTTCATTTCTGGTCACCTCATTATAGGATATGTGTGGAAGCTATGGCAAGGGTGCAGAGGAGATTTACCAGGATATTACCTGGATTGGAAAAATATGCCTTACAAGGCAAGATTAGCAGAGCTAGGCCTTTTATTTGGATGAAGAAGGATGAGAAGTGACTTAATATAGCTCTACAATATTATGAGAGGTATAGATAAGGTAGACAACCAGTGCCTTTTTCCCAGGCCAGAAGTAGCAAAGAGCAGAGGACATCTGTACAAGTGACGCAAGGAATGTTTAGGTAGACATCAGGCCTGTGGGTGCTGGACTGCTTTGCCAGGGGTGGTGGTGGAGGTTGGAACAATAGGTGTATTTAAAAGACTCTTAGATAGACACATGGATGAAAGAAAAATAGAGGTGGGGAGGGTTTAAATTTTTTTCTTGTTCGGAACCTTATAGAACCATATAAAGAAACGGAATGCTACAGCACAGAAAACAGGCCATTTGGGCCTTCTGCACCAACCACTATTTTGCTAGTCCCACTGACCTACTCCCATTCCATAACTCTCCAGACCTCTCTCATTCATGTATCTATCCAATCTATTTTTAAAACTCAAGATCAAGCCCACATTTACCATATCAGATGGCAGCACATTTCACACTCCCACCACTCTCTGAGAGAAGAACTTTCCCCTAATGTTCCCGCTAAACCTTTCCCCCTTCAGCTTAAAACTAATGAGCTCTTGTATTTATCTCCCCCAATGTAAGTGGAAATGCCTACTTGCCTCTACTCTGTCTATATCTCTCATAATTTTATAAACCTCTATCAAATCTCCCCTCATTCTTCTATGCTCCAAGGAATAAAGTCCTAACCCGTTTAATCTTTCCCTGTAATTCAACTCCTGAAGCCCTGGCAATATCCGAGTAAATCTTCTCTGCACTCTTTAAATCTTATTAATATCCTTCCTGTAGTTAAGTGACAAGACTGCACACAATATTTCAAATTTGTCCTCACCAAAGTTTTAGACAACTTCAACATAACATCCCCAACTCCTATACTCAGTACTTTGATTTATAAAGGCTAAGATGTCAAAAGCTTTCTTTACAATCCTGTCCACCTGCGATGCCACCTTCAGGGATCCCAGATCTCTTTGCTCCTCCGCACATCTCAGTGCCCTACCATTTACTGTGTATGTCCTACCTTGGTTTTCCCTTCCAAAATACATCACCTTACATTTGTCTGCATAAAACTCCATTCTCCCAGCTGGTCCAGATCCTTCTGCAAGCTATGAAAGCTTTCTTCACTGTCCACTACGTCTCCTATCTTAGGGTCATCAGTAAATTTGCTGATCTGATTTATATCATCATCCAGATCATTGATATAGACCACAAACAAGGATCCGCACAACATTGTTGGTTGAAGGGCCTGTATGTATTGTGGTGCTCTATGTTCATTTATGAAATAAATTTGCTTAAGGAGCATAATCAAATATTTTCTTGAAAGCTGCATCTTCGTAAGATGTGGAATTGGCTGCAGATCTCTAGGGCGGCAATGGAGTTCAATCTGGATAAGTGTGAAGTGATCCATTTTGGAAGGTCAAACGTGAAGGCAGAGTACATGGTTAATGGCAGGATTCTTAGTGTGAAAGAACAGAGGGATCTTTAGGTCCAAATCCATAGCTCACTCTCATAAGATTGCCACGGAGGTTAATAGGGTAGTTAAAAAGGCTTATAAATGGTAGCCTTCAATAGTCAGGGGATTGAGTTCAAGAATCATGAGGTAATGTTTCTGCTCTATAGAACTCTGGTTGGAACATATTTGGAATATTGTGTTCAGTCTGCCCACTTCATTACAGAAACGATGTGGAAGCTATGGAGAGCGTCCAGAGGAGATCAACCAAATGATACCTGGATTAAACAATACGACTTATGAGGCAAGGTTAACAGAATGAGAGGTGATTGAATAAAGGTCTACAACATTATGAGAGCCATAGCTAAGCCATAGCTAAGATGTCCTTTTTCCCAGAGGACATCGTAAAAGCTGAGAGGAGGAAAGTTTAGGGGAAACGTCAGGGGAACATTATTTTACACAGGGAATAGTGGATGCTTGAAATACATTGCCAGGAATGGTGGTGGAGTTTGGTAAAATATGGACAGGTTGATATGAAACATGAAGGATGGAATCTTAGTCCGTAACAACATGAAATAATTCAAAGCTGATGAATTTGCGAAGGGTTGTGGCTGGGAAGCCAAGTTTTGGTCAACATTAATTTCTCTTGCAAAATAAACTTTGTTTATTTTCTCTTGCACCAAGGTACAGTAAAAGGCTTTGCTTGATCCAGTCATCAACACATACATATGTGGAGCAGGTATTGCAATATTAATAATACAGAAATGCAGACTCCCATCGGGAAAGAGATACAGAGGAAGAACCATCAGGTTGAGAAACAGCTTCTTCCAAAGAGCACTGATATTGCTGAACGATTGATGAACTGGCTCATACAATCCCTCTGTGACTTTACTATTACGTTAACAATAATATTTATTTATTTTAATATTTGAATATACATACTGTGCATATGTATCATTTGCCTGTATGTGTGTTTACAGTGTTTTGCCGTGAGGACCGAAGAATGCTGTTTCATCGGGTTGAACGTATAATTGGATGATAAATGAACTTGAACAGGTTATGGTGTCAAAGTAAGTCAAAAATGCAGAGTATAGTGTTACCATGACAAAAGAGCAGGAAGTTGTGAAAAGTCCAGCTAAGCGTGTGATACAGATCCCGATGAGGGTGAGGAGGGTAAAGGAGACAGAAGGAATCCCATCAGATAGATGAGCAGTGCTGTCTCAAGGCAGCCATCCCTGGAAGGGAAGTGATAATCTAAAAGCTGGAAATTGTTAATATTCAGCAGACTAAGCAACAGCAGTGCAGAGAGAAAGATGGAAACATGAAGGTCTGCAGATACTGGGATTATAATGAAAACACTGAAATGCTGGAGGAACTCAGCAGGTCTCAAGCCTCCATAGGAGGTAAAGATATCTAAACAATGGGCAGAAGCCTAACAGCCCAAATACGCCTGAGATTGCCTGATCTCGGAAGCTAAGCAGGCTCAGGTCTGGTCAGTACTAGGAGGGGAGAAGACCAGGTTTCTGTGAGGGGTGTTGGACACAGTGGCTACTCTGTCTACATTCTAAATGTAGTATTACATGAAATAATGGAACCTTTACCTTTATAATGTTATGGTTCTGTGATAAATGAGACCTATTCATTTTCTTTTGTCCAATTACCATATTTTGACAATATCCTTTGGGCCTAATATAAACTTGCAGGTGGGTCGTTTGGCTTGTGATTTGTTCCTTTCTGCTAGTCGTAGTGGGCTTCATCATGCTTCCTGCAAAGGGACTCAAGATTCTCAATGTTAATTCACCATCTAGAGTGGTAATGGGACGTAGAGAGGTTGGTGGAGATGGTTTGCCTTTTTCAGAGGCTTTGAGAATGCTCCTTGAATTATTTCCTCTGTCCACCGATTGACGTTTGATGTGATGGGCCTTCCTCTCGTGATGCCAGAACAAAGCCTCTTCACTCACTCAGAGGATGGTGAATTTATGGAATTCTCTGCCACAGGAAGTGATTGAAGCCAGTTCCCCAGCTATATTTAGGAGAGAGTTAGATTTAGTACTTGTGACTAGGGGGATCAGGGGGTATGGAGAGAGAGCTGGAACAGGGTACCGAGTGGATGATCAGCCATGATCAAAAATGAATGGCGGTGTAGGCTTGAAGGGCCAAATGGCCTACTCCTCCACCTATTTTCTATGTTTCTATGAGCATGTGGCGGAGGTGTCCTCAGTCCCTCGCATTTGATGCAGTTGAGTAGATCCAGCAGCCAACCAAAGGCAATCTCTTTCCTGTCGTCATTCCGTGAGATTTTGATATGAGCTAAACTAAAAAGACCCTCTTCAGGAGTACAATTCTGATGGAAGGTCGACCTGAAAGGTGCACTCTTGTCACTGGTGCCTGTCCTGTTGAGCTTTTTCCATGGTTTTAATTTTCAGTCGTACAATTCCCTGGTCATTTCCCTATTGCACTTTGTGGGACAGTGATGGCTTCGACGTTTGTGGCGTTGCAGCAGTGACCAACGGCTCTATCAGCCAAGGTATCCAGCAAGGCGGTCTCGGCGCCAGGTAAATGCAGTTCCAGGGCTGTGTGGCACGGCTGTCAATCACCACCCGAGCACCTGCCAGACCCGCCCCTAGGTTTGAGCGACAGCCGCAGGCGCGCAGGGCAGGCCGGGAACAAAACAAACGCCAGCGCGAGCAGCGGGTGCGGACCGAGCGGCGGCAGTGCCGGGAACCGGGCGGGGACTTAACGTGATACAGGGTAAGCTGTGGCCTTGTCGGAGTAGGCTCTCACCCGTACGCTGGACCTGCCATCCCTGCCTGGGCCCGATCTCCGTGCTCGCACCGTGGCCTGAGCTTGGGGCCTGCGACCGAGAGGGGTTCCGCCGCCTCGCACCGGGCCTCGCGTCCACAAAGGCCGCGTTCGCCAGTGCGGCGGCGCCGTCACTGGGCCTGGGCTGTGGGCAAGGCGCACGGCGGGCCCGTGCCCAGCCTGGGAAACGGGCAGTGCAGCGCCGGGCCCCACCATGCGGCCTCAGAAGCCCAGCCCCCGTGTGTGTGCACCGGGGAGGTGTGGTCCCAGGTCCCTGAAGCAGATGACCCGCTCCTTGTTGGATCTTGCCGTGCTCTCCTTCCTGGTAGGCAACTGGGACTAGTCTACAGTCTCACCCCATTGGCTACAAAAACACTGGTATCCCCTGTTGCTCTGCATTTCAGGCTTCATTTAAAACATTGGTCGTGTTCGCCTCCAATTGAGTCAAGGCTGTGCAGTGTCGGTAAATTCCATTAGTCTTACTTTCTTCTTGGTGTACTAAACAAATTTCAGGCAAGTACAGTTCAAACTTCAAGCAAGAACAGTAGTTTTATACACAAAACAATGAAGTGAAAACTCAAGTTGTTGACTTTATATCTGAGTTCAAAGCTGAAGGCATATCACATCATTCATGACCTGCTTCTGCTTTGGTTGATCTCCCATCATTATGAAGTTAAAACTTTGATACTGTATAAAAATGGTGCCAACTAAAATTGCACATCATTGTTTGGACCGAGTTGGTAGTTACTAAAGTGGATAAGGTTGCACAACGTGTGGTTAAGATCGGAGCACATTGCCTTCAAAGAGATTGCCAATCATAATCATTATTTCAAAAGTGAGTTGGATAAGGCTCCAGAGGGAAGTTAATTTGTAGAGTTATAAATAAATTGTTTGAGAATGGAATTGTTCGAAACGTTAGTGTGGACTCAGAGGGCTGAATTACAACCATCTGTGCTGTGACTTTTCAGATTCTGTGGAATGTGAAGGTGAAATATTTGCAACGTTGAAGGGAAAGGATCAGAGGGGCTGTTTGAGAGAGTCAACGTAGATTAGGAGGTCTGAATGGTCTTTCAATAATCAGGATTTAGTTTTTCTTCTTGGTGTACTAAACAAATTTCAGGCAAGTACCGTTCAAACTTCAAGCAAGAACAGTAGTTTTATACACAAAACAATGAAGTGAAAACTCAAGTTGTTGACTTTATATCTGAGTTCAAAGCTGAAGGCATATCACATCATTCATGACCTGCTTCTGCTTTGGTTGATCTCCCATCATCATGAAGTTAAAACTTTGATACTGTATAAAAATGGTGCCAACTAAAATTGCACATCATTGTAAAAAAATTAATGAATCAAGCTACCCAATACAATGATAATATTGCAGACATTATTATGGAACTGCAGAAGTGAATATGCTTCCGAAAACTGAGGGTAAATGTGAAGAAGTCACCTTCACTAAACATCTGAACATAGATTCTAAAAGTAATGTTCATCAGAAAATGTACTAGAATTAACACAGCATGAAGGTTTTTGTTTTTGAAAAACATTTCTCAATAAGCTGTGTAATTTCTGGTCACTCTTCTGTCAATCTTTTCTACTTGTGATTACTGTAAATAATCACAACTTTGTCCAACATGACATAAAATTCTTGAAGTAACGGCTGACTTGCATCTTGATTTTACAATTTAAAAAGGCCTCGTAGCATAATTTTAAAATCTAGGTTTTGGATTACAATATTACAACACGATTACAATATTCAGAAATTAATCAGACATTAAGAGTGTGGTTATTAAATGGCACAGGCAGCTGATGATGAAGGTACTATATGTTGGATTCTTAAAATGGTTGGTTAAGGGAAATATCAAAGCAAAAGAAACTCTACCAAAAGGTGAAGGGAGAATAAATAGTTCAACGCACAAAGTCTGAGCTAAAATGACTTAAAACAAAACATTTCAATTGTGTTCTTTTGGTGCTGCATAGACCATTTTTTCTGTGTTCAGTTTTAATGAGATTAAATTATGATTGTTGGGATTACAACACTAAATAATTTTAAAAATAAAAAATAGAGTACAATGAATTGCTGTTTGGTAAAGTGCAAAATTACATGCCCAATGCTAACTTTTTAAATATAGGTTTATATTGAAGGCTTGCAGGCTAGTCAATGTGCCTGAGAGTGTATTGATCTTCAAAACTCAAAATAAAATGCAAATGTTTTTCCATCAGGTACTCTATCTTTTGAACTCCGTGAGGAAAAATAATGGGTTTAAAAACTTTTACACACAATTCTCCAGTCCATGGTCAAGAGCTTCTGGGAAAGTTAAATAAACTGCGCAACGAAGGACACTTCTGTGATGTGACAATTCGAGTCCAGGAGAAGGTCTTCAGGGCCCACAAAGTGGTTCTTGCTGCTTGCAGTGAATTCTTCAGGGCAAAACTTGTAAATCAGTCGGATACAGATGAGTGCATTTTGGATTTGAATCATGTTACTGTCAGTGGATTTTCTCCATTGTTGGAGTATGCATATACAGCCACACTTTCCATAAATACAGAGAACATTATTGATGTCTTGGCTGCTGCAAGCTACATGCAGATGTTTCACGTAGCAAACACCTGTTCAGAGTTCATGAAATCAAGTATCCTGTGGAATACAAGTAATAATTCACCAGGATCTGTTCCTCCTCCTCTTTCTCAAGAAAATAATAGTGCTTGTATCATTCAGTCCCATGATGACAGCCTATCTCCAGTATCTTCAGAATGCAGCTCAGTTGAGAAAAGCAAGCCCAGGGAATCTCGCAGAAAACGAAAGAACTTCATAATGATGTCCCCAGAGAGTCCCACAGAATCTGCTGTGCAGCCCAACTGTTCTCAAGTTGCGAACCCATCAATGACCTTCTCAGACAATAGGACCCAGCACTCTGTTGACTCATCACTGTCATTTCAGTGGACACAGCCTGTGGGTGCTGATCGTCGGACTCTCAACGAGAAAGCAAAATCAACAGAGAGTGTTAGAGTTGTGGAACAGCCCATAACCACTGAGGTGACAGGGAGAGTGCCTGAGTACTCTGCTTGTGAGAGTACAAAAGCAACATCATCCCCAATGGTCGAAGATGATGTAAGGATCAAAGTTGAAAGGTTGAGTGATGATGAAGGTCACGAAGTTGTATCACAGCCTGTCAGTGCTTCACAGAGTTCCCTTAGTGACCATCAAACTGTACCAGGGAGTGAGCAGGCTCAGGAGGATTTATTGATTAGTCCCCAATCTTCCTCTATTGGTATGTATGACTGAACTTTAAACAGGTTTTTAATCCACGTGTATTAGGTTTAGTAAGACAAAGCAAAATATCCATAACATTCCACATGTGATAGTTTAGTCTTGGTTCATATGATTGGAATGTTATTTGCTTGTAGAAAGCAATGAAAGTTTAATAATTAACAATATTTAGCTTTGGTAAGGAAGGACCATTAATAATTTGCATTTTGAATGATATTCTTGCATCTCAGGGAATAAGCAGTTTATTTGCAATAATTCCTGCTGAACTAATGCAGTCCTTCATCCAGTCAGCTGGGGTAACAAATCGACTATTGTTTCCGTCACAATGCTGTGAGTTCAATGGAGAAACTAGGTCATGCCGCAGGTGGTTATCAATCCACAGTTACTGTCTGGTTATCCTGCCTGTGTTTTGAGCATGACTTCCAGAGTAGGAGCAGCAAAGCAGCCCTAATTCAACTTCTCACCTAAAATTCTTGACCGTTAATTTAAATCAGAGCACTTAATTAAGAATTAAACTATTATTTATTATTGTTGTTGTTATTCATATGGCATTGGGAAATGTAGCTGCTAAAATGTTATAATTAAAAGTGAAGCTTGTTATTGTTGTATAGTGTCTGTACTACACATGTAAGCATTTCATGGATAGCATTCGCTTTGTTGAACAGGTTGCACTCTTTCATTCATAACTGCACATGAATTTTATGTTTGTGAAAAAAAAAACTACGAATTACATTTAACCACACTACACCTGCATTAGTTTGGTTAAGTGTAACAGCCTCCACTGCAAGTTGAACAGAAGTTTTCAAACATTATTTCTTTAAATCATGTTTTTAATTGCAATAATTTAGTTAACAATTGTTCATTTTTAAAAATTTTGTATTTCATTACCATCTTTGTATCTGAAAATGTATTATTTTCCAATGTTTGTCTTTTTCAATCCTCCCCTAAAGTGTTTCCTAGAGAGTAAATGTTATTCATCTTGGGTAGTTCCTTGGAGTTGTGGATGCCTTGCTCTCACCATTCCTCAGGTGGCTGAAGAGTGAGGTTGGCAGATCATATTTGACAGGGAAAATGGGTGTGTTGTTTGGAATGTTCTACACTCCTTTTGTTTGTGCATGGTCTCTCCGTGCTCTAATCTGAGAGACTGGGAAGTTCAGTGCTTTCCCAGACACCCCTCTATTTTGTTCATGTGTGTGCCAAGCATTCCCAATAGTCAGTGTGATTGTTCCATTTTTTTATTAGGAACTTTTCAGAACATTCTTCAAGTATTTTCTTTGCCTTCTTAGAAGTCACTTGTTCTGACTGATGAATTTGAAGATTTTGCTGAGACAACATTGGTAGTACGTCGTTAATGCTTTGTGATAGGAATTGTTTTATCTGCAGCATTCAATAAGTGAAGACCATTGCTGCTTGGTAGCCCCTAAATTTTATGTTAGATGAGATCTTTCCCTCAGTTTGCTAGAGGTGATGATTTATTCAGTGAAGTTCATCAGTTAAATGGTCTTGCGATATAGAACCTAATCTGTTTTTAGGAATCTGATTGTGGATTTTGTTTTTGGGGTGGAGTAAGGGGAGTCAGTGTTGTCCAGCAGAATCAAGTTATGAAAGTTCTCTTGTCGTCTTGATATTTGCTAAGGGACCTAGATTCTTGCGCTCAGTTAAAAAAAAATTGTGATGACTTGGATCTCATCCATTGAACCTATGCTTGTGTATATTTCATTTGCATACTGTCGACTAGAGTGATCTTGGTTTTAGAATGGAGGCATCAGAAGTTAATAATATCACTTTATCTTGTAGATCAGCCATTTTTAACCTTTTTTTTGATTATGGCCCCCTCCTTGGGATTCTGCTTAAAGTTTATGGGCCCCTGTCCTGTGAAACAGTCATTTACTTAGTTAGTTCTGTACTTTTCTCCAGATGACATAAAAAAACATTGATTACATATACTTTACAATCATAAAATATTTTATTTCAGTCTGGCCCCTGTAGAGAATGGCTTCTGTAAATTAAATCCTATAATGGCAGGAAATATATTAGAGATGCAGTATTGCAGCAAGGTGGAAAGATGGCACAGTCATGCTTTACCCCAGTCTGCTCTGGCTCCATTGATTAGAATCAGAGTATGAATGTCATTGTGTTGCAGATGATAGCAAGTTCCTGATGACAGCTGAATATGAGAAACTCCATAAACCCTATCTTCTGACTAGAATCAAAGGCTGTTGTGAAGTTGGCTTGATCAGAGTTTGGCACTCCCCTTTTATGTTTTTCTTCAATTTTGGTGCAGCAAAGATTTAAATTTTATTTGCAACGTGGTAGAAAATGATTCCACCATTGAGAACCAAGCTGCCCAATTCATCTACAACCCCATAACATTTTGGAGGGTGGTAGGAAACTAGAGCATCCAAGGAAATCCCACTCAGGTCATGGGGAGAATGTATAAACTTCTTAAAGACAATGCTGGATTCAACCCTGGATCACTGGCGTTGCACTAACCACTGAGCACAGGGGTAAATCTTTTGGGAATTGCAGCTTTTTTCCTTTGTGATTCTCAAGCATCCTGTCCTCTTCCCAGATGAGAATGTTTATTTGAGCAAGAGACTTCACTCAGGTGAAACAAGAAGTCTGCAGATAATAAAGAGATGGAACAATACACAAAAAAATGCTGGAAAAACTCAATGGGTCATGGAGCATCCTACTTTGGGAAGGGCCCGGGCCTGACACGTCAACTGCCGATTGCTTTCCATAAATGCTGCATGACCTGTTGAGTTTTTCCATTTCTAGCAATTTTAGAGCACTTTACTGACACGTTTTAAATATTTTAGAAGAATTTTTTCCAAATGCTTTTTTAAAAAATTGATAAAATTTTGGTTTAACTAAGGTTACAACTCATGGTATGCTGTATGTGGTGGACACTAGTAACAAGGATAGGTTATTAATTGCTGAGATCTTTGAAATGCCTCTGTCCTTGATGAGCTGGGTCTTTGATGTTTGAATGGTAGTTGGTGAATCCGTACATGGTTATCAGCTAATTGTTTGATCTCCTGTGCTTATTCCACCTACCACCTGACTTTTAGGAATAAAACATTTGGTAAGCTTCAGACCTCAGTCCAATAAAGATTTGTGTTTAAGACTATTAATTCTTAGATCTCCTAGAACCATAGAAAACTACAGCATAGAAAACAGGCCATTTGGCCCTTCTAATTCTGTTAGTCCCACTGACCTGCACCCATTCCATAACCCTCCATACCTCTCCCATCCATGTATCTATTCAATTTATTCTTAAAACTTAAGAGTGAGCTCTCATTTACCATGTCAGATGTCTGCTTGTTCCACACTCCCACCACTTTTTTTTTCACAGCGAGACTTGCTGAGTTTCTCCAGCGTCTGTAGATTTTCTTGTTTAACTCCTTATGCATACATCTATTTATTTTAAAGTGTAGCGGCGGCTACACTGCTAACTGAAGGATCGCACAACCAGAAGGGTTGATTTCAGTGAGCAAACACTCCACTCCCACCACTCTGAGTGAAGTTCCCCCTAAACCTTTCCTCTTTCACTCTAAAGCCATGTCCTCTCATATTTATCTCTCCTAATCTGTGGAAAGAGCTTACTTGCATTTATTCTGTCTGTACCCCTCAATTTTGTAAACCTCTATCAAATCTCCCTCATTCTTCTATGCTCCTAACCTCTTTACTCTTTCCCTGTAACTCAATTCCTGAAGACTCAGCAACATCTTAGTAAATCTTCTCTGCACTCTTTCAATCTTATTGATATCTTTCCTGTAGTTTGGCCACCGGAACTGCACACAATACTTCAAATGTGCCCTCACCATTGTCTTGTACAACCTCACTATAATATCCTAACTCCTGTAATCAATATTTTGATTTATGAAAGCCAAGATACCAAAAGCTTTCTTTACAACCATGTTTACCTGTGACACCACTTTCAGGGAATGATGTATCTGTGTTCTCAGATCCCTTTGTTTCTCAGCACTTCTCAGTGCCCCTCCATTTACTATGTATGTCCTACTTTGGTTTGTCATTCCAAAATGCAATACCTCACACTTGTCTGCATTAAATTCTATCTGCCATTTTCTGACCCATTTTTCCAGTTGGTCCAGATCCCTCTGCAAGCTTTGAAAGCCTTCATTGCTGTCCACAAAGCCTCCAATTGTAGTGTCATCAGCAAACTTGCTGATCCAATTTCTCATGTTGTCATCCACATCATTGATATAGACAACAATGGTCCCAGAACCAATTCCCTGAGGTACACAACTAATTACAGGCCTCCAGTCTGAGAAGGAATCAACCACTACCAATCTGTTTTCTCCCATTCAGCCAATTTCAAATCCAGTTTATAACCTCTCCATGGATGTCTAAACTTCTGAACTAACCTCCCACGCGGAACCCAGTCAAAGCCCTTAAAGTCCATGTAGACAACATCCACTGCCTTTCCTTCATCTTGGTAACCTCCTTGAAAAACTCTATAAAGGCACCGACATAATGCCGATACAAGCCGGCTATCGTATGCCTTTTCAATGCTCCACTTACCTTCTGAGCACTATCAAGTTGGCTTAGGGTATCATTTTTTATCCTCCTTTAATTCTCCAAGTGAGGTAGTCTCAGTGACAAAGTGTTGTAAACGTGGAAACCAGCTTGCACGGCATAAATGGTGATTGAATATGTCGTACATGTGCACCATTTTGTGCGGGATTTTCAAAAAACAAAAGCCACGGGTCAGTGATCGACCTACACACAAACCAAAATAGTAATGTCTGCAAATTGGAGGGTCAATGGAATCAGGGAGGAAATAAAATGCCAGATGACTGGTACAGTGAAAGATGGTCCAATACTTGAAAAGCTGTTTACACAGCTCGTGTGTGGGTTCACCAGGAGCAAAACTGAAGAGCTCCTGCAAGAAATTCCTTCAGGTAATGGACCACAATGGTAGAAGTTGCAGATGCTGTCTGGACTGGTGCTATTTTGACCTGTGCCAGTCTATCTGGGGGACCAACCACTCTGCTAATCCGGTCTCTCTCCTGACCACAATGAATGAGCCAACGGTCTCCAATGCCTTCCTTGCTGCGTCTCCATCCTCCAGCATCACTGCAGAAGCTGGTGAGGCCACTGGATTGGAAACTGACACCGATCAGAGATTCTCCAGGTAAAAAATATCATTTCTTGTTCGTGATTATGATCAATCTAATTTGGTTTGATGAGTGCATGTCTGCCCATAAGGACTTATGTAGCTAATGTCACTTGTGCTGTTTTACTTTCTAGGATGCCAGCCGCAGTCGAAAAGGCAAAAATTGACAAGTGTTTTCCAAAGAAATGGAAGAGGTACTGCAGTCAATGGAGTGGGATGATGCTGACTGCAATCGCAAACACCTGGAGAAGCAGAGGGAGCACAAGGAAAGAATGCGAAATGAAGGCTGAGTTGGCAGCATGGGACCACCTGAATTTGTTTGGCACCATTCTGCAAGCCATGCAACGTGTCATGAAAAATTGGGTTGATGCAAGGCCTGATTGCGCTCATGCCTTTCCCTGCAACTCCTCATCCTTCTCCCTCTCCATACCATCAAACTTTCTCAGGCCAGTACCATGCTCCTGCACCATGAGGCAATTTTATTTTCTGTCTATCAATGACAGTCATAGCCTCAACCAGATGGATGCGGCATATGAGTCGTTTGATTTCCCCCTTCATTGTCCTCCTTCCTCCATCTGCTGAAGTGATCAACTCTCAACATTGATTGTGTTCATATTTTGCACTTTTGAAAAAAAGTTTACTGACATTTGATTTGCACTCTTGTTGTTTACATTTTACCTTTGCACTACATTTCTTGGACAAGTTCCTTAGACCTTTAATAAAAATGGTTAATTTTTGCCTTTATCAGCTCACCAATTTATAGAATTGACATAACAGATAGCTTGGCGTCCATGTGCATGTGCCCCCTGATAGGTAACTTGGTCAGGCTTGGGGAAATAAGGTAGCTTGGTAGTCCACTCAGGCATGAAGTGCTCCTTTTTAATTTCATATATATTGTGCAGAACACAACAGGCAAAGCATCTGATACATGACTGGTACTAATATCAAGTCTCTTGGCCAGGCACCTCCAGTGACCTTTGAGATGTCCAAAGGCATTTTCTACCAACATCCTTGCTGAGCTCAAACGTTGGTTAAAGGTCCATTGATGTTGATCATGTGAGCGGTGGTTAGTGAACCCCTTCATCAGCCACTTCCTGAGAGGGTAAGCTGGGTCTCCGATTAGATGCACAGGGATTTCCACACCGTTGACAAATTCTGAATTCTGTGGGCAGATAAATGTAGATGAATAACTACTTTAAACACCCTCTGACATCTCAAACATTTATAAAATGATAGAATCTAATCCTTGCATTTGTTCAAAAATCTAATTTAAAGTATAAGTCAGCCATTCTTTAACAAATATATATCCCATTGTCATTGCATCCTGCTTGGTTACATGTGACATTTAAAAAAAACCGAGAGATTGCCTGATCCACATATACATCACTGTATAATGGGGTATAGAAAGTTACTTCATGTGGGAAGAGGTACCCATGTTATCTTCAGCCTTTCTGTAGATGGGTGAGTTGGCTAAAACTTGAGCATCATGCTTGTAGCCAGGCCAACTCCCACACACATATGTGAAGCTGAAAAGACGTGAACACATTTATTGACATTTGCTACACGTAAATTGATAATGATGAAAGATTGTCACTCTGGTTGAGATCCTTGCCAGAAGTGTGGTCAACAACAGCTTGAAGAAGAATTGACTACCACCCTTTCGATTGTAGTAGGCTTGAGCATCTTCGGCGTGGGGGGGCTGCTATGATGGGAATATATGTGCCATCGATGGCACCAGTGCACATTGGATACCCCTGTTCTGCAAATCTGTCCATTACCTCCTGAAGATGTGCGCCACTTGGCAATTGGACTTGACATTTGGCTCAGTGCTCCGGTAACCTGGCATACCAACACACAGTGGAAACACCCAGTTCAAAAATACAACTGATGGATTGATATTCACTTGGGGTTGCATACTACCACAAAGAAACAGCGACTCTCAACTGAGGTTCGAGAGGCTGTTGCCAATTTGCTGCCTTTGCAATGAGTCTCAATACAAAGTCGAAGGTGTCCCAAGACATACGGAAATGAGTCTGCCACTCCTCTTCATCAAAATTGTTGAGGACATTTTACTCTCTCTCCTCCACATTCTTCTATTGGAGACCATCGCAAATTAACTCATAATAAACAAGAATTTCCGTCTACGGCGTCCAATGTCAGTGCGCCTGTCTGCCTCAAACTGCTCCCTGCTTCTCTTTAAATTCTCCAGTGCATTTCTGATTGAACAGAAATGTTTGCATGCATCAAAAGGGTGAAGACTGGAAAAAATTTACAGGTCAAACATTAGATAGAGCTGTTCGTCCACTATTTGTAATTTCACTGCCTGGTGTGTATGTTATACATCACATTATGCGCCGATGGTGCTGTGCTTCATGCCCCACCTGTTTTGCTCCGGACACCGTGACTGGATTTCTGCTTTATGTGACCAGCCAATTGTGCTTCCAGAGGCAGTTAATCCATACGCCAACTAGGTGTTTTTTTTTCTGTGTGAAAGTGCCTTATGATTCGTTAAATGCAAAGCCACGCTGGCTATCCTTAATCAGCCCTTGGCTGTCCAAATACTTGTACATCTGGCCTGTAATTTCCTGGTTTACTTTTGGAGCCTTTTTTAAACAACGAAACAACATAAGCTACCCTCCAATCTTCAGGCACCTCACCCCTGGCTAAGGACATTTTAAATATTTTTGCCAGGGCCCCAGCAATTTTTTCACTAGTCTCCCTCAAAGTCTGAGGGAATATCATGTCAGGCCAGGGGATTTATCTATCTTTATACATTGTAAGGCAGCAAGCACCTCCTTCATGACACTATCGCTTGTTTCCCTTCCTTGTATACTATGCCAATTTTCTGAGTAAATACTGATGCAAAAGTCTGTTTAAGATCTCCCCCATCTCATTAGGCTCCTAGGGGACCAATTTTGTTCATTACAATTCCTTTACTCTTAACATATTTGTAGAAGCCCTTCGGGTTTACCTTCACATTATCTGCCAAAGCAACCTCATGACTTCGTTTTGCTTTCCTGATTTCCTCAAGAATTTTCTTACATTTTCTATATTCTAGTACCTCATTTGCTCCTTGTTGCCTATACCTACTATACACCTCTCTTTTCCTCTTAACCAGATTGCTAATATTCCTTGAAATTTAAGGTTATCTATGCCTGTTAATATTATCTTTAATCCTGACAGGAACATGCAAAGTCTGCACTCTCAAAATTTTGCCTTTGTAGCCTTCCACTCACTGAACACATCCTTGCCAGAAAACAACTTGTCCCAATCCACTCTTCATAGATCTTTTCTCATTTCCATAAAATTAGCCTTTCTCCAATTTAGAATCTCAGTTCAAGGACCTTATCCTTATCCATAATTAACTTGAAACTAATGACATTATGGTCACTAGACCCAAAGTGTTCCCCAACACATACTTCTATCACCTGACCTGTCTGGTTCCCGAATAGTAGATCAAGATTCTCTCATTGGTACCTTTATATATTGATTTAGAAAAGTTTCCTGAACACATTTGACAAGCTCCAAGCCATCCAGCCCTTTTACAGTATGAGAGTCCCAGTCAATATGTGGAAAGTTAAAATCTCTTACTATCACAACTTTCTGTTTCTTACATCGGTCTGCTTTCTCTCTACAGATTTGCTCCTCCAATTTTGTCTGATTATTGGACGGTCTATAATACAACCCTCTCAGTGTGCACACACCTTTCCCATTCCTCAGCTCCACCCACATAGCCTCTGCAGACGAACCCTCTGGGCTGTCCTGTCTAAATACAGCTGTGATATTTTCCTTGAGTTGCAATGCCACTCCCCCTTTCATTCCTTCTCCTCTATCAAGTCTGAAACAACGGGACACTGGAACATTGAACATTGAGTCCTGTACCTCCTGTAACCTCGCCTCACTAATAGCAATAATGTTGTAATCCCACATGCCAATTCACGCCCTAAACTTGTCTGCCTTTCCGACAGTGCTCCTTGCATTGAAATAAATGCACCTGAATTCATTTCTATCATGTACAAACCTTTCATTTCTGTCTATACATGCAGTTCTCGCATGATCTTTATCCTCCACCACTATCTACTCTAACACTCTGGTTCCCATTCCCTTGCCAATCTAGTTTAAACCCTCTGAAGCAGCACTAGCAAACCTACCCGCAAGGATGTTAGGCCCCCTCCAGTTCAGGTGCAAACTGACCTGTCAGAACAGGTCCCACCTTCCCCGGAACAGAGCCCAATTGTCCAGAAACATGAAGCCCTCCCACCTGCACCATCTCTTTAGCCACGTATTTAGCTGCATTAACTTCCTATTTCTAGCCTCACTAGCACGTGGCACAGGTAGCAACCCTGAGATCCCAACCCTGGTAGTCCTGTCCTTCAATTTTGCACCTAACTCCCTAAACTCTCTTTTCAGGACCTCCTTATTCTTCCCACCAAGTCATTGGTCCCTACATTGACCATGACATCTGGCTGCTCACCCTCCCTCCAAGAACTTAATCCGAGATATCTTGGACCCAGGCATCAGTGAGGCAACAGACCATCCAGGATTGTTGATCTCTCCCACAGAATCTCTTATCTGTCCCCCTACTATGGAATCCCCAATCACAACTGCTCTCCTCTTTTCCCTCCTTCCATTTTGAACTGAGGGTCTAGTCTTGGTGCTAGAGACATGACCACTACATCTTATCCCTGGTAGGTCATCCCCACTAACGGTATCCAAAATGGTATACTTATTGGGAGGCATGATTGGCAGCACAGTTTGCGTATCAGTGAGCTCAATGGCTTTAGAGTGCCAGTGATTGGGACTGGACAAGGTTTCAAATCCTGCGCGGTCTGTAAGGAGTTTTGTACATTCGCCCCGTGTCTGTGTGGGTTTTCCCCAAGGGCTCTGATTTCCTCCATTTGAAACATACCGGGGGTGTAGATTAATGGGGTGTAAATTGGGCGGCACAAACTTGTGGGTGGAAATGGCCTGTTACTGTGACATTTTTAAAAAATTGTTGATGGGATTGGCCACAGGGGTGCTCTGCTTTCTGTAACCTTCCCTTTCCTGACAGGAGCCACCTGCCTCTTGTGGGTGACCGTCTCCCTGAAACTCCACTCGAATGATCCAAATTTTATCAAACTCTATTCCCTAACTTGGTTTGTCAGGAGCTGCAGCTGGATGCATCTTTTGCAGGACAATTGTGTTGTCCCAGATTTCTCACATCCCGCAGTCAGAGCAATCCACTGCCTTAGCTGTCTCCATTACCTATTCCTAATTAAATTAAAGGATTAAATTACCTCACCTTGTCCTCAACCTCTGCTCGTCTAAGCCACTTGAGTCAAAGCCTTAAAAGTTCCACTCCCTACACTGAGCTGTAGTTTTTATTCTAATTGTTAAAATATCAAAAATTGAACTTCCCTTCGCCGCTGCTCCTGCCAGATCTTGCCTCACTGAGTCTGGCTCTATGCTGCCTCACAGTTGACCTGACTAAGGCCACCCCACTGAAGCCTCACTGCCACACCGCCAAAGCCTCACCACTGCTCCACCAATGTCTCACTGCCAACCTGCCAAAGGCTGCTTCCCAAAGCCTCACTGCTGACCCACTGAAGGTGGCCCTGCCGAAGGCTAACTGCCGAAGCCTCACTGCCACCCCGTCAAAGCCTCAGCACTCTGTTGAAGCCTGTCACCCCGTTAAAATCTCACCACTACCCCGTTGAAGCCTCACTACCGACCCACCAAAGCCTCACCGCCAACCCACTGAAGCCACTGCTGACCTGCCGAAGGTGGCCCCACCAAAGGCCAATCTGCTGAAGCCTCACCACTGACCTTTTGAAGGCTTACCGCTGCCTTGCTGAAGCCTAACCGCCAACCTGCCGAAGGCAGCCTCACCAACCTGCCAAAACCTCACTGTCAAAGACTGCCCCACTGAGCCTCACCATCGAAGATCACCCTGCTGAAGCCTCATCGCTGACCTGCTGAAGGCTGACCCACCAAAATCTCACCACTGACCCGCCGAAGCCTCACTGCCATCCCACTAAAGGCCGCTCCACCGTCTGCTCAGGCAACACGACTGCTCAGTCAATTTTTCCCTTCAGTTTGTGTTTTCTGTTGGAAAGCAATGTTTTCCTACTGATTGTGGTGGACTTCAAGGCACAAAGAACACACTGTGACTCCAAAATTGTCACTAATACCAATGCAAGACTCATGAATGTTCTTTTATTAGTCAGACTTAATGTTATGATTTATCACAGTTTGTTAATCTGCTTTAGTGGCTTATTATCGTGCTGGTACAGTTTCAGTTATCAAGCATGTTGGCTTTTAAACCATCTTTTCATTCAATGCAGAACACAAATACATGAATGTTATTGTCCTGTTAAATTTCTATTCAAGAAGAGCTGCAGGGAAAAGCCTGGGAACAGTAAGTCATTGAGTTTCTGAGGGAATACTTGGATGAACAAAGGCTGATTAGGCATGGTTTTGTAATTGAGAGGTAATGTCTCACAAATCTAAGCTTTTTGAAAATGTGTCCAAGGTTGAAGAGTGAAGAGTTGTGGATGTGTGGATTTCAACAAAGTATTTGATAAGGTTCTGTACAGTAGGCTGTTCTAGAAGGTTAGGTCACATGGGGTCCAAGGTGAGATAGCAGAATGGATAGATTAATTGTAGATAGTGTAGATGGTTGCCAAAGGATGCAACAAGATGTTGATAGGTTGGGTAGATAGGCTGAGAATTGGTTGATGGCATTTATTACTGAGAAATGTGAGGTGTTGCATTTTGGGTGGTCTAACATGGGTAGGACCTACACAGTGAATGATAAGGATTGGAGGAGTGTTGTAGAGTAGAGCTATGTAGGAGTACAGGCACATAGTTTCTTGAAAATGACATAATAGGTAGATAGGTTGGTGAAAAAGACGATATATTGACCTTCAATATTGAGTAAGGAAGTTGGGAGGTCATGTTACAGTTGTATAAAACGTTGGTGATGCCCCCTTGGAGTATTGTGCTCAGTTTTGGTCACTGTTTTGCAGGAAAGGTGGTGTCATGCTGGAGAGGGTGCATAGAAGTTTTATGAGGATGTTGCCGGGACTCGGGGGTCTGAGCTACAGGGAGAGGTTGGGCAGGCTAGTGCTTTTTCCCTTGGAGCACAGGAGGATGAGGGGTGATCTCATCGAGATGTATAAAATCATGGGAGGAAGAGAATGGGTGGAACGCAGAGTGCCTTTTGCCTAGAGTTGGGGAATTTGGTGACAGAGGTCATGGGTTGAAGGTGAGGGAGACAAAGTTTAACAGAAATATGAAGGTGGTGTATGGAATGTGCTGCCAGAGGAGATGGTTGAGGCAGCTACTATTAAGATGTTTAAGAAAAAAATGGATAGATACATTGAAAGGATAGGTTTTGAGGAATATGGTCCAAATGCAGACAGGTGGGACATTTTGTTCAGCAAGTTGGGCTGAAGGACCTTTTTCCATGCTTTATGTCTCTGACTAAATATTCAGTGTCATTTACTTTTTACTCTAAACAGGTTCAGTAGATGAAGGAGTTACAGAAGGGCTGCCAACACTTCAAGGCACTTCCAATACCAACAGTCACCCAGATGATGATGATAGGTAGGTTGTCTTTGTACGTGCAGTAAATGAGTTCAGGATAACTACAGAGTAATTTGATAAGCTCAAGTAGCAGTTTGTTGGTTTCAGAATTGGCAAAAAATAGATTTGGCAGTTGAGGAAAAACTCATTTACAATCAATTTTATGATGTGTTCACTTAGAAATGTTTTTTCACTGTCATCAACAATTAAACATAGAAACATAGAAGATAGGAGCAGGAGTAGGTCATTCGACCCTTCGAGCCTGCTCCGCCATTCAACGAGATCATGGCTGATCTTAAAGTTCAGTACCCCGTCCCCGCCTTCTCTCCGTAACCTTTAATACCCTTATACTGAAGAAATAGATCTAATTCCCTCTTAAATATATTTAATGAACCTGTCTCTACTGCCCTCTGTGGCAATGAATTCCACAGATTCACCACCCTCTGGGTAAAGAAATTCCTCCTCATCTCGGTCCTAAATGGTTTGCCTATTATCCTCAAACCATGGCCCCGGGTTCTGGATTTTCCCATTATTGGAAACATCCCATCTGTATCCATTCTGTCCAGTCCTGCCAGAATTTTATATGTCTCTATGAGATCCCCTCTCAATCTTCTAAACCCCAGCGAGTACAATCCCAATTTGCTCAATCTTTCCTCAAGTCATTCCTGCCATTCCAGGTATCAGCCTGGTGAATTGCCTCTGCACTCCCTCCATTGCAAGAACATCCTTCCTTAGATAAAGTGACCAAAACAAGACAAAAGACTGGTTGCTTCATACCTGCTGCCCTTTGAATTTTAAGTGCCAAATTATAAGTCATGCCCTTGTTTTATTGTAATGCAGTTGAAACTCCAAAACCATGAACACAAAAATCATTCTTATTAAATATATCTCTCTTGCCTACCATTGCTCAAAATATATTTTATTGTGCATTGTATAATTCGAGTGATATGAAAAGTGCAATGGACAGATCTTGCTCATCTTTTCCAAATGCATTTACTTTGAGGAAGGTTATGTTTAACTTGCTCCTAACCCTACAGACCTACAAAGTGCACTTAAATTAGATGTACAGCACTATTCCAGCCCATGATCCTGCGTTGCACAAGCACCAATCAGTCTTCAACCCCCCCCATATGTTTTGAAGGGTGAGAGGAAACCAGAGCACCTGGGGAAAACCCACACATAAACTGGGAGAACAAACAAATTCCTTACAGACAGATTCAAACCTGGATAACTTGTCTGTAATGGTGTTGTGGGAAGTGCTATGCCAACCATGTTGCCAGACGCTAACAGTGCCACCTTGCTACTTACTATAACAAAGTGACTTAATCAGCAAGTAATTTCTTAAGTAAACAGGAAGATAATTGCTGAAGGATGTTCATCTCTTGATTGGCATGAACTTGTCTATCACTTTCTATTTTGAGAGATCAAATAATTAAAGTAAGAATTAAATAACATGCTTATTTAAGAATGCTGTTGATCAAGTGGTGGGAGATTAAATATCTCTCCATATAATTTAGAGAACTAAAGTATATTTATTAATAGTGAGATAAAGAGGGAAAAAAGGTGCACTTGAAGTTGAATTTATGGAAGTGGGGCTCAGATTAATGGATGTGCACCAACATCTGGGAATTTAAGTACAATGCAGAGGTTTTAACTTTGAGTTGTCAGTACCTGAAATGCCAATTTAGATCACTAGGAAAGGGTTATACTTGAAGTGAGATATGGTATAGGGTGAAATATAGGCAACAAAACTTGGGATGAGCTGAACTATATGAAGGGAGACTGGCCAGGGATGCATTTTTAAAAATATTTAAATGCAAAGTACCTGTACATTGATATCGAAATTCTGAAATTTATGGAGAAAATAATAGAATTACCAAGGAGGTTAAGAGGTATCCACCAAGAGAAGAGTGGTGCAAGGTTTCAGGGTAATGACTTCAGAGTCATTACCCTGAGAGCCCCAAGCTACAGTATGTGGATATCGCATTTGTGCTCTTGTGATAGTACTGGCTATAGTGACCTTGAGTTTTTGGATTTGTCACTGATGCATTTGCCATGTAAAGAAATACCTTTAAGGATTGCTGCTTTATGCTATAATACATTTTAAAATTGTGCCAAGTATGCAAAGCTAGAATAATTCTAATTAACAGCTGATTTCAGTTCAGTGGAATTTGACTCATCCTTGCTCCAGTTGCTCTTCTCAAACAATGTGTGCTGCTTTTGGAGAATAAGGCGATTACTTTGATAATTAAGTTTCAAGATATATTGAATAATAATAATCTGCATTCTATAACTAATTTAGTATTCCTTGTTACACTCATTTCACATAAACACAAATGCAAAATACTAGAGAAATTTGAAATATGCAGAATATACAGCAAATAACTAGGCATTTTCAGAGAAAGAAACACTTAGATTTTCAATAGACTTGCTTTACATATTACAGAGGCTTTAAATCCGTTGTCACTACTATGGGAAGATGTGAACTCTTAACTATTAAGTATTTCAGTAAGACAAAGGTTTACTCCTTTTTTTCTTTAATGGTTACATTTTTACATTGACATTCTCTGCTTTTTCTAGATTAGAAAGTGGGCAGTATTCCTATCAGCTCTACATAAACCCTTCCACAAGTGGCACAGAAAGACCCAGTCCTAATGGTCCAAATAAGCCTTTCCAGTGCCCGACATGTGGTGCTAGGTTCACGCGCATCCAGAACCTCAAACAGCACATGCTTATTCACTCAGGTAAGTGTTGGTGTATAAACATTATCTGCTTTATAAAATGAATCTGATCATGTGACTTGTATATTTGTATTGTTTAATTGTAAGAATTTTCATTTTTTTAGCTTTACACACAAAAACATGCAAAGAAATTAGGACTGATTCCACTGGAGGCAAAATGGCTTGAGGAAACTTTTAAGCTAGTGGTAGGTAAACCTGAGTGGCAAAATTTTACAGGAAGACTTCCAAAGTTCTAGTATTCAAAGCATGATGCAAAGGTAGCCCTGTTAAGGAGATCTGTTCTGGCATGTAAGCCATGGTGAAATAAGTTAGTGGAATAGTATATAGCATCCCTCATTTACAAAACAGTTTTCATCATTAATATATAGTTGTATTGAATTGTTAACTGTCATGCTTTCCATTATGTAGTTTATTACTTCTGAGGTTTATTCAGTTGATTTTGTTACAAAAGAAGATGGTGGAAAGCATCTTAATTGTAATTTAGAGATTTAATGAAATTTTGTTGATGACATTTTATAACTTGCAAATAAAAGCTGAATCTATAAAATTATATATAGCCTGTAGATTGCAAAATATTTTATTGTTTGGGAATATAGTTATACCAGAACAAATGGGTGGGTTGCACTTTGAGTTTATTGGATGTACCATGTCACATTGTCTAAGATTTGAGAGGTGACCACTCAGAGGTGATATTAAATATTTAATATTTCTTGCCAAGTGTTATCTTCAGGCAGAACATTGTTTCATCGAGTACATCTAACACCACTATATGACGTTCAATGCATCAGCTTGCCAAACTCACAGAATTAGATAATAAAACCATATTGTCTTGGAATATGATGGACATCGACATCCTAATAATTAAAGGTAGGGTTCAGTTAACAAGTTCCCAATTTAATATCTGGTACCAGGGAGAGAACTATTTCAGCAACTCTTAATGGGCATATCAACAGAAGACAGAGCAGAGTACTGGCTGTCATGTAGCGCTTGACAAAAAAAGAATTGATAAATGTTAATGACAAAATGTTGACTTGATTAACATTAGAAGGATCTGACTCTTTTATAGTCAGAAACTTAAAACTTAAGAATGTTATAAGAAAAATATCAAAAAAAATTGGTATTAATCATTTTGGTTCCTACGACAAAGAATTGATTGACTTTATGATAGTTTCTCTTCTACTATCAAATTTTGAAGTAAGAATTGATTTTCTAAGATTTATTTTGACCATTTTTAATCATGCCTCATTTTGGAGAAAGTTGTATTTCATTCTTGCTACTTTTTCAATAAACGTTTTGACTAATATTTAGAGAAAACGTGTAGAATTTTTACTGTTCGACTTTAGTATCGTGCATAAGAAAATGATGGAGTGACTATCCTTGGAACCATTCCATGACAGTATTCGCAAATCAAAAATAACATGATTGTTTTTCCCATTCTTACATCTTGCTAAATATGTGGGCTGCTTCTGCAGTTGAACAAAGTCTTATATTTTGATCTATTAGTAACTAAAGGCAACTGCAGAAGTTTTGCAGCAAATGTTTTCAAAAATTTGGTTAAATTTAATTTAACTGTATTTCTGAGATAACAAACTAACAGATTTTGTTGTGCCAATGTGTGTGGAAGATTCACTACTTTTTATTCATAATCAGGGATTAAATTAAATTTTGTTGACTGTTTCCAATTTTGATGCCAAAACAGCTGTAAATTGAGAAATAAAGGTTATTAACTGGGAACATGCCCAATAATATTGGAGATAGTAATTGAATTTTGTTATTGTTTGTTTCCAGATGTACATAACATTGAATAGTTGATTGTGATGTTACTCCTTTTCCAGGAGGTGATTGGAGAAGGAAAAGGTTAAAGGGATTTAACTTTGATTATTGAATTTTATACAGAAATAATAAGTGCATTGATGATCTTGTTGCACACAATGTTTTCTAGCCATTAAAAAATAAACCCATATCTCAATTATTTAGTAAACTGAGTTAAGAAACATGGCATCTGCACTGTTAAATTTCACTCTTTTGGAATTTGGTTCATGTTTGAGGGTAGAAAAGTTTACAATGTAAAGAGAAGTATAAGTTTGGTTTTACTAAAAACTTATATAGATTCTAAGAATAATTACTCCTAAATAATAATAGCTGTAATTGTTCATTGTGTTGACCTAGAAATTCATTTGTATGGTGTATGTTCTGTTAGTGAGCTGGGGGACTGAAGATTGGAGTAAAATGATAAGTAAATGACTCAATATTCTAGCCCACTGCATACTACCCCTATGCATCAGATTGTATGCACGCACATGAAATCATGTCTTTCCTGTAATTAATATGGACCGAGCACAGGTAAAAGGGCTTGCTCAGCAAAAATCCCAAGCCACGTACTTGGGTTATTTAGAGAGATATCATTGTTTATTGGTAGGTTTGAGTTCATTGCAGGTAATAGTATTGGAAACAGAGGCACTGTGACACTGGTACCTCACTGCTCTAACAATTCTTGATTCTGACTTCTGCTTGGCATTTGAATGCCTCCGAAATTGCCATTTAGCTCCACAGTTTGAACAGTTAGGGATGGTCAATAAATTCTAACTAATAAATAACTAGAGCTGGAGGCCCAATCCCAAGATATCCATGATACCGTCAAAGCTTCTGGCATGAAAAATCCAGAATATAATGGCAGTGATCAAGAGTTTCTGATCCAGCACTCGAAATGGTGATTGATTTCAGCTCCTGTTGCAATGGGACCTGTAATGGCTGTCATTAGATGCCATTGCAAAGCTGGATCTGCAGGTACAGCCATGGCACTACTTGCTATTTCCATGCTGGAAAAAAATAGACAAAGTTGCATTTAGTTTGGAGCTTGATCCTTCCTCCCTGCTGCCCATCCTTTCAATGCTTAAGATATCACATACAGGTTAAATAATATTCTATATACACTCTGCCTGCTCATTAGTTTTCATCTGTGAGTAAACAAGCAGTTGCTGGAGGATCTAAGCAGATCAGGCAGTGTCCATGGAGAACTCAGGCCCAAAATGTTGGTTATACATCTTTGCCTCCTACAGATGCTGTGGGACCTGCTGAGTTTCTCCAACACTTTTATGTACAGGTGCTCCTTAAAATATGATGGGGTTGTGTTCCAGCAAGCCCATCATAAGTCAAAAAAGATCGTAACGTGGCGGTGTGAGCAGTGGAAGAAACACAGCCAGCACGTTGAGGGTCTTTAACGACTGTTTTTATTCCAATTCAGCACGTCCCTATAAGGGCAGCATGAGCTCAGTCACCTGGTGCATTGTGACATCATAATCACTGCCCAGGGTGCGCGCTGGAAGGGATACTGGAGTCAGAGAGAAACCTCTGATGACGCCATTTCCCCATGGCTGCCCCGCCATGTGGTGATACAAGTGGGGTCGGTTCGCCATGAGGATGTGCGCCGCCACTCAACCCCCCCCCACCCAGAACCGGCTACGCGTCCTGTCGCTTTGGTGGCTGGCCCCGGTGCTTGGGCGCGGCTGTCTGCACCGGCTGTGATGTCCAGATGGGCTGCCTTCAGGCGGTCCACCTTAAAAAAGTTCCTCTCTTCCCCCAACGTCCAAGGTGAAAGTTCTGCTAGACTGGTGCAAGTCTTTGTATGGCCCCTCGTATGGTTGCTGTAGCTGTGCACTTGTGGTCCCCTCTGCACAAAAACGAACTGAGCCAAGTTGAGCTCTTTGGGGAGATGAAACAGCCGGGTGCCGTGGTGTGCCGGTGGTGGGGGAGCTAGGGAGGCCAGTTGTCTGCATAGGTCCGCCAGCAGATTTTTGTTGGTGGCCGTGGTGTCAGGTTCTGGACCGAAAAACTCACCCAGCAGGGAAAGCGGTGCGCCATAGACCATCTCCGCTGCTGAAGCCTGCAGGTCCTCCTTGGGTGCCATCCTAATCCCGGGTTGTTTGTCCGCCCAGTCTAGTCCAGAGAGCCTGGCCATATGCGATGCCTTCAGGTGCCTGAGAAATCTCTCCACCAACCCGTTGGACTGCGAGTGGTATGCTGTGGTGTGGTGGAGCTTGACCCCCAGAAGCTTCACCATCTGAGTGCACAGGGCAGACATGAATGCACCCCTCTGTCACTAATGATGTGCGCCATGACTCCGAAACGAGCGATCTATTGGCTGACCAGAGTCCTGGGACACGTCTCTTCCCGATCCACCACCGTGAGGAGGTAACAAGCCTCCTTGGACATCGACAGGGGCCCAACAAAATCAACGTGGATGAGTTGGAATCTGCGAACTGCTGGGTCGAAGTTCTGGATGGGGCCTCGCGTGTGTCGCTGGACCTTGGAAGTCTGGCACCTGGTACAGTGCCTGGCCAGTTCCGATACCACCTTCTTCAGCCCATGCCACACAAACCGCTCCGCAACCATCCGCACGGTTTTCTTTACCGCTGGGTGAGCAAGGTGGTGGATCAGACTGAAGACTTTCGCCCTCCAGTGTGGCGGGATGACCGGGCGTGGCTTGCCTGTTGAGACGTCACAGAGCAATGTGTCTGGGCTGCTGGGCATCCGGACATCCTTGAGTTTGAGGCCCGAGATGGTGGTCTGCAAGTCCTGTGTCTTCGCATCGTTTCTCTGTGCCTGAGCCAGTTGCTCGAAAACCAGGCCGGGCGCAAGAGTGTTGATGGCTGGATGGGAGAGCGCATCCGCCACTAAATTGTCCTTACTGGCCCTGTGTCGGATGTCGGACGTGAACTCAGACACCTACAAGAGGTGGCGCTGCTGTCTGACGGACCACGCATCATTAGCCATCGCCAGTGCTTGAGTGAGGGGCTCGTGATCCGTGAAGGCTGTGAATGGCCTGTCCTCGAGGAAGTAGTGGAAATAGCAGATGGCCAAATCCAGCGCCAGGAGCTCCTCGTCGAAGGCACTGTATTTGAACTCTGGCGGGCGCAGTTGCTTGCTGAAAAAGGTCAGCGGGCGCCATTGTCCATCGAGTCACTGTTCCAGAACCCCCGCCCCCCCACCCGCCGTAGCTGAGGTGTCCACAGAGTGCGCCGTGTGCGCCTCCGGCCGTGGGTGCACCAGTAGCATGGCACTGGCTAGAGCCTCCTTTGTTGCAATGAAAGCCCTGTCTGCCTCTTCTGAGCACAATAAAGTCTTTGGTGGCCATGAGCGCGAACAATGGGTGCATGGTGCGTGTGGCTTTGGGGATGAAATGATTGTAAAAGTTCACCATCCCCACAAATTCTTGGAAGCCTTTCAGGATGGAGGGTTTGGGGAATCGTTGAACAGCCGCTACCTTCTCTGGCACCGGTGGGACTCCTTGCTGAACTGGCATTTGGCCGCGTTGACTGTGAGGCCGAAGTCCACCAGCCGGGCATAGAGTGTACGGAGGTGGGCTTTGAGCTCGTCGCCGTTGCGACTGGCATTGAGAATATCGTCCAGGTCTTTCCAAACCCATGAGGCACTGGAACATTTGGGCCACGTTCTTTATACTGAAGGGCATGCGCAGGAACTCGAAGAGGCTAAAAGGGATGATAATGGCCGTCTTACCCATGTCACCTGGATGCACCAGGATCTTTTTTTTAGTCTTTTTTTTAAATCTTTTTTTTTCCCCCACCCTCGCACCAGGATCTGATGGTATCCCCGCACGAGGTCCACTTTGGAGAAGACCTGTGCTCTGTGGAGGTTGGCGGAAAAATCCCATATGTGGGGCATCAGGTACCTGTTGGGGGTGGTCGCATCGTTCAACCGATGGTCTCCAGTCCCTGGACAATTTCGGGACCTTATGGAGCAGCGATGCCCAGGTGCTGTCTGAGCGCCGGACGATTCCCAGTTCCTGGAGCCTGGAGAACTCCTCCTTTGCCTGCTGGAGCTTCTCAGGCAGCAGCCTCTAGGTCTAGCATGCAGCAACGGGCTCTGTGTGGCAATGTGGTGGAAGAGCCCATGCTAGGGCAGGGCGGTGTTGAACTGTGGCTCTAAGATGGTGGGGAATTCATGGAGGATTTCGTCGAACTCGTCCCTGGCGACGGCTACAGTGGCATTTTCGGGCCTGCAGGCTTCTGCTGTGTCCAGCCGGGTGGAGTGGAACGTTTGGGCATTGACCAGCCTTTTGCCCTTCATGTCAACCAGTAGGCCGTGAGCTCTGAGGAAGTCGGCGCCTAACAGCGCGGTGCCCACAGAGGCTAAGACGAACCTCCAGTGGAATTTCTCCTTCCCGATCTGGATCTGTGCCCTCCAGGTGCCGTAGGTCCTGATAGTGGAGCCGTTGGCTGCCCACAGGGTTGGACCTCGAGATCAGGTGCAAGTCTCTAATGCTGTGGGGGGAAGGAGCTCAGCCCCTGTGTCCACCAGGAATCGACGGCCAGTGGATCTGTTCGTCACATGAAGGAGGCTGTCTGTGTGGCCAGCTGTCGCAGCCATCAACGGCAGCTGGCCTAATCATTTCTCTGAAACCCACAGGGCTGTCGGCACTTATGGGCTTGTGCTCCCCAGTGCAGGTGGTAGAAACTCCAGGTTGCCTGGCCCTCCTCTGGCTTGGTCTTGGGAGTGGCTTGCAGTCAGCTGGCTCCTGGTCGTGCCACCTGGTTGAGGATTGCCTCGTTCTCCCTTTTTGTGCGCCAGAGGGCATCCGCTCGGGCTGCTGCTCTCCTTAGGTTCGAGAAGTCTTCATCTGTGAGGAGCAGCTGGATGTCCTCCAGCATCTGTTCCAGGAATATCTGGCGGAAGAGAAAACAAGGTTTGTGGTCTTACACCTGGGCCAGCATTTCGTCCATCAGCGCCGACGGACTACGGTCCCCAAGCCCATCTAGGTGAAGGAGCCTGGAAGCCTGTTGCTGGGGAGTTAGCCTGAAAGTTCAAAGCAGCAGGTCTTTGAGGGTGGTGTACTTGCCCGTAGTCAGGGGGTGGTGGATGATGTCGTTCACCCTCGCTGCCATATCTTGGACCAGAGCACTCACGACATGATAGAACATCGTGGCATCTGGGGAGATGTTGCGGATTTGAAATTGAGCTTCCGCCTGCCCGAGCCATGTTCTTGGTCGGTGGGTTCAAAAGTGGAGGAAGCTTGATGGAGACAGCGTTAACCTCGTCAGGGTCACCACTGTGGCGGTGTGAGCAGTGGAAGAAACACAGCCACCACGATGAGGGTCATTAATGACTTTTTATTCAAATTCAGCACGCCCCTATAAGGGCAGCATGAGCTCAGTCACCTGGTGCATTGTGACGTCATAATCACTGCCCAGGGCGCGCGCTGGAAGGGATGCTGGAGTCAGAGAGAAACCTCTGATGATGCCATTTCCCCATGGCTGCCCCGCCACGTGGCGATACAAGCGGGGCAGGTTCGCCATGAGGATGTGTGGCGCCACAGTAAGTTGAAAAAAAATACCACACCTATCATTTTTGATGGGTTGTTTACAGTGTACTCGTTTGTGTGATCGCCTTAGAGACTGAGAGTATGGTTGGGTCAGCATCACGAGAGAGTTTGCTGTATTATACTCTCACGTGATGCTGCCACTGCCCAGCAGCACAAGAGAGTAGCGTATCGCATATCGCAAATGCAGGAACAGATCGGAATTCGAAAATGAAAGTACAGATTTGAACCATCGTAATTTCAAAAAATCGTAAGTTGGACCATCGAAAGTAAGGGAGCACCTGTATTGACTACAATCACAGCTTATGCTTTCTAAAGCTTTCTTGCTTCACACCATATTTTGCAGTCATTCTTGTTCTGATTTTAGAATATGTTTGTCATAATAATGGGGAAGTTTTGCATTTACCTTATTTAAAGGAATCATCATTTATTTGCAGGTTTGTTCTTAAATTATTTGGAGCCAAGCAAACTCTTTGCCTTGAAAGTTTTAGAACAAATTTGGGGCAAAGATCTTGCTACCTGTAGCAGACAATTATGGTATCGTAATTAATACATTCTTGTTCAACATTTGGATTGTTTATACCAGAGTTAAGAAAGTTCACGATTTGTGTGATCTGTACATTAACTATTATTTAGTTATGGATTTTTTTATTCTTTGAATTGAGCAAATTATGTAGTTTATTAGTACCTGTGAGAATGAAATGTCACTTCATCTTTTACAAATGAATTGGATATTGCTGCTTTAAAATATTAATTTTTTTTTAGGTATAAAACCCTTTCAATGTGACAGATGTGGGAAAAAGTTCACAAGAGCATACTCCTTAAAGATGCATCGTCTGAAACATGAAGGGAAGCGATGTTTCCGATGCCAAATTTGCAGTGCAACTTTTACTTCCTTCGGGGAATACAAGCACCACATGCGTGTTTCACGGCACATTATCCGAAAGCCAAGGATCTATGAGTGCAAAACATGCGGCGCCATGTTTACTAATTCTGGAAACCTAATTGTGCACCTGAGGAGCCTGAACCATGAAGCATCTGAATTAGCTTCTTATTTCCAGAGCAGGTAAGGCATGACAATTAAATGTTTGTTTTTTAAAGAAAAAACCACGTGCATTGTTTTAACTTTGTTATTCCAAAAATAATTTGCACTTGATAAAATGGGTAAAAGTCCTGAACTATTAGAGGTTTGAGATTCTGAAAGTGTTTAGTGGGCTAGGCAGAGATATTTCTATTTATGAGTGCATCCAAAGCTACATATCATGAATTTAATAAAGTCTCAAATCTTAAAGATTCATTAGACTTTGGAGAAATGTTTTCAAATGAACAGCTGCGATTTATTCAAGAGAAAACAAAGAAAGGTGAAAAGCTAAACTGATAGAATTTGAAGAAGATTTGATGTGGCATAAACTTGGGATGATCTATTTTTTGCAGCACATTATATTCCATGTCGCTCTTGCATTGCATGATGCCAATCTGAAGATTGTTGGTGAACCAGTTTTTTTTCATCCACTTTTGCAATTCCTTTATGCGTACTTAGGGATTTCAAGCTTTCAAAGGTATTTTCCTATATGAGAGCGAGTTTAATGAAAATAATTTTATACGTGAGAGCTTCTGATTTTATAAATTTGCATTTAAACAATTTAAACTAGTGATTATTTTATTCCAGCCACCCAATATAATTGTAAGTCGTTTATTAGATTGGCTTTTTCCATATGGTTTACTAAATTGTGTTTAGCTCCGAATTCACTTTAAAGATCTTTTTGATGTTAAAAGCAAGCTTGATGTATCTGGATTATAGCTTTTTCTGGTATCTATGGCAAGTACTTGATACAATACTCAAGTAAGTTCATTCAGCAGGGAGACAGGCTGTTTGGTGCACTTCGTCCTGAGCTGGATACAATTTGCCTGAATTTGGCCCATACCCCTCTAAAACTTTCCAACCTGTTAAAATGTCTTTTAAATATCCTATTTGTATGTGCCTCCACCAATTGAACAAGTCATTCAACTTAATCACCATTTTCTGTGTGAAAATCTTGGCCATCAGATCCCTTTTAAATATTTGCCCTTTAGTTATAGACTCCCCTCGAGAAAAAACTTTTTTTTTTCCATACCTATAAAGTTTATAATTGTACATATATTTATCAGCCTAGATGGAAGAAAGGGGTTAATAGAAATTGAAGATGTCTGCATTGATGCTGTCTAGTTGGAGATTGCCGAGAGGAAAATAGTGCTGGCAGTACTTGAGGCCATATGGTAATGGGATGTGGAATTGAAATGGTTGTCTACTGGGACCTCCTTACGTTTGGAACAGAGTGAAGGTGTTCAACAAATTGATCACCAATCTGCAACAAGTCTCCCTGATGTAGAGGAGGATGGATGCAGTAATAACCCCTATAGATTCACAAGTGAAGGGTTGCTTCACTTGGAAGGACTTTTGGGGCCCCAAATAGTGGTGAGGGAGGAGATGTAATCCAAGTGCTGGAGAAGCCACATTTACAAGAGGGGCATCTCAGATGTCTTGGAATGGAAAGCCTCATTCTGGGAGAAGAGGAATTGAGAGGAATAGAATCCTTGCAGGAGATGGGCTAGTCAAGATAATTGTGGGAGTTGGTGGTTTTATAGAAGATTAAGAAAAGGAAGGGTGTTAGTGGATTTAAACCAGGTAAATTTGAAGTCGGGGTGGAAGCTTGATTAAGTTAATGAGCTTATCAGTGGTGCAGGAAGCAACACCAATGTGGTCAGGAATAAAACACAAAAGTCTGCAGACATTGTTGTAGTCATCATTATAGCAGAGAAAGTTGAGGAACCTTGCATGTGTAGTCTTGTAGCTTGGGTTGCTCTACATATCCATTGAAAAGACAGGCATTACTGGGACCCATGTGAGTACCCAAACCTTTGATTTGGTGTAAGTGGGATGAGGGTGAATATAAGTTCTGCCAGGTGGAGGAGGGTGGCGGTGGAGGGGCACTGGTTAGGTCTATTGCTCAGAAAAGAGCAGGGAGCCTTGGAATGTTCTTTATGGAGGTGAGTAAGGGCTGGACATCTATAATGAAATGAGGTGGTCCAGCCCAGGGGACTAAAAGTAATAGAGAGCATGTGAGATGTCCCGGATGTAGGTCGGAAGGGGCTCAAAAAAATAGGGTCGGTGTGAGATTATAGCCAGTTCAGCAGGGCAAGACTATGTGAAGACAGAGGGACTACTAGGGCAGTTGGGTTTGTGGAACTTGGGTAGTCGATAGAATAGGGCATTATGGGGTTGGGAAACAATGTGGCTAGAGGCTGTGGAAGGGAGATGACCCAAAATTATGAACTTGTTCAAGAGGAGGTGTCTCAGAGCTGTCGTCTGGCCTCCTCAAAGTCAAGGTCAGTGCGACACACTGTAACAGCACCACCCTTGACTGCAGGTATAATAGTGAGGTTGGGTTTGGTGTGGAGAGAATGGAGGGCAGTTCGATCTGAGGTGTAAGATTGAAATAGATGAGTGGAAGAGCTGGTCGAAGCAGTTAATGTCTTGACAGCAGTTAGAAATTAACGATCCAGAACAGGGTGAAGGCCAGAATGAAGTGTCCAAGAGGAGGAAGAAGGCTTAAGGCAAGAAAAGGGGTTTTCGTGGGGTTTGAATCTCTGTCGAATAAGTAGGCTCAGGGACAACAGAAGAAAGATTCGGCATCGTGGCGTGCGTGAACTTCTTGAGGCCTGGGCGAAGGAGGATGGAGGTAAGGCTTCTACTGAGGACAGGGTGTTCAGTCCCAGTGG
Source organism: Narcine bancroftii (assembly GCF_036971445.1). Classification (NCBI taxonomy): domain Eukaryota; kingdom Metazoa; phylum Chordata; class Chondrichthyes; order Torpediniformes; family Narcinidae; genus Narcine; species Narcine bancroftii. Next base: position 134,680,333 of record NC_091476.1, read on the forward strand.
GGATTAGAGTCAGCAGGGCGGTGAGGCTGAGAGGGGAGGTGTTGAGGGATTCAGGGAAGAGTTGGGAAAGGGAATAATGGGTTAGAGGGGGAAGGGAGGTTCAAGTGGAAAGAGAGGGGAATGAAGAGTAAGGAGAGGTGCGAGTAAGGAAAGTGTGATGATGAAGGAGAAGGGTCATTAGTATCCAGTAGCAGTTAGAGCTGAGATTGAAACTGACGATGGAGTGGGTGGGAACTCCAGTCTGGGAAGGGTCAAGCCCCAGTTAGGAACCCTTGTTGGGAAGCATCTATTTTGGTGTTGTCTATTAAATATTATTCCACTAGCACTATTGAGAATGAAGTGTGATTTATTTGTTTTGTTTAGCAATAGTTTGTGTATTGGATGTTTAAAGAAACCTGGAACAAAAGCTACAATGTTATAATTACTTATTTTCCAGTGACTTCATAGTCCCAGACTACCTGAAGCAGGAGCAAGAGGAAGCCCTTGCTCATTATGACATTAGCGACAATGGTTTTGACAACAACTCTGCAGTGCAAATGCCAGTCATTTCACAGGTATCCTCCACACAAAACTGTGACAGTGCTTTTCCCCTTGGGCACTTGGCTGGACTCATGAACAAGGATGATGAAATAATAGAAGAGCAGAAGCCAAATGGTTCAGAAATAAATGGAATCCTTGGTGTAAGAGAAGATCTGCACAAGAAGGGTTCTCCAGAGGAAGGACCTCATATTCTTTATAGCTAAACTAGCCCTCATCGATAAACTGTTCTTTTGGAGAAAGTGCCTGGACCTGAGTCAAATGATTCTTGGAGCTTTTCTTCCAGACTCTGAACGTTTATTTAAAATTGATCAATGTTACATTTTTTTGTGTGTCCAAAGTTTTGGACAAGTCTGTGGGCCTTCAGTTAATTACAAGCACATTAAATCACACATTTCTCTTCACACAGCAGTCAAGGACTTTGGAAAAAGCTGTGGTACAACTTTTGAACAATATCTGGAGAATTATATCCTCTAGCAATGTTTTACTTTATACTTTAATAAAGCAGCCAATATTAGATGCCTTGTCATGTTGGCACCTGGGAGTACATTTTGGAATCAAAATTTAAAATGCTGCATTGATGGATAACAATCCCATCAAGTCACTGAAAAAAATATGAAATGTCTTTGACAGAAATAATCTTTTGACTGATTAATTGAATATCCTTTTACAACTAAATTATGTTCCCAGGGTAGGAAATTTCAAAATTTTCACCAGAATATGGGATTTTGTTTTCAGCAAAAAAAGTAACTTTGTACAATAATCTTTTTATTAATGAGAATTCAAAATTGGCATTGTAAATAGAAATACTGGTCTGGATATCTTTTCATGCACTCCAAATTATTGCCATATTTTCTTGGATTATGTCAGATAATTTTGGGTCACCTAGTAATGGAGACAGGGGAAGGGAAGAGTCAAAAGCCACGAGTTATTTACAGTCAGGCATCTGACTTTCTGAAAGCTATTTGACTCTTTCAATCCTGGCTGAAAGATTTAAAGTTTCAGTCACTGTTTTCCAAGTTCAGGAAAACAGAACTACATTCAGCATAGGAAAGTGAAATAATGTATGTCTGTTGAGTATTAAATTAATGTACAATTAGTTTCTCGGCTAACTGGACTAGAAATGATGCAGTGAACCTTGAGGGTCAGTCAGGAGTTGGTTTTGGAGCCATTAAATATTTGGCTCTGGGCTGCTGCCACCAAAGGGTGACCTTCTTACATCGACGTAATTTAAAACTGGAAATATCCAGGCGTTTTTCCAGTACATATTTTACTATTAAGCTGAATTAAAAGTGAATGCATATCTCCTTCAGATATGTTTAGCTACTTTTTAGTCTCTTGTAACTTGTGGATGTGCGTTGACATTGACACCACGGTTGGTGGCACGTTAGTGAAGAGTATTTTCAGGGAGCTTGTTTGCCTTGGCCGTTGTTCAATCAGTAGTTTATTGCAAACTTTTCTAAAACAAGTTTTTTGTGCTAACGGATAACTCGTTTTAAGCTTAAATGTTCAGACTTAGATTTCTACAGTTGTTTTTTTTAAACAATCTTCAAAGTTTGCTGTTTTGTGAAGTGTTCACCTTTTTAAAGGTATTACTTAAAATTGTTGATCCTTTTGTTAACGTGCATAGGGTCATGTAATCACGTAATATTTTGACAATCTGAAGGCATGTTGTGATTGATTAAGGCATGTATGTTTTAATTTTTTTATTTTTAGTAACTTCTTTAGTCTTGGTATTCAGAATATTTAGAAAGTAGCACTCCTCGGAATAAAGCACAGATAACATTGATGGTTTGGGGTTATTCAAAGAAATGCATTTCATTATACATTGTCTCGACCGGCAGTACTGAAAAACACCTGCTGGATTGCCAGCCAGAATATCTTGTAGAGTAATAGAAGCAGAAAGTATGTTGGAAGTGAAGACTGAACAGTCTCTATTGTGTTAATTTTGCATAGAAGGTCATCAGCCCAAGTTCAATCTGATCTATTCATAGTTTCAACACGTGATGTTAATGGTGAATAGTTACCCAATTCTTGGGTAAAATGAAAAGAATTACCTGGAAATTTTGTGTGTTACTCAGTCATGTTAATGGATTTTATACTTCATTGTTCATCAATATTTGTTGCTTAAGATAGTAAAAATGAAAAGATTTTTCTCTAATTTGAGATAGTTCTCTGAATTCATTTAGGTCTGGTTGCAATGTGAATAAAAACTTGATTTGTTCAATAAGTGGGACTGATACAAGTGACTTGGCGAAGAAGGAGGTCAATCAGGTTTTGAGTCTGTCTTGTTTGGAAATCTGAAACAAAATGTACTCATCGAAAAAGAGGTGGGACATACAGCAGTGAATTTCCATTTTAAATCTTGTTCAGCCAGCATTGTAGCAGAACAACTTAGTATTATTTAATTTTCAACACACCAATTGATACTTTGTTTAGTCCTGACTTTCAATATTCTTCTTAGAATTCTAATAAAGTATTACTGCAGTTCCGCAGTAGGAGAGTTTTGTTCATCATGCCAATTCGTCAGCTTCTGTATTTTACAGAAACTGTGTAATTGGTAAGCCTTTTCCGAGCTACAATATAACTATAGTTAAAAAGAAATAATATACTTACAAACATCCAAAAGACCTTCAAGTAGACTCAAGTGAACCAGATTTCTCAGCAGGAAAATACTAGCAACAGTGAATAATTGTAAAAATAAGTTGCTATTTCTTGTGACCTTTATTAATGGTTTATACTGTAATTGTTTTCCATTACCAGTGTTGATGAATGGTTAAATCAACTGTAAATGTTAACCACTATTCAAAATTAAGAGAATTGTTGGCACATTCAATGATGCTACAGTAATTGTCCTGTTTGTTTATGTGGCCATGGTTGACGTTAACCATTGTGTTTCTCAGTAGTACTAAATGCTGATGTAGTTCCTTTGTCCTGTATTCAAAAATGTGCATATTTTAATTGTGTTTATATCACTTTGCATTGTTCAAAAGTCCAGCACTTTGACATTCTACATCTTGGTGATCTTAAATTCATATTCCTATCACTGCCGTAATCTATTTCAAGGACATTAATAAAGCTGAGCCTTCAGTGTGCCTGTTGTGGTCACCTGCTTGTAAATACTGTATAGCCTGATGACTTGGAAATCTTGCAAAAGATTTTGGATGGAATTTTTGATAGTATGATTGCCAGTAAATTGGATTTTATTTTTGGTTTGTCACCTTGTTTCTCACCAGCATGGCTCCATTAACAGGAGGATATTGTAAACCAGAGGCAGAAAGCAAGGTATTTTGCATTTTGATGGTTTACTTTATCTATCCTGTTATGGAGTCTGTCTGTCTGTCTGTCTGTCTGTCTGTCTGTCTGTCTGTCTGTCTCAGTGTGTGTGTGCGCGCGTTTATGTATATAAATAGGGGAAAATTCACATATTCTATTTTCATGCTCATGATTAGTCACAAGAGGCAAGTAGCATTGTATAAAGTTTGATAAAATAATATTGCAGTTGATAATCTGTGTGGAAATTATAAATAAAGCTCTTTACCATTATATTCTGCATATTGTGATGTGTATGTTTTTGCAGAAGTAAGATGTCCTCTTTCCAAAATAATTAGGTTTGTTGCTTTGATTTTCTTGGAATTGAAAATATAGCTACAGAGGAACAAGCATCATTGTAGTTGAACTTTTCAGATCTAACCATGTTAAGAAGTGTGACGCCTTAAAATTGCTCCATTTTGTGCCCAGTACACCTTTTTTTAGAATGGTGCTTGATCTTAGGCAATCAGAATATAGTCTATTCATTTATCAATGTACTATGTTTTCCATTGCATTAATTTTGTAACTATTTAGTTTACTTTTTAAATTTGTTCCTCCAAATAAATAAGCTGCAAATGCTGAAGGAATGTTTCCATGATGTATTTTTGACTTTTATTTCAGTGTTATTACACTGGGATTTATTAAATACCATTCTAGATTCCTTATTAATATTTATGCAATCCTGACGTACCCTTATCAACATCAACTCTTTAGCTGTTCAATGACTGACAAACTACACTGCAAAAGAGACTTTTACACTTAAGGTTATTAAGTACATCAATACTTCTGAGAGCAGTTTTTGAAAGAGTATTTTGGAATAGTTAAATTGTGAACTTCATAATCTCAGAATAATGGCATGGGCTTTAAAACATTTTAATCTACTGTTTAATTTACCACTTAATATTTTTGATTGTTCATTTGAAACCTCAATCTCCAGAAATTCTTAAAGTCACCAGATTTGCACCATTCGAATAAGCTTAAATAGCTTTAATTTGCATGTTAATTGTATTTTTTAAAAAATGGAACAATAACATCAAACTTGGGATTCATTGTGAAGTTTAGAAATGAATTTTAAATTTAGATACGCAATGATAGAGACTGATCAATGGACAATCTGTGCATAGCACAAGTAAGACAAAATGTACACAATAAATGGTGGGCAACACACAGTACAAAATAAAATCAGTTGATACGGAGTTTACTATTTTGGGATTCACTCAGGAGTTTAAAAGCAGGAAAGAAACCAGTTGAATCTGGTCTGGTGGTGTATGATTTCTTGTTTTAGAATCATTCCTGATGAGTTAGGGTGAAGAGGATGTAGCTGGGGTTGCATGGGTCTTTTAACGTTTATCCATGGCAGCAAGGGTTATAGATTGAGTAAAGGGGTATGTGTGTGATGGTCTGTGCCGCGTTCGCAATCCCTGAAGTTTCTCATTGGACGGACCTGTTCCCATATTATGCAGTGATGCATCCTGATAGGATGCTTTCAGTGCTGGAGTTTGCATGTTTTTGTATCCTTATTTTGCTTACCTATGACTTTGTCCCAAGTGCATGATTATTCCATGGATATAAATTGCTTAAAATCACTTCAGAATATGAAGCTCCAGGCCAGTGATTGCCTTTGAATAATGCCCTTCACAGTAAATAACTGTGCCCAATAATACCCTTCAAGCATTGCAACTTAGTTCCCACAAATATGTGGACAATTTTAATTTTGAGTAAGAATGATATTGGGGCAAGAAGAGTGAAGTGATTGAAACTAATAACTGAAATAAGACGTCGTTACTCTGCAGTGGAGCTTTTTCTTCTCAGTACAAAAAGCATGATGGCTAATGTAAATATAAATCAGCTGTGACTTAAGTGGTAGAACTTTGCGGGCTCAAGGTTATAGGTTCAAGTACCATTCCAGAGAGTCGCGAGTTCCAAATAGTACACTGCCACATCGTTGTAGCATTCTCACAGTACCATCCTATCAGAGGTGCCAACACTTGGCCTTCAAATGAAGGCCCCCTGCTCAACCAGAGATATAAAAGCACCGTTTTGAAGAGCTTAAAAATATCCTCTGTGTCAATATAAAATCACTAAATTGATCTGTTCATTATCATATTGCAGTTTATGAGGTGTCTATTGCGTTCATATATTAAAGCTCTAAAGTGCTTTGAGATGTCCTGAAGGGGATGTTAAAGGCATCAGAGGATAAGTCTTACAACAACTTTTGTACTGGCACAAAACTTGGTCTTGAGATCCAGACAATCAACATGTATTATGGACTTGTGATTTTGAAATATGTTTATGTAGACATAAAAAAATAGATTATTAAGCACAGCTTACTAAAATGTGTTTCTGGCAGAGAATGAGTGAAGTGTTCCAGCAAAACAGAGGGATATGTTATTTGTTTAGTTTTGGCTTGGATAAAGTATGCAGATACAACTCCCGCATACACTTTTAAATTATCCAATAATCCCTCTTTGTTTTAGTAGAGCATTTTTCTTTATTGTACAATTAATTTGTCCAAATCAGAAGTTTAATTTAAATAACTTGGTATTGTTTAATTTCATCGATGTCTATTGTCAGGGATGTGTGGCCTACAGAACTTGCACTGACTGTACATGCAACATGTAAATCACAAGGTGTGAATGGTTCAGGGGAAAGAAGCAATTTAAAAATCACTGACATGAGCACATATCATCTTGAAGATGGCCATTTGTGGTTTTACTGGCGATGGGACAAGTATTGGACTATCAACTGGCTCGTGGGAGGTAGGCTTTCCATTGAAATATTTCATCTGTTGATCTTTGTACCTTATACCATAACACCATTTTAATCCACACCAACTGAAGTACTGCTATTGAAGTATCTCCCCAGGACTTTGTGGGGTCTGCCAGAACAATATGTCTTTGTCAGTGCAGTCTGTACCCAACCATTAGGTACCCCATTACTACCTCCCATAAAGTCTGGGCTTCTTATGTTGGATTCCACAGCTGATGGGGAGCCAAACCTGTCACACAATTAAATGAGAGTATGCACCAACTACAATGTAAAGATTCAAACTAAGACTCTCTGCCCCTCAGAAATATTGACCTTGAATAGTTCAGCACAATGATCCAAATTAATTCTTTCAAATAAATAGCTACAAATGCTGGAGATGCAGATGGTTGAGCTCTGACCTCCCATCCATTGAAGACATCTGTGTGACACACTACCTCAAGAAGGCAGCCACCATAAAGAGCTCAGTCTCTCTCTCCCTCTCCATCATCTTGGTCACAACCTCTTCAAAGAAGGTACAAAACCTTGAGGTCCAACACCTCTAATATTTTTTTAATCCATAAACTATCAATCTCTTGAACCTCCTCTTACTACATAAACCAGGACCACCAAAACCACCTGTCTTCTCAATTGAAATGTCACTTTTTTTGCACCAACTGAATATTTTTCTAACCTTTAATATCTCTTCAAAATGGAGTCATTTAATGTAAACTATGGTAGTTGGTGTATCTTGCATACCTGTTTGGCTGCAGCAGGTAAGAATGTTGGTATATCTGTACATTGTATCTATGCATTATGGCAATAAACATTACAATTAAAAAACAACTAGTTGGTCAGGCAGCATCTATACATAGAACAACCGTGTCATTGTTTTAGGGTTGAAGCCTTTTGTCAGAACTAGAAAGGTGGAAAAAGTGATTTTAAGTTGAGAAGCTGGGGGAGAGATGGACAGGATAAAGGAAATGTATTTGCTCAGGTGAAGCTATGGTTGACCAGGTGTGGCTGCAATCACCTGGTCGATAGGTTCATGAGGAGAGTACTAAGAGAAGGCACAAACAATGGGACATGTAATAGTTATGAAAGGCAGACCTGTAGAAAGTTCCCAACAGATTAGTCTCTGCCGGTGAAGAGAGAAAGATTGACAATAGTTTCTTCCTCCCTCTCTCACTCCATTCTCTCTCAGGGATGATTTACAGCAGAAATGAGCAGTTGTGACATAGAAAGTGAATGACCTGAAGCTCTTGAATTCAATATTGTCCAGAAAGCTTCCCAAATGGAAGATGAAATGCTGTTCCTCAACATTATGTTGGGTGTTATTACAACTAAGGTGGATGTCAGATTCTGATAGGTCAGAGAAGGATAGAGACTTACTGTAACAGGCAACTGGAAACTCCAGGGTGACCTGCAGACTACAACGATTCAAACCACATTTCCTTAATCAAATGGAGAGGTGATCCACGTGAGAACTGAATGTGAGATTAAAGAAGTGCCATTTGATATCTGCTTAACCTGGGTGAACCATGTTTGGATCCCTGAATAATGGGAAGGAAAGTGGCTAATTTACGTGTTGCATCTCCTGAGGTTGCATGAGAAAGCTGTCAAAAGGGAATTGATTTGGCAGAGATGGAAGAGCAGATCATGAAGCCATGAAGGGAACCGTCCATTTAGAATGCTGAAAGATGAAGGGTAGAGAAGCTGTGCCTTGTCATGGAATCTCATTGAAGGTGACAGAAAGTATAAAGCAAATTCCTTAATCATGATGTGTATTTGTTCGGTCACTTCAAACAATTGAATGATTTTGCTGGTGTTTTATAATTTTAGAATTACCGAAATGACATGCACCATTAAAACATGTGATCCATTGCTGCTTTGCATTGCGCAATTATTACAGAAATGCTCTTCCTATAAAACAATGCTGCTGGTTGTATGATGTAATTCTGGCAATTTATCGGTTTGGTTTGTGAACATCGAGAAGGGTTGGTCAAGGTGAATGGCTTAATTTTAAATCATGGGAGACAACAAAGAGTATTCTTGTGAAATATAGGTCTGTTGCAAAGGTTTATAAATTTATGGTTTGTTTGCCTATAGAATTGATGGATTATATCATCAGTGAAGGCAACTAAGTGAAACAGACAAGGGTGGACAGTATTATGCGCAAAGCAATTTCTAAATGCCAATGAGATATAAGCAACTGAATAGTATCAACGTCTATAATGTTTAGTGCACTTCCCCAGCTAGAGACGATCTCTAATGGCAGGAATTAAGATGCACATTCACTGTGGCTGTCTTGACTTTTTAAAAAAGAAACACTCAATTTGCTCAGATGTAAAGCATCTCTATTTGCATTAGAATCTAAAAGTTGCTGTAGCTATTTCAGAGGTGTTGGTATCAGCCCAAATTACCCATACTGGAATATCAGTTTTGGGCTCCCACCACTGCCGGCGGTAGCTTGATTTCTCTATTTCTATTTATTTTTGTACGGTCGTTTATATGATGGTGCCACAAAACAACGAACTTAGTGAATTTTGTTCATGACGATAAATTCTGATCCTGAACTTTCTCCCACAAAGTGTCTCTCACTTTGCCTTGTCAAGAGGACAAAGTGGAAAAGTTCAATCTGCAGCACGATTCGTTTGTAAAGGTTGAACAATCTCACATAGCACCTCAATCTCTTTATGGACTGGGCTCTGATGAGAGTTTATTATCATATGCAAAAGTACAATGTATAGAATGAAATTTTTATTGCAGTCCCATAAAACACACCGAAAATGTATACATTAATACAATGGCTCGTAAGACAAAAAAGATAATAAGTGTAAATGGATAAATTAATATTCACAGTGGGAGTTCATAAAAAAGTGCTTTTTCAATATTTCCAACAGATCTTAGGATGTCCTGGTTGTGTCCTGGTCATGGTTGTAAAGTGAAATTTGAGACTCTGCTGGCTGTTTAGAAATATATTGAGCCCAGAGGTCTTTTCTTCCTGAAGGTAGCAATGAGTAGAGAGAGTCCAAGTCATGAATCAGTCATGCTGTTGAATGTCAGCATGACACAGTTTTACACTGATGGGGAACATCAAGTTTTGGAGGAACAACACTAAAACAAACTATTGGATCCAAAAATGTTTAAAATTCCTCTATAATTTTTGCCTGATTAACAATAAAAAGTTTAAATGAAAAGTTTCATGGCCTAAACTAAACAGTAGTATTGGAGTCTCTGTGTACAAGACTGAAAAAAGAGATGCACGTGGCACCTCACCAATAGCCGCTTTCAGATGGCTACGTACCCGACTGTAAAGCTGCACATTATACTCCTGTGCGGCTGTCGGGTGGCCATCTGAAACCAGAAAAGCCGGCCAGGAAGTCTACTTACCTAACCCTTCTCCAAGAGGTCTAATATCCTGCTTGCAGTATCGATTGTTGCAGCTGATTGTTGCCGGGGACGGGCTGATGACGTCGTGGTGACATCGTCAGCCATCGACTCTGGGCGCGATTTTTTGAAAATACAACAGTCATTTAGCATACCCGTGGTGATCAGTGGAGTTCAGTTTTGTTCCAGCACAATAGCCAGCCATGGCCTCAAACTGGTCTGATGCAGAGGTCAGGCTTCTTCTGGATAATTTAACACAGGAGGCATAGGAGAAGGAGCTGATGGGGACTGTGAGGGATAGTCCCACATATGAGAGAGTGGCCACTGCACTCTCAGCCAGTGGCCATGCACACACAAAGACACAGGTAGTGACCAAATTGAAAAATCTGAGGAAAAGATTTCATGCCGTCCTGAACCACAATAGCAGGAGTGGCAGTGGAAGAATGGATTGGAAATACATCCAGCAATGCCAAACCATCTGGGGGTCCAGCTGCTCAGCTGAACCAATTAGCATTGCCAGTGCAATTGAAATCCCATCCTCGCAGGATCTCTTCGCAGAGGCATCTCAGGCTTCAAGCAGCATTGAAGAGTCACCAGTGATGCCGACCCAGGAGGTGCAGGACTCCATGGAAGATGCAGCTGCCACAGCCCGGGATGGCACCAGGACACCATCTCACCACTTGCTGACCCTGCAAGTAGCGAGGCGGCACTCGTCCTGGTGGACACAGGTATATTAGCATGAAAGGGGATTTGTTTATTGAGAACCACATTATTTAAATACTGATGCACTTTTCATGATTTGACCCTCAGCACCCGATGCAATACGCAAGAAGAGTCAGCCAACCAAGATCCAAGTCATTGTGAAGGAGCTACAGTGTATGTTCGCAGCAATGGACCAGGAGGAAGAGGAGAGGGCCGCCAGCGAGCAGAGTTGGCTCTGGAGCAGCAGAGAGAGCTGATAGATGAATTGAGGAGCCATGAAAATGCTGTTCAGCTTTCAGAGGGTGACAGGCAACTGCAGGCAGCGACATGCCTGTCATCCGCGATTGAGCACCTCAGTGCAGCATTGGATAGGCAGTCCTCCATCTTCCAGCATTTTTTTGCACAAATGGCCACCTGTCCACCCCAGTACCCACACCCCTATGGGCCGCAGACCATGTACCTCCTCCCTCATGCTGGATCCCAATATTGTTCCACACAATCAAGTAACAGTCTTGGCCACCTGAGGAGATTGGAGATGTTGGAGTGCAGCAGTGTCTGCCCACCGCCCTCCTCCTCCTCTTCCCCACCTCCCATTCATTCCTCTCATATATGGAATGAGTTTTGTCTCTGGCTGCATTGTTAATGTTGCCCCAGTCATCAGCCACTTTTAATGGTAAATTGTGCAATACTCTAAAGTGTAATGTCAATTACTGGGTGCCGGGTAGTGAAATTGCGGTTTAAAACTTTTTTTCTCCTTAATTTGTTTACCTGCTGCATGGGGTGGATTTGCACTGTTTTTTTCCCCGTTCCATGCTACAAAAGCAATTCTTTTGCACTAAGTTTAATGTTTAAGTGTTTAATGTTTGCGGCCCATTATCTACCTCAGTTATATAAGAGAATTTTCAAGTGTTATATACAAATTTGTTGTTACTAAAGTTTAAAGAAATTACATGTTTCATCTACTTTGTTATTGCTCAGATCAAATTATGACATTTTGGACCATGCTACTGACCATGGTCGTGTCACAGCCTTTGGGCCAGGGTTTGGGGAGGGGGGGCGGAGGGAAGGCGGCGGTGGGAGTTGGGTTAGTGGGTGTGGGCTACCCATGAGATCCACCCCCCCTACAGGATGGACATAATTGCCGAACATTTCACCTGTGCTCCAGTGGGTTGGGGATCGTTACAGTGCTGGGTGCTGAGATATCTGCTGGACCCACCTGCCACTCGGGCAAAAAGTTCTCCTTGTTGAGTTCACATATATTGTGCAGCACACAGCAGGCAAACACTACATCTGGGACAAAGGCAGTTGCAACATCAAGATGCTTGGACAGGCATCGGCAGCACCCTTTTAGATGACCAAAGGCATGCTCCACCACTATCTGAACAGAATTCAGCACCTTGTTAATTTTTTGCTGGTCTGCATCCAGTACTCGATGCTGTGTGAAGCCCTTCATCAGCCAGGTTTTAAGGGGTTATGCCGCATCGCCCACAAGATGAGCTGGGACCTCCACTCCATCAACATTTCTGGACATGTGTGAGGAGAAAAATGCAGAGTTGCCATTAGTTCACTGACCTGCTCATTTAGCCACGAGGAGTGAACTACATCACTGCGAGTAGCGTGCAAGGGTTATCACATCACATTTAAAAAGGTATCCACCCTGCTCCTCCACCTTTCTGTACAGAGGGGAATTGGCATACAAGCGTGCATCATACGTGCGGCCAGGCCAACCCACAAACACATCCGAGAAGCTGCAACATAACGAATAAAGTTGCCTGCACCAGTGAACATGGACAAGGAATATGCAAAAAAAAAATGAGGCTGCAACTCACCAGAAATTATGGTCAACAACCGCCTGGATAACCACGGCATGCCACCCTTTGTGATTGTAGTAGGCTATGGGATCCACGCTCGGAGTGATAATGGGAATATGCGACCCATCGATGGCGCCAGCACAGCACACATTGGGTAGCCCCTTTCCGCAAAGCCGTCAATTGTCTCCTGGCGGCTTGCACCACTTGGCAGGGAGATGAAACGCTTACCAAGGACACCCTTCAAGGCTCCTGTCACCTCCCGAACCACCATACACACGGTGCTGACGCCTATCCCGAAGATGGCACTGATGGATCGATACTCACAAGGGGTTGCATACCACCACAGGGCCACAGCCAGTTGAATTTCCAGGACCAATGGATGCAGGCCATCTGGTCTATGAGGCTGCAGGTGAGGTTCAATGAGTTCCAGCATGAAGTTGAAGGTGCCCCGCGTCATACGGAAGTGCCTCCTCTGCTCGTCGTCATCAAATTTGGTGATGACATTACTCCAGAATGCAGCCCCCTGGGATCTGTTCAACCTCCACAGAGACCGATTTGTGATCATGGCCAGCTGAGTGAGATGAAGCATTCGCATGCGCATCCGTCTGCAGCGCCTACGCTCCGCAAGCCTTTCCACCTCCATCTGCTGCCTGCTGACCAACAACCTTTGCAGGAATTGTTCTCTGATTTCACTTATGCGCTGTTCAGATCGTATGGAGCTGATAAGACTCTCAACAAATTTCATGACCTCACCAAAGATTTTGCATATCTCGTCCTGGATGCACACACAGGCAGACAACATCCCCATAAGCATTTCCCTTCTGTCCTCCAAGCTCCCGATTCTGTGCATCAGGCCAACGTGCTGCTATGACATGAGGGCAGCGTGGGCGGGACCTAGGCTACTGTCCCGAGTAGCTGGATTTCGCTGCTAGGCAGCTAGCAGTCAGCTGGCACGTTTAGGTGCCAGAAAGCCATCCATTTCGTGGCCACCTAAACGTGCCAGCTGAACTCCGCTAGCCGCACCTGCAGGCGGGTAATCTTCGTCAGGAAGCCTAAAAGCAGCTAATGACTGTAATTGTTGAGCTGTTTATCACATTGGAACTCCTGTGCCCAAGGGCAGTATAGTTGGTGTATAGGTTAGCACAACACTATTGCAGTACCAGTAACCGGGTTCCTATCCACCACTAACTGTAAGGAGTTTGTACATTATCCCCGTGCCTGTGTGGATTTCCTTGGGTGTTCTGGTTTTCTCCCCTGTTTCAAAGATGTACAGGTTTAATAGATTAATTGGCCACATGGGTGTATTTGGGTAGCAGGGGCTGTGGGCTGGAAGAGTTTGTTACTGTGATGTATTTCTAAATTTTTAAAAAAGCAACTCCTCTAAGACAGCATCATCAAATATAATTTTGTCGTTTAGACTTATCCATAGATAGTGATCGCAGAATAATATCCAGACACCTTTTAGATTGTATTAAAGTTACTAAGATCATTAATAATTAGTGAAAAAAGATAAATTTAAATCCATCAGTGATTGTTGCTGGAGTGACCATGACATTACAGGGGAGAGGCGGATTTGTGTGATAGCCTGAGCTGTCTTCATAACCTAAACTCAGGAAAATTTATAAAGGCCAATGAAGAGATCAACACGCATCTTTGGAATGTGGGAAGAAACAGGAGCACCCATGGGAAACCCATTCAGTCACAGATAGGACATGCAAACTCGACATAGACAGTGCTTGACGACACCTCTACCCAGCTGCACTTCTAATATATGTTGGTAACAAATTAGTTAAAGTGCTCATAATTGAATTTAAGAAACCCATTCCACCATATCATTTTGATTGCTTTTCTAGTTTTAATCTCTTATAAATACAAAGGCCTAGGCACATATGTGAAATTGTGTTAGTTGTCTAATGCAATAAGATATCCCTGAAATATTAACATTCTGTCTCCAAGGCATCTAACACATAGTGAAATGTTTATACTAGAAAATAGCTAATTTTTAAATGGAAAACTATTTGCAAAATAAGAGGCTTTACTATATTTGTTTCTCTACCTCTCATTTAGCTGTCTTTGTGTGACAATGTATGATTTACATTTTGTTGGGTAATCATGAATGAATGGTATTCAATTATAAACGAACCCCGCCTCCCTCCCCCAACTTGGTTTCATGTACATTGCTCAATCAGCACTTTCTTTTTCTGTGATAAAATAAATTATATTTATCAACCTAGAAAAAAAATGAGTTGTCATCTTGGCCCTGGGAAGACTGCCTTGAGTGTTGGAATAAATTTAACATCTGGCATCATGAGATTTGAGAGAAAAACAACAGACTTGTTGACCTAGTTATTTTCCATCTGATACAAATAAAGTATTATAAAACTAGAAACATAAGGGGGAAAATAATGAAAGTATGTCTGTGCAGAATAATGGAGTCACAGTGATTCCATTGGAACTTTTGATATGACTACACAGCTGGTACTGATCAAATTTTGAGCCAACTGGTGCATGAAGGTGATATTCAAGAAGCATTTCAACAGAAATATATTTTGATATGTTGTAAATTGGTTGTTTTATTGTACATTGAAGTGCATTAGAAAAGTCAAACTATGATTGGTGCATTATGTACGAGTCATGTCCAGAAATTAAATTAATCCGTGAATAAAACCTGATTCCACTCTTGTCCACTCAGTTGTGGCTAGACAATCTCCAATAATGATTTATTTCCTTCTTGACCTCATCTGTTGCATCTGGAGTTTCCCCACCATTTACTATCCTCCTATTTCTTGTCTGCTCCTTGATGACCTCATGCCTAGACACAGACATTATTGAAAAAAATAGACATTAAATTTTGCTTGTACCTTGATGAAGGGCTGAATCCCGAAACGTTAGTTATGTATCTATCTTTGCTGCATAAAGATCGCTGTTTACTCTGCTAAGTTTCACCAGCATGGGTTTTTACTTCAATCATAGTGGCAGGCAGACTTTTGTGTTTTACTCTTACAGACATTATAGACACCAAGTCCTCTACCACCCTCTCCTTTGGCGTTTCATAGAATTTTCTCTCTTGGGGAAATCTAGATGTAGGGACCATCTTTTCAGGTAAGGAGGTCATTAATTTAAGATGGGGATCATTTTATGGTTGTAAATCTTTGAATGCTCTAATTCCAGAAAGCAGTGGGGGGTGAATTTATTCAAGGTTGAGGCATATTTTTGTATGGGGGAGCTGAGGTCAAATTCTGATCAGTCATGGTAATTTTGGAGGAGTTGTGCAACTTTCTCCATCTCTTTTCCGTTACATTCTTATCAAGAAACTTTTTTGTCACTGAGTTGCAAGATTGCATCCTACAGGCAGTAGGATATATAATCATAAGGGGCATAGAAAAAGTGAATAGTGACCATCCCTTTCACAGCGAACATAGACTCAAAAACTAGCAAGCATTATTTTGTGGAGATCTGAGGGGCAATTTTTCTGCCAGAGGGTAGTGTGTATATGGAACGAGGTGGCAGAGGAAGTGATGGGAACAGGGACAATTAAAATATTTCAAAGATATTTAGAGGGCTTCAAGGATAGGCAAGGTTTTATGGGTCAAATGGATCCAACTCAGATGGACAACCTAATTGGCATGGAAGAGGTGGGTCAACAGACCTGTTTCTGAGCTGTAAATCTTTGATTCCATGACTTGAGGTTTTCTTGCTGCACTTCTATTCAATTTCAAGTTTTAATGTCAGCTCAGCATCTGGGGAATATCAATTTAAACAATAAAAACTTGGAATTGAATAGAATATTCAATGGAATATTATGTGCAATTCTAGTCACCCCATTACAGGAAGGATGTGGACTTTAGAACAATAAAGACTAACCACTCAGAAATAACAAGTGTTTTATTTTCACATTCAATATTAAATAATCAGTGCAAAAAAAAAAAAATTCTCTCAGAGCATGGTGAAGCTCTGGAATTCTCTGCCTCTGACAATTGGATGTATTAAGGTGGAGGTGGGTAAATATTTGACAGATTGAGGAATTGAAAGCAATGGGAAACTGATATCGGAAGAGTTGAGGCCAGTATAGTCCCACTCTGATCATAGTGCGAGGTAGTGTACCCTTGAAGGACCTATTGGCCTACTCCTGCTTCTTTTCTCTTATGTTCTTGAGATGGTGTAACCTCCTTCAGCTTGTCTTCTTAATTTTGAAGCTGGGATTCCAATTTGCTTCCTAGTTTTAGAAGGGCTTAAAGAAGAGATCATCCCCAAAACATAGGTACTATATCTTTAGCTCCTATAGGTGTTGCAAGACCCGTTGAGTTCCTCCAGCATTCCTGTATTTTTCCTAGTTTTAGATCTCTACTTTGTGCATGACTATGTCTCCTCTTTTTTTTCCCCTCTATCCTTGATCATCAACATTTCCAGACAGCAACAGCCCTAACAGCTTTCCATGATTCCTGAGACAGTATGCCTATGGAACCTTGTTCCAAATTTCCACTTTGGTAGAAAAATCTCATTGCATCTATTCCAATTTGAATGTTTTCCAATGTTGCTTTTAGATGCATGCTGTAACTCAAAAGCAGGAAAGAATACATGGATGTATTGGAGTGAGGAATTCTGCCATCAATGTGATGGCTTTCTTTCCTAACATTGATGCTTAATTTCCCAATCCTATTTGGGGAAAAATCACAAGAAGCAAAATGAAAGAAAACTTTTAACTCCTTTCATGGATGAACCATTTTACTGTCGGAACTTTCCTTGGAGACCATATTCACCTCATATCTCTGCAATGGGCTGTTCCCCAGGAGATCAGGTCAATATTTCCAAGGGAACATCACAAGAAGGACATGAAATGCCTGAGTTAATAGTTTGGCTCCTGAACTATTAACAGCCAAATTGATGCTATCTGAACTGTAAATGTTTCCACCTTTTCAGATGTCCAGCTCAACTCACTCTATACCCATGACTGTGTGGCTAGGCACAATTTAAATGCCATCTACAAATTTGCCAATGACACCACAGTAATTGGCAGAATCACAGACAACAATGGCCGTGTTTCTACTGAGCGATGAAAATTCGGGGCAATGCGAGGTGATGCGTGGTGATGCGAGGTAACACCTCAAATTTTTCCTCAGTAGAAACACATCAGGTAGTGGCCGATGCGCGGTGATGCAAGGTGCTCCGTCGTCCAGCTTTTGAGGTGGTCGACGCGCAGTGATGCGAGGGACGATTTTTCAGTAGAAATACAGCGAGTAACGAATTCGAGGTGTACCGGAAGTCTCGATTTTTCGCCTGCACTTTTCAATTGATCATCGCATGCACACACCAGCACAGCGCATTATCTTATTGCATATATATACTGCACAAGCTACCTACTAGCTAGTTATACAGCTTTCATATCGCCTCCGCTGTTCCTTTGTGTATCGTTAAATTGGAGTAATTTCCCTGGACAAATATCAAGCTTGTCTGTCATTATAATAACTTTTTTGTTTCTTTGTTGGAATATGTTGGACAGTATCAACTGGACATTTGATCTTCAACGATTCTTGATCACAAAATGGCAGGAAATGATGATGAAGGGCATTTTGGATGGGAAAACAAAATGACCTGATATGTGACCTTAAAATACGCGACTTCCTGGTCACCTCACATCACCTCGCATCACCGCGTATTTATCGCTCAGTAGAAACAGTTCGGGTAGTCGTAAAATACGAGGTGATGCAGGGGACAAAAATTTGCGGTGATGCGGGGTGATACGAGGTGTCCCAGTAGAAACACGCACAATGAAGGAGCCTACAGGAGGGAGATAGATCAGCTCGTTGAGTGATGTCACAACCTTGCACTCAACGTTAGCTAAACTAAGGAATTGATTGTGGACTTCAGGAGGGGGAAACCAAGAGAACACAAATCAGTCCTCATTGGGGGCAGGTCAGTAGTTAAAATGGTTAAGAACTTCAAGTTCCTGGCTGTCAACATCTCTGAAGATCTATCCTGAGGCCACCATGTTGATGGATCATGAAGAAGGCTCATCAGTGATTATATTTGGTGAGGAGTTTGAGGAGATTTGGGATGGAACCAAAGACTCTTGTAGATTTCTACAGGTGCACCATGGAGAGTATTCTCATTCATTACATTACTCTGGTATGCTTTCTCATCAGTATAGCTTTACCTCCAATGGATGCTGCGAGGCGTGTAGAGTTCCTCCAGCATTTCTGTGTTTTACCACATTCACTGCATCGTATTTCACTACAGAGGGTTGTGAACTCACCCAGTGCCATCTTGGGCATTAGTCTTCTCTCCATTAAGGGCATCAATAAGAGGCAGTGTTTCAAGACAGCAGCCTCCATCATCAAAGATCCTCACCACCCAGGTGATATCCTCTTGTCATTGCTACCTCAGGAAGAAGATCCAGGAGCCTGTAGATGAAAATCCAGCACTCATAAAAACAGCTTCTTCCACTCCAACATCAAACTTCTGAATAGATAATGAACCACAGACTCTAACTTACTTCTTTCTCTTCCACTAATTTATTTATTTATGGAAATGTAATTTATAGCAATTTATGTGCACCTGTAATGCACAATCCTCCTGCCACAAAATGACACATGTTCATGACAATAAACCTGGTTCCAATGCTGAAAATCCTTAGCTTTTTGAGTTTTGAAGTCAGATGTCATCGCTTTTCATTCGTGTGCAGTGGAAGATTAACTATTAGGCTGAGTAGGCTTAAGCTTAGGGCTCTGGAAGGGAGGGGGGCCCAGCAGGAGCAGGGCCCTCGGGATCTACAATCCTTTCGACCCCAAAAGTTCAATTCATAACCCTCCCCAGCATTTATCGACTCCCCTTTCGACCCCCTGGTATTTTTCAACCCCTTGGATAGTTCCATCGACTCCCAGGGGTCAATATTGACCATGTTGGAGACCCATAATATATTTAAGGTAATTTAACATCACTATTCCATTCAATGAAGGGTTGGGCAGGGGGGAAAGTACAGGGGGAAGCCTTACTAAAGATCAGCCTAGGGGCCTGGGTGATAGCTAATCCCCCACTGACAATAGTGCAGTTGCTCCCAAGGATATAGGGGTGGGGGAAAATATGAAGGATGAGGTGGGAGGGTGCACTCTGAGGCCATGTTCCATGGGGGAAGTTGTATTTTCTTCATTGGTAAAGTTTGGATGCTAGAAGTATGACTTTCTTGCTACCTTAGAGGGAGTTGTTTGAGAAAGATCTGAGGGCTGAACACAGTAGATGGAAGGTACAAAGCAGTTTGTTTTTGTGCTTCATATGGCAGAGAGGGTTGATGCTAACCCAGCAGGTGCACCAATAAATGCTGGGATGACAAAGAGTGACAGGATCAAAAAATGTTGCAAATCAATTTTTCCCATAAAGCAATCTTGTATAAAAGCAACAAACACCTGTTCATCCTGCTTCTCCTCCCAAAGATGCTGCCTGATCGGCTGAGTATTTCCAGAACATTCTTATTATTTTAGATTTCCAGCACATGCAGGTTTTATTTTATTTTCAAATTATGTTGCATTTATATCCTGACATTAATTGGGTGAAAACAAGAGTTAAGTAAAATGGACATTTTTATCTCATTTAAATGCAGTAGCTTGAGACACAAAGTGATCCATGTTCATTTCCACAGAAAGCCCTTGAAATGTGAGATTACCCTCACTATTTGTGTAAGGAACCATTTAGTTTTTAAGTGACTAATGTCAATAATGAGGGTAGAAATTATTTTGAAATTCTCAATCTAGTTTAACCATCCAATTTAAATGGAATAAATTAGCAGTTCTCTCCATTGTTCAATCTCCTAGAAGCACTCGTCTTCATTCAGGGCCACCTTCTCAGTAGCTCCTCACATGTCAACAATGTCTCTCTTTAGGCAACTCACTGGCAGTCAAACAGGTAAAGAAAAGAAAAGCCCCTGGCTGAGTTACTTTCTATCTCCCCATGTTGCCTGGATGAGACTGTTTGATATGTTTGAGTCGCTAAAACAAACTCAGGTGTTTATATCACGGATTAAACTTGACATGGAACGTTTCACATTCTTACATAGAAGCTGCATGGGCCTACACACCTTTGCATGATTAATGAAATGCTTTTGCTGTCTGGCACTTTGTGAACGAGATAAATATGAAACAGATGTAAACATAAAAAATTGAATGCTGAAACAGCTTAGAAACAGGAAAATAATTTTAAAAATATCAACAGACTCAAAACTAAATGGTTACAAATCGGTAATTAAATAGAAGTCATTTTTCCTCATTCACAACAAAATGTCAGGGAAATAGTCCCTGTTTTGTTTTTAAAGCACACAATGATTGATCGGAGAACTGTCTTTGTGTTGTTCATTGACGTTACCCAGAAATGAGTCCTGTGGTTTAAGTTTTAAACCTTCTGCAACCTCGAGAAATGCAGAGTGCTGAGAATGTTGGCGACCAGGAATAACAAATTGTTAAAGAAATTTAGGCGATTTAAGTCCACCATCAAGTTTCTTCTTCAGTGTAAATGCATCACAGAGATGGGTTTATAACAAAGCTCTGTGAAAGACCATCTCAATTTCTGACAAAACGAAGCCTTGTTTAGTTTGTACTTCAATGCAAGTGAAACTTTTATCACTCTTGAAAGTTCCATAAGGATTTAGATGGTTGAAATGAAATAATACACATTTCATAACAATTATATGGGATTTGCAGACATAAATTATTACAGTGCCAGCGACCTGGGTTCAAATCTGATATTACACATGAGGAATTTTTACAAAACTGAAGCACTTTCCTCCCACCCTCCAAAATGTATGATGTTGATTGCTTTATTGAGCGTGATTGGGTGCCACACATTTTATAGGCCGAAGGGCCTTCAACTGTATTAAATCAAACTGTCTGCATTGCTTGCAAACACCTATTGCACCTCTGACTGGCTGTGAGCATTTATTTATTTATATTTCTCTTCCTTTTATATTCATTGTCCCTTTCCCCCTCTTTATGGCATCCAATGTATTCATTATATTTGAATTGTTAGTTATGTGCTTAATGTACCTGGGATGCTGCAGGAGGCAAGACTTCCATTGCATCTGGATATTATACTTATGCATATGACAATAAATTCTCCTTCAAATTTCATTTCCTTCTGCATTCCTTTTTTTAATGAATATCTTATTTTTGTTTTTCAAAAATTATGCATAGTAACATTTTAAATATACATAAATATTATATTTTTTCTCACAAGCACAACAAACAATAATAAAACAGTCCCTCCCTCCCCCTCCCCCACCCCCACTTCCATACATACAGATCCGTTCACTGTCAGAGCTTACATATATTTTAAGTATATAGAGTACAGTTGGGAAAACAATATTTTTGTATATATTATAGTTACTTTTATAGCCTTCTTTTGTTCCTTTTTATTACTGAATCTGGGCCCCTATGTGATCCAGGTTTGGCTGCCAGGCCCTTACAAAAGTGTCATATTTATTCTTTGTTATATGTATACAGCTGTTCATTTCTGCAGTCAACCATGTCATAAGTAGAAGGGAGTTGGACTTCCAAATGATTGTGTTACATTTTTTCACTACCGCCAGTGCTATTTTTGTAAATGAGATTTGATATTTGGTCAATTTGTCACTTATTTCCATGAAATTACCTAATAGATTCAGCTCTGGGTCGCTCATGAAGGCCACTCCTGCTATCCTGGTTAATTTTTCGGTGATGTCTTGCCAAAATGGCCTCATCTTCATGCACGACCATGTGGCATGGAGAAAAGTTCCTGTCTCAGTCCCACATCTGAAACACATCTCTGAAATTTCAGCTTTAGATCTGTGTAACTTTTGTGGGGTAGAATATAATTGGTGTAAAAAATTATATTGAACCAGTCCATATCTTGCATTTATAATTGATGTCATGCTGTCCTTACACCAATCTGACCAGCTCCTTTCTGAAATCACCACACCCAAATCTGACTCCTATCTTTCCCTTGACCTCTGCAACCCTGGTTTTGTTTCTTCTGTATTCCTTACGGAGCAGTCAAGTCAAGTCAAATTTATTGTCATCTGATTACACAAGTTCGTTCTGACAAAACAGCGTTCTCTGGTCCTCGATATAAAATATACAACCAGACATAACACGCATACTGTATAGCCAGATAATACATATGCAGGACGAGTATTCACATGTACAAATAAATATTGTTTTGTAATTATGAGAGTCTTGGATGGTTAGCATGAGCAGTTCATTTGGTCATTCAGCATTCTCACTGTCTGTAGATGGAAGCTGATTCTCCTCCTGGTGGTGTTGGTGCTGATACTCCTGTATTTCTTCCCTGATAGGGGCAGCTGAAAGATGCTCTGTGTGGGGTGGAAGGGTTCCTCAATGATTTTGCTTGTCCTCTTTGGAGAACGATCCCGGTAGATCAAGTTGATGGGAGTGCAGGGAGGGAAACTCCAGTGATCCTATGTGTAATTCATATGGTCCTGTAGATGACCTCCAAACCATTTCTCTGCAGCACTGTACCACACTGTGATGCAACTAGCCAGGGTGTTCTCGATTGAACTCCTGGAGGGTTTACATGCTGGTGGCCAGTAGCCTTGCCTGGTTCAGTCTTCTCAGAACATGCAGTTGTTGTTTTGCCTTCCTGGCAAGTGTGTTCACGATAGGTCACTAGTTAAGTGAACTTCAAGGAACTTGGGGGTTTCCACTCTCTCTGCTACAGAGTTATTTATATGTAGTGGAGGATGGTCATTCTTGGACCTTCCACAAAGAAAATTAATAATCATTGGTCTGATTTGATCTTGGTGCCAGAGCTGGGTGTAAGAGAGGAGTAAGAAGATTTTGCAGAGGAACTTATTAGACAGCAGTACCCCTGACTTTTAGTACACCAAACAACTGTCCATCAATACAATTCCTTCTGAAAAATCTCTTTACTTCTCATGGATGTAAGAAAAAAGGTTATGGGCTGTGTGCTTGGGAAAAATTAGACTGATGCTGGATAGATTGAAATAGGTTGTTACAACATTGTGTACTGTTCCATGTTCTATAATATGCTGAAAGCAAGTCGAAGGCAGAGTTAATGTCTCAGTTCTGAAAAAAAGGTCTTCAACCTCAAAGGCTTTCTTTTTGCATAGATGCTGCAGAATCCAACGTGTGTTTCCAACATCCTCTGGTTTAATCTATGATATGGACATGCTCGGAAATTATGCCTGCTGAATGCTTAATGTGCTTGCCTAGTCATTAATCTGCTAAAACAAAATAGGTTAATAAGTTTTTAAAAAATTGGAAATAAATTCATTTCAAATAGAGGCATTAAGTGTTCATGGATGTGATTATCTTTAAACCTGCTGTATGTGTTATACAATGTAAATTTGATTGTAAAATGCCTCTTAAAAAAAGTATTTTCTTCTCAGCTCCTGACTGGCAAACTGATAGATCATCCAAAGTGTAAATTGTTGATGGACTTAATGTGCAAGATTATCAAGCTCCTGAATTTATTTGTTTTATTTGCCATTCAGTTAGTGCTGAGAAAACTTTTGAAGGATCCACTTTCCACTTTTATAAAATATTTTATTTTATAAATACATTTTATTTCTTCGGACATTGTGAGCAACATTTCTGGAACACAGGGTATATTTTAAACTCCCTAAGTTGTTGGGAATCTATATGTTAAGGCCAATAAACCTGTTGGTTAAGAAACAGAAGATAACTTGGCATTGGATTCCTCTCTACTCAACCCCCCCCCCCCCCCCCAGTCACTATCTACTTCCCAGGTGAACATTTGGGGTCCTACAACCACAGTTTTCCTTACTCTTAGATGCCAGAGTATTCCAATTTCAGTTTCACTCAATGTGAAAGGTCATTATCCTAAAACATTAGCTCCCTTCACAGATGCTACCTGACCGGCTGAGCACCCAACCTTTTCTGCTTCTATTTTACAAAATGTTAGACCGTTTTATTGTGTTCAACCATGCTAAAGCCGTTCTCTTCTTTGGTTTTAAATTCTGCAAGAAAAAAAGTAAAGATAATTTAAAAATATAAAAGGATTACATTTCCTTGAAGTAAATGACTTGGGAATCCAGAATCTCCTTGGGTGGCGAGGTGGTCGTAGCAATTAGAGCAACACTGTTACAGCAATCGGGACTTAGGTTCAAATCCCGCCCTATCTGTAAGGAGTTTGTACATTTTCCTTGTGGGTATGTGGGTTTTCCCAGGGGCTTCGGTTTCCTCCCACCATTCAAAACATAGATTGATAGGGAGTAATTGGGCGGCACAGACTCATGGGCCAAAAGGGCCTTTTACTGTGCTGTATGTTTAAATTTTAAAAGTTAAATTAAAATATGTGAAGATGGTGGAGAGTGCAACATTTATTATAGATGAAGTGTTCATGGACTGCAGTGGTCAAAAATGCAGCTTATCACATAAAGAGCTCTGAAGAATAAACTTTACATGCTCACATTCTGAGTGACATACACCTTCCATAATAAAATAATGAAACGGCTCATTCTAAATCTGCAATTCCACAAATCAGACATTTTGTTGACCAAGGTCATTGTCTCTTCAACTATTTAGAGTTTTGTACATCCAATATCTTGAGAGGCTGAAGAAATGCTTATGTTAAATGATTGGAAATGTCAGTTGTAATGAAAACGATAAAAGAAACTATGAATGCAAGACAACTGAAACAAAATAGAAAAACTACTTTCTCATTATCCACATCACAGGGATTGGCATTACATTATTTACATCCTCAAGGCATTTTGAAGCATTTAAGCAACCCATTTGCAGTCTATTACAATAAATACTGTCATATTCTCAAAAGTAAATTGAGTAATAATTTCCAATCACGTCTCCCAAGTTCCATTCTCACTCAGCGTTCAGCTCCATGTCAAACTTTGGATGCCCTTTGTTAACGAGGTCATGCCCAGGCCATAGCTGGTAAAGAGAAAATAATTGTGATCCAGGAAATGTGCCTTATCACTCAAAAGATCAGGGGTCTGTACCATAGTGCTGGATTTAATAAACTCTGTGGGAAGAAATCTTAACAGTATTCAAATCAGATCTGATTCCGTTAACTTCACTCCATATAAGGTTATGTAAGACATTTTGAATCAAATAAATGCTTCTCCAAATTATCTGAACATTTTAGATCACTTGTAAACACATTACTATGTAACAGATTTGTCTGGAAATGCCAAGACATTGTATAAGTACATCACTCCCAGCCTCATCTCTCATCTCACACTCAATGCTTTACATTTTCAAAATGCCTAGTTAAAAATAAAATCATAAAAGGTTAGTTTTCCTATCTGGAGATTAGCAAATATTTTAAAAAATTCCATGACATACTCCCGTGCTTTGTCTTGAGACAGATTATTGTGAGATTTACCCTTCATGGTCGGCTCAATGTAAATGTGCTAACCTGCCAGTGATCTTCTCAAAATTGGGACTCTCTTCCTGGAACTAACTTTTCCTGTATTGGACAGTTATCTAACTAAAGTCACTGTAATTCTCCATTAATGAAAACATATCACTGGGATTTTTTTTGGACACACAGCACGGTAACAAGCCCTTCTGACCCATGAGCCCATCCTGCCCAAATACCCCAATTAATCTACAACCTCTGTGCATTTTGAAGGGTGGAGAGGAAACTGGAGCAATAGGAGAAAACCCACACAGACAATGTACAGATACAAGAAGAATGTACAGACTACTTACAGACAGTGCCAGATTCGTACCCAGGTCACTGGCACTGTAATAGCTTCGCACTAAGTGCTATGTTAACGCCGCCCTTTATTTCAAGTGTAGTTTATTTTCAAAAATGTTGATATGTAACATCCTCTTTACATTAATGTGCTTTGCTGCAAGTGGACTTTTTTCTTGCAAAACCCTTTTTTTTAAAAAAAACATCAGAGTTCTGAAGTTGTGAGCACTGCAAGCTCAAAATGGGGAAATCCTCCTGGAAATCCCTTAGAGATCAGTAATGAGGAAGGAGAGCCCATCTTCACAAAGTTCTGAGTCCATGTCCATCAATACCCAATCCTTGTATTTATTCATTGTAACCATCTCATTGGAAATGACAAGGATAAGTTGTTTTTAACATGAGAGAACATTGCTCAAGTTATGTCTACCTACAACATACTGGTTTTGAGTTTAGTGCCTCCATGATTTTTACTTGTAAAAATAACATCAGGATGAATCTTTTGATGCCAGGACTGTAGGACGTTCTTTCAGTTCTCTCTTAATCTTTTTAAATTTTTTTAATATAAGAAATATAATACAAGATCAAACAGTATAAACTTGGTTTCCCCCCCCCTCCACTGCAATGGGTGAAAAAAAATCAAAAGTATCATATATTATTATATTATATTATATATATTATATATTTAAAAAGCACCTCACCTACTCTAATTAAAAAAGAAGAAAAAACTAACAAAAAGCAGCTGCTCATCTTATCCTGAGGGTTACATATATTTTAGTTTAATTTATACCATAAATCAAAAAACAAAAGTAAGTCGATAGATCATCTGGAAGAGAAAATACATCTAATCACATTAGAAAGATTTACATCGTATGAAAACAAGACATAAAAGGTCACCATGTATCTTCAAATTTCACTGATGAATCAAATACATGTTAACTATTTTTTCTAAGCTTAGACAAGAAGTAATATGAGAAAATCATTGAAGCACTGTTGGAGGTCTGAAGTCTTTTCATTTGAATAAGATGGATCTTCTAGCCAACAATGTAGAGAAGGCCACAACCCATTGAACAGCTATAGAAAAACTCCCTATGTCTGGGTCAATAACCCCAAAAAGAGCAGTTATTGGATTGGATCATAACTCAACCTGGAGTATAACTAAGAAGATATTAAACATTTCTTTCCAATAGTTTTCTAAGGATGAACAAGAGCAAAATATATGTCAATGTAGCAATTTCAGATTTGCATCTGTCACAAATAGGGTTAATATTAGAAAAAAATACGAGCCATTTTATCTTTGGACATGAGAACATGATGCACCACTGTGAATTGGATTAATGAATGTCAGGCACATATTGAAGATATATTCATCAATTTAAAAATCTTGTCCCATAGATCCTCAGATAAGGGTCTCGACATAATTTCAATAATCTATCATATATATTCCAATTAATCCTTTTGGAGAAGGATTCAATTAAAAAATATTATCACTAGATCTGGTGGATATACAAATGGAAAGTCCAGTAATATCGATTTTAAGAAATTTCTATTCTGTAAATATCTAAAAAAGTGAGTATTTGGTAAGTCATATTTACTTCCCAGCTGTTGAAAAGACATTAAACAACCTTCCTTAAATAAATTTTCAAAAGAAACAATACTTGTGATTTTCCATATAGAGAAAGATTGATCAATTATTGATGGTCAAAAAAAGTACCAGTAATTATAGCACTAGATAAGACAAAGTTTTTTTGCATTAAAAAAATTCATAAATTGGAACCAGATTCACAAAGTATGTTTGAGTACAAGTATTGGATTAGATATATTCCTATTGATCTTGGAAAAGCTAAATGGAAGAGAGGCATCCAATAATGAGGCAACTGATTGCTGCTCTATAGATCCCATTTTAAATCTATCCATAATGGATGATCCGATTTATCAGAATAAAAAAAAATCCAAAATGTTAGATAGTGAATATTAGCAATCATTTTTCAATGTTTGTATGTGAAATTATCTCTAACAATCTTTAATGGAATTTGAGTGTAGTCAGGGATCTGTATATTAATCAGAAAAAGTTCACTTTTATGAAGGTTTAATTTATATCTAGAGAAAGAGCTGAATTGAGAAAACACATATAACATAACTGGATAGACCCTTCAGGATCTGAAATATAAGCCAGTAGGTCATCTGCATACAAAGAAACTTTATGAGTTATTCCATCTCTGACAATCTCTTGAACCTCATGGGAGTCTTTAAGGGCTATTGCTGAAGGTTGTAAAGCTAGATCAAATACGAAGGGGCTAAGGGGATATCCCTGGTTATTTCACCTAAACAACCTAAATGAGAATTTGTTAGTAGCTACCATAGCTGAGGGGGTACTCTAGATCAATTTAATCTATGACATAAAGCCCATACCAAAATTAAATCTCCTTAATGTTTCAAACAAATAGTTCCACTCCACTCAATCAAAAGCCTTTTCAGCATCTGGAGAAATACATTCTGGAATAATGTCCATAGGGGAATAAATAATATTCATTAATCTACAGATTTTAAAATGTGAATAGGGACTTTCTGATCTTTAGATATAACAGAGGGAAGAATATTTTCCAATCTGCCAGCTGGAATCCTAGAAGAATCTTAAAATCTGCATTCAACAAAGAAATTGGCCTATGGGAAGTACATTCAGTCAGATCTTTATCTTTTTTAGGAATCAATGAAATTGACTCCTCATAAAAAGTTGCTGGTAGGGTTCCAGAGAAAAGTGAATTTTTAAATATTTTATATAGTCGAGGAGTAAGTAAAATAGTAAATGATTTTTAAAATTCTTTTTTTTTCGAAACTTTATTTATTAATTTTAACATATGAAGAAAGTAAGTAATTCACGTACAGAAAAAAATACAAAATAAAGTAATACAAGTACAAAGTAACATAGTTAATACAATACCAATCTCGGCATCTCCCCCTAACAACTAAAAACTAAGACTAAAAAAAAACTATTTTTAACCCCTAAACCTCCCCTCCCCACCCCCACGATAAAGAGTGAAGAATTAATACTATTAGTATAATAAAAAAATATATATATATATCTTAAAAAAAAGATTGATATATATAAAAAACCCCAAAAAATATTAATTAAGTTTTAATTATTAATCCAAAAAACTTTTATTATATAAGAATATATATGAAAAAACAAAAACAAAAAGAACTTAAATGAAAAAAAACCAACTAATAAAAAAAACTAAAAAAAAGAAAAAACAGAAAATATATATATAGAAAAAATATATAATTAAAAAAAAGTTTTTTTAAAAGAAAAAAAAATGATTAATTCAAACTTATTTAAATTGTATATAATCAATAAATGGGGTCGACTTTAACTCATAAAAAGACATCTTATCTTATATAGAAAAAGATATTCTTTCCATAACCAAACAAAACTTCATCTCTGAATACCACCTATCTAAAGACAATACATTTCTATTCTTCCAAGTAATCGCTATACATTTCTTGGCCACTGCCAGCGCTAAGTAAATAAAAGAGATCTGGTAATTATCTAATTCTAAATCAATCAACGGTTGCATATTCCCTAATAAAAATGTATCAGGGTCTAATACAATATGAAGATTATATAGATTATTAAATACAGATTGAATACCTTTCCAAAATTGTTGTAACCGATCACACAACCAAACAGCATGTAAAAATGTACCAGAAACCTGATCACAACGAAAACAAAGATCTGACTTACTAAAACCAATTTTTTAAATTTTTTTGGGTGTTAAATATAATTGATGTATAAAACTATAATTAATCATCGCCAATCTAGCATTAATCAATTTTCGAACACTGTTACGGCAGATTTCAGACCAATCTTCTTCAATTATTGTTAAACTTAAATCTTTTTCCCATTTCATTTTATCTTTATCCCAATCTATTTTACTTTCACTTTCCAACAAAATACGATACAAACCTGATATATAACCCTTTTTTGGAAATGAGAGCACATATTTCTCAAAATCAGTTTCAGACAGTAAATTCATTTGACGACCGCATACCTGTTTTACAAAAGATCTTAACTGATAATACACAAATATAGAATAACCACTTATATCAAATCTCTTTTGCAATTCTACAAAAGAACAAAAATGACCTTCTAAAAAACAGTCAGATAAATTATGTATTCCTTTCTCCTCCCATTGTTTGAAAATAGTATTAGATACCGTGAAAGGAACAAGTTGATTATTATATAATGGTAATCTTCCCGACCACTTATTTTTCAATCCCATTTTATGTTATTTACTTGTCCATAAATTCATTAAATGTTTCAATATTGGTACATCATAAGTTCATAACAAATTTTTATTCCATCGAAATAAAAATTCATTCGAAAATTTTTCAGAAATAACTGCCAATTCTACCTGTGCCCAACTAGGTGTATCTTGTGTGGCCATTAATGCGCTAAGAAATCTAAATTGAGCTGCTTCATAATAAAATTGAGTTAGGTAGCCGTAACCCTCCAAGTTGAAAATCCCACATCAATTTTTTCAATGCCACCCTAGGAAAGTTTCCTTTCCACAAAAAATCCCTAATTACTTTATATAAATCCTTAAAAAATCTTTTTTGTAAACAACAAGGAATTGATTGAAATAAATATTGTATACGAGGAAAAATATTCATTTTTATAGTATTAATTCTTCCTAATAAACCCAAAGGTAAATCTTTCCATTTAACTAAATCTGCCTTAATCTTCTTCATTAAAGGAAGATAATTAAGTGAATATAAATTTTGGTAGTCAGTATTAACATTAATTCCCAAATATTTAATTTGTTTCGTCCACTTCAAATTCGTAATATTTCTAAACATTGAATAATCATCTTTACTAATTGATAAAATTTCACTTTTAGTCTAATTAACCTTATAACCAGATAAATGACCATAAATCTCTAAGGAATCTTGAAGTGCTGGCAGAGAAACATCAGGATCCACCAAATAC
Organism: Narcine bancroftii; assembly: GCF_036971445.1. Lineage (NCBI taxonomy): Eukaryota > Metazoa > Chordata > Chondrichthyes > Torpediniformes > Narcinidae > Narcine > Narcine bancroftii. The sequence continues at coordinate 134,711,494 of NC_091476.1, forward strand.
AGCAAAATGTCATCCGCAAATAAATTTATTTTATAATCTTCATTCAAGACTCTCATACCTTTGATACTATCATTCTGACATATTAATTGTGCTAGAGGTTCAATAACTAAAGCAAACAAGGCGGGTGATAATGGACATCCTTGTCTAGTAGATCTTGTTAAATTAAAGGATTCTGAAAGCAAACCATTAGTAACAACTCTAGCTTTCGGACCATTATACAGAGCCCTAATCATACCAATAAATGAGAGACCAAACGAAAACTTTTCAAGTACTTTAAATAAAAACTTCCATTCTACTCTATCGAATGCCTTTTCTGCATCCAATGAAACCACCATTGGATAATTCTTCTGAGATTTAGATCTATTTATCAAAGTAATTAATCGTAGAATATTATCCGAAGCATACCTATCTTTTATAAAACCTGTTTGATCATGATGTATTATCTTTGATAAATACTGAGGCAATCTATTAGCCATAACTTTAGCCACTATTTTATAGTCTACATTTAACAAAGATATAGGACAGTAAGAAGCTACCTGTAAGGGATATTTATCTTTTTTTGGTATAACTGTAATTATAGCATTAGAACAGGACTCAGGTAATTGAAAAGTATCATAGTTGTTGTATTACATTCTTAAATAAGGAAGATATATCAACATAAAAAGTCTTGTAAAATTCAATAGAAAAACCATCTCCACCAGGCGCTTTTCCATTTGGCATATCTTTTATAGCCATTTAAATTTCACTATCCGTAAAATCTAAAGTAGATGTGGCCTTTTTACAGGAAACTCATTTGACAGATAAAGAGCATTTGAAACTTAAGCGGGACTGGGTTGGACAAGTCTTCTATTCTTCATTTAATTCAAAGGCAAAAGGAGTTGCGGTTTTGGTACATAAGAATTTACCGTTTCAATTGCAAGACGAGGAGAAAAATGGAGGAAGACTACTTAAGTTGAATTGTATGATCTCTAATGAAGCCCGGACTTTGATTGATGTTTATGCTCCAAATGTTGAAGACACTGCTTTTATTACAGAAATATCTTTATTATTGGGACAAGCTAATTCCAATGTGATGATTGGGGGGGGATTTAAATATGGTATTAGAACCGTTATTGGATAAGTATCCAAAGGTAATTAAAAAATCTAAGATGGCGATACATATGGCTAATATGATGAAAGATTTGAATTTAGTTGATATTTGGCATAGATTTAATCCTACACAGAAAGACTTTTCTTTTTATTCTTCTCGACATAATTCTTTTTCAAGACTTGATTATTTTTTAATTTCAGCACATTTACAGGATAAGGTTATATCTGTGGATTATAAGGCAAGGTTAGTCTTGGACCATTCATTGTTATTACTGGAATATCAAAGTTCTCAAGTTACACAACATACTTGAAGATGGAGATTTAATACTATGTTACTACAAAAGCCAGAATTTATTGTTTATTTGAGAAAACAAATTGAGGATTTCATTGCTAATAATGTTCACTCTGTTTCTGATCAGTTTGTTTTGTGGGACGCAATGAAAGCTTTTTAACGAGGTCAAATTATCAGTTATGCATCCAAACTGAAGAAAGAGAGAATTAGAGAAACTGAGGATTTGGAGAAGAAAATAACAATCTGTGAAAAAGAATTTCAAAAGAAAGCTACTGAATTCCAAAAGATCCAATGAACTAATTTAAAGTTGAAGTATAATAAGTTACAGTCATATCGATTTGAATGTCTGTTGAATCGTTCAAAAAATAAATTTTATGAATGGGGTGAGAAAGCTCATAAAGTATTAGCTTGGCAATTAAAAAAAGAACAGTTATCTAGGATTATACCAGCTATTAGAAATAAATCGGGTATTACTTTTAGTCAAAAAGAAATTAACGATGAATTTTGTAATTTTTACAAAAAACTTTATTTGACTGAATGTAAAGAGATAAAAGAAGATGCAATAGGCTCTTTTTTGAAAATATTAATTTACCACAGTTATCTCAAGAAGACAGACAAGAGTTAGATGATTTTTAAAATTCCATCATAAAGCCATCCGGACCCAGGGTCTTCCCAGACTGAAGAGAAGACATAGCTTGGGAAACCTCCAATAGTTCCAATGTCTCTGTCTCCTTTATTTACTCAGACAACACATTTCAGATTCCAACAACTCTTTGTTTTTTAAAAAAATCACCCTCAGATTCCCTCTAAACCCTCTCAACTCTTACCTCAAGCCCTCTTGTACGAGAAACCTGTAGCAAGTGCAAACAATTCTTCCTGTCCAGCCTATCTAATTCCACCTCTATAAGGTCAGATCCAGCCTCCCTTGCTTCAGGGAAATCAAACCAAACAATCCCAGTCTCATCAATCTCTCCTTCTAACTGATGTACTCCAATCCAGGCACCATCCCTAGTGAATCTCCCATGCACTAGTGAATCCAGGCACCATCCCTAGTGAATCTCCCATGCACTCTCTCCAGCCCAATCACATCTGCCCTACACTGTGGTGACTATGATATGGCATTCCATATCATAAGATCATACCAAATTTACAATCCCACAAGCTCATCTTGATTGAGCAAATCAAGAAAGAGCTTCCTCCCAACCTAATCCCTCTTCCCCAGCACCGAGCCTGTAGTCCTGCAAGTCATAGCTTTTTAAAGGCATATCAATATGATGAGTGTTTGAACCTTCCTTCCAAATAGCGATTTCCAAATCTTCATTACTCTCAAGGACAAAACATCTTCTGATCCTTCCATCATTACTTTATTCATCTTGACCCAGAAATTGACTGATATTCATATTTTAATATCTCACAGTGGACATATTATTTGGCTTTTATACATGCATGCTTCACATGTTTATGTACATTTCTAAATGTGATTATTCCATTAGCAAATAATGCTTTGGTAAATATATCACATAAGAAAGTAAGACAAGCACAGGAAAATAATTTGTACATGTGGTAAAGCACTGTTGAATGTATTTGTCTGGTCAGGCACACCCATTGGCCAGGTGACCTGTGGGCCCTCCCACAGGCTCCTGTATAAAGGTGACTGTTCCACAGCCCCCTTCTCAGTGCAGGACAGTCGACAATTATGGATGTGCCTTTGTTCTTTAGTGAATAAAAGCTTTTGAGTAATTGATGGTGCATCAATTTTAGCCTCTAAAATTTTTGCAATGGAGCAGATCCTGAAGCCATAAAAGCTGGAGATTAACCCTCAATCACCTGAGGCATCTACCAACTTTGAACTCTGGCTACACTGTTCTGAAGCATTCCTGCAGGCATCTTCAGCCATCGAGAGGTCAGAGACCGATAAATTGTGGGAACTGCACTCCCAAGTTGGCACCCTGGTGTACTCCGTGATCAGGAATGCCACATCATCCCAGGAGGCCAGGGACATTTTTAAAGGCCAGTAACTATGGAAGATGAACTTTGTCTATGCTAGTGACCTGCAAACAGCGACTGGTGAATTGCACCCTCGGAAGGGCCTGTGAATGTAAGGCCATGATTGCTGTTGAGTACACTGAGGACCTGGAACAAGGAGAGCTCAGTCTGTGGAGAGAAGTTGAGCTGGCAGGTATGCAGGAGGAGGCCCTCCAGAATATAGAGGCCTTGTTGTTAATCCAAGTGTCGCCATCCTGGGATGCGCTGCCACCCCTTCGCTCCACTAACAAGTCAACTATGGCAGCAGTGCTCTGCGAACGCCTCCCACTGCTTTTGTCCAGTTTAGTCTGTGACCCAAAACTAACTGTGGTACTCTGGGAGCATCAGAAATCCTACTTCTGCGGCCTGGGCAAGCACCAGAGGAAACGCTGCCCAGCGAAGGATTAAACCTGCTCCAGATGAAGGAAGAAGGGACACAATGCCAAAGTGTGCAAGTCTAAACGCCTTCCTAGCAGTGCCATGTGCATATCGTGGGGGCTGCCATCCTGGACGCTGCCGTCACCTGGAGCCAGTAGTGCCATGAGTGAACTGTGGGGGCCGCCATCTTGGGTGCCATCTCTGAGATCCAACAGCACTGCATGCATGTCCTAAGGGCCCCCATCTTGGACACCGCCATCCTTCAAAACAGTGACAAGCAGAGACCTGACACTGGTCTTCATCATACTCAACCAGGTTAGCCTGCATTAGCTCACCAGGTCAATGATGGACATCAAGATAAATGGCCTATTCAAAAGTGGGAACACAGAGAGCTTCATACACCCCAACAAAGTGCGTTACTTCTCCCTCGCACTGATGCCGGTGAACCAGAATGTCTCCTCGGCCTCCAGATCGCATACGGCAGATGTCCGGGGCTACCATGAGGGGTACAGACTATAAAGAATTTAAACTTTTGGCAATGCTGTAACCCTGCAATTGGGACGAGATTTTCAATATCACCTTAAAAACGTGATGATGGAGCTCGACAGGCCCCATCCACTCCTCACCGACTGCTGCCCTCCACCTACCCCCAGCTCTCCCCATCATACATGGCCATCAACCCAGTCACCCTCCACTCACAGCCTATGGGTTCTCCACACTTAAAATCACCCCTCCACCAATGTTCGCCAACCTCACCCCTGACTGTAAACCCATCACCACTAAAAGTAGATAGTACAGTGCTGGGGACAGGGCCTTCATTCAGGCAGAGGTACAGTGTTTACTAAAGGAGGGGATCATTGAAGCCAGCACTAGCCCTTGGAGAGCACAGATAGTAGTAGTAAGGAATGGGGAGAAGAACAAGATGGCCATTGACTACAATCAGACTATCAACAGGTACACACAATTAGATGTGTATCCCCTCCCCCACATAGTTGACATGGTGAACCAAATTGCGCATTATCAGGTCTTTTCTACCATCAACCTGAAGTCAGCATATCACTAGCTCCCCATCTGCCTGGAGGACCACCAATACACTGGGTTCGAGGTGGATGGCTTTCTCTACCATTTCTTGTGGGTCTTCTTCGGCGTTATGAACGTTCTTCCAACGGTAGATGGACCGCATGGTAAACCAATATGAGCTGAGGGGCACTTTCCTGTATCTTGACAATGTCACCATCTGTGGCCATGACCTGCAGGACCATGACGCCAACCTCCAGAAATTCCGCCAAACTGCCAAGCTCCTCAACCTCACATATAATAAGGCCAAGTGCATATTTCATACAACCAGCTTTACCATCCTCAGCTGTATTTTTGAGGACAGAGTCATTGGCCAAGACTCTGAATGCATGCCGCTGCTCCTTGAACTTCCACTCCCCCACAGCCTTAAGGCCTTGAAGGTGTCTTGGATTCTTCTCTGATTATGCCCAATAGGTCCTTAATTATGCAGACAAGGCCCACCCCCTCATCAAATCCACTTCCTTCTCTCTGATGGTGGAGGCTTGTGCAGCCTTCAACTGCATCAGGTCAGACATTGCCAAGGCCACAATGCCTGCTGTGCATGAATTGATCCCATTCCGGGTGGAAAGCAATGCATCAGGCTTCACCCTTAACCGGGGAAGCAGATCATTTGCTTTCTTTTCCCATACCCTTCAAGGCCCCCAAAATTTGATGCTCCTTGGTCGAGAAAGAGGCATTGTCAAGGCATTGTGGCACTGGTGCCATTACTTGGCTGGTAAATGATTTACCCTGCTACTGACCAATGTGCAGTTACATTCATATTTATGGGTATGCTCATGTTTGGGGCAAAATTAAAACCAGCAAGATACCAAAGTGGAAAATTAAACTGTTCACCTACAATTATGTTATCTTGTACTGGACAGGGAAACTTAATGAACCACCGGATGCCCTGTCCCATGGAAACTATGCCAGTGTGCAGATTGACCACTTACTAACTCTCCATGAAGATCTCTGCCACCGCATAGTTACCAGGTTCTTCCATTTCATCAAAGCTCACAACCAGTTGTACTCCATCGAAGAGATCAGATCCATGACCAAGAACTGGACAAGTGGAAAGGGAGAATGCCATGGTCTGGAAGGCTGTCCACCTGGCCTCGCGATCTACAGGTTGGCAAGAGATCCTCCCAGAGACACTCCACTCCATCAGGTCCCTTCTACATACTGCCACAAATGCACACTGCATGAATGTATGTTTTCCTTTCAAAGAAAATCTGTGACAGGCACCATACTGCCTGTGACATCCCCAGGGCCAGTCCTACTCCAGAAGCATGTGATGAACCAATTGTCCGACCCTCTGGGCGAAAGGATCCATCTCCTCCATGCCAACCTCCAATATGCCTACGTGGTGTATCCTGATGGACACGAGAACACTGTCTCCATTAGGGATCTGACTTCTCCAGGGGCTCTGGAGACCTCCACTGGAGACCCACACACCCCCCACCCCTGACCACACATGATGCACCCGAACCATCGTACCCTGCCTCTTCCCCAACTGAGGATACACCAGAATTGTCATCACTTACCCACTAGCATAACACCAATGAGCACAAGCAGGCGCCCGAGACCATCCAGGACCTCATCCCTGCACCACAGTCACAACTGGTACTATGACTAACCCAAGTAATGATCAGACCACCTGAGAGATTTAATTTATGACTTTATAAGCACCACTTTACCCCACTGGACTCTTTTTAAAAGTGAGGGTGAATGTGGTCAACCACTGTTGCATGCATTTCTCTGGTCAGGCACACCCATTGGCCTGCTGTACCTATGGCCCCTCCTACAGGCTCCTGTATAAAGGTGATTGTTCCATAGCCCCTGCCTCAGTGCAGGACAATCGAACAGTATGAATGTGCCTTTGTTCTTTAGTGAATAAAAGCCTATTGGTTTCTCAACCTCAGTCTTTGAGTAATTGATGGTGCATCAGTACACAAACCTTTTCAAATGCATCTTCAACTCTCTCTTTTCTAACAGTGTCATTCATTTGAATCCATTAAGTAATGAAATTAAGTGAATAAAAAAAGGTAAATTGGGCATTGCTAACAGTTTTTTACTTGCCAGAATTGTTGCAGTTTCTTATTTTTGCAATTACGCTTTCAATTTGTTCCACTTTACATTCTTTATACTAACCACCCCTAAAATTCCAATTACTGGTAAACAAAACCAGGTTTCATTATTATTGTGTATATCTTCTGAAAATATGGCAGCTTCCCGATGCAAACACTTTCCAAAACAATACATGTGGATAGGTAGCAATTTGTGAAACTTCTGAAGAAGTGAAGAAAATGAGAATACAATAAAATCCCTGTTATCCAGAATTCAGGCAACCATCCAAAAATATCACAGAAAATAAATGGGTAAAATATATGGAAGTTTAAAATTGGTGCACCTCGCCGTTAGTTCTTCATTCACACAACACACAGTCTCAAGCAACCGGAAAACTCACTCCTGGATGCCACGGTTTTTTTTAACTGTACTTTCTAATTTAAATTGAAATCAAAAATTTTTTTAAAATCACTTAACTGATTTATCTTTCTAAAATAATCATTTTAACATCAAAATATTTGTCAAATTACAGACTGACATTGAATGCAGAATTATCTAAAGCAGGAGTTAAACTAACTAAGTTTCTTACCAATGTGGTCACATTGAAAACATTTGTAGAGATGGCTTGAGCCACTTTCTTATCAATACACTGTGCTGGCCTATGATAAGGTGTCCGAAAATCTTTTTTTCTTCCAAGGCAAAAACTCTCATTCACCGTTGTATTTAGGATTTGAATCTCTAGATGAACCATTGCAACTGGTAACTTCGATCTGGATGATACATTTAACATCAAACTAGTGACATGGACCACACATTCTAGAATGTTGTCTATAAAGTGAAATAGTCTCAATGGGATATTTGTTCTTTTTCAATGACATAATTTGCTTTTAAACTGTGATGTTATCAAACTAGGGGGATGGACAATTTAATTGAAGAATTCATATGTCAAGGAATTACAATCCACACGTAAAAATATTAAGGCTAGAGACTTGTTAAGAAGTAATTGTGCTATATACAAATCTCAGATGACAAATAAATACTTTTAGTGTATGTTGCATGGATTTCCCTTGATTCCTGTGGGTGAACAGTGGATCTTCGATCACAGTTTTTGGATTTTCACATAAAATTATATCTGGAGGGACATCCTGAAGCTGTTTACATCTTGTTGAAGTGATTTGTTGCCTTCATTACACCAAATTCTTTATCATTTTGCCAAAATGAAGGTTGCACTGGTGTTTATCTATGCATGGCGACTCAAGCATTCAAGATTTCAGATTCATCAGATTTATTGTCAGAGTACATACATGACATCACATACAACCCTGAGATTCCTTTTTCCTGTGTGTGCAGGAGAATTACCATTAATTGGTAGTGCAAAAATAAGCTATACACAGTGTAAACAAATAAAAGAACTGTAAACAGATAATGAATGTAAACAAACTGACTGGGCAATAAAGAGAGAACAAAAAAAATCAATCAATAAAGTACACAAGTAAGAGTCCTTAAATGAGTCTCTCATTGAGGAGTCTGATAGTGGAGGGGTAGCAGCTGTTCCTGAACCTGGTGGTATGCGTCTTGTGGCACCTAAACCTCTTTCCTGATGGTAGCAGCAAGAACAGAGTGTGTGCTGGGTGGTGAGGGTCTTTGATGATTGCTGCTGCCCTCCGATGGCAGTGTTCCCTGTAAATGCACTCAATAGTGGGGAGGGTTTTTGCCTGTGATATCCTGGGCTATGTCCACTACCTTTTGTAGGGATTTACGTTCAGGGTATTGGTGTTCCCATACCAGATCATGATGTAGCCAGTCAGCATAATTTCCACCACACTTCTGAAGAAATTTGCCAGGGTTTCTGGTGTCATACAAACCTCCTCAAACTCCTGAAGAACTAGAGGTGCTGACGTACTTTTTTCATGATGTCATTGGTGAGTTGTGTCCAGGAAAGATCCTCTGAGATAGTGACTCCCAAGAACCTAAATTTGCTCACCCTCTCCACCTCTGCTCCCCAAATAATCACTGGATTGTATACCTTTGGCTTTCCTTTCCTGAAGTCAACAATCAGATCCTTAGTTTTGGTGACATTGTGTGCAAGGTTGTTGTTGGTGCACCATTCAACCAAGTTTTCAATCTCCATCCTGTATGCTGCCTCATCCCCTTCCTTTATACAACCCACTACCATGGTATCGTCAGCAAATATGTAGATGGTGTTATTGTCATATCGAGCTACACAGTCGGAGGTGTAAAGTCAGTAGAGCAAGGGGGCTAAGAACACAGCCCTGTGGTGCTCCAGTACTGCTGGAGATTATGGAGAAGTTCTTAACAATCTCACTGATTGTGGTCTGTAGATGAGGAAATCCATGATCCAGTTACACCAAAGAGTGTTAACTCCTAGGTCTTATAGTTTGCTGATCAGTTTTGAGGGGATGATGGTGTTAAATGCCAAACTGTAGTCAATAAAAAGCATCATGATGTAAGCATCTTTGATGTCCAGGTGTTCCAGGGCTTTGAGTAGAGCCAGTGAGGTGGCATCTGCCATAGACCTGTTTCTGCCTTAGGTGAACTGGAATGGATCCATGTCACTGCTCAGACAGGAGCTGATATGGTTCAACACCAGCCTTTCAAAACACTTCATCACAGTTGATGTAAATGCTACTGATCAATAGTTGTTAAGCAGGTTACTGCTCTCTTCTTAGGCACCAAGATAATTGACGTCTGTTTGAAACAGGTGGGAACAACACCCTGCTGGAGTGAGATATTGAAGATATCTATGAATACATTGGTAAGTTGATCAGCATAGATCTTTAATACTTGGCCAGCTACTCTATCCGGCTGGATGCTTTCCTTGGATTCACTCTCCTGAAGACAGCGCACATGTCATCCTCAGATACGGACAGGATGGGATCATCAGGGGACGTGGGGATGCAGAGGGGTGGATTTTCACTGTTACTGTCATCAAATCGGTGTGGAAGGCATTGAGTTCCTCTGGGTGAGAAGCTTTGCCGAGAGCTACTTTACCGGATTTGGTTTTATAACAGGCTATGACATTTAGGCCCTGCCACAGCTGCTGGATGCCCCTTGATGTTTCCATTTTCATCCAGTATCTCCACTTCACTCAGGAGATAACCTTCCACAGGTTACCTGTCCAAATAGAGAGGGGGAGAGTGAGAGTGCACATGAAATTTCTCAAAAGCAGGAAGATGAGCCATACACAAGTATTTCATGAGATACAATTTAAGTTTGGCCTTCTTGGTTTTGACTAGTGCTGGATCCTGCAGAAATTTCAAACACTGACATTGTCCTCAATTATCTTTCTCTGAGCAAGAAAACATTTACTTTTAAGTATAAGCACCCCCTTGGTCACTTATGTGTTCCAAGAACTGCATGTCATCTAAAATGTCCTTAAATTGGAAATGCTGTTAGATGTACTTGTAAAGTTTGGATTGATAGGTTAGTTAATGCCAGATTATTATAGATCTTAGTTAATTTCAGATCATAGTTAGATCCTAGTTGGAAATGGTTAATTAGTGTAGCTCTGTGCTAAATTTCGATGCATGCCTGACCACAGGAGGATGCCAGACTATATATGTAGAAATGTATTTGCTAAATATAGCAAAATATTCCAAAGTGCTTCATAGAACAAAATTTCCTGAGTCAAAGAAGAGATATTTGAGCAGGTGACTGAAATCTTGCCTCAGATAGGTATTAAATGAATTTTAACAGTCCAAAACTTCAAAAAATGGTAGAATAGAGAGAACATTTTGGAAGGTCAAACCACCAATGGCAAAGTGATTACATTTGGGAATGATTTTGGAGTATTTTAGGGCTTGAGAGGGCTGGGCAGAGACAAATTGGGAACAAGTTATAAAGGGATTTGAAAACAAGAGTGAAGGTTATAAAAGCAAGGTAGTACTTAAAATGGAGCTAATGTCAGTTGGCATGCAAAGGAGTAATGAGTAAATGATATTTGGAGTGAGTTAGGATATGGGCAGTAGGGTTAATGGAGAACATATCAAAACTCAGGATCTTTGATAATAAATATGATCCTCTTACACCATATTCTGAGTTCCAGCAGCTATTAAAGTATCTGGGTATATATATTTGGATGGGAAATGAAGCAGTTTCAAGAAATAAATTTCAAGGGTAAACATTTTACAACCACCTGCTAAAAGAAAGCTCTTAGAATTTTAAGAAGTCTGCTTTCCAAGAGGTCTTCATACGTTAATGACTGATACCTGGCCTTGAATTATATTCTTGGCATTGTCATAAGATATGTTAGGCTGAAGAGGACAGAATGCCAATTGTTGTGTTCTCAACTTTTAATGAAGATGGACCTTTTTGCTTATTTAACCAAGTCCACCCAATGCCCTCCTCAGTTGTGTTTTGTTGATGTCCCACTGATGTATCAATTTAGGCTTATGTAGGTCAGCACAACATCATTGATTGAAAGGCCCATACTTTACTTAATATTAAATATTCTTTATTTAATATTTTATCATCATTATGTTCCTTCTTGTCATTGATGAGGGTTAGATTTAATCTTATCCAGTGTAAATTGAGCACACTTTCCTTTGGATTCCCAAAAACAAAGAAAATGACACAAAATTACTTATTATCCTTATCAGTTTGTGTACACAGTTTTGTGTCCTTTACCTTCAGATGAGATCATAACACCAGCTCTGAATCTTTTCCAGTTGCAATGTCTGCACTATATCAGCCAACAGTGCACCAAAATGTCACAGACTTGGAGATGATAGGAATCTACGCTCAATGTCTCTCAACTTGGCTCTGTGGCATTCACTTTGGGTATTTGTCCTATTTTACCAGTTGCATTCCATAGATTGTTTTCCCTCCTGCAGTCTAGAAAGTACTGACAGTCACTGTGAAGTATTTATATAATGAATTCCAGATGATCCAGCTTTTCCAAGAGGCATACCAGATTTTGTAAATGATCTGCTTCTCTAATGGGTTTTTAGAACCATTCTCTGAAGACAAGGAGCTGCAAATTGACGTGCTGAGCTCATTTAGCAGGGATCAGTGGAATTTCATTCTTCCAAGAGCAGATAAGATGAGACAACAACCCTTTGCAGTCTAGAATTAGGAACATTTGTCAACTATTTTCATGCTTGACTTATTGTTGTAACATATTAACTGAAGCTTCTGATTGCAATCAAAATACAAGGGAATAAAGATTTTCTCAGGATAAATAAAGTAGTTATCCAGGATGGATGAAGAGGTTCCAAGTAGATGAAGGTGACCACCAGAAGCATGATGGCAACAAAGCGAGAGCCAGCTGCTTGCTTATGCCAGTCAATGCATACATTGGCTGAGTGTGATTTCTGTAATTGATGTGATTTGTTGAGGTTTGATGTAACAATTGAGAAGTTATATCTATTTTAATTATATGGAGATAATAGATGGGAGGGGAGGGTTGTGTGATATCTGCACTGTTTAGATTGTATTGATTTCATAATCTAACACTTGCGTGTGGAATTCACCAAACCCTCCCCATTTAAATAAATGGAAAAAGAGGTTTCCTTTTTCCTTCTCCCAGTCCAGCAGCCAGAAGCAGTCCCTCAGTGCTCTTAAAAAAAATGGAAATTGCCAACTTTTTCGGACAAGAGGCAGAATCAACGATAAAATGGGTTTCTTGCAACAAATAAAGAAAGAGGAGAGTCTGGATATCCTAAAGTGACTTTACATCGCTTCTAATGTGGCTGCATAAGTTGCAGACATAGGAAGAGACCAATCAGCCCCTTCTGTCTCTCCCCTCCCCCAAGAGGTTGTGAGGTTCTGCAAATTAGCTTACATCCATGCATTTAGTCCATATTCCCAAATGTCTTTGCTTTCTTTTTCAATATTTTTATTAATTTCATCAAATAAATGTTACATAGGTGCATGACAATAAAATAAAATATTAACAAATCTTATATAATAATAAAAATGATATTGAAACCTACGTTACATCAAAAAGAAGTAATAAAACCCCACTATACTAATTATCTAAATACCAATCTCCTTTCGGAGACTATTGACTTAACACAAACAGTCCACTACCAATAATAATAATAAAGAGTATACAATGGGTTCAAAAACCAGAAACTAATTAATTGTACAAATTTTGAAAATAATTAAGAAAGGAACCCCATTAACGTTATTAAGATTCATTTCAGTAGTGGAACATCTAATTTTTTTCCAACATCAAACATGCCATCATATCAGACAACCTTCGAGTGTGAGTGGGAGGGATAGCATCTTTCCATCTCATTAATATGGCCCTTCTAGCGATAAGGGAGGCGAGGGCAAGCCCACTTATTCCAAAGAGAGCAAGAAAAGGATTTGGAGTCAAAGAATTATTAAGAACTAAAGACAAAGTAGGGAATATTCCTTCCCAAAAGTTGGAAAGAGAAAGACATAACCAGAACATATGACAGTGAACCTTCTTCAGTTATACATTTAGAAGAAAGCTTAGAATAGAATTTAGCCAATTGGACTTTCAGTGAGTTTTGTTGCCTTTGCCAAATGCCTCTGTTGAACAAAAATTTCTCCATCCTAAAATTTAAATTTATCATTTGTCCTGGCATCAATTGATTGATTTAAGATTTCAGATTTCAAAATTCAGATTTATTGTCAGAGTACATGACATCACATACAACCCTGAAATCTTTTTTCATGTGGGCAAGACAGAATTACCACTTATTGGTAGTGCAAAAAAAACTGCACACAATGTACACATGTAAACATAAAGAAATGTAAACAACTGACTGCAATACAGAGAGGAGAAAAAAAAACAAACAATAAAATGCAAAAGTAAGAGTCCTTACATGAGTCTTTCATTGAGTTTGTTGTTGAGGAGTCTGATAGTGGAAGGGTAGCAGCTGTTCCTGAAGCTGGTGATATGTCTTGTGGCAATAAACCTCATTCCTGATGGTAGCAGCGAGAACAGAGCATGTGCTGGATGGTGTGAATCCTTAACAATTGCTGCCCATAAATGTTCTCAATAGTGGGAAGGGGTCTTCCTGTGATGTCCTTTGGATGTGTCATGCTTTACGCTTGGGGGGTATTGGTGTCCCCATACCAGACCATGATGCAGCTGGTCAGCACACTTTCCACCACACATCTGTAGAAATTTGCCAGTGTTTCCAATGTCATACCAAACCTATACAAACTCCTGAGGAAGTAGAGGCACTGATATGCTTTCTTCACAATGCCACTGGTGTGTTGGACCCAGGAAAGATCCTTCGAGATAGTAACTCACAAGAACTTAAATTTGCTCACCCTCTTGACCTCCGATCCCCAAAAGGTCACTGGATCTCATGCATCTGGTTTTCCCTTCCTGAAGTCAACAATTAGCTCATTGGTTTTGGTGACATTGAGTGCAGAGTTGTTGTTGGTGCACATTCAGCCAAGTTTACAATTTCCATCCTGTATGCTGATTTATCCCCACTTTTTATACAACCCTCAACAAATTTGTAGATGGTGTTTTTGTCGTGCCAAGCCATACAGTCAGATGTGTAAAGTGAGTGGAGCAGGGGGCTAAGAATGTAGCCCTGTAGTGCTCTGGTACTGATGGAAATTGTGGAGGAGATGTTCTTAATAATCCTCATGGATTGTAGTCTGTAGGTGAGGAAATTAAAGAACCAATTACACAGCAGGGTGTTAAGTCCCAAGTCATGGAGTTAGCTGATCAATTTTGAGGGGATGATGGTGTTAAATGCTGAATTGTAGTCGACAGAGCATCCTGATGTATGTATCTTTGCTGTCCAGGTGTCCTAGGTCTTTGTGTAGAGCCAGTGAGATGGCATAAGATAGGCAAATTTGAATGGATCCATGTCGCCGCTCAGAGAGGAGCTGATGTGCTTCTACACCAGCCTTTCAAAACACTTCATCGCTGTTGATGTGAGGGCCACTGGTCAATAGTCATTTCGACAGGTTACCACACTCTTCTTGGGCACCAGTACAATTGTCATCTGTTTGAAACAGGTGGGACCATGCCCATGAATACATTGGTAAGTTAGTCAACACCGTATGTAACACTCGGCTGGGTACTCAAGTACTCAATCCTTCCTCATATTCACTCTTCCTGAAGACATCATTGCCAGTTGTTATGTGCTAGCAATTAATAGAGATTTTCCTCAATTTTGATCACATGGGTGTAATTACTGTCCATCATCCAATGCCACTTGAAACTGATGGCTGGGATTAGGAGTGATTTAAAAAAAAAAACTCTGTATACTCTGCATTTTCTCCTCATTTATTTTTCCTTTGATGGGCATGATGTTTGGTGGGCAGCAAATGCCGTATCCTGACTCGGGAAGACCAACAGAGTGCCTTTGAACTTCGAAAGCATCCCGTCAGGGTGCATCAAAGCATGGGACAGGAACTACTCTGCCCAAGACCATAAGAAACTGCAGCGAGTGTGAAAATGGTTCAGTCCATTGCACACACCTCTCCCCTCTTGACTCCATCTATATCTTCAGCCACATTGGAAAAGCAGCCAAGTTATTAAATGGCTCATTCCACCCTGGCCATACTCTCTTTACTCTCCTTCCATAAGGATCACCAGTTTAAAGGACATTTTCTTTCCCACTGTTAATAGACTCTTGAAGGAAACACAAAACAGTAAAATTATGTTACTTTTGCTGTGTAGCAACTTGTCTTCCTGTGAAACTCTGCACCTCTGTACTGTGTCTGACTTGGACGAGTTAGGAGCTGTCAACTAGTCTGTTCACAAAAGAAGCTCTGTCACTGCATTTGGGAACATGTGACAATAAACCTGAAACTTTAAAACATTTGAAAATGGAGGCATGTATAAATTGAATACAGTAAAACCTCTGTTTTCTAGAATTCAAGTAACTGGCAGCCTAAGCAACTGGTAAAAGAATTGTGGTGAATAAATAGGTAAAAAATATAAAAGTTTAAAATTGGCATGCCTCAACGTCAGTTCGCCAATCTCTCAACACGCAATTGGAAAATTCACTTATCCGGCATCTATCAATCCCCGTAGGTGCTGGATACCAGGGGTTTTACTCTAATTATAAGGCAGTTATTTTAACTTTAGTAATAGGAAATATATGGAATTAATTTTGAGGGATCTTCATTTGAAAAGATCTAAATTAATTAAAGACAATCAGCATGGATTTCTTTATGAGGCTAATTCATGTCCAAATAATTTGATGGAATGTGACCAGGAGGGTTGATGAAGGCAGTGTGTTCGATGCAGCCTTGTGGATTTAACAAGTCCATAGATGAGGTTCCCCATGTGCTCGATTGGTCAAAAAAAGTAACAACTCTAGGACTCCAAGGAGGTAAAATTACATTTTCTCTTTTATTACACAATAATAAAAGATAATCTTGAAAATAGATCCAAAGGAAGCAAAGGTTTAAAGTAAGTTTTTGTGCTGGAAACTTGTTATCAGGTCACTCACTAACTTTTTGTAATGCATATCAGAATCAGAAACAAAATATATGTCATGAACAAGTCGTGGAATTCATTGTTCTACAGTAGCATCACAGCACAAATATTTATATAAACCACCTTACAAAAATAAATAAAAAATAGTGCACAAAATCTCTAAGGAAGGCAGTGTCTTTGGTTTATTGATCAATCAGGAATCTGGTGGCAATGGGGAAGAAGCTGTCCTTGTGTTGCTGAGTGCTCACCTTCACAGAGTGAAGAGGGCATGGCCTGGGAGGTGGGGGTGCTTGAGGATAGAGGCTGCTTTCTTAAAACACTGCCTCTTGTAGACGTCCTCGATAGAGTGAAGTCTGGTGCCTGTGATGTCACAGGCTGTTAAAAAGCCTCCGGAGTTTTTTCTTGTCCTGAGTGTTGGCACCTCTGTACCAGACAGTGATCCATCCAGCCAAAATGCTCTACTCTGTATACCTGTAGAAGTTTTCAAGAGTCTTTGGTGACACACCTAATCTCCTCAAACACCTCACAAGGTATAGCTGATGGCGGGCCTTCTTCAAGATTATATTGGCATGGAGGCTAATATATAGATAGATAGATAGATATGTATATGATAGTTATAGATATAGATAGATACAGCTTAATGTCCATGAAACTGTGAAACTGGGCGTAATGCGATGTGGACATTGTGTGAATACCATATTACTGTATATACTTAGCAAACCTATATGGGATACTGAACTTGTGATAAATTAAACAGTTTAATTTTTTTCTCATTTTTAAAAATTTTTATGTCAACTCATTCTTATCCTATATCACATACAATTTAATAGAAGATCAGGATCAGGGTCATCTACATCACTGTTCAGAATCAGTTGCACTGGAAGTGTTTCAGGCCACATAATCTCCATTGATGAACTGCCACTCAGTAATGCCTGAAGGACCTGGCTGAGGATCTTCTAGGGAAGGTGTTGGCTTGTTCAGGAAGATCTCCAGTGTTGTTTGCTTAGTTTGCTTTTTTTCTTTTCTTCATAAATGTCTTTATATGTAGCAAACACTGCATATCAGTGAAAAGTGTTCAGTGTTCGGGTTCATCTCTTCAGCACTCCTCAGCAAGCTGTTATGGTTTAACAGTGAACCTCTTTTGCACCTGTTCTTCTCCTTTTGTAGTTTCCTTTTCTCCTGCTTCTTCTTCAATTCTGGTTATGTCTGTTACATCCCATTCTCCAATCAGGATTTCTGACTGAACTCCATTATAATCCTATTGGTCCACGGATGACAGACATATATGCAGTCACATGTTGCCCGATCGGACGTTAAGCAAAACAGCCTCTATATATCAAAATATATATAATATATATTTATATATATAGGTTGATAGGTATATAGAAATATAATGATATAAATGTAAAGATGGGCATGATAAACAAGTTTGTAGATGATACAAATATATTCTGCGAGCTTGGCAGTGAGGAGGAACATTCAGACTGCAGGTAGATGTAGACAGTCTGGTTAATTTGGTAGAAAATGCCAAATAGAATTGAATCCAGAATGTAAGACAATGCATTTGGAGAGGTCCATTAGACGCAGGGAGCATACAATAAACGTCAGGGGTTCGAATGGTAGAGAAACAGGAGCACTCCAGAGCTGATGCCCACAGAGTAGAACAGGATGATAAGGTAGTTAAAAAAGGCACGTTTTCCTTAATCAACCAGGAATATAAGAACCAGAAGATTGTGTTATAACTCCAAATAACTCCAGTTAGGCCACAGCTGCATACAGTCTGTTCACCACTTTACCTAAAAGTTATGATTGCATTGGAAAGAATGTGGAGAAGATTGACGAAGACTGTTGCCAGCACTGATAAATGACAGCTAGGAGGAATATATAGATAGATAGATATATATGTATATGATAGTTATAGATATAGATAGATGGATGTTCTGGCACTGATTTATTTCAAATAGAAGAACCTGAGGTGAGGTTTAATTGAGGTGCACAGAATTATGAAGGGTCTAAGATACAATAAATAGGAATGAAATTTTTCTCTTAGTAGAAGGGTCAAACACCATAGGGCAGAGATTTAAGATACTTGGCAGAAGAATTAATCAGGAGCTGAGGATCCTTTTATACACATAGACCTCTCTGCATGCTTGTCCACAGAATCTGAATTAATTGTCATGATTATATCACAAAATACACTTATGTGGCAGCATTACGGGTAGAAATATATTTTGATTTTTTTTTGTCTACTTCAGTGAGAACTTAACAGGCACCAACATTTTCCTCATCTCTCAATAAAGGTATAAAATTATATTTAAAATAATATAAATGAATTAGTGCAAAAATAAGAAAAAGTGAGGTAGAGTCTGCGGTTCAAAGTCCATTCAGAAATCTGATGGCAGAGGGGAAGAAGCTGTTTTTGTACCGCTGGATATTTGTCTTCAGGCTCCTGTACCTCTTTTCTGTGAAGATGGCATGGCCTGGATAGTGAGGATCCTTGAAGACACTGCCTCTTAAACATGTCCTCGATGGGGTGAAGACTGATGCCCATGATAGTCTTTTCCTGTCCTGTGTATTGGCATCTCCATACTATCAGTGATGCAACCAGTTGGAATGCTCTCAATGATATACCTGTAGAAATTTGCAAGAGTCTTTGGTGACATACCAAATCTCCTCAAAATCCTCACAATGTATAGCCACTGGCGAGCCTTCTTCATGATTGCATTGACATGGAGGTCCCAGAACAAGGCTGTGTAGAATCCAGCACAATTAGTAGTCAACGTTCAAAACAACATGGTCTGTTCTTGTAACAATGGTATTGATCTTAACAGTTCCATCTCTGTTCAAGTATTGAACATGTTCTTCTGGACTGTTTCCCAGTTTGTTCTTAATCTGATAATGATATCCCTTTAGGCACTCACATAAAGCTTCAGTCTTCCTACTATAGAAACCAGCAGATCTCTGTGGTTTGTTTAAACATTGTCAGGTCTGAACTACTCTATTTTCTAGTTGATGTTATTGGCTGACGATTCATGCATCAGGTTGGAAACAAAGGATTACATTATCTTTGAGTATGTTCACAGAGTTCTCTCTCTTAAATAAATGTTTCTTTTTGTCATCTAAGATACTTTGAGTTCAACTTAGTTAGTGTGTTTTTGTTAGAGCTTTGGCAGTGGCAGGAATTGATTGGATGAAGGACACTGCAGAAGTTCTGTCTAAGGATGAGGTCAACTTTCATCTTAACTTTACCTCTCTGTTAGCAGTTTTACTCAAACTTATCTAATCCCCCATGTTCACTGGAGCACAGATTGCCTGTTCAATAAACAAATTTAGAAAAGGCAAATTTTTCAAAGAATCACAGAACTATCAAGAGGTTTTAAAAGTCTGCAGACATTGTGAGTGAAATAACACATTGCTGGAGAAACTCAGCAGGTCAGACAGTGTTCTTTGCAGTATATAAAAAAGATAAAGAAACAATCATTGATTGAGGTTTGAGCCCTTCATTGAAATATAAGCAAAATGTAGGTGCCTGTTAAGTTGAAAATATCAAAATATCAAAATCATCTTTGTGCCCTCTGATCTTGCAACAAATTATGCATATCTGGTGATTCTAGTGCCTATATCTTCCTTCCAGGTAGGTCTCATTACACCTGAGATTCCCAAGCCATCTCTGTCTAATCAAGTAGCCACCCATTTCAATTCTCCCCATTCCTTTGATCACATGCCTGCCCATGGTCTCATGTACTGACAGATTGAGAGCACCCACAAATTGGAAGAACAACACCTCATCTTGTGTCTGGGCACCCTCCAACCAAATTACATTGACATTGGCTTCTCCAGTTTCCATTAAACCCCACCCCCTTCCTTTCTTTTTCCCCCTGTCACTTCCTCCAGCTCTCTCTCTCTCTCTCTCTCTCTCTCTCTCTTTCTCTCTCTCTCTCTCTCTCTCTCTCTCTCTCTCTGTCTCTCTCTCTCTCTCTCTCTCTCCCTCTCTCTTCTCTTTTCCCTGCTTTCTCCTTTCACAGAGCAAAATTCAATTCTCACCTCTCCTCTAATTAACACCTTTTATTAGTGTGGACTTCTCCCCCTGCCAGTCTTCAGTATTTATTCTGACTTCTTCCTGTTTTTCACTTATACATCAGTAATATATCTTTATTTCCAATGAACCCTATGAGACTGGCTGAGTTCCTCCAGCATTTATGTGTGTGTTTTTACTAGTCACAGCATCTGCAGACTTTTGTGTTTCACTCTAACCACATCAGGCCCAGCTTGACTTCTGCTATCAGAAAGAACCAAACTGACATTAATATGCTAACCAAATATAAGAATCAGAATTTATTTTCATGAACAAGTCATGAAATTCAGTGTTTTGTGGCAGTATTAGTGCAAACATTTACATTATAACCTGCTGCAATCACTCCAAAAGAGATGCAATATTGCGTGCTCTCCACCCAGTTCTGGATCACCTCGTAAACAGTAATTCATACACACAGCTGCTCTTCATCGACTACAGTTCAGTCTTCAATACCATTATTGGGATGCGCCTGTGTTGATAATCAGTGAGGAGGAGACACTGTTTCCAATTTGTACTGACTGTGGTCTTCCAATGAGAAAGTGAAAGATGGAGTTGCGGGGCAGGTGGGGGGGGGGGGTGGAGGAGGGATACAGAAGCATAGAATTTTCAGCTTCTTGACCACCACTAAGGGAATAATGGTATTGAAGGCTGAGCTGTAGTCGATGAAGAGCAGCTGTGTGTACGAATTACTGTTTTCGAGGTGATCCAGAACTGAATGGAGAGCCAGCAATATTGCAACTCTTTCGGAGTGATTGCCGCAGATCCAGATCTTTGTTTAAGTATGTGTTAATTCTGACCAGGTCATTGGATATTTAATGCAGAAGTAGGTATATTAATCATTAGGAAGGGAATCAAGGGTTATGGGGAGAAGGCAGGAGACAAAGGTTGAAAATGAATGGAGTTGAAATGGCGGGACTGAGGCAATGGGGCAAATGGCTTCTTTCCGTTCCTTTGGCTCGTGTTGAGTGAACATTTGTGTTAGCTTTGCCTTCTGTCTCCATCCATGATATATGTGACCAAAGCCAGTAAAAGCAACAGATGCAGTAGAACACCACCACCTGCTGGTTTCCCTCCAAATTACAAGCTATCCAACTCTTCTCTTTGGCTTGGCTTCGCAGAGGAAGATTTATGGAGGGGCAAATGTCCACGTCAGCTGCAGGCTCGTTTGTGGCTGACAAGTCCGATGCGGGACAGGCAGACACAGTTGCAGCGATTGCAAGGGAAAATTGGTTGGTTGGGATTGGGTGTTGAGTTTTTCCTCCTTTGTCTTTTGTCAGTGAGGTGGGCTCTGCGGTCTTCTTCAAAGGAGGTTGTTGCCCGCCGAACTGTGAGGCGCCAAGATGCATGGCTTGAGGTGAGATCAGTGGTCAATGGGGCAGGCACCAAGAGATTTCTTTAGGCAGTCCTTGTACCTCTTCTTTAGTGCACCTCTGTCACGGTGGCCAGTGGAGAGCTCGCCATATAACACGATCTTGGGAAGGCAATGGTCCTCCATTCTGGAGACGTGACCTACGTCTGATGGTTAAATGATGGTTAAAACTAAACAGATCAAACAGAGCAAAGTTGAAGGTACATGATCAGTAAAAACATAATGCTGGAGAAACTCAGCCAGTTAAACAGTGTCCTTTATATAGCAAAGGTAAAAATACATAACCAATGTTTCAGGCTTGAGCCCTTCATCAAGGTACGGAAAAATGTTGGCAGGCGTCCAAACAAAAGAGTAGGGGGAAGATGCGTGGTCGCAAAAGAAGGAGGTAATAAATGGAGAAGGGAGAGAGGAGACAGCAGTGATTAAGGAGAGGAGGGATGGATGGGTGAATAGAGAAGGCAAGGGGAGGAGAGCTGGAAGGGGGAAGGGATGAGGGGTGGGGAAGGGGGGAAAGAGGAGAGCAGGTTAGCAGAAATTGAAAAAATCGATGTTAATGCCATCTGGCTGGAGAGTGCCCAGATTAAAAATCAGATGTTGTTCCTCAAATTTGCTGGTGGTCTTGGTGAGATAGTACATAAGGCCATGGACAGACATGTGAGTGTAAGAATGTGACACAGAACTGAAATAGTTGGCTACTGGGAGGTCTCAGTTACTGGTGCGGATGGAGTGAAGGTGCTCAGTGAAGCTATCTCGCAATCTGAGCCGTCTCTCCGATGTAGAGAAGGTCTCAAAGATGTCCATATACAGTAAATCAGTCCTGCGGATACACAAGTGAAGTTTTGCTTCATTTTGAAGGCCTGTTTGGAGCCCCAGATTGTGGTGAGGGAGGAGGTGTGGGTGCAAGTGTGGCATCTCCTGTGGCCACAGAGGAAGGTGCTGGGGGAGGGGGGAGATGGGGAATTGGTGGGGAAGGATGAGTAGGAATGGACTCTATGGAAGGCAGAAAGAGAGGGAGAGGGGGAGATATGTTTAGAGGTGGGATAATGCTGTAGGTGACGGAAATTATGGAGGATAATGCGTTGGATACAGAGGCTGGTGGGATGGTAGAAAAGGATAAGGGGACTCCTGTGCTTGTTATGTCAGAGGTCAGAGGGGGCCAGGGCAGATGAATAGGGAATGGAAGAGATGAGAGAGAAGCCACATTTGTTCAAGAAGGCGGGCATTTCAGATGATCTGGACTGGAAGATATAATCTTGGGAACAGATGCAGCAGAGACAGAGAAATTGGGAGAAGTGAATAGAATCCTTGCAGGGGACTGGGTGTGAGAAAATCAAGATAGTTGTGGGAAACTGCACTAAAGACAGTATCTGGTACATCAATCTTACCACCTGATCTTAATAAACTGCACCACTCAAACATGTTGTAGGAGTACCTTCTGCAGAAAGATAGCAGCATTTTAATTAGGCAGCTTACCACTACCTCAATGGCAATTAGAGAAGACTAACAAATGTTCATCTTTTCAGTTAAACACTGACATACATTTTGCTTTGTCATTGCCTCCAGTAGGTCATTTCCCAACCTGACAAATATCTCATTTAATTTTAATTTTTAATTTGAAGATTCAGCTCCGTAACAGGCCCTTCAGACCACACCACCCAAGTACATTTATGTGACCCCCTCTAGCCCCATACATCTTTGGAGGGTGGGAGGAAACCAGAGCATCTGAAAGAAACCCATGAGGTCATGGGGGGGAAACAGACACACTTCTTACAGATAGCACCAGATTTGAACTGGGTCACTCGAGCTGTAATTGTGTTGTACTAAACCCAATGCTAACTGTGCCATCCTATATAAATCAAATCTTCATCCATAATTTTATTTCAGAATGACTTTTAGTAAAGGATCTATATTTGATAATCCAGCCATTTCTGCATTTTTCCTGATCATTCTAATTATCTTTTCCACAACTATTCCATTGCTTCCAAGCAATAACAACATATAGATTAACCATTTCCTCTGAGATTGTGGTGCATTTCATGATGTATTGTAGCATTCGCGCTAAGCGAGCATGGAGAAGAATGACATGCACCCCGAAGCCTTGAAGTCGAGACTGGTTTATTGCACTTGGCCATCGCGTTTATATGGGCCCCAGGCACTGACGTCAGGGTACCGCTTCATCGGAGCATCAGCCTGGGATTGGCTAGTGTTCCCACCACAGTCCACTGTCTTCCTGCCATGCGGGAGGTCACTTGGGATGTCGGCCGGTGTCAGCCCCCCCAGGTCCGTGTAGTTAGCGGGTTCATCGGCCATTTTGTGGACCAGTCCACATCTCCATGCGCAGGGTGCTACAATATCATAAAATAAACTAGCGAATAAGCATTTTAAGAGAATTTTGTGTCTGATTTCAATTGACAAACTTTCCAATTATTGCAAGGTTTCAGTGTAGCCTGGAAATGATAAGATTTTTTTGCATAAAATTCATTTTTCCAAAAGCAGTATTTCCACCCAACACAGTTGCGGTGGTATTGGTGATCCATTGGAACATTATTCCATTCACCCTACTGGGTAACTCTTCTATTCCTTTTTCTCAAGTTTTTTACAGCTTTCTCACAGATGTTTCTGCAATTTCTTTCATCTCTCTCTGTAGAAATGAATTCCAAATTCTATCCAATCTTCAAATTCCTGGGTGTCAACATCCCCGAGGATCTATCCTGGAGCCTTCATGTTGATGCAATCATGAAGAAGGCTCACCAGCAGTTATACTTTGAGGAGACTTGAGGAGATTGGTATGTCACTAAAGACTCTCAGAATTCCTACAGGTGAGCATTCTGACTAGTTGCATCACTGCCTGGTATGGAGGTACCAACATACCGGTCAGAAAAAAATCTCCAGAGAGTTGTTAACTTGGCCAATGACATCTCAAGCCCCAGTCTTCATTCCATCGAGGAAATCAACAAGAGGAGGTGGCTTAAGAAATCAGCCTCTATCCTCAAGGAGCCTCACCCCCAGGCCATGCCCTCTTCACACTGCTACCATCCAGAAAAAGGTACAGGAGCCTGAAGACGAGCATCGAGCTGCACAAGGTCAACGTCTTCACCTTTGCCGTCAGATTTCTGAATGGATAATTAGCCTCAGATACTACCTCACGTTCTCCTATTTTATTGCATTATTTATTCATCTTTGAAATGTAATTTAGGGCAATATTTTCTCTGTAACACTGCTGCAAAACAACAAATATAATGACAATTAATTCTAATTCTAATTCTGACCTTGGTATAGAAAGGTCTTTAAAATTCCCAATTTGATTTATAAATGATTGAACTTTGATTGTGGCCTCTCAGTTTTGGTTTCTGTCGAAGTGGATATTCTGTCTCTATCTCCCCTCCTAAGACCTCTATTCTGTCACTCCCTCTGCTTTGCCTGGAGAAGGAAACCTGCACCTGATTAATCTTTCTAGTTAGTAATATCCTTACGGTTCTCGTGTCATCTCTATCATCTTACCAACATCTTCATTGCAAAACACTATGAATGCTGTACAATGCAGCACTTCCAATGAGCCAGTTGATTTTTTAAATTCTATCTTAGAAATTGCTTTCTTTGCCTGTTGATATGAATATGAAAAGGGTGTTGATGCATTTACAGACCAGTTTAATTCCCCACCCTTGAATCTTTCTACCTAGTTTCCCAAACAATCTCCTTATTCCTTCTATGGAAACACACAATCACAGTGACCCACAATGAAATTTAATTGAAAGTCATCCAAATAATCATCCAATGTGCTTCCTCTTATAGAAAACTGTGCATATGGTCATTCTCATATTAATTTGTCCTTATAATTTGTCTCCTACCTTTTGATCCATTGAGTTAATGCCAACTCTCCAGTGTTTTGAAAATGAATGTTTCTTAGAGTCCAAGAGCATAGAACGATAGAGGCATTGAGTTATAGTCAAAGTCACGGTGTCACAGTCATATTTTCAAATCTGTACATAAAAGGCCCTACCAGGCCGAGCCGCCCAAATACACCAATCAACTCACAAAGCCCTTATGTTTTTCAAGAGTGGGAGGAAACCGGAGCAAAAGGAGGAATCTGACACAGACACAAGGAGAACATACACACTCCTTATGGACAGCGCTGGAATTGAATCCATGTCTCTGGCATTGGAGCTGAGTCATTGTGTTCATAGACAGAGAGCTATAGAGTCATGGTTACAGGGCCATATGTTCATGGAGTCATAAAGTAATCGGGCCATAGAGTCTTGTCATCGAGCCATAGGGCGTGGAATCAGAGTCACCAATATAGGGCTTTAGGGTCATAGAGTCAGGGTGTTATAGTCATGAAGCCATAGGGTCATAGTTCAATTTCAAGCTTTATTATTGTTGTACAATTGTAAAGTACAACTGGACGAAGTGGTGTTCTTCGATCCTCGGTGAAAAAATAACCATAAAAACGCATATACAGTATAGACATTGTACACATATTTACAAGGGATTTATGTCAGTATATATCAATAAATAGATATTGTTACATAATAGTAGATTCTTAGAGTGACTCTAGGAGCAGTACATCAGTCATTCAGCAATCTCATTGCCCGTGGGAAGAAGTTGCTCTCAGCCTGGTGGTTCAGGGTCAGATACTCTCTGAGATGGGAGCAAATGGAACATGCTATGTGTGGGGTGATAGCGATCCTTAAAGATTTTGGTCATATTAAGAATTTAAAGGAAGATATAGTCCTTTTTCAGGAGACGCACATAAAAGGTTCGAATAAAGATAGGATAGATGGAAAGGACAAGACTTTCATTCTTGTTCAGAGGCCAAGATTAGAGGGATTTCCATTCTAATTAATCAAAACACCACATTTGAATTTAATAACAGTATTTTAGATAAACAGGGTCAATTTCTTATTTTCATAGGTAAATAATATAATAAAATGTTTGTATTGACCAATGTTTATGCTCCAAACACAGAAGAAGCTGCATTTTTTGAGAATTTCTTTTCAGCTTTACCTGATTTAAATCAGTATACATTGATTTTAGGAGGTGATTTTAACTGTAGTTTAGATGGTGGATTAAATCGTTCTACTGCTAGATCTACTGTTCTTTCTCAATCAAATTTTGGTGTTTCAGATGTATGGTGATTTTTAAATCCTAATAAGAGAGAATATTCATTTTTTTTCGAATGTACACAGTTCTTATTCTGGAATTGATTATTTTTTATTGGATAATCAACTGACTGCATGGACTAAAGCTTGTGATTATCAAGCAATGGTTATTTTGGATCATGCTCCTGTTGTACTAACCTCGAACTTTTTTGATATCCCTGCCTTTAAAAAATAATGGTGATTTAATGTTTTTCTACTTGCAGATAAAGAATTTTAATTTTTTTTGGTACAACAAATACATTTTTTTTAATACCAGCTCCTCTCCATCAATATCTAATTTGATTGTTTGGGATACTATGAAAGCTTATTTGAGGGGACAAATTATTTCTGATGCAGCTAATATTTAAAAATAGGCTCAGAAAGAAAGACTGGAACTGATAAATCAGATTAAATAAATTGATACATTATTTGCTCAAAATAAAAATCCAGATCTATATAAAAGACTAAGTTTGATCTTCTTTCTACATATCCTATAGAACTGCAGTTGCTGAGAAGCAAGAGCCGTTTCTATTTGTGGTGTGCGAAAGCAAATTAATAAGATTTGGTTGAGGGATGGTACAATGGGAACAGATGAGCCTAAAGTTAATAAGACTTTTAGACAATTTTATTCTAATCTTTATAGCTCTGAGTTTAAGAATAATTTCATTTTGTTGTCAGAATTTTTAGATTAAATAAATCTACCTACACTATCACAAGATAAGTGTTTACTAATGGAGGCACCTATTTCTCAGGTAGAAATTTCTGTTGCTATTTCTTCCTTACATTCAGGTAAATCTCTTGGACTAGATGGTTTCCGTGTAGAATTTTATAAACACTTTTCTAAAACACTTGTACCATATATAAATTTGTTATTTGAAGATTCAATTAAAGAAGGAATGCTTCCATCATCTTTTAACGAGGTGAGCATCTCACTTATTTTGAAAAAATGGAAAGAAGTAACAGAATGTGCCTCCTATGGACCTATTTCATTACTTAATGTTGATATGAAGATTTTATCTGAAGTGTTAGTGCATAGGTTAGAAAACATTTTACCAACAATTATTAATTCAGATCATACAGGTTTTAATATCATGTTGTACCGAGTAGTGCAATGAATAAGGTACAACAGAAGTTGTCTGTGAGCTGAACCAATAAAACTGTTTAATGGAATCTTCTCAAGAGTTTAAATAATTACAGTTGGCGCATTATCACAATCACCTGACTTCTGAAGTCACGTGCCTCCCAGAGTTCTTTGTGCCCCCGGCCATTGGGAACTCCTGATCCTGCGAGGGTCTGCAACTAAGAACGCTAGTTTGATAATGGAATGGCATGGTTCGCCATAGGGTATTGAATACAATATATCTAACTTCCAATAGATGCTGAAAAAGTGTTCAATCAGGTAGAATGGCACTATTTATTCATTACTTTAGAGAAATGTAATTTTGGTCCAGATTTTATTAAATGGATCAAATTATTATATTTACAACCTATGGCTTCAATTTGTGCTAATTTAAAACAATCAGAAATGTTTAGGCTATTTAGGGGAACACATCAAGAATTCTCATTGTCTCTTACTTTTTGACGCAGTGTTAGAACCACAAGTGCTGCTCTATGATGGTGTAGAGCAGGGGTGTCAAACTCAAATTCACGGAGGGCCAAAATTAAAAACTTGGACTAAGTCGAGGGCCGAACTAAATATTTATTGAAAATTTTCAACAACATCTGCATGTTTTCTCTTCTTTCAACATATGTAATGTTAAACTTTTTCTTATTAAAATAAATGTTTAATAATAGTTTTGGATAAAGTCTTTCCAGAAGCATTAACAAATGAGAAATTAAACATTCAATAAATAATATTTCTCTATAGAGGATTTGTCAAATGTTGCTAGTGTGCTGTCGAATAGTAAAATCTGAGGGCTATTGAGAATGTGGGAGAATAACATGATTCCTGAAACAATCAAATGGGTGACTGATTGTGGGCATAAACTCTAGCAGGGTTATTTGCCATGCCCTTTTTCCATTGGTACAGATATCCTTTGATTTACACACTTTTCAAGTTTTATGCCTAATGAGCTTGTATCCAGGTGCAGGACCATTTTTAACCAGGAATATATTTATCACTGTGTCATGAAATTATTGGAAGATCGTTTTATCCTGAGATTAAAGTTCATAATACTTACTCAGGCCTGTGTGCGGGAGGGCGAGGTTTGCGGGCGATCGGGTTGGACAACGACAGTGCGGGGGCATCGGCTTTCGCTGCAGGGCGGCATCTCAGCGGATCAGCGGCCCCGTCACCGTAAGTCGTAGATCGGCCTGCGGCAGGGAGGGGGAGTGGGCAATGGTCCTGGCGAGGTCAGGCCCGAGGCCTTCGGTTCCGGGCGCTGGGAAGCGGCCTTGGCTTCCCCTGACACCAGCCAGGCCCCAAAACCAGAGTCCACGGTGAGACCCTGCAACGTAAACAGAGGAGGTGGGGGCGATTAGCAGGCTGACATCAATGCATTCTGGGATTTGTTGTATTACTGTGCATGCGCTATTCTGGCGCAGCGGCCAGCGGGCCACCTCTAATACATTTTTGAAATGATCTTGCGGGCCAGATATAATTATATCGCGGGTCAAATTTGGCCCGCGGGCCAGAGTTTGACATGTGTGCCCTATGCCATCGGAACTCTGTAATTAGTAAGGGATTGCTTAAGGTGGGATGTGAGTGGGAAGGAAAGGGTGAGAATCACTGCTCGAGACCCAATTGTTACTGAAATATTTTGCTTGAGAAAAATTGTCATTGGCCCATTTCCTTTAGCGTTCTGAAACCGTGCACATGACGAGTCAATGAGGGATGATTAAAGCAGTGGTCTTCAAACTTTTTCTTCCCACCCACAGACCACCTTAAGCAATCCCTTACTAATCACAGAGCACCAATGGCACAGGGACGCGAGTGGAAAGAAAAAGGTTGAGAACTGTTGAATTGTGGTAGCTCCACATCTGATTAGGTTAATTGTTAGGCAAGTGGTCAGAGAAGGACCCCCCCCACCCCAAGAAAGGCTTAAATCACAGGAACAAAATAAGTTTCCGTCTCACTGCTCCCAATCTTACACACAGTCCTGATGTGGAATGTGGGGGTCGCAGCTCCACGTTCACCCGAGTTCAGGTGCTGTCTGTGTGGAGTTTGTACGCTCTCCTCTTGTCTTGGACCAACAGGTCGGTCGCCTGATGAAGGCACCCGAACCCCCCGTTGAAACGCCGGCGTCCGGGGCGGTGGAGGAATTGGCTGAGAAGAGCGCGTGGCTCCCACCCCCCCTCCCATGGTTGGAGAGGGATTAAACTGCGGTCTCACAGCGCCGGGCTCGTCTCCAACAAAAGGAGCGGGAGGCAGGGTCCGCCCCGCATGGAGCGAGGGGGAAGGCATCGCCAACGAGACATTCGGTCCGGCGTCACCGCTGAAGTGCAGACCCAGCGAGGATGGTCCCCAACTCCAGCCGCGTCTGTGTGTCCGGGAGCCGGGCGGGCTGAGTGCGGCGCTCCGATCCCCGGGATTCGGGACTCTGAGATCCCTCCACACCTCCGGCGTCTTCATTTTCACCTTCAGTGTGCATGCGCTATTCTGGCGCGGCGGCCAACTCTAATATATATTTAATATGATCTTGCGGGCCAAATATAATTATATCGCGGGCCAGAGTTTGACATGTGTGGTGTAGAGAATTTAAGGGAATAACCAGACATGGAATTGAACATAAAATATCTCTATATGTAGATTTTTTTGTTGCTGTTTATTTCAAATCCAGAGATTTCCATACCTAATATATTAAATATGTTTGATCAATTTGGACAATTATCAGGTTATAAAATAAATTTATATAAAAGTGAACTCTTACCTTTAAAGGGACCTATTTCGAGGTATTCTAATTTTCCATTCAAGATAGTTAAGGACCAATTCCAATATTTAGGAATTATAATAAGAAAAAGTCATAAAAAGCGTATGAATGAAAATTTTGTAGCATTATTTAATCGGATTAAAGTGTCTGTATCTGGATGGTCTCCCCTTTTGATTGCAATGATTGGACGCAGTAATTCAATTAAAATAAATATTTTACCTACATTTCTATATCTTTTTCAAGCTTTTACCAATTTTTATTCCCAAGTCATTTTTCGACTCATTAGATTTGATTATTTCTTCTTATATTTGGCAAGGGAAACAGCCACGAATAAAGAAAACCCATCTTCAGAAAATGGTAAGGAATGGAGGAATTTCACTGCCAAACTTTCAACTTTATTATTGGGCAATTAATATAAATAGTTTACTTTTAAAATTTGATCAACTAATTAGTCACCCTACTTGGATAGAAATGGAATTGAATTTTTCTCAGAAAAGATCATTGTTGGGAATTTTAGGTTCCACTTTACCATCAGCTTTTTCTAAACTGATTCACAATCAGATAATGAGGAATAGGCTGAGAATATAGAATCAATTTAGGAAATATTTTGGTTGTAATAGTTTTTCCATGGCGTAGATAATCACTTTTTTCCAAATTCTGTTATAGATGCAAGTTCGAAGGAATGGTATAGATCAGGTATTAAAAGTTACAAAGATGTATTCATCCTTAAGAATTTTGCTTCTTTTGGACAATTGTCAGTTAAATTTAAGCTTTTTAGATTTTTGCAAGTTAGAAATTTTGTCCAGTCCAAACTACAAGATTTTCCTTGAATCGCAGACTCAAATATTCTTGATATATTTTTTGATTTGCAGTTTGTTCACAGTGAGTTAATATCATGTATTTATAATAATTTATTAGATTTAAGACTAACCTTGATGGTTAAGATTAAAATGATTGGGAATGGGATCTTAATCAAACTTTTTCAGCTGAGGATTTGCATTCTGCTCATAGTTTGATTAATAATTTGTCATTTTGTTCTAGACATTGTCTATTACAATTTAAAGTGGTACACAGAATACTCTGTTTTTATGCACATGTTCATCCATTGTGTGAAAGGTGTAAAATTTTAGAGGCCTCACTAATCCACATGCTTTGGGAGTGTCCCAAATTAGAAAAATTTTGGGGACACATTTTTTGATCTTTATTGATGATTTTTAAGACTAAAATAGATCCACGCCCTTCAATTGGTTTTATTCGCGATCCGACTGTATCTCTGACTGTATCTCAAGAGAAAGTTTTAGCTTTAAGCACGCTGATAACCAGACGAGGTGTTTTAAAGAAGTGAAAAGATGAACTTCCACTGACTCAGGGACAGTGGCTACATGATGTAATGGCATATTTAAGGTTGGAAAAAAAAATAGATATAATATCAAAGATAAAAAGTTTCTGTTTAAAAAGATACTGGGTCCATTCATAGAATATTTTCATGGTTGGCAGTTTTAGGCTGCTGGGCTGCTCTGGCTATGAGTAGATTGGTTATAAAGTGATTTTCATTTTTAATCTTAATAATATTAATTAACAATTAATAACAAAAAGGGAAACTAAAGCATTTTTATCAGTTATATATTACATTTTGATATTTTCTGTTATGTTAATGCAACATGTATATGAGATTATTATACTGAACTCAATAAAAATATTTTAAAAAGAAAGATTTTGCAAACCCTCTTCAGTCAATGATCCCGGTCAATGAACAGGAGGGTGACTCCAGTAAGACCCATGGTCTCACAGAGAGCCATTTGGCAGAGAAACAAGCTCCTCGCCCTTCATACCTTGGTAAACCATCAAGGACCTATCCATCCTGGTCCCATTTACATATACATAGTCAACAGCCTTCTTGCATTGAATATATATATATCGCATTGCCAACTTCTACAGTTTTTCTCCTTTGATTTCTCTCATGGACCCCTCCTTCACATAGCAATTAGTTTCATCTTTCATCTTGCTTTATCATTGTAGTGTGGATTGTAGAGGGTCATGTGACTTCTCCGTCTAGTACCTGGCGGCAATGTGGATGGTGAGGATAATGTAACCTCTCTGTCTGGAATCTAGTGGGAATATGGATTGCGGACAATCATGTGACCTCTCTGGCTGAAGCCTAGTTGGAAACCTTATCTGCCAGTCAAGGGATAGATCTGCACACAGGTGAAGCTGATGCATGATCGGTTTTCCTTTTTCTCTCTCTCTTTGCTTGCTACTGCTACATGGAGAACATCACTGAACTCTAGGTGACAGGCAGCTTTGGAGGGCTGAATGCAATGGGCCCATCCCAGATCCCAAGGGAAATGCTGGAGACCAGGTTCATTTGATGTACTTGTTAGTTGTAATTAACTTACTCTTTGTTAGTGCACTGTGCCTGCTAGAGATAGAGAGAGTTAATGGTTCTGTGTGTTTAATCCTCACATTCCCAATTGGGCATTAAGTGTATTTACCAGTGATTTATTCGCACCCAATATGTAATTTGTGTATTATTGCTGTGTATGTGTTTATTAGTTGTGGCCATTGCTGAACTCCAGGCTGCAATTCACAGGCAGCTCTGGAGGGCTGACTCAATTGAGCCTGTCCTAGATCCTAAGCAGCAGGTGACACTGGAGATCTGTTCATGTGTATGTACTCATGAGTTCCATGGTATACCATGCCTGTGGGTGGTGGGTACTGAAGAGTTTAATCCCTTGTTTCAGGTTATACCGTGCCTGTGGGTGGTGGGTACTGAAGAGTTTAATCCCTTGTTTCAGGTTATACCGTGCCTGTGGGTGGTGGGTACTGAAGAGTTTAATCCCTTGTTTCAGGTTATACCGTGCCTGTGGGTGGTGGGTACTGAAGAGTTTAATCCCTTGTTTCAGGTTATACCGTGCCTGTGGGTGGTGGGTACTGAAGAGTTTAATCCCTTGTTTCAGGTTATACCGTGCCTGTGGGTGGTGGGTACTGAAGAGTTTAATCCCTTGTTTCAGGTTATACCGTGCCTGTGGGTGGTGGGTACTGAAGAGTTTAATCCCTTGTTTCAGGTTATACCGTGCCTGTGGGTGGTGGGTACTGAAGAGTTTAATCCCTTGTTTCAGGTTATACCGTGCCTGTCGGTAGTGGGTACTGAAGAGTTTAATCCCTTGTTTCAGGTTATACCGTGCCTGTGGGTGGTGGGTACTGAAGAGTTTAATCCCTTGTTTCAGGTTATACCGTGCCTGTGGGTGGTGGGTACTGAAGAGTTTAATCCCTTGTTTCAGGTTATACCGTGCCTGTGGGTGGTGGGTACTGAAGAGTTTAATTCCTTGTTTCAGGTTATACCGTGCCTGTGGGTGGTGGGTACTGAAGAGTTTAATCCTTTGTTTCAGGTTATACCGTGCCTGTGGGTGGTGGGTACTGAAGAGTTTAATCCCTTGTTTCAGGTTATACCGTGCCTGTGGGTGGTGGGTACTGAAGAGTTTAATCCCTTGTTTCAGGTTATACCGTGCCTGTGGGTGGTGGGTACTGAAGAGTTTAATCCCTTGTTTCAGGTTATACCGTGCCTGTGGGTGGTGGGTACTGAAGAGTTTAATCCCTTGTTTCAGGTTATACCGTGCCTGTGGGTGGTGGGTACTGAAGAGTTTAATCCCTTGTTTTAGGTTATACCGTGCCTGTGGGTGGTGGGTACTGAAGAGTTTAATCCCTTGTTTTAGGTTATACCGTGCCTGTGGGTGGTGGGTACTGAAGAGTTTAATCCCTTGTTTCAGGTTATACCGTGCCTGTGGGTGGTGGGTACTGAAGAGTTTAATCCCTTGTTTCAGGTTATATCGTGCCTGTGGGTGGTGGGTACTGAAGAGTTTAATCCCTTGTTTCAGGTTATACCGTGCCTGTGGGTGGTGGGTACTGAAGAGTTTAATCCCTTGTTTCGGGTTATACCGTGCCTGTGGGTGGTGGGTACTGAAGAGTTTAATCCCTTGTTTCGGGTTATACCGTGCCTGTGGGTGGTGGGTACTGAAGAGTTTAATCCCTTGTTTCGGGTTATACCGTGCCTGTGGGTGGTGGGTGCTGAAGAGTTTAATCCCTTGTTTCGGGTTATACCGTGCCTGTGGGTGGTGGGTGCTGAAGAGTTTAATCCCTTGTTTCGGGTTATACCGTGCCTGTGGGTGGTGGGTGCTGAAGAGTTTAATCCCTTGTTTCAGGTTATACCGTGCCTGTGGGTGGTGGGTACTGAAGAGTTTAATCCCTTGTTTCAGGTTATACCGTGCCTGTGGGTGGTGGGTACTGAAGAGTTTAATCCCTTGTTTCAGGTTATACCGTGCCTGTGTGTGGTGGGTACTGAAGAGTTTAATCCCTTGTTTCAGGTTATACCGTGCCTGTGGGTGGTGGGTACTGAAGAGTTTAATCCCTTGTTTCAGGTTATACCGTGCCTGTGGGTGGTGGGTACTGAAGAGTTTAATCCCTTGTTTCAGGTTATACCGTGCCTGTGGGTGGTGGGTACTGAAGAGTTTAATCCCTTGTTTCAGGTTATACCGTGCCTGTGGGTGGTGGGTACTGAAGAGTTTAATCCCTTGTTTCAGGTTATACCATGCCTGTGGGTGGTGGGTACTGAAGAGTTTAATCCCTTGTTTCAGGTTATACCGTGCCTGTGGGTGGTGGGTGCTGAAGAAGTTAAACACTCTTTTCTTGTATACTGTGACTGTGGGTACTGGGTGCTGAAGAAATTAAACCCTTGCTTCTCAATTTATCTTGTCAGTGTGCTGTGTACATTATCTATCAGTCTGTACCTTTTGTGAATTCCACTGTGCATAAACAAAGCCCACTTTTTGTTGTTAACACATGTTGAGCCTTGATTCTCTTTGAACCCATCCAACCTATTCTTGAACACAACAATCATCCTATTTTGGAAGTAAAACACAAAAACCTGCAGACACTGCGTTTAAAGTAAGAACACAAAGCTGGAGAAACTCAGCAGTTCAAGCAATATTCTTTATATAGCAATGGTAAAAATACATAATTGACATTTTGAGCTTGAGCCCTTAATCCAGGTATGGAAAAATGTCGGAAGCTGTCCGAACAAAAGAGTGTTGGGGGGGGGGGGATGAGTGGTGGTTGCAAAGACAGGCAGTGATAGGTGGAGAAGGAAGGGAGGACACAACAGTGATCAAGGGGAGGAGGGATATTGGGTGGTGAGGGGAAAGAAAGGAGGAGAACTGGAAAGGGGAAAGGGGAAGAGGAGATCAGCTTACCAGAAACCAGAAATGTGTTTTTTTTAAATGCAGAGAATGGTCGATGCCTGGAATGTATTGCCAAGGGTGGTGGTGGAGACTCTTAGACAGGCATGTTGATGAAAGAAAAATAGAGGATTATGAAGTAGGGAAGTTTTTTGGTAGGTATATACCTACCTGCATAAAGTCATGGGCCGAAAGGCCTGTATTGTGCAGTAATGTTTTATGTTCTATTTTCTAGATATATGTAATAGAATATAACACAGCACGGGCGCAGTCCCTTTAGCCCAAGTGTCTATCCTGAACACAACACTCAAATTAAACCAAATGTTGCTGCTTGCATATGATACACCTGCCTTTCCTCCCTGCATATCCACATGTCTATCTCTTCTTTTCTTTGGCTTGGCTTCGCGGACGAAGATTTATAGAGGGGTAATATCCACGTCAGCTGCAGGCTCGTTTGTGGCTGACAAGTCCGATGCGGGACAGGCAGGCACGGTTGCAGCGGTTGCAAGGGAAAATTGGTGGGTTGGGGTTGGGTGTTGGGTTTTTCCTCCTTTGTCTTCTGTCAGTGAGGTGGGCTCTGCGGTCTTCTTCAAAGGAGGTTGCTGCCCACCAAACTGTGAGGCGCCAAGATGCACGGTTTGAGGTGATATCAGCCCACTGGCAGTGGTCAATGTGGCAGGCACCAAGAGATTTCTTTAGGCAGTCCTTGTACCTCTTCTTTGGTGCACCTCTGTCTCGGTGGCCAGTGGAGAGCTCTATCTAGAACCCTCTTAAATACTATTATTGTATCTTTTTCCATCACTACTCCTATTAACCCATTCCAGGCACCCACCAGTCTATAAAAACAAAACCTGACCCCAACACTCCTTTAAACTTTCTCACCACCCCACCCCCTGCCCCCCACTTTAAATGCATGCTCTCTCGTAATGTTATTTGGTTCTCATTAATAATTGCCTGCTGGTCCCGCATCGGACTTGTCAGTCACCAACGAACCTGCAGCAGATGTGGACATACCCCTCCATAAATCTTCGTCCGCGAAGCCAAGCCAGAGAATAATTGACAAGGATGCATTGGCATTCTGAATGTGCAGGATGTGATATTAATTCATTTTTAAAATAGAGACCTACAGCACAGTAACAAGCCCTTCTGGCCCATGAGCATCTGCCACCCAATTCATTTACAACTCCGGTACGTTTTTGGAAGGTGGGAGGAAATCTGAGTACTCTGAGTAAACCTACACAGTCATGGGGAGAACGTACAAAGTCTATACTGACCGCGCAGGATCTGAACCTGGGTTGTTGGCACTGTATTAGCATTGCCCTAACTGCCTCACTAACCAAGCCACCCCATGGTAAAGCTGTTTTGGAATCAGCATTATCCAGGCAGACCTTCTTTGAGTTAGCCTTAGATTGATCATCAACTGTTGCCATGACTCCCAGTCACACTGATGATTTCCTATTGCCAGGTAGACTCCTGAGGTCGTTGTCACTAAGGCATGGCAGAGATTATTTAATGTGTCCGTTGCTTCAGTGATGCTCTGTTCAGTCAGGGTTAACTTGACCTAGAAAGTTGGATTAGCAGCTGCAAAATAAAGCAGATGAGTAAGATAAGAGCGAATCCTGTTATTTCTCAGTGCAGCCGTAGGCTGTGCATATAATCCCTTAAAAACATGTTCCAAGATCTACCATGCCAATTAGCGTAATTGAGCCTGTTTTACAGGCTTTGACTTTGGCCAAGTTGTTGCTCTGGAATAGCAGCCAATTTAATAATTACCCATTTACCTAAAGCTCATGGCTTGAGGGTGGTTGAAGATGGGACAACCTTCCTCAGTCTCTGAGGAGTGATTGTCCTTGACTGTCTTTCACTCCCAATTAACACAAATGCTGTCATTCAAACCAGCACAATGCTAAGTGAGTGAAACATGTAAGTCTGCAGATACTGTGATTGTAGGTAAAACATAGAAATGCTGGAGGAAGTCAGCCGGTCTCACAGGGTCCATAGGAGGTAGAGATAGATTCCCGATGTTTCAGGCCTGTGCCCGATGAAGCTATACTTTGAAAAAGAGCTCAGGCCTGAAATATTTGTTATAAATATTTACCTCCTATGGACGCTGCGAGGCCTGCTGAGTGCCTCCAGCATTTGTGTTTTCACAATGAAGTTTCCTCGCATGTAGCACGGATGTTGTGATCTCTGGGTATTACAGTCTGCATCACTGACTCATGGTCTGTGTTTTTAGCAAGGTTTCCTTCTTGTGGTGTTTTTTCTCCCTCAGAATCAAAACATCAGTGAATTGTCAGATTTATTGCCAGAGTACATACATGACATCATATACAACTCTGAGATTCTTTTTCCTGCGGGCCAAGCCGAATTACCATTTATTGGTAATGCAAAAAAAAACTATACACAATGGGCACATCTAAACAACTAAACAAATGTAAACAACTGACTGTGCAATACAGAGAAGAGAAAAAAAACCCCGAAACAATGAAGTGCACAAGTAAGAGTCCTTAAATGAGTCCCAGATTGAGTTTGTTGTTGAGGAGTCTGATGGTGGAGGGGTAGCAGCTGTTTCTGAACCTGATAGTGCAAGTGTTGTGGTACCTAGACCTCCTTCCTGATGTCAGCAGTGAGAACAGAGCATGTGCTGGGTGGTGTGGATCCTTGATGGCAGCATTCCCTATAGATGTTCTCAGTGGTGGGAAGGGGTGATATCCTGGGCTGTTTCCATTAGGTTTTGCATGGCCTCTCGCTTGAGGGTATTGGTGTCCCCATACCAGACCTTGATGCAGCCGGTGAGCACACTTTCCACCACACGTCTGTAGTAATTTGACAGGATTTGTCCTTTTGCCCCATTGAATCCAGCTAGTCCCATTTTATCACCAATTCGCCTGCTTATTCAATCAAATACTTGGCCCTAAAGGATTTGGAAGAGGCATGGGACCTTCAGTGTCTGATGTTGAGGAGAGGCAGATGCTGAGGTCTGTCCATACTCATCTCTTCACTCACCTACCTGCCTTTATATCCAGCAGATTCTGCCATGGTGACCGCAGGTGACTACAATCTCTCTGCAACCTCTAGGATTCACCAATCCAATCTACAGAGCATAACAAAGTAATTGAACATTCAGAAATCAGATGCAGATATTGGAAGTCTGAAATAAAACAGAGAGTTCTGGCAGTAGAGAAGAGAGAGAGAGGGGAGAGAGAGCGAGAGAGAAATGGAGAGAAAAAGAATGGAGGGAGATGGAAAGGCAGAAAAAGGGAGGGAGAGAAAGAGAGAGAGAGAGAGAGAGAGAGAGAGAGAGAGAGAGAGAGAGAAAGTTTCAGTTCTGGAATCCTTTATCAGAACTCAGAACTGATAGGGTCTGAGTTGAAACACACAGAAAAAGCCCCAATTCATCTATGCTGGCCAACATGCCTATCTAAGCTCATCCTATTTGCTTCTGTTTGACCTGTATCCCTTTAAACCTTTCCTGACAATTTACCTGTCCAAGCATGTTCAAACATTGTGATTGTACCCAGCACTTCCACTTCTGCTGGTAGCTTACTCCACATACCCACCACCTTTTCTGTAAAAATCTTTCCTTCCAGGTCTTCTTAAGATCATAGAACATTACAGCACATGATGTTGTGCCGATGTTTAAACATCTAAAAAAAAACTAAACCCTCCCTACTTCATAACCCTTTATTTTTCTGTCATCCATGTGCCTGTCTAAAGTCTCTTAAATGTCCCTATTGTAGCAGCCTCCACCTTTACCGCTGGAAATGCTTTCCAGGCACCCACAACTCTCTGCGTAAAAAACGTACCCCTGACATCTCCTCTAAACCTTCTTCGATATTTTAAATGTCATATTGTCCCTGCCTCTACCAGATCTACTCTCTGTCACCTTAAAACTTTGACCTGTAGTATTAGACTTTTCTGCCTGGGGAAAAAAAAAGCCTGTGATCATATACTCTATCCAGATTTTATAAACCTCAAAACCTCTGACAAAATGACCTGGATTTGAAATGTTTTGATTTCCACAGATGCCTGCTTATCAAAATTTGCTGCTTTAATGAAGCTAAATCATTTCCTCACAGCAGATTAAAGCTTCCATCAACATTTACCGGCAGCATTCACAATGGTTAACATTTCTTGACTAGCATTCATTTGTAGTGTTTTCTACTTGGCTGCTTTTCTCAATTTGCTGAAAGATTTACCTCAAACCAAGTCATTATGTCCCATAATGATAAAGAGCAACTGTTCTCAGAAATGCGTCTTTCTTCAAGTGCAAACACATGCTGGATCCTGGCACATTACAACATTGCAAGCGATCCCTTTCCTCCCTCTCCTTTCAAACACCTCCAGCCTTTTCATTTTGCCTTTTAAGGGAGTCCAGCATTGTTATTGTATAATTACTATATCCCATTTGCATGCTTCAACAGTCTACAGACTTGTTTTTCTGGGCTCATTAAGCTATCTTAAACATGAATTGTTTTGTTCTTATTTTCTCCAAAAGCATATTAAGCTGTCTTTGAGAGATTTACTTGAATTTACTATAATAAATACACAGGTTTATTTGATAAAATTGAAAAATTTGCAGTAAAATATAATAAAAGGAGTTACTGAATTAAAACAATTTCTAATAAGGAAATTATTTAGTGATTTAAAATATTTCTAATAAGGAGTTGATGTATTTGTTTAAACCATTTCAAATTTTTTCATTCAAATATGATCACAGCTTCCAAATCCAGGAAAAGATATTACATCTTCTCAAACCAGTGACCAAAGTAACAGATTTTGTTTTGTTTGTAAAGGTAAAGATTCTATCCTCTTCCAAAGGGCATTTAGTCTCCCATCTGCTGAGATCTGATTTCTTCTGACAAGTAATATTTTTCAAGCTTTTCAATGAAGATTCCTAATTGCCATCTAGTGGTAAATTATACTGACTTCTTGTATGTGAATCAATAGCTCAGCCCCCTCAGTATTAGACAAGCATCCTG
Source organism: Narcine bancroftii (assembly GCF_036971445.1). Classification (NCBI taxonomy): domain Eukaryota; kingdom Metazoa; phylum Chordata; class Chondrichthyes; order Torpediniformes; family Narcinidae; genus Narcine; species Narcine bancroftii. The sequence continues at coordinate 134,752,474 of NC_091476.1, forward strand.
TATCATATAGAAACAGGAATTTCAGCCCATCAAGTCCATGCTAACCATTTACAGTCATTTTATTCGATTCTCCATCAATTCCCCATAAACACTCGTACTTGTCTACACACTGAAGACAATTTACAGTAGATAATTAACCTACAAGCATGTCTTTAGGATGTGGGAAGAAACCAGCACAGCCACAGAGAGATTGTGCAAACTCTTCTCAATAAGCACTGGTCAGAACCAAGGGCCTGGCGACAGAGTTAATATTTCAAGTGGATGACCCCTCCCGTTGATCCTTGAGCACCAGGAAACTTCAGAAACGAGCATGCCTTCTGCCGCAGAGGGATGAAGAAAATAGAGGGTGTGGGAAGATCAGAGAGAAAATAGACCACAGATGGCAGCAGTGCTGGTTGAGAGAGGGGGTGAAGGGAAGGGTGACGAAAACACAACATGAACCTAGAGTATCTGTTGCAATATAACCATGATTAAAATCCTATATCCTCAAAGAACTAGGAAAGGAGGGGTTTAAATACATGAAGATATTGAAATTGTAATAATCTCAGAAGCTTTGAAGATGACTCCTCCAATTTTTCTTGATGAAATCTTGGCCTAGAGATTGGTTCATCCTCATGCTTATCCTCCCTCCACCCTCCACTATACATCAATAACTTTTAGTGGAGAGCATAGAGAGCACCAAGTTCCATGGAGTTCACTTAACCAATGACCTATCATGGACACACAACATCGCCTCACTTGTCAAGAAGGCGCAACAGCGACTTCACTTCCTGAGAAGACTGAAGCAGGCATGTCAACTTCTACAGGAGCTGTCAAGAGTGTCCCTACCACAGTGTGGTAGGGTTGCTGCAGAGAAATGGATTGGAGCTCCACAGGATCATAAGAATGGCAGAGAGGATCACTGGAGTCTCCCTCCCCACTGTCGACGTGAGCTACTGGGATATTTGTCTGAAGATGGCGCGCAAAATCATTGAGGACCTCTTCCACCCTGCACACAGCATCTTTCAGCTGCTCCCATTGGGGAAGAGATATAGTAATATCAGGGCCAACGGGACCACCAGGTCGAGAAATAGCTTCCCACGGACAGTGGGTATGTTGAACAACCAAAGAAGCTGCTCACACTAACCATCTGACACTCTCATATTTATGAAAAAAATATTTATTTACGCATTTGTATATATGAATACTTGTCCTGCATATGTATGTTTTTGTCCGTATGTGTGTTAGGTATGGTTGTGTGTCTCTATGTTTTGTACCGAAGATGACCGATTGCTGTTTCATTGGTTTGTGCTTGTGCAATCAGATTGACTTCATACACACTCCACAAATGGTTGCCCTGCAAATTGATGTGTTCATTTGTCTAATCATGTCATAACCAGTGTGTTGAGATCATGACTTATGGCCCAAGAGGTGAATGTGGGGATGTGATGGATATAAGGAACAAAGTTCAAAGTTCAAATTTGTTGTCAGAGTACATGCATGACATCACATACAATCCTGAGATTTTTTTTCCTGCGCCCCAGGCAGAATTTCTGCTTATCACTTAACGATGGGAATGGCATCTGGCGCAGAAGTAATCTGAAGCCAACAGAAATTGTTCCCCTCTCCTGACTGAACAAATAAGTGGTTAGAAAATATTTACATCTTTTTAATTGATAACTAATTTCAAATATGATGTCAAAGGTGTTAGAATCTTCCACTTGGATGCACACTGGGGCTACATATGGCTTCATGTAAGTGACCTGAACAACTGTGGGACGTGGAGAGCAAGTAAGCATAATCCACCTCCCCAGTGCCATGAAACCTAGGGCCATATATTTCAACACCCTTCCAAGCTCCTGAGGACAATTCACATTTTTATGGCATGATGAAATTTTCAGTAGCATGAAATCTTTTGACTGTCCTAAGTGATAAATCATTATACTATTTATTCAGATATTGAAGAATTGATGTAATAATCCCATCATTTAAAAAAAATATTAATGGTTATCTTGATTAAAGCCAACTGCATAAGATATGACTATGTGGATCAGTAATTATCACAATTACCACAGTTAGTGTTACTGCCTCGTATTTTAAGGGACCCAGGTTCAATCCTGACTTCAGATGCTACTTGTATGGAGTTTGCATGGTTTTCCTGAAATCATATTAGTTTACTCTTGCTGCACCAGTTCAAGATCATTTACCTCTTCATGCAGGTGAGTAGTGTAAAGTGTTAAATGAGGAATGGAGAGGAGTGTGAGAGGGAGTACATTGCAGGGCTACCCGGAAACAGGAGCAAGAGAACGAAACTGGTGGAATTGTTCCCCTGGGAGCCAGCATGGATTCAATGGACCGCATGGCATAGGTGAACAAACTTTATTAAGGAGTTGACCAATGGAGGGATTAAGACTAACCCAGAACTTGTTCATTAGGGTTGAGTTTGATAGAAGGGCCAGTACTTTGCTATATGAATCTATGACTCTATGAATGCAAAGAGTCTCTGGCTAAGTCCAGCTAAGATTATAATTGTTTCACAATTCAGTAATTCCAAACCATCACTCCCCTTCAACACAGCGTTCCATTGTTGGAGAGATACATTTATTTAGGAATGATTCATGATGTTTCTCTTTGCTTGAGCCATATATGGTTTCTGCAATGAATTAAAAATCTGAAGCTAAGACAAATAAAAATTTGTACATCAAGCTTTTAAAATCTTCGGAGCTTTGAATTAAAACCTAGACCCATGAATAGCATGGGGCGATAGAAGTGATTAGCATTTACCTATCAATTTATTAATACTGGTCAAGAACACGCAATCATTTTTTTATTGATGATCTTTAATTGTACTGATTAAAGAATAGTTTCTAGTGCCTTGTAAGTAAAATTAACTTCAACATAATGGGGAAAAAAAGATAAAATGACAAATACAATTTCCAATCAATCAATCAATCAATCAGATTAAATTTAAAAGCTGAACAGGATTACCTTCATTGTGTGCTGATCTGCACTCAACATGCTATCTCCAGGTTCAAGATGATGTAGGATCTCCTGAACACCTTCTAATTGCACTTTGGGAAGAAAAATTTCAATATTAATCTTAATAAACCTATAACCAGAAATATCAATGGCCACAGTTGGGGTTGCCTCCGGATTTTTATAAAACAATGAGTCTATAGCTCGTGTTGATGGTGTGCAGTGTGTTGTTAATTTATCAGCATTTCCTTGTATTTTCATTGGAATACTTTTCTCATTTAGTTACTGCCTTGCTGTTTTGTTTCTTTATTGCATGGAGCAGGATGATGGGTCGACTGCATTGGTTTATGAATTATGTTCAATACTGAGAGCTGGTGAACAGAGAAAAACAATAATTGGAAAGGGATTTAGATTGATGCCAAAACTAGGGGAAGGTAGAGGGCCCCAATTTAGCTTATCGAGCCAGGAAGAGCAGGCCAGAGACAGCAACTGTAATGATGAGGTCAATGGAATCCGATTCAAAGTCAGAATTTATTGTCATGAACATTTCACTAAATTGGGTGTTTATCTTCAGGCTCCTGTACCTCCTTCCAGATGGTAAAAATATGAAGTGGGCATGGCCTGGCTGGTGAAGGTCTTTGAAGATAGAGGCCACTTTCTTAAGACACCATCTCTTGTAGATGTCTCCAATGGAGTAGTTTTTTTTTTCTCCTTTATCCTGTGGATTAGTGCCTTCATTCCAAACAGTGATGCAACCAGTCAAAATGGTCTCCATTTGCAAGAGACTTTCATGACCTACCAAATCTCCTCAAACTCATCACAAAGTATGGCCCCTGGAAAAGCTTCTTCAAGATTGCATTGGCCTAGAAGCCCTAGGAGATGTTGACACCCAGGAATTTGAAGTTCTTAACCCTTTCCATTCCTGACCCCTCGATGAGAACTGATTTGTGTTCTCCTGATTTCCCTCTCCTAAAATTCACAATCAGTTCCTTAGTTTTGCTAATGCTGAGTGTGAGGTTGTTGTTGTGGCACAACTCTACCAGGTGATCCACTCCCTCTTGTATGGTTCATCATTGCCATTTACCAATTACCTGCCAATTACCAATCATCTGACAATTACCGTGGTGCCATTGGCAAATTTGTAGACGGCATTTGAATTGTGCCTAGTCACACAGTCATGGTGTATACCGAGTAGAAGGTGCCACTGTAGGAGTGGCAAGTTGTGAGCTGAATGCAGTTGAACAAGAAGCTGTGATCCACACTGACAAGACCAGGATCAGGTAGGCATGAGTGAAGGTAGCTGGATGTCAAGATTCTTCTTTCACCAAGCATCTTCTACAAATCATCGTACCCTGATCAGACTAAGTGCCCATGGGTTTGTGGCATCGCTTCAAAGATGCACTGGCATTAAATATGACAGCAAGCCACAATGGAAGTCATTGGGGCAGAAGGTTAAAGGTCAGTGAAAGATGTAGTTTGAGATTGTAGGGCACTGCCCATAACCACAGAGACCAGCTGAGGAAATGATAGGCTTTAATATATTGAAGAACCTTGCTGGCCTGGATCCCAGGGTAGGAATGGCAGCAAGGGAAAGGTGGTATGACCTTTATGGCCTAGGACCATTGGGGAGGAGTCATAAGGTATGAGTCATCCGTGGGCGGGGCAGCTCCATATATATAAATGACAATGATAACTATAACAATAGAGGAAACCTATCACCACAGAGTTGACCTTGAAGGAGGAGCAGGTGAGGGGCACTTCAGATTTCACAACCTGGGCAGTTCAACGATCATGTACATTTGTAATTTGGTGTGAAGGGGGATGATGGCCATGAAACTTCAGTCTGGGCACTGAGTGCGTCGGAGGATCTGAAAAGGTCATGGTACCATGTTAAAACAGATGATGAAACTGGGATCCATTTGGTCCAGGATATAACATTGTGAAAGTGGTTAGTTGGCAATAATCAAGGGCATCAGGTTGTGGAAATCCCACCCACATCCACATGCCCTTTCTTTTCAAATGGACCTTGGTGTCCCCAAGTGTCTGGAGGAGAAACACACCTCATTCTCATGCTCAATCATGTACGCATGGTAGTTCAAACTTTCAATCTGATTTTCTTGTTAGTAACTGTAAGTTTGTAATATCCAGGCCCATAAATATATTTCCTCTTTCTGCTAGCTGAGAAAGTTGAGTTGGCAACATCAGCTTAACATGGGTGTGCAATAGTCAGTCCGACGGGGATTAACCTACTTCATGTAACAGCAGTAAATTAATGGAGGAAGGAATATCAACAGCTGGAAGTTTGGATGACAATTGGATCTTATTCTACTGAAATCCCTACTATGATCTCAATGAACTACAGATGGGCATTTGTCTAAGTGATGGTTGCTGATAGCTTAGAGAAGCAGTGATACTGAACGTGATCAGTATTGATATGAGCAATATATAACATCACCTCAGTCAAATATGGTCTATTTTTCATTTTAGTTCCAAGATGCCCTAGTTAACAACAGACCATAAATTATAATTTTTCATGAGACTACTTTTGTGAATTACTGCCAATTCTACTTGTTCCATTGATTGATTCATGTGGATAATAATACATTTTGGATTAAACCTTGCTGATAACACTGGACAACAGAGATTTTGCTTCCGAGACATTTTTGGGTGTATTTTATCGGTTTTGAGCTGCTGATCATGAAAATCACCTTAAAATTTTCATTTTTTTTTCCCCCACCCCCCCCCCCCTTTCTGTCATATTTTAAGTCTACTTCAAGCATACAAAACCATAAAGTACAACGTGTCATTGAAAATTCATTTTCTGCATTCACACTTGGACTTCTTCCCTGCTGATCTTGGTGAAGTCGGTGACGAACATGATGAAAGGTCTCACCAAAATATTGCGACCATGGAAAAATGGTATCAGAGCAACTGGAATCTATCAATGCTGGCTGACTCTTGTTGGACTTTATGATGAGAAGCATCAGATGTTGAATACAAACAAAAATCATCAACAAAATATTTTTAGGTCAGTTGAACTCATGCAATGTATCACCATCATTATGCAATGAAACATACTAAATTCAGTCAAAGTTCATTTTATGTTTTTCCAACTTGCTTTATGTTCAGCTTGAAGTGATCTCTCACAAGGGAAGCGAGTGTAGTCCAGATCACAAGAGAGAAGATACTTGGGAAGGTAATTGGTCTGAACATATACAAGTCTCCTGGACTGGATGGAATGTACCCTTGGAGATAGTTGGTGGTAATCTTCCAGGAATCAATGGAATCTGGCATGGTTCCTGTGGACTGGAGGATCACAAATGTCACTCCACTGTTTAACAAGGGAGTGAGGCAGTAGAAAGGAAATTATAGATACTCAAGAGGGATATGGGGCTTAAGAATATTTTAGTGGGGCGTAGGAATATTTTGGGAAATAACTAAAATGTTGGTTTGAAGAAATAGACTCATTATGTTGGTGTGAAAGATGTGATTTGGAAACACTGTCAGTACGACAGAATTGTGGTAACTTCCAATAAAATCACTTTGTTCTTATTTTCATTACGTTTATTTCCTCTTCTGATGTTTCTGTTCTTTCTCTTATTTTAACTGTTATCATTATATTTTTTCTGACCGATCTTATTATCATCCATTCCAAATTATCTCATTGGCGATGACGAGAATTCCAAATTATCTCAACAATCATGAATCCGTCCATACCCCTTTACTTTTTTAGTTCAGTAGTGAGTGAAACCTGTATTTGTATGTATCTTTGTGCACTAGACCGCACGCAGAGCCCACCTCACTGACAAAAGGCAAAGGAGGAAAACCCAACACCCAACCCCAACCAACCAATTTTCCCTTGCAACCGCTGCAATCGTGTCTGCCTGTCCCGCATCGGACTGGTCAGCCACAAACGAGCCTGCAGCTGACGTGGACTTTTTTTACCCCCTCCATAAATCTTCGTCCGCGAAGCCAAGCCAAAGAAGAAAAAGTGTTTTGATGGGGGGGTGGGGGGATGTAGTCTACCCCAGGTTCAGAAACCGCGCTAGTGTTTTTAAAAAATGTTTTTCAGGGTCAGTATTCTTCCTTTGATTCGATCATTCAACTTATTACATTTTTCAATTCTAAGATATAATAAAATATTGATTAATCTGTTTTAGGGAGCTTGCGCTGTTGTATATTCAAAATGAGCAGATCCAAGCAAGCAAAAGGTTTGTCAATATTTAGTGGAGTTCTTTAAGTTTGGGTTTATACCTGCTGTACACAATGAACATGCACCTTTTTGCTTATTAAACCAACAGATTTTGACAAATAAATCAATCAAAGCAGGCCGTCTTGAAGCTCATTTGAGGGTAAAACATCCTGACCATGTCAATTCAAAATTGGAATATTTTAAATCACTGAATGAGGAGTTTGAAAATAGATCAAAATCCACTTTATTATTTGCTGCACAAACTACAGTTCTGAACCGTACCCTTGAAGGTAGTTATGAAATTTCTTTGCTGATGCAAAACATGGGAAGAATCACACGATCAGGGAGGAACTGATTAAATCTACAATATCATTGTTTCTCTAAACAGTTTTGCAAAAGGACGACAAAGATGTCAGAGCAATGTCACTGAGTAACAGTACTGCCTGCAACAGAATAGATGACATGGGTCAAGATGTTGAAAAATAGCCTATTGAGAAGTTGAAATCATGGAAGTTCTCAAAACAACTGGATGAATCTACTGTACGGGACAGTGAGGCTCTGTTATTGGCATATGTGAGATATATTGATCAGGAAGAATGTCAAGAAGAGATATTTTGTGAATCATTAGAAACAATCACTACTCCAGTTGTTATCTACAGCAAGCTCAAAAATTATTTGGATGAAAATGAAATGCCAAAAGGAAACATTGTATCTTGTGCTGCAGATGGTGCACCTGCTATGATGGGTTAAAAAAATGGGTGTTTAAAATTAATGAAGCATGCAAATCCAAATATGTTGGTTGTACATTGTGTTATCCACCAAGAAAACTTAGTTGCCAAGAAATTTTCCCTGAGATATATTCGGTCACAGAATGCAGTATCAATGCCATCAAATGTGAACATCTGTTTAAACAGTTTTGTGTACATAAAAATACAGAACATGTGAGATTATTGCTTCACACTGAAGTAAGGTGGTTGTCAAAGGGGAACTGCTTCAAAAAGTTTATGGAACTGTTTGATCTCCTCAGCGAGTTTTTGAAGGACAAACTTGAAATGAAGCTCTTGCTAACAACAGATGACAAAGCTTACCTGAGTTACTTGATGGACATTTTTGAGAAACTAAGTACATTGAACAAGCAACTCCAAGTCGCAAATATAATGCTCGTTGATGCAAAAACAAAGATATTTGGATTCATGGCACTTCTGGAATTATACCAAAAGAATATTTCTGCAAAAAATTTCAGTTCATTCTACTGGTTGAATAAGTGTGAGGTAACTAATGCTGCTACAAACATCATTGTCAACCATTTGAAAATGTTGGTTACTGACTTCAACGATAAATTTTGTGATTTAAAGGCAATGGATTTTCCCTCTTGATTAACTCGGCCATTGCTGGTGGACTTATCCAGTGCAATATCAAGAGGAGTTAACTGAGTTGCAACATGATGAATATGTGAAAACTCTGTTCAAAGTGAAAGGAACCATGTAGTTGTGTAACGAGATTGAAAAGAAATACCCAAACTCCATTACTTTAGCAAAGGAACTATTGATACATTTTCCATTGTCTTATTTAGTAGAATGTGGCTTCAGTGGCTGTCAGTGATTAGCTACAATCTAAGAGGAATGTAGAAATTACAAAACATGAAGATTTAAGGTTAAAACTAACAAAATTAGTCCCTTAAATCATAAAAATCTGGAGCCAACAGGGGCAAGGTTCCCACTGAAGTGACGACAATTGTGTGTTTGAGATGGTTGACATATTGTAGTAGTTGAATATGAAATATGCATTCCAGACATTAATTGGATTGAAATACACTTACAGTTAATGATTTAATGAAAACTTCTTTTGAATACATAACTTTTTCCACTCATGATGGGGTGTACATTTTTTTGAAAAATCATAATGGGGCCTAGGGCAAAAAAGGTTGAGAACCACTGTTGTAGACCTATTAGCCTGATGTCAGAGATTGGAAAGCTGTTAGAGTCAATTGTCAAGGATGAGGTTATAGAATACCTGGAGGAGCATGGAAAGATAATCCCAAATCAGCATAGATTCCTTAAAGGAAAATCAGGCTTGACAAACCTATTGCAAGTTTTTTGAGGAGACCACAAGTAGGATGGACAGAGGAAATGCTGTGGATGTTGTGTATTTGTACTTTCATAAGGCCATACATAAAGCTGATAAACAAGATGAGAGCCCATGGAATTACAGGAAGGATACTAGCATGACTAGATATAGAAACATAGAAATATAGAAGATAGGAGCAGGAGTAGGTCATTCGACCCTTCGAGCCTGCTCCGCCATTCAACAAGATCATGGCTGATCTTAAAGTTCAGTACCCCATCCCCGCCTTCTCTCCGTAACCTTTAATACCCTTATATTGAAGAAATAGATCTAATTCCCTCTTAAATATATTTTAATGAACCTGCCTCTACTGCCCTCTGTGGCAATGAATTCCACAGATTCACCACCCTCTGGGTAAAGAAATTCCTCCTCATCTCGGTCCTAAATGGTTTGCCTATTATCCTCAAACCATGGCCCCGGGTTCTGGATTTTCCCATCATTGGAAACATCCCATCTGCATCCACTCTGTCCAGTCCTGCCAGAATTTTATATGTCTCTATGAGATCCCCTCTCAATCTTCTAAACTCCAGCGAGTACAATCCCAATTTGCGCAATCTTTCCTCATAAGTTATTCCTGCCATTCCAGGTATCAGCCTGGTGAATCGCCTCTGCACTCCTTCCATTGCAAGAACATCCTTCCTTAGATAAGGTGACCAAAACTGCACACAATACTCCAGGTGTGGTCTCACCAAGACCCTGTACAGCTGCAGTAAGGTATCCTTGTTCCTATACTCAAACCCTCTTGATATGAAGGCCAACATACCATTTGCCTTTTTAACTGCCTGCTGTACCTGCATGCTCGCCTTCAGAGACTGGTGTACAAGTACCCCTAGGTCTCTCTGCACATCCCCATCTCTTAATCTATTGCCATTCAAATAGTAATCTGCCCTCCGGTTTGTATTACCAAAGTGGATAACCTCACATTTATCCACATTGTAGTGCATTTGCCATGTATCTGCCCAGTCCCTCAATTTATCCAAATCACACTGGAGCTTCCTGACCCCCTCTTAGGTGCACACAACCCCTCCTAGCTTAGTGTCATCTGCAAATTTGGAGATATTGCATCAAATCCCCTCATCCAGATCATTAATGTAAATTGTGAACAGCTGGGGTCCCAGTACAGATCCCTGTGGCACCCCACTGGTCACCGCCTGCCACTCAGAAAACGAGCCATTTATCCCAACTCTCTGTCTTCTACCTGCCAGCCAGTTCTCGATCCACATCAATACTTTGCCTCCAATCCCATGAGCCTTGATTTTGGAAGCCAGTCGTTTATGCGGGACCTTATCGAAGGCCTTTTGGAAGTCCAGGTACACCACACCCACTGGCTCTCCCCCATCTATTTTACCTGTCACCATCTCAAAGAATTGCAATAGATTTGTCAAGCACGATTTACCTTTCGTAAATCCATGTCCGATCCCTTCTCTGCTAGTCACATGCTCCACTATTACATCCTTAATAATGGATTCCATCATTTTGCCCACTACTGATGTAAGGCTCACCGGCCTATAATTCCCCGCTTTTTCTCTACCCCCTTTTTAAATAGTGGGGTAACATTAGCTACCCTCCAATCCATGGGTACTGATCCTGAGTCTATCGAGTTCTGGAAAATAATTCTTAAAGCATCTGCTATCTGAATGGCCACTTCCTTAAGTACCCTAGGATGTAGATTATCAGGCCCTTGGGATTTATCTGCCTTCAATCCCATCAATTTCCCCAAGACCATGTCCTTAGAGATGCTGATTTCTTTCAGTTCCTCCCTTGCATTAGTCTCTACGTTTCCCAACATCCTTGGGAGGTTATTTGTAACCTCTCTTGTAAAAACAGAACTAAAGTAAGAATTTATTTGGTCTCCCATTTCCTTATTCCCCATTATATATTCCCCTGTTCGCAAGGATATTTCCCATTGTCTAAGATTATAAGACAAAAGGGCATAATTTCAGGATAAAAGGGCATCAATTTAAAACAGATGAGGGAAAATGTCTTTAGTCAGAGGGTCATGAGTCTGTGGATCTTGTTGCCACAGGCAGCTGTGGAAGCTGTCATTAGGTGTGTTTAAGGCAGAGATTGACAGATATATGATTAGTCAGGGCATCAAAGGTTGCGGTGAGAAAACCAGGGAATGGGGGTGAGTGGTCGATGAATCAGCTCATGATTAGAATGGTGGAGCAGACTCGATGGGCCTACTTCTGCTTTTATATCTGGTGATCATAATCCCCCATTTTTTAATGGAAACAAACCTTTTGGAAAAAAATTTGTTGTCCCATTTAACTAGGATCATTCCAATTAATGTTATGTGTTTTTTTAATTGAAGGTGGGTGATAAATTCTAATCTTTCCTACAAGTATTTGATAAACTTGGAACAATTCTTTTCTGTTTTTTTGAATAAAGTGTACTTGCAGTTAATGGGGCTCTCAGCAGAGTTGAGGAGCTCCGTTTATACTGTTTGAGCATAAATACTGGATACAGATGCTGACAATTTCCCACTAGTTTACAAAGATGCTAGGAAACCTATCAATTGTCTGTAATCTCCATTTTTTGAAATTTATAATCCAGATTTTTATTCATTTTTAAATGTTAAATTTAGACATGCAGTACAAGCCCTTTTGGCTCATGAGTCCATGCTGCCCACTTACACCCAATTGACCTACAACTCTCATGTTTTGGAAGGTGGGGTAAAAACAGAGCACCCTGAGGAGACCCCCACAGATAGGGGGAGAGCATTCAAACTCCTTACAGACAGCCCCAAATTCGAGCCATGATCCCAATTGCTGTAACAGCATTGCGCTGTTTATAAACAACCTTGAAATGAAAACAAAATTGGTGAAATACACAACAGGTCAGGAAGCATCTGTGGAAAGAGAAGCCGTTAATTTTTTTTTAGGATGAAGAACCTTTAATGGATCTGAGAAAGTGTGACTATGAGTTTTAAACTACTAAGTGAGGGCAGTGTGGGCAGAACAAAGAATATCTGAATATCCTTGATAAGGGGTAAGACCTGGATCATCATGGTTTACATTTTTTTACAAAGCTATTTGAGTGATAGGTTAATAAGTGGTACATGTAAAAGCTGTGAAAGACAAGTGGCAGCTGGTGCAGAGGAATGAAGTCAGCAAACCTGCTGGTATCAATGAGGTGAGCTAATGCTACTGATCGATAACCTCAGGACAGAACAGGGGCCTGTTTCTCTGCTTCATCTCTCTCATGACTCGGCAACTGATCCGTTCAGATACAATCAATAAAATGGAGTTACCAGAAATTGATCTAGACCATGCAGTTTAAACATAAATAAATAAATAAAAAGATAAAAAAAATTCATTAGTTGCCCAGGAAAGTGGAATTGGAGTTCTAACGGCCAGACAACATGGAACAGGCCCCTCGGCCTAACTTATCCAGGTTACATTCTGGGTTGATCCCATTTGCCTGAACTGGGTCCATCTCCCACTAAACCCTTCTTATCTAAATATCTGTCCGAATGTCTTTTAATCATCCTGCTTTTACAGTCCCTTTGGCAACTCATTCCAGGCATGGACCACCCTCTAAGGGGAAAAGTTAGTCCTCTGGTCCCTCTTAAGTTTCTCCATAGTTTCAGAAGCTAGTTACATTTAGAAAGATTAATTTGAACTGAGCAAGGCATGAGAGCCCTGTTCTGGGTTTAATTGGGATTTTGGTGGCTTTGAGGAAGGAACTTTAATAGAAGAGGGCACAGGTTTATCTAGATGTTAATGAAGATTTGAGGCAAGTCTGAGAATGGTAGCTGCTTGGCAAAGTTGTTTCCCATGGTAGGGGAGTCCAGGACAAGAGGGCACAACTTCAGGATTGAAACGCGCCCATTTAAAACAGAAATGCAGAGAAATTGATTTGGGAAGTAAGTGGTGAACATCTAGAATTGCTGCCATAAGTGGCTGTGGTGGATGTATTTAAGGCAGAGATTGATAGTTATCTGATGAGTCAGGGTATCAAAAGTTATGGAAAGTGGGACAGAGTGGAAGAATGGATCCACTTATGATCGAATGATGAGCTGAATAGCCTACTTCTGCTCCTATATCTTATAGTCTTATGGAATGGGTTGCCAGGAGAAGTAGTGGAGCAGATATGATAGCAATGGTTAAGAAGCATGTACACAGACACATGTGTAGGTAGGAAATATAGGGATATGAACTATGTGCAGGCATATGAGATTAGTTTAATTTGGCATTATTGTTGACATAGACAGCAGGCTGAAGTGCCTGTTCTGGTGCACATCTGTTCTATAAGACTCTCACTCCAGCTGCCTTTACGCAGGTATCTGCCTGGCATTGGTCTGGTCATTTTCAGCCACACAATGACTGGGCCCTTTTTGCAGAATAATGTTGTTATATTTTCATGGGGACCTGTCAGACATGGACCACCCAATAGTATAGACTAGAGATACTGGTATTATTCACCTTGGAGTTTACAAGGGGATCTGATAAGGGCATTAATAGAATGGAAAGAGTGGAATCTTTCCCATTGGTAGAGGGGGCAAGAACTGATGGAGATAAAATGGAGGTTGACAAAGACTTTTATTTACGCAGCTGTTGGTTCATGTCTGTAAAGCATTTCCAGGGTTAGAAGGGGATGCAGATTCAATTTCTGAGTTCAAAAAGGATCTGGACAATTATCTTTAAGGAAGAGGTGATTGGGATATGGGATGAGAGTGAGTGGGTATGACTGAAGCAGGTGTAGTCTCAATGACCATAGGAGTCCTGTGCTGTCACCAATCCATAATTACTGTGAAGAATCCCTCACATTACTTCTTGGATCATCATTTTCCATTATCCAAAATAAATTGGGAATCATCCAGGAATCTTTATTTTTTAAAAAAATGTGTCAACCTCAATCTGTGGAACAGTCATAAATAATAAGAAATGTGGATGTTGAGCAGATGAATGGCTGTTTCTTATCAAGGGGTCCTGCCATAAATATGAAATTCATGCAACAATTCCAGAATATTGAAAAGAAATTCTTGCTTGAACGACCCTTTTATGGAGGTATTTTTGCCTCAAAACTTTTCAGATTAGAGCTCTCATGACATGTTGCATCTATTTTTAATTTCCACTTCATAATTTCATCATGACTTAAAGGTCAGAAATATTCTTGGATAATACAAGTATACATTTATCCACAACAATTTGATAAGTCAGCTCTCTCATCTATTTACTTCTAGGACCTCTCCCAAGTAAGCTTGACATCATAAACTCTTTACCTTTTTACTAATTACTCATTGTTTTTAATAAACATTGGACATTACATCAAAATTATGCTAATTTCCTTAGTTAAGGAGCAAGATTGGTAAGACCTAGGGATGACCTTTATTGACTCTGGTTTGGCATTCAACATCATCATCCCCTCAAAACTGATCAGCAAACTCAAAATCCTGGGCCTCAGTAACCCATTGAGTAATTGGAGCCTGGATTTCCTTACTTCCAGACCACAATAAGTAAAGAACATCTCCACAATCTCCATCAGTACCAGAGCACCACAGGGCTGTGTTCCTTGCCCCTTACTCTACTCAGGTTACACCTATGACTCTGTGGATTGGAACAACAACACACCATCTACAAATTTATTGATGATATCACGGTAGTGGGGTGAAGAACAAGGGGCAATGAGTCAGCATACAAGGGGAGATTGAAAACTTGACTGAATAATACACCAACCACAACCTTGCACTCCATATCACTAAAACCAAGGAGATGATTGTGGACTTCAGAAGGGGAATACATGAGGTGTATGATTCAGTGATCCATGGAGGATCAGAGATGGAGAGGGTGAGCAAATTAAATTCCTGCATGTCACTAGTTCAGTGGAGCTTTCCTGGATCCACACATTAATTTCTTCATGAAGAAAGCATGTCAGCACCATAACTTGCTCAGGGGTTTACTTAAGTTTGGTATGACATAGAAAATCTTGACAATTTCGACAGACGTGTAGTGGAAAGTGTGCTGACTGGCTGAATCGTGGCCTGGTATGGGGGCACCAATATCTCTGAGTGGAAAGTCCTACAAAAGGTAGTGAACACAACCCTGTACGTCACAGGCAAAACTTTTCCCATCATCAAGAAAATCTAAATGGAACACTGCCGTTGGAAAACAGCAGCAATCATCAAGAATGCACATCACCCAAGACATGCTCTGTTCTCGTTGCTGCCATCAGGAAAGAGGTCTAGGTGCCACAAGACTCACACCACCAGGATCAGGAACCCCTCCACCATCAGACTCCTCAACAACAAACTCAAAGAATCATTTAAGGACTCTTACTTTGCTCATTATTAATTATTGAATATTTATTCTCTGTATTGCAAAGTTTGTTTGCACTTCCTTCTTGTTTACATTTCTCTCTTTGCTTGTTTTTTTACTGATTTTTTTTTCTCGAGCATAGTTCTTTTGTACTACCAATAAGTAGAAATTCTGCCTGGCCTGCAGGAAAAAGAATCTTAGGATTGTATATGATGTCATGTCTGTAATCTGACAATAAATCTGAACATTAGAATGTTCTTAAAGCAAATTTAAATAGGAAATAAAAAGAAAATAGAGATGAAGGAAAAAAAGCACACAGCAAACAGGAAACTGAACCCAAATTATTCTGAAAGCACTTGTGTAGGCTTAAAGTTGCCAGAGGAGAGTTGGGGCCAATCAGAGAGTAAAAAGGATGTTTATTAATGGGAGGTAGAGGGCTTGGGTGAAGTTCTAAATAAGTACTCAACTCCAAAGGAAAAATGTTCACATTCAAGTTCAAGTTTATTGTCATCTAATTGTAACTCAATGGAAGAGCTTATCTCCGGACCATAGTGTGCACACATAGACACACTGTACACCCTACACAAATGTAGTGACCCAAAATAAATATATATGCAAATAATTTATATTTTTTCAACAAAGAGAGATGCAGTTGAAATTCTGGATGGGCTAAGAATTGATTAGAAAGGTCAACTGTGCCTTGTGTGGATAAACCAAATGGTTCAGATGGAATACTCCCTAAATTGCTGAGAGAAGTAGAATCGTAGTTATACAGCTCAGAAATAAACTCCTCAATCCAACTCATCCATGGTAAATGACCTGATTTTGGAAATGCTTCACTAATATCTGTATCATAAATGGACCAAACTGTAAACCAGTCAGCATTGAAGTAATGATCTGATTATGTTGGTTAAAATTGTGAAAGGTACATGCATATGTTGCTGCTTGGAATTGTTTGCTTTACTTAAACCACATGTGAATTTAGCAGTGGGGTCAGAGACTTGTTCTGAAGATCACAAATGTGACTTTATAATTAAAAGGGGCAATGCTTAAATGTGCTTACTCCAAAGATGAGCTAGTTCCTGACAAGGTCAGACAATGCAACCAGCAAGGATTGTCGGAGAAATGGGATAATTTCTTGTCTTGTTAGTAAGGAGTACTGAAGTGTGAACACCTGATTATTTAAAATAGAAGGAAGGTATAGTCAAAACTGATTTTAGTTGAAAAGGCACTCAGATGATTTGACAGTTTTAACACCAGTTCGCTTCACTGAGCTCTTCAAATTCACATGGCTGCTGACTGTTATCCATCTGTATCTTCCAGTGAATTTGAAATCGGTCATAATAAAATTTGAAAATATTGAGATTCACACCAGTTCAGCAAATATCTGAAAGAGAAAGATAGATTAGTATCTGGCTGTTACCCAGGGTTGGCACACTTTAGGATTTAGATTCTCTCCCAATGAGCCTGACTGAGTTGCAAAAAAATAATGTTACAAGCTATGGAGTGACCAAGCCTGAAGATTTTGGATATGTCAGTTTGATTCTGACGCTGAAACTTTTGAGACATAAAAGAAAGGAGTGTGTTCTTCTTCTAGCCTCTGGTGTACTGAAACTCAGAGATGCAACCAAAGGGAGAAAACACTAACTGGGCTCAGTAGATTCAGCCAGAAATTCAGATTCGACGCCAGAGACTCAAGCATCATGTATAGCTGCAGCCAAACGTCTGATATATATTCCCTCCAGTAGATAGACTCCCTGCGCAGACTACAAAGGTCACTTTTACAATGCTAAAGCGTCTCGCTTCCAAACACAAACACGTTATGTTGTTGAGCATAAATGATTTAGAGTTATAATTCTATTAAACCACTATTAATTCATAATATATCATCAATTTAATGTATTAATGAATACTATCAAGATTCAAGAGTATTTTATTGTCATGTAATAAAACAGAAAATATGATGCTACACAAATTTTTCTTTAGTCTATTGCAAGGCAGACAAAGCACCCCATACAGAGCCAGAGAAAGAGAAGTGAAAGAGACCCACCAGAGTCACCAAATATCCATGGCTCAGCCTCCACTGCCACACAGCCTTCAGTCCAAACCATCAGCAACCTGAGCTCTAGGTGCAAACACTACCAGAAAGCCTCCAGCATCCCTGGTGCTTTCTCACATTTCAGTTCCAATATCTGGTAGCCTACTACACTACATTAATAAATGATTTTATGATAGCTGAATAATAGGCTATTAATAAATAGTATTGTAATCCTGTGAACATTTTAAGTGTCACAAATGAGGTTTCTATGGATTTTACTTTTTGAAGGAAAGGAGGAGAGTTCTTGCCTTCCATATCAAAGTACTGTACTCTAACTGCACTAACTTTTGATCAGCAAGAAGCCTTATTTAGAAATAAGGAGTTTGACTGGCATTATTCAGACACAATAATCTGTGGAACAAATTATTTAATCACCTGTATTGAATAATATAAGAAGTTTAAGCACTGTGGAATGAAAACTTCGCTGAACAATTTGTATTCTGGTGGTTAGTCGTGTAAATACCAGTTTCTGTATCATTGTGTAGATTATAGTTTGCTGCTATTCACAGTCTGAACTCAAAGATCCATCCAGGACTCTCCTCTTTTGAATGATCTAGTTTTGAATAAAATGAATTTCTTTGCAGCATAGCAAAGTTACATTTAAACTTTGAGAAATATCATTGACATTAGAGAATAAAGAAGTGTACAAAGAAAAATGCACAATTACTTAAAGCATTAACCATTGAGCCATGGAATGCTACAGCACAGAAAATGGGCCTTTCAGCCCATCTAGTTTGTGCTGAATTGTTGTTCTGTCCCAGTGACCTGCACCCATCCCATATCCCTCCATACCCCTCTCATCTATGTACCTGTCCAAACACTTCTTCGGTGTTAAAATTGAGCCCACATTCACCACTTCAGCTCCCACCACTCTCTGAGTGAAAATATTCCCCCAAGTCACTGTCTTAAAATTTTCCCATTTCACCCTTAACCCACATCCTCTGGTTTAGGCTATAAGGCCATGAGATACAGGAGCAGAAGAAGACCATTCGGTTAGTCAATTTCTAACCTCAGTGGATAAAGCCTCAGTGAAAATAAACGAAAAAAAACAAGAAAATAAAACAGAAGATGCCCGGATTATTTCTGATTCAAACCCTACACAAGGAAAGTATTCAAATTGCTTATTCTGGTTTTATTTATCACAACAAATTTAAAACTTCATCTTTCAAATAAATACATTGACTGTGAATGTCTCAAAAATTTAAAAGCATGGAATTTTGTCTCTAGTTGGCTTTACTTAAAAACGCCATTGAGTAAAATGCAGGAATCTTTTTTTATTTTGTTTTATCTGGCGCAAGAACTTGGAATAGCAGAGTTAACTCCCAATGGGAGGAGCAATTGAAGGGAATTCATTTCAGTGTCGACAACTCTCCCTGGAACACAGGTGCGAATCTATCCTGGAGAGAATTAACGTCTGCCTCACTGCATAAAGCTGTAAACTAGTGTAGCATTGGCTAATGTCAGCCACGTCTCCATGCCCGAGTTCCCAGTATGAGTTTCATCAATTATATACAAGTTCCAAACAGAAACTGAATGCTTGCTGATAGGAAGGGTGCAGAATAAGCTTGTCTCTTTGTTCGTGTTCAAGTTGCACTTTTCAGAACCACATCTTCAAAAATAATTTCACTAGTCTTTGATCATATTACTTCCATGCCAGTGAAGGAACATTGCAATAGGAGGGAACATTCAACCTTTGAGCATGTACTATCATTCAATGAGATTGTGGTTGAGCTGTAATAATTCACCCAACATTGTTTGATGTAACTTAACTTGCATTTTTTTAAAAATCAATTGATTTAAACTTTAAACAACAATGGGTTAGGCATTCATAGCAAGTGAAAGAAAGCTGCAAATGTTTCTCACCCTCTGAATGTAAAGATGTATCCTGACCTCAGAGAGACTGGACAGAGACTGGGAGATTGCTTTGTTGAACACCTTGGCTTTGCCCACCGCAATAATAGCATGGATCTCCCAGTGGCCACCTATTTCAATTCTCCACCCCATTACCTTGCTGATATGTCTGTTCATGGTCTCATGCACTGCCAGACTGAGACCATCCACAAATTGGAGGAACAACTCCTCATATTGCATTTGGGCACCCTCCAACCAGATGGCATTAAGGTTGACTTAACTGGTTTCCATTAAAGCCTTCCCTCCATCTTCTTCTCCCTGTTGCCTTTCCCCAGCATTCTCTCTTCTCCTTCTGTCTCCTTCCACAGAGTGAAAATCAATTCTCACCTTTGATCATATACAATTAACTCCTTTTGTGTGTTGGTCTATTCTTCTCCCTCTCCCAGTCTTCCCCCTTTCATTCCCCAACCTTTAATTCCGATGCCTGTCTTTATTTCTCTTGGACCTTGAGGAAAGTCTCAGACCTAAAACCTCAATAAAATATCTTTACCACTATGGGCGCTGCAAGACCTGCTGAATTCATCCAGCAATTCTGTGTTTTGACTACAAGCGCAGCAGCTGCACACTTTTGTGTTTCACTCCCTTCTGAAGGAATTAGCTTTAATTGCTTTCTCAGGATCTGAGGAGTAATTGTAAAATCAGTGTTTATTCCCCATATCTAGAATGGAATGGTTCATTCAGCCATTTCAGAGAGAATGTTACAGTCAATCACTTTGGTGGGTCTGGAGTACAGCCCAGATGGAATAAAGATGGCAGATTTCCTCCCTAGAAGATATGATGGAACCGTAAATTTTTAATTTAGACTACAGGACAGTAATAGGCCCTTCCAGCCCACGAGCCTGTACCACCCAATTAACCTGTAACCCCCGTATATTTTGATGGGTAGGAGGAAGCCAGAGGACCTGAAGGAAACCTACGCAGACACAGGGAAAACATACAAACTCTTTATAGTCAGAGCCGGATTTAAACCCGGGTCTCTGTCACTGTAACAGCATTGCGCTGACCATGCCACCCAGGTGAATTTTTAAACAATCCAGCAATTCTATGATTCATTCTAATCACAACTTATTTTTAACATTCCAGATGATGAACTGAATTTAAATTCCATTTTTGCCATGGTGTGACTTTAACACATGCCTCTGAACTACTCACCTAGAAACATCACTGCTCCATCTACAGCGCTTTTGCTGTCAAAGCATTCCAATTACACAGACTTGCCTCGCCTGGACATTCACCTTCTGAGCCTCATAAAGTGGCAACTCATTCACTCAGAACCATTGTTCCCATTGATTAGATCCCAGGAGGAGTGAAATCCAGCAATGAATATTACTGCTTATTTTTCATAATCAATACTTCCTTTGGTCTTAGCCCTAATCTTTGAAATGTGCAATACTTTTTGATTTTCTTCTGAATAAAGAACAGAAAATATGAAAATCAATCTCCAATTTTCTATTAGCTGAACTAGTTACCAAAACTACAGCAAAATTTTGGAATTTCCAACTGTCCTGTTAATTAATCCACTGATGACTTTCAGGAACACAATGAATCATCCTCTTTTACTCTCTTGTGCAGAATATTTACCCTCACATCAACTGACACCAAATTCAGATATTTCCACTTCCAACCCAGCCTGTGCTCCAGATGCTTAGTTGACCAACACCAGTAATAATTTGGAAGATCATGCATTTCTCCTATTACAATCATGTTGATACCTGTTATAATTATTTGGTCAGAATGACCAAAGGAATCTAACTCGATAGTATTGCTCTCTAGAGACAAACAGGAGGGGATTTCAGGGTAATGTGGGAGCAATTGAAGAGGGATTCTTTAAAACTGGGTCAATTTTAATTTTCATTAAAGATCCATTAATTGACAGTTTCAACTCCTGAAACTGATTAAGTGCTCCCTTCATTCACCTATGAATCCCACAATGGTTTGGAACAGTGCAATAATAACCACAATGGTTTGGGCTTATTGTAATAATTGCATCAGTTAAATTGACGGTTCTTTTTGGATCTTTTTGGAAATTGATAAGGGTAGGGCAGATGATGTGGTCTACGTGGATTTTAGTAAGACATTTGACAAGGTCTCCCAAGAGAGACTCAT
The DNA here is from genome assembly GCF_036971445.1 of Narcine bancroftii. Lineage (NCBI taxonomy): Eukaryota > Metazoa > Chordata > Chondrichthyes > Torpediniformes > Narcinidae > Narcine > Narcine bancroftii. The sequence goes on from NC_091476.1 coordinate 134,774,120, forward strand.
CCAGAAAGTCTTGAGGCTTGGGATCAGTGGAACCTTGGCTGTGTGGATAAAATAATTGGCTTGTGGGAAGAAAGCAGAGAGTAGTAGTGGAAGGAAAGTATTCTGCCTGGTGGTCAGTGACTAGTGGAGTGCCGGAAGGATCTGTTCTGGGGGGCCCTGCTCTTTGTGATTTTTTAAAAAATAAATGACCTGGATTGAAGAGGTGGAAAGTGGGTGGAGGAGTTGTGGGTGCAGCTGAAGATTGTCGAAGGTTACAAGAGTATATAGACAGGATGCAGAGTTGGGCAGAAAAGTGGCAGATGGAGCTCAATCCGGATAAGTGTGAGGTGATGCATTTTGGAAGGACAAACCAGAAGGCTGAGTACAGGGTTAATGGTCAGTTTCTTAGAAGTGTGGATGAACAAAGGGACCTTCAGGTCCAAATCCGCAAGGTCACCGAGTAATTTGAGAAGATAGTTAAGAAGGCCTATGGGCATTGGGTTTCATTAATGGGAGACTGAGTTCAAGAGTCAAGAGGTCATGTTGCATCTCTGCAAATCTCTGGTGAGACCACACTTAGAGTATTGTGTTCAGTTCTGGTCACCTCATTTTAGGAAAGATGTTAAAACTATGGAGATGATGCAGAGGAGATTGACCAGGATGTTGCCTGGATTGAAAAATAAGTGAGGCAAGATTAGCGGAGCTGGAACCTTTCTCTTTGGAACGTGGAAGGATGAGAGGAGGAACAGCAAACATCAGAGGACATATATACATAGGTAAGGGAGGTAAGTTTAGGGGAGACATCAGGGATAACATCAGTGGTAAGGTTTTTACAAAGAGTTATGGGCGCCTGGAATGCTTGCTGGGGATGGTAGTGGAAGATGAAACATTAGGGGCATTTAAGAAACTTTTAGACAGTCATATGGATAAAAGAAAAATAGAGGGTTACAGGAAATGGAGGGTTTAGTACATTTTTTAGGAAGGAATATACGGGTCAGCACAACATTGAGGGCTGGAAGGCTTAGTGTTCTATGTTCATCATAGGCTGCAAGATAATAAAGAAGTTCTAAAAGGCAAATGCTGCGGCGTGTGCTGCAGCAGGTACAAACATAAGGTTGTTTTTTTTCTGCTGGGGTTGCGTAGGGTGGGATGTGGGTTGGTGGGGAGAGAAACAAAATTCAGAGTGTCGTGAAAGGAGTGGCCAACCCAAAATGCTGAAAGGGAGGGGTAGATGTGTCAGCTGGCCAAAGAGCTGCTGCTGCCAAGTGTGAGGTGATGCATTTTGGAAGGACAAACCCTGGGTTTGTGTGGCCCCTGGGGCCACAACACATTTACGTAAAAGCCTTGTTTTCCTATCGCCTCCCGAGACAAATATATTCTTTATATTTTTACGTTGTCGGTAGAAGAGCAGTACAGAAGAAACCAACTAAATATTTGCTTCATAGGGAAAGGGGCCCATAAACTTTGAGCAGAGTCCAAGAGGGCTATAGCTGAAAAAAGGATGAGAATGGCTGCTCTAAAGGCACAATGGACATGATGATCAATATGGGACACATGAGAAAAATGCAGAGAGCACACTGGTCATGACACATGGCTTTGTTTGACCTCACCAATCCAATCCATCAACCTGCTCCATCTGTGGCTACATCAGCTTCCCAAGAACTCTCAATAACAGGAGATGCCTAAAAAGGACAAAATGGAATCCTGGACACATTTTGCCAAATTGGAAACCATTTACTCAATGGTTAAGTTACTCAGTATTTTCCTTTGGAACTTTGTAGAAAACAATGGAATAATTTCAATTTTTCCAACTGCACAGCTGGTTAGGCTTGACAGGGTCTAGCGAGAAAGGATTTGTACTATTTGCTTTCTTTGAACGGGATGGGTTCACTGATTTTTCTCATCAAGGTGGGCGATGTTTGTGCTGGTGAAGAGCAACAAAGGTTAAAGTCGAAGGTGAATAAATTTCTGAAATAATGCCACTTTTGGCCTCTACTCTTTTGACCATCCCAGGCTCAGAATCAGAATTTATTGTCATTAACATGTCACGGAGGAGTCACGCGATGGAGTAGTGGCCGGACGGTGAACTCCAGCCCTCTCCAGAAAAGTCGGGAAAAACAAGAGAAAACACAAAGGCACAGAAATAAAAGTTACAGAAAAGTGAGTATAAAGGTGGAAAGAAGATGGCGACAAAAAAAGAAAAGTCGAAAGCAACGGTAAGAAGAGAGGAAGAGAAGACAAAGGAGGAAAAAGGTGAAGGCCTTACCTGTCCGAAGAGGCCCGCTGCGGAGAGAGAAACCCGCTCCCTCAGGTCGGTAAATAATGGACTACAAAAATGGCTCGCAGAGCCGAGCAAAAGTGCGCAACCGCGCATGCGCGAAGTTTCGCGCATGCGCGATGCGAATGAAAAAAAACACACCGACGGGAGGGGGGACCAGCTGGGGAGTCGATCTCCACAGCCGGCAACGACAGCTGCAGAACACCTGCAGCAAGAAGAGACCACAGAAGACAATAGAAACAAGATAGAAGAGGAGGAAAGGGCAACAAAGAAACAACAGATGGTCAACCCAGAGGAAGAAGAAGAGGAAGAGTATGGTGAAATAGAAGAAGAAAAGATAGGCAAGGTAAAGGATATACTTGCTCTTATTAAAGGATACATGGAGTCATTTAAAGAATGGCAAACACAGGAATTTAAGGATTTAAGAAAAAGAATAAACAACACAGAGGAGAAAATAATTAAAATGGAGATGACCTTAACAGAAATGGGAAAAAAAATGGACAAGATGGAAGAGCGGGCAGTAGCAGCAGAAATGGAGGTAGAAGACTTAAAAAAGAAATTGGAGAAATCTAATAAAAAAACTAAAGAGACACAAGAACTACTAGCTCAAAAAATAGATACAATGGAAAACCATAACAGAAGAAATAACATAAAGATAGTGGGCCTTAAGGAAGATGAAGAAGGCAAGAATATGAGGGAGTTTATAAAAGAGTGGATCCCTAAGACCCTAGGATGTCCAGAACTACAGCATGAAATGGAAATAGAAAGGGCACATAGAGTATTGGCCTCTAAACCACAACCACAACAAAAACCAAGATCTATTGTAGTAAAATTCCTAAGATATACTACAAGAGAAAAGGTACTGGAGAAGACAATGGAAAAAGTAAGAGAGGGCAACAAACCACTGGAGTATAAAGGGCAAAAAATCTTCATTTATCCAGATATAAGTTTTGAACTCCTAAAGAAGAGAAAAGAGTTCAATACAGCAAAGGCGATTTTATGGAAGAAAGGGTATAAATTTATACTAAAGCATCCAGCGGTATTGAAAATATTTATTCCAGGACAACAAAACAGACTATTCTCGGATCCAGAAGAAGCACGAAAATTTGCAGAACAATTACAAAAATAGACTGAGGGAGGAAGACGGGTAATGAGAGTTAAAATGATCACGACTGATATGTATGTGGGTAAAGACAAAAATAGACTGAGGGATGAAGACGGGTAATGAGAGTAAAAATGATCACGATTGATATGTATGCAGGTAAAGAGGTATAAGAGTGAATAGAGACAATGAGCATACATGAATGTATCTGTACTTAGAGGAAAATATAGATAGTATAGACAAGAATTAATAAGGGAAGGTAATGGAATAGAGAGAATAAGGAGGGAATTAAAAGAGGGACCTTTGTGACATATGAAAAGTGAAATCTTTTCTGGGGGAGGCGGGGTGGGGGGAAATAGCGGTCATGCAAAATCAGTTGACGCTTGCGAGTGGATTCGCAAATCCAAATGGAGAGGGGAGATGTGGTTGTCCGACAAGGGATAAAGGACAACTCAGGAGGTGAAGGGGAGATTGGGGATAAATAAGATAGAAATAGGAGAATAAGGAAAATGTTAGATGTTGTAGGAATGTTGTCTTATAAAGAGTTGAAAATAAGAAAACAGAAATGGAAAAGGAGGAAAGGTAATGATGGAAAAACGGAAAGAGAAGATAAACAAAATATAAAAGGGCTACGCTGAACTATATGTCTTTAAATATTAATGGAATACATAACCAAATTAAAAGGAAGAAACTACCAAATTTAAATGAATAAATGTATTCCATTAGAAAAAATAACATATTGGTTAAGAAATAATATTGAAATATTCGAACAAGTATAGGAGCCTTACATTAAATACAATAGCGAAAACCTACCGGGGACAAACATTACCTAAGTTGATGGAAGGAGAAGGAAAGAAAAGAATGGACTCAGTAGAATTTCTGGTGTAATTTTGTTGAATGACAACATTGTCTGACTGGCTTAATGCAACCTAGATTGTATACCTAAAATGGATGAGAGGGGGGGGTGGGGGGGTGGTTTGGGAGGAAAGGGGGGGGGGAGAAGAAGTAACTGTATATGTGTGAAAAGAAATAGTGTATATCATGGCTAATGTGATTTATGGTGTGAAAAATAAAAAAAATTAAAAAAAAAAAAAACATGTCACAAAATTTGTTGTTTTGCCACACTATTACAGATGCAAATAAAGCTATAAATTACACTTTAAAAATTTTTTTTAAAAATTAGTGCAAGAGTGAGGTGGTGTTTGTGGTTCAGTGTCCATTCAGAAACCTGATGGGTGAGGGGAAGAAGCTGTTTTTGTATCATTGGGTTTTCTTCTTCAGACTTCTGATGGCAGCAGTGGGAAGAGGGTATGGCCTGGGTGGAGCGGAGCCTAAAGGATAGAAGCTGCTTTATCCAGACACCGCCTCTTGTAGATGTCATCGATGGAGTGAAGGCTAATACCCATGAAGGCTCTGGCTGAGTTCGCAACTCTTTTGTAGCCTTTTCCTGTCCTGTGCATTGGCACCTCCATACCAGAAAGTGACACAACCAGTCAGAATGCTCTCTACGATACACCTGTAGAGTCTTTGGTGACGTACTCAAACTCCTCATGAAGTATAGCTGCTGGCAAGCCTTTTTTGTGTTTGCATTAACATGGAGGCCACAGGACAGATCTTCAGAGATGTTGACACTCAGGAATTTGAAGTTCTTAACCTCTCAACTCCTTGACCACTCAACTAGCTGATTTATCTCACTCCTATATGCTTCCTCATTGTCGTCTGTGATTCAGCCAATGACCATAGTGTCATTGGTAAATTTATAGATGGCATTTGAATTGTGTCCAGCCACACAGTCATGGGTGTAAAGCAAGTAGAGCAGTGAACTAAGCATACCCACTTGAGGTGCACCTGTGTTGACTGATATGTGAGGAGGACACATGTGTACTGACTGTGGCCTTCGAATGAAGAAGTCAAGGACCCGAAAGCCAGCTGTAAACTTGTTGCTCGTATATCCCTTCCTGAATACAGAAGTCCTGGCACCACCTTTCCAAAGTAATCATGATTAATTTATTCCTATGTTATACATAAACAGAAAACCATCACCTCTAAATTGAAGCATACATTTCTTCCCTGACAACACTTCCCTGCAGTTGCAACAGTATTGCCCACATTTTATGGGTTTAAGGGTTATTTCTTAAACGGAGAACGTTCTCAATGGCACCCACATTTCCCCAGTCATATTGTCCACAACTCTGTATAGGCTTTCAACTGCCTGTGTTTTATTTTTTATCGCTGCAGCCATGGAGGTCTGTGCCCAAGATAGCAGAGTATGTGCTGGGCAGCGGACCATAAGCAGTGGTAGACTCTGGCAGACCAGCTCAGGGCATCAGAAATGGGGAGCAGCCCCCATTGAGAAGGAGAAGCACGGGAGTATGATCCTGCAGGAATAATTATGGCAGCAGACCAGGGAGGGGATTATCAGCTGAAGGAACCACACAGGCTGTGGGCTGCTGGAAACTGGCTCAAGTGAACTAGGTATCGGAACCAGGATTTGAGAGAAAGGCTGCAGGATGGCCTCAGGCGCTAAAGGCTTCCTAATTGTGTTGGAGGTTTGGATCTGGAGCTCAGGTTGCCGGTGGATCAAATAGGAGTCTATGCAACTATAGAAACTGTGGGATCCACAGACACTCAGTGACACTGAAGGGGCTCTCTTTTGCTTCTCATTCTCCTATTGTTCAGGTCACTGGGCAACGCTCATGACCATTTGCCTTAAGGCAGACAAATGTTGAGGTATATTGTGTATATTACATTTTTATGTATTATTATGTGTCTATAAAAGGAACCTTGAACTTTGTCCCAACCGAAAATGCTGACTGAATTTTTCCCCATGGATGCTTGCTGATTCATCGAGTCCATCCAGCCTCTCGCTATTTCCTAGATTCCAGCATCTGCAGTTTGTGTTCCTTTTTTTGCATTTTTGTCAGATGTCTTTCCTCTGGCTGATACTCATTTCTGATCATGGAACTATTTATCTTTTGAACATTTTTCTGTGCATAATTTTCCAGGGAAACCCACTGGGTGTGTGGGGCCTTTGGTGAGTTTGGATTGGCCTGCTTTATGTTTGTTTTGCAATAAGTACTGAAGTGCATTCATAGTCACTGTTACTGCTTTTAAATCCTCGAGTTTCCGCCCCAAAAGCACTCTGGAAGCACCTTCATCGAAGGAACTGCAGCCATTTAAGAAGGTGGCTCATGCTCATCTCCTCAAGGAGATGTCCAGAACCTCAAATAAAAGTTTTTTTTTTAAAAACTCATCTTTTGTGGTAAACCACTGTTACACCGTTATTGGCTGCTACTGACTGGACACATCTCTTGAGACCGATCCTACCCTTGCACGTCACCCTTTTACATTTGCTCTGATCAGTCAAGGAGATGGATGGTTGTTTGATAGTGTTCCAGTCTTTAGCTGTTAAAAGCCTGATTGTTTCACTACCCCACCTTTTGTGAATTATTGATCGTACATCAATTTCACAGCTAAAATTTTCAAAGGAGTACCTAAAACTTGACATCGACTCCTAGTCGCTGGATGCCCTGAACACCTTCGAGCTGTGGCTACAATGCTTCAAAAACCTTTTGGCCACAGGTGCTATCACCATGGTTACAAATCAACTGAGACTACTTGTCTTGCGGGTCGGGCCCCAGGACTTTCCCATGATCACCAATGGCAAATCATACTAGGCAACGATGGAGGTCCTCAAGGCCCAGTATTGCTGGAAGGTTAATGAGGTCTATGCCAGGCATCTCCTGGCCACCAGAAAACAATGACCTAGTGAGTCTAGTGCTGAGTAACTGCAGGCCCTCTGGATCCTGTGCAGAGCCTGTAACTGTAAACCTATTTCCATTGCCCAGTGTGCCGAGGACCTCATTAGAGAAGCCTATGTTGCCGACCTCTGCTCTGGGTACATACGCCACCGATTACTGGAGCAAAAAATACTCTATTTGACAAGGGCAGTTGAGCTTACAGAGACACTGGAGGTGGCCCTCCTGAACTCCGATGACTACTCAGCTGCTTGGTCACTGTGGTCACCGTTATCCTGGGATGGGGGATTACTCCACTCTGTGAGTGACTGGTCCATACATAGGCCCACTACCCTAATGATGTTGGCCACCATCATGGGCAAGCTCTCCAGTAGTTACTTTTGCACGCAGGGCACGCACCCACAGTAACGCTGCCCTACCAAGGATGCAGTATGCTCCTGCTGCTGGAAAAAAGGAGCATTACATGAAAGTTTGCCAATCTAAATGCCCACGAGATCCACTAGCACTGCATACAGCCATTCTCTACCCTAGGTGTCTCAATTGGTGCCATCTTCCCTGCACTCCAGTAATGTAATGTGCAAATCATGGGAGATGCCATTTTGGACCACATGGGAGTCAAGGCTGGCCATCTTGGGACTGAGGGTGGCCATTTCGGGAGTGGGAGCACCCAACAGTCTCGGACACTGAATCCATATTGGCATCCATCACATTGAATCAGGACGCACCACATGAACTCGCCAGGTCCATGGTGGGCATCCAGGTAAATGGGAAAGTTATCAAATGTTTTTTCGATAGCAGTAGTACAGTCAGTTTTATCTACCCTGATACCACTAAAGGTCTGTCACTTAAAGTACGGTCTGCCGAGCACAGGATATCTGTTGCACCCAAATCATACTCTGTAGTCATCCATGGGACCCTGACTGTTGGAGGCATGACGGCTTGTCATGCCTTGTCTCTGTGTTCCCTTGTTACTGGAGCTGAACTTCCAGTGCCAACTGGAGAAGGTCACCTTGCAATTCAATGGGCCTTCCACCCCCCCCCCCCAACTCTTACCATCTGCAATGAACAGTTCTCAGATGGCAGGCAACATGTGGTTGACCCTAGGTCGACCCCCCCGGCCCCCCCCCCACCCCCCCCCCCCACTGTTCACCAACGTCACCTCTGATTGCAAACCGGTAACCACTAGGTGTATACTGTACTGGGCTGCTGATATCAAGTTGGATGTCCAGCTGTTATTGAGCAAGGGCATCATTGAGGCCAGTAATAGACCTTGTAGAGCCCAGGCTCCCATGGTCAAGAATGGGGAAAAGAATACGATGGTCATTGGCTACAGCCAGACTATCAACCAGAATACAGCATTCAAGGGGGATGGCCATCTCTATCACTTCCTCTGGGTCCCTTTCAGTGTCACAAATGGGGTCTTCATTTTACAATGGGAAATGGACCGCATGGTGGACCATTACCATCTATGAGCCACTTTCCCCTACCTCGATAATGTTACCATTTGCAGCCATGATCTGCAGGATTATGATGCTAATCTCAACAAGTTCCATTGCTACCTGACATAACAAGGACAAGTGTGTCTTCTGGACAGCACAATTGGCCACCCTTGGCTGTGTTGTTGAAAGCAACATCATTGGCCCCGTCCCTGACTGCAAAAGTCCATCAATGGAGCTGCCCCTCCCACATACCCTAAAAGAACTGAAGAAATGCCTCGGGTTCTTCTCTTACTATGCTCAATGGGTCCCCAACTATGTGGACAAGGTTCAGCCACTGGTCAAAGCCACAACATTTTCCCCTAATAAAAGAAGCCCAGAAGGCATTCAAACAGATCAAAGATGACATTACTAAGGCAGCCATTTATGCCATAGACAAGTCAAAACCATTCCAAGTGGAGAGAGATTCATCTGACTTTGCCCTGGTGGCCACTCTCAACCAGGCAGGTAGACCCATCACCTTTTTCTCATGTACCCTCCAAGGGTAATCCTCTGTCAAGAAGGAGGTTCAGGCTAACGTGGAAGCAGTACACCACTGGAGGCACTACCCCATGGGGAAACTGTTCAGTCTTCTCAACAGTCCAGCGAGCAGTCGCATTCATGTTTAATGATAAACAAAGGGGAAAAATTAAAAATGATAAAATCCTCAGGTGGAAAATCGAACTGTCTACTTACACTTACATCTATGATATCTTCTATAGACCTGGCAAACTTAATGAGGCCCCAGATGCCCTATCCCATTATCTTCAAATAGAAAAACTACAGATTCTTCACAATAACCTCTGTCATCCCAGAATTATCAGGTTTTTCCATTTTGTCAAATCTCAGAATCTACCTTACTCTGCTGAGGAGATTTGGACAATGACTAGAAACTGCCGGGCCAGTGCTGATTGCAAACAGCAGTTCTACCAGCCAGACAAGATGCATTTCATCAAGTCTACATGCCCATTCAAGCACATCAGCATTAATTTCAAGAGACCCCTCCACTCCTCCAACTGGAATGCCTATTTCCTTACAGTCATCACCATCCCATGCCCTGACATTACAACGGCCACTGTATCTCCACACTCTTTGGGTACCCTGGCTTTATCCACAACAACAGTCTTACATCATTCATGAGGGATAAGCTGCGGCAGAACCTGTTGGCCAGGTGCGTGGCCACGAGCAGGACCACCAGCTATAATTCCAGGGGTAATGGGCAAGTGGAAAGGGAAAATGCCACAGTTTGGAAGACCATCCTCCTGGCACTGAGGTCATGGGGTCTCCACATCTCCCGATGGAAAGAAGTCCTTCCAGATGCACTTAATTCCATTCAGTCACTTTTATGTACGGCCACCAGCAGCACGCCTCATAAACAGATGTTTGCCTTCCCTCGGAAGGCTGCTTCAGGGACTACGCTGCACACCTGGCTTACCTCACCGCAAGCATGTCAGGCAGTTTAAGACTGACCCACTGGTTGAGAGGGTCCGCCTCCTCCATGCCAACCCCCAGTATGTCTACGTTGCCCTCCCTGACGGGCGAGAAAACATCTGAGTCCTGGCACCTTCGGGGATCCCCCTGGACCACCACTGACATTCCACAGACACTCTTCCCCCACTTCAACCTTAGGGGTCTCCGAACCTGCAGGTGACCACCCCTTACCGCAGGCTACTATTGCTGCCAATAATGTACCAGCACCACATTCCCTTACACCCCCCACCTGATCCCATCCATTGGCGATCAGTTAACAGGCCAACCCTGTTACAGCAGGCCACCCCCCCCAACTTTTGCCATGCCACTCGCTGCGACAGAGGAGACCCCCGGATAGACTTAATCTGTAAATGTGTATATATGGACATTTGTTTCACTCATTTTTCTCATCCCACAGGATTCTTTCTATAAAGAAGGGTGAATTGTTATACCATCGTTGGCTGCTACTGACTGGACATGCCACCCGAGACCGATCCTGCCCATAGCCCCTTGCATGCTTTTGCTCTGATCAGTCAAGGAGGTGGATGGTTGTAAAAGCCTGATTGTTTCACTACTCAACCTTTTGTGAATTATTTATGCCACATCGTCTTTAAACAGGATAAATGCGCTTGGTCCATGAGATAACACAGACTGGGCCCTTTGTGTTATTCAGTTTATTTTGAGAGTGGAAACAGTTGTATAAGAATCAATGTGATGGAAAATCTTACCAGAATCAGTTTTAAACATTCTATTATAATGGACTTCATTTGGTTTCTTGAAAGTCTCATAAACAGTTTTAGAGCACCCAAAGCTATCACACAAAAGAAAAACCTTCATTTATGTCTGGAATTAGTTCTCATTGAAATGTGCGCAAACTTCCTTGACATGAAATTAGTTGGCATCGTCATTGTTTGTTTGAACATTGTGCAGATGAATTTCCAGGCCCAAGGGTTAAATGATAGAGTGATATTTTCACCCTCTCCATTTATTTCACCAATCACTTAAGTGAGAGAAGCATAGTGGATTTATTTTTGTATCAGTTCATTGAATTGGAAGCCAAGCATCAGAAATAAGGTCTAATGAGAATTGAGGCAAAGATCCAAATGAAACAGAACTACAAAAGGAGAACAATTGAAAGATATGGTTTCACAGGTTAGGAAGGTTAAACCACAATTTGCTCTGAGATCAATCTTCTCCTCAACAACATTCTTGACAATGATTATCCAGCAATATTGGCAAGAAGATGGGAAGGAAAGAACATCAAGAGTCATTCAATTATGAGCAATGTTCAGTTGGAAACTTTTGAAGTTGTGGGTTTGTGTCCCAGTATGGGCTGATATATAATCCAGACTGTCAGGTTATTGTTGAGAAGTTTCTGTTTGTTCGAGGTGTAGTGAAATATTTCAAAAATTATCATAAAATATCTGACCAACGTTCCTCCCATAAGCAAATATAATCTGTTCATTCATTTATTTGCCATTTAAATTCTCAATTTTTATCTTAAATATATTATCTTGGGATGGTTTCTCCTCTACGTGAAGCTGTGATTCACATCAAGGTTATTGTAATCTATTGGTTGTAAATCTCCTTGATCCGTCCTCAGAGTCTGATAAATGCAAAGTGTTTGGTTCAATGCATCTTTGATTGGAGTTTATACTGTTAAGCAATCCTGGGAGAATGTGCAGTTACTCTCAAATGGCACTGGCTGACTGTATGGAAAATCAAAGTGGGAATCATTCTGGAAAAGTGGCCCTTTCAGTCTGATCCAGCTTTCAAGTAAAAAGCAATAGCTAATTGGAGAGAATGAGAAATCAAATTTAATTGTCTTGTCATTTTTGTAAATGCTTTGGAAAGACATTTTCCTGTTTTTCTTTCTTTAGGACAGCAGCACAGATTAGAGAGGCATAAATTCACAATTCTTCAAAACAACAAATCAATTAAAAACCATTTACTACTGCACGAGCATAATGTGTTACTTTGTATTTTTCTATAAAGATCTGTTTCAGTCGAGTTTGGCTTGAGTTAATGAGTAATAATAAAATGAAGAGTCCATGCCCATAGAATAACGTGCTGCAAAGTGATTTGATAATCTACCATAGTGCAAGTAAATTTTTAGTGAAAAACATCCTTGGACTGTGGTAATAAACTGTGGTTTTAATTGTGATATTCTCCATTTCTTTCCTCTCTGATCACTACTCCGTTATTTTTTAATCCTTCTTCTGATGTTGATGCATTTGGCTATTCTTCTTTCTTTTCTTCTTTAGCTTGGCTTCGCGGACGAAGATTTATGGAGGGGTATGTCCACGTCTGCTGCAGGCTCATTGGTGACTGACAAGTCCGATGCGGGACAGGCAGGCACGGTTGCAGCGGTTGCAAGGGAAAATTGGTGGGTTGCGGTTGGGTGTTGGGTTTTTCCTCTTTTGTCTTTTGTCAGTGAGGTGGGCTCTGCGGTCTTCTTCAAAGGAGGTTGCTGCCCGCCGAACTGTGAGGCGCCAAGATGCACGGTTGGAGGCGAGATCAGCCCACTGGCGGTGGTCAATGGGGCAGGCACCAAGAGATTTCTTTAAGCAGTCCTTGTACCTCTTCTTTGGTGCACCTCTGTCTCGTTGGCCAGTGGAGAGCTCGCCATAGAACACGATCTTGGGAAGGCGATGGTCCTCCAATCTGGAGGCGTGACCCACCCAGCGCAGTTGGGTCTTCAGCAGCATGGATTCGATTCTTGCGGACTCTGCCAGCTCGAGTACTTCGATGTTGGTGATGAAGTCATTCCAATGAATGTTGAGGATGGAGCGGAGACAGCGCTGATGGAAGCGTTCTAGGAGCCGTAGGTGATGCCGGTAGAGGACCCATGATTTGGAGCCGAACAGGAGCGTGGGTATGACAATGGCTCTGTACACGCTGATCTTTGTGTGTTTCTTCAGGTGGTTGTTTTTCCAGACTCTTTTGTGTAGTCTTCCAAAAGCGCTATTTGCCTTGGCGAGTCTGTTGTCTATCTCTTTGTCGATCCTTGCATCAGATGAAATGGTGCAGCCGAGGTAGGTAAACTGGTTGACCGTTTTGAGTTCAGTGTGCCCGATGGAGATGTGGGGGGGCTGGTAGTCATGGTGGGGAGCTGGCTGATGGAGGACCTCAGTTTTCTTCAGGCTGACTTCCAGGCCAAACATTTTGGCAGTTTCTGCAAAACAGGACGTCATGCGCTGGAGAGCTGGCTCTGAATGGACAACTAAAGCGGCATCGTCTGCAAAGAGTAGTTCACGGACAAGTTGCTCTTGTGTCTTGGTGTGAGCTATTGACAGAATATCCAGCATCCTGAATCAACAGTATAGATCAAGGAAGATGATGCTTTAAAATAAAATTTCATCACATTTCTGAACATATTTAAAAAGTTCAGGATCATTTTTTAAACATCTAGTAGGTAGGAATTGCCAAAACTAGACATATTTTTCACATTTTTTTTAACAGTCTAGATAGGTAATTATTTCCAAAGCATAGACACATTTTATTAGTTGCAATTCCTGATTAGGACAATTCATCAAAGCCTGACCAAGCCTTTAACTGGGAACAATAAATAAGTTACATCCTCAAAGATTTATTTGATATGGAATGATTTCACTTTGCACACGAATTTTGTTGCAGGTAATGATATTAAAGCAGAAATTCTTTGACAATTGAAATCAAAACATGGAAAGTTACTTCACATTGATGTGAAAAGTTCGGTTTAACATTGATTCTAATTCTGGATACCATACTTTGGATACTACATGCAAGACCCAAAGAAGATGCAGAACAGATTGACTGCAGTGGCCCTTGGCATTCAGTTGCAAAGTTAATGTTGAACAAAACTGCAGATGCTGTAAATCTGAAATTAAAAAAAGAAAATGTTGGAAACCTGCAATCAATCGGGCTGAAACAGTGGAAGGTAAAACAGGATTTCAATTAAAATGTTAACTGTTGGTGACTGACCTGCAACACATTCTGCTTTTTGTTCCACTTCAATGTTAGACTAGAGAAGCAGGGTTTGTTGAGAAAAACAATGGTATATATGTGGAAGAGTATAATGGGTTTAGACAAGGTACATCGAGAGAAACTGTTCCCAATAGCAAACAGCTCAAGAATCAGGTACAGGGATTTATAAATAGGTGTCAAACAATGCAGAAAGGTAAAAGGAATATCTATTTTATACAAATCTATAACTCACAACCTATACACATGATAGACATAGAATCAATCCAGTCTTTCAAAATGTGAATGGCAAAGAATTCGAGGAAAAAACAAATTGCAAGGATGCAGGGAAGGGAGGAGGAATGGGGTGAAACATGAAAGTCTGCGAAGTTCAGATTTATTGTCAGGGTACATACATGACATCATACACATCCCTGAGATTCTTTTTCCTGCAGCAAAAGGATGACCACTTATTGATAGTGCAAAAAAAACTACTCAAGAAGATATATACATGTAAACAAATAAATAAATCTGACTGTGCAATACAGAGAGAAAAAAAATCTATAAAGTGGAAAAGTAAGCATCCTTAAATGAGTCTCTGATTGAGTTTGTTGTTGAATAGTTTTGTGCCCTTCTCCAAGGCATGAATAAAAAGAATCTCAGGGATGTGTATGATGCTGCTCTCCTGATGGTAACAGTGAGAACAGAGCATGTGCTGGGTGATGTGGATTCTTGCGATGCAGTTGCTGTGATTGTAGTAAAAACACAGAAATGGTGGAGGAACTCAGCAGGTCTCATAGTATCCATAGGTGGTAAAGATATATTATTGACATTTTAGGCCTGAGCCCTTCTCCAAGGCATGAATAAAAAGCAGAAAGGTACCTGAATTAAAAGGCTGGGGAGGGAAGAATTGGGAGGGGGAGGAGTTAATTGGATATGGATGGGGCAAAGGAGAGAGGAAACATGAGAATTGATTGGCAGAGTGGGGGTTGTTTGGGGCTCTGTGGAAGCCGGTTGAGGGGAAAGGAGACAGAGGTAAAAGGGAAGAGAGAGAAAGACAGAGCTAGAGGAAAGGAACCATAAGGAAAGATGAGGTTGGAGCTACAAAAAGTGGAGAAGATTATGTTAATTCCATCCAGTTAGAGCATGCCTCCAATTTGCGTGGTTTCAGTCTGGCAGTACATGAGACCATGGACAGACATGTTGGCAAAGGAGGATTGGGTCTAGTGAAACTCCTCAGGATAATGAGTTTGTAAGAAAATTGAGAAGGTTGTGTTTCTGTAGCGAGATAGGCATAAGTACCTTATCCAGATGAGGAAAGAAGGAGTAAAATTTGGCAAAGTTCAGGTAAAAAATGTTGAGTTTAATAATGTTTTAATTCATTCATGGCATGCAAATGTTGTTTTCAAGGCCAATTTTCTTGCCTTTTCTAATTTTAGTTGCTTGCACAGTCATGAACAATTTGAGGCAGCCACATTGAATCAGAGGAGTTTATACCACAGTCTATCAAGATCATTATTTAATTACCAATTTAAATTCTACAGTTGCTGAGGTAGGGTAATATATCTTTGTCTTCTATGATGTTGAAAGCCCGGCTGAGTTCTTCCAACATTTCGAGGTTTTTACTACAATCTCAACGTCTGCAGACTTTTATGTTTCATTCAACCTCAGATCAACAGTTTATTTTTCTAAATTCTTGTTTAGTAACAAAGCCTCCAAGCTGCATCAGTGGGGGTCAACTTCACAGTGCAACTCACAGCTGCAGAAATTTTTAAAAGAGCATTTTAGAGTGAAAAAGATATACATAGAGTATAGTCATAGAACTATCCAGCATGGAAGCAGGCCCTTTGGCTCAACATCTATGCCAGCCAAGTTACCTACCTAGGCTAGTCCCATTTGCCTGCATTTGTTCCACAGCCCTCTAAAGGTTGTTTGCACATATAATCTGTCTAAACAGATTTTAGGGCAGCACGGTTGGTGCAGTGGTTAGCGCAATGCCTTTATAGAGCCAGTGAACAGGACGGGGGATGCGGGGTGGGGGGTTCAAATCACACGCTGTCTGTAAGGAGTTTATACATTCTCCCCATGTCTGTGTGGGTTTTTCCAGGGGGCTCTGGTTTCCTCCCATCGTTCGAAACGTACCGGGGATATAGTTTAATAGGGTCTAAATTGGGCGGCACGGACTCGTGGGCCGAAATGGCCTGTTACAGTGCTGTATGCCGAAATTTAAAATTTAATTTAAATGTTTTATTAGTACCCACCTCTATCTCTGGCGGCATGCTTGATATATATAAAACTATCCACTGTGTCAATAAAGTTGTCCTTCAATTTCCATTTAAATCTTTCCCCTCTCAATTTAAACAACCCTGTGATCTTTCATCTTATGTCTGCCCCTCATCCTGGCTCTCCTTATAAGCCTTCCAGTTCTGGTAATGTCCTTGTGAATCTTTTTTGCAGCCTTTCCAGATGAAAGACATCATTCTTCTAGTTGGGTGACTAGAACTGTGCATAATGCTACAGGTATAGTCTTACACATCTTCTGTACTCAGAACTCTAATTATTATCTTTTATTTTTCTCTCTGTAACATCTAATTATATTTGCATTGTTTTTAATGTTCAATTTTAAGTTTATTTATCATCCGATTGCACAAGTAAAACCCGAAGCAACAGTGTCCTCCAGCCATCGGTACAAAACATGCAAACACAAAACCAGACATAATACACATGCAAATAAATAATACATATGTAGGACAAATATGCATATATATAAATAAATAAATAATGATTAATCGATAGTAGTGTCTTGGGTGGTTAGTGCAAGTGACATCACTCTCCAGGGTCCTGCTATTTACTTTGCCCTGGTACTGGTGATATGGTTGTGTGCACTGGCTGGCCCGCCTTCCTGGTGCCATCCTTTCCTTGACTCCTCCCTGGTCTCCCCCACGTGACCCAGGCCATAAAGGTCGAGTCCCCTCTCCCTCTCCTCATTTTCCCTAGCTTGAACCTGGGCCAGCAGTCTCTTGTATAATAAAGCCTATCATTCCCCTCAGTCTTTGTCTCCGTAATTACTGGGGCAACTGGTAGCGCCCAACACAGTTTACTTTCCCAAAATACAATGCCCCACACTTGCCCAAGTTAAATTTCATCTGCCATTCCTTATCCACAATATTCTGTTGTAAACTTAGATAACCTTCTTCACTGTCCACCACAACAGCAAATTTGATGCTACCCACAAACTTACTCACCATACCAAACTGCATTCTCATCAATATTTTTCATATAGCCTGCAGTTAACTAAGCCAAAATTTCACTGGGAGAGAAAAACATTGACACTTTGCCAAGGTTTGTTTATTATGAAATTAGAAATGCATCTAATAGATATACCTCTCTACAATGGTAATAATGCTAAATGATGATACTCTTTGGGCTGAATTTAATACATGTCCATTTTCATGAAACTGTTTTTGCGTGTGTATATGCAGTCCCCAGATTAAAATCATCTGATTTACAAACAACTTGTACTTACGAACTGACAAGCTGGCTGGAAGTAGAATGCCATCATATTCCGGTTCGAGCATAGATGAGTCAGCATCATGAGAAAGTACGCTGCACGATACTCTCGAGCGATGCCGAGAAAGAGGGATGGCTGGGCCAAAAGCGAAGCAAGTCTGATAAGATTTCTCACTTCATCAGGGTATGCAAATAGGTGAGTAAAATATTCTGAGAATTTGTTTCAAATGTTATATTTCAGCTTTGCAAATATTATCCCTTTCCATCACCCTCCTGCCTTGCTCATTGCTGCTTAATAATGTTCGTGACGATGAATGGAAAGACAGGAGAGGTTAGGTGATCTGCACCTGACTTTCCTTGCAGATGTCGACTTCAGATCGAGAGTAATGAGAATGCAGTGAGTGAGAGGTGTTTGGGTTGGCTGTGTCATGTGGAATGGTTATGTAGATATATATTTAGTTCTCATTCACTTGCTGAAGGAGCATCTCTCTCAGACCTTGTAAATGACTGCAACGGTTCTTGCTGCACATCATCCTAGAATAAATAGAATGATTTGCTACATGTCAGTGTTCTAACACAGAGGGAAAATACAGCTCATTTTTCACTGGAGAGTACAGGGATACTGTATTTGTACTGTACCAAATCTACCAGGGGATTTAAAGCCATTTATGACAAGAAAAATAAAAGCTCTGTACAAACCTCCCTTGATGCCTACTTCAAGAAATTGACTCCAGTAGTAAACCCCCCCACTCCAGCAGCAGAATTAAACCGTGACTCTCCAGCACCAGGTCCATCCTCTCCAACGGTAGCCACCTCTCCATCGTCTTCTCCTATATCATCCAATTAGGTGCTGTAACTAAGATGAAGATTTGACTAACGCTAAATAAGGACCGTATCAACTTGTTCCAATTCAAATACAAATTTGAGTTAAAGACAGAGCTCAATAACAGAACTCGCTGTAACCCAGAGACTTCCTGTATATGTACTTAATATAATTTCTTCTATTTAAGAGGTTGAAGAACTAAACATGCTACGCAAATCTACAAATTCCAGCATATTAAGTTCTGACAAAAATAGCTGAATCTCTTTATACAGCAAAAATAAGAAGCTGGTTTAATTATGATCCTTAATAGTTTTTTCCCCCATTGTAAATATATTGTCAGGTTAGTTATAAGTGAGGTCACTTAGAAACTGGGAGAAAATTCTTGTATTAACAAAGGTCAAAAATAAAAAAAATGTTCAGAATTTAGAAGTGATGTATTAGTCTTGATGCTATTCCCTAAAATGGAAGTAGATTCAGAATGCAGTCTGTCAAATTCACACTGCTACATACATCTACTCAAGATGCTAAGCACATACCATCTCACTCCACTTGCTTGTAGAGGTTATTGTACATCTTATCCTGTCCTACAGAAGGTTACAGCTGACAATGGCATGAAAAAAAATAACAAAATCAACCCCATACTGTCATCTATTCTGAAGCCAGCAATGTATCTATTTTTGCACACTGTGGAATATTTACCACTCAACTATTCCCACTTCTGGAACACCTGTTAATGGAGTTACAAAATTTTTTACCCTTTACAAAAAATCAATGTACAGTAATAAATTCTCATATGTTTATCTTCATATTCAGGGTTTTGGTTACAAATGACAGATCCAATTCCTTCCTGCCTGCAGATCAAGATTTGAACTTGTCAAGAAGTCTGGTTGCTATGCCAACTCATCTTATTTATAGCTCCATCACACAAGAACAAGCTATGGTTGGCTGGTGATCCCGTGCAGCAGATAACTTCCAAACTCAGTAACCCTGTGAGGTCGGAAACAAATGTTTCCCGCCTTTGACATTTCAAAGATACTGGAAAATTTTTAGAACAAAATTGGAGATGGGGTAGGAGAGGGTTCATCTCTTTGCTTCACTTCTATATTTGTGAGGCAAAATTGATGTCAGTATTATAGACCAGCAAAAGAGTCCCCTGTTGCAAATGCTGACCCCTTTAAACAATAGCAATAAGAACTCCTTGATCAGCTGAAATATTGTAATGCAAATTGTCTCTGAGTTCTCAATACTGGTCCCTTGGGTATCAAAGCAAACTTTCAGTTTGTAAACTGGATATTCAGGTTTACTGCATTCCATATTGGAAAAATATTTCATTTGAAGGAATACTTCATGTTTGACATTTGATTTCTTGAAAAATCAATCAGATTGGGCTGGATTTATTTAAAATATGTGGCTTACATACTTAATTAAAAATTATATTGGGCACTTGGGGAAAACTGATTTCCTAAAGCAATGACCTGTAAAACACCAGCTTTAATAAACTATGTACGCAGTTGAGGCAGATCAATATTTAACAGGAATGTGGCAAAGTTAATATTTTTACTTTTGAAGATAGAAGTTTAACTTGAGATATGCAAGCATCAGACATAATCCGCAAATCTGTTAATTTCCAGTATTTAATAAATAAAATAAGTCACATTTATTTCAACATACGTTATTGAATAAATATCCAAAACCATCAAATATTGTGTTTTGGATCAAGTGGAAGGTTCGGCAAGAACACTGTAGAATATCACATTGTTATCTTGCTTATAGTCAGATGTACAGAAATCGGACCTTTGTTTCTACGTAAACAAACCATACCATGGGGTTCTGCTAAAGACAAGATCTCATTCTCTTGTTGGAGTTAAGTTTCATCACCTTTCTCTTTAGAACTTTATGAAGTCTAATTCAAATGTATACTTTTCTAATGTAAATTCATTCTGGTCTGGTCCTTGGGTCAGTTTAGGTACAAATTTGTCAGTGAATTAACATGCTATTATAATTAAAAGGTAATAATGTTCATGCAATTAAATATAAATTTGAGCCAAATACCATTTTAGGTCTTTGGACCAAATGTCATTTCAGAGTGTTTGTCTGTTACAAAGACCAAATAAGTTCCACATTGATGTAGGATAATTCCAGCTGCCATTCTTTGGCAAAAATCCAGGAATGCTTGATAAAGTACAGGGCTCAAATCAGATTTTTGGCTAATTCATGCTTCACGCAGTTGGATTCATCTGGTAGAGAAAAAGCTTGTTTACTGATGTAACTGTAGAGACTAGTGAAGAATTTTGTATCTGTTGTGAGAATGATAAACTTGCTGTTTTTCAAGCTTTACTCAACTTAATTGTACAGATACAGTTAGAATTTAAAATTTAAAATTCCTAAAGAGAAGTGGTGGCAGCCAGGATCAACTAAATAGAAAATGCAAGCACATTAATAATTAAGAATAACTTTGTAATATTACATTCTTCTCTCCTAAAATAAATGAATCACTAGCAGTATCAAGCAACACTTTACGGGACTACTCCCATCCACATAGATTGGGAGGTTTTGGTACACGACCGGATCCCCTTAGTTCTTGTGTAGCTACTGTTTCATCATCCTCCACACCATGGCAGGTTATATCTTCCTCCTCCTCTAGTATTGGTACCACCAGATTTCTTTTATCTTGTTCCACAATAGGAGATGTGGGGATTGCCTGGGCAAAAACAAAGGAAATAAAGGAGAATATAAAATTGAAGGCGCAGGTGTACAAAGCTGCAAAGAGCAGTGGGAAACGGGAAGATTGGGATAACTTTAAGAGAAAACCAGGGGTTACAAAGCGGGTAATAAGAAATGGGAAAAAGGATTATGAAAGTAAATTGGCACAAAATATAAAAACAGAAAGCCAAAAAATTTATAAATATATAAAACGGAAGAGGGTTAACATAGGACCCTTGGAGGATGAGAAAGGAAAACTGGTAGCAAAAAATGAGGAAATGGCCGAGGCATTGAACAAATATTTTGTGTCAGTCTTCACGGTGGAAGACACGTCCAGCATGCCCAAGTGCGGAGTTAAGGATGCGAATGTTGGGGAGGGCCTTGATAAAATAGTTGTTACAAAGGAAGTAGTGATGGAGAAACTAAAGGGTCTAAAGCCAGACAAATCACCTGGTCCTGATGATATGCATCCAAGGGTTCTGAAGGAAATGGCAGAAGTTATAGTTGATGCATTGGTGGTCATAGACCAAAATTCCTTGGATTCTGGGCAGGACCCAGCAGACTGGAAGACAGCAAATGTCACGCCACTTTTTAAGAAGGAATGTAGGCAGAAGACTGGAAATTATCGGCCAATTAGCTTGAAGTTTTTTAGTTGGAAAAATGCTTGAAGCCGTCATTAAAGATGAAATAGTGAAACTTTTGGAATGTAAGGGTTCAATCAGGCAGACGCAGCATGGTTTTAGAAAGGGAAGATCTTGTTTGACAAACTTGTTAGGATTCTTTGAGGATATAATGGGTGCAGTGGATAGAGGGGAACAGGTTGATGTTGTATATTTGGATTTCCAGAAAGCGTTTGATAAGGTGCCGCACAAGTGACTTATCAGTAAGTTACAGCAAAATGGAGTCCGGGGAAGTATATTGGCCTGGATTGAAAATTGGTTGTCTAACAGGAGGCAGAGAGTCGGTATAAATGGGAGTTTTTCAGGTTGGCAGAGAGTGGTAAGTGGGGTGCCGCAGGGGTCGGTGTTAGGCCCACAACTGTTCATCATTTACATTGATGACTTGGAGGAGGGGACAAAATGTGGTGTAGCCAAGTTTGCGGATGATACCAAATTGAGTGGAAGAGCAAATTGTAATGAGGATGTGGAGAGTCTGCAGAGGGATATAGTTAAGCTGGATGAGTGGGCAAAGGTCTGGCAGATGGAGTACAATGTTAGTAAGTGTGAGGTTATCCACTTTGGCAAGAAAAATAAAAGCGCTGAATATTATTTAAAGGGTGAAAAACTACAGCATGCTATTGTGCAGAGGGACTTGGGAGTGCTTGTGCATGAATCGCAAAAAGTTAGGTTGCAGGTGCAGCAGGTTATTAAGAAGGCAAATGGAATGTTGGCCTTCATCACTAGAGGAATTGAATTCAGGAGTAGGGAGGTAATGTTGCAACTGTACAAGGTACTGGTGAGACTGCACCTGGAGTACTGTGTCCAGTTCTGGTCTCCATATTTGAGGAAGGATATACTGGCTTTGGAGAGGTTCCAGAGGAGGTTTACTAGGTTGATCCCTGAGATGAAGGGGTTGACTTATGATGAAAGATTAAATCATCTAGGATTGTGTTCGCTCGAGTTCAGAAAGAATGAGAGGAGATCTTATAGAAACATATAGAATTATGAAGGGTATGGATAGGATAGATGTAGGAAGGTTTTTTGAGCTGGCCGGGGAAACTAAAATGAGAGGACACAGACTCAAGATTCGGGGGAGAAGATTTAGGACAGAGATGAGAAAAAATAGTTTTTCCCAGAGAGTAGTGAATGCTTGGAATTCTCTAATCAGGGAAGTGGTTGAGGCTGCCTCATTAAACATATTTAAAATTCGGTTAGATAAATTTTTACATGATAGAGGAATTAGGGGATATGGGGAGAAGGCAGGTAGGTGGAGTTAGGTCATAAATTAGATCAGCCATGATTGTATTGAATGGTGGAGCAGGCTCGATGGGCCATTTTTGGCCTACTCCTGTTCCTACTTCCTATGTTCCTATGTTCTGGACAAGGTGCCAAGTCACAAACAGACACAGAAGTCCATCTGGGTACCTGATGTTTGCATATGTTGTATTATTTCCAGGGAGTTCAACTTGAGCTACAAGTAGTTTGTTTTTATTACTCCTCACAAACCTTCTTATTAGTATGAGTTCAGAGGTCATTAGCCAGAAGGGCCGTGAATTTCCATGGGATCAGCGGTGTTGAATGCAAAAAAATTGTTAATGGGGTGTAATATTTGTTGCTGTACACGACAGAGTGATCTTTTGGAATGTAGTACCTCAGGAAACGCCAGTTCCCAATACTTCTCGGGCAGGTTATGTGATCTAAGGGCCAAATGGACCATTGAACATCTCCATTCCCAATTGGGTGTCTGGGGTTGTTTGACTTGTGGCAACCCCCTTCTGGGAGAGATAATCTTTCAGATCCTTAGACATGAAGGTGGTGCATCAATTAGAATGCATGTAATATGGCATTCTGCATAGGCTAAATAGCAGATCCAAACATCTGATCACTGTTGTAGCATGCATATTGGGACATGGAAAGGCAAAGGGGATATCATCTACCGTAAGTGGATATGGGTTATGCACAGCTGAAGGCAAAGGTCCCTTGAACTCAATACTAAGCCGTTCATAGGTTTTGTTGCTTTGATAAGAGTTCCTCCTGCTGGATGGTAGAGCTGAACCTTTAGTTCAGCACAGACCCTGCATGAAGCACAAGTCTTCTTGACGTCTTCTGTAGAAAACGGGAGATGCTTTGCTCTAACAAAATGCAGCAGCCGAGTTATTCCTGGATAACAAAGTCTATCGTGAATGTCAGCGAGTGTGGAGGTAGTAAAGGCTGAACAAGTGTACACCTGACTAAATGCGTCAAGGACCACATTCTCTTTCCCAGGATGGTACTTCAATGTGTAACTAAATTTTGCAATTTTGTCCATTCTTGAATCTTTGCATTCTATCTTTGGATGGCTTTTACTGTCAAACCTCTGATCAGGAACCAAGCTAAAGTGGCACTGTGCCAGGTAGAGGTTCCATTTGTGCACTGCCTCAATGATGCAGTTGCCTCTTTCTCTACAATGTGGTAGTGCAATACACTTCCTTGTAGCATCTTTGACATGAATGCAACAGGTGGTCCTCCTTGATAAAAAGGACAGCAGAAATAGCCACATCAGATGCATCACACTCTACCTCAAAGGGTCAATTTTCATTCATCGAGTGCAGGGTGGCTTCCTCCAACTTCCTCTTGAGTAAATTAGAGGTTTTCAGGGCCTTTTATTCCATTGGAAACTTCTCTGTATTTACCATCGGTTGAATCTTGTTAGAGAACCCATGAATCCACTTGGCTTTAATGAGCAAACATCCCGAGGGCCCTTTCTAAGGATCGCAATTTTTCTGGTGTAGGAAGCTCTTGTCGTGGGCGAAGTATCTCAGGATCTCCCTTAATGCTCCCATTCCCCACACAGTATCCACAGACTCCACAGTCTTTGAATCATAAAGTGTTTGGTGCTTATGACTGATGGTCTTTAGGGATTTCTTTACATTTTGATCATATTCCTCTTGTGTTTGTCCAGCAATAGGTAAGGGAAAGTACCTTACTTTTCTAACTAACGTCCATAGCTTGCTGGAAGGTGGCTACCCCATTTGTGACTCCAAATGGAATCCTACAAATTTGGTATAAACATCCATTGGCTTCAAGAGCCGTGTAGCAACTTCAATCCAATAAATAGTTGCTTGAAGACTAAGTGAGACACTTTATTTGTGATGCGTTTCAATTATTTTTTCAACACAAATCCAAATGTATTTGAATCCTTTATTTCACACATAAACTTGACACCATCCTCTTAAACATTGAAGAGTCCATAAATAACATCCTTAAAAATGTAACATCTGCATTGATTGCCTTGAAAACCATATTAAGCTTTGTGAAAACGGTCAATGAAAATTATAAATTCATCCTTCTCTCTGTCACTATGTTGTATAAACTTTCTAAAGCTCCTGATTGTGCCATACATTACTGCACATGCTCCAACCAGCACTCTAATATACTAACGCACTGCACATGGTCCTGGAACTGCACAACAATAAAGATGCCAAAATGAACCTGGGATCCCTCCAATGCCAAATGGGATGCTGATCTAACAAAGTAAGTAAACAAATTGCACACTTTTGCTCTTACAATACTGGCCCCTAATTACTGAGATGTAATGTCTTAAATAATAATTACACAATCAGTTACAAATAACAATCAAACAATATACAGATCTTCTTTCTTCTTTCTTCACAAGACCAGATGTTACCAGCATATAGCCTAGCAAAAGGATGATCTTTGCCACCTCTCTGGATCAATAAACTCTGTAACTTGTGTAATACGCAAACAATAAAATAGTCAGTTTGGACTTATAAAAGTTCCTTTGTCTCCTGAATTTTTGAGTTAAAACATCAACCAGTAAACCTCAAATGTTCCTCAGACAAAATAGATACAATTTTCCTTTTGAGTTTAACATGAGGTATTTCTTCAGCGTGTCATTTGTCTTTCTTCCTTTCTTCAACATTCCACCTTCTCATAGGAAGAATTGAACACTTAAAACCAAATTTTGAAGATTTATTAGATCCTTTCAATTTTATTAAATGAGTCTCTTTAACCATCCCTGCAACAGATTTAACCTTCCCTGCTTATCCTTTTCTTTCTTTTCTGCAGTTGGTTATAATTAAGATAAAATTCAAATGACATTATTCAAACTCATTAACAACCACATTTGAAGAAACCTTCTGTAAAGAAGTAGACTGGTTCCACTTATGTCTCCCTGTGGCACATTAGTAAGTGACCACGATTGCCACTGAGCTTGGTGAGGCCTTGGATTTGCACACCCAGGCATAATGTACCTTCTTGGCACATTTATAACAAGTAGCCTCGCATGCTGGACAGTTATCTCATAAATGGTAAGAGAAACTGCATAGGAAACATTTCCGTTTTGTATTGTAAGTGGCGGTCATAGCTGTTTTCTCAAGAGCAACTGGAAGATTAGCAGGCAGCTCTGCTAAAGAATCCTTCTCACATACCTGCGGAAATTCAGGGTTCACTACTGCAGCTGTATGAGCCGCCGAGGTAGCATATGCATCTTTATTGAGTTGAGCTATGTCTAACACAGTGGTTTGGTTATATGCAGTCTGTAAGTACAGTGTTTTGTTTTCTAAGAGATGCTGGTGCATTGCAGGTGAGGCAATACCAGCGATGGACCCATCACAAATTGCCTTGTTTCCATACAGCTCCACACTATGATCTTGAAAATTACACTTTCGCTTTAACTTTTCCACTCCCTGAAGAAATCATCTAATGATTCTCTTGGCTTCTGCCGCTTGGTAGCCAGTAAATGTCTGGCAAAAACCTCATTGGGAGTCTTCACATACAAACCGTCCAACTTAGAGGTAGCTGAGTCAAAATTTTCACACCCTTTTAAGTATTCGAAAAAGTTGCAACTCACACAGCCTAATAGTGTTCTGTACTTGTTCAGTATCTTGTCCCCATAGTCGTCAACGTAGTTCATGGAAGTCGTACATCAGCATTGCCATTCCTTGGCAGCTGTATGTGAACTGTTGGTCTAAGTACTTGGGCCTCCACGCCATCTCCATGTTTGACAATTAAGTTGAGGAAATTGTTGTGAGAATGAAACTTGGTGGCTGCTTTCCAAGCTTTACTCAACTTAATTGTGCAGTTACTGTTAGAATTTAAAAGAAAGGCGCGTTCTAAATACCTAAAGAGACGTGGCGGCAGCCAGGATCAACTAAATATGAAATGCAATCTCATTAAAAATTAAGAATAACTTTGTAATATTACAGTATCCATCATATTTCATTGGAATTTACAGCTCAGAATTAAATCTTGATCTGTTGTCCTTGTGTATTTTCAATGTTTTAAGACATTCATTATTACAGTAATATCTGACATATACATATTTGGGGTTTCCAGTATCCACACACATTCCAAATTACAGGGTGAGTAGGTTCATTGGTCACATGAGTGTATTTGAGCAGAACAAGCTCATGGGCCAGGAGGGCCTGTTTCTGTGCTGCATTTTAAATTAAATTAAAAATTACTTTTTAAAAATTATGCAGGTCAGATTTTTAAAAATCACTTATAGGCGCCAGTTCAAATCTATCTGTTATTTTACTTAGCTTTCTCAGGAGTGAAGAGATGCAACTAAGGTCCTACTGAATGCATCTCGTGGCAAACAAGGTCTTCCAAATCTAGGAACAATTTCTAAACATCATAAAGAAATTTAAAAAAAACTACAACTTAAATAAATGACATTAAAACCAAATGGAGATTTTAAAAAATTACTCTGTTTTGCCACTTGCAGTTCAAAATAATTAGTCTTGTGGATCTCAAAGGATCTAACTTGACTCTGTGTGAATCCAACTCAGTGAGCTTTCAAGTTCAAGTTTATTATCATCCGATTATACAAGTACAACCCGACAAAACAGCGTTCTCTGGTCTTCAGTGTAAACACATGTAAAATTACAGACAAACAATACATATCAATCGATCTATATATGCTGACATAAAAATAAACAAAAATTGTTTGATAAATAGAAATCTTGGAGGATTAGTACGAGCAGTTCATCAGTCATTCAGCAGTCTCACTGCTCATGGGAAGAAGCTATTTCTCAGCTGGTGGTTTTGGCCCTGATAATCCTGTATCTCTTTCTCGATGGGAACATCTGAAAGATGCTGTGTGCAGCATGGATGGGGGTCCTCAATGATATTGCACACCCTCTTCGGACAACGATCCCGGTAGATTAATTCAGTGGAGGGAGGGAGACCCCAATGATCCTCTCTGCTTTTCTTTCTGAGTACACTGCATAAGTTTCTGGTCAGACTGAATTTTCAGACTGCTTGTTATCTGTGATGAGAGACTTGTCGAAAATATCAATCATGCCCCATATAGAGAGAGATGTTGTGACATTTGAAAAAAAAATAAGATGATTGAATAAATTGCATGAACTTGAATTCGATATTGTTAATATGATTTGCAAATTGGAGATTATTAGAATTGTTCAGCATAGCGTAACAAAATGATATAATTTAATAGCAAAAAAAGTAGACTCGACATTAAGCAACATATTATGCAGATGTTTCTGATTTAGACATTCTGTTTACCAACATTCTGCTTTAATTACAGCTTCATATATGGTACTGATTAAGTGTGCAATTTTATTAAAACAGAAGTTACAAATTGATAAATACTATGAATAGTTTTGAGGGTACAGAGGGGCCATTTGCTTAGGTATTTTAAACATTTTATGGAATTTGGTTTCTAATTGACCTGAATTTATCTGTGCAGTGATGGGAACTTTGCAGAGAGCATACTGCTCTTCATATTGTATTAACATATGCTCCTTCAATCTCTCAACACAGACCAAACAAACAATGTGTGAAGTTAAATTTGCCTTGAATAGTTAGATGGACATTGATCACCTCGGCTCTGTCCACCACAATAGTGTGGTTCTCCCAGTGGGTACCTGTAATGTGGACTGTGGAGGGCCATGTGGCATCTACAGGTACCTAGTTACTGGAATCTAGTCGGAAGTCACATTACCTGTCAATCAAGGTTGGACTCTGCCCTCCAATTAATGTACACCTGACCATTGGCCCCTTTAAATTACTTAGTGATTACCTGGACTGGACTACCCACCTTACTGCACTTTAAAAGCCAACCACATGCAGCACCTCAATCTCTTTGCTCCTTGTTCCTGACTACAAATGTTGCTCTATGCCAGATCGTGAACTGTGGACATTGCTGGAGGAGTTGTTGGTAAGGGGCACACTACACTAAGAGTGGGACTGTAGTATTGTGTGGGAAAACTTAGCATTGAGCCATGCCCTGTTGGAACAGGGAATTGGTAGTACATGTTAAAGTCTTTTTAAAAAGATATTATTGCAGTTATGAAGAAATCTAGGACACAGACAGTGAAGAAAATGACTCCTAAAGAAATGAGTTACTGATGAAATAGGGCCTACCTTAGAAGTGGATCCTGTATAGGTTTGAAAAGATAGATACAACTTATAGATGGAGATTTAATTCTTCATTGTTAAAAAATATTGAATTTGTAATTTTATAAGAGAGCAAATTCAACAGTATTTGAAAATAACTACTGATTCAGTTGACAGCAAATTTATTTAAGCTTATTTAAGAAGACAAATTATTAGTTTTTCTACTAAAATTAAGAAAGTATTCAAAGCAAGTTGATAAATTTGAGAAAGAGATAGAGGGATAAGAGAAAGATATACAGAAGGACTTAACAGAGAGGAAAAAGATAGTTATTAAATAAAAAATGCATTTTCATTCAATACAGACTTATAGAATGGAGAAATTAATACAAAGAACTAGACAAAAATATGAATTAAGGGAGAGAGCTCATAAAGTATTGGCATGGTTTTATTATTAGTTGCTGAGAAGGCATTCAATAGGTTAGAATGGAGTTTTTTGTTTAAAGTATTGAAAAAATTTAGGTTTGGACCAATCTTTATTAGTTGGATTAAGTCTTTATATAAAAATCCTTCTGCCAGAGTGGTGACAAATATCCAAATATCGTCATTAGTTTTATTAAAGAGATCTACTAGATGAGGATGCCCTTTGTCCCAGGCACTGTATGTAATAGCTATTGAAATGTTAGTGTAATTGATAAGACTGGATGGTAATATTAAGGGCATCAAAGTTAATTCTGATGAATTTCAGATTCATTTTTTTGCTGATGATGTTTTGATTTATTTAACAAAACTACAGAATTCATTAAGTTCATTTATATAAGAGACTGAAACAATATGGAGAAATATTAGGTTATAAAATTAATTGGGATAAAATTGAGATCATGCTGTTGATTAATGGTGACTATACTCAATGTAAGAAAACTGTTCAATTTAAATGGTCAGATCTGATATCCCATAGACATGGACCAGTCAAGTATTATATCAATACAGGGTTTTTATTAACAGACTAGAAACTGGCCAGTGGGAAAGCATCTCCATCCGTTATACCAGTAGGGTGGAGTATCTCTGCAGCCATACCCAATATCAAGCAGTCAATATAATGCGCCCTCCACCCCCATTATATCATCACAAGATCAGATTGAATATTTAGGTATTAGAATTGATAAGGATCTGGACAAATTATACAAGTTAAATTATTTATCTTTATTTCATAAAATTAGAGAAGATTTAAATAGATGGAAAGATTTACCTGTAACATTAATAAGTAGAGTGAATGGTATCGAGATGAATGTTTTTTCCTCGAATTCAGTATCTTTTTCAATCTATTCCCTGTAAAATTCCTCCGAAATTCTTAGTTGAATTTTATAATTCGGAAGTTTTTATGGAAAAATAAAATGGTAAAAGTATCCCTACAAAAATTAGCTTGGAAGTATGAATTGGGAGGTTTTCAACTCCCAAATTTTCAGAATTATTATAAAGCAGCACAATTGAGGTTTATTCATAGAATGTTTGATTTGGATAACCTGTTAAAATGGGCTAACATAGAGTTAATTAAGATTGGTGAGAAAAGTATGGCACAATTTATTTATAAATGGAATATTACATTATTAATTATTAATATTAACCCACATATTTTGAGACATTTAAGTGAATTATGGAATAAGATAGGCACACAGGGTAAAATTTAAGGTGAAACACCTTAATATCAGAATAAACTTTTTCCTTTCACTCTTAATGATCAGTTTTTGAAAATATGGAATCAGAAAGGAATTTAAAAAATACAAGATTGTTATGAAGCTGTTTATTCTTTTCAAAGAATGAAAGAAAAATACAAAGTTCAAAATAATACCTTTTTTTGTTATTATCAATTTAAGGCTTTATTATTGGATAATTTTGGACATACTTTAAGATTATCAGGACAATCAAAATATGTAATTTTGCTAATGGAAGGTAGTACAAACAAATTTATTTCAGAATTGTATAAATTATTACAAAGTAAAATGCCTAAATTAGATATTCATAAATCAAGATTAAAATGGGAAAAAGTTATGGGAATAATAATAGATCAAGATGATTGGAGAACTATATGTAAGGATAGTATGATTAAGATTGTTAATGTGAGATATAAATTAGTTAATTATAATTTTATACATCAGTTGTATTTAACACCTCAGAAATTAAATAAATATAATTTAATTTCTTCAGATTTTTTATTTTAGATGTTATAAGGAAAGTAGGTTCTTTTTTACATTCAATTTTGTTATGTGATAGTGTTAAATCATTTTGGATATGACTTGAGGAATTTTTAGAGAAAGTTTTATAAGTTCATTTTACCATTGGACCCAATGTTATTTTTATTAGGTAATGTTAAAATGCTTAGTTTGAAATTGAGATTGATTATGTATAAAATTGCATTTTTAAGATTAGTGATGGCTTTTGCAAGAAAATATATAGCCATTACTTGGAAAAATGAGATTGATTTCTGATTGCAGAGATGACATATGGAAATGAAATCTTGTACTCCATTGGAAAAAAAATAACGTACAATTTACGTGACAATTATCTTTTTTTTCAGCAAGTATGGAGCCTTTATTTAGATCAAGTGGGTTTAAAAATTTGAATCTCTTGTGGCTCGTTGTGGTGGTGTTGCTCTGATCCATGGCAGTTGATTGTATTTGTGATTGTTTAAATCTCCCTTTCTTTCTTTTTGGGGTTATTGGGTGGGTTTTGGGGGGTGGTGGGAGAAGGGGAGGGGGTTATTTTGTATTTTATATATTTGAAAAATTCTAAATAAAATATTCCAAAAAAGAGAGGGAGTAAGTAGCCATTGGTATCAGAGATTGCTTTATCGGATATGACTGATTACATTTGTTTAAAGTACCAAATGTTGTTATGTGTCTTCTCCATCACTATTTCCCTGTGTGCGCAATAAAGATCATCCTTTGTTTGGGCCTGTGTCTGGACCCATTTCTTTGTTAACCCATTGAACATGATTTCATCCTGCATAATATCACCCTTTTCAATTCCCCATACTATTCCCTTGCAGACATGTCTGCCCACGTTCTGCACTATGTATGGGGTGTCTAGCTGGGCAGCTCACATGTCAGCCCTGCATCCTGGTGCATCGGACAATGAACCTGAACATCGGCCTGATCATTCTGTTCTGTTGCACCTCACTTCTCTTCATGGCCTCTCAGGAGGACACTGACTACATGGTTAGCTTGGACAATTGAATGTGAGCTTTTCAAATAATACAGAACAAAAACTCCAGACTAAGAAGAATGAAGAGAGTTGCTTCAACGCAATGGTAAAATGAGCAGTCTCACACTATCGCCAATCAAAAGATAATACAGGCACTCCATTTCTCCACAGTTAAAAATAGATTAGAATTTTGGAAGGATTCGAGTACATTATTAGGACAAATTATGAAGATAAAAATACAAAAAGATCAAGGAAAATTTGTGCTTGGTAAAATATATATGAAGCAGATACAAAATTGAAGTTGAATAAATGTCAAACAAAATTTTTGAGTATAACAAGAGCAGCAGTGAAGAAATGTATAGCAATGGTGTGGAAGATGGAGAATTTTCTAACAATGGAACATTGAAATACAAAACTGTATGCCATTAGAAAAAAAATATTTGTAGTTTAAGGAATCAGATTGGGAGTTATAAGATCTGGGAATCATATATGGACTGTGCACAAAATCCATCTACAGCCTCCACATCACCCACTCATCTCAGTTAATAGTTTATAATTAATAGTTAGAAATAAAATAATTATGATGAATAATAATAGCAAATGTATAGATTTAGGTGTTTTTCTCTCCTTGCATTTTGGGAGGGTGAGAGGGAGAGGAATGGGGAGAAAATCGATAATTCTTTGGAATGTTGCTATAATGTTTGTATTGATGCAAATGATAAATAAAACTTTCAAAAAAAGGTTGAAAACAGACTCACTCTGTAACTGATGGTCCCACAGCCAAGGGCAGTGATTTCTGCTGTTGCATTAACTTTCCCTGGTTTTGACACTTCTGATAACAGTCTTTTCAAGAATCTTCCTGCATGCATAAATATGATGGTAAATTCATGTGTCTGAGAAAAGCAACTCATGACTATGTCGATCCATTCATGGCTCATGGACTGGGCCAGGGTCAGCATCATAGGGGGGCATTCGCGGCCCATGCTCCCCCCCATGAGTTACTGCACCCCCTCCCCACCCACCACAGCACTAGGTGCGGACCATACTAGGTAACATCATCAAAGGGGGTGTTACCAAAATGAATCACGTTGTTTCGTCTCCATGCGCTATAAGCACTCACATTTGTCTGATACATCAAAGAGAGGGGGAAGTGTGATGGCACAGCAGACAGAGGAGGTTCATGGCAACTATGGCAGCTGCTCTCCACCCCCCCACTGAGCGAGTTCTCAAACGGCAGACTGTGTGTCGTTTTCCCCCCCCCCCCACCCCCTGCCCCACCCTGCTGTTACCTTATTGCCTCCTATTTGGATCTCTTCTGATGCCAATTCTGGACTGGGCTGTCTTGAGAAGCTAACTGCTAACTAGTTCGAGTTTTGAGTGGCTGTTCCTGGAACCTGTAATATACTGGTACTGCATGTTCAATGGTTCTTCAATCATTTGTTATGAAAGCAATGTCAGAAATCAGGTCTTGACAAAAATTGTTTCCTGTAGTTATAGTTTGCCGAATTAGCAAAGAATTCAACAGTGATACAACAACAAAAAACAAATAATATTTTCTTTCTTTATTTCAAAGGCTCCTTATATTGTCATACAGAATATATGAGAACGAGAAGCAAAGGAGAGTCGCTTCAGAGTCACTGAGTGTCCTTGATTTCACCTCCAGCGCTTCTGCAGCCTTTGCAACCATGCAGACTCCAGTTCAAACCATCGCAATCCAAGCTTCAGTTCCAAAACTCCGACATGATCAGGAAGCTTTCAGTGCCCAAGGCCTTTTGGAAACTCTTCTTACCTTCAGCACCCTTTCGAATCCCATTTCTGATATCTGATTCCCATGAACCAATCTCCAGCAGCTTGCAGCCTGTGTGTGTCCTTTGACTGCAAGTTGACAGCATTCTGCAGCCTGTGTGGGTCCTTCAACCACAAGTTGCCAACTGCCACACCTTCTGTGTGTCCTTCAGCTGCTGAGTCCCTCATTGGTCTGCTGCCATCGTCACCTTCCTGGAGGGTCATCTCCTATGCTTCTTCTTCTCGATGGGGAGTATTCTTCCCCTTCCTGTTGTCCTGCGCAGGTCCTCTGCACCACAGTGTCTGCAAACCCTCATGGTACACTGCCCAGCACAGGCAACACCATCTTGGGCACAGGCCCTGTGGTTTTTAAATTCTATCTTTATGTATATATGTGATTAATATGTGTTGTGTATTGTGTTTGTATGTGTGTGCTCCCCGGTGCAGAGAAACACTGTTTCATCTGGTTGCATATGTACAGTCAGATGAGAATAATCTTCAACTTGAACTTGAAATCACTGATTCGGGATTTCAGACTTGATATTTAACTGTGTCACTGTTGCCACAAGATTTATTTGGGGATCCTCTTATCCTTTAATCATCTGCAGTTTCTGGGTCCTACTTGATGGTACAAGAGTTGGCATTTTTATATTTATCAAATCCTGATGTAATATCCTGAAGTTATGAAATTGCATTTACTTTCACACATCAGT
This sequence comes from Narcine bancroftii, assembly GCF_036971445.1. Taxonomy (NCBI): domain Eukaryota; kingdom Metazoa; phylum Chordata; class Chondrichthyes; order Torpediniformes; family Narcinidae; genus Narcine; species Narcine bancroftii. Next base: position 134,808,877 of record NC_091476.1, read on the forward strand.
GACATTGGACACTCGTATTGTGTGAACTAATAATGGTTGCAGACAACCTTTCGGGTAATGCTGGAACCACACAGCTGAATTAACTTAAAATCTCGAATGAAACAGCAGACCTAATTCATTTTGGAAAAAAATCTCCTTGTGGAAATATTCATAAAGCTCTGAATTTAGTTCCAGTGAGGTTGTGGTAATCTTGTAATAAATCACCTACATGTTAATGAAACTGAAGAGAATTTTTGAATTTATTGTTTCCCTCCCAACAATGTCTGCAGAATGTCACCCACATGACAGGTCATGATCAAAGTGCAGGCAATCCATTTCCTTCTTGCGCCTCAACGCAAACAGGTTTGAACCTGCTTTCCTCTGACTGTAGGTAAAAATAAATGTTTACCATCTCAAGAAAAATTAAAAGGTGCTACACAATGTATATTATCGATTGACTTTGAGTCATTAAAAATACAGTTCACATAATCAACCACTTAATTATTCACTGTTTTGAGAAAAATAAAACAAAATTTAAAAGGCCAACAGAACCAAAGAACCATAGAATTTTACAGCAAAGAAACAGGCTTTTCTATTATTTGGCCTAGTCCCAGTAAACTGCACCCAGACCATATCGCTCCACCCCCACCCATCGATGTGCTTATACAATTTTTTTCTAAAATGTTAAAATTGAGCCCACATTCAACACTTCAGCTGGCAGTTCATTCCACACTCCCAGCTCTCTCTGTGTGAATAGGCTTCCCTTCATGTTTCCCTTCAGCGTTTTCCCTTTCACCCTTAACCCATGTCCTCTAACCTCAGTGGAATAACGCCATTTGCATTTACTCTGTCCCCATCATAACTTTATACACTTCTATCAACTCTCCCTCATTCTTCTCAGTTTCAGCGAATCAGGTTGTGTTCAAGAATAGTTTTGATGGGTTCAAAGAGAATCAAAGCTGGACACATGTTATCAACAAACAGTGGACTTTATTTATGCACAGGGGAATTCACAAAAAGGCACACACTCACACAGACTAACATGCACAGCACACAGACAGGTATACTGAGAAATGAGGGTTTAACTTGCTTAGCACCCACCACTCACAGGCACAGTTTACCCAGAAATGAGAGTTTAACCTCTTCAGCACTCACCACCCACAGGAATGGAATTCTGCGAACTAACGAGTACATAAACATGAAACTGATCTCCAATGTCGCCGCTGCTTGCAATCTGGGGCAGGCCAATTGAGTCAGCCCACTGGAGTTGCCCATGGCCTGCAGCCTGGATTTCAATGTTAGTCTCCATGGAGACTCCAGCCAGAGTGGTCGCAGGACTCTCCACAATCCACATTCCCACTAGATTCCAGATGGAGAGGCCATATTATCCTTACAAACCACACATCATTCCACCCCTCAGAAGTAACCACCCCATGCCAATCCATTTACAGGCTAGTACACCACAGATGTATCTATATTATACTCAGCCCATACCTACTGATTGCCTGCCATCCTCCCAGCTTCCCCATGGGGAATTGTGGCCAAGAGACTAGTCCCCGTCTCATTTAATTTGTTCACCAACTCTCATGTGTGGCAGTTTGTGGTATTCCCTGACTGGCTCAGAATGCAAGTGCCCCGATTCTTACTGACAACAGCAACTGGTACCACCTCCATCCACGAGCAGATAGTCCAAGGCCATTCTGATACCTCCTTTTGCTGAAGGATTTCCATCTCAGTGACAATTCATCCAGGTACTCCTTCAGATCTTTGAGGCATATGGAGGCATGCATCCCAGATAGAAGACACTGTACTATGCCATGGGTAACCAGGGGTCAGCCAGACAGCTGCACATCCAGGATGTACAACGTAGCCCCCAGGGTACACCCGTCTTTGCTGGGCTGTGAGCTGCGGACCCTCTCATGCCTGGATACAGTTCCTGATTGCACTCTCACCGATGGCATGGAGCAATGCTGGCTGTACCATCTGCATGAATATTCCCCAAACCTGCTTACACTCCTGGGACTCACTCTGAGGGTCGGGACTTTGTATTGGCCAGATTGTGCACAGGGAAAGACCCACCTTCATGCCTCCCACTCCATTGGGAAGCCAATTTTAGAGAGCACATATGCATGATATCCAGTTGAAATCCTTCTCCTAATATAAGCTGTTCATCCTCCTGTCCTGGACAAAGGCAATGGTATCCTTGAGCAGCGCAAGGCTTTAAAGATCTTCCTGCCAGGAACCATGAAGCTCTGTTCTTGGTGGACTACTTGCCCCAGGGCAGACTTGACTTGATTGGTGATGGCCTTGGACAGGATTTTGTACTCAATGTTCAAAAATGATATGGGACTCAAATTCCTGATATCCTTCTCCCTATTCTGTTTGAAGATGAGGGTGATGGTGCCTTCCTCATGGAGTCTGACATGCTGCATGCCAGGAACATAGCATTGTATACTTCCAGCAGGTCCGGGCCCACCCAGTCCACAGAGCCGTGTACAACTGAGCTAGTAGTCCATTGCTTCTGGGAGTGTTCCTTGATCCAAAGGAATGGATGAAGCCCATCAGCTGCCCCAGGGTAATTGGCTGGTCAAGTCTTTCGCACTTGCTGATGCTGAAGTCCTCCATGAGAGAGAGCATGAAGTGTTGGGAGGTGTCTGTAGCCTTTGTGTCGTACAGTTCTGATGAGTTGCTTCTCTCAGATGGATGAATTTGCCATCAGGCCAACACATGCAGAAAGTTTCATGAAGAGACTATAAGAATCATAGAACCATAGAGCATTGCAGGATAGAAAACAGCCCATTTGGCCCTTCTAGTCTGTTCTGAAATATCACTCCACTAGCCCCATTGACCTGCACCCAGTCCATAACTCTCCAGACCTCTCCCATCCATGTATTTATTCAATTTATTCTTAAAACAAGAGTGGGGACCCTCTTTGAATAACTTTTATAATCTTTGATTTGCTATGAAGGTAGAACTGATGACTAATGAGGTAATTTATCACTTTGATAAGAATTCTTTCTTCCTTTTTTTTTGACCAAACAGCTTCTTTATTGGTAGTGGGTTTAGATTTTCCTTTTTTTATAATAAAATAATGAAATATCAATACAATATAATCTGTTTAATTAAAATGTGGGATATCTTTGATGAAATGATATGATTAAAGTGTATGTATCTTTTTGACTTTTAACATCTATCCGTATGTGCTCTATATTTTTGGATGTGAAATTTCAATGTTATAAAAATCATTGAAAAAGAAGACTTAGGAGTGAGCCCGCATATTATTGGAAGAAAGTCTTAAAACTCAGGAAAGTTGACGCAGCAGCAGATATCATATCACTGCTCTCTATTGTAGGACATCAATTAGAGAGTGAATCTGTTTTCACACCTGAAATGCTAGTGTTGAACAGTGGCAGGCACTTTTGTTCATTTCTTTCCGCTCTGTTCATTTTGCTGAAGATTTAAGTGGTCCATGTGGTTATGAACCTGATCAAATCAGAAATGCATAGTTTTTAAAGGATAGATTTTGTTCTGATGAAGGGTTTTCAACCAAAGACATTAATGCTGCTGCTGTTTGACCCAATTTACCTTTCCAGCAATTTCAAATTTCAGATTTAGCTTTATATCTTGTCAGAGTACAAACATGGGCTGCAGCACAGTTGATATAGCGGTTAGCACAATGCCTTTACAGTGCCAACGATCAGGACAAGGGTTCGAATCCTGTGCTGTCTGTAAGGACTTTGTATGTTTGTGCGTGGGTTTTCCCTGGGGGGCTCTAGTTTCCTCCCTCCATTCAAAATGTACCGGGGGTGTAGGTTAATTGGGTGTAAATTGGGCAGCACAGATTTGTGGGCCTGTTACTGGGCTGTATGTCTAAATTGAATTTTTTTTATTTATTGCATCTAATACAACCCTGAGATTTTTCCTGCGGGCAAGTCAGAATTAACACTTTTTGGTAGTGTACTCAAGAAGATGCATATATATGTAAATAAATAAAGAAATGTAAACAAACTGACTGCAATACAGAGCGAAAAAAAGAAGTGCAAACATAAGAGTTCTTAAATGAGTCCCTGATTGAGATTGTTGTTGAGGAGTCTGATAGTTGAGGGGTAGCAGTTGTTCCTAAACTTGGTGGTACGAATCTAGTGGCACTTTTTTCTTTCCTAATGGTAGCAGCGAGAACAGAGCGTGAACTGGGTGGTGTGGATCCTTGATGATTGCTGTGGCTCTCTGATGGCAGCGTTCCCTGTAGATGTTCTTGATTGTGGGGAGGGTTTTGCCTGTGATGTCCTGGGAGGAAGTAGAGGAATTTCTGGCACTGAAGAAAGTTCAGAGAAGATTTACAAGAATGATTCCTGGAATGAAGGGATTAGCATATGAGGCATGTTTGACAGTTCTTGGATTGTACTCCTTGAGTACAGAAAAATGAGGGGGGGACGTCATAGAAGCATTTCAAATGTTGAAAGGCCTGGCAGAGTAGATGTGGCAAAGTAGTTGTTTCTCATGGTAGGGAAGTCAAGGACAAGAGGGAACAACTTCAGGATTGAAGGCGCCCATTGAAAACAGAGATGCAGAGTTATTTCTTTTGCCATGGAGTGGTGAACCTCTGGAATTTGCTACTACAGGTGGCCATGGAGGCCAAATCATTGGGTGTATTTAAGGCACTGAGATTGATAGGTGTCTGAATAGTCAGGGTATCAAAGATTATGGGGAGAAGGCAGGGGAGTGGGGCTGAGTGGGAGATGGATCAGATCATGATGCAATAGTGCAGTAGACTTGCGAGGCTGAATGTCAAGTGAAGTTTATTGACATTCGATTGTTCAAGTACAACTCCTTGAAACACCGTTCTCTGGTCCTCGGTACAAAAAAATCCAGACACACAAACAGGCATACACACATAGAGACAAATAATGCACATGCAGAACAAGTATTATATCTATTAAAATATATAAATAAATATTGTTCTGTACAAATGAGAGTTTGGATGGTTAGTGCGAGCGTTCTCACTGCCCATGGGAAGAAGCTGTTCCTCAGCCTGGTGGTGCTGGCTCTGATACTCCTGTACCTCTTCCCGACAGGAGCAGCTGAAAGATATTGTGTTCAGGGTGGAAGGGGTCCTTAATGATTTTGCATGCCCTCTTGAGACAACGACATTGATGTGGGGGTTGGAGGGAGACTCCAGTGATCCTCTCTGCCACTCTTATGGTCCTGTGCATTGATCCATTTCTCTGCAGCAAACGTACTACACTGTGATGCAGCTGGCCAGAACACTCTCAAGAGAGCTCCTATAGAAGGAAGTGCAATTGCTGTTTTGCCTTCCTGACATGTGAGGAGATGTTGAGTCTCCACAATAGGTCATTAGTTAAGTCAACTCCAAGGAACTAGAGTTGTTGATGTGTAATGGAGGGTGGTCGGTCCTGGTCCTGCTGAAGTTCATGATCATCTCCTTCATCTTGTCCACATTGAGACTCAGGTTGTTACTCTCACACCATTTCACAAGATGTTCCTCCTCTTCTCTGTAGCGCAACTCATCATTGTTGGTAATGAGGCCAACTACTGCTGTGTTATCTGCAAACTTGATGACACTGTTGGAGTTGGAGATGGATCTGGTGATGCAGTCATGGGTCAGTTCCATGAACCGAAGTGGGCTGAGCACACAGCCCTGAGATGCGCCGGTGTGATGGTGCTCAATATTCTGCTACCGACCCGGATAGACTTTTGTCTTTCCGTTAGGAAGTCCAGGATCCAGTTACAGAGAGGGGTGTTGAGATTCAGTGAGAACAGCTTCTCCAACAGCCTCTGGGAAATGATCTTATTAAACAATGAACAGCAACTGGAGAATGGGCTACTACTTCTCCTGTATCTTATGCTCTTATTTCAGATTTCCGGCAGCTGCAGTATTTTTTTTGCTGGCCATTAATAGGGAGTCCTGCTGTATTTGATTACTGTTGCTTATGAATGATTTAAGGCCTAAATGCAGCAATGAAATTTGACTGCAGAAGTGTCCAGTCTTGATGGCCTACGCCTGCTCCCAATTTTTCTGTCCTTGAGTATGGAATTCTTTGTCCATCATTACATTACAGACTGCCTATAATGCTGTTCTTGTATTTTCTGATTAACTCACTGGAAACTGTTCATTTTCTTAAATGAGAGTTTTTCACCAAGCTGAATCTCAGTCCCCACACATGAATGGACAATACTAATTTCACATCAGTCATCTGCCTATTCTGTAAATCTCTTTGATCTCCATTGTTGTGTTTATTAGATAGGTGGATGAGTTGACTCCCCAGGTTTTGGGGAGAAGTAGCAAGGATACTTACATAGGAACATAGGAAGTGGGAACTGGAGTAGGCCAAAAATGGCCCATCGAGCCTGCTCCGCCATTCAATACGATCATGGCTGATCTAATTTATGACCTAACTCCACCTACTTGCCTTCTCCCCATATCCCCTAATTCTTGAATTAAACAAGAAAATCTACAAATGCTCTGATTGTAGTTGACACAAAAATACTGTTGAAACTCACCAAGTCATGCAACATTCTTTGCATAGCAAAGATAAAGATACGTAACCAACGTTTTAGGCCTGAATCCTTCATCAGGGGTATGAGACAAGCACCTGAATAAAATGGTGGGCGTCAGAGAGAAGAGCACAGGCCCACAACAGGATACTTGAACTAGCTTGCAACCACACCTCCTCCCTTACAATCATTCAGGGCCCCAAACAGCCCTTTCAAGTGAAGCAACACTTCATTTATGTATCCATGGGAGTCAGCTACTGCATTTGGTCCTCCCGTTGTGGCCTTCTCTACATCGGAGAGACTGGATACAGACTGGGAGATCACTTCACTGAACACCTTCGCTTTGTCCAGATCAATTACAGGTATCTCCCAGGGGCCAACCATTTCAATTGTGTGTCCAACTCTAATGCTGACATGTCTGTCTATGTTCTCATCTGCTGTCTAACCAAGACCATCCATAAATTGGAGGAGCAGTCCAATTTTCCATCTGGCCACTCTCTAAATGGATGGCATTAACATTGACTTCAGTTTCTGATAGCATAATCTCCAATCTTCCTCCCTCCCCATTGCCTTTGTCTTCTTTCCTTCAGCTCTCCACCCCCTTCCTTCTCCATTCACAGTGGCATCCCCCCTTCCACTGCTTGCTGGCATGCCCTCCCACCCTTATTCATCTATTACCTACTGCCATTGGGACACTGCTCCTGCGGTTGAACAAAAGAACATTACCCATGACTGTTAGAATTAACTTCAAGAATTTGGCCTGAGAACAATTGTCTTCTCTGTTTTGTTTGTAATTGGATGATAAATTGTCCATTGACTCAATTCACTGATGAATAATTAAGTTCTCTTCCTAATCTCATCTACCAACATTTCCGGTTTCCAGGGAATAAACTAAGTTTATATATCTCAGTTTATCCAGGTTCCTGGGAGACCAGAACAATTGCATTGAATGAAACTTGAGATGGTTGAATAACATAAAAATTCAGTGACAACAGTGATGTTTTGCAGGATGCAAGTTCCTATCCCATTTAGGTGTTTTAATCGTATGTATACGAAAATAAATCTCGGAATGAAAACCTGGATTTAATAAAAATATCCTTGCACCGAGTTGTTATTAAAAACCCATTTCATTGAAGAAGCAAAGAATTATTCATTACGGTCCATCTCTAAAAAAGTACAAGATAGTCAGGGTATCAAGGATCCACTGGGAATGATTAACTGGAGGAAGTCACTATTTCTTATAAAATCGCTGGATGAGGTGGAGAATCAGATCTGGAGCTTAGGTTGCCAATGAACCAAACTGTGTGGCTGAAGAGGCTGTGGGAGAGCTGGAGGTAAATCCACAGACACACAGTGACTCTGAAGGGGCTTTCTTTTGCTTCTCTTTCTCCTATATTTAGGGACGCCGGGCAATGTTCATGCCAACTCTGTTTGGCTTACAGCAGACAAAAGTTAAGGTATATCATGTAAGTTACATTTTTAATGTATTATTACGTGTCAACGAAAGGAATCTTGAACCAAATGATCCGACAATCTCCCTACCAGAGTTTTTACCATGCTGGCCATTGAGACAGTGAATGATCTGTTATTATCCTCTCAAACTCAATAGACTTTGGAATTGTTGATGTGGATTGGAAGGTAGTAAATGCGAAACCGCACAACCCCCACCCACACCAACACCCCCCCAACTATTAAATAATCATGATAGAGACTGTCTTAAATTCCTCCTTTCCTGTTTCTTTTGATTATCTATTATTATTGGCAACTCAGTCTTTCTGTTGGTAATGGTTTCAGACAATAGGCCAAAAGTATTCTCTTGAAATCGAAAGATGATCAGCAAATGCTGGCCTTGTTAGTGACAGCCAGTGTAGAGAATGGATTTTAAAAAATAGAGTAATACAAATTATTTTAAAAAATCACATTATGAAAACCAAAATGCGAAAAAATTTGCGTGCAATTATTTTTGACAAGAATCCAACATTACTCAATTATTGTAGCAAACAAGACTGAATGGAAGTCCCTTCCAAAGACAATATCATTGTGGACATTAAGTGAGAAGAGGATAGAGATAATTAAATTGTTCATTTTATGTAACAGATTTTATTAAGAAAATACTATCTAAAGCATGTGTGAAATCTGAATTGGCAATAGCATGCTCAGGAGGTGTGCCAATAATCTCAAATGATGTGTTTGTGTTGGTTAGTGAAGGAGAACAGATATTTTCCACTTCTTGCAATTATGGCAATAAAATTCTGGTCTGGAGAATAGATTAAGTTGTGTTTGTTTAAACAGGCGGAAAATGAGTTTCGACGGTACCAAAATGGCATGTGTTAACACACCATATCGATCACGGTGTATTGCCATCTCATAGGCCCAGCAAGTAATGGTAAAGAATGGTTTTCAGGTGCTTCTCCAATATTTAGCTGCAAGTGACCACAGCAAGATCCATGCACATCCTGGTCCACTGGCTCAACTAAACAAAGTGGTGGCCTTGATAATGATCATCAAGAAATCTTATGGTGGACACATTTGTTCCAGGAGTACACTTCTTCCAAAGCACCCAATCACCATGGGTCACCTCTATCTGATCTCCAAATCATAAAGATCCTGAACCTGAACTTGTTGAAGAAACTAGAATGAGGAGATCATAAGAAATACAAGCAGTAGTCGGCCATCTGACCCATCAAGCCTGCTCTACTATTCAATAAGATCATTGTTGATCTGGCCGTGGATTCAGCTCTACCTATCTGACTTTTCCCCATAGCTCTTAACTCCTCTCCTATCCAAAAATATATCAAAATGTCTTCAGTATACTTAATGAGTTAGTCTCTATTGCTTCCTTGAACAGAAAGTTCCATAGATTCACTACTCTTTGGCAAAAGCAGTTTTTCCTCCTTCTCGCTGTCCTAAATCTACTCCCCTGAATCTTGAACCCATGTGGCCTAGTGAGAACACTTTTCTGCTTCCATCTTATCTACCTCTTCCATAATTTTGTGGTTTTATCAGACCCCCTCTGGTTATTCTGAATTCCAGCAAGCGTCCCAGAGCCTGTTTAAATATAACGTCTCGTTCATTTAAAACAGAAAAAGGGCAAAATAAATTTTCTGTCAGGGAGTTGTGAGTCTTTGGAACCCTTTTCCTTAGAAAACAGTGGAGCTTTAGGAGCATTGATTATTTTTAAGGCAACCGTAGATTCTTGATAAGCAATGGGGTGAAATGTTACTGCAGCTAAATGAGGATGTAGAGTTAGGGTTACCATCAAAATAACTATGATAGTAAATGGTGAGGCAGGTGGGATAAACTACTAATTTGGGCTTGGAATGGGCCTCTCTACCAAATGACCTGCACAGTCTCCTGAATCACTCCTTGGCAATCTACAGGGAAGGTCAAGGTCTGTAAAATCTACTCAACATCAGATGCATTGAGGAGGGACAGCCAGTTAAAATATTGAGGGAATAATGTCAAGGAGCTCAAACTCTTAATCAGCTGAAAAAATAGTTGATGATCAGTCACTTAATATCAAAAGTGGCATGTGGAATTATTGTGAAATTTACCTCTTTGGAAGTCTAGTGACATCGACAGTCTGCAAGCTAATGTAAGAATTATACGTCACATTAATTTCCTAATCATTCAAGAGAAAGTCTAAACACTTTCTTGAACTGAACATTTGAGAAAATAAAGTGAGTTTGAAAATAGCTGCTGAATTTCTTTGAGAACAAAACGAGATCTCGGCATCCTTTTTATTAGGAGTTTACAGACTGCAGCTTGTAAATAAAACAGTTGACAAGGAATATATCCTGACACATTTAGATGGCTAATTCCTCTGCCAAGGTCTTCATTTTGTGGAATGTAATTGAGTTTGATTGAATAGGTTTTTTGCATTGATTGTGACTGCAGACTACAGAAGAATTGTGGTACCTGCCAACAAGCGAAGAGTATCAAATGCACATCCTTCCCTACCAACTGGCAGGGCTAAACAAATCTCTGACACTTGGCCAATTATGCATTAAGTTTAGTGACAGTGCATCAGTCTCTGTGACTTCAATATTCTTAGCACTATGGTGCATCAGCAATGCACTTGTTTCAAAGTGTGATTACTTTCATTGCAAGTAAATGCAGCTGCAACTTTTTATACCAGAAGTTTAAGTTTATTTGTCACCAGATTTTTATGGTAATTTTTAAAATAAATCAATACATTTTATTTACTACGTTAGAAACTGATTCTAGCCATTGGGACCTGTGCTGTCCAATTACACCCAATTAACTACAAATCCCATATGTTTTGGGGGCGTGGGAGGAAACAGGAGCACTTGGGGAAAACACATGCAGGTCAAGGGGAGAACGATCATATTCCTTACAGACAACACCAAATTCGAGCGCAGGTCACTGGCACTACAGTAGTCTTGCACTAACTGCTACACTAACCATTCCAACAATCTAGCAGGTGAACTCTAACATTCATGGAGCCATATAATGTGGAAGGATAAGAACATAATTACAGAGAAAAAGAGTTACAATGAAAAGATAGCAACTAGTGCAAAGCATTGATTTCTGGAAGCATTGGTGGGAAGAAATAAACTTTAGGTAGTATATGGAAGATCACAGTCCTTTTTAAAAATCATCACCTTACATCATTTTGAATAAATAGACGAGACCTAATTCCTCAGTCTGCGACAATGGTGTTCTTTACCTCAGAGAGAACAGGCTATAATTTCTAAGTGTGGTGTTTGTACATTCATCCCTGTTGAGTCAAGACTAAGGAAGAATTACTTTGGATGATAGGTGACGAAATTCTGACCTGAAATGTCACCCGTTCTTTCTTTCCCACTGACAAACTGGGTTCCTCCAGCAGGTGTTAAGTGAAATTCCTTTTTCTTTATTGCAAAGTTTACGTAATTCATATGCAAGAAAAGTCAGTATAAGAAATAACACTGGGACAATTTTTACCTTCACCACTTGGGTGATAAAGAGTGAAAAGGAGTATCTGCCCATTGTGGAGTCTCACAAATAAGATCTATAGATATGATGATGTTTTAATAGCTTGGCAATATGTTCTAACTACACCCAAGACCTAAATAACCGTTCATATTTCATCATCACCTGGAATACCTGAGTTTAAGGCAAAATAAAAGTGGTGCATGTGAACAGCATCAGGATGAATCACAGTAATTCTTTTTAATTATGAATGAAGTGAATGTAAGATTAAAAATGCCTGAAAGATCACTGAAGGCAGAATTTGGGTAATTGTACTGTGGGGGAATCAGGAAGTGGCAGATGTGATAAATTCATTCCTTACCAATGACGACTACAGACAAATTCCAGACCCAAACTGGCTGAGGAATTCAGAGCTCAGTGAAAACGGCAGAAGAATTAAAGCCAAGTATTTGTAATGTAAATTAATTAAGTCGCTTCTGATGGGTCTTACAACAGTGACCACGTGCATAATCGTGAATGGTAAATGCTTTGATCCTCTGAAAATTAGCATCTCATATCCTGAACCTGGATCTGGCAGCAGATGAGGTGGATTGGAGTAAAGAGTCCTCCGCTAGTGATAAAAAATTATGGTCACTAACAAGTTTATCAAAAGGCTATTGCCATCAGGAAGCAATACAGAATATTTGCCTGAACCTCTGTGAGATTATCACCATCTGCACATTGTCATCCATGATTAAGAAGTAGTCATAAAGTAGGAATAATTGTGAAGGGATCTCTTTACCTTAATGAATAAAAAGGGCTTTTTCCTCTGGTAAAGTTCACATTTAATCAAGCAATAAATCCAATAGTGATTTGCTTCAAGTGAAATGCCTTTTCAACAGATGAGGAGTGAAGCATCAGTCGGCAGTATTCCACTGCTGAACTCCTCAGCTGGCCTTTTACACACATTCCCAAATGTACCCCAGCCTCTGCTCCGCTTCTGAGTGCTGGCTCCAGCCATATGCCCAACCACGTTCCCTTGCCCGTTCCCAGCTACATGTTTGTAGCTGATCCTTACCATCAATTCTGTCCACGTGTCTAATTGCATTCCAGCTCCCACACTCTCCCCAGCTCTGACAACACATTTGTCCCACATTCCCAACTCTCAGCTCCAGAAGCATGGCTGACCACATTCCCAATTGGGTGTAATTGGGTGGCACAGCATTTAATGAACAGAAATGGCTTATACCATGCTGAAAAGAAATAAAAATCACTAAATCTGAGGTGGAGGAAACTCATCCTCTATCCTAGAGTCCACTGAAGAACCTCAGTAGACAACAGCACATCAGCTGGCTCAAAAAACAATATAATTCTCCCTCTAGGACACTAGTTTTCAAACTGCCCCCTAAACTCACATTCTACCTTAAGCATCCCGATGCCATAAGTGCTCTGCGATTAGTAAGGGATTGTTTAAAGTGAGAAGGGAAGGTTGAGAACCACTGCTCTAGACCCAATTGTTATTGAAATATTTTCCTTGAGAAAAATTGTCATTGGCCCATTTCCTTTGGAGTTATGAAACCATCCACATAACAAGTCAATTAGGTTCGATTAAAACAGTGGTTTTCAAACTTTTTCTTTCCATTCACATACCACTTTAAGCAATCTCTTACTAATCACAGAGCACCTATGGCATAGGAATTACTTAAGGTGGCATGTGATTGTAGGGGACAGTTTGAAAACCATTGCTCTAGGAGTTAAAGGAATCATCTGTTACCCTCATCCAAGAAGTGTTGCCTGCCTTTCTGTGTTTGCCTATCTGCCCAAGAGCTTCCTCAATGGTTGTAATTTGCTGGTGGAAGGCTACAAGTTGCCATCAAGGACAAGTCATCGAGCTCTCAGCACAGTTTTAAGCACTCGCTCCCAGCTTAATCCATATTCTTTAAGATGTTCTTTCTCTCCTCATGACTTGATTTTACATTGGTTTGTAAACCCCTCGTGTCATCACCCCTCCCCCCACCTCCAGTTATTTTTAGAGATGGGGACACACACCTAACTAAATGAAGTGGAAAGATGTTCAACATGACCTTCAGCCGGATAATCATTTGATTATGTAGGTGCATCTGTAGGCGATGGTATGACAAGTTACAAAAGTCCCAAGTCAAAGGCAGCTGGGACCAAAGTGTTAACAAATGGGATTAGTAAAGTCGTGTATTGATAATAAGCATGAACATGATGGGCCAAAAGGCTATGGTGTATGACTTCATGACTCTAAAGTTAGATACTGACTAGAAACTTCTTAAAAGTATGCAAGGTGTTCATTAAAGATGAAAATAGGATCTGTGCCAGTTTAGAGTGCTGAGACAGGACCTCTAGTTTGAGTCCAAATCCAAGACTTCATGGAGATTTTGATATGTTATGTACAAATCCAACATCTGGGAAGATTTACATACATAGTCAAACTCCACACATTCTTAACTGAGACATTTAAACTTAAACTTCAACATGATGTGTGTCCTCAGCTCGCGAACTGCAGCCACTCATTACTAAGCGCTATTATTTTATGCCAAGGTCAATATTCATTTAAGGCCGGCAGACTGAAAAATATGCTCAGAACGACCTGTTGAAAATTAAATATCCATTATTCCTATAGGAGCAATTATTTTGCTTTGCTGTATAAAATCCATATTTATAAGCAAGAGTCAAAATTAACTACAAACATCTGCAAACAAAGATCTATTGACCACACAGAAGTGAAGCCGAACCAACAATGATTACCACTCAGTAACTCAGTGCCATTATTAAAGACTGCCACAACACTTTGCAATTGGTCATGGGTGTAAGTTGAGAGGCTTGACATTGACACTGGAACCTGGTGATGAAAGTCTGCAGTCGTTTGGAGGATCACTTCAGTAGTTAATGCTGTCATAGAGTTAGAGTCAATGTAACTCCTGTGGTGGGTGGCCATCTGAAAAGGACATTAGTGAACCGCTTGGGATTCCGACCAATTTATCATCACTTTTAAGTGTTTCAGATTTTATAAATGACCAGATTCATTGGTGAAGTTATTCTGGTTAGGTTTGATTTCAAGTTTCCCAGAACATAAACATAACTATTTTACAGTAATACTCGTTGTAAACCATTTGTTTCATGCTTGACCTTCAGCTTGTTCCCCAGCACACCTGAATGTAAGGCTGGAGGTTGCAATAAAAGCAAATGAACATCCTGTGAGCAGAACTATAAGGATATTCTGAAAACATAAAAAGAACTTGTGAAAGTTTGTGTTCCATATCATTTCCTTTCCCTCCTCCTAACTGGACATCACATTCATATGATAAATTACATTCATAGGATCATTTCCCAATCACCTTTGGAAAAATAGAGTACATAAGCCATGAACTAGAACAGCAAAGATACACAAAATGCATTTTTGAAGAGCATTTGTCATATACAGTTACTATCAGTTGTAAAAGTAAAATTAATTACTCACTACAGTACCTCTTCAAACTTCATAAAATCAAGCAAGGATTTCCTTACATAAAATAAATCACATATTCTCACTTTAAAATTTGATTCTTTCAGTTACATTAAAATATTAGACAGCAGGAAAGGCATCAAGTGAAAACAAATGGCATCAAGTAAAGACAAATGATATTAAAATGTAACTTCCACATGACTCCTCAATCTGGACATCTGGTTTGTTTCCAATCCAAAAGAATTACATTCACATCTGTATTTAAACCCAATCCTTGCTCCAGTTCCACTCCTGCACAACCAAAAAGAAAAATAGTCTGGATTCCAAAAATCTAAAGTAAAGACAGAATACGAGAAGCAGGTTAAATATATTCTGTTTTTACAGAAATGTAGTTGATATTTCTGATCAGTTCTGATATGAAATGATTGATTGAAACACTAACCTTTCCTCTTATCGACTGGATGGAACTGTGATTCGAAAGGGGGCTGAGAGCAAGAAGGGCTCCCAAAGGTGCTGAAGGCTTCCTGATTGTACCAGAGGTATAGGTCTGGAGCTCAGGTTGCCAAAGGCTAGAACAGAGATCAGAGTGGCTGCAGAAGCGTTTGGAGTACTGGAGGAAGATCCACGGAGACTCAGTGTCTCTAAATTGATTCTTTTTTACTTCTCTTTCTATTACTGTGAGGGGCGTCAGGCAATACTAATGGTGACGCTTTCTCTGCCTTATGACAGACTAAAGGAAATTTTGTGTAATATTACATATTCTGTTTTATGACACGACAATAAAAGAATCTTAAAATTTTATTTTGAGCATTTTCCATTTTTAATTTGAGCACTGATCCTGGACTGCCAACAATCCTCTTGTTTGAATGACAGTTCTTCAAGAGCCATAACAGTGCCTGTCAGTAGACCATTCCATTCATGTCATAACAAACAAACATGGTCCAATATCCACACATTCGCACTATGGGCAGCAATTGCTGGAGAAAGAATCCTGGGCATTAGCCCCACAACCAAGGTGTCAGCTGAAGTATGTTGAATGAAGATGGACCCTTGTACTTTCTCCCCTTTGAGGTTATCGTAAAGAAAGCAGTTGAAACTAACCAGGAGTGTGTGGGAATGTTTGTCCAGTGGTGTTAATGGAATGGATTTGTATTTCAAGAGCATCCACAGGTAACATGGGGCAACATTACCACTTAACAATTCATTTTGAGGACAAACCTGACTCCAGGGATAATTCAGTCTCCAGACACTTATCAGGAAGACGCTGGCAGGGAATGGAACCCAATACAATGTCCTGGAAATTTCAACAGTTTCAGGTTTAGAGCAGTGGGTCTCAACCTTTTTTCCCCACTCACATACCACCTTAAATATTCCCTTACTAACAACAGAGCACCTAGGACATAGGAGAGGTGGAGAAGGTGGGTTGCGTCCTCCAATATATATGTGGAAACTCATGTTGTATTTTCGAATGTTATTCCCAAGGAGCAGCTTGTTGATTAGAAATCGGAGGGAGCACAGTTAAGATTATTTTACTGTCACGTAATAAAATAGAAAACATGATATTACACAAAATTTCCTTTAGTCTACCATAAGGCAGAAAAAGATTTGCTATAAGCAAAAATTACCTAGCATCCCTTTCAGCCAGTGAAAGAGAAGCAAAAAAGAAACAAAAAATTCCTGAGAGAATAGAGTATAGGCTATTTAATTTATTGTCACATGTACTGAGATGCAGGAAAATCATAGTTTTGTGTTCTATTCAGGCCTCACAAAGAAGTCACCATATTCGGGACCATTCTAAATTTTAAAATTCACAGAAAACAGGGTAAAAATAAAGAGACAATTAACCGCGATAATCGGCAAACTAGGTTTCCAGCACTTCAACATAATGGATAAATCAGATTATTTCCCAGCAGCTTTCTGCCACTGGGTCTGGTGCAAACTGAGAGAGAGTTGGGTGGGAGCAGGAAGTAGAGCTGATCGAGTTGATTCTCTGGACTGATGAGAATAGAGCAGACAAGGAAGTTCCCACTCACCAGTGAAGAGGCATTGGAGAGGAAGGCAGGACCACTGTGTCAATGGCTACAGATAGATCAAGAAGCACGTCTGCAGAAGGGATCAACTGCTGTTGTTATAATTGTAAGAAATATCGCAATGACTTCATCTGAGTCATTTCAGTATTGAGGCAGAAATGGTTTCCAATACCAAAAGAAGTTTACATGAGGAATTGCATATGAGATTTTTTTTCTTGGTTTCGTTTGACTACTTGACTCTTAGAAAAGTTGGCAACTCTTCACTGAGGTTTTGATTGTGAAATGAATGCCCAGACCTATTGCAGTAAAAGTAATTATGCTGTTAAATAACATCAATTATTTCTTGATCTAACCCTAGCCCTAACCCTAACCCAACAACAAAAGACTCCTGTCTTGTTGCTGTCTAGTCTTGTTGCAGCTTTGTTCCAGCAATGTGATTCACAGAGTGATTTACCTCACCAGTTCCAAGTTTCAACCAAACACCAACTGTGTTTTGGACACCAGGATGTAAAAGCTTAGTCACAATTATCCTTTTTCAGACGAATCCTACTCATAGTCTAAGTCAAGTCATTCAATAAAAGCTGCTTCCTTAAAACCAAGGCAAGTAATGAAAGAAGATTAAACTTAACAGATCCCCCACATATAAGCCTGACCTGACAATGTTATTAGTAAAAACACAGAAATGCTGGAAGAACACAGCAGGTCACACAGCATTCATCCATAAATAGGTAAAGATATATAACCAACATTTCAGGCCTGAGCCCTTCTTCAAGCAATAGTAATAATCAGACACATGACTGAATTGAAAGGCTGGGGAGGGAAGAATGGGCAGAGGGTGGCGTACAGAAAAACAGATAAAATTGGATATGGATGGGACACAGGAGAGAGAGGAAAGGTTAGAATTGATGGGGGGAGGGTTTGTTTTGGGCTCTGTAGAAACAGATCTGGAGGAAAGGAGAAAGAGGGAAAAGGGAAGAGAGAGAGAGAGAGGCAGACAGACAGGCAGATGGACAGAGAGAGACAGTCAGAAAGACAGAGAGACAGAGCTAGAGGATGGAAGACATTGGGAAAGATGAGGGTGGAGGGAGGTGCTAACAGAAACCAATGTTTTACAGCAGCTGCAAACTTTCGTGTTTCAGTCCTGACAAATCTGTATTATCACCCTGTCACCGCGACCAGAGCAGAGGTGTTCACATAATCTTTATTTAATATTGTATCCATAAGAAGAATCTGTAGAAAAAACTAGCAGCAGGAATAGACATCCTGACTTCTTAAAACTTGAGCCTTGAAAGGACAGGGAACTGAAGGCTGGATGGACCTGGCACAGAAGACAAGGCCTGAAGACTCATAGTGAGCCTGGTAACTTGTCTTCTTTTAATTCCATTACGTTTTCTAATATTTTGATAGATTGATAACATTCTGTCTGATTTAAATGTAGTCCATTTGTTTTTCACCAAGTACTCATATCCTTGTGTCTGCTAATAGAAGGATCCCTGACTTTAGTGAATGACAACACAAGAAGGGCTAAACCATATTGATTGATTCAACGAAGAACTGGTTCCTGTGAAAATAATTGGAAAATTATAGCTTTTGAGAGATGAGGAAAATTGCATAATGAAGCTAATTGTCCTTCACTGCTGTGGTCATAACCTAAAAACAAGGTTGGTGACTTGTTTGATGCACACATCCAATGAATCTATGCTATCTCTGAATCTGTATCCGACAGTTTATTCCACAAGAAACAGTTCTGCTAGTGAGCAAGAGAAACTGTAAGGGTATGAAGGGTGTTCCAGGGAGGTGTAAAGTAGATGTAGCTTTTTCACCCTTCAACTTGGAGAGATTCTACATGTTAGAACTCAGTGAAACTGGCTGTGCTGCCTGTTCATGAGAAACCAAAGAGCAGCTGGTATGACAAGGAATATACCTCCCACATTGCAATGTCCTGGGAAGTTTAGATGAGTCAAGAGATCTCCATATGTGGTCAATCTGGACAGTGGATGTCATTGTTTGAAAGGACAGAAATGCCACTCCGGAGAAAAGTAATAGTTTCCATCGGGATTCTTTCCATTAATAGTCCAGGACTGAGATCTGGAGCTTACACAGGAAATCAGCAAAACCTTCAATATATCTGGTTCAAAGAAAAAGTTTTCCGTTGTTAGTCATGTAGCAAGCTCAGAGTGAAGAAGATGGTTGAAGATAGTAATCCATAAATTACTGCGAATGTTTGAAACTTGGCCACTTAACTTAACAAGCAGAGTCTTGTGCCTTGAAAGTGTAAACGTTACAGTTTTAATAGTTTTTTTTAATATTTAAAATCCTGGGTTTTTTTTCTCTCTTTAATCCGAGTTTATTTCTCTCTTCTTATTTAGCATTCTGAACCTGGTTTAAATTTCCATTCATCCAATCGAATTTTATGTTCTTTTGCTGGCCCTTGCACTGTTTATTTCACAAGCCTTCAGGCTGGTTAATTTGGTTTTTCTGCCAGTTCTCAGATACCTACTTCCCTCCACTGAATCTCACACTTCCTTCAAGATACACAGAATGCAAATGTGAAACTTGAAATGATTGGGAAATTGACTAGCTTTATATCTAAAACAAACATCAGGCTGTAGTGAAAGTTCAAAATAAACTTTCATCGTCAGGTAAGCTACTATTTGATGGTTTAATAAGGAAAATGTCTCTGTTGCCTTTCAGACTCAGAATATTCATAGGCGCCTCACACCCATTGAAGAATTTTCAAATTGTATGTTACGTAGACCACAGTAAGGCGACAACAGTCTGGATGAAGGGTCTCACCCAGAAATGTGTGAATTCTGCAAAACCAGCTTCTGACAGTGCTAAAGTTGCTCTTTGATGAATAACCGATTTTGATATCAATGTGATGTAAATCAGAATCCAACTGACAATCCCAACTCATTCATTTTATAGAACCATAGAAAATTACAGCACAAAACAGGCCCTTTAGCAACTAATCAAATGTTCATCTGATCATCCCACTTTCCCCAGCAGAAGTGCCAAACTATTATTCTGCCCAAAACTATGACCTGCACCCATTCAATATCTGTTTACACCCCTCCCATCCAAAGTTTGTACCTGTCTAAATTTTTCTTAAATGTCAAAATTGAGCCTGCATTTACCAATTTAGCTGGCAGCTTGTTCCATCCTACCATTCTCTGCATGAATAGTTCCCCCCAATGTTCGGGTCTCCATCGCTCGCGCTGTAAAGGCATTGTGCTACGCCAACCGTGCCACCCGAGGAACTCTATTTGGTCTAAATCCACACAAGACTTTTGCACAAGAAGTTCGCTGGGGGATGCAGATTTTTAGCCTTCAAATGAATGCAAATAAGCTGCTCAATGATGGCGGGCATGTTTCCTCAAGCAGTTCCCTCTGAGAGAGAAAGAATATAAATTCAGGGCAGCATTCCATCTAATGACAAAAAGGATTGGATATTGATGAATTACTTTCACTCGAAAAGGGTGAGGAGTAGGATGGGATTTGAATTCAGAGATTTTCTGTGTTGAGAATTTAAAAAAATTGCAGTTGAGCCCATTTACATTTTGGACATATTTGTTCCCAAAGTATTCATCACCCCTGGATGCACAATATTGTTTGCACACAATAAGTGTTGCTTTAAGAAGGTCATGCACGGAATTGTTCTCTGGATTTTACAATATACATGAGAAATTCCAGAAGCAGTCAGCAAAGAGATCTTGAATAAACTACTCAACCAAAATGCATGTCTAAGCCCTTGTAAATTCAGCATCATTCCACATAATTCTAAATTCATTTGTGGGATTTATCTAGATTTGATTTAAATCACTGCTAAAGTATCAGACGAGAACATACTTGCTGGAACTCTAAACTGTGTACATTCCTGTCTAATAGAAATGACAATCCCCGAGTTTAGCAACTTCTTTTGTGTCTATTAGCTGAGGTCAGGCATGAAATATACCTAGGCTGCTTTCCCCTGGTTATCAGGCTACAAACACCAGATAAGGCAGTATGGTTAGTGTTGTGGTTAGTGCAATGCTGTTACAGCGCCAGTGTTCAAATCCAGCGCCGTCTGTGAGGAGTTTGTACGTTCTCCTCATGTCTGCATGGGTTTATTCTGGCTGCTCTGGCTTCTTCCCACCATTCAAAATGTACAGAGGTTGTAGGTCAATTGGGTGTAATTTGGCAGCACAGGTTTAAGTGCCAAAAGGGACTGTTACCAGTCTAAATATAAATTTTTAAAATCAATTAAAAAACATAGCTCACCGCACATGGACAAAAAGTCCTCTGTGTGGCTAAAATGGTTAACCACTCAACAAGCGAGAGCTTAACTTTCTATGAATGCTGAGGTATTGATGGGTGGACATGACCACAGGAATGTTACAGTCATTATAAGTCAGCAAAATACACTGCAATTGAAGACCAAATTCGTTGATGACCACGAACTCTGCAGAAAGTGTGAATGAAGCCATTGTAACAGAGTCGACTTCACACACAGGTCAAGGAGTTCATCCTTTTTAGATCACCACCATGAAGCTTGACTCAATTCCATTTCCCAATATTTGGATATTTTCCATTACCAAACTATCAAGACTTACATGACTGTAATCTGTATTCATTGCTTGGGGTTTAATCTGAAGTACTGATAGCACTACCAATAAGTGGTAATTCTTCCTGGCTCGAGAATCTCAGGGCTATATGTGATGTCATATGTGATTTCTGACAATAAATCTGAACTTTGAACTTTGAAGTACAATAAATGCAGATTAAATATGAAAATTTTCCCAATCCATTGCTAATAATGTGCAAATTAAAATAAAGGGACGAGTGAAATATTTATTAAAGTCTTGTTAACTATTTACTTCTGCTGGGGAAAGTGGGATGATCAGATGAACATTTGATTAGTTGCTAAGCTAAGATAAAAAAAAAACAGCAAAAGACTACAGCAAGTTAAGACCATAAGACATAGCATCAACAAATAGGCTGTTCAGTCCATTGAGTCTACCCCACCATTTGATCATGAGCTGGCCTTCTCCACATAACCTTTGATGCCCTGACTAATCAAGAATCTATCAATCTCTGCCTTAAATACACCCAATGACCTGGCCTCCACAACTGCTTGTGGTAACAAATTCCACAGATTTACCACTGTCTGGCCTTTAAACCTTGGAGTGAGAGAGTGTCACAATAGGCAGCGGAGACCAGTGGAGGGGAAGCAATGTATGTGACATGGAGTTTCCTCAAGGTAAGATCCATCACATTATTGGACTGAATGCCTCTTATTTCTCAGAGGAGTCCATAACGACCACACAGAAGATTTAAGATTGTCACAGAAATTAAGCTTCGTCTGTGGCATGTGCAGTTCCCCAGCCACCTCGCTGCTGCTTCAGATGTTGTGGAAACAGAATGCTGAGCTCTGAGGAATGTGATTGGCTGGGAAGTGGACAGCAGCGGCATTTCAACTGCTATATTTTACCTGGTCAAGTAAAAAGGCAAGTACCTACTTCACTCGATTCCTGACCAAGGGCTCAGGCCCGAAACATTGATTGCCTTTTACTTCAAGTCAAGTCAAGTTTATTGTCATCTGATTCCACAAGTACAACTCAGCGAAACAATGTTCTCCAGTCCTCAGAGGAAAACAAGCATGACAAACAGACATAACACCCATACAGACACAGAATATATATGCAGAACAAGTATTCATATATTAAAAAAATATTTTAAATTGTTTCATAAATATTGGCGTCTCATATGATTAGTGCGAGTAGTTCCAGTGGTCGTTCAGCATTCTCATTGCCTGTGGGAAGAAGCTGTTCCTCAGCCTGGTGGTTCTGGCCCTGTTACTCCTATATCTCTTTCCCAATGGGAGTAGCTGGAAGATGCTGTGTGCGGGGTGAAAGAGGGTCCTTAATGACTTTGCGTCCCCTCTTCAGAAAACGATCCAGGTAGATCACATCGATGGGGGAGGGGGGGGGAAATGCTAGACCTGCAGAGTTTCTACAGCACTTTTGTGTATTGCAATCAATCCCATCACCTGCAGATGTTCTTGGTTAACTGCTCTCTTGGACACTGTACATCTGTTAATTACCATGGAAAGGACACTCACAAACAGCAGTGCGATAGTGGCCAACTAATCTTTAAAAATTGATGAGTGAGGAATGAATTCCAGCCAGGACACATGGAACAGCAGTCTTGGTGCTCCAGGTTTCCCTGGGATCTTTTATATGGCTTCCAAGAAAATCTGGACCTATCTGTTCCATGGTGATGGAAGACAAGGAACGTTCTTTTAAATCAGATCCTCGCAAAATGCTGCAGATGAGAGACAGTGGTAAATTGCCAGAATGAAACAGAGCAAAGGTGGTGCATTAGCATTGCGTCAGTGGTGGTGCATTAGCATTGCGTCAGTGTATTGGTTTATGTATTTGAACAACTGGGTATGAGAGTTTCATGCTCAGTTTGCCTCACATGAGACAAGTACTATAACAATTCCACACTCTTGATTCATTAATTTGCAGATATGAAGCACATCCTCTTGATGTAATGATGTGCAAGCCTTATAATGAACATGAAAAAATGCAGTTGACTTCCCATCTAGTTTTCTATGTGATATATTAGATTACATGAAAGCCTGTGCACATACAGTGTCACTTGACCAAACGAGATGAAAGAATGGACTGTGAAATTTACCGTGGACAATATCTTGCTAATAAACAGACCTTATCAAACTCTGGAAGAGGAGACTTGCCCCATTATCAGTTCTAAAGAATGTCAATCTGCACATCTTGTACGCCTCAGTACAGCTGTGAGATATGAGTCTCCGCTTGGGAATTGAGTCCAGCAGATGAAAACGTTCCAATATGGTTTCATGAGGAAGATATGCAGTGTTAGTCATCGGGATTAAGTTGTAAATTCATCGTCACTTCAGCAGTTAGTTCCCCCGGTCATTCTTCTGTGGAGCAGATGCTGTTTGGGTTCTGTTCATGACTTGAAAATTCCCACCAAATGGGGAAATGATTATTCAGAGCCAGAAAAGAAAGTCTGTAGGCAGATCATTGCAAGCTTGGAGACAACTGTGGAATTAGATCTGTTGGTGAGATAACCACAGATGAGGAGAAATCCAGACATCTCAGCAGAGAACCTTATTTGTTTCCAGTCAGAATCTGTAAAATTATCAAGTCAAGTTTATTGTCATCTGATTGCACAAGTACAACCTGATGAAACAGTGTTCTCCGGTCCTTGGCGCAAAACACACAGACACACAACCAGATATAACAGACATACAAACAAACAATGCATGCAGGACAAGTATTCATTTATATAAATAAATAAATAGATAGATAGATAGCTGACCTTTGCTTCAGAAATATGAAAGTCCCTTGGATGGTCAGTGTGAGCAGTTCTTTTGGTCGTTCAGGATTCTCATTGCCCGTGAGAAACATCTTTCTGATGTTTTACTGCCTACTGCAATCTTATAGTGATAAATTCACCATTGATGTTACATATAAAACCTGGTGAATCATTTAGCTCGTGATTTTCTTATTCATACAACTTGAGTATGATTGGCCAGACCAAGATGAATGATCTTTTCCTTGTCACCTTGAGAAAATTGTGGTTAGCAACCTTCTTGAGCAGCTGCAGTCATGTTGGTTTGGATTCCAATCAACAGGCAATGAAAAGCAATCTCCTCAATACCTTCCTTAGTCAAGATACCGTGCAACTTGAAGGAAACCTGGTGGTGTTCCGATCTGTCTGCTGGCCTTGACCTTCTTGATGGCAGAGGTTGAGTTGGGAAGTCTGACTAAATTTCTAGTATTACAGCTGTCCACAATTGGGAAAGAAAAAAGCACGACTCATTAAAGATGAGAGATGCCAGCTCAGACATATACAGAGTATTCTCTCCATCCAGGTCAAACTGATAGAGTTTAGCAAATACCAGGTTTTTACCAAGGGCTAAGCCAGTCACCTGGATGGATGGAAACCCATGGGAAACTTCTCCCCAGTTTCCCATTTGAGCTGATAAGGAATTTCCTTTCTCTGGTTTGTGAATCTTTGAAATTCTCATTCAGAGAGAGTGTAGTTAATGTCACTCTCCCAGCTGGAGACTGCAGGAGCAGGGCATTCTCAACACCTGCTTCTCCCTCACAGTGAACAAACTCACAAAGCCACTCCCCTAAATGACTCTTGCATTGAGTTATGGAATGAAACATAAAAGTCTGCAGATCCTGTAATTGGAGTCAAAACACAAAACTGCTGCAGGAACTCAACCATTCCCACAGAATCCATAGGAAGTGAAGATTTATTACTGCCTGGGCCCTTCCTCAAGGTATCATGAGTCATGGTTTTGACTGGGATTTCTACTTCCATTCAAGACCACAAAAATTACAGCTTCTTCCTTTTACATCAGATAAACATTGCAGATATCTTTTGTATTTGAATGAGTTGACCAGAATTGTGTTTGTAGGAGCACGTTTCATTCAACTGTGGAGCTGAATTTTGTGATAAGCCATGAGTTTGCTGTGGACCACGCCTTCATCAATCCCACTGGGCAAAACACTGGGAGTTTCTTTTTCCACTGTAACCCTGCCATGGAGTGCTTCAACATGGATGCAGGGTTTTCGACCCAACTTTTCCATACTAACCAACATGCCTTCTTGAGCTAGTGCCATTTGCCTGTCTCTCCAAATTGTTCCTCTCCGTGAAGCTGCACAGAGGTCTTTTAAACGTTGCACCACTCCTTCTGTTAGCCTCTGTGTGATTAGTGCAGAGGGGCATAAATATTGGCATGGAGGTGGTGGGAAGGGACTGCCATCTCTATGCTTTTACGACAGTGTCACGAGGGACATCAAGAATCCACTGACTACAAAATCAGGCAAGATCCATCCCTTAGACAACAACTTCCTCCTTCCACCAAAAATGCGTAAGAATTTAATATTTTTTAAATTTTCTGAATGTTTCTAAAACTTTCAACATCCTTTAATAACTTGCAAAAGTGTTAACTTTTTTAAAATTTAAATTTTAAATTTAGACAACAGCCAGTAACAGGCCATTTCAGCCCACGAGCCCATGCCACCCAAATATACCCAATTAACCTACAAACCCCTGTATGTTTTGAACAGTGGGAGGAAACCAGAGTCCCCAGAGGAAACCCACGCAGACACAGGGAGAACATACAAACTCCTTTCAGATAGCACAGGGTTCATACCCTGGTCCTGATTGCTGGCACAGTAACAGTGTTGCCCTAACTGCTATGCCAACCATGGTGCCCTAATCTTAAAATAGTTTTAAAAATTTAAAGAATATAGAGACATTTTTAAATATCAATGAGCAATTTGAATAAAGTTTTGGATCAATTCTTAAAATCATTTTAAATTTAAAAAAAAGATTGTCAATCCCTGGCGTCTTTGGGAGATGTCAAAACCTTTCAAGGGTGTTTCAGGCCAGGGCTCTTGACCAAGTCATTGAGGGCCCTGCTGCCAATCAGGGTCACTTTGGCCCAGTAAGATGGTATTTTGATCGGGGAAGACAGAAATAGGTTGAGTGCTGAATGTGGACCTATCTCAATATACCCTCCCCCAACACCTATCCCTATGTCTCATTTCCTCTAGCTCTCTCTCTCTCTCTCTCTCTCTCTCTCTCTCTCTCTCTCTTTCCTTTTCCTTCTGTCTCCTTTCCCCCAGCTCTCCATTCACAGATCCAACCCACCCCACCCCCAATTCTCACCTTCCCTCTCATCCATATCCAATTAACACCTTTTGTCTGTGGGTCTGTACTCCTTCCCCTGCCCTTTCTTCCCTCCTCAGCCTTCTAATTCAGGGACCGGCTTGCTTTTCACTCATACCTTGAAGAAGGGCTCAGGCCCAAAATGTCACCACCTAAGGACGCTGCAAAACTTGCTAAATTCCTGTAGCGTTTCTGTGTTTTTATTACAATCGCGGTATCTGCAGATCTTCGTGATTCACCCAAATCATGAATAACAATAGAGAAACAAACAACATCACAAATGATGTATGTTATTGCACAGATTAAATTCTGGCAATTTATATCGCGCACACTAATTGTCAGATTCCAATCATAGTTGTACAATACATCCAATTAGCATCTGTCTTTGTTTCTCAGTAACATAAGGGTGGAAGCTCTGATATAAAAAATCCAGATAAATCTCCTCTCCTGACTGGATCAAATCACAGAATTACAGAACTCTTACAATGCAGGAGGAGAACATTCATTCAAGTCTGTACCAACTCTATGATCAAGCAATCTAGCGAGTCCCACCCCAGCCTCTGCCCACTGGTTCCTTTAAGCTACTTATCCAGATCCACATTCAATGGTACAGTTCCATCTGCCTCCACTACACTCCAGCCAATAATTTCACATCTGGACCATTCATTGCAGAAACATTTCCTCCCAATTCACTTTTTGTTCTTTTGTCAACCACCTTCGTTCTGTGCGCCCTGATTAAATGTAATTATCACAAAATGCCAATTCCACTGAGAAAGGTTTTTCTTCATTAACAAATTATCCCTGGCATAAATACAGCCGTGTAAAGAGCACAATTTTCAGAGTATAAGATTACAACAAAAGGAAGATCAATTTATGGGAATTGAGGGCAGTGTGAGGGCACTGTTATGGGGTTCACTCAGGAGCCTAATGGCTGCGGGGAAGACACTGTCTTTAAGACTGTTGGTGTGTGGTTTCACACTCTCGAACCTTTTATGTGAAGGGAGGAGGGAAAAAGAGAGTACATCCAGGGTGTGATGGGTCTTTCAGCAAGTTGGCTGCCTTTTCCAGGCAGGAGATGTAGATGGAATCCACAGAGAGGAGGAAAGATTTTGTTGTTCCGAGCTGCATTAACTTTAGCAGATTCTAATGATCTTGAGCAGAGCAGCTGTGATGCATTCAACCATAATACTTTTGAGGGTGGTCTTGTAAAACTTGTTGAGGGACATGGGGTGGGGTTGGGGGGAGAGTGGTGGTGGGGTCATGGTCTTCTGAGAAAGTAGACCCATTGCTGCTTTTTGCAATCATGTCAACATGCATGTCCCAGGTCAAGTCACTGGAGATGTTTTTACCTACTCTTTTGACTTCAAAACACACAGGGGTATGGATTCTGCCCCCTCTCTTGAAGTCAATAATTATCTCCCACGTTTTATTGATGTTTAGAGAGAAGTTGCATTCTCTGCCATTACTCTTAATGTATTCTGCATTTACCTTTAATAATTGCAAAAAAGTCCATCAGTTCTCCTTTAGTTTTATTTATCATTGCCACAAGTATCAAGATACAGTAATGAGTTTTCTTTTGCACCCCATTCAAAGGCACTGTGGTCCAGTGCCGTCTTGAAAAGGGACATACAAAAACTAAAGAAAGGAAGAAAGTGCTGTCATAGACAGCAAGTGGTCAAAGACCATGCCATCTCCTCTGATATAGATGTCTCCGCTGCCCTGTAACCACTGTAGCCGCCAACACTTTCTCCCATTGTTCCCACATTTTACCCTGTAGTCACTGAGCTCGAGTCCATGCATCCTGCAACCCCATTCTCCATTTCACCTCCTTGGACCCTGGTACTGAATCCCTGAAGCCATTGGAAGCCACTGGTTCCTGCGTCTGGCAGGAGGTCTACTCTCCATTGCACTTCTTCTACCCAACTTCTTCACCCCAGCTGTATACTGTGGAGTCTGCATATTTGGAAAGTTTGTGACACTGTTAGTGTAGGGGTTAGCAACAATGCTTTTACAGCACCAGGGACTCAAGACTGAATCTGGTGATGTCTGTAAGGAGTTTGTAGCTTCTCTTCATGGTCCCGTGGGTTTCCCTTGGGAGCTCTGGTTTCCTCCCACATTCTAAAGACGTACAGGGTTTGTAGGTTAATTTGTCACATGGGTGCATTTGGGTGGTGCGAGTTCATGGACCAGAAAGGCCTGTTATGGTGCCATTTCTCTAAATTAAAAATGTTAACATTAATGAGCCGAATTCCCAAACCTGTGTTTTGTGCAGCTAAACGGTCACAGATCCTTGTGGAGCAGCCAGCAATCCAAATTATTTCTTCTTTGGGATTTATGCTCTGTTGTTTTCAGAATATCTGGAAGCTTTAGATGTTATTCATTTTGTGAAGTTGAGTGAAAAGTTTCACTCGCGATGATGATCTGGAGTTCACACAGCAGGGCAGTGAAAGGAGAGTCAATCTGAGGTTTTGGACAAGATTTATCTGATGCTTGAGTGGAAATAATATCATGGAGAATGAGTTGTGGAGGAGCCAAGATAGATTAGAAGATCCAAATGTCATCTTTCTGCCTTACAACAGTCCTGTGCTTCTGTGACTTCAAAGATGAATAGCCTGTGAGGTGCCAGATAATGAGCTGTGAATCACCCATGGAGAGAGAGCAGAGAGAAGCTGTACAGTAGTGATTTCTTCTGATATCTGTGAAAGGGATAATATTTTCTCCATTATCATTCATATATTCCAGCGCTTCCTCCAAGATACATCCACTCTACAGTCTTCTCTAAATTCTGTGGGCCCCTTCACAGAACCAACAGAGCCACAAACATTGAACATTGAGTTGGGTATGATGAGATGTTATTCTAAACATGTAACATTCTTCAACATTAGAACAGGCATACAATCCTCTCCTGCCTTTCATGCCTGAGCTTGACTCAATGCACATTATAGCCCAATGAAAAATTTTTCAAACTGTGTATGATCTGAAACATAGACCCCAAACTGTGCATAGCAAGTTCATACAAATTTCCATGAGCGTTGGAACCTGTGAATAGTCACCATATTGTATGGGGTAAATACTTCATGTAGAATTGACATGCCGGAGAAACATGGCTCTCGAAGGTATCTGCTCAATACAAAAAAAAACAAGAAGGGGGGGAAAATGCCGATGAGTTAAAAAAAATGGGATGTTGTTTTCTGTGAGAAATCTCAAGGCCATTTGAAACAAGGTTGAGTTATGTCGCACAAAATGTGGTTAACAGCGGCACCTACTGGCTTAATTCTTTTGCAGTGGCTTTCTTCAGACTCATCATTCATTGTTGACGCATTCGCACAATAATTTTTTTTCAAACAACTTATGGTGCAAGTTACTATAGTTAAAGAATAAACTTGTTATAAAAATGTCTTAGATTTAGAAGTCTGTAACAATGACCTCTTTTACTGTGGAATCCCCTATTGTGATCAAAGCAACAAGGTGCACATAACATGTGTCCAGGACCATTAAAGGAGAGAGTGGGGCCTCATCACCTGTTTTGAACTTTTCTGCCTAAACTCTACTCCATTAAGATGCTTCCCCTTGTGGTCACAGAATTTTAATTCAGTCCAGAGACATGGATTTCAATTCAAATGGAATCAGAAGTCTAATCATTTACCAATCTCCCTCTCTTCCCTATCCCTCTGTCTCCTTTCGAGTCCAGCTCTCCAACCCCTTCCCTCTCCATTCACAAAGCCATTTCCCCCCTCCCTATTTGCCCTCCCCCTCCTATCCACCATCTCAGCTGGTCAAATTGTGTGCTTTATATAGCAAAGATACATAACTAACATTTATGTCCTCCATTCCTTATCCACCTATTACCTCCTGCCTGTGGGACTGTGCTCCACCCCCACTATTTTGTTCAGCTGAGTTATATCTTGATGAAGGGCTCAAGCTGAAATGTTAGTTATGTATCTTTATCTTTGCTACATAAAGTACACTATTTGACCTGCTGAGTTTCTCCAGCATTGTGCTTTTATTTCAAACATTGCATCTACAGACTTTTGTGTTTTACTTCTCTCAAATGATAAAACTTTGCTGAACCTCTGTAAAGCACTGTTCTGCCCACAATTGGAGAACCATGTCCTATTCTGGGTTAACTATATACCATTTCATCGGATGCAAGGATCGACAACGAGATAGGCAACAGACTCGCCAAGGCAAATAGCGTCTTTGGAAGACTACACAAAAGAGTCTGGAAAAACAACCAACTGAAAAACCTCACAAAGATTAGCGTATACAGAGCCGTTGTCATACCCACACTCCTGTTCAGCTCCGAATCATGGGTCCTCTACCAGTATCACCTACGGCTCCTAGAACACTTCCACTAGCTTTGTCTCCACTCCATCCTCAACATTCATTGGAGCGACTTCATCCCTAACATCGAAGTACTTGAGATGGCAGAGGCCGACAGCATCGAAACCACGCTGCTGAAGATCCAACTGCGCTGGGCAGGTCACGTCTCCAGAATGGAGGTCCATTGCCTTCCCAAGATCGTGTTATATGGCGAGCTCTCCACTGGCCACTGTGACAGAGGTGCACCAAAGAAGAGGTACAAGAACTGCCTAAAGAAATCTCTTGGTGTCTGCCACATTGACCACCGCCAGTGGGCTGATATTGCCTCAAACCGTGCATCTTGGCAACTCACAGTTCGGCGGGCAGCAACCTCCTTTGAAGAAGACCGCAGAGCCCACCTCACTGACAAAAGACAAAGGAGGAAAACCCAACACCCAACCCCAACCAACCAATTTTCCCCTGCAACCGCTGCAACCGTGTCTGCCTGTCCCGCATCGGACTTGTCAGCCACAAACGAGCCTGCAGCTGACGTGGACATTACCCCTCCATAAATCTTCGTCCGCGAAGCCAAGCCAAAGAAGAGAAGAAAGAAGATATACTAGGAAGGACATGGAAAGAGGGTGAATCAAAGACTTAGTATATTTCCAGGGATGTCTATCTTCAGCTACGCAGAAAAACTGCAGAAGGTGAGGTTATTATTTTTTTAATTGAAGAGATGGTTGAGAGGAGACCTGTTTAAGGTGTTGATAATTCTAAAGAGTCAAGACAATGCACATGAAAATGAGCTGTCCCCTATTGTCAAGTCAAGTCAAGTCACTTTTATTTACAGTTCATACCACGCTTGCACAGTAAAGACGAGAGCATTTCTCAAGGACCACAAAACATTTATATAAATGTAAGTTAGAAAAGTTAAACACATTGAAATATTAAAATATTAAAACATATGCAGCGAATGTCCACAGTACACTATCCACATATGTTCTGGGAATTCAGGACCTTGTTGGCTTAGGAGGAAAAAACTATTGCCCAATCTGGACGTAAGGACCTGAGTGCTATAGTACCTCCTACCAGATGGCAGAAAGGAGAACAGTTTACATGAGGGGTGTGTGGAGTCCTTCATAACGTTTATTGCCTTTCGCCTGCATCAAGTGTTGTAGATCTCCTTCGTGTTAGGAAGAGAGCCTACAATTATTTTTCCCGCTGACTTCACTATCCTCTGCAGGATATTGTGGTCCAGGGTGGCACAGCTTCCAAACCAGGCAGTGATGCCGTTGCACAGGATGCTCTCAATCCACCCTCTGTAGAATCTAGTGAGGACAGAGGGTGGGAGATGAACTTTCCTCAGCCTTCGCAGGAAGTAGAGGTGCTGCTGGGCTTTCTTGGCTGTGGAGCTGACTTAAGGGACCAGGTGAGATTCCCCGCCATGCACTCCAAGGAACTTGATACCCTTGATGGCCTCAATGGTCGATCTGTCAAAGATCAGCGGAGTGTGGTTCCCCCGGGCCCTCTCGAAGTCGACAACCATCTCTTTTGTTTTATTAACGTTCAGATACAGGTTGTTGGCTCTGCACCAGTCCGTTGGCGACTGCGCCACATCTCTGTACGCTGACTCCTCATTCTTACTAATAAGGCCCATTGTTGTGTTGTCAGTGACTTGATGATGTGGTGGAAGACTTGAGAAGCAGAGGGTGTAGATCTAAAGGCAAACCCCATGAGGATAAAAGCTTTCACCCAACAACTTGTTATGAACTGAAATTATCAGTAGCCTGAACGGTTAAATCTTTTTTTCTCTCCACAATTCCTGTCTAACTCATTGAATATTTCCAGCATTTTCTGTTTGCTTTTAATTCTGGAGTTCGCTATCTGAAGGCAAGTCCTGGAAGCAGATCCAACATTGGTTTTCAAAGAAAAGAGGGAGTCAAGTTCAGGAATTTAGTGCCCTGCAGAGCTGATTGCTGATTGGACTGTTCTTGAAGCAATAGGCTGAATGGCTTTCCTCCACTCTCATGGTTCTACTCCAAATCCTCTGTGTCCCAGAGCTTCCAATGACCATTTACTGAAGCAATTTCTCACAGCTTCCCTCGAAATAAACAGTTCCTTCCAAATTATTTATTATCACCCAAACTACCCAACAAGTGAACCCCTTGAATGAGGGATCGACAAACAGATAATCTTGTATCATGAGATGAGCCGGTCAAGGCGATGAATACAAGAGAGGGAGGTTATGCTCTAATTATAAATCTTTGAGGAATATATCAGCTGGAGTCTTGTGTGCATTTCCGGTCACCACACTATAGGAAAGATGTAACAGAGCTGGAGAGGGTTCAGAAGAAATTCACCAGCCTGGAAAGGAATGGTCTAGTTATGGGGAGAGACATGGGAGGCCAGGTTGCTTTTTCTGGAACAGAAGAGGTTAAGAAGGATGCAGATACAGATACTATTTATTGTCATGTAATAAAACAGAAATGTAATATTACATGAAATTGCCTTTCGTCTGCCCTAAGCCAGTCAAAGGTTCGCCATTAGCATTGCCCAATGACCCTTACGATCAGAAAGAGAAGGAAAAGAGAGTCCCTTCAGAGTCAGCAAGTGTCCATGGATTCACCTTCAGCGCTCCTACAGCCTCTGCACCCACACAAGACTCCAGTTCAGTTCAAACCATTGGCAGCCCAAGGCCAAATCCAAACCTCCAACATGATGAGGAAGTCTTCAGTGCCTAGTCCTTTGGGAGCTCTTCTTGGCCTTAGCAGCCTCTCAAATTCTGTTCTGATATCTGGTTCTCATGAGCCCAGGCTCCACCAGCCCGCAGTCTGGTGTGAGTCCTTTAACCTCACTAGCAACCCACCACCTTTGTGTGTCCTTCAACTGCAGATCCTTTCGCAGGTCCATTACCAGAGAGTAATGATTTATAAAATTAGGAGGGGTACAGCAAGTAGAACTGTAGAAAACATTTGACCTTCCCAATTTAATAAAACTAAAGGACATAAATTTAAAATAAGGTGAACGAAATTTAGAAAGGATGATAGGGCGTGCTTTTTCACCTAGATATGAAGAGTACACAGCGTGAGAAAGTGGTGGAAGTAGCATTTACAGTATGCGTCTAGACAAGCTCTGAAGTGTATGGAACATGTTCTGGAAGATGGGAGCAATATGGATGGAAAAGTTGGGCCAAATGGCCTGTTTCCATGCTGTATGACTCTGACACTATGACTTGGAACCCTGAAACTAAAAATCTCATTGGACAGTGAAGAGTGGAGGCAGTAACAAGAGGCAGCTCTTAGCTCCCGACAAACTGTCTGTAGATTTAACGTGAATTTAGCCCATCCTCTTGAGATAATGTTTCAGCCAAACTTCCAGGAAACAACAGCAAAACACATTGTCAACATTCCTTTAAGCATTGAGAATAGTGAAATGTGAATGAGAGACTGTGACAAATTAAATTCTGCATTACTAAGAAGATAGTTTTTCAATGAGAACATTTTATCTCATACTAAATACTGGGCCAAGGGACTTGGCGAAAGACCTACTATGAGTTTTATGGAATTAAGAGCAGACAGTGACTCATTCCTCAAGGATTACACATTCCTGTTACTGATAATTAATTCAACTTCCATTTTCAATCAAATGTAAACTGTTGTAATCCTGATAAAAGCAAGTCTATTCAAACATGTTTTTTCAAAAACCAAGCATTAATTATTCCCTTTTTTATATTTTGTCTGCATTGATATTTCCATCAAAATGACTCTGAAACAATAATTGTATCTAACTCCTCTGACTCATTTCAAATGTCAACCACCCTTGTTTTTGATAGCTTTATGAAGGGGAGAAAAAGAGATATGGACTGTCTATCCAATCTAAGCATCTCATAATTAACTCTTCTAATCAGATCAACCCTCTGCTTCCTTTGCTCCAGGGAAAACAAGCCCATCCTAACCAATCTCTCGCCAAATCGAAACTCATCCAAACTTGCAATGCCCTGGTGAACCACTACGGCACTTCAACAGAGTGATCAACTCCTTCCTACCATGTGGTGATCTATTGCAAATCTCTAAAATTAGAAAAAAAAATCTACACCAAGCCAAGGTCAGTATTACAGGAATAATTACAGGTACGTGAATAAATGCATTCATAGAAAAAAGTATGAGCTCATCAACATGTTAACATTGTTTATATTTATGTTAGTAAAAAATATGGCAAGATTGAGTTTGCATGTCTCTTGGTTTGATTTCTGATGATACCCCCAGACCTGGCAGCATTAAGTTTGAGCTGAAGGAAAAATGAGACAAAGAAAATTTGTACACTGAATCATTAGGGAACAGTGAAATTATTTGAATATAGAAGATCTAAAGGAAAGGATACCAAAGGAGAGAAGTCAGTGTAACACGAATTATTGCATACAAAGACATGAGAAGTACAAACATGCTTTTAATAGCTTGCAATCAATGGCCAGTAGACACAATAGTCTTCAGATGAATCTGAGGTAAGGCGAGAAAACCAGGGTTTATGTTGGGGTAGGTGAGGGTGGAGTCGAGGGAGGAGCTGGCCATCTGAACAATACAAAGACAGTGAATTCCAGTTCACTGCAGACAGCACACGTAAAACTCAATTTTTAGCATTGATTCTTTTCTCTTATGTTCAGTTTACTTTATTTATTTTTTTAAAATTGAACAACTGCTTAATTTTCTCCAAAAAAATGGCAGCGCTGCTGGAGTTGCTGCAAAAGCACCACTGCCGCTGGCGTAGTCCCACAGAGAGTGGGGAGTGAAGACACAGCGCTCCCCCCCAGGGTCCAACTGCCCAGTCTGACTGCTGTTGGTTCTGTACAGGCTTTAAATGGCCTGTTAAAGGAGCTGATGATGGTTTATTTTAAACTCCTGCAAATGCAGGGTCTGGGTCCAAGACAGCGGCCACAAGGGTTTGCAGACCCTGGGAAGCAGAGGACTGGCAAGGGGTTGCAGAAAACAGAGGGTCCAACCTCCTTTTGAGAAGGAGAAGCAGAGGAGGACACTCAGGATGGTGACCACGGCTGCAGACCAGTGAGGGGCTCTGGGGTTGAAGAACACACAGGTAATGGACTGTTGGTGACTCAAGGCGAGGAACCCATGCAGGCTGCGGACTGCTGGGGACTGACTTGAGACTGGCTGTAGGGGTACCAGGTATCAAAACTGAAATGCAAGAGGTTGCTGTAGTCGCTGATGGCTTCCAGACCATGTTAAAGGTTTGAATCTGGAGTCTGTGTGGCTGCGGGTCTGCTAGATCATTGGGGGTCAATCCATGGACACTCAGTGACGCTGAAGGGACTCTGATTTGCTTCTCTTTCTCTGACTGTAAGGGGCAGCAGGTAATTTCTGCTGATGGTGAATTTTTGTCTGCCTTACGGAGGACTAAAGGAAATTTCGTGTAATATTATATTACATTTTCTGTTTTATTGCATGACAATAAAAAAATCTTGAATCTTGAAAAGCAGAAATGCCACAAATCATATCAAGTGAGATTATATTCGCACTGAGACAGTCAGTGATTCAAGCCAAAGCCTTTTCTTCAGAACCTTTGTGTTCTTGTCCCTCATTAATTCAACATATATGTTATATATATCTTCCACACACGATAGTGAGATGCATTTTCATTGGGGAAAATGGATTAGTTGGGATTTGGGGAAGGAAAGAGTGGAAGGTCAGGGTGATTATCCACTGCAGGATGGTGGAAAGACATTGGTGTGGATCTGAAGCCATCTAAAACACTGAATAGGGAAAATTCATGCCAATTAAATCCTGAAAGATAAAGAGAATTATTTCCCACCCTGCATTTGAGATCAACTAGCCAGGCAAACATAACAGGGAAAAGTTTTCATCTGAACAGATTCTACTCTGTAAAATAGGCTGGAGATTGGAGAAACTTTGAGCTGTTGGTTATAGGTAATTAAATGTTCCCTCTCACTATTTACAATGTTACCAGTCCTCCCTTTGTTGGATTACTCCCTTATAATTGGGCATATGTATTACTGAGCAACATCATAAACTGCATTAGCTTCATCAGTATAAATTCTTACAGTGATCCTAGTTGTTAATGACATTAGTGACGTGTCCAAAAGCTGAAAGTAGGTTAATAATTAGCCCAAATTGAGATGTTATTAATGCAGGGGAGAAAAAAAGTTAGAATTTCCATAAGATCATAAGACATAGGAGCAGAAATAGGCTATTCAACACATTGAGACTGTCCTGCTATCTAATCATGAGCTGATCTATTTTCCCATTCAGCCCCACTGCCTGGCCATCTCCCGATAATCTTTGATGCCCTGGCTAATCAAGAACCTCTCAATCTCTCCCTTAAACATTTCCAATGACCTGGCCTCCACATCTGCCTGTGGCAACAAATTCCACAGATTTACTGTTGTGTATTTTCCCTTTGGAAATAACATTACTCAGGAGGAGAGGTAAGCATGTCTTTATTCAGTTTAAGATGTCACCAAACTGAAACTCTCCATCCAACGTAACTCTGTGTATCTGACGTCACGCGCATTACCCACGTGTGCACGTTCCCATAACACTCTTCCCCCACTGATAAATAAGTATAAAGTTAAATTTAACGATGTTAACACTAAAAAGAATTTAACTATAACTTCCACTGATCATGGTAACTATAGATCCCATGCTACTTAATATAAAATGTATCAACTGGAAACATACAAAGTCTTTAATTAAGCAGACCATAGTCTTTGAGATGCACTGCATAAAATCTTTAAGTCACTGCACCTAGTCTTCTAAATGCACCGGACATATCCTACAAGGTGTCCTCGTCAGGTCAATGGACTAGATGATTGGATTGACTGCTCTATACAGATTCATTTCCCATCCACACAACCAACTGTGCCTTCCCTTGCAGATGTAATGGTCATCTCTCTCTTCCCTTTCTATATCAATGTATTTAGAAATGTTTCTATATCTTCCACTTTACTGATTCCCACTTAACAGATGAATTTCCACACTTCATGTGATGAAGCAAATGAACTGTTCCTTTGCACCACTGGACTTGTTTAATCTTCCGTGCCACCTCAGCTTTATTTTGTAAGAACTTGAAGCACTGTTAGTTCAACACTTCCACGAATTCTGACTCAAAGCCGTCGTCACTGTACCAAATTCCACCAGTCTGCGATTGGACCGGCTGTATACCTTTTCCTTCGAAGCTGCCACCAACTACACCTTTTAAATTTGTTTTTATTTCCATGTTCTTCAAGATTTTGTTGGTCTCTATTAGAGGGAGGTTGCTCGTGTATTGACTATCTCTGCTCCATGTTCCTTTATTTCCAGCATTTTCAATTATTTAATAAACCAGCTTCTCCTGGTTGTAAGATCCCTTCATTTTGCTCAGTTTAGGAATCCTTTATACGATAAAGGAGGTCAGCAAATCTAGCTGGCCTTTAGAGAGAAGCCTGTTGATGACCATTGCTCTCTTCTGTGGCTCAACCTGCGACACATCATTCTGAATAACTTGGTCCGTGATTTCCTGTGGAAACTGTAGGCACAACTCCAAAATCCTGGTTTCCATCACTACAGAATCAGAAGCTTCTTGCTTAACTTTCACATTTAACTTTTCTTTCATTTTAAGCTCAGTGTTTTGTTACGAGGTCCTCTTCATTTCATCTTTTGGTGCTTGAATCCTCTCCTGCATCTCCCGGAGCTCTTTGTTTTCTTTTCCCATTGCTAGTTTAATAGTCTCTAGTTGCTACAGATGCTGATTAAGCTGTGCTTCTTGAATTCCCAGACTCTGCTTTTTTGGAAGCACGGGTTTTCAGCTCTTCAATCTCCATGTGCAGGGTTACGTTGAGACATCGCTTCCTGAAGTTCTTCTTGTTCTTGTCGTTCTCTATGAGCCTTACCTTGTTCCCCTCATTGCTGTTTCCTTTGCTCATGTGCCTTGAAGATCTTAAAGTTCATCTCATCTGCCTTAAGTGCCCTGAAGACATTAAATTCTTTGAGTTTCTTTGTTTCTATAAACTCCATCCTTCTCGTTTCCTTTTCTTCATCAAGTGAAGCAATGTGCTGATGAAATCCATCTAGCTGTTCAACACTGGGTTTAATATCCACTTTTTTGTGATGTTGAACAGGATTTGCTTTATATACTAGTTCCTGCTGAAGTCCAGCAGTTTCGTCTCTCTTATGTTCTTCAGCTTCTTTCTTCTTCTCCTGTTCAGGTTTCTCTCGCGTGGCTTCTTTTTCTGCTTTGTGCTTTTCAAAATCCTTCTGCTCTCTTGCATGTTTTTCTGTTGCTAATTCAAACTTCTCGAGCCATGGAAGGAAACCTTTCTATTAATGATTGGTCTGCTTGCTTTAGTTGAAATGGCTCACAAAATACAACAGAATTGGGCCTGGCTTTAAAAAATGCTGCTTTTTAAAAAATTTTCAGCTCTTCTTTCATCATTTGTACCTAATCTTCTTCTGGCAGATATGCATCCAAACCAAGTTCCTGACACACTGCATGGAACTCTTTCTGGCACACAACAATGCTCTTTTTCACTGCTGCCTTAAATTTTCTTCCTCTGCAATCATCATATCCAAAAAGCCCTTAATATGCCTTTTAACAACTTCTGTTCTTTGCAGTTATTGATCTTCTGGAATTCCAATCTCTTCCCAGATATTCCAAAGATCCATCTCTTCCCAGATGTTCAGAAGTCCCAGATCTCCAGTGAAACCGAAGATCGACTCGTTGGCTAGTGCATCACTTTTCCACACCTGGCAGAGTCCTGCTCCAGCTGCCCTAGTCCTGGCTGACTGACCCCTCTGTGGGCATGCTGTCCTGGTTCTTTCAGTCTCTCACTCAGTGTTTGACGACCCCCTCCCACCCCCACTATCCCAGCCCTGGTTTCTGTTCTGGTCCCAACTCTTGAATTTGGCTCCCGGCTGTCCTGTCTCTGTTTCCCCAGCTGTTTTGGTCCCAGCTCTTGAGTTTGGCCACCAGTTGTCCCGGCCCTTGGTTTCCCAAGCTGTTCTGGTCCCAGCTCTTGGGTATGGCCCCTGGCCGTACTGACTCATTTCCCCGGCTGTTCTCGTCCCGGCTCTTGAGTTTGGCCCCCGGCTGTACTGGCCCGTTTCCCCAGATGTTCCGGTCACAGTTCTTTCAGCCTCTCACTCACGGCTCTCGATTTTGGCATCTCATTTTCTCTCTTTCACTTTACTGTTTCTCTTACCCACTTCTTTTTCCAAAATCCTGTAGATCCCGTTGTCTGGAGTCTGGATTTTTCATCCTCATCACCACTTTTTCATGTTTTTTCCTTTTGTAAATGACATTACTCAGGAGGAGAGGTAAGCATGTCTTTATTCGTTTTAAGATGACACCAAACTGAAACTCTCCATACAGCGTAACTCTGTTTATCTGATGTCACGCGCATGACTCACACACGCACATTCCCATAACATTTACCACCTTCTGTCTAAAGAAATTCCTCCATATCTCTGTTCTGAGCTGACACCCTTCAATCCTGAAGTTGTGCCCACCACGGAAATCAACCTTTCTACATCCACTCTGTCTGTCCATGCCTTTCAACATTTGAAATGTTTCAATGAGATAACCCCTCATTCTCCCTAATTTCCAATGCATACAGGCCAAGAGCTGTCAAACATTCCTCATATAATAACCCTTTCATTCCCAGAATCATCTTTCTGAACCCTCTCCAATGTCAGCACATTCTTTCTTAAATTAGGAGCTCAAAACTACTAATACACTGTGAGGTCTCACCAGTGCTTTGTAAAGCCTCAACATCACATTCCTCCACTTGAAAAGATTGCCTCTACCTTCTTCACCAACAACTCAGCATGCAAATATACCTTCAGGCTATCCTGCACGAGTTCGCTCTTTTATATTTGGGAATATTCCATTTTCTCCCCATTTATAAAATAGTCCACCCGTTTATTTCCTAAACTAAAGTGCATGACTCTACACTTTCCAATGCATTTGCCACTTCTCCGCCCGTTCTCCTAATCTGTCTAAATGCTTCTATATGCCCCTGTTTCCTCAAAACTACCCACAGGTTAATGACTTTACATTAGAACAGTTCTCACGTTCAGTCATTAAGAGGAATGTAACACTCTTTCCACAGACACTGCTTGGCCTAATTAGAATTCACAGCATATCTTGTACTTTCAGCTTCTGCAGTGTTGTACATTATACCGTGGCTCTTCGTCAAATAATCAATTGTTACTCTAGCGACAGAAAATCTTTAAATCCTGCAAAAAAATTAGCAAGTCTGTCTGCAGCAGGCTAAAGAGATGGAAAGGGCCAGAGTTTTAGACTGGAATCGCAGGAATCAGGACTTCTCCACAATTCACAATATAACTTAAAAAAACATAAACTTCATCCCAGAAGTCAGTTGAATTGTCAGGCTTGGCTCTCACCACCAAGGGAAAGGAGGAAAGTAGGAGAAATGGATTCCTGATCTTGGGTGGGGTGCATGGAGTGGGGTGTGGGGAGGGTGGGATGTGGGATGTTGCGTGTGGGGTAGGGTGTGGGATGCTGGGTGTGGGATGCTGGGTGTGGGGTGGGGTGGGTGTGGGATTAATGTAAAGGCAAGAGGAGCAAATGTTATGGGCTCTGTAATTTCAAGGGCCCCTGTGTTTATGTACCTTAACTATGAATTCTGAGAAACAGTTTTGTTTTAATCTTTTTACAGTGGCTATCAGATTCCACTGAGAGTCTGTATTAATAATCCCATTTAAAGGTGATCATTTGTAATTTGTGCCGCACCAGTGGCTGTGAGAAACCACACTGATAGTCTGTGTTAATAACCCCAATTAAAGGTTAAACCTACCCTCCCCCATCTTTGTCTCCTATCTCCTTTCCTCTAGTTCTGTCTGTCTGTCTTTCTTTCTCTCTCTTCCCTTTTCCCTCTGTCTCCCTTCATAGAGCCAAAATCCTCATCTTTCCTCATCATATCCAATTAACAATGTTTGTCTTTTGGTCTGGACTCCTCCCCCTCCAACTCTTCCCTATTTATCTTCCAGTCTTTATTCAGACACCTGCCTGCTTCTTGCTTATATCTCGAAGAAAGGCTCAGAGTCAAAATGTTGATTATATATTGTTACCTCCTCTGGATGCTCTGAGACCGACCGGGCTGAGTTGCTCCAGCATTTACTGTGTGTTTTTACAGTGAAACCTGCCAACAGTTAAATCAAGGCCATCCCACCTCTTGCAAAATAGACCAGCTCTTCCTCATCAAACTTCAGAAGTCTTTTAAACTTAATTTTAAAACTTGGAACAAAAGGTAGAAACTGTCTCCTTAATATTTTAAGATTTCAACATATTTCAAAAAATATTATCTCCAATGAAGTTGGATCGGGAATTGTCCAGATTATAGGAATTTGTGGACTCCAACAAAATGTTAAGCAAATTGAATTACAGTATGTCTCACTTTATTTATTTAAAGGGAACCAGTCGTACTTTTGAAACATTTGAATGTCAAATGTTAGACAGACAGACAGAATTCCGCCTCACACCGCACCCTCACAATTTAAAATACACCTGTTTATTTGCTTTTCTGTTTTTAGTGTTTGGATCAAAACATTAGCTCTGTTTCTCTCCCCATGGACGCTGCTCGCCTCCTGAGAACTACATCGTTTTTCTTTCAGATTTCCAGCATCTTTACTCTTTGGTGTTCTAAATAGTGGAGTAAACTGATCATTGGTTTCCCAACATGGTTAAAATGTTTTCACAGTCGTACATCCGGTCACATGTGCCCCTCATTAAATTTAATTGTGAGTGGCAGTCCTGTCTTTCCGAGGGCACAGCCCTAGAACTTTGATACAAAATCAGTTGCTAGGAACTGCTGCACTCCAGGAACTGTAATTCTACCCATTGTTAAGTTGAACCTATCTCTGGTGTTTCAAAGAATAAGAGAGTTTTTGTTTAGGTGTTGCTCAACATTATTAGCCACCACCATTATGAAATCTGATTGATAAATCTTGCATTCTCTGTCTGCATGTTACAATGTAACCCCTGGCTGATAGAAATAAACACTGACTTAGTAATAGATAGGATGTCATTAAGCTGGAAAAGGTACAAAAAAGATTGGTAACCAAGAGAGATACCAAATACTGGAGGAACTTAGTGGATCAGACAGCATCTGTGGATATTTTGCCCTGAAATATCGACTATCTATTTCCCTCCATGGCTGTTGCCTGACCCACTGAGTTCCTCCAGCAGTTTGTGTGCTTGCACAGAAAACATTCACACAGAGGTAGCTGAGTTATAAGAACAGTCTGGAGGGTTTGAGCAATAAGGACAGACTACAAAATTCTTGTTTAATCCCAGGACCAAAGGAGGCAGAGGGGGTGCCTTAGAGAAGTTTATAAAACCATGAGGGATTGTGAATGTTAATGATCTTTTTCCAAGGGTAGGGGTCATCTAAAACTGGAGGGCATACATTTCAGGTGAGAGGGGAGAGATTTAAAAAGGAACCGAGGGGCACTTTTTTTTCCCCACACGGAGGGTTGTTGGTATGTGGAATGAGCTGCGAAGGCATGTACAATTTCCATATATTTAAAGAAAAACTTTCAGACAGGTAAATGGATAGAAAAGGTTCAGGGGGATATGGGCTAAGTTCAGGCAAATGGGAATAACCCTGGTCCACAACTTGGTCAGCATGACCAAGATGGGAGAAGGGCCTGTTTCCATGTTGTATGGTTCTATGACATCTTCAGGAGATGACTTCAGAGTTTGTAACTCTGACTGGTTTGCCAATCAAGGTATGAGAAAGAGTAACTCATGCACACTGACCACTTTAAGTAAACTTAGCAGATCAAAAATAAAGATACATAACCAACGTTTATGGCCTGACCCTACATCAAGGTATAAGCAATGGTGGAGGGGCAAGGGAGGAGTACATGGCCAGAGGCATGCGGTAATAGGTAGAAGAGAAGGAGGGCACCACAGAAAACAGGGGAAGAGGGGATGTCTCTGTGAATGGAGAGGGAAGGGTGTGGAAAGCTGGAGGAAAGGAGACAAAGGGATAGGAAAGAGAGGAGAATGGGGAGTGGTCTAACTCCCTCTTCCACCCCCTTCCCTATCCATTCACAGAACTATTCCCCTCCCCCTGTTTAGTGGTGTGCCCTCCCTCCCTTATCCACCTATTACCTCTT
Organism: Narcine bancroftii; assembly: GCF_036971445.1. Taxonomy (NCBI): domain Eukaryota; kingdom Metazoa; phylum Chordata; class Chondrichthyes; order Torpediniformes; family Narcinidae; genus Narcine; species Narcine bancroftii. The sequence continues at coordinate 134,852,952 of NC_091476.1, forward strand.
GCCTGTGGACCTGAGCTCCTCCCCTTTCCCCTCCCCCCACTATTTTATTTTGGTGCCTGCCTACATTCTGCTCATACTTTGATGAAGGGGTCACGTCGGAAACATTGGTTATGTATCTTATTCTTTGCTATTTAAAGGACACTGTTTGAACTGCTGAGTTTCTCCAGCATTGTGTTTTTACTTCAATCATGGCATCTATAGACTTTTGTTTTTTGCTCCACATTGACAAATTATTCAGCATGAATAGGGATTACTTGGGATTGGGTTCCCTCACTATGGTAGAGTGCAGTTAGTTTTAATTTAAGGCTGGCAGTGATAACTCTTGTTGAGAGTTAAAAGCTGAGAAGGAAAAATCCTGAGCTAATTCAGCCCAGGATGATCTTGTACAATTGAATTTTCACAGATGTGACATTAATTCAGGCCTCCATGTCAACGGGATGAATAATCAATGAGACAACGGGTTCAGCAGAGTGATCTCCTTTCTCCATTAACAGTGAAAAGTCAAGTGAGTTTGAGGAGATTTGGTCCAAATCCCAGTCCTAAATCAAAATTGCCTCTGCACAGATTGATATGATGGGATAATCAGCATGCAATGATAAATTGTCACTTACTTCTTTGGCTTGGCTTCGCGGACAAAGATTTATGGAGGGGGTAAATGTCCACGTCAGCTGCAGGCTCGTTTGTGGCTGACAAGACCGATGCGGGACAGGCAGACACGGTTGCAGCGGTTGCAGGGGAAAATTGGTGGGTTGGGGTTGGGTGTTGGGTTTTTCCTCCTTTGCCTTTTGTCAGTGAGGTGGGCTCTGCGGTCTTCTTCAAAGGAGGTTGCTGCCCGCCCAACTGTGAGGCGCCAAGATGCACGGTTTGAGGCGAGACAGCCCACTGGCGGTGGTCAATGTGGCAGGCACCAAGAGATTTCTTTAGGCAGTCCTTGTACCTTTTCTTTGGTGCACCTCTGTCACGGTGGCCAGTGGAGAGCTCGCCATATAACACGATCTTGGGAAGGCGATGGTCCTCCATTCTGGAGACGTGACCCACCCAGCGCAGCTGGATCTTCAGCAGCGTGGACTCGATGCTGTCGACCTCTGCCATCTCAAGTACTTCGACGTTAGGGATGAAAGCGCTCCAATGAATGTTGAGGATGGAGCGGAGACAACGCTGGTGGAAGCGTTCTAGGAGCCGTAGGTGATGCCGGTAGAGGACCCATGATTCGGAGCCGAACAGGAGTGAGTGTCACTTACTACATCACCAATATAGCCCCTACACTGGCTGTTTCACCAGAGTGACGCAGTCAGAAAGATGCAGGTGTATTATATATACAAGGCAGGGCTAAGACCGCCTCATACATGCATGTCAAATTCCCAAAACAATAAGACAGTCAGTGTGCAGGAGAAAGGAGTGCCTTCCTCCCATAGTTCACATCAATGAAAATAACAAAGGCTGGCTCTCACTGCAAAAACAAAGATAGGCAAACAGGCATGGAGCTATCCACAATGATTTAATCTTCTTTGATAAATGGTCTTCCTATTTAATAATTGTTTGGTGAATGAGACAAGAGAATCATATTCATTACTCTGTTCTTCGCAGCATGATGACATAGAATATTATCCTTACCAGAGCTCCTAGACACAGCCAGAAGAACCCAGATGCATCTCCTCACATTGGGGCAGTGGTGGGGATGGTGGGGTAAGAGAAGGCGTTCAATGAGAGACAATGTTTATTCAGTTATATCAGAAGACGCAGACACAATGACAACGTTCAAAAGACATTTAGACAGGAATAGGAAAGGTTCAGAGGGATATGGGCCAAATGCAGGCAAATGGGACGAGCTCTTAGAGACAACTTGGTCAACGCGGATAAGTTGGGCTGAAGTGACTGCTTCTGCATTCTGTGACTCTAATCACTCTGAGCTGAATAAGCAGATGGTCAGGGATCAAAACCCTGAGAGGAGGTGGTAACATGAACAGACTGTATGGGCAGCTGGGCCTTTGGAACAGAGTATTCTTTGGCACTAGACCCATTCTCACCACAACCATCCATCTAAAGCATTCCAGGCTTGTCACCAGATAGGCTGCTCCTTCTGATGGAACGTCTAGAAGCAGGGGCCGACTCTCAGCGTAAAAGCATTGGGCTTTTAGAACTGAGATCAGGAGGTGAAGGCAAGGAGAACAAGTTTCAGTCAATGGCACACCGGATATTGAATTGAATTGAGTTAAACAGGAAAGTCTGCCGACGCTGTGTTTGTAGAGCAAAGCACAGAAGTACTGGAGAAACTCAGCAGATCACACAGCAGCTAATAGCAAGGAAAGGGTTATAGCCGACATTCGGGCCTGAGCCCTTTGTCAAGATATGAGCAAAGAGCAGGTAGGAGTCTGAATAAAAAGCTTGGGGGAGGAGAGAAGAAGGGAGAAGAAGCAGGGGAAGGAGCACAAGCTAACAGGCAAGAGATCTGAGGATTTTTTTTTCTGCCCTTCCACCCATATCCACATGTGCACACAGCCTCCCTCCCCCCCCCCCCCGCCTCTTCTTCTCTCTTCCTTTTTGCTCATACCTTGACAAAGGGTTCAGGCCCAAAATGTTCCTTTTGCTCTCTCTGGACATTGCATGACTTGCAGAGTTTCTCCATCACTTTTGTGTATACACATTGAATTGGACTGGTGAGTGTTATGCATTCCGAGACACAGTGAAACAATTTGTCTTGCATGCTGGTTAAAAAAAACTGACATTGGGTTGGGAATTAACTTGATGAAGAGGCTTCTATATTTGAACTGCTGTAAGGAGAGTAATGTTGCTCATGTTCATTTCTGCACAGGGAATATTCCTTCTGTTCAAAGAGCTTACTGAAAAAAAGTGAAAACACAGAAATGCTGGAAGAACTCAACAGGTCTCGCATAGGAGATAAAGATATATAACCGACATTTCGGGCCTGAGCCCTTCCTCAAGGTATGACCAAAAAGTAGGCAGGGGCCTACATTGAAAGGGAAGAGTGGGAGGGCAAGGAGTACAGACCAACAGACAAAAGATATGAATTGGATATGATGAGGATAGGAGAGAGGAAAGGTGAGAATTGTTTGGGGGAAGGGGTAGCTTTTGGCATTGTGAAAGGGGACAGAAGGAAAAGGGAAGAGAGAGAGCTAGAAGAAAGGAAACATAGGGGAAGGTGGTTAGGAGTGGTCTAATGAAAACCAGAGGTGTCAATGTTAATGCCAACCAGTTGGAGGTTGCCCAGATGGAGTATGATGTGTAGTTCCTCCAATTTACGAGTGGTCTCAGTCTGGCAGCAGTGGAAAGGGAAATAGTTCAGGTCGAAGGCCTTCGCTAAAATGAAATATTTTTGTTTGATATCTCAGGCCTTTGGCAGTCAGCAGGACCTGATATGCAGCATCCAAATACTATAGCAAATGAAAGTGAGTCTAGTTTCTAGTCCACTAAAGTGTTAAAGCTGTCTCTGAAACTTCCTCCTGTATCTGTGCTCACTGAGATCACACATGACAATTGATGGGGTTCATTGAGGAGAGTGCATCAGTGAAGGCATATCTCATTGCCCATACCCTGAAGCACAAGTCCCATCACCTACCAACCTCGCTCTCACCATCACAAACTGGCTCCTATTAAGTTTTTTGACCCCCAACCCCAGCCTCATGCCTCTCTAATTACTTCCAGTGCTTTAAACCACCAAAGCATCTGAGCTCCTCCAATCCTCAACTCCTGTACATCTCCAAATGTAATTGCTTTGTCACTGTTAATGTGTCTTCAGCTGGCAATATTGTAATCCTTGGAATTCCCTTCCTCAACCTCTCTACTAATCTTCTGTCTTTTGTTAAGATGCTCTGTAAGACCTATCACTTTGGCCAAGACTTTAACAGCATTTTTTGGCTGAGTGTCTGTTTTTTTTTAAAAATAGCACTCATGTGAAACACCTGTTTTTCTACATTCAATTCACAAACAAATACAAGGTGTTGTTGAGTATTAGGTGCATTTCAAGTTAGCAGTTATTAGATGATCAGACCCAGAGAGTACCCCAGCAGCTGAGACACTTTGTGCCAAGTCCACAGGAAATCTACAATTGCAAAACACAGTCTGGCTCAGCTCTTGAATTCCAAATCCTGGTTGAGGATATGGACCAAATTTTGCAAAAAATTTAACAGCATTTCCTGACACAGGGGACCTGTAACTTTGACTACACACTCAAACTTCTGGGCAGATTCATCACATTCTTTCGACAACTTTTTTTTCCATTTCTTTCAATTCTCATAATATTCAATTGCTAAACATCCCCATAGTGCCAGAGAGTTGAAATATAAGTTAACTTTAAATCCAATGGAGTTTATGAATGTTTAAACTATTTACTTTATTTAAACATTCGGGTAACTGTCCGATGTTACAGAGAAATTGATCATTCTTATGATTAGAATGTAATTGCGACTTTCGGTGACTAACATTACCATGGATTAACTTACAGCATGAACTTGTATTTTTCTTTTGTGGACTTATTTCATATTTCTAACATTTCTCTTTGATTTTACTTCGAAGGTGAATCACTTCTGATGGAGTAAAGACCAAACTGCAGGAGGAACTCAAGAGAGTCAGGCACCATCAGTGGAGGGAAATAAGCAGTTAATGTTTTAGTTGAGACCCTTCGACTGTGTCGGAAGAGGAGGAGGAAAAGCCTGGATAAAGAGGTAAGGGATAGGGATGGGGCAAGAGCTGGCAAGTGATAGGCAGATCCAGCTTTTTATGGAGGTGGATTTGCCTGTTCCTGTTCAGTATTGATTCACCTCATTACAGAGAATAAAGAGACAGCTGGTGTTTAGAACCAACTTCCTTTTGAAATATTAAAATAAACCCATGGAAAATCAAGTTAGTGATTATGGAATGTCATTCTCAGCCAATTAAATCCTTCCAGGTACAAGGAATTAATTGATTAGCACCTTTTGATTTCTTCTGATTTGTTGAAGACTTTGTTCATTCCATTAATAATTGCAAAATATTTCCATGTTACATACAGAAGAAGGGGCATAAAGGACCTGGTCAATCAAATGGACCTCTTGATGAACAATGTAATTTGCATGCAGGCCAAGCATTGTTCAAGGGCAGAAAAAGAGGAAGAACAAATTCTGGGTAACTCATCTTTGGATTCCAAAAGTGATCAATGAGTTTGGGAGAAATGATTGATACTTATGGGTCTTTACTTTATCAACTAACATGAAATTCATTACCAATCCCCATAAATGGAAATTCTCTCATTCAGAAATATTTTCTCTGTTCTTACAATGGTCAATCAACAGGATGTAGGGGAGTAAAATTGGACAGCTGTCGTGTCTGCTTCTTGCTAACTAACATCACATCCCCAATTCCTGCCAACAAGTCAGACAAAACATCTGCTGGTGAACGTAGGGACTGGAGCAAGTCAGTTAGCCCCTTACTTCTTTGCTAGTTAATTAGAGCATGCCTAATTTGTGTTTTAATTCCATATACAGTAAAATCCCCAATATCCGGCACCTAAGGGGATAGGTAGATGTCAGATAAGTCTATTTGTTGTTGCTTGAAATTGCATGTGGCATGATTGATGAACTACCCACTAGGAAGCGCCAATTTCAAACTTCCATATTTTTGACCTATTTATTTTCCGCAATTTTTTTTGCCGGTTGCTTGTGGTTGGGAGTTTCTTGAATTTCGGGTAACAGGGATTTTACTGTAGAGCTTTTCTCCCCACATCCCTTCATTCTGTAACAAAAGGATATTAATCTCAGGGTTAAAATTATAACTGATTGGATGTACAAGAGGAGAATTCAAAACCTCTACCACTATAAAATGCATATTGTAGAAATACCAGACCATTAAATGCTTCTTTTCGTGCGTCCAACTTTTTTTTGTGCTTCTGAACTTTGAGTCATTTGGGACATCAAAGTTATCAAATTTTAGAAGAGTTGATGTGCACATTGGTGTTCTGAAGTTGAATTTTAATCCATTAGACCCAAACAGCCTGGACCTAAATGTTAATTTACCTCCTTTCCACCCTGGAAACATTATGTAGGACCATGCACTGCTCTTTCATTCTCAACAGCTGTCCATCCCATTGCCAAATGTGGGTAAGAGTTGTAGTAGAGGAATATTTCCATTTGTTTTCTTTTTATCTCCCCTCCTCAGAACAATCTCCTCCCACGGGTGCTGAAACAATGATGAAACATGAAAGTCTGCAGACACTGTGATTGGAGTCAAAACATAGAAATGCTGCAGGAACTCAGCCGGTCTCGCAGCATCCATAGAAGGCAAAGATATACTACTGGCATTTTGGGCTTGAGTCCTTCTTCAGGGAATGGGTAGCGAAGAGAGCAGGAGTCAATTCAGCACATTGACCTTGAAGAAGGGCTTAGGCCTGAAATGTCACATATATTTTTTTACCTCCTATGGACATTGCAAGACCTGCGGAGTTCCTCCAGCATTTCTGTGTAACGACTACAATAATTGCATCTGCAGACTTGCATGTTACACTCCATTCAGTTGCTCCACTGTGAAATCTCTTCAAGGGATGCCTATTCTGAAGAAAAATCTTACCTTGATGAAGGGTTCAAGCCCGAAACATTGGTTCTGTATCTTTATCTGTGCTACGTAAAGTACACTGTTTGACCTGTTGAGTTTCTCCAGCATTGTGTTTTTACCTAACCTGAAGAAGTTCTCCTATCTTCAAAGGGAGTTCTGTGAGAGACTCCCTCACTGTTCCCCATATCCACTCCCTGCTGCACGCAGACATCTGTCTTTTTTTCAGTCATATTTTAAGGAAGGGTTCAGGCCCAAAATGTCAGTTATATATTGTTACTTGCTGTGGATGCTGCGAGACCTGCTGAGCTCCTCCAGCATTTCTGAGTTTAGGCTGAAAAGGTGAGGTTTGGGTTAAATACTTGAACTCTCGCACTACCACTGCTTGATTCCAGAAGGATTGATATATATATATAATTGAGAGAAGATGCAATGGTGATGCCAGTTTTTAATTTATCTGATGGAATCAGCTGTCAAAATTTCAAAGCAGCCATCAAAAGCTGAACCAAAGGCAGAGTGGCAGACCAGTAGCAGGAGGCAATCATAATACCCACCAACAAGAAGGTATGGTCATGCTGCTCATACACATGTCCAGGAACATGGACCAGTTATGGAGTCATAGGGCCATACAGCATAGGAACAGTCCCTTCGGCCCAACTTGTACATGCTGACCAAGGTGTCTTCCTGAGTTGGTCATATTTGCCTGATTTGGCTGATATTTCCCTGTCCAAACAATCAGACGTGTCTTTTAAATATTACAATCGCACCCTCCTCTACCACTTCCTCGGGCAGTTCATTCCATAATCCTAAAAGTTTTTAATCCATAAAAGTTGTCCCTTATGTTCTCTTTAAATCTTTCCCCCTCACCTTAACACTCCAGTTTTAGACATCCCGACTCTGGGGAAAGAGATGCTGAAAAAATAACTACTTCTCTATGTCCCCTCATGATTTATTTCATAAACCTAAATAAGGTCATTCCTCAGCCAAACCAATCTCCATTTATTACTCAAACTCTCTAGTCCCAACAACATCCTTTTGAATCTTTTCTGCACCCTCTCCACCTTAAGTACATCATTCTGTGGTATGGCAACAAGAACTGGAACACTATTCCAGGTATGGTCTCACCAATGTCTCATGCAGCTGTAACATGACGTCCAAACTGTGAACTCAACGACCAAACCACTGAAGGTGAGCGTGCCTCTTCACCACTTTGTCTCTCGAAGTCATCACTTTCTTGTTATGATGAACCTGAACTGCTTGATCTCTCTGTTCTACCACATTCTTCACTCACTCTGCTTGTAATGACTGGTTTAACTTCCCAAAATGCATCCCTTCACACATGTCTGAGTTGAATTCTATCAGCGATTTTTTTGCCCACTTTGTTAGTTGAGCTGGATCCTGTTGTAATCTTAGATTACTTTCTTCTCTGTTCACCTCAGAAAGTTTGTGTCATTCAGCTGCATTCTCATCCAAGTTGATAATATACGTCATACAGCAGGGACCCAGCATCAATCCCTATGGCACTCGTACAGTCACAAGCCTCCAATATTTAAAACAATCCTCCATTATCGCGCTCTGACTGAACCCTCTGACTTCAACCCAAATATGGGTACTGTTGGTGTGGAGTTTGCACTTTCTCCATTTGAGTTCGTCTCTGTGCATTCCAGTATTCATATGAGGCTGATTGGTCTGTGTATTTCCCCTCAGAGTAATAGGCGATAAACTCATAGAGGAGCTGATGGGCATGAGAGAGCGAGAAAGAAAGAGAGAGAGTAAATTACAGAAGGAATGGGACTGGTGGAATTGCTCTGCTGAGTGCCAGCATTCACACTGTGGGCTGAAGGGCCTCATTTTCATAGAGTTGCAGAATGATACAGCTCAGAAACAGGCCTTTCCTTCCACAGATTCCACACCAATCATCTACAACACCCTACACTTGCAGTCACCAATTAATCTGCCAAATGGCCATTATTTTGGATATGAAAGGAAACCAGAACACTGAGATCCAATCCATGCAATGACAGGGATAATATACAGACTCTACACAGACAGCACCAGAGACCAGATCAAACCTAGATCGCAGAGGTAGTTAAGCACCCATTCTTCTCGCTGAGCCACAATCCCTCAGTCACATGTTTACTGATAGAGGACACCACCATTCTGCATCCAGTGCTCCTGATGAGGCCTCTGCAGATTGGGAGATCATTTGGTTGAGCACCTTCTCCGCTGCTATGACAAGGACCTCTCAGTGGCTAGGCAGTTCAATTCAACTCCACATTGCCACTGTCCATGGTCTCATGTACTGCCAAGTTGAGGCCACCAGCGAATTGGAGGAACAACACTTTATATTCCCTTCCTTCTTCTATCAGGGAGCTACCCTCTGCCCGCTCCCCTATCACTTCTCAGCTTCTTTCTCTTCTGCCCTCCCAAATACGTCCACCTCCTACCTCTTATCTGTTAGCCTTGCCCCCCTCCCCTTCCCCTCCAACATTTTTTATTCAGCTAGAGCTCTGACTTTCAGCACTGAAAAAGCTCTCAGGCCCAAAACATCGACTCTTTTATTTCCTATGGATGCTGAGATACCGAGTTTCTCCAGCACGTTTATGTACTGCGTCTACAGATTTTATTGTTTCCCCTTATTGCCTAATTCATTATAGAAAAGCATTAATCTACTGGGTTATAGGTTAATTGGGTGTAATTGGGTGGCACGGGCTTGTGGGCATGTTTTCATGCTATATGTCTATTTTTTTTAACAAATTAGAAATTGAGAGTTGATGAATTCTCATGTCTGGATATTGGTGTGACTTAAAAATGAGAAGATTGTTATCTCATTCCCTGCTGGGAACTTAAATAGTGGATCATCTAAATGACATCAGTTAACTGCAGAATAATCTATCTCTGTGCAAATAATATGTATCAAATAAACCCTTCAAGAGATCATACATAAACATGATATATAATTTCCTTTCAGGAGATCTGAAGTAATGCAAATGCTTAAATCTGATGAAGATCTTGTATCCAGGATTATTTTAAAAGATACAGGTATCTTTTAAGAACTGGTACCCCCATCCAAGACTCCTGCCAACAAATCAGACACAAAGGGACCAATTCTTATTTAAAATTTGTCATGTCTTAAGGACAAAGAGGCTATTATAAGACGGGTGATGCTTGATTCCTAGAATTAGCATGAAAGTCCAACATAGATTTCACTGACAGAGACTTTCTGAAGTGTTATGGGACTGTTCTTTCTGGAAATGGGCTTCTGTCTTTCATCAACAACACCTTCATGTCTTCCTGACATTGTAATGAATAGGTTGTATGTATGTGCAAGATTTGAAGGATGTGAATTTGGCACAAAAAGGATAAAATCAGAACAAGCCAAAGGGCACCTTTCCTTCAGTCTTATCGTATTTTGAAAAATATAGGATCTTTGAAAGCTGATACTCAAGTCTGTCTCATTTTAATTGAGACTTAACAAATCCTGTCTTTGTGCTCCGCTGCTATCTAATTTAACTTCACCCACATATGACCATTGTTGAACTATTCATTCCATTCAAAATGCTCTCTGTGAACTATTGTATTTCACCTCATAACCAATCTCACATAGGATGCTTTTGTGAGCTTGAATGAGAATACCTCCACCATATCTAGGTAAGAGAATTAATGAAAAGGGGTTGTTATATTTGGTTAAAGGTTGGTTAATTGTGTTGATCTGACAGTGACTGAGCACAAAGTCAGGTCTTGTTAAGTCTCAGTTAAAATCCCCCACTTTCTCCTTGTTAGCTCAATACTTTTCAGCAGAGAGAATAAAGTCAACAAGCTTGACTTGCACATCATGCAAATGTTTATTGTCTATCACGTTTTTTTCTAATCTTTTAAATACTTCTCTGCTTTGTGCAGCCCAAGTAATATGGTTAATAAGAGGTGTATCAAGCAAAGTGTGAAAATATTAAGTTCAATAAAGTATGTCTTTTCTTAAAAAAATATATAACACCCTCATCCCCCATCAATGTGCAATCTATCCCATCTCCTACAAAACCACTTCAGACAGCTTCCAGGATCTCATTGTCAAAGATTTCAACTTCCATTCTTATTCTAATTTTTAACCTGCAATACTCAAGAAGATTCCATTCATCTGATATTCACAACCAAGTTACAAACATAATATACAGAGAAAGATGAGAGACTGCAGATGCTGTGATTGTAGTAAAAACACCAAAATGCTGGAGGAAGTCAGCTGGTTTATTTAGCATCTAGGATCATTTACTTAATAGTTGTCACTTAATATTAAAACTTAAATATTTTTCACGCTGTGGTTGAAACACTAGATGCCACAAACATTGACTTCTCTGGTTTCTGCTAGCCTATTCCAGCATTCCTTCTCTTCCCTATCCCTCTCTCTCCTGCAGCTCTCCACCCCCTTCCCTCTCCATACACAGAGTCATCCACTCCCCTTGTTTGCTGGTGCTCCCCTCCTCCCTTATCCACCTGTGGAACTGTGCTCCTCCCTGTGCCCCTCCTCCCCCACCCCCCCCCCAAACATGTTTGGGCGCCTGCCTACATTTTGCTTATACCTTGATGAAAGACTCCCAAACATTGTTTATGTTGTAGCGGCCCGCAACCCACTTCATGGGCCGACACTGCAAACAGTCGTCAAACATGACGAGGGGCAGACAGCATGCAGGATGAGACGCCTGTTCCCTTAGGCCACAGGAATAGCAGTCAAATTGGCCAATCACAGCCAGCAGATCGCAGGAGGTCCAATCCAGGCCTGTGCATCCAGGACAACCAATCAGCAGCCGGCCTCGCTCAAGCCACACCCCGGTGGTGACACAGCCTATAAAAGGCAGAGCTGCAGCCCAATAAAGTCAGTGTTGATTACACTCCCTTGGTCTGCAGAGTCTTCTTTACAGCTCGAGCTATAACCCAAAATGTAACGATAGAGACTCCGCCTCAATATATCTTTATCTTTGCTACATAAAGCACACTGTTTGACCTGCTGAGTTTCTCCCGCATTGTGTTTGTACACCCTATGTCTGTGTAAGTTTCCTCTGGGTGCTCCGGATCCCCCCCCCCCCACTCTCCATAAAGGTACGGGGGCTGTAGGTTAATTGGGATATTTGGGCGGCACAGGCTCGATTCCCAGAAGGGCCTGTTACTGTGCTGTATGTCTAAATTAAATTTTAAAAATCCTCATAGTCATAAGGATGGGATTCTTGCAATGAGTGACATGTCTGCTGACTTTGCTACCTTGTACAGTGCATAAGTTGGGAATGTGACGGAAAATTCTCTACTCTCCTGGATAAGTTCGGCTTCAAAAACACTTAAACAAATCAGCAAACTCCATTTAATCCACATCCTATACTCGGTCATCAATGATCCCCTCTCCACCATTTGATGTACAATGCTTACAGTGTATATCGTTAACAAGGTACTCACCAATGTTATTTTCACAGCAGTTCCTAAACATGAGACAAGGACAAATGGTACATAAGGCTCCGTTTTTTCCAAGTTTCCTCTAAGTGACAGCTAATCCACTTTGGAACTATATGACTGGCCCTTCCTCATAAGTGTGTCAAATTCCTGGACTTCTGTGCAGCACTTCACCATACTGCAAAAAGTAGCTAACTGGTAGCTTCAGTGATGCAATTAGTGATGGGTAGTAGATGTTCACATTGCCACTGATGACCATGTCCATGAATGAATAATTAAGCTGAATCCTACAGTATTTTCAAACATAAGAAATAAGAACAGCAGCAGGTTTCACAGATTCTCACGATCAATGTGTCATTCAGTAAGATAATTCTTGATCTGAACTTGTCCTCAGTTCCATGTTAATGCCTGTTCCCCATCAAACTTGAACTTTGAGTGGTCCAAATATCTGTTTATCTCCATATTGAATGCATTCAATAATTCAGTCTCCACAATTCTCTGGGGAAAAGAATTCCAAAGATTGACCAACTTTTAAGAGCAGGAATTCCATTCATTTCTTCATTTCCATCTTAAATGGGAACCCTCATATTCCAAAAGTTGCACCACTTTGCTCCACATTTCACTGTGAAGAGAAATATATTCTCGGCATCCAACTTGTGAAGACCATTTTTAATTTTATACGGTTCAATGGCTTCTTTCATTCTTCTGAACATTAGGTATCGGCTCAATCCATTCAGTCTTTCCTTGCAGATTAACCCCTATATCCCTGGAATTAACCCCCAAAAGCACCTTGTCACATCAGTTCATGCCACACCAATCCATGTCACACCAGTCCTCTCTACACCTATCCTTATCTCACAAGTCCATGCCACACCAATCCATAACCCACCCATCTTGTATCTTGTCATACAAGATCTTGTCACACCAATGCATGTTACACCAGTCCATGCCACACCAACCCATGTCACACAGTCCATGTCCCAACTATCCATATCACACCAGTCCAAGTCATACACCAATCCATGCTACATCAATCTATAGGCCATTTCATGCCAGGCCTCTGCCTGGAGGCTGGCTACAAACACAGAAGGAAAACTTAAAACTTAACCTTTCATAGAGCAAAGGCTGCTCCTGCGTTGCATTCATATTGAGTGGCAACTCATAGGGCCCTCCAGATCCAATGGAGGCAAGGCAACTGGTGCCAAAGCACCACCCATCATAAATACGTGGCAGAGCAATGGCCATCTTCCCTTCCCATAATCCCCCACACAACTGGAACTATTCTGGGAAACAAAGAATGGTTCCAACTGTGTGGGTGATCATGGGTTGGGAAGACAGCCATTGCTCTGAGGCGTTTTGAGTCACAGAGAACAGCCCCAAAGGCTGAAGCGACCTGGTGAGGCTGTCACAGCCCGTACCGGCCACTCCCCTAATGGTTCCCATTGGCCCCCGCTGCCCTAATGGCTCCCGTTGGCCCCTGCTGCCCTGACAGCACCTGTTCACCACCCCTGCCTTTGAGGAGGTCAAGGAGGGAGAGGGGTGAGTAGGGAGATGGGTCGTGGGCTGACGTCATCAACAGCCGCCCCTAACCAGCCGCTGCAAGCCAGGTGGTGGAGCACAGCACTCTGCCGATTATCCTTCCCTGAGAAGGGTTGGATTTGGTGTCTCGGAGAACCTCCACCTTTACAGTTGGGCATTTTCCTTGCTCAAAAGGCCTTATGTCTTGCTCATCTGCCTAGTCCCATTCAAGATTGCTTGCCCTCAACAGGAATAAAGAAGTTGCAACAACTCAGATGGTTGAAGAGAGATCATTGCTGGTGTTTCTTCAGTTAATGATTTTACGGGTGTTAATTTAGATGAGCTAATTCATTCACTCAGACGACCCCCTGCTGTGCACTTTTTTGTGTTAAATTTTACATGAACTTTGGGCACTGCTGGAATAAAGTGACTAACAGTATTAAATGAGTTTGTTCACATCTTACTGGATGGTTTAATTTGCTGTAGGCAATAGTTTTCCGAGAGCTGAGATTTGAGTTTGTAACCTGGAAGTGAATTAGATTTCCTTCACTTTTATAAGAGATGACTACTAACTACTTGCATAACTTACTTTTAAGGATTTTTCTGTAATTCTTTTAGTAACAGATTAGACACAATTACCATGTCTTTATATATTTCCTATTTCATATTGCCTTCTTTATATTTAGATAAATATGGCTTCTACTTTCTGTGTTATTATTGTAAAATGTAATAGAAATATTGAAACAGGACACAATTATCATGAATGTATGAGAGGAAAGATCCTGAAAATCAGACTCCAAGTCAAAGAAAAAATGTGCCTGTATTTCATCTTTCACATTTTATTCGTAACAGACGCATTCTCATTCTCAGTCATTCATCTGTCTGATGTCTTCCCCAGGATTTCCCAGTCCATCCACTCCAGGTATGTGAGGTCATATGTCTAATCTTCTTTCATTGTGAAGCCCTTCTTTTACTCTAGTCTAATTATAAACACCAGAGGCCACAATCAAATTCCCTGATTTAATCTATATTGGTGAAATATTTAACTGCAACAAATCACCTTCTGACAACAGAGATACAAATATTGACCACCTCCTGCAAAAATTAAACCTCATGCCATTTACTTCACGATTACAGTCAAGATCCACTGCTCAAACTACCACTGTCTTGCCCTTTGATAACCTCATGACACTCAAAGCACTATGTTAAAATAGCTCCCCAAAGCTCAAAAGAGATACAAGGCAGATGGTCTGCTTTAACATCGGCCAGGCCAGTGGACAGTTTTTTCAAGTGTGTCAAGGAATCCTTTGCATCCACTTCAGTTTTAATGTCTCATTCATGAGATGACACCTCTGGCAATGCAGCACTCCTTTGGCACCACATTGAAGTTTCAATCCAGATTTCTCTGTTCCACTGATGGAGTTGATCTCAGAGACAATCATGGTTGAAGTGTTTGGATCCCACAAAAATTGTTCTCATCACTTGGCTCCCGATACACAGACACCACAGTCCCGACGTTGCTGCTGGATTCCACTGAAATCTTCAACCATGGTGTTTGCAGACCTTCCTGTTTTACTTCAGAGATAATTGTAATGCACAGAAACATTGCAGGCCCCTAATGTCAACAGTTACTTATTGTGTATCATCAACACAAGCAAGGATAGACCAGACGGTATTGATATTAACTATCTTTCAAAGTCATAGATTTTGTTGCATGGATGCCAGGTAAATCTTGTCACCATTGTAAGAAAACTAGCGGGTTAATGGTGTGAGATAGGGAAGGATTAGATTGATGTTGGGTAGATTACATGGATTGGCACAATGTTGTGGGTCAAAGGGCCTATACTGTGCTGTATGATTCTCTGTTCTGTGAGTTTGATGCCTTTACAGTGATCCAAAACATGAGAAAATTTTTCTGTGTTGAGATAGCTTTGATAGCATCCATCCATATTGCAAGAGTGGCATGAAATTTTGGCTCTACTCATCCTTAGTCACTAAGGCGCCACTTACAACTCATTGAACTATGCCAGCTATTTCACACAGTTCTTCACACTTCATTAACCTCTGTGTAATATTTACCAATGTGCATTGTTCCTGACCAGAGCTGCAGGAAGCACCTTTGAATCCAAATGTCTTTCTTCCAATTCTCTGATTGTAACCAGATTGGCAACTTCTATTCCTCCTTCTGTGACTCCCTTTTACACTCCTCCCTACCCATCAATCAGCCTCTTGGGACCTACCCTGTAACTGCAGGAGATGCTCCACTTGCGCCCACACCACCTCCCTCAGCACCATTTGGGGTCCTAAACAATCCTTCCAAGTGAAGCAACATTTCAGTTGTGAACCTGCAGGAGTTATCTGCTGCATCCAGTGGTCTCCTCTATATAGGAGAGACTGGATGCAGACTTGGAGATCGCTTTGTTGAGGACTTCGGCCCTGACTGCTGCAGTAGCATGAATCTCCCAGTGGCCACCAATTTCAATTCTCAATCCCACTCCCCTGCCAACATGACTGTTCATGGCTTCATGAACTGCTAGACTAAGACCACTCATAAATTGGAGGAACACCACCTCATCTTTTAACTGAGCATCCTCCAACTCGATGGCATTAATATCAACTTCTCTGCTTTTCGTTAAAAAAATGCCACCGCCCCCCTTCTTCCCCGTCCCTGTCTTTCCATTCTCTGTCTCCTTTCACACAGATGTGATAAATTCTACCTAGTCCCTTATCATAGCCAATTAACACTTTTTGTTTGCCTGGATTCCTCCCCCATTGTTTGAATTCTGAGATTTTCTGATATATCCTGATTCTGTCTTTTCTGATTTTCCCTTGAGGAAGGGCTCAGGCCCAAAATGTTGGCAACTATATCTTTGTCTCCTATAGATGCTGGAAAGACCAGCTGAGTTCCTCCACCATTTTGCTGTGTTTACTACAATCACAGTGTCTGCAGCCTATTGTGTTTCACTCTGGCAACTTCTATTATTGCCTTTCTGAATAAGGGCAGGAAAAGGGTGGAAAGCAGCCCACGCTTTGCTGACCATTGGAGCCCAAAGCAGCACAGCAGTGACAATTTGTTTATCACTCATGATGGTAAAAGGTGTTGACAACGTACCCAGTATCATGGTGGAAACTGTCTTCACAGAGTTTTGAGAATAATGAGAAAAAAGGCGCGCTTGGAGTTGTAAAGTCATCTTTTCCTATGAATAGTTTCCTGTGTGCCATGAATTGATGCTGTACATGGTGCACTGGGCCAAAGAACCTGATAGTCTGGGATATGGAACCTTTATGTTGATTACATACATACTATGGCACCACAGTTAGTGGAGCAGTTAGCGAAATGGTATTTCAGCACCAGCGACCCAACTTCAAATCTAGAGCTTGTACGTTCTCCCCGAGACCATGTGGGCTTTTACTGGGCACTCCAGTTTCCTCCCGCCCTCCAAAAACATTGGTTAATCAGAGTATTAATGTATAGGTTAATTGGTGTATTTGGGTGGCAGGGGCTTGTGGGCTGGAAGGTCTGTTACCATAATTTTTTTAGAATTTAAAACTATTCCTTGTCCGAGAAATCAATCACTGATTTAATCCTGCTTCAGGATCGAGAACAAATGGAGTGCAATCTGGGAAAGTGTAAGGTTATCCAATTTTGGGGATGAATGAAAAAGCAAATTATTATTTAGATGGAGTGATACAAAGGAATCTGGAGCTCTTTCTATAAAAAAAAGCAAAAAGTCTTTATGCAGGCGCACCAAGCAATTAGTGAATGGAATGTTGCCTATATTGCAAGACCAAGTCTAACCATAGGGATGTTTTTGCATAAATCGACAGTTTCTTCACACATCTCAAAGCTCTACTGGCAGGTCAATTGTCACTGCAAGCTACCCCTAATATGCGTGTGTGGATGGCAGAGAATTGGATGATCACATGAGAGAAAGTAGGGACAGGGAAATGTGAGAGGATGGGATTGCTCTGAGAGTGAGCACAGAATTAATGGGATGAATGGCATCCATTTATCTTGGAATGAAAGATGGGAAACCATATCATGCATAGGATATCTATTATATGGTTTCTACATGGGTGGACTTAAAGCAGAGATTGATAGATTCTTGATTAGCTTGGGCATCAAAAGTTATTGGAGAAGATGAGCAGTGAGGCTGAGTGGAAAAATGGATCAGCTCATGGGCTAAATGGCCTATTTCTGCTCCTATGTCTTATGATCTTCTGGTTTTATTAGAAAACCAGGATGTGGATTTCAATATCAATCAATAACTTAACCAGAACAAGTTTGCAATCTTTCTTATCCATGGCCTCATGCTACCCAATGCATGAACCCATTGTTTATTGAATAAAAATGCACTTCATCAATACAGTTAAATATTCTAAATTAACTGATTATACCATTGAATCTCGATCCAAGTTAGTCTGGATATGTTTGCACTCACTTGATCTACAGGTGTACAATTTGTATCCCACATTTCCTTAAGTAACAGGATTAATTTATGCAATGAGCTCATTGCCGTGGTAATATCCCTGTCTCTAGCTGCTGCCATGACCTCTGTCAGCTTTGATGCTAGTCCATCAGATGCATAAACAAAAATGGGGAGAATGTTTTCAACATAAACATATTAACCAACTTTAAGTTCTGTTTGAAAGCGTTAGTAGCAGAGTCATGTTTACCGTAGTGGAAATAAGAGGGAATGTAATAGAGAATCCCATTGCAACATCCTCCTTACGATAGGTAGGAACAGAGATGGAGTAAGTAAATAATACAGGATCAACTCATGCTCAAAATGATCACTCAGCTGATGGCTGGAGAGCTGGAATGGATGGTAGGAAGATTATATCTGACTGCTTTCAGAGAAATGTGCGAGGAGGGAACAAACAGCAAGGACCTATTTTTCACACTATGAACCATACTGACCAAAATACACACAAACATTTCCCTCTTGAATATACACAATGTCATTTTCTCCCCTTTATCCTCCCTCCCTCCCCTCCCTCCTTCACCCCCCCTCCCCACCCACTCAACGTTCAACCTATATGATATATTAAACCCATTAACAATGTCATCACACAATGAAAATAAACAAGAAAATTGTGTCATCTACTTTTACACACTGGGTCAGTTCATTTCGTCTTCTTCTCCTTCTGTCATTTTAGGGGTTGGAGGTCCACGGTAGGACTTCTCTGTTGTGTTCCATGTACGGTTCCCAACTTTGTTCGAATACTGTGATGTTATTTCTGAAATTATATGTTATTTTTTCCAATGGAATACATTTATTCATTTCTATGCACCTTTGCTGTATTCTCAGGCTCTCTTCTAACACTATTAATGTAAGGAAGCACAGACCATGTAGACTTCTGTAAAAATAATCAAAATTGGCAGACTTTATTTGAAGATTAAGCTGCAAATTCCAAGAATTTTATATTTTTACACAATATTATTTGTCACCTTACCAACATTATATAATTGAAAATATAAATAGTACAAAATGTGAAGCATATTTTCAGAAAGTTAATTTTATGTTCATAAACATCTACCTTGACTCATAGCAACAGGCAGCCATAGTTTCAGATCTGCCAAGTATTGCTTGTGGTGACAGCAGACCACCCTGTAGAAGCTGTTCAGACCAGCCATTCTCAACAGGGCTCTTATGGCCACCCTGGGGGCCACAGCACATTTAAGTAAAAGCCATGTTTTCTTTTCACTCAAGTAACATAAGTATTTTTTATGTAGTCAGTAGGAGACAAGTACGGAACCGGAGCTGCTGGACCAGCAGTGTTGCCGCTGGTGCAGACTCACGGAGAGCCGGGAGCAAAGACACAGCGCTCCTGTGGGGTCCACCCATCCAGTCCGATTGCCATCAGCTCTGTACAGGCTTTGAATGGCCCATTAAAGGAGCCAAATGGTAGTTTTATTTAAAATTCCTTGATCGTGGGGTTCTGGACCCAAGGTGGCGGCATCTATGATTGGCAGTGGCCACGATGAGTTCCAGGGAAGCAGGTGACTGGCTCAGGGCACCAGAAAATGGGGAGAACGCCCCCTGCCTGAGAAGGAGAAGCAGAGGTGATGACCCAGGGGACGGTGACCTTGGTGGCAGACCAGCGAGGTGTTCTGTGGCTGAAGGAACCACACAGGTAGTGAGCTGCTGGTGAGTCAAAGCGAAGAATCAATGGAGGCTATGTGCTGCTGGATACTGTGTTCAAGGGACACACACCAGATTGGCTTGCGACTGACTAACAGGTATGAGGTCTCAGAACCGGGATGTGACAGGGCGCTGAGGGCACTGAAGGGTTTCTAATCATACCGGTGGTTCAAATCTGGAGCTCGGATTGGACTGGACTCTGTGGCTGCGGAGGCTGTAGGAGCGCTGGAGGCGAATCCACGGACACTTGGTGACTCTGGCGGTGGGGGGGGGGGGGGGGGGGATCTCTCGTTTGCTTCTCTTTCTCTGACGGTAAGAGGAGCTTCAGGGAACTTCTGCCAATGGCAAATCTCTCAAAAGCAATTTTGTTTACTATGACACTGTAAGCATGACAATAAATTGAATCTTAAATAAATTGAATCTTGGAAGAAACCAAAACTTGACCGCTTCATCAGGATTGGGGGGCCCATAAACACTGAGCAGAGTCCTGGGGGTGGCGGCCACAGACAAGAAAGGTTAATAATGACTGGTTTAGAAAATTCTGGTAGTGCTGTCTGAACGTGGAGACACAACTGTGTTTGGTTACGTAAGACAAGGTCACCGAAAGATTCTCTGCAGAACATTCATATGAAACATCAAGCAATAGCATGTTGGTCTGCTGAACAAGAATGATACAGCTTCCTCTTACTCAAACAGTGCTGGAGAAACCTAGCAGGTCACATGACATCCATAGGAAGTCAAAAGGCAACCAATGTTTCAGGCCTGGCCCTTTTATCAGGTGCTATATTTTTCTCTTTCATACAGTTTACTATGCCCTGCATTTTTATCTCATGTAACACTGCGGCCTACACTTCTGTTTTATTATAATACATAAAATCCCTGTTATCCTGAATTTAAGCAGCTGGCAAAAAAAATTGCAGAAAATAAATGGTAAAAAATACTGAAGTTTAAAATTGGTGACCCCTAGCAGTTAGTTTGCCAGTTAATGCAACATGCAGCTTCAAGTAACTGGCAAATCCTCTTATCCATGTGAATTCAATTCAGTTCATATTGAACAGTGGGTCGAATAGCCTGATTCTACTTCTCCTGTTTCGTCATTGTCTAACCCCCTCCTGCTCCCTGATGGGCTGCTAACGCTTGTCTAGACCAATGTTCTGCTGCTTGGCCTCCTGTCATTCAACATCTGAGCCCATCTGAAACTTTTACTTGCTGTGTTGCAATGTTTGACATTCTGAGGACGCACTTGCAAAAGCAAACTTGTTTTTAACTAAAGAAATGGGATTGAAAGAGGTTTGATCCAAGTTTCTGATGAGCTCAGGGGAATAGTGAGGCCACGCAGGTTATTTACCTTGGATTGCCAATTCAAGTCTGGGAAATATCAACAAAACCTCATCTAGTGACAAGTTGCTGCACACATATAAAATTTATTTATGCTAAAACCAATTCTTGTTTATCAAGAAAATATATGCAAAGAAGTATAAGAATCAGAATGAATTTTAATCAATAAAAATAAGGGAAGTACAACACTGTTCATTCATGAAAAATGGACCATAGCCTTTTCATGGGCTGATTGAGGGTTCTTCAGCTTAATTATGCTTGACAAATTGCATACAAGGTCATCAACCTCTTTTGCATTGGATGTCAATGTTCCAAATGTTTTATTGAGTAGATTTTCTCTATGCTCACCATTACAAAGTTTAGCATAGCGTCTGGGGTTTGAAACCAGAGCTGGCTGTAAGGAGTTTGCATGACCTCTCCATGTCTGTGTGGGTTTCCTTCAGGTGCTCCAGTTTTCTTCCACCCTTCAAAATGTACTGGGGTTGTTGGCCAATTGCGTGTAATTGCCAAAAATGCTCGTGGGCCAAAAAGGCCTGTTACCATGTTGTATGTTGAAATTTAAATTTAAGAAATAGCTTTGCATATAGCAGATTACAGTCATTTTCAATAACTAATGTGGCTCTGATAACTAACAAGTCCAAGACATTAAGATTACAGCTCACCAATAATTTGATGCAACCCGTTTTAAATTTAATTTCATGAAGTCAGTAGAATTGCTAATACTACAGTGTTTTAGTATGTTCGAGTACTGTACAATATGCAAAGATAGTTACAGACTGATGCTTACTGTAGACCAGAAATCAGAAACAAAAACATGAAGAGCTGAAACTGTTCTGTGAAACAATTGAATTAATGGCTGATGAAATTAATAGAGAATTCCACATCAGATGTGGAGGAATTTAAGGAGGAAGGGAAGGAAACAGACAGACAGGCAGAAAAATTGGATTTAAAAAAGGGATAGAAAATAAATACATGATAATAAATTTGTGATATAAATTGTACAATGTACAGATGCCCAAAATTCTTTCTTGTGGCAGTAAAAAAACATACAAAACAACTAAAATAATACTTAGTTGAATTAAAAAAAGAAAATAAATATAAAAAAAAGATACAGGTAATAAATATCTACTATCCTAGTGCAAATAAAAGACTTTCAAAACTGCTGTGGATGAGTGTGTTCCTACAAAATCGTGTTCCCCAGCCAGAAGCACTGGATGAACAATAAAATCTGGAACCTGCTGAGAGCCAGATCACAAGCATTTATGTACAGAGATCAAGATCAGCACAGAAGGAGCAGGTATGACCTGCAGAAAGCTATCTTGCAGGCGAAGTGGAAATAACAAGGGACACCTCTGTCAGCTCTGGCAGGACCTAAAAAAAACAAATCCAGTGAAGTAGCAGACAGCAAAGCTTCACTCCCAGAGGAACTTAATGCTTTCTATGCCTGATTTGACAACAGTAACAGCAAAGAACCACCCTCTGCACCCCCACATCCCCTAATGATCCCATCCTGTCCAAATCTGAGGATGAAGAGCGTGCTACCTTCAGGAGAGTGAATCCGAGGAAAGCATCTGACCCAGATGGAGTACCTGGTTGAGTATTAAAAATCTGTGCTGACCAACTTACCAATCTATTCACGAATATCTTCAATATCTCACTGCACCAGGTTATAGTACCCACTTGTTTCTTGATAAGGGAATAGGTAATGATGGAAAAAAAATACTGTGATCTCAGAAATACTTTCATTTTTATACAGTTTACCCTCCCTTTCAGAGTTATAGGTAAGTCTTTCCATTTTCGAGATCATCTTGGATCTTTTTAATAATGGTTGATAGTTTAATTTAAACAGATGCTTTAAATTATTGTCTTTTGTAATACCTAGAAAATGTATTGCCTGTGTCTGCCATTTAAAAGGAGATTCCTGTTTACAATGTGTATAATCAGCTGTGTTCATTGGCATTACTTCACTTTATATCCTGATTCTGCACTGTATTCTTTCAATTTAGTATGTAACATCCTTATTGACTTTTTGGGTTGTGTTAAGTACACAATAATATAATACATCAATATTACATCATATATTAAAAATATGGAGTAATATACATTTAGAAAGAGGGATGGTAAACTATCAACTACCAAACATGTTGTTAAAGCAAAATCAATTAATTCCCTTTACAATGAACAATATATTTGTCAATGAATGGACAAGAAAAGGAATTAAAAGAAAAAAAGATTGTTGTTTGGGTAATATTTTAATGATACTTGATCAATTGAAAGACAAATATGAAATATCAAATGACACAATATTTTCTTATTATCAATTAAAAACATATTTAAAGGAGAAGATAAGAATAAGTTTAAGGCTACCTGAGTCAAGCTGTTTTGAATATATAATTACAGATACATTGATAGTTAAAAAATCATTGCAAATATGTATATTAAATTACAAAATAATAAAAATGATAAAGAAATGTACAAATCAAAACAACATTGGGAAGAAGATTTAAATATACAGATAAAAAATGAAACTTGGTCTGAACTATGTAATGGTATTATGATAAATAGAATAAATATTTGGTATTGCATGATACAATACATAGATTATATAGTACACCTCAAAAATTAAAAGAATGGAATCCCACATTATCAGAAAAATACTTCCATTGTAAACAAGAAATTGGTACAATTTGGACATGTGAGTAAGTAAAATTTTCCTGGGATGAATTGAATCTAATATTAAATCAAATAACAAAAGGTAAAATACCATAAGATCCAAAAAAATTTCTTTTAATATAAATAATAAAGACTTACAGTTAAAATTGGACAGATCTCAAAAATCAATTATAATGATTGCTTTAGCAGCAACAAAAAAATGCATAATGACAACTTGGAAAATGGAAACATCTTTGAAAATACAGCGCTGGTATATAGAAATAGATAACTGTAATCCATTAGAAAAAATTACCTATAATTTAAGAGATCATTTTAGACAATTTTTAAAAAAATCTAGGAACCATATATAAAATTCATTGGTGATCGCCAGACTCAAACCTCCATCTACCGAATATAATATTATATATAATGGAACATTAAACAAGCACTTACCTGTGCAAAGCTTGATGATTATTGTTCGAGCAACGGGAGTTGGTGAGTCAACGTAAGATCCCATCCGCGCATGCGTAGACATTCCTTTACAGTCCGGAGGGGAGAAGCCACTGAACTTAAATGAGCTAAACTAGACGAACCAACCACAACACAAACTTGCGACTGAACATACTTATTACAACCAAACATCTTTATCTGTAAACAAGAAAAAAGGGGGAGGGAGTGGGCACGTTGACTCACCAACTCCCGTTGCTCGAACAATAATCATCAAACTTCGCACAGGTAAGTGCTCATTTAATGTTCCATAATTCTTTGCAATGTATGTTGGTTCGCCAACGTGAGAGTTTGTAGCTCAGTAGCTTATCCCCTTCGGGTGGTCTGACAGACCATAATCAGTTCAATGGATCCCCCTTCTGTAGCCTTATTCAATCTGCCACATGCAGGATGGAAGCCGTGAAACTCTGCCCCTCTGAATTTAAAGGTTTGTTGTAGAACCTATTAAAGGTTTTCTGATCACTCCACCCTGCCTGACGAAGGATATCCCATATAGGGACATTGGCGCTATTGACTGCCGGGGTTGTTGCCGCTCTAGTTGAATGGGACCCAAACTGAGAAATATCCACTCCAGCCACTCTCATGATCTCCCACAGCCATCTGGCCAACATATAAATTTCTCATTTAGTCTAATATGTTTAGTACATACAATGTATCTTTTTAAACAATCCAAGACACATAATCTTTCATCTTCTCCATATGCAAACAATGAAAAAGTTGTCCCAATTCTCCCTTGCCTGTTATGTTTCAAAATGTCTGTAACTTGAATGCTTACACAGTCCTTCTCCCAATGGATATTGTCCATGTGAATGCAAGACAAAGTTTGTACCCTTTGGGGCAAGGTCAAGACCACTAACATTATCAGTTTATGGGACAGACTATGCAAGTCCAAACTGGAAGTTGGTGATAGTACCCTTAAATAGTCCAAAACAATCTTTACATCCCAAATTTCCTTATATCCGGGTACTGGAGGATGCAAGTGGAACACTCTTTTCATAAATCTTTTGATCGGAAGGTTATTCATCATCTCATGCTCAGAGTCCTGGAATGTCAAGAAAGCAGTCAACGCACTCTTTGCCGTATTCACCGCACTGTAGCTGGCCCCCTGCACATAGAATATATTGGTTAGAAAACTCAGTACGCCTCTGATAGAGGCTGACTGTTCATTCAGTCCAATTTGGGCACAGTACTTTTTCCATTTCCCCACATAGGAGGCATACTGTTTTGTGTAGAGTTTCCCCAAGATGCCCACAGGATGTCCAGAGTTCTAGGCTGCAGAGTGTTTATGTCTGTCCTCACTCTCCGATCCTGCAACCTAACAGACTTAAGTGAGACAATGGATGAGATATCTTTGACACCGGCTGGATTAGCAGACCCCAGGATGCTTTTTATCGACTACAGTTCAGCAAATACCAAGACCCGGGACTCAACATCCAACTCACCTCCAGACCACAATCAGTGAGGAGTGATAAGAACATCTCCTCCATAATCTTCATCAATACCAGAGCACCACAGGGCTGCATTCTTAGCCCACTGCTCTACTCACTTTACAACTATGTTTGTGGCTAGGTACGAGACATTTACTAATGATACCATGATAGTGGGTTGTATAAAGGATGGGGATGAGTCACATACAGGATGGAGATTGAAAACCTGGCTGAATGGTGCACCAACAACAACCTTGCACTCAATGTCACCAAAACTAAGGAGTTGATTGTTGACTTCAGGAATGGAAAGCAAGGGTGAGCAAATTTAAGTTCTTGAATACCACTATCTTGGAGGATCTTTCCTGGACCTAACACACTAATGGCATTGTGAAGAAAACACGTCAGCACCTCTGCTTCCTCAGAGTTTAAGGAGGTTTGGTATGACACCAGAAATCTTGGCAAATTTCTATAGAGGTGTGGTGGAAAGTGTGCTGACTGGCTTCATCATAATATGGTATGGGGACACCAATGCCCCAGAGTTTAAACTCCTCCAAAAGGTGGTGGACACAGGCAAAACGCTCCCCACTATCAAGAACATTTACAGGGAACGCTGCTGTCAGAGAGCAGCAGCAATCATCAAGGATACACACCATCCAGCACAGATCTATTCTTGCTGTTACCATCCGGAAAGAGGTATAGGTATCAAAAGACTTGCACCACCGGGTTCAGGAACAGCTAATACCCCTCCACCATCAGACTCAACAACAAACTCAATCAGGGACTCATTTATGGACTCTTATTTGTACACTTTATTGATTTTTTAAAATTCTCTCTGTATTGCAGTCACTTTGTTTACATTCATTATCTGTTTACTGTTCTTTATTTGTTTACCTAAATATGCTGTGTACAGTTTTTTTGCATTACCAA
The DNA here is from genome assembly GCF_036971445.1 of Narcine bancroftii. Classification (NCBI taxonomy): domain Eukaryota; kingdom Metazoa; phylum Chordata; class Chondrichthyes; order Torpediniformes; family Narcinidae; genus Narcine; species Narcine bancroftii. The sequence continues at coordinate 134,879,440 of NC_091476.1, forward strand.
TTAGTGGCAATTCTGCCTCGCCTTCAGAAAAAGAATCTCAGGGTTGTATGTGATGTCATGTAAGCACTCTGACAATAAACCTGAAATCTGAAAAGTGTCTTGACAATGGTCCTCTTGTATTTTCAGAGTAGTCCTTGATTAGTGTAACAAGAGAGCTTCAAGAGCCTGTTGGAAAGATTGTTCTTGTGTCTAATGTTAGTTTAAAAACATTGATCAGATGTATAGGTTTCCAAGAGAGTGGGTTTGCATTGGTTGGTATTGGGCATTTTAAATGTTATTGGAGCAGCTCCATTCATCTGCACAAGTGAAGAGAACTCCATCACACTCCTGACTAGTGCCTTGTCAATGGTGAAAGGCTCTGGAGAGACAGAAAATAAGTGACGTCAGAAGCTGCTCCAGTACTCTCCTCCAGTACTTTTTCTGGTATCTTCCTAAACTTTGATAGTGGGGTCCCAGTGAAGAGTGGAAGTCATAAACTTATCTAGGGTATGGCAGCCATGGCACATGCCCTGGGCACCACTTGAAGGGGGGCACCTGTGTCTTCTCCATGCCGGCCCAATATCTTTGCTCATTATTTTAACCTGATGTGCTGAGTTTCTCCAGCATTGATTCATAGTGTTTGCAGACTTTAAAGTTTTATTCCAGGGAGGGTATTTTGGTTTTTCTTGCCTGTTGATTTGCTCAGCAGCCCAGGCCCATCAGCACCCAGGGGCGGCACCACGGTGTTTGGTGCTGGGGATGGCTTGGGGTGCTGCAGCCAAGCTTCCTGCTTTTTATGGAGGGCCGAGGGCCATTGCGTGTGTGTTCCACTGTGAGGCTCGTCCTTAATCCCAGTGTTGGCCACATTACAGTCAGCCCTTGCTCCCTGCCTGAAAGCTGGGCCATGATCGCTAAGTTTGGCTTGTGTGTGTGTGTGTGTGTGTGTGTGTGTGTGTGTGTGTGTGTGTGTGTGTGTGTGTGTGTGTGTGTGTGTGTGTGTGTGTGTGTGTGTGTGTGTGTGTGTGTGTGTGTGTGTGTGTGTGTGGAGGGGGTTGCCACTTCTGCTTGTCTACACTCGTGTTTCCAGTGTTTCTGAGTGTGAGCGCCAGCAGCTAATTTTCATGGGATCTACCTGCTGTTATAAAAAGGCTTTTTATAACAACAAGTAGTAATCTATACATGCATGGGTTATCTTGTGAATGAACAGACTGTTAATGTATTCCTAATGAAAATGTTTACATTGGAGACAAGAACATTGAAAAGACAAAAGAAAATTGTATTTTACAATATTCAACGACTCTGTCCATGAATTTAATGTTTGAATTGAAATATTCACATACCCCTGGCCACAGGTGAACTGAGCAGTGGTTCCAGTTGCATAGGGAATTAGGGGTAAGGAAGACGGCCATTTTGCCTGCAGAGGCTGCAGCTTCCAGCCGGGAACGGCAGGTAAAAAACCCAAGTCTTGGTTCGCTTCAACACAGGCTGGAGCCTGGATAATCCCACGTCTTGGCGACTGGGAATAATACACCTTAATGTGGTGTGTCATGGTTCACAATCGAGGGTTCTGTTAGTGAGGGAAGGAGCCAGTGTTGGGGAGCAGGAGGAGAGGAGAGGGCAGAGGAAGAGGGGAGCAAGGGTGGGGGGAAAGTGCTTTCCCTGACTAAAGCTCGGCCTAGGGACCCGGGTGGGAGTTAATCCACTGGATCACTTCTAATAAATTCTAACGTAACGTGTGAAATTCACAAGGATATGACGGGTGGCACAGTTGGTGTAGCAGTTAGCACCGGTCCAATTGTGTGTGAAAATCACCCGACTGTCAACTTTATGTGATTTTTTGTTAACGGGGGGCACAATTTCAGTGCTTTCCATAGCGGAATTTTACCTAGACATGCCACTGGTGGAGGAGCTTAGACACAGTTGACAGAGCTGATGATAGTATAACACGAGTGGTACTCGTCACCTTGTGCTGAACATTGTTTGGGTCTGACTGCCACCAGGCAAAGGCACCTTAATTTTCTGAGGTGCCATGAGTGGAATTGAACAGTGGTAGAATTTAACATTAAATGTTGACTGTCACTGTCACCTGGAATTGAAATTAGAGTATCAGTGAGGTTGCTAAGAAGTGCTCATCAGTGATAGCCTTCTCCAGTGTAATCTGCGATAATTTTGTTATCTATTCTCAGAGTAAAGAATCCTGAAAACTTTAATCATTTTTGCATGAGTCAGATTTCCCCTCATGTTTTAAGCATAATAATTTCCATGGCCCCAAAGCATTAACTTTACATATGAATGCATTGAAATATTGTTAAAATACTACATCTATTCAAATAACAATTATTTTATCTTATGTTTGTTTATTATATACAAATATCTATTTTAATTTCACGTATGTGTTCCATTTTTTACTTAATGCTCTATATCAGCCATTCTCAACTTTTTTTGGCTATGTCATTGTCCCCCCGTTCCACCCCCCCTCCCCCCACCGGACTCTGCTCAAAGTTTATGGGGCCTCTTCCCTGTGAAGCAGTCAAGTTTTGGTTTCTTCCGTACTTCTCTTCTACTGACTACAAAAAAAATCATTTAAAAATTTGTTACGTGAAGTGAAAACAAGACACATTTAAATGTGATGTGGCCCCCCGGGGGGCTGTGGGGTGACCGTTGAGAATGACTATCTATATAATGTTAAACAATTATGACTGAGGTTTTGTGTTTCCTAGTTTGCTGTCAGTGGGAAATAAGAAATACGAGGGATTGCTCAACCTGCTTGAAGACATCATTGTTGCTGAGTGTCCATGCCCAATGTTAGGGATGAGGAAATCCATGCCACTCCTGGGTCTTGATGGGTTGGCTCATATGAAGTCACCAATGAAGAATACTAATCTCCCACTGAATGTAAATACAGGACCATTCATTTATTTTTGGATGTTTAAATTTAGACATATAGCACAGTAACATACCATTTCGGCCCACGAGTCTGTGCCACTCAATTTACACCCAATTAACCTGCAAATTAACTTTTCAAATGGGGGAGGAAACCAGAGCTCCTGAGGAAAACCCAGGCAGATATTGGGAGAATGTACAAACTCCTTATAGACAGCATAAGATTTGAACCCTGGCCTGTTTCCGTGCTGTAAACAGTTATATGGTTATATGGTTATGGTCCCGAATGTTGGTGCTGTGAAAGACGTTGCACTAACTGCTACGCCAACCAGGCCGCCCCAACACCAACTGTGCCAGCCCTATTGTTATTGTAAAGGTGATTAGAAAATGAATCAGCATTCATATGGAGCCACTGATGGATGCCTTAAATCTAAAGATTAGCTTGGTTATTCTGATACTTTCACTCTACTGTGTCTCATTGATATTTGTGTTTCATGCCTTATTTTTGAAGAAATTCACCTAATCTGTTAATCATTCCAATTCAACTGGTCTTGCCATTCATTCTCACCCATTTTTTTCCTCTACATGATGGACAAAAAACATGGAAGAGGAACCAAGGATGTGAATGTTAACCTGTGGTGATGTCTCTTTTGTGAGAATGAGAAGAGAGGGGATTAATAACGTGGCATGATTAACTCATGTCTAAAATATGGGTCAGAATTTATTCCCCATCAGTATTTATCCTCGAGAAAGTGTGGGGAGTGACTTTCTTGATTAGTGATAACATTTTGTCATTTTCTTTTCATTACATCAACTTTACATGAACCAGTGTAAAAACACAAAATTCTGCAGACACGGTGATTGAAGTAAAAACACAAAGCTGGAGAAACTCAGCAGGTCAAACAGTATCCTTTATATAACAAAGGTCTCATTTTTACCTTTGCTATATAAAGGACACCGCTTGACCTGCTGAGTTTTAACTTTTTATTACATGAACCAGTATCTGGAAATCTCCATGTTACACCACACGATATCTTTAACAGCACCAAAGAAGCTTGCTGCACAGAAGAGACACTTCACTCACCCTGCCTGCAAAGATTTTCTAAATCCACAGATCCTTACTCTTCCTCTCCATATATACTGAAAATCTACAATATTTAAACAAAGTTAAGTATTTCATCAAACTCCCTTTGTGGAAGGATCATGTCTGACCCCTGTCCATTTTTCCAGGTTGAAGCCTTACTGTTCTGATCTGAATTGAATTCTCCTATGATCAAGTAGCTGCTTTTCTCTCTATTCTGGCTCACCATTCCATTAGATTCTGCCAGGTGATTGGTTTAAGATCTTACATGTTGGAATCAACAGTCAGTCGAAGTTAGGCATGGATGCAATAGGGAAGTTTGAAAGTGTTGAACTGCATTTTATTTTGTGCTCAGCTTTGACTTCCTGTTTTAAATCCAAGTGATTTATTGCAGTCCTGTGACACATCAGTTTAAACAAAAAGCTAAATTTAACTCTCCTACTACTACATGCTGGATTACAGACAAGTGGGGATTCATTTGACCTTGTTGAATAGTGATTGAAAACAGAAATGCAACTGCTTTCTTCCCAGTCCCCAATGAGATTGGGTTACACCACAGAATAACCTGATGAGCAATCTGATGTGTAACTGTGTGGTCAGCTCCTGGCAGTTTCACACAACGGATAGAATTGCTGGAGGAACTCAGCCAGTCTTGCAGCAGCCACGGGAGGCAGATGCTTGTCTGCTTTTTGCTTATACTTTGAAGAAGGGCTCAGGCTCAAAACATTGGTAATATATCTTTACCTCCTGCGGACGCTCCAAGACACGCTGAGTTCCTCCAGCATCTCTGTGTTTTTTACTACAATTTCAGTCTTTCATTTTTCACCTCACACAATAGAGAGCTGGACACTCCAGGTTGTTGCTCCATTGTTTTGGTAGTCATGGCCAAACCCAAAATCTTTTGGCAATTGAATTCTTCCTCATGATTATAAATATCCATCTACTTGGACAACTGTTCACAGAGGCTCTGAATGGTCTCCTGCCATATGATGGAATGACACTGATTTGAAATGAGTCTGGAAAGGACTATTTGTCATACCAATTCCTTCATTATAGTAACTCACTTCCAATGTACTGACTCACTGGCCTATTTTCTTTGATCATGCATGTGTTGTGAGCATCCCGCTCATCCAGCCACTACTTACTGCCAATATCACAGTGCCTGAAGGAAGGTGATGATGAGCTACATTCTCAGACTGCTGCAATCCCTCTTATGAAGCTGCAGAGCAGGGTATTCTACGGTTTTGATGCTGCAATGGTGAAGAACTAATGATGTATTTTCAAAAAGGATCGTTGTGCAACTTACAGGTGGTGAAGTTGGCGGTTAGTGCAACACTATTACACTGCCACATGTCGGCTGCTTTTCCAAGGCGGTGGGAATTATAGATTGGTCAGGGGAAGGGAGGGGCAACTGTATGAAGGACCATGCCACTGTCACAACGCTCGGCAGTTATCTTGGTCTTGGGCAGAGCAGCTGCCATACCACACTGATGCACCCTGACCTGTAGAAGTTATTAAGGTATGTGGGTTTCTGAGGAAGTTAGAGGGACTGTTCCTTTTTGATGACCATTGCTTCAATGTGGGTGGCCAGGACAATTCACGAGCAATTTTTTGAGCCCTGAGTAGGTAAGATGCATACCAGGCTCTTGACAATCTGGATCTGTACCTGAGGGAGCGGTACTGCTAGAGGCACCATTCTTCAGGTATTCTATTAACTTGGCACTTTATTTGCTTTCTCAGATAGGTGAAGAATCCCATGGTATATCTTCAATGGAAAACAAGGTCTACCGTGCAATATTTTTAAAATTTATCTTGTCACTCTCACTGTTTGTCTAATCTTCCGGTGTATAAATTGGCTCATTGACTTCCTGTATTGCAATAGCTTTGGGATTATGTGAAACAAATTACAAAAATCTAAATCAATTTCACTCTTGGTTTGTAGGCAGGGAATCTTCAATTTTGAGAGCAAGGAATGGGGAGGATTTAAACACTTTGGAACAGTGGATACAATTAACAGCTGGAGAAGTTTTTAACCTCAACTAGGGACTGTGCTTAACTCTAGAATCTGCTGGGGTGTAGGATTCTGAAAGCGCAGGTTATAAAATTACTGAGCTGCAAGGGACACTGGAATGAACATTAATTTTTAATTTAATATAGACACACAGCACTGAAACAGGCCCTTCCAGCCGACAAGCCTGCTCCGCCCAAATACCCCAAGTAATCTAAACTCCCGTACATTTTGAAGGGTGGGAGGAAACCGGAGCACTCGGAGGAAACTCACGCAGACAAGAGGAGAACGTACAAACTCCTTACAGACAGCGTCATATTCGAACCCAGGTTGCTGGTGCCATAATAACATCACATTAACCGCTATGTTAACCGTTATCATTAAAATGATCTGTGTTAACCTTCCCTTAATTATTCAGTGTTCTTTTATGAGCAGAATTCATGCATGGTGTCTCTGTTGGGGAAGCACACTTTGGAAATAAGGCTGCCCAGTGTCTTTGATTTATAATCCAGAGCAAGCATGAATTTAAAAGCAGAAAATGATCAACAAGGAATCAGTAATCATCTGTGGATTAAAAAAAGAGTTTTGAGAGTTATCTCTCATTAGTGGGCTTAATTTCCTTGTATACACTGGGAGCAAGGTGGGTTCTGGTAGCAAGGTCTTATCAATTTACCACAGTGCTTTCCTGGCAGGAGACTGATTAATATTAATATTAAAGAGCAGCACATCATCAACAAGGCTTCAATTTAAAGAAAAGTACAGCTTGCTAACTATTTTGCTTTAATGAGCTGGGCTTCATTTATAGCTGCAAGGTCCATTGGATCCCTGTTTCACAAGCAGAAACCATATCATAAGCCCCCACAATAAACTGTGTATCAGACAGGGACCAAATCTCTCCTCATCATATTGCAACCTCAGCTGAATATATCATCTGTGCTCAAGAAACCATCACCGATTGCTATGGGATCATCATACTCAAAATTTTTTTTTAACATCTTTAAATGGGACACAGATTTTGAAATTCAATAATTCCCCATGGTAAATAGCTAAGTGTAAGTTTATCTATACTGGTGTTGAGCCTTGGGCTGCAAACAAAATGCCAGTATGGAATAACATTTTATACAAAGAAAAAGCAGATTAATTTAATCAAATTTAACAAAATATCACTATTCAGCTAGCACCAGTAGTGTGCACAAATTGTATTAGAGCCAATCTTGGCTACGGCAGTACATCCACATTTCTCATTTCTCATTAAGATGCCTATTCTAAAAAGATATGAAATGGTTTTATTCTAGCTTTGTCTCTTCTTGTGGTTTTGCCACTGAAAACCTTGCTAAAAAATGTTCACCTTGCACATGTCTTGGCTAAATGTTGCTGTGTGAAGCCAATAGAAAAAGAGGTGTTCTACTGCTTCTCTGTGCTTCCCTCTGCTGGACAAGATTCAACATCATGTTGAAATTTAAAATCACAATTTGCGTGCACTTTTCGAATAATGGATGCAAAAGGGGCAGAATTTAAAAAAATATACCACTGGTGCAATTCTGGTCCCAGCAGGCATTATCCAAGACTGATTTCTTCACATTTCAAAACAAGTTCCTGAACTAACTTTGAAAGAAAGGTCAGTGCCATTAATGCATGCAATTCAGCCCGAGGCTTATAACAGTCAGTGAAAAATCTCAATGAAGACTGGTCCTTGCTGTAATTTAGGATACACAGCAGAACATTTGCGAACATCAAGCTCCAACAAACACCAATATCACGATCACCAGCTCATCTGCTTCAGTAATGTTGATTGATTAATATTGACTAACATAGTAAAGCCATTATGGGGAGGCAGGGACGAAATTGCTTGGGCCTTGTGGGAGATTTTCACACTTTCATTAGCATGAGTTAGCGAAAGCAGTCTCTTTATTCAAGCAAGGTTAAGACATTGATAACATGCCAATTAATCTTATATTAGTGGTAAGAAAATTATTGGACATGTGACTACTTTTCATCGACTACATCTCATCCTTCAATACCATTACTCCCTCAGCACTGGTCAAGAAGCTACAAACTCTGGGCCTCTGTAACTCACTCTGCAACAAGATGCTTGACTTTCTCATCGGAAGACCACAATCAGTATTAATTGGCAGTCACACAGTAACGTCTCCTTCTCACTGATCATCAACACAGGCACACCCCATGGATGCGTGCTTAGCCCACTGCTCTACTCATTATGCACCCACGACTGTGTGGCCAGGCACAGTTCCAATGCAATCTACAAATTTGCCACTGACATCACACTTGTCGGCTGAATTACAAATGACAATGAGAAAGTGTACAGGAGGGAGATACGTCAACTTTTTGAATGATGTCACATCAACAATCTTGAGCTCAACATTAGCAAAACCAAGGAGATGATTGTGGACTTCAGGAGGGAGTCAAGTGAACATGACCTAGCCCTCATCGAGGGCTCAGTAGTGGAGAGGATCAAGAACTTCAAATTCCTGGGTGTCAACATCTCCAAGGATCTGTCCTGGAGCCTCCATGTTGATTCAATCATGAAGAAGGCTCACCAGAAGCTATACTTTTTGAGGTGCTTGAGTAGATTCAGTCTGTCATCGAAGATGCTCAAAAACATCTACAGGTATCCCATGGAGAGCATTCTGGCTGGTTGCATCACTGTCTGGTATGGAGGGGCCAAATCTCAGGACAAGAAAAAACTCCAGAAGATTGTTAACACAGCGTGCGACATCACAGGCACCAGACTTCACTCCATCACTGGCATCTAAAAGAGGTGGTGATTTAAAAAAGCAGCCTCTATCCTCAAAGACCCCAACCACTCTTCACTCTGCTACCATCAAGGAGGAACAGGAGCCTAATGACGAGCACAGGAACAGCTTCATCCCTGCTGCCATGATGCCTGAATGATCAATGAACTAAAGACACTGTGTTACTTTTTGTCCACTACTATTTTAATTTTTTTTGGTATATTATTCTTGTAAGATGGTTCATAATATAAATGTTTGCTCTGTGACGCTGCCGCAAAGCACCCAATTTCGTGACTTGTTCTTGACAATAAATTCTGCTTCTGATTCCGTAAACATTTCTTAGGGACGGGATGTACTTTTACTTGGAAAGGCAGGGATTGAATTGGGATAACCAAAATTACAAATTTGATTGAACTCTTTGAAGTAACTATGCTGATGTTAGTGTGAGAGAAACATGGAGAAACACCACAGCTGCTGGTGGTGAAATCTTAATCAAACGAAGAATTGCTGGAGACAATCCTGATTAATATGAGATGAAGCATTTTGTGAAGATCAAATAAGGGTAAGACATGTACAGTGAATGAGAAGAGTGTTGAAGAATCTGAGGGCTAATGTTTTCACATAAAGTGTACAGTAAAACCCCCGGTATCTGGCACCTAGGGAAATTGGTAGATGTCAGATAAGTGAATTTGTTGGTTGCTTGAGATTGCATGTTGTGTGATTGGCGAACTAACTGTTAGGGGGCGCCAATTTTAAACACACATTTTTGATCTATTTATTTTCTGCAAATTTTTTTTGCCGATTGCTTGAATTCCGGATAATGGGGATTTTTACTGTATTTAGCTGCTAGAAATGATGGTGGAGGCAGGGACAATGACAACATTTAAGTGGAACCTTGACCAATTCTTGAATGAGCAGGGCATAGAAGGATATGGAATTAGAGAAGACAAGAGAGATTAAAATCGATAGGGATGATGGTCAGCATAGATGCAGTGGGCAGAAGGGCCTCTTTCTTCGATACATAACTCAATGACTACAACAGAGGGAGGATGGAGTAGAAGTTAATAAATCCCCGAAAGTGGCAGCAGAGGTAATTAGGGCTGTGATGAAGGGACATGGGATGTTTGCTTTCATCACAGTGACATAGAATATAGGAGCAGGGAGGTTCTACTACAACTTCATAAAATAGTGGTGAGGCTACACCTGGGGTGCTCTGTGCATTTCCAGTCACCGCACTAAAGGAACGACATGATTGTGCTAACGAGGATGCAGAGGATCTTCAATGGGATATTGCCTGGGGCTGAAAGTTAGCGTTTCCACAATGAGGAGAAACAAGAGAGGTTGGGTTGGTTTGCCCCACAGTAGGGAAGGTTAAGAGAGGTCATGATTGAGGCATATAAATTCATGAGAGATAATAGGTGGAGAAATCTAGAAATAAATGGGAAAGTGATTTAAAGTATATTATATCTCAAGAGGATTGGGAGGTTATGTGTCATGAAGGTGTAACTAAATTGACTAATGTAAGATATGGTTTGGTTAATTATAATTTGTTTGCATCAGTTGTATTTGACTCCTGAGAAATTGAAAAAAATATGGATTTAGTCATTCGGATTCTTGTTTTAGATGTGGATTACCTTTTTGCATGCAGTTTGATTTTCTGATAAGGTACAATCATTTTGGGAAAAAGTTAGGTGGGTTTTGGAGAAAATATTTAAAATTAAATTACCATTAGATCCAATGATTTTTTTTGGGGGTTACACGGTTTCTCTGACTGGATTAGGGTTGGATAAGTTTCAAATTGCATTTGTTCGTTTGGTCTTATCTGTGGCATAAAAATGTGTAGCAATTACTTGTAAAGACAATGTAGAGATTAATAAAGTACGTTGGCATAATGAAGTGAGATCTTGTGTATATATATACATATATATATATATAGAGAGAGAGAGAGAGAGAGAAAATAACATACATTTTACATAATAATTACTCTTTTTTTGTTAAAATATGGTAATCTTATTTAGAATATATGGGTTTAGAAATATCTTAAAATATTGTATATGTTTTATGTTTTTTATTTGCTCCCCTTACGGGGGCTGGCTGAGGGGGAGGGAGGCAGGGGGGTTTATAATATTATATAAAAATCTTTTTTTCTGTTGTTATTGATTTTACATTGTTTTAAAAGTTTTTAAAAAAGATATTAATAGGATAGACAGATCAGAGGTGAATAAAACTAAAGGGCATGCATAAAGAGGAAGAGATTTATTGTGGGTTTTATTGGGGGGACTTTTTTCATTTTAAGTATGGTGGGTACCTGGATAACACTGCCAGATAGAGTGGTGGAAGCAGAGTTACTGACAGCATGACAGAATGTCTAGATAAACAGAAACATAAAAGGCTATAGGCCAAGTGTTGGGAAGTGGGATTAATACAAATGGATGTCCATTAATGTCCATGGCCATTTTCCATGCTGTGTGATTCAATGATTCTATGACCGAGAACATTGTCACCCTGAAGGTAAAGAGCTCATTGAATGGTGACGTGAAAGCATCTCAGGCTTTTCAATTTCACTCGTAATTCCTGGTAATAATGCTGCTGGCTGTCTTTGCCCATTAAATCTACTCTTTTCTCAGACAGGTCCCCGGAAAAAAAATCCAACAAGTCAACCAACAAAGCCTGCAGTACAACTCCTGTGATCCCAGCTGGGCTGAATCAGTGATCAGAGCTGTCTCTAACACTCAAAAACCTTCAAGAACTCTTAAAAAATAAACATACCATTAAAATGTTTCAAAATGCATTAAAATGTGTTAAAATAAACAAAATGAGAACACTTCAAAAAACCAGAGAATCCTTAGAAATAATTGAATATGTTTAATTAAACTCAATTAAATAATTCCACCTAATGACACAAAACCAGTTATGCTACTTTGCACTCTCTCTCTCTCTCTCTCTCTCTCCCGCCCCCCCCCCCCCCCCCCCACCCCACTACAGCTGCACTTTGGTGAAATGAATGAAGGTGCTGAACCCAACCAGTGAGTTGGGGAAATCTGCTGGTGCTCATCTTGCATTTCTGATTTGATGTTGGAACTGATGGCTTTTAAAAAGAAATTTCCAGCCATTCAATGTGTAATAAAAATCAAAATTAGCAGTTTGGGCATTTTCTAATCGCATTTATCACTTCCCCTCAATATGCTGCTTTCCCATTTGCAAATTAAAATAATTGTGCATCATTCACATAATTTGTAGCATAATCAATGCCATTTAATTTGATAACCTGGAGAATGGAGGAATATACATAGAGAAAGAATCAGGGAGATAGCCAGCGAGAATGATAAAGATAGACAAGATAGCGAGGGCAAGATAGATCAAATTGAATAGAATTGTTTATTTTCATACATACTCTTTGGCTTGGCTTCGCGGACGAAGATTAATGGAGGGGTAATGTCCACGTCAGCTGCAGGCTCGTTTGTGGCTGACAAGTCCAAAGTGGGACAGGCAGACACGGTTGCAGCGGTTGCAAGGGAAAATTGGTGGGTTGGGGTTGGGTGTTGGGTTTTTCCTCCTTTGTCTTTTGTCAGTGAGGTGGGCTCTGCGGTCTTCTTCAAAGGAGGTTGCTGCCCACCGAACTGTGAGGCGCCAAGATGCACGGTTTGAGGCGATATCAGCCCACTGGCGGTGGTCAATGTGGCAGGCACCAAGAGATTTCTTTAGCCAGTCCTTGTACCTCTTCTTTGGTGCACCTCTGTCTCGGTGGCCAGTGAAGAGCTCGCCATATAACACGATCTTTGGAAGGCGATGGTCCTCCATTCTGGAGATGTGACCTACCCAGCACAGTTGGATCTTCAGCAGCGTGGATTCGATGCTGTCGGCCTCTGCCATCTCGAGTACTTCGATGTTAGGGATGAAGTTGCTCCAATGAATGTTGAGGATGGAGCAGAGATAACGCTGGTGGAAGCGTTCTAGGAGCCGTAGGTGTAAAATGCTTTATTTTGTATGCTGAACATTGACTTGGAGACCACCTTCCTTCTGTACAGTACAATTGCAGAGACCTCCTAGTGGCTAACCATTTCAATTCCACACCCTATTCCCACACGGAAATGTCTGTCCATGGCCTCATACTGCCAACTGAGGCCACCTGCAAATCGGAAGAACAACATCTAATATTCCGTCTGGGCACTCTCCAACCAGAAGGTCTCCAGATTCCATTAGGCCCCTCCTATCTCTCTCTCTTTTTCCCTATCCCTCCATCTCCTTTCCTCCAGCTCCCTGCCCCTACCCTCTCCATTTGCGGCATGGTTGGTGTAGCAGTGAGCACATCACCTTTATAGTGCCAGTGATCAGGACTGGGGTTTGAATCCCACACTCTCTCCAGTTTCCTCCCACTGTTAGAAACATACAGGGGGTATAAGTTAATTGGGTGTAAATTGGGAGGCACAGACCCATGGACTGAAATAACTGTTACCATGCTGAATCTGTAAATTTAATTTTTTTAAAAATTCTGAGAGCTACCCCTTCCCTCTTCACTTCTCAGCTTTTTCTATTCTGTCCCCCTGCCCATATCCACCTCTTGCCTGTGGGCCTGTGCACCTCCCCCTGCTCCTTCCCCCACCATTTTATTCAGGTGCCTGTCTGCGTTTTCCTCGTATCTTGATGAAAGGTTCAGGCCCAAAACATTGGTAATGTATCTTTGGTGCATAAAGAATGCTGTGTGACCTGCTGAGTTTCTCCACCACTGTTGTGTATTAAACTACAATCATGGATTGTAAACAAGATTTCCTTGTTTAACTCTAATTATTTCCCTACTTTTATCATGTGTTATTTGAGAAGCATGAAGAGAATTGTTTGAAAATGTGTTGCCTCAAACAGGCTCAGAGGCAGAACAACATAGGTACAACTAACCTTCTATTCAGTGTAAAAAAAATCGATACACACAAATGGTGGAGAAACTCAGCAGGTCAAACAGTGCCTTTAGGTAAAGATACATCATCAACATTTTGGGCTTGAGCCCTCCATTAAGGGCCCACTCTTGACCTTTAAAAAACAACACTCCAACATCCCCCCCAAGACCCTTTCTCCCACTTCAAGACCTCTTCCCCTTCCTGGACACCTCCTGGCCAGCTGCCCGCTCTGGACCTTTAAAAAACAACAGAATCCTGTGTTTTACCTTCTATTCACTGTAAAACACTCATTCAACTGAGACAGAAAAGCAAAGTTCTAAGCTGACTTTGCTCAAAACTGAGAGTATTTGGATATGAAGACACCCGTGGCAGGCATTCATGTTGGACAATGACTCACTCAACATCATTGGAACAGATAATCCCCACGTCATAACATAATTTGGTCATTAGTGGAAGCTTTCTGTGTGACGCAGGATTTATAGTTGTGATTGCGTGTCAGCAAGTATTTCATTAGTTAGAGGGTGCTTTGAAGTATTTCAAATTTGTAAAAGATAAATGCAGGCAAGCTTCTGACTTTCTGGATTAATCAACAGATTAAATGCAATTTAGAAAAAGATGAAGGGAAGTATGAGATGTGCTGAAGTGAGGCTGGTTCTCCTGTTTTGAAATATCTTAAATGTTACACAAATGAGATTGTGTAAGAGTTAATGCAGTGGAGAAACAACTGTTAAAAATGTTAGGCACCCTCTGATAAAATGACTTTAAAGTCAAAGGAAAACCAAATTATTTTTCACCAATTCTGATCACTACCTTCATCCACTTTGAATGTCAGCCATGATAATGCATTTTTACAAGCAAGTTTTGAGAACATCCTTGAATGTTTTACTCTGTCTTCTTGGAGAGGACGTTGACATTGATCCTTACACTGACTTTGAATGGCTTTGCTGAGAAAGTGGTGGAATTTTCCCTTGCCTTGAGATACCTGCTGCAGGTAGTTCAGGCCTCAGAAGTGTATAAAAGGAAAGGGATCACTGCTACCTAGTCTGAGACCTTGATCTGCAGATATCTTTCTCAATCAATCAAAAGCCACATTCATGCTTTGAAGACCATCATTAATTTCATCATTATAAATGCCCTCACTGAGACATTCCCAAGATATGAGAAATCTTCCAGCATTTCACTGAGAACACATTGGTACCATTGACACCAGTAGAGAACATGGTCAGTGCCACACACCAGTGAGAGTAGGTTTGGCGGATAGAGCACGTGAACACATGGCTAAACAGTTGGCATTCTGGTGGAAGCTTTCATATTTATAAACAATTGAGATCTCTTTTGGGGCAGAAGTGACCTACACAAAAGAGACAGGTTACATCTGAATGAAAGGGGGACTAATATTCTGATGGGAAAATTTGCTCGATTCACCAAGGAGGCTTTAAACTAATCTGGCAGGTGGTCAGGATCCAAGATGGAGAGAGGGGGACTGACAAGATTACAGATAGCAAGGAAGGAAAAGGAAGCACACGGAAGCAGAATGGTGGAGGACACACATTTAGCTGAAGCAATAACTTCATTGTGTGCAGTGAACTGGAATCCCAGCTATATCTTTAGCAACCAGGGCTCATCATTTATGATCAAAGAGCTACACCAGTACCTGCTCATAAGGGGCATTGTCTCAAGCAGGATGACTAGCTACAATCCCCGGGGGAATGGACAAGTTGAAAAAAAGAATGTGACTGACTGGAAGGCAGTGAAATTGGCTCTCCGGTCCAAAGGTCTTCCAGACTCACATTGGCAAGAAGTCCTATCCACGGCATTCCACTCCATAAGGTTACCCCTCTGCACGGCGACCAATACAACTCCTCACGAGCTTATGTTTACATTCCAGAGGAAGTCCATGACTGGGATTACTCTCCCAGCTCAGCTGATGGCACAAGGGCCAGTCCTGCTGAGAAAACACGTGAGGAGAAGACAGACCCCCTGATCTAGAGGGTGCACCTGCTGCATGCCAACCCAACATATGCCTACTTGGCATACCCTGATGGCAGGGAAGACACTGTCTCAATCAGATACCTGGCACCCAATGCCTCAAGTGTGCCAGGAACTACCCATACCCCACTCAGGGTCTGGGAGGACACTGCTCAGGAAGTGGACCAATCCACCCCACTATCTGAGTCAGAGCCTTCGAGACCCACTGACCCTGTACCAAAGCCTCCAGTACTGTGGTGCTTGACCAGAATTACCAGACTCCCAGACAGACTTAACATAAATATTTGTAAAGTATTAAGTTTTTTTTTAATGGTTTCTGTTCTTAAGGAAGGGGTGAATGCAGTGAACTGGAATTCACTGTCACTGTTCAGATGGCTGTCTCCTCCCCTGGCTCCACCCTCACCTACTCTTACCTCAAATTCACCTGAGGACTATTGTCTCTACTGACCATTGATTGTAAGCTTTTAAAAGCATGTTTGTACTCCTCACTTGTCTCTGAGTGCAATCAGTCATGTTACATTGTGTTTATTTTAACAGGCAGGCTTGCAAAGAAGATATTGTAGTAATCTTTAGAGAAGATATTGCTGGTGAATCATTAACTGAACAGGAATGGTCACCTTGATGGATTTATACTACAGGCCACCAGTCACTGGGAGCTGGAGGATCAAATATGTTCGAAGATTGCTGAGGTATGTAAAAACAGCAAAGCTATTATTGTAGTAAACTCATCTTACCCAACATTGACTGGAAATATCAAAGTGTTAAGGGATTGGATAGGGTGAACTTTGTTAGGAGTGTCCAGAACTTTCTACAGCAATATGTGGGTAGGCCTATTAAGGAAGGGCCAATATTGGACCTATCTTGTACTGGCAGATAAAACTAGTCTGGTAATGGTAGGGGAACACATTGGGACCAGTGACCACAATTCTATTAGCTGTAACATTATGTTTTTTTTTGAATATTTTATTAAAAAAATTTCCATCCATGTAATTATAAACTTTTACATAAGCAAAATTTTGATTAAATTTGAAATTACAATAATTACAAAATGATTTAACCCACCCCCTTGCCCTCTCTTCCTTCCCTCTTACACCCCCTGCCCACTAAAAAGCATAATAATAGAAATAGATATATAGCTATGAGAAAATAATAGAAAAAAATATAGAAAAAGAGAAAGATAATATTATTCTGGGTTGCACAAAGGATCAGCTCAGATCAAATTAATGAGAACTAATCACAAATTTATTTTGATAAATACACCCTTCAATAATTTCCAAGTGACCACAGTGTAAGTCAGGGCCACTGCCTCAAACGTGGATGGTTCCTTCCCATCACAATTGCTCCCTGATCAGCTGAGTGACTCCAGCAGGCTTGTTCCACACTCTTGGTGATCTTAAAGTTTTTATATGGTCATTCAATCTCCATTTATATACCAATTTTTCTTTATCTGGCATTATAATAGTCATTAACAAAGGCAAGTGGTCTGATAATATTCTAATTTTATATTCCACATCTAATATCCTATCTTGTAATTGTGAGATATTAAAAATAAGTCAATTCTAGAATGAGTCATGTCTATTTGAATAAAAAGAGTAATCTCTTTAGGATGAATTTTCCTCAAGGCTTCTATCAATTCAAGTCACTTATTGACACCAAAGTTGTTTTTGCTGCTCTAGTTCTTACTGCACCTCTTGTAGTTCTATCTAAAATTGGGTCTAAACAAAATTTAAAATCTCTTCCTATCAAGATATTATCTTGTGCATTTGTTAAATTCAAAAATGTCTCTTGAATCAACGTCTCATCATCTACATTTGGTGCATTAAGATTAAGAAGCATCATAATTCCAAAAATATTTGACAATGTACCATCACATATCTTCCAGTAAGATCTGTCACTACATTTTGTATTTTAATTGGAATATTCTTTTTAACCAAAATTTCAACATCTCTTGCTTTGGAATTAAAGGAAGAAGCTGCTACATGTCCAATACAATCTCCCTTTAACTTCAAATGTTATTTTTCAGTCAAATTAGTTTCTTGCAGAAAAGCTATATCTACCCCATCTTCTTAAGATATGTTAATACTTTGTTCCTTTTCATATACCAGTTTAATCTATTAACTTTAGAATTTACTAATTTAACTGTGTTATTCATCTTGATAATTCACAATTTCTTCTGCCTCCAGCTGTAGTAGGCCTTCCTCCCATAACTCTATTATTCCAAATCCAGCATCCTTACACACCTCTCCTCTGGCAATCCAAATAAAAAGAAAGAATGAAGAAAGAAAAGATACTCTCAAAATACACTTATAACAAAACATGTCACTACAAAAAGAACCCTCCTCAATAGCTGTTGTAAAAATATAGTCTAACACATAAAAATGGGCCATGATCGAAACTACACCTACCCTCCCCAACCGCCCCCCCCCCCCCGGTTCTTTTACTTTAAATTCTTTAAATCTTAACTCCAAACTTAAATAAAAGAAAAAAAGGCATATATTATACAAAAAAAAGTAATTAAAATATAGTATATTGAATTACTCCTCCTTCTCAAAACTGCAAAAAAGGCTCAGTCCATTAAATAAATTGAAACATTAACAGATCTTCATATTCTTCTCTCTCTCTCTGAACAATTGGATATTTTATGCAAATTTCTCAGCTTTCGCAAACCTCAAGAAGAACTTGATTTCCTCACCCAGTATGAAGATCTTCAAAGTCATTGGATGGTGCAGAAACAAACCTGTATCCTTTTTCCCATAGAATATTCTCAACTGGATTGAATTTTCTTCTTTTTTAATAGATCTGCACTTATATCAGAATAAAATAAAACTCTGGCACCTTCATACTCAAGTGGAGCCCCCCTGATGGTCTTGCCTTTGCTGACACCAAAGATAGATTCTTCTCTTTATCTTGGTACCAAAGAAAATTTAATCAATAGAGAGCGTGGATTTGGAGTTGAAAGCAGTTTAGGTCTAAGAGTGCTCATTCAGTCTCTATGGGACAATCAAAATGATTTCAGAAAACCATTCCAGAAGGAAACCAGTCAAATCTTGCTTTTCTACACCTTCTTTGGGACCCACAATCTTAATATTGTTTCTCCTACTAAAATTTTCCAATACATCCACCTTTTGCTGCAACTTCTTGTTCTCCATGGTTGAAGCAGTAGTTACAAATCTTCTACTATAATGACTCTTTCTTCTACTTGTTACATATCTTCTTGCATTCTTTTCATTGAGCCTTCTAACTTACTTGATTTTTTTCTTCATTTTATTAACAGCCTCCAACACTATTTATTTCTCCCTTTACATTTGCCCATAAGTCAATGTTTTGTTTTTGTTTAAATTTTTTATTTTTCACACTATAAACCACATTGATCAAGATACATACATTTTTCTTTTCAAATATATACAGTGTTGTTTTCTCCCCCCCCCCTCCCTCTTCCCATCCCACCCTCCCTACCTCCCCTCCCATTCATTTAAAGTTCAGAATCTAAGATACATTAAACCCGCCAAACAATGTTGTCACTCAATAAAAATAAACAAGAAACTCCACTGAGTCAATTCTTTTCATTTCCTTCTCCTTCTGTCATTTTAGGTGATAGATGTCCCCAGTAGGTTTTCTCTATTGTGTTTCATGTATGGCTCCCATATTTGTTCAAATATTGTAATATTATTTCTTAAATTATATGTTATTTTTTTCTAATGGAATACATTTATTCATTTCTATATACCATTGTTGTATTCTCAAGTTATCTTCCAATTTCCAGGCTGACATAATACATTTTTTTGCTACAGCTAGGGCTATCCTAACCAATCTTTTTTGTGCACCATCCAAATCAAGTCCAAATTCTTTGTTTTTTATGTTATTTATGTTACTTGGCATCAAGGAAAAAAGTCAATGTTTGATACATCTTTAGCCTTAGTCTTTATTTTAGTTTCTATAATTCTTGTTTCTTTTCTCTTTACCTCCTCTTCTTCTTCCTGCTGCTGCTCTCCTTCTCTTCCTTGATCTTCATCTTCCTCACTGCTCGATATCTGTGAGCCTGAGTCTTCTTCTGACAGTGCCGCTGAAGGCCTCTGTTGTTCGCGCATGCACACGTCACTTCTTTTTGGAGGCCATCTCCCCATCGTTGTGGGAGAGCGACATCGAAAGAAGCCCTTCGAAGGATCACTCAGCCAGGGAGCAGCTTGGACATTAGCTCCCTGCTTCTCACCAATGGTAGGCCTCACTTCTCTTCTTGTCTTCTTGTCATGTCGGGCTCAAGGTAAGGCAGCAGCAGCTTTTTTCTTTTTTAGGAGGCATGTTTAAAAATGTTGTGTAAGTACTTAAATGTGTTTCAAAATACACACAGATAGTGCTGGATTCGAATTCAGGTCACTGACACTGTAATAGTGTTACACTAACCGTGCCCCACAAGATTTAGGAGTTGGCAATAGTTAGTGGGACACAAATTTTAGAGAGTAAGAACATGACTGCCTTTAAGAGTGTGTTAAAGAGATCCCGGATGAACAGGTTCCCTGAAGGGTAAAGGGCAGGAATGACAAGGTAAAGAAATTTTAGTTAATGAGGTATAGAGGAACAGATCAAAGAAAAAGGAGACATATGTCAGTTACTTCCTTTGAGGTGTATGAGGCATGTTGGACCACAGTGAAGAGAAACAAGGAGCTTAAAGAGCTTTTGAGATGGCTTTGTCGAACTGAAAAACAGAATCCAAAAATATCATTAGTTTGTTAAGAACAAGAGGATCACAAGGGAAAGAGTAAATCCTCTTAAGGATCAAGAGGGGTTATCTGTGTGTAGAACAAGAGGATATGGGAAAGATCTCAAATTAATATTTTGTGAATGTGTTTACCGTTGAGCAAGATAAACAGGAGTGGGAGGTGACTAAAGTTAGCTTATGGCATGTGTGCATCAGTAGTGAAGAGGTGTTAGCAATCCTAAAATTGTATCAAGGTGGATAAATCTCTGGGTCCAGACCAAGTGCATCCTGGAGCATTGTGGGGAGATAAGGAAGTTGTTGGATCCATGACAGACATTTTTAACTCACCGTTGAGGACAGAAGTTCCAGAGAATGAAAGATTAAATAAGGTACAAAGATAATCCAGGTAACCACAGTGGTAGGGAAATTTCTGGAAAGCATTCTGATAGAATCCATCAATATTTGGATGGCCAGGGGAAAATTAAGAAAAACCAACATGAATTTGTGTTAGTGAAATTGTGTCTCACGAACTTGAAATAATTTTCTGAAGGGGCGACAAAGAAGGCAGTTGATGTCATTCATATGGATTTTAGTAAGGCATTTGATAAGGACCCATATAGTAGGTTGGTCGAGAAGGTTGCACCCACATGACAGGAGGTCAATGAGCCAACTGGATTTTAAAGAAAGTCAGAAGCCAGAGAGTGGGGGGTAAAGAACAGTTTTTTTCACACTGGAGGACCATGACCAGTGGATCGTCTCAGGGTCTGGTACTGGGACCCTTGCATTTTGTGATATACATAAATGATTTGGACAAGAATATATATGCTAAGTAAAGTTTGCTGATGACACAAAAATATATCTATGGTACACAGTGAAGAAGACTATATAGGTTTGCAATAGGATCTACACCAGTGGTTCTCCATTGTTTTCTTTCCACTCACATACCTCTTTAAGTATTCTCTATGGCATAGGTGCCCTGAGATTAGTAAGGGATTGTTTAAATTGGGATGTGAGTGGGAAGGGAATGTTGAGAATCACTGCTCTAGACCCAGTTGTTACTGAAGTATTTTGCTTGAGAAAAATGGTCATTGTCCCATTTCCTTTGGAGATATGAAACCGTGCACATAACGAGTCAATGAGGTACGATTAAAACAGTGGTTTTCCAACTTTTTCTTTCCACCCACATACCACCTTAAGCAATCCCTTACTAATCACAGAGCACCTATGGCATAGGGATTACTTAAAGTGGGAGGTGAGTGTCCTTTGCCTCCAGCAATATTTGTTTTGGCAATTGAATCATTAGCACAAAAAATAAGACAAGTTAATAATATTGAAGGAATTAAAGTCAATAGTGAGGAATTTAAGATTAATATGTTTGTTGATGATGTTTTAATTTATATAACAGATCCTGAAAATTCATTAAGTTCATTATATAAAAAGTTATAAGATGATGGAGAAATATCTGGTTATAAAATTAATTGGGATAAAAGTGAAATTATGCCATTAGTTGAGAGGGATTATGGTTGGTGTAAGGGAATTGCTCAATTTAAATGGACACAAAATCCAATTAAGTATTAGGAATTAAAATTGATACAAATTTGGATAGTTTGTTTTAATTGAATTATTTACCATTACTTAATAAAATTAAAGATAATTTAAAAAGGTAGAATGATTTACCTATAACTTTAATAGATAGAGTAAATTGTATTAAAATGTATAATTTTCCAAGGATCCAATATGTCTATTCCTTGTCAAATACATAAAAAAAATTAAGGAATTCAATTTAATTATTAAGAATTTTTTATGGAAAGGGAAAATGCTCTAATCTTTGGAAAATCTAACTTGGAAATTTGAATTAGGTGGTTAACAACTTCAACATTTTCAGCATTATTATAAAGCTACTCAATTGCAATTTATTAGTGGAAAATTTGACCTAAATAAGTCTTCCGCATGGGCAAATATAGAATTAGCTTAAAAAATTTCCTTCCCGCTGTTAAAACTTACTTACTTTAACCTTCACCAAAGATGAGAAATTTCTGTAGCCAGAGGGCCATAGATTTGTGGAATTTGTTGCCACATACAGCTGTGGAGGGCCGATCATTGGGGGAGTTTAAGATTGATAAGAATCGAATTAGTCAGGGTATCAGGGCAAAAGGCTGGAATTTGGAACTAGATGAGAGAACAGGGTGGAGTTGCGGGACAGACTCGATGGACCGAGTGGCCTACTTTTGTTCCTTTACCTTGTGATCTTGTGAACCCTTTAACCCACAACTATCCTCACCGCCTCCTCTCTCCACCAGTCAGCATTTGGCGACTCTCCCTTCTTCCTTTCAAAGTTCCAGGTGAGTGTGCCTGCCTGAGCGAGCATCTGTATGTGCTGCTTGCCTGGGCAAGTGTCTGTGTATGCTGCCTGGGCGAGTGTCTGTGTGTGCTGCCTGCCTGGGCGAGTGTCTGTGTGTATGTACTGCCTGCTTGGGCGAGCATCTGTGTGTGCTGCCTTCTCTGTTTCTCCCCATTTTAACAGGGACTCATTGCAAGGCACTTTGGGACATCCCCAGGATCCAAACAGGAATTCATGTCATGGGATCAGGACTGTTTCAAGAGCAGAGTTTCAGCCTGGGCTTTGCCACCAGGCCATCGGTCATGCGAATGATCCCTGGAGTGAGCAAGTAGGAGAGATTAAGCAGAACAGGCTGGTATTCCTGGTTTTAGAACTAAAAGAGATTCTCATTAGAAAACATGAGATTCCAGCAGAAGTTGCAGACAATTCCCCAGTGCCGGTCAAGTCTGGAAGGTTCAGGAGGGGAGATGGGAGTGAATAAAACATACGGACATTGTATTCTAGAGTGGGGGGTGAGGATGTGTGGAGAATGTCCAAGCCTGGGCTCCCTGTTCCACGTCAGCGGAGAGCCCTGCATCAGTGTTGCAATCGGCACTGGACCCATCTGCCAGCCACAGAAGGGAATGCGTTGGGACAGGATTATTTAAAACACTGAAATGAATATCTCCACAATGTCAGATCCAAGGCAAGGTGAGGAGAGAGCAAGCTGGAGGCTATAGAGTGGCCACCGGGACTGGGCTGCTGAGCAAATTAATCGGCAATAAAAACCAAAACACCCTCTCTGGAGTAAAACTCCAAAGTCTGCAGACACCATGATTAAATTAAAAACAATGTCTAACTGTTTTGCTCTCAAAATAACCTCTATCTTGGTACAGGTGACAATAAACTGGCAGTAGAATTTGAATGGTCTGGTATAGGGGCACCAATACCTCTGCGTGTAAATCTCTGCAAAAGGTAGTATGCCACAGACAAAACTCACCCTACCATTGAGAAAATGTACATGCTAATGCTGGATATCAAATGGTTCAATATAATTTTCTTCATCACTTATAGTCCACATAAATTGAACGGGCTTAATTCTATTTATCCAAATAAATGTTTTTGATGTAACAAGGAAATAGGGACTTTTTTACATTCGGTATGGTCCTGTGTGAAAGTGGAACAATTTTGGAAAGATTTGAGTGTATTGTTCGGGTAAATTATGAAGATAAAGATACAAAGAGACCCAAGAATATTTTTAGTTGGGATGAAATATGAAGAAGATGTAAAATTGAAATTGGATAAATATCAAGAAAAATATTTTAATATAGCTGAAGTGACAGCAAAGAAATGTATAGCAGTAGCGTGGAAAACTGAGAATTTGGTAAAAATAGACAGATGGCATATTGAAATGCAAAATTGTATACCTTTAGAGAAAGTTACATACAGTTTAAGGAACTGAATTGGAAACTTTTATACAATTTTGGAACCATATATGGATTTTATGAATAAAATCTTCCATCTTCTCACCCCTCTCAGTTAGTAATTTTTAAAAAAGTAATTGAATACTATATATGTTAATATGTAGAAGTAGGTGTTCTTTCTTTTTGTTTTTCTTTTTTTCTTCAGTTTTTTACTTTCTTTTGGGGGGTTGGGGAGAAAATTTTAAAAAATTGTTGTGTCATTTTGTATGTTTTATTAAGTTATTATACTATTGAATTTATACTTTGTATTGATACAAATGATAAATAAAATTTTCAAAAAATAGTACATGCAACGCTGCTGAGGGAGAGCAGCAGAAATCAATAAAGATTCACTCCACTCAGGACATGCTCTGTTCCCGCTGCTACTATGAGGAAAGAGGTAGAGGTGCCACAAAACTCCTACCACCAAGTTCAGGAATAGTTGCTACCCCTCCACCATCAGACCCCTAAACAACAAACTGAATCAGAAATTCATTTAAGGACTCCTTCTCTTCACATTATATATTATAGAATATTTATTTTCTGTATTGCACAGTCAGTTTGATTGTATTTCTTTCTTTATTTACATTTCTCTCTTTGGTATATGTATCTTTCTTGAGTACAGTTTTTGCACTACTGATAAATCGTAATTCTGCCTGGCCCACAGGTTGTATGTGATGCCATGTACTGTATGTACTCTGACAATAAATCTGAACATTGAGCTTTGAATATGGCCATTAGTTTTAGTGTTCCCTGGAAAATACAGCGTGCTAGGAACTCAACCTTCTCTAAAATTCTTCATGTTTATGAGTCTGGAATTGGCTCAAAAGTGAAAGAATATCTGGAAAAAAATGTTTTCTGAATTTGCTGGATTGGCCATTTAATTCCATCAACTGCAATTTCTGCAAGCAGATACTGGAAGCAGTGGCAATTAGGATAAAGTAGTAGATCAGATTTCTTTTATCATTGACTTTCTACAGGGAATACTGAA
Source organism: Narcine bancroftii (assembly GCF_036971445.1). Lineage (NCBI taxonomy): Eukaryota > Metazoa > Chordata > Chondrichthyes > Torpediniformes > Narcinidae > Narcine > Narcine bancroftii. The sequence continues at coordinate 134,904,495 of NC_091476.1, forward strand.
CAAAATGTAATCACATTTTTAATTTACCTTATAAAATATTGATCAAAAATTTATATTTCAGTGAACTATTGATATTTTCTTATTTAAAGGATCTGCTTCAGTGAGGTGATTTTGAAATAATTCCATATTGTTTTACTATTGTGTTACGCCAGAGTCGACCGCATAGAGGAAAGACTTGATGTGTGCAGCAGATATTGATTACTTCATTTGATTGTGCAAGCTATAACGATAGAGCATTATGTTTTTGCAATTTGAACTTAGTTTTTTTTTTAATGAATATAATGACAGAGGATCAACTCAGATAAAAGTAATTGATAATTAGAGAAGCAAGCATGTAGGGAGATTACAGATAGGTGTAAGAATAATTGGATAATTGGAGATTTCAGCTGCCCTCACACGGCTTTGATGGAGAGGGAATTGTTAAAAGTATCCAGGAAAGCTTTGTCAAGCAATATGCAGAGGGTTCTACTAGAGAGGGTGCAACACAGGAAACAACTCTTGGGAAACAAAGCAGCCAAATGATTGAAGTATCAGAATTATGGACCTGGGACCAGTGGCCATAATTCTATTAAAATAGTTTATTTGTAAAGATAACACTGGTCCTCAAGTTAAAGTTATAAAGTCCTAAACAGAGGGAAAGGTAAATTTTGACGGCATCAAACATTAACTCTCCAAGGGTACATCTAGCAATAAGAGGTGAAATAAGAGGAGTCCAGAGGCAATGTCTTCCTGATCAAGTGAAAGCCAAGTCTTCCTGGATGAGGGAACCCTGACTGTTGAGGGGTATTGAGACTCTGGCTAGCAAAAATGAGATAACGGCAATTGAGTGCAGGCAAAGTCATTGAGATACAGGAATTCTCTTGAGAGACAATTCAGAAAGGCAAAAGAGGACCTCCCTCCACACCAATTGACCCCAAAGACTCCATACTCCTCACTCGAGTGGGCCCCTTCATCCTGGGTTGCCTTGCATGGGTAAGATGGTGTTGACCTCGTGGTACGGCAAGATAGCTGCATTCCTTCCTCCTCTGACAATGGAATTTGGGTCACGGCAAGGTGGCCGCGGAGCCTTTTCGTGCTATTTCCTCATTGCCACCCTTTGTCGGGCATGTAGCGCAGCAAGTGGGCTCGGGTGAATTCGGGGCAGACGGCTTGGGACTAGATCCGATCCAGGAGCGGTGCAGGCCGTGGACTTCCCCAGGCTTCCCCTTGGCAGAAAACCTTTACCCAATGCCCTTTCTTACCACAGTTGGAACACACTGAGTCTTTACCCAGGCAACGAGATCGGGGGTGCTGGCTCTTGCTGCAGAAAAAGCCCTCCCTAGCATGGGAAGTGGCAGCCAGGGTGGCTCCGTAGCGCAATGGATAGCGCATTGGACTTCTAGCGGGAAGTGGCAGCCATTCGGGCTAGGTTAGTGGGAGCAGCCAGTCCTTGGAAGGGGTCACCTAGGTGAGCTTGCTGAGCTTGCTGGCTTCAAGTAACATTAGTTCAAAAAACATTACTAAGGATTCTGTATGGTCTGGTATGAAGGAGGTCTATGGGGAGGGGGTGTGATTGGGGGGAGGACACCAACCCAAGTGATGCCACTGAGTGATAAACTAAGCCATTTGTGGATAACACATACTGCAGTCAGTATACATTAGTAGATTTGGAATGGCTGTTTAAAATGGATGAAGGTCACCCAATTTTTCCTGGATGGTGTCAAGATTCTTAGAGTTGATGAAGTGGCATCAGGCAAGTGGTTGATATTCCATCATGTTCCTGACAAGTGTCTTGTGGCATCTAATTGGCCAGCTCACCTTGCATCCATGTGATCTGACTTTCTAGAAGAATTACCCTGCAGAACCTTGTCAAAAGCCTTTGTAAAGTTCATGTAGAAAATGTCCACCACCATGCCATCATCAATCATTTTGGTCAACTCTTCAAAAATCATAATAAAATTTGTGAGACACAATTTCCAATGCACAGTCTTACTAACTGTCACTAATCATGCTTGCCTTTCTAAATTCTGAATTCCTTGAGAATTCCTTCCAGTAATTTCCCACCACTATGTTATGCACCAGCCTGTAGTTCATTGTCTTAAAAAATTGAAAATCTTGTTCTTATAGCCCTTCTTAAACAAATAAACAACATTAGGTACCCTCCAGTCTTCTGGTACCTTAACTGTGGCTAAAGAATGTACAACTATCTCTGCTAAGGTTCTAGCTTCCCACAAGGTCATGATGATTTATCCATCCTCAGGTGCTTTAAGGCCTCAATTACTTCGTCTTTTATAACATGGGTATATTCCAAGCCATCCCTATTCATTTCTCTCAATTCTTTAGCTTCCATACCTTCCCCACAACAAATGCAGATGAAAATATTCATTCAAGATCTATCGTCAACCAGGCAGGCAGGCCTGTTGCGTTTTTTTCTTGGTCATTACAAGGCCTCGAGCTCTGGAACCCATCTGTGAAAAAGGAGGCTCAAGCCATTGTCGAAGCCATGAGGCACTGGAGACACTAAGCTCCTCACTGACCAGTGCTCTGTCGCATTCATGTTTAATAATGTCAAGAAGGGAAAAATCAAAAATGACAAAATTTCTAGGTGGAGGATCGAGCTCTCCACCTACAATTATGACATTGCCTATCAGCCAGGAGCCATTAATGACCCTCCAAATGCCTTATCCCAGTAAGCTATGCCTCTGCACACACTGGCCAACTGTGGTCTCTGCATAATGAGCTCTGCCATCCAGGGGTTACGAGCATGGCTCATTTCGTCAAGGCGCACAATTTGCCCTACTCGATGGAAGACGTCAAGGACAGGACCAGGTCTTGCCAGGAATCAAAGGCGCACCTGATCAAATCATCCAGGCCCTTCAGACAGCTCAGTGTCGATTTTAAGGGACCCCTCCCCTCCACGAATGGGAACACCTTCTTCACCTTCCCATGTCCAGACACGTCCACTTCATCAGTAATAAAGGCCCTAGACTCCATTTTCATCCTTTTCGGGTATCCCAGCTATATTTATAGCAACTGGGGCTCATCCTTTATGAGTGACGAGCTACGTCAGTACTTGCTGGTGATGGACATCGCATCCAGCTGGACTACTAGCTACAACCCCAGGGGAATGGGCTGGTTGAAAAAAAGATCACCACGGTCTGGAAGGCTGTCAAATTGGCCCTAAAGTCAAAAGACCTTCCAGACTCATGCTGGCAGGAAGTCCTCCCTATGGCGCTCAATTCCATCTGGTCACTACTATGTACCATGACCAATGCTACTCCTCACGAACTCCTATTAAATTTCAAAAGAAGGTCAGCATTGGGAACTATACTCCCAACCTGGCTCACCATTCCTGGTCCAGTCCTTCTCAGGAAGCACATGAGGAGAAGCAAGACCAACCCCCTTGTGGAAAGGGTGAAACACTCCACGCCAATCCCACATATGCCTATGTGGAGTACCTGGATGGCAGGGAGGTCACTGTCTCCATCAGGGACCTGGCAGATGGCCTGGGGCTGGAATCAGATCCAGGAGTGGTGCAGGCTGTGGACTTCCCCAGACTTCCCTTCGCGAGGCAGACCCTCGTCCAATGTCCCTTCTTTTCGTAGCTGGAGCACCCCAAGTCTTTAGCATGGCAATGGGCTTGGGGCTGCTGACCTTTTCTGCAAATAAAGCACTCCCTGGCATGGGAAGTGGCAGCCGTTAGAGCAGGGGCAGCCGTAGCGGAAGCACCCGGTCCTTGGATGAGCTCACCTGAGAGTGTGAGTTCTCTGGCTTCAAGATCATCATTTTTGAGCCTGGCCTGTTCCAGTGATTTGGGCAGCTTGACATGACTAGCGAGGTCCTTCTTTCCGGACACAAGTTGTCGCTACCTCATGTACCTTGAGCAGACTCCTGCAACTAGAGTATCCTGGATCTGTTCGTTTTCTCAGACACGGCCCAAAGCCACTTCATACCTGAACTTCTTAGCAAGCAACTGCTGATCCAGCAGGTAGTCGTTGATTGATTCTCCGGGCCGTTGGCAAAATAGAGCGAGCCGGTGCCTTGCTAGGTCCTCGTTCAGGGCCTTCACGTAGTGAGTCTTCAGCACCTTGATGGCGGCTTTGTACGTCTGGCAGTCTGATGACTGCATACCCCTTCGTTCCTACCCTAGAGATGAGCGCCGGCCTCCAGCGTTCGTCTGTATGGAAGATGTCCCTGGTCGCATTCAGGTAGGCCTGGAAGCAGTCAAGCCAATATGTGAGCTCCTCATCCGTGTCGGGGACTGGGGGTCTATTAGCTGCATACTGGGCTTGAGTAATACCTCCATCCTTGTTTTGAAAGCTAATAAAATTGTAGCATAGATAATAGCTCTCATATGACTGGAGGGAGAACAAAAGATTTTATTAGCTTTCAACAACAGGTAGGCTTTAGAGGGGTTCTGGGTTTAGGTGGGTTATATATGGGTAAATGGGGGTGGAACTGGGAGGCGGGACCAGTCATCAATACAGCACTCTCCCAGTGAATCCCAGTTCACTGCACTAGGAGACCAGGAGACTCAAGGAATCCAAGGCACCCCGGTGCTAAGGCGCTCCACCAGGATCTCCAGACCCCCAGACCACTTAAATTTGTAAATAATTGTATATTTTTCAATTCTTTTTCTGAACCCATGTTCTCTGTCTTCATTCACAGACCCTAAATTCTGCAGGAAGGGATAAATGCAGTGAACTGGGATTCACTGGTAGTTTGTTGCGCTGATGTCTGGCCCCGCCTCCCAGCTCCACCCCCATCTGCTCACATATAACCCTGGTTTCTCGCCTAAACCCAGAACCCTTCCGAAGACTACTGTGAAACCCTACCCATAGTTATAAACTCTGTTCTTTCTCTAGTTCTGAGAGCTTTTATTCGTGCTAGAGTGGTTAAAGAAAATAATAGAGTTCAAAATAAAAACATTTAAGAACTACATCAAAATTATGTTGATTTTAATGTTAAATTTTATTGCTGTAGTCGATATGGTCAATGTATAAGGATTAAGCACACAAACGTTGAAAAATATTTTTAGTAGCACCTTAGCGAAGTGGTTCTCATGTTGCATCAAATCACTTGAAAGTATGTGACACTATTTGCAATGAGTTTGCACCACATGTAACTACCAGTGGGGACGGTAATGGGAACATATGCTGCAAGATATATTGCTGTAATATATCAACTGTTACATGTAGAGGAATTTGCTTAGTTTGGTAAATTTCTGATATCTGTATTCTAAATCTGGATAAGCTATATTTGTTTATGACCACATCCGCTTTCACCTACACTTCCCTTTGTCCCCAATACAGAAAATTTAAATCAGAGTGTCACAGAGTCTTACATCAAGCAAACATGCCCACAGGCCCACCTTGTCCATGCCAAACAACATGTCCTGCTTTATTCCCTCTTGCCCACATTAAGTCCATACCTCTCTAATCCCCTCCCATCAATGTAGTTATCCATGTTTCTCAAAGGAAGCTACCATACCGGCCTCCACTACTTTGTCTGGCACCTTATTTGATATCCCCAACACCCTCTGAATGGCACCCTCATGTCCCTTTCATTCCACCCTCCTCATCATATAGTCATGCCCTTATACATTCTCCCACTACAGGAAGCAGATTGTCATAATTCACTTTATCCATGGCCTTCATGATTTCATGGACCTCAGTAAGATCCTCTCACATTTCCTATGAGTTAAGGACATGACATCACATTACAACCCTGAGATTCTTTTTTTCTGTAGATGAGGCAGAATTGCCACTTATTGGTAATGCAAAAAATACCTGAACACACCGTATTATAGGTAAACAAGTAAAGAACTGTAAACTGATAATAAATGTAAACAAACTGTGCAATAGAGAGAGAATAAAAAAATCAATAAAGTTCACAAATAACTGTCCTTAAAAGAGTCCCTGATCATAGGCGTATCTAGGGTATACATAGGAACATAGGAAGTAGGAACAGGAGTAGGTCAAAAATGGCCCATTGAGCCTGCTCCGCCATTCAATACAATCATGGCTGATCTAATTTATGACCTAACTCCACCTACCTGTCTTCTCCCCATATCCCCTAATTCCTCTATCATGTAAAAATTTATCTAACTGAATTTTAAAAATGTTTAATGAGGCAGCCTCAACCACTTCCCTGGTTAGAGAATTCCAAACATTCACTACTCTCTGGGAAAAACTATTTTTCCTCATCTCTATCCTAAATCTACTCCCCCGAATCTTGAGACTGTGTCCTCTTGTTTTAGTTTCCCCGGCCAGCTCAAAAAACATTCCTACATCTATCCTATCCATACCCTTCATAATCCTATATGTTTCTATAAGATCTCCTCTCATTCTTCTGAACTCAATCGAATATAATCCTAGATGATTTAATCTTTCATCAAAAGTCAACCCCTTCGTTCCAGGGATCAACCTAGTAAACCTCCTCTGGACCCTCTCCAAAGCCAGTATATCCTTTCTCAAATATGGAGACCAGAACTGGACACAGTACTCCAGGTGCGGTCTCATCAGAACCTTATACAGTTGCAACATTACCTCCCTACTCCTGAATTCAATTCCTCTAGCGATGAAGGTCAACATTCCATTTACCTTTTTAATAACCTGCTGCACCTGCAACCTAACTTTTTTTGATTCATGCACAAGCACTCCAAAGACCCTCTGCACAACAGCATGCTGTAGTTTTTCACCCTTTAAATAATATTCAGCACTTTTATTTTTCTTGCCAAAGTGGATAACCTCATATTTACTAACATTGTACTCCATCTTCCAGACCTTTGCCCACTCATCCAGCTTAACTATATCCCTCTGCAGACTCTCCACATCCTCATTACAATTTGCTCTTCCACTCAATTTGGTGTCATCCGCAAACTTGGCTACACCACATTTTGTTCCCTCCTCCAAGTCATCAATGTAAATGATGAATAGTTGTGGGCCTAACACTGACCCCTGCGGTACCCCACTTACCACGCTCTGCCAACCTGAAAAACTCCCATTTATCCCGACTCTCTGCCTCCTGTCAGACAACCAATTTTCAATCCAGGCCAATATACTTCCCCGGACTCCACTTTCCTGTAACTTAGTGATAAGTCTCTTGTGCGGCACCTTATCAAACGCTTTCTGGAAATCCAAATATACATCATCAACCTGTTCCCCTCTATCCACCGCACCCATTATATCCTCAAAGAATCCTAACAAGTTTGTCAAACAAGATCTTCCCTTTCTAAAACCATGCTGCGTCTGCCTGATTGAACCTGATAGCAGCTAGGGCACCTGCCCTGGGCGCCACTATCCTCACCTTTCCTGCCCAATATCTTTGCTTAATGTTTGAGCACAATACAACCCATTCACAATGCATTTAATACTACCGATACTAACTAGCAACTGTTTATACAGACTTATCACAAACAAGGACTACCCACCATTCCTTGTCTAACGTGGGCATGGCTCAGATGGTACCTACAACTACAACAGTACACAACAGTCCCGACTCCTATGTATTACACAGCTTACCAGCAGCTCTTCTAGTGTTGTTAACAGCAGGATTCATTTCTAGGCTGAAGAGAAAAAGAGTAGAATTCCCGGGTGTACTGATGATAGGGTAGGATTTAGTAGGTTACCGAGTTTATTGGTGGGTTAAGAAGTCTAGTAGACTGGCCTAATTGTTTGGAACCGCAAGGGTAGAAGTTTGGGCACCACATGGCGCCCCTTCTTCCCAAGACCAAGGGAAGTCTTTGGGGGGTTGGGGGGAGGACTTTAGCCTATGGCATCTCTCCTGAGACATCTTTGGGGAATTACAGCAGAGTTAGGTTAACAGGGTGCACATAAAGATAGGGATATAAAATCACTCCAGCATCATTATTGTCCCCTTCAGGAGGCACCTCAGATTACCCAAGTTCGAGCCACCAACTTGGAAATCAAGAGTGCAGAGGTAGCTTGCAAGCTGATTAAAATGCACCAACTTCAAGCAGCTCACTGGTCTGGCTGGCAACTCAAACCAGTTAAGGTTTGAACCATTGTCTGACAGGGGGAAGAGGTCGAAATATGGTTGGGAATGGGAATATGTAGATGGACAATGATGACAATGAGGAAGCTGAGTCCAATTACATGTGCCATCCCCCCATGTGTCCGAGCCTTTGAAAGTCCAACCAGTGACCAAGCAGTCCCAGACTCACCACAAGGGCACGCTGCTGACTCCCAAAACAGAAAGATAGCCAAAAATGGGGGGAACTCAGGTGGGCATACATGCAGTCACTCTGAAAATGCAGAAGAAACCCAAGACTGCTCCACCAAGGAGCTAACCAGGTTAGAGGACTGATAACACCAGCAGCTGGGTGAATGCCTAGCTGCATGGCTACTATGGCTGTGGGATGAGGTGGCCCCCAATATTCATCTCTCTCACCTGGAAGCAATTGCCCTAGCCAGTCTGACTGATCAATAGATGATTAACAGCACACTGCGGGGGCTGCCAGAGGAGGTCAGTGATGGTACCACCCTATGGGATTGGGTGGCGATTGCAATGCGGGCCAGGTTCCCAACACTTCTGGAATGGAACCTATTTGGCCAGCCATGGTGGCATTCTGTCAGTGAAGGGACAACGGTCATTAGGGAGTGGGGACTAATCATGGGCATCTACAGGGGTGCCCAAGAGTGCCACTTCCCTGAGAACACTGGTGGGTGACTGGTGCCCTGGCAGGCTATTTAGTCACCACCACGTGCCCTGGCCTTAGATGGGTGGTCTTGTCCCTCATGGAAACAGTGATTGGAAAAACCAACCAGGAAACTATTATCCTCCAGGAGGGACTAGATACATTCAGCATGGAGCACCCACTCATGTTTGTAGAGCTGAGACAAAGCACAATCATGCCAACTTACTGGTGAACTGCAGAGACATGTACATGAGTCTAACATGCGCCAGTGTGGATCATGCCTGCATTCGTAGAATTTCCACATCCACCGTGTCTTCATAAAAACATACAGAGGCTACACTGCAAGATGCAAACTACTAGTTAGCCACAGAAAGGATGGACAGATTACAGTTTGTCAAGAAGTATTTTAAAGAGCCTACAGAATTCTGGAAAAAAGTCTTGAGGCCAGATGACACCAAGATTAACCTGCATCAGATTGATGGCAAGAGCAAAGAACAAAGAGTGTGGAGGAGTAAAGGAACAGTCCAAGATCCAAAGCATACCAGCTTTGCCATGATTTGCATCATGCAGTGTTACCTCTGTATTTCTGCTGATGAAGTTTTCTGCGGACAGTAGTCATTGACATAACTCTGGTCCTGATGTTTAAAAATGGCAACTACAGACTCCAAAGGTGATCAAAAGATTAGAAGCAAGCTGAGCTCTCTTTTACCTGAATCAATGAAGCAATTAAACATGCCCGAGTGCTCATGAACACCTCTGAAGCCAAATGTCCCAAACATTATGGTGTCCTGAAATGGGTAACTATGTATGAAAAGTAATGAAATTTTTTATATGGTCAAACTAAAAGGTATAGAAATAACACTGTATGTGTGTGACAGTGCCCTCCAAAATGTTTGGGACCAAGGCAATTTTTTCCTTTATTTTCCCCTGTGCTCCACATTTAAAATTTGTAATCAAACAATTCACATGAAATTAAAGTGAACGTTCGAAATTTTATTCAGAATCAGAATCAACATCAGAATTTATTGTCATGAACAAGTTTTGAAATTCAATGTTTTGTGGCAGCGTCACAATTCCTATAAACCACTTTACAATCAATTTTTTTAATAGTGCTCAAAAATTAAGGCAGAGTCTTTGGTGCCCTCAGATTCTGGAATAATCAATGAACCTTATTTTTTGTGCACTTTTTAAAATTTATTGCTGTAAGTGGTTTATATGAATGTTTTCACAGCTACAAATTGAAAGGGCTCACCGGGCCCTTGGACCCAGAAGAACCGGCGAACAGGGACCACAACCAGTCCTGGTTAGACTTTTATGTAATTGGGAAAGAGATGCGAGCTTGGGAGCAGCATACAAATATTCAAAAAAATAATAATGGCCCATTAGTGGTGGACAATGCAAAAGTAATGTTTTTAAAGGACTTTGGCCCTGCCTTGGTCAAACAAAGAAAGGAATTTGACAAGGTAAAGAGACAAATGTGATCTGAAAACTTTAAAAACTCAATGATTTACGCAGCTTCTGGGTACTATTGTCAACATCACCATCAAGCTAGAGATGTGTGTATCTTAAATGGAAAATGTATGTGTTGGAAATGTCTCTTAAAAGGGAAATATTACAAAAGTATTTTAAAAATTGGAAAGATATTATTGTTATACAATATCTGTTTGAAAAATAGTAGGGGTAAAACACTAAAGTTTGTTAGTCTTACTATAATCTTTTTGCAGGAAACACATCTTACCAAATTGGAACGTGATAAATTAAAAAGAGAATGGGTAGAACAAATAATATTGTCTTCCTTTAGTTCAAATGTAGGAGGGGTGGCGATTCTAATTAATAAAAATACATTAATGTTCATAGAAGATGCTCAATTGATCAAGCCAGAAAGTATGTAATGGCACATCGTAAAATCTATGGAGAAGAATGGACATTTATGAATATTTATGCTCCAAATTATGATGAAGAAGCCTTTTTGAAGGATATCTTCTTAAAAACAGCAGAGGGAAGACAAAATATATTGGTTGGATGAGATTTTAATTTTTGCCTGGACCTAAGACTTGATAAATTGGCAAGAACAATAATGAGGGCAAAAGCAGCAAAAACCACAACTTCATGTATGAAAGATTTAAATCTTGTTAATGTATGGAGGCAATTAAATCCCACAGAGGGACTACTCTTTTTACTCAGGAGTGCACGACTCACATACAAGGATTTACTATTTTTAATGTCTGCCCAGTTAAAAAGTAAAGTAATAAAAACAGAATACCTAGCGAGGCTTCTATCAGACCACTCTCCATTAATATTAACTATACCAATAATGGAAAAGCAAGAAAATGTATACAGATGGCATCTCAATATTACATTGCTCAAAAGAACAGATTTCTGTGAATTTATAGAGACAGATAGAAATATTTTGTGAAACAAACCTGCCATCCACTAATAAGTGTTCTGATATGGGGCATGCTCAAAGCATATTTAAGGGGACAAATTATATCCTATACAAAGAACCTTAAGAAAAAAAAACATGTGGCAGAAATAAATAGTTTGGAGAAAGATATTAAAGAATTAGAAAAAAAAATCAAACAACAGGACTACAAGAAGAATACAGATTACTGGAGAATTAAAAACTAAGATACAATACAATACAAACATAAGGACAGAAAAGGCTATATTAAAAACTAAACAACAATACTATGAGTTAGATGAACAAAGTTTTAGCTTGGCAGATTAAAACAGAGGAGTCATCAAGAATGATAAATGTTATAAAAACAGAGACAGATACCCTAGTATATAACCAAAAAGAAATTAATTATATTTTTAGACAACATTACACATAAATATACAAATCAGAATTACTAGATGAGAATGAAATGGAAGAATTTTTGTTGAATGTCGAACTTCGAAAACAAGAGAGAGAAAGGATAGAATTAGATACCCCCTAAACAAGGGAAGAAATTGAAAAGGCCCTAGGCATCCTACAGGCTAATAAATCATCAGAGATGGATGGATATCCACCTGAATTTTAGACAATTCATAAAATTATTAATGCCCCTGTTAATGGATGTCCTGGAACAAACAGTGGACCACAGAGCCTCTCAGAATCGTTCTCAACTGCAATTATTACAGTGTTACCAAAAAAGAATAGGGATCCACTAAAAACTTCATCATACAGACCAAATATCACTGTTACATGCTGATTATAAGATACTAGCAAAAGCCTTGGCTAATAGGTTAAGACAATACTTGCCAAAACTGATACATACAGATCAAGCAGGATTTGTTAAAGGAAGACATTTCTCAAATAGTTTAGGAAGATTATTTAATATAATGCACAGGGCAAAAATATGAACAAAATTCAAGTATTACAGTCTCCTGAGATGTGGAAAAAGCATTCAACCATTTGAAGTGACCCTTTTTATTTAAAACATTGGAAAAATTTGGTATAGGCAGAATATTTATAAATGTGAGTTAAAACTTTATACCATAAACTGCAAGCTAAAATAATTACAAAGAATCAGATGTCAGTGGTGTTCCCCTTGAGTAGACTGAACAGACAGGGATGACCCCTGCCCACAGCACTTTTTATTTTAGCAATTTAACTGCTGGTTATATCCAGATATAAAGGGCTTCAAAGTCAGGCAAAAACAACAAAAAAATCAGTCTATTCACCAATGATGTGCTATTGTATCTATCAGACCCGGCTAAATCTTTGAAAAGATCACAAGGAACACTAGAAAAATATGGAAGTATACCAAGCTACAAAATAAACATGGATAAAAGTGAGATAATGCCATTTACAAATTTTGAATATGAACGATACCAAAAAGGAAGTACATTTAAAAGGAAGACAGATGGAATAAAATATCTTGGGATAGGAACTGACAATAATTTACTAAATCTGTACAAACTAAATTATCTTTCTCTTCTTGAGAAAATAGCAAGAGACCGACAGGAATGGAGAGACTTGCCGATTACTTTAGTGGGAAGGGTTAACTGTGTCAAAATGAAAGTGATGCCAAGACTACAAGACCTTTTTCAATCGCTGCCTATTCCGTTACCTTTTTTTTTGGTAGTGAATAGTTCCTATGGAATAATAAGGTAAAAAAAATTGCATTGGAAAAACTGACATGGGACTATGGGCTGGGAGGACTTGGACTCATGGATTTCAAAAAATATCACTTAGCTGCACAGGCTAGATTTCTCGCAGCTTTTTTCACTGAAGTTTTGGGTTCAAATGGGAATGTACTCAATGGAGGAGGGGAAAGCAAAGGACTTTATCTATAAATGGAATGTAAAATTACTAAAGAAAAAGATGGATAATCCCATTTTTAATACATATGATTAGAAAATGGCAAGAAATTAATGAATGTATAGGAAAAAATGTAGGGATATCAATCAAAGCACCATTGTGTAAAAATAAGTTGGTGCCTATGAACATAGGCAATAGAATATTAAATTCTAGGTATGACAAAGGTATAAGATATATTAAGGACTGTTACAAGGAAGGAATTCTTATGTCCTTTCAACAATTAAAACACAATTATGGAGTGGCCAATGGGACCTTCTTCTGTTTCCTCTGGCTTAGATCATTCTTAAGAGAAAGATGGGGACCAACATTGACCCCACCTGAAATTAGTGAGACTGAACGAATGGGTTGAATGGAAAATACACCCAAATTTGTAACAGAAATGTACTATGCTCTCCAGATCAAAAGTGCAAAATCAGGATTACAGAGGACCAGGGAAAGATGGTAGTTGGACTTGGGTGTGGTGATTTCAGAAAGAAGCTGGTTAGGTTGGTGTATGGACAGCATGACATCAATTATAAATGCAAGATATGGAGTAGTTCAATATAATTTTTTGCACCAATTATATTCTACCCCACAAAAGTTACGCAGATCAAAAGCTTAAATTTCAGAGATGTGCTTCAGATGTGGGATTGAGGCAGGAATTTTTCTGCATGCCACATGGTCGTGCGTGAAGGTGAGGCTATTTTGGCAAGAAATCACAGAAAAATTATCCAAGATAACAGGAGTGACCTTCATGGGTGACCTGGAGCTGTATCTACTAGGTAATTTTATGGAAATAAGCAACAAATTGACCAAATATCAAATCTCATTTATAAAAATAGCACTGGCGGTAGTGAAAAAATGTATCGCAATCACTCCCCTCTACTTCTAGCATGATGGACTGTGGAAATGAACAGCTGTATACGTATGGAAAAAATTCAGATATAACTTAAAGAACAAATATGACACTTTTGTAAAGGTCTGGTAGCCAAACCTGGACTACATAGGGCCCACAATACAGTAATAAAAAGGGGGAAAAAAGTTATAAATAGTTATTATACATACAAAAATGTAGTTTCCCCAATTTTACTCTATATACTTAAAATATACACAACTTCTTATGGCGAACGGATCTGTATGTGTGAGGGGGGGTGGAGGGGGGAAGGGAGGGACTGTTTTGTTTTGCATTCTTTGTTGCATTTATAAGAAAAAGTTGGCTGTTAGCCAACGAAAAGGTCTGAAGAGTTTGGCTGGGAGGTGCTTGGGGTGATGCAATGTTGTGTCTAGTTGATAAAAAAGAAAGTCGATTTCATGGTGTGTTGAAAGAAACAAGTGAGTGTATTCTTTGTTTGTAAGCGGGAGTAAATCAGTGCCGTTTCAAGTGGCGACCCTGTGAGTTCACAGTACCTTCTAATTTAAAATGGACAGTGATGAGGATAAACCCCTCACAGGAGAAGTTGGGGAGGTCAAACTGAAGGTTGAAGGCTCATTAGGGGCAGCTGATGACATTGGAGGAACAACAACTACAGCTCACTTGCATACAAGAGCTGCAGTCCATGACACAGCAATTTTTCAAATCCACTAACAAATTAAAATGAGACCAGAAATCCACTCCCAAAATGGAATTTCCCACGTTTGCAACTGTAAAAACCCACAAAAAAGTGTTTATTGAGACCAAAATCCAACGTAAGTAGCCTCTGGCCATGACTGAATGTGAGAATCATTGGTTCCAGGCATTACCTGCAGTGTATGTGCCGAATCATTTACAACGTTGTACTCATCTGTTCCGCATGATGCTGTTCACAAAACACTTCAGCCCATTTACAATGGTCCTTTTCAGGTCTTACATCACCACCCAAACACGTTTGTCATCCATTAGAATGAAAAAGCTGACATGGCTTCCATCTACAGTTTGAACCCAATGGTCCATGTTCTGCATTGGAGCCAGAGGACTGGTCACACCCTTCCCAGTCAGAATGTGCATCGCCTGTCTTGCAACTATCAAACAAGGTCAGCCCTCCGGACCATTACATCATGGGAAAGTTCCAATCAGTCGGCTCCTTGCATAGTTCAGAGGCTGCGGTGGTGGGGGGGCGGGGAGTGTGGTGCCAGTTGCCGCAGATGACTTAAGCAAAGCGACGCATGGGGGTTATTCTTTGTTTGTAAGCTGGGGTAAAATCAGTGCCGTTACAGGCTCATCTCCAACTACCTGGCTTTTCCCCATATCCCTTTAATTCCCCTACTATGTAAAAATCGATCCAAAGCAAAGAAGGTCACAGAGCAAGTGCTGATAAACTGTATTAGTTTGAATGGATCCTTGATGGTCAGCCAAAGGGTTTACTTTTGTGATATGGAACACTACAACTCCAAATGATGAGCTCCCAGCTGGCAGTGAAATCATGGCCAGTGTTCTCAGCTCACATAATTGCCCTAAATAGAGTGATTTGTTCAGCTATTTCAGATTCAATCATGTTAATTTTAGTCCCGAGTCATATACAGGACAAAGCAGGTAAGAACAACATATTTTCTCCACCTCTGAATCAGAAAGAGTTTTAAATCATCCCAGGACTGGGGTCTTGAATTGTCAGGAGAGGCTGGATGGGCTGGGACCTTTCTCCACAGAGCATCAGAGGCTAAAGGGAGGATCTTTACAAGAGGGACGGGTTGCACCTAAATCCAAAAGGTGTCAACATTTTGGCAAGTATGTTTGGTACAGCAGTGGGGCAAGGTTTAAACTAATTTGGCAGGGGTATGGGAACCAGAGTGATAGGGAAAAGGGTAGGGAAGATAAAGTAATGCCTAGGAAAAGTAAAATAGGAAAAGTAATGTTGGGAGGAGAAAGTAAAAAATCAGATGGTGCAGTGAGTTTTCGGGTCAATGATAGAGTTAAGAAAATTACAAAGAAAAATAGTGGGCAGAAAAATCAAAAGAAAAGGTTACAGAAGTCACTAGATATTAAAAAGACAAAGAGCGTAAGGGCACTTTATCTGAATGCCCGCAGTATTAGAAATAAGGTTAGTGAACTTGAGGCGCAAATCGGTACCCATGCCTATGATTTGGTAGCCATCACGGAAACATGGCTACAAGGTGACCCTAAATGGGAATTAAACTTTCAAGGGTATCAGGTGGTGCAAAGAGATAGACAGGATGGTAAGGGAGGTGGAGTTGCACTCTTAATCAATTTGAGCTCCAGGCAGTAGTGAGGAATGATATAAGATCTAAAGAGCATAATGTTGAGTCCATTTGGAAAGAGATAAAGAATAACAAAGGGAAAAAATTATTGGTGGGTGTTATCTATCACCCACCAAATAACAATAGTTTAGTGGCACAGGAAATAAATAGAGAGATAAGTGAAGCATGTAATAATGATATGGCAGTAGTCATGGGGGACTTTAACTTCCACATAGATTGGGAAAATCAAGTTGGTCGTGGGAGTCTAGAAGAGGACTTCATAGAATGCATCCGCGATAGCTTTCTTGAGCAGCATGTTAAGGAACCCACAAGAGAAAATGCTCTCCTGGATCTTCTTCTTTGGCTTGGCTTCGCGGACGAAGATTTATGGAGGGGTAATGTCCACGTCAGCTGCAGGCTCGTTTGTGGCTGACAAGTCCGATGCGGGACAGGCAGACACGGTTCCAGCGGTTGCAGGGGAAAATTGGTTGGGAAAATTGGATCTAGTGTTGTGCAATAGATAGGTAGAGTAAATGATGTAATAGTCAGAGACCATCTGGGAAATAGCGATCATAGTATGATTGAATTTCTCATTCAGATGGAAGGGGAAATAGTTAGATCTAAAACTAATATATTATGCTAAAACAGGGGTGACTACCATAGGATGAGGGGGGAATTGGGCAGAGTGGACTGGAAGCAAAGGCTAATTGATGAAACAATTGAGGAACAATGGAAGATTTTCAAAGAAATATTTTGTAATGCTCAACAAAAATATATTCCGGTCAGGAAAAAGGGCATCAAGGGAGGGAAAAATCAACCGTGGTTAACAAAGGAAATAAAGGAGAGTATAAAATTGAAGACGCAGGTGTACAAGGCTGCAAAGAGCAGTGGGAAACTGGAAGATTGGGAAAACTTTAAGAGACAACAAGGGGTTACAATGCAGGTATTAAGAAATGGGAAAAAGGATTATGAAAGTAAACTGGCACAAAATATAAAAACAGAAAGCAAAAAATTTTATAAATATATAAAACGGAAGAGGGTGGCCAGAGTTAACATAGGACCCTTGGAGGATGAGGAAGGAAAACTGGTAGCAAAAAATGAGGAAATGGCCGAGGCATTAAACAAATATTTTGTGTCAGTCTTCACAGTGGAAGACACGTCCAGCATGCCCAAGTGCGGAGTTAAGGATGCAAATGTTGGGGACGGCCTTGATAAAATAGTTGTTACAAAGGAAGTAGTGATGGAGAAACTAATGGGACTAAAGCCAGACAAATCACCTGGTCCTGATGATATGCATCCAAGGGTTCTGAAGGAAATGGCGGAAGTTATAGTTGATGCATTAGTGGTCATAGACCAAAATTCCTTGGATTATGGCCAGGTCCCGGCAGACTGGAAGACAGCAAATGTCACGCCACTTTTTAAGAAGGGATGTAGGCAGAAGACTGGAAATTATCGGCCAATTAGCTTGACGTCTGTAGTTGGAAAAATGCTTGACGCCATCATTAAAGATGAAATAGTGAAACTTTTGGATCGTAAGGGTTCAATCAGGCAGACGCAGCATGGTTTTAGAAAGGGAAGATCTTGTTTGACAAACTTGTTAGGATTCTTTGAGGATATAATGGGTGCGGTGGATAGAGGGGAACAGGTTGATGTTGTATATTTGGGTTTCCAGAAAGCGTTTGATAAGGTGCCGCACAAGAGACTTATCAGTAAGTTACAGGAAAGTGGAGTCCGGGGAAGTATATTGGCCTGGATTGAAAATTGGTTGTCTGACAGGAGGCAGAGAGTCGGGATAAATGGGAGTTTTTCAGGTTGGCAGAGAGTGGTAAGTGGGGTGCCACAGGTGTCAGTGTTAGGCCCACAACTGTTCATCATTTACATTGATGACTTGGAGGAGGGGACAAAATGTGGTGTAGCTAAGTTTGCGGATGATACCAAATTGAGTGGAAGAGCAAATTGTAATGAGGATGTGGAGAGTCTGCAGAGGGTTATAGTTAAGCTGGATGAGTGGGAAAAGGTCTGGCAGATGGAGTACAATGTTAGTAAGTGTGAGGTTATCCACTTTGGCAAGAAAAATAAAAGTGCTGAATATTATTTAAAGGGTGAAAGTCTACAGCATGCTGTTGTGCAGAGGGACTTGGGAGTGCTTATGCATGAATTGAAAAAAGTTAGGTTTCAGGTGCAGCAGGTTATTAAGAGGGCAAATGGAATGTTGGCCTTCATCGCTAGAGGAATTGAATTCAGGAGTAGGGAGGTAATGTTGCAACTGTATAAGGTACTGGTGAGACTGCACCTGGAGTACTGTGTCCAGTTCTGGTCTCCGTATTTGAGGAAGGATATACTGGCTTTGGAGAGGTTCCAGAGGAGGTTTACTAGGTTGATTCCTGGGATGAAGGGGTTGACTTATGATGAAAGATTAAATCATCTAGGATTTTATTCGCTCGAGTTCAGAAGAATGAGAGGAGATCTTATAGAAACATATAGGATTATGAAGGGTATGGATAGGATAGATGTAGGAAGGTTTTTTGAGCTGGCCGGGGAAACTAAAATGAGAGGACACAGTCTCAAGATTCGGGGGAGTAGATTTAGGACAGAGATGAGGAAAAATAGTTTTTCCCAGAGAGTAGTGAATGTTTGGAATTCTCTAACCAGGGAAATGGTTGAGGCTGCCTCATTAAACATATTTAAAATTCGGTTAGATAAATTTTTACATGATAGACGAATTAGGGGATATGGGGAGAAGGCAGGTAGGTGGAGTTAGGTCATAAATTAGATCAGCCATGATCGTATTGAATGGTGGAGCAGGCTCGATGGGCCATTTTTGGCCTACTCCTGTTCCTACTTCCTATGTTCCTATGTTCCTATCCAACTGAGGTTTATAAAATCATGAGGGGCAGTGATAAGGTAAACATCCATAGTCTTTTTCCCCAATACAGGTGAATAAAAGAGTAGAGGGTATAGATTTAAGGTGAAAGGAGAAATATTTAAAAGAGAGCTAAGGAGAATCTTCTCCACACTGAGGGTGATGGGTATATGGAATGACCTGCCAGTGTGGCAGATTATATATATGTTTTTGGGAGATAAATTGAGGCAGGTTTTTTAGTGTAGATCACATACAAACACTTCAAAACAGATCTCATTTAAAATATTGGAGCTCTGCTCAAGCTAGATAGTCTGGCTCCAAGAGCCTTTGCAAAAGCTTTGGAAAGTGCCCAAGAGACTTCAGAAATGGATTGTTGTTTTGAAAAACAACAGATGAAAGAACTCAGAGGAGTAGGTTCAGAGCTGCAGACTGTCTGGGTGAGCTATTTGCTGTTCTAAGAAGGTCATGTGGTTTTGCAAGCAGAGAGGGAGTCAAATGGACTTTTCTGTGAGAGAGAGAGATCAGTTCTGCAGTTTTACAGTCAGCAGCAACAGCTGGGACTGAAACAGGACAAGCTGGCAAGCTTGTGGAAAAGCCCCATTTGGAAGATGGGTTGTGACTGCTTAGTTCAGCCTGGTCAAAGCCCTTGTAGTTCATACAAGAGGAGAGGACTGGTTGCCTAATGTTTCACTTGAAATAAGAGAAACAAAAAGGTACTCTGTGGTGACCTGAAAGAAGTTATCAGCTGGAAGACCCTAATGGGGCAAGTTTCTTCGGCAAGACACTGACATGGCTGATTAAAAGAAATAATTTGGGGTGTCCAGTGAACAACAAATCTCTCTCTGAAGACCGACAAAAACCTTCCTGATTGGTAACCATCCTACCTTTCAAGCCCCAAAGCCTGGTGAACTTCATAAATGTTAAATTCTGTGCACAGTATAAGAATTCCCTGCAGCCAGTGAACTTGGAGGAATGAGAAGTGAAATTGGACTGTGAATCAAAGAACTTTTCTAAACTTACACACACATTACATACACATGCACTTAGAATTAGAAGGGGGTTAGATTAGTTAAGTTAATAGTGATAAATTAAAGTGTGATTCTGTTTTCATGTTTAAAGATAATTAAAAGCAACTTTTGTTTAAGAAAACATTTGTCTTGGTGAATATCTATTGCTGCTGGGTTTTGGGGTACCCTAGACTTGTAACACATTCTAAAGGCATTTGAACAGGTACATGGCTAGGAATAGGTGTAGAAGGTTGTAGGCCACATGTAGGCACATGGGACTAGCTTGGTTAGCATGAACATGATGGGTCAAATAGTGTATTTCCATGCTGTAGAACTCTGATTCTGGTAGTTTGATGGTCATTATTAAGACAAGCTGTTCTTTTTCAGAAATTCTTTTCTCCTGGCATGGTTTGGTGTGAGCATATGTCCAAACTGTTAGAGCAAGCTCCAGAGCTACTAGTCTAGTGGTACAACTACTGCATCACTGTCATTTCAACAGCATATATTTGAAGGAAGGAGAAGACAAAGGGAGATTTCTCAGTTAGGGTGCAGTGGTAGCAGGTTGAAAAACATGGCCGAAAGCAGGCAGGTGTGAAACTGGTGACAGTTGCTGCACAGCCAACTAGATCTGTCATGAATATTGTCTCAGGGGAGGAAGCAGGGAATAAAAATGTTACCTAATTTAATCTGATGGCTTCCCAGAAGCAGCATGAAATTTATTCAACAATATGTGCCAATAGTTTTCGTGTTAAAAGAGGAAGGGGATCATATAAATACTGGGTTGCAGAGAAAAGTTCACCAACTTCTCCACATTGCAGCAAAATCCAGTTGATCTGAAGCCAAGGAAATAGTTTCCAGGATGCAAAGCAACAACCCTGTTGTTTCAGATATTCCATCATACAAAGTCTGGTCAATTTTCAGTCTCCTCTGCTGTTGTTTGCCACTTGGGGTCATCGCTACAATTTATTCCTTCAAGGTTAGTGTTTTGACCTTTGATTTCTTTTGTGAAATGTGTAACATGTGCAGCTCTCAACATTTTCAATTCAATGTCTAAATGATGAGCAATGTTTTATTTAATGAGTTCATTGTCATACACCTATGTACAATGTACAGATGTGCCAAAATTCTTATCTGCTGCCCAAACGGATACGTAAAATAAACCTGCTGCAATAGTATATATTAAATTACCACAACATGCTAAGACAGGAAAAAAAAGGTAATACATATAAGGGATATAGAGATAAATATTCATTGTTGCAGTTAGTGCAAGAAGAAGAAGAAAAATGTTTCAAACACGGTTTGGTGGTCCCAGATTAATTTATACTGTTGTTTATTGACAACATCATCCCAGCAAAACTAACTCAGGAACTTTACCTTCAGCCTTCCCTCTGCTTTCAGTAGAGTTTTAGTCTGATTGACCAAGGTATAATCTCACAGATTAAAGATGAGTATTTTTAACAGATAGTGTTCAATAGGTTGCACACACTTTCAAAAATATCCAATATTCTTCATATGGTACAATTGTTTAATCTCATTTCTTGTTCCAGAAATTATGGATTATTCTTGAAAAATGTGTAATAAATATTCTACTGAGATAAGAGATTAAAGTGATGAGGAATAATATGCCATGTCTATCTGAAGGAAACATTAGTTTAAATATGTCATCAACCTGAAATGCTAACTCAGTTTTTCTGTTCACAGATGCTGATGGGTCTACTGAGTACTTCCAGCATTCTGCTTTTATTTCAGATTGAAATATTTATTCAGAATGCATAATATAAATACAGTATATATTAAATATTATAAATATTTGATCTTCGCAATTAGTACCCCCAATTACCACTGGGGGTACTTGTAGTTTCACAGATATGAGTTCTTTGACTCTTTCCCTCCTGGAAGCAAACCAGAGGCATCCAAGCTGCAGATCAGTATCAAAGCTTCTCTGGGATTCCATTACCATTTGAAGTTATTCAGGTATAAGCAAAAGAACCATTGGTTCTGTTGCTTGGACCCAAATCTTGGAGTGGGACCTGGATGATAGGTCTCTGAGAAGAAGTAAAATCAGTACAATTTCAACATAAGGATTTTACTTTCAGGTGGGTAGAGTGCTTTGAACAGAAAATACTTGCTTGGGATTTCTCTTATTCTGAACGTATTGACTTCCCTGCAAGTAATGTAACGCTGCATTCAATATGTGGGCGGGTGTGCGTGCACGCATTTTATTTGATATTTATAATATCTTTTTTTTTTCCTGAGTATCTACAGACCTGACTTGGTTGTAATTAGCTCAATAGACTGAAGCAGTCAGTAAAAAAGAACAATGTTCCTTACCATAGTGTACTTTATTTTTAGTCTGAAAATGCTGCCAAGGTCGGAGATACCACTGAAGCACAGAAATCCTCCAATATCGCCAAATACTTAAACATAGCTGCTTTGGTGATCGGCCTCATTATTATTATAACAATTATTGCCATCCAGGCTACGGCCGTCAGTAAATACCGAAGACAATGAAGGAAGCAATAGAAAGAAGATGCAATTGTTTTCAAGGGCATATGGAAAAGTATTGACTCTTATGTTGAAACAAAGTTTTATCTGGTGATGCAAAGAACCAAAAAACATGGGTTTCAATAATTTTATATCTCTTGCAATCAAATGGAAATGTGATTCATTGAACTTTGTCTATTTCCACTTTTTGATACAAATTAATAAAAATTAGACATTGGCTTAAACAATCTGTTTTCCTTGCACTATGTTGTTTTAGTTGTGTTCAAAATCAAGCAATCCTTAAATAAACAAATATTTTCAAATTGTGCACTGAATGGGAACTGTTTCTTTTGATAATAGGTACACATTTGTTCTCAAAAGGGTTTCAAGATTGCAAATTAAACAGAAAATATAAGCATTGAGTGAAGTGGAAATTACTAAAAACCTACTGGGGAGGGAAAGTATCTGAGAACCCAAAAGGAGATTAAAAATCTCCTCAATATTTTTCATGATGTGTTCAGG
This sequence comes from Narcine bancroftii, assembly GCF_036971445.1. NCBI lineage: Eukaryota > Metazoa > Chordata > Chondrichthyes > Torpediniformes > Narcinidae > Narcine > Narcine bancroftii. The sequence continues at coordinate 134,927,465 of NC_091476.1, forward strand.
GATACTGAAGAGTAACTACAGCAATACAAATTGGACAGAAATTCCTAAAATCATGGGAGACATCGACATAGACAACCAGAATTATTTTCCCTGAGTAAAAATGTCACATACCAGGGAACATATGTTGATATTGAGAGCAAAAATTTAAAGGAGATGAACCAGACAAGCTTTTAACACAGGTGCCTGGAAGCAGGTACAATAGTAGATTAACATGCAGGGAATAGAGGAATATGTATCATGTGCAAGCAGCGAAGTCTTGGTATAAAGTGGGCATCATGTTTGGTGCAGACATGTGGGCCAAAGACCTGTTCCTGTGCGGTACTGTACAAGGTTCAGCAGATTGTAAACTTTGACATTGTACTGTACCACGTGAGAAGCTTTAATAACAGTTCCAATTAGCATAGCAGCTAGCACAACACTGTTACGGTGTCAGCGACCTGGATTTTAATCCAGCACTGTCTGTCAGAAGTTTGTACATTCTACATAGGCTTCCTCTGGCTGCTTAGGTTTCCTCCCACCCTCCAAAATGTAGCGGGGATGTAGGTCAATTGGTGTAATTGGATGGCACGGTTTCATGAGCTGGAAGGACCTATTATTGTATGTCTATATTTAAAATTTAAAAAGTAGTTTATGCTTTCCTGGGCTGTAGGCACAAGGGCATCTCTGTATTTATAGATCACTTCTCATTGAGCTGAATGGCATGTAGAGAGATTAAAAGTAAAACAAGAAACTGTTAAGGTGAGTTGAAAGAAACCTACTGGAAGGACTCAGAGGATCAGGCAGCATCGATGGATGGAAATGCTCAGTCAACATTTCGGGTTGGGTCCTTGAGACTAAATTAAAAGGGAATGACATTACACACATGAACGAGAAAAGGAGTTGGCGAGGGGTGAAAAGATGAATAAGGTATTGGACAAAAGGTGGGAGAGGTAGAGGGAAAAGAAAAAAGAGAGGCCATTTTGGGAGGATGGTGGGTAATAGTTAAACATGAAATTCATGCCTTCATTAGCCAGAACATAGGAGCAGGGTGGTTATGCTACTATGATATAAAAATGAGACAGACACCATATAAGTCAGGCATAAGATTAATTTAACAGATTGCCCAGGATGGAGAGTATTTATTAAAAGAGACTGAATAGCTTTGGAATGGGGGGTGGTGGAATGGAGAACCTAACTTAGGTGTCCAAAATTCTAATTCTAGAGTATCTACCATATATCTTCCCTGTAGGGTAGATACTCTAACCCAGTGGTCCTCCAACCTTTTTTTCCACTCACATACCACTTTAAGTATTCCCTATGCCATAGGTGCTCTGTGATTAGTAAGGGATTGCTTAAGATGGTATGAGGGTGAAAATAAGTTTGAAAACCACTGTTTTAATCGTGCCTAATTGACTCATTATGTGCACGGTTTCTTAACTCCAAAGGAAATGGGCCAATGACAATTTTTCTCAAGCAAAATATTTCAGTAACAATTGGATCTAGAGCAGTGGTTCTCAACCTTTCCTTCCCACCCACATTCCCCCTTAAGCAATCCCACAGAGCACTGATGGCATAGGGATTACTTAGAGTGGTATGTGAGTGGAAAGAAAAAGGTTGAGAACCACTGCTCTAGCCCATCCTAAATGTGTCTAACAAAGGGAAAGTGCTTAAGGTAAGGTTTAAGAGGTTTTGAGAGGACTTGAGTAATAATTATTTCAAAAAGAGAACTTGCTTGAAATCTGGAATTCACTGTGAGCTCCCACTCTGCCATCTTCTGGCTTCCAAGCCCAGTAAGGGTACATGGACAGGCATACTAAGCCAGTCAGATGGCTGGTTTCTGTAATACAGTCCCCTACAAATACTGAACAGAAAGGAAAGCAAAGCTGTGGTTTACTAAGTGGAGGCACACAGGACACCACAGATTCTGGATTCTGGAGCATGATGCACTATTAATAACTCAAAAGACTAGAGTTACGGAACTATAGGCTTTTATTTACAATAAACTTGAAGGTCATACTGTGCTGTAACCTAGGCTTTCTGGGAAGGGGTTATGGTGTTGGAGCCTTTATACAGGGTCAAGAGGGAGGAGCCACAGGATGAGGCAGAGCCAGATTAATGAGTGTACAGCATTCACCACAGAGCACAAACAATCTGCTGATACAGGGCAAGCAGCATCAGTGGTAGAAAAGCAATGTTCAATGTTTTGGGTTGGAACCCTTCGTCTTGATGGTGTAAATATCACCAATAATCTGTCCTGGTACAACCACGTTGACGCTATGTCCAACAAAAATACCAACATCTCTAATTTCTTAGGAACCTACAGAAATTCAGCATGTTCCCAATGTCTTAGCAATTTTTATAGATGTACCTTAGAGAATATCATGTCTAGATGCATCACAAATTGGCATGGGAAATGCTAAGCTTAAGACAGCAAGAAATTGCAAGTTGTGAATGAATCTCAAGCCACTACCCAAACCAACCTCCATTTCAACTAAGTCATCTACACTTCCTGCTGGCTTGGTAAAGCAGCAAATCTACTAAAAGTCCCATTCCACATGGTCACACTCTCTTGTCCTCCCTCTTGTCAGGTGGAAGATATGAGTCTGAAAACATGCACCATTAGATTTAAAGATTATCTTGCTATTATCAGACCATTCAATTGACCTCTCATTCATTAAATTGTGCTTCTCTTGCACATTTTTTAACAACATTTTGTCTGTAACGCTACACTCTGCCCTTGAAGACATGAGAGCAGCAGGGATTACAGATTCGGAGCAATAAGTTAGATTCCCACAGAATGCTGTTCAGAAAACAAAGGAGAAAGGGTAGGTATCCCTTGATGAATAAATTGATGAAGGGCTCAAGCCCAAAACAATGGTTATGTACCTTTATCTTTGTTTATACAAACCTTGATGAAGGGCTCAAGCCCGAAACATTGGTTATGTATCTTTATCTTTGCTACACATATCTTGAGGGGCTCAAGACCAAAATGTTGATTATGTATCTTTATCTTTCTATATAAAATATACTGCTTGACCTGTTGAGTTTTGCCACCATTGTGCTTTTTACTATATTCTGCCCTTTTATTTAATTTTCGATGACCTGTTATACTCAAGTACAGGTTGGCCTCCCTGGATAGCACACAAAATAAAGTTTGTCACTGTTTCTTGGTACATGTGACTTAATTTAATTCTATAAATGTATCATTGATGAGCACCTTACTTCACTGATTTCCCCTGATATTTTGATATTTAGTGCTTTTAATATGACTCAAAAGGCAGTAAAGTATCTACTTGTTTCGGCCGGTGCACCAATCATCTTTCCATTCACCACACAACACAGATTCAGGCCAGTAAGTCTGGCTAGCCTCTTCTGATATTTACCCAACACACCTCTACTTCTTGTCTTATCTGAAAATGTTTCAGCACAAAGGCTGCTATTGGGAAATACACCTCCTCTGGAAGACACTTGCTGTGGTTGCTAAATTCTTCCTATGGAAACCTCCCTGAAGGTATCCTTCTCTGTGGTTACAGCTTTTCCAGGCATCAGCCAAATGAAAACATCTTCACACAGTTTGTTGGTCATTCAAGCTCTTGCAAAGGACCTTTCTGGTTGTGAGCTGACCAGATGGCTTCCCACACCACAATCAAACTGGCCACAATTGATGCCTCTCTCTTTTGGGTGTACTTAAGGCAGAGATTGAAAGGTTCTGCATTAGCCAGGGCATCAAATGTTATGGGGAGAAGGCCAAGCAGTGAAGCTGAGTGGGAAAATAAATTAGCTCACACCCGATGGGCTGAATAGCTCATTTTTGCTCCTATGACTTATGGTCTTATGATTATTATGTACTGTGGTCCAGAGAAATGTGGTTTTGTCAGGTTGTATATGTACAGTCATATGTTAATAAATGGACTTTATGATAGGATTCATGAGAATATCTTCATCTGGTACTAACTATTTCCTTATTGAAATTTACCAGGACATCTTTTACACTTCCTATCATTGGTTGTTAATAAGGTACTTCATAAACGGAGTTAAGTTGATTTGTCACAAAATTCCAAGTACAGTAACAAAGGGTTCCTCTGTGACAGAACTACAGATTATTTATCACTGCATACAGTACAGCTGCATAAAGAGCTCGGTTTACAGTGTAGTATTACAATAAAAAAGAAGATAGCACCAAGCAAGAAAGCATTGTTAATGGGGTTCATTCAAGAGCCTGATGGCTACAGGGAAGAAATTTCTTTATGCATGTTTGTGCATGTTTTCACGATCATAAGTCTTCTTCCAAATGGGAGGAGGGAGATGAGTGTGTCTGGAATATGATGGGTCTTTCAGTGTGTTCATTATAATCTTCCTGTGAAACATCAAATTGAAGTGAATTTCGCATGCCAGATATATATTACCTTTGTATAATTCATATATTCTGATCTCGTCAACTTCAATGTAAAACTATGACTTTTCTGACAACTTTTACATATTATGCTGGATTACTTGATCTAAAGCTATCCAGTTCAACATGAAGTTTATTGCATGACTGTCTTTCAGTCTCTTTGTATAAAGGGCTGCAAAATGATAGTCAGGTACTTTGCTGTCTTTGCCGGGATGCCTAGGAAAAGTGGACCAGGATCTATTGGTTTTGTGGCAGCCCTTCACAGCTCCCCCCCACAGGACCTCACAAAATGAACCACTAACTTGACGATCCAGCAGGCTGCACAAGGCCCGCAGCGCTGCCCTCCAATTGGCCACAACCAAAAGAGCTTAACTGGCCTAGCAGGGAAACCGGATCATAAACACACCAATCAGTGCTGAGAGGATTTTGACCACGCCCCTCAGCTTGAGAATAAAAGCAGGGTTGTGAGCCCAATAAAACTGAGCGTGTTAACTACATCCAGCTGGGGCTCTTGTCATTCTTTCTGGGAACAGCGTGCTCTTTCTAAGATAACTTGCATACAGCTATAACCTCTCCTGCGCTATAGGCTCCGTAGAGCCATAGCTTGTAGCAGTTAGCTACAGTTTGATCTTTTTTTGTGGGTGCAATTGTGAACAGAAAAACAGTGGTGCTGCCAGAGCTGCTGTTATGGCAACATTGCCGCTGGTGTGGACCCATGGAAGCAGAGCCATAGTGCTCCCGTGGGGTCCAACCACCCAGTCTGACTACCATCATCTCTGTACAGACTTTAAATAGCCCATAAATGGAGCTGATGGTGTTTTTATTTAAAAAATACTGCAACCGCAGGGTCTGCACCCAGTTGGTGGCTCAGAACTGGCTGGAGAGGTGTCAGGTATCAGAACTAGGATGCAAGAGGGTGCTGAAGGGTTCCTGATCATGTTAGAGGTATGGAACTGGAGTTCAGACTACTGATGGACTGGACTCTGTGTGGCTGCAAGAATGCTGGAGGTGAATCCAAGGACACATGGTGACTCTGAGGGGTCTCCCTTTTGCTTCTCTTTCTCTGACTGTAAGAGCCACTTCAGGCAATTTCTACCAATGTCAAATCTGTTTGCCTTACAGTAGATGAAAACAAATTTTGTGTAATATTGCACTGTCTTTATTACATGACAATAAATTGATTCTTGAATCTTGAACTGAGCAATGGGGGTTGGAGAAGAATGTTGGTGGTGAGTAATGTCCAAATTTCTACAACAACATGAATTTGAACTGAAACCCCACTGGTGCATTTTACTAATAAGCTCCATAAACATCGAATGGAGAGAAGAACAACAGAGCATGATAGCAGAGTGAGATGTGGCAGTGTTGGAAGATTTATTACCATGGATCAGTTGGACGGTTGATCCTTTTCCATGGCCTTGCCATCAAAGAACAAGGATTTCTGATCAACAGCCTCATTAATGTTGGCAATGCTATTACAAATCTGACAACTGCAGAACACTCCTGATTGTAAACGTGATCATTATAATTACAGGGTTTGTAATATACATTCTGGAACTATACAATATTCTTTCTTGGGAATTTTAAACTTTTCAAATCAAATTGATTGTTGTCACTCTCAATCTTCACTAATAACATCCTTTCTGAAATATCTAAATGAGACATACAGCACAGTAACAGGCCATTTTGGCCCACGAGTCCATGCCACCCAATTTGCACACAAGTAACCTACACCCCCGGTAGGAAGGAAATTGGAGCCCCCAGGGAAAATCCACACAGCTACAGGGAGAATATATAAACTCTTTATAGGCAGAACAGGATTTGAACCCCGGTCCCAATCGCTGGCGCTGTAAAGGCATTGCACTAACCGCTATGCCAACTGTGCTGCCCCATAAGACATGTTAATATCTATTCTTCAAACAGTTAAATATTTATGTTTTATTAATGGAGAAATGAACTGGAATTCAGAATGTCCACAAATGAAGCAAGCCAATATTTTGTCAAAGTTGCTTTATTTCAATTTTTTCTTCATTCCTCCTCAAAATAAGAATAGGTATCTTCTGTGTGTTATCTGGGGCTCCCTCTGTAATCTCCTTTAAGTTTAAAGTAGCATTCCTCATGCTAACACTCTTTCCTGACTCCATCACTGAGTTGGCCCTACCACATGATACTGCTGATGTTGGTTAATGCAGTGTGGTTGGAACTCGCACATTTGGTCCCTATGACAATTGTGAGCTGATGGACTTATTCTTTGATGCATGGTTCTACAATTCTCTGAAATCCCAATCATTACCCCCAATGGTTTTATTTTTAAACATAGTCACAAAGAAGGTGCTAATGACAAAATTATTTCTATGTTAAATGTTTTATGAATACACATTGTTGAGGCCAGCAGAGTAGAGTTTCTCCTGATTTTTGAAAAATACATGGGGGGGGAGGGAAGGGAGTGGGATTCATGTTCACCTGAGAGAGCAGGTAGTCTTGGTTTCATATCTGTGAAGAACAGTATGTCTTACAGTGCAACATCCCCATGGTGATGCAATGAGGAATCTGTCTGGATTTCAAGATCTTATTACATAGAACATTTGGTTCAGAGCATCCAGAAAGAAATGTAGTGTTAGGGAGTGTAATGGTGCACAAATCTTGACATTAAGAAGAGCTGCTAGCTGTTAAGGGGTTCTTTCCTTTCAACATTTATCATTCAAACCAATGAGAAAATAACCCATTTGCAGTTCCAGTCTATGTTTGATGTGGTGAAGACAAAAGCAAATGAGATGCTTATTCTAATTGCAAATTAGTTGAGGCATCATGAACCATTTTGGAGAAATTACAACAAGAGTCAATTAAGTGAATCGTGCCAATCACAAGTCCATTGAGTCTACTCAGCTCCATTCATGCTGCCATTGATATTGTTTCTATCATTTCAGCCTTCCTTCCCCAGCAGCTGTGGAGCCAGATGCTAGAGTCATTCTTCACTGGACCCACAAGCTTCTGGCTTAAAGATGTGAGTGCTACAACACAGGATTAGGAAAGGAAATATTCTGGTACTTCTAACAGGTGGATGATTGTAAGAACAGAACATTTCATCTTTTATCCAGCAGAAGGTGGTGGTAAAAAGGACTCTGCACATTATTTGCCCATGTATTTGCACTTCCTTCTCCTTTACATTTCTCTCCTTTGTAGATGCATCTTTTCTTGAGTACAGGTTTTTTTTTTGCACTACCAATAAGAAGAAATTCTGCCTGGCTGGCAGGAAAAAAAAACCTCAGGGTTGCATGGGATGTCATATCTATGAACTTTGAAAATCTTCAAGCCTGTTGGGTCACTTCCATAAAGGGAATTGGTATAATCAAGGTATTAGGCCATTACAAAATTTATTTATGAGACACTTATTTATCATGGTCACGGAGGAACCTGTTTCACTCCTTATCCCTCAGCATTCCTCATGGTATGGTCCAAACTGAAAGCCTTCACCCCTGGATTTTCCTGATTACCAGCACTTGTATTTGATTTGGTTTTGTTCTTACCTGTTAATTGTTATCTTGGTTTTATCCTTTAAAGTAAACCTTGCAATGTATGACAACTGATCATGCAAGCAAAGAAATGGGAAGCAAGGAAGTGTAGGGTACAAAAACACTCAGCATTTTAAAATAGCAATTTATACATGAAAATTCAACAATTCATGTATAGTAAAACACATGAACACCCATCATTCCATGACACAGCTGTGTGGGAGCCAGGCTTCCAGAACAAATTTCACAGATTTACCACACTCGAGCTGCAGAAATTCCTCTGCATCTCTGTTCTAAGTAGACACCCTTTGATCCTGAATTAGTGTCCTCTTGTCCTGGACTCTCCCACCATGGGAAACAACCTTTCCCCATCTACTCTTTCCATGCCTTTCAACATTAAAAATGCTTCAATGAGGTCCCCCTCGTCTCCTCAATTCCAGTAAATACAGGCCAAGAGCTGTCAAACACTCCTCATAATGAGAACTCTATAATTCCCAGAATCATCCTTGTGACCCTCATCTGAACTCTCTCCAATGTCAGCACATCTTTTCTTAAATGAGGAGCCCAAAACTGCTCACAATACTGCAAGTGAGGTCTCACTAGTGTCTTATAGAGCTTTAACATTACATCCCTGTTCTTATATTTATTCCTCTTGAAATGAATGGCATCATTACATTTGCCTTCTTAACCACCATCTCAACATGCAAGTTTACCTTCAGGCTATCCTGTACTAGGACTTCCAAGTCCATTTGAACCAGGGTATTTTCAATTTTCTTCCAATTTAAAAAAGAGTATTCTAGTTTATTTTTTCTACCAAAATGCATGACTGTACACTTTCTGACATGATATTTCATTTGCCACTTCTTTGCCCGTTCTCCTAAGCTAAATCTTTCCGCAGCCTTTGTTTTTCCTCAAAACTACCTGCTCCTCCACCTACCTTCATATCACCTGAAAATTTGGCCAAAAAGCCATTCATTCTCTCATCTAAATCATCAAAATACAAAATAAAAAGAAACACTACTGACAGCCAATCAGAATATGATCCTTGTATACCAACACTACTTCCTGCCAATCAGCCAATGCTCTACCGATGCAAGTATGTTTCCTGTTATACCACGGGCTCTTGTCTTATTAAGTAGCATTATGTACAGGAGCTTTTCATATTCCTGCTGAATATCCAAATACACATCGACTGCACCTCTCTTATCCAGCCTGCTTGCCACTTCCTCAAAGAATTCCAATAGGTTTGTCAGCTAAGATTTTCCCTTAAGGAAACCATGCTGGCTTTGGCCTACTCTGTCATGAGTCTGCAAGTACTGTTCTCAGTAACCTCATACTTTACAATCTACTCCATCATCTTCCTAACCACTAACATCAGACTAACTGGTCTATAATTTCCTTTCTGCTGCTTCTCCCTTTCTTGAATAGTGGGGTGATATTTGTGATTTTCCAGTCATTTGGGACCATGCCAGAATCTATTGATTCCTCAAAGGTCATTACCAATGCCTCCATAATCTCTACCGCTACTTCACTCCATCTGATCCAGGAGATACAGCCACATTTAGAGTATTCAGCTTTCTGAGCACCTTCTCCCTTGAAATAGCAACTGCATTCACTTTGCTTCCCTGATACCCTTTGATATCTATTACATTGCTAGTGTCCTCTACAGTGAAGACTAATGCAAAATATTCATTTAGTTCCTCTGCCATCTCCTTGTCTCCCATTATTATTTCTCCAGCTTCATTTTCTAGTGGTCCTATATCTACTCGCATCTTTCTTTTATTCTTTATTTACTTAAAAATATATTTTTGTATCCTCTTTGATATATTTGCTAGCCTACTTTCATACTTCATCTTTTCCTTCCTTATGAGATTTTCGTTACCTTCCGTAGGTTTTTTAAAACTTCCTAATCCTCTATCTTCCCACTAATTTTTGGTTCGTTGCATGCCTTCTCTTTTGCTTTCACATTGGTTTTGACTTCTCTCGTCAGACACAGTTGTGACATTTTTCCATTTGAAATTTTCTCTTCTTTGCTATGTATTTATGCTTCATCTTCCCCATTTATTGCAGAAACTCCATCCATCACTCCTCTGACAACTTCCCTACTAGTGCTTCCTTCCAATCTACTCTGCCCAGTTCCTCTCTCATGCCACTGTAAATCCCTTTACTTCCCTGAAATACTGACACATCTGACTTTAATTTCTCCTTGTTAAATCTCAAATTGAACTCAATCATATTGTAAAACACCAAAGTCTGAAGTAAAAACATAAGGCTGGAGAAACTCAGCAAGTCAAACAGTGTACTTAATGTAGCAAAGATAGATCGATAACCAACATTTCAGGCTTGAGCCCTTCATTAAAGTAAGGCTCATCAATCATATTGTGATCACTGCCCTTAATGGTTCCTTTACTCTAAGTTCCCTAATCACCTCTGGTACATTTCACAACACCCAATCCAGTACAGCCAATCCCTGAGAGGGCTCATCAAAAAGATGCTCTAAAAAGCCATCTCGTAGGCTTTTCTACAAATTCTCTCTCTCGAGATTCAGTGCCAACCTGGCTTTCCCAATCTACTTCAATATTAAAATCCCCCATGACTACCATAACATTGCCTTTTCTATATGTTGTTTCAATATACATAAAGATATAATTTTAAATAAATATATATTAATATTTGAATATGTTTTACTTAGTTACAGGATATTTATTCATCAATCACACAGCTTGTGAGAAAAAGCTACCATTATTTCCCAGCCTGGCAGTTCTGATATTGATGCTCCTTACCTCTTTCTTGATAGTATTGGGTCAAAAATAGTGTGTGCTGGATGGAAAGATTCCTCTATAATTCTTTGAGCCCTATTTACAAAGCTACCACTAAATGTCAATAAAGGGAATTTCCAGTGATCTCCCCAGCTGTTTTGTTGAATCTCTGTATTGACTTTCAGTTTGATGCTTTGCAGCTACCATACCACACAATGATGCAGACAGAAAGGACACTATTGTGCTCCAACAAAATGTTGTCAAGGTGGGCCAGTAGCCTTGCCCTCCTCAACCTCCTTAGGATGTGCAGGCACTGCTGCAACTTTCTGACTAATAAGAGGTGTTATGGGTCCAGAATTGATCATCCTTTATATACCCACCAAGGAACTTCATACTCTCCACTCTCTCCAACTACACATCAATAAAAATTATCACAACTTGGTTTAGACTATAATCCTTCCTTCAAAGTTTAGATTTATGTCTTCCCAAAAAGACCCTCACGGCACAGGTCAATCCACCAAAAAGGCCCAATCATTCACAAAGCATGCTTTGCTCTGAATTCCACAAAAATGGTTGGCCATAAGAGCTGGTTTCAAAAGCTGTTTTCTCTGCAGTGGCCAGAATGGTTCTCTCTTGCAAAATCACAATGTCTTTGCAAATGTATCAAATTCTGGACCAAACTGTGACAAGCCTTCCCTCAGTTCTTCCAATGCATTGAATTATTGCTGGGCTGTGACTTGTGTGAAATGTTAAATGTTAACTGTGACTGTTCAGTCCCTCCTCCCTATAATATCCTTCACAGAGATAATCCCATTTTACTAAAATTGGAACTTGTAATAACATGATGACATCACATATAACCCTGAGATTCTTTTTCCTGTAGGCCAAGCAGAATTTCTACTTATCGATTGTTCGAAAATCTATTCAAAAGAGGGAAATGTAAACAAAGAAATAAGTGCAAACAAACTGTGCAATATAGAAAATAAATATTCAATAATAAATAATATGCAATAATGAATAATAATAACACAATACACTTAAAATGGCTTTAAAAGATTGTGGAAATGTTAAGGATGATTTACATTGAACAAAAGTAAAATGACTTGCTACTGTGAGATGGCTGTGGCTCTCCACAGCCATCTAAATTACACACTTGGTGTGGTAAACCACTGTTGTGCCATGATTAGTTGCTCCCGAGACTGATCCTACCAATAGCCCCTTGCATGTTCTCCTTTGAGGTTAATGGCAGTTAATAAAAGCCTGATAGTTTCACAATATCAGCCTTTTGTGATTATTGATGGTACATCAATTAAAAAAAAACACATGCATGGAACAGTACCTGAAACCTGAGAAGCTGACATCGAATCCCGATCGCTGAACGCCCCAAAAATGTTCGAACTTTGGCTATGTTGCTTCGAAAAATTCTTGGTAGCAGCCATGGATGCTATCACCAAGGACACGAACTTACTGAGACCACTCCTCTCGCGTGTTGGGCCCCAAATTTTCCTGTTGACCCTGTAAAGCCAACTCATACCAAACAGCTATGGACACCCTCAAGGCCCAGTATCACAGGAAGATTAATGAGGTTTGCACCAGGCATCTCCTGGTCACCAGAAAACAGTGACCTGGTAAGTCAAGTGCCGAGAACTGAGTAGGGAGCGTGACTGTAAGGCCATGTTGGCCACCCAGAGTGCAAAGGACCTCATCAGAGGCTGTAATCCACTCCAGGTACATACGGCAATGGCTATGAGAACAAAAAGTTCAAAACAGTGGCCCTCCAGAACTCAGATGACTACTCTGCTGCTTGGTCACCGCAGGCACCACTATCTGGGAAAGGGCATTGTCTTGCCCTGTGAGTGACTGGTCCCCTACACCATCCCACTACTCTAAGATCTGACCTTGGCCGCAAGTTCTACTTTTGCGGGTATGGTCAGCATCCGAGGAAACACTGCCCTGCTAAGGATACAGTGTGCTCCAGGTGCCGGAAAAATGGGCATTACACCAAAGTTTACCAGTCCAAACAATCCACGAGGTCTGCTACTTCGGGTAGTGTAATCAGTGCTGTCTTTCCTGCATTTCAACGGCGCCATGTGCGAATCATGTGGGCCGGCATTTTGGACTGCGCGCCAAATGCCATCTTCCCAGGCATATGATACTTTGAGGGGTCGAGGCTAGCCATCTTGGGGATGAGGGCAACCATCTCGGGCACGGGAGCACCCATCAGACTCAGGCAATGAATCCATACTGACCTCCCTAACCCTGAATTAGGAGGTCCCGCACGAGAACTCACCAGGTCCATGATGGACGTCCAGGTAAATGGGCACAATATCAACTGTTTATTCGATAGTGGGAGAACAAAAAGCTTTTTCTAACCCAATACCACTAAACAACTGTTCCTTAAAGTACGGTCGGCCAAGCACAGGCATTTGGCACGCAGTCCGAAATGGCGGCCCACATGATTCGCACATGGTGCCGCTGAAATGCAGGGAAGACAGCACCGATCACACTACCCGGAGTAGCAGACCTCGCGGATGGTTTGGACTGGTAAACTTTGGCATAATGCCACTCACTCCAAATCATACACGGCATTCACCTTGGTGTCCTGCATAGTGACCCTCACTGTTGGAGGCATAGTGTACAAGCGCTTCAGATTGCTAGTTATGCCAAAACTCTGTGCCCCCTTGCTACTGTGGCCGGATTTCCAGTGCAGACTTCAGAAAGTCACTCTGCACTTCAATGGACTCCTCCCCTGCCTCATCATCATCAATGAATAGTTCAAAGATGGCCCCCTGCAGATGATGTGTGGTATCACGATCCTTAAGATCGACCCCACCCTCTGCTGTTCGCCAACCTTACCCCTGATTTCAAGTCGGTGGCCACCAGGAGTAGACAGTAGTGTGTGGCTGAAAGGGTGTTCATTAAGGTAGTGGTTCAGCGCTTATTGGGCAAGGGTATCATCGAGGTCAGTAATAGGCCTCGGAGGGCCCGGATGGTCATGGTAAAGAATGGGGATAAGAATAGGATGGTCATAGACTACAGCCAGACCATCAACCGGTGTACACATTTTGAAGCTTATCCCCTTCCCTGCATATCCAATATGGTCAACCAGATTACACAATATCGAGTATTCTCCACAATTGACCAGAAGTTGGCATATCACCAGTTCCCAATCCATCCAGAGAACCACCAGTGGACAGCATTCGAGGCAAATGGCCGCCTTTACCACTTCCTCCGAGTCCCTTTTGGCACCACAAACAGGGTCTCCATCTTCCAGCAGGAGATGGAGTGCATGGTGGACAACTGCGATCTAAAGACCACCTTCCCATTATCTAGATAACTTTACTATCTGTGGCCATGGCCTGCAGGATGATGATGCGAACCTCCCCAAGTTCCTGTGGGCAGTGAAATGCATGAATCTCACTTATAATGAGGATGTGTGTGTTCTGGACATTATGGGTAGCCATATTTGGCTGTGTGGTTGAGAAAAGCATCATTGGCCCTGATACAAACCGCTTGCATCATCTGATGGAGTTATCTCCCTCCCACAAAGCTCTGGAGATGCCTCAGGTTCTTTTCATACTATGCTCAATGGGTCCCCAACTATGCAGACAAGATTCGCCCAATGGTCAAAGCTACCATGTTTACCCTGTCAGCAGAAGCCCAAACAGCCTTCAACAGTATCAAAGACAACATCACCAAGGCAACCATGCATGCCATAGACATGTCCACACCATTCTAATTGGAGAGCGATGTGTCACACTTTTCCTTTGCTGCCACACTCAATCAAGCAGGCAGACCTGTTGCCGTTTTCTCATGAACCCTCCAAGGCCCTGAAATTTGCCACTTCTCCATCAAGAAAGAGGCCCAGGCTATGGTGGAGGCTGTACGCCACTGGAGGCACCATCTCGCAGGGAAACAGTTCACCCTCCTCACAGCTCAGGTAGTGGTAGCATTCATGTTTAGTAATAATCAAAGGGACAAAATCAAGAATAAAATCCTCAGGAGGAGAATCAAACTGTCCGCATATTCATTCTCTACCGGCCTGGCAAACTTAACGAGCCCCTGGATGCTCTTTCCTGAGGAACTTGTGCTAGTGTTTAATAGGCTCTTCACAATGACCTTTGCCACCCTGGAGTTACTCGGTTTTTCCATTTTATCAAATCTCAGAGTTTACCATACTCCATTGAGGAAGTCCAGACTATGACTAAAAACTGTCATGTCTGTGCCGAATGCAAACCCTAATTCTATCAGCCAGACAAAGCACATCTGATCAAGGCTATCTGCTCCTTTGAGCGCCTCAGCAATGATTTCAAGGGACCCCTCCCCTCCTCCAGCAAGAATGTCTACTTCAGGCGAGGAATCGGAGGCGTCCAGTGGAGGAGGAGGGGCAAGGGGAGAGTGACAGGAAAGTAAGGATTTAGAGTACTTACTGGGGCTTGGGCCTAGTGGTTCAGGTGAGGAGTCGGAGGCCGGAGGCGTCCAGTGAAGGAGGGGTGAGGAGAGAGTGACAGGGTTAATTGGTAGAGAGCCAATAAAAGGAGGGTAAAGTAAAGGAGTGGTCAGTGAGGAGCAGCCCAGAAAGTGAGGGGTGTTGTGAGTGAGTGGGACTTGGGACTTCCAGGCTTTGGCTCAACAGGCTTCAGCGAAAGCAGGCGAGGAGAAAGGTATGCTGAATTATTTGCCTTTCTTAATAAGTTTAATATAAAATTCAGAGTCAAGCCTATGAGGTTAGTGCTCTGTTCTTGGTGTCAGATATGGGAACCATGAGCGACTTCCGCCCTCTCCAATGGACACATCTGCACCAGATGCACCGAGATGCACTTCCTTAAAGTCTGAGTTGGGGAACTGGAACTGCAGCTTGATGACCTGCAGCTTGTTAGATAGAGTGAAGATGTGGTTGATAGGACCTTCACCCTCCCCAGTGGTCACACCTGCACTGGATGCACCAGGATGCAGCTCCTTAAGGACCAAATTAGGGATTTGGAGTTGCAGCTTGATGACCTGTGGCTCATTAGGGAGAGTGAAGAGGGAGGTAGTTACCCCTAGACTAGAGGAGTCAGGTAAGTGGGCAACTGCCAGAGGAGGGAAGAAAAGCGCAGGATAGTGGAGAGTACCCTTATGACTATTCCTCTCAGCAATTGGTATATTGTATTGGATGCTGTTGAGGGGGAGGACCTGAGAGAGAATGGCTGCAGTGACCAGGCCACTGGCACTGAGCCAGGTGCTGTGGTGTAAAGGGAAGGAAGAGGAATGCGATGATCATATCAGGGGTATAGACCAGGGATTCTGTGAGCCTGATAGATATTCCTGCATCGTGTGTTGCCTCCCAGGTGCCAGGGTGATGTCTTAGTACATGTTTGTACCAATGACATAGATTTTAAAAGGAGAGGAGGTCCTGAAGAGAAATGACAGTGAGTTAGGATAGAAGCTAAGAGACAGGACCTCCAGAGTAGTGATTTCTGGATTGCTACCTGTGCTGAGTGTAAGTGGGGGAAAAAAATGGAAGGATCAAACGGATGAATGTGTGGCTGAGGGGCTGGTGCAGAAGACAGGATTTCAGATTCTTAGATCATTGGGATCTTTTCTGGGGGAGGTGTGACCTCTACAGAAGGGATGGGTTGCACCTGAGTCCAAAAGGGGCCAATATCCTGGCAGGCAGGTTTAATGGTGCTGTTGGGTATGGTTTAAACTAATTTGGTGAGGGGATGGGAACCTGAATGATAGGGCAATGGATAGGAGAAGTTCAGATAGGCAGTGAAATTAAAAGGACAGAAGTAGCAGAAAGGGATCGGAAAGTACGGCCAAGGCCTTCAGGCAACAAGGTGAGGGGTGTGGGGAGTAACAGATTAAAGGTACAGAGAATGCACAGAGAATAAGAAATAAAGTAGATGAGTTTGAAGCTCAGTTGCATATTGGAGGGTATGATGTTATAAAAATAATGGAGACATGGCTGCAGGAGAGCCAGGATTGGGAAATTAATATTCCAAGGTATATGTTCTATTGAAAAGACAGACAGGTGAGTCAAGGGGGTGGGGTGGCTCTGTTGGTGAGAAATAATTTTCAGTCCCTTGAAAGAAGTGACATAAAACCAGGTGGAGTAGAGTCTGTTTGGATAGAGTTCAGGAATTGCAAGGGCAAGACAATAGACAATAGACAATAGGAGCTGGAGTAGGCCCTTCGGCCCGTCGAGCCAGCACCGCCATTTTACAGATCATGGCTGATCACTACCATCAGTACCCATTTCCAGCCTTATCCCCATAACCCTTAACTCCTTTGCCCACTAGAGTCTTATCTAACTCTCTTTTGAACATAATCAGCGAATCTGCCTCTACCACCCTCTGTGGCAGAGCATTCCACAGATTCACACTTCTCTGGGTAAAAAAATGTTTTTTCATCTCCGTCCTAAAGGGCCTACCCTGTATTCTTAAACTATGCCCTCTAGTCCTCGTCTCCCCCATCATTGGGAACAAGTAATCCGACTTCACCCTGTCTATCCCCCTGATAATTTTGTATACCTCAATCATGTCCCCCCTCATCCTTCTAAACTCCATCGGATACAAGTCCAGTTTTTCTAGCCTTTCAGCATATGTCAACCCCGCCATCCCTGGAACTAACTTTGTAAATCTGCGCTGCACACCCTCTATAGCTAGTATGTCCTTCCTCAACATTGGAGACCAGAACTGGATGCAATACTCCAGGTGGGGTCTCACCAGGGCCCTGTATAACTGCAGAAGGGTGTCTCTGTTCCTATACTCCAATCCCCTCTTTATGAAAGCCAACATGCTATTAGCCTTCTTCACAGCTTTCTGAACCTGCATGCTAGTCTTCAGTGACCGGTGAACAAGTACTCCCAGATCCATTTGCTCCTCCCCACTCCCTAGCTTGTCTCCATTTAAATAATACTCAGCTTTCCTATTATTGCCCCCAAAATGGATAACCTCACATTTGCTTACATTGAACGTCATCTTCCATTCAGCAGCCCACTCCCCCAACCTGTCCAAGTCCCTCTGCATTTTCCTGACATCTTCCTCACACCCCACACCGCCACCCAGTTTCGTGTCATCTGCAAATTTGCTCAAATTATTAATAATCCCCTCATCCAAATCATTTACATAAATTACAAACAACTGAAGACCCAATACCAATCCCTGCGGCACTCCACTCATCACATCCTGCCATCCTGAAAAAGACCCGCTTACCCCAACCCTTTGTTTCCTATTTCTTAACCAATTTCCTATCCATGTCAGCACCTTACCTCCAATACCATGCTCCTTGATCTTGCCCACTAGTCTCCTGTGCGGTACCTTATCAAAGGCCTTATGGAAGTCCAAATACACCACATCCACAGGCTCTCCCAAGTCCACCCTCTTTGTCATATCCTCAAAAAATTCCAGAAGGTTAGTTAAGCATGACTTACCCTTAAGGAATCCATGCTGACTAGCCCTTATACTATTATTTCTGCCTATGTGTTCTGCTATTACTCCTTTTATGATAGACTCCAATATCTTCCCCACCACCAACATCAGGCTGACTGGTCTATAATTTCCCGTTTTCTCCCTCCCTCCCTTCTTAAAAATTGGCACCACATCAGCCACTCTCCAATCCTCAGGGACCTCCCCCGAATCTATGGAACTTTGGAAAATGTCGACCAGTGCTTCCACAATTTCCATAGCAACTTCTTTAAGCACCCTGGGATGCAGCCCATCAGGCCCTGGGGATTTATCAGCCCTCAGTCCCAACAATTTACTCACAACCTCCTGTTTCTGGATCCGGATATCCATTAGATCCCCTACTTCCCCAGGAAAGTTCCCCAAGTCTCTTGACACCGCATGACCATTACCCCCTAACTGACCATAACCTATATACTCCTTGGTGAAGACAGTTGCAAAGTATTTGTTAAATTCCTCAGCCATCTCCTTGTTTCCGGTAATAATTTCACCCTTTTCCATTCTTAATGGACCAATTTTGGACCGAACCAATTTCTTCCTCTTCACATATCTAAAAAAGCTTTTGCTATCCTCCATTATATTATTTGCTAATTTCCTCTCGTACTTAATTTTCCCCTCTCTTATGACTTTCTTAGTTACCCTCTGATGCTCTTTGAAGGTTTCCCAATCCTCTAACATCCCACTCCGCTTCGCTATCCTATACTTACTCCCTTTGGATTTGATATTACACTTGATTTCATTAGTTAGCCACGGCTTCCATTTGCATCTCCTAGAGCCTTTCCTCCACTTTGGAATAAATTTGTCCTGAAACCTGTGAAAAATGTCCAAAAATACCTGCCATTTTTCCCCAGTTGTCCTCCCAGCTAGTGTATCTTTCCATTTTATTTTGACGACCATAATGGGAGTTGCACACAGGCCCCCAAACAGTAACTCGGATATAGGAGGCAGAATAAATCAGGAGTTAAGATGGGCATGTCAGAATAGTAAAGATACAGTTGCTACGTGGGATTTCAACATTCAGGTAGACTTGGAAAATCTAGCTGGTGCAGGACTGTAAGTCAGTTTATAGAATGTCTCCGGGATACATTCTTAGAGCAGCTTGTGATGGATCCTACCAGAGGGAAGACAATTCTAGAAATGGTGTGTGTAATGATGCGGATTTGATAAGGGACCTTGAAGTAGGGGAGCCATTAGTAAAAGTGACCATAATATGGAGAGTTTTAATTTGCAATTTTAAAGGGAGAGTGAAAGATAGCATCCTGATGTCAGTTTTACAGTTGGATAAAGGGGATTATGCAGCCATGAGAGACAAGCTCGCCAAAATACAATGGAAGGATACCCTGGCTAGGAGAAGTGTGGAACTAAGATGGCAGGTATTTCTGGGAGTTTTTCAGAAGGTACAGGACTAGTTCATTCCAAAGAGGAAGAAAGGTTCTAAGGCGAGCAAAGGCCAACCGTGGCTGACAAAGGAAGTCAAGACAGTATCAAGACCAAGGAGAGGAAGTATAATATAGCAAAGAGGAGTAGGAAGCTAGAGGATTGGGAAACCTTCAAAGAGCAACAGAAGATAACTAAGAAAGCTATTTGGGAGGAAAAAATGAGATACGAGAGTGAACTAGCCAATAATATAAAAGGGGATAGTAAAAGCTTCTTTAGGTATGCAAGGAGGAAAAAATTAGTTAGGACCAAAATTGGGCCCTTAAAAACTTAAACAGGCAAAATTATTATGGGAAGCAAGGAAATAGCTGACGAGTTTAACAGATATTTTGGATCTGTCTTCACCAGGGAAGATACAGGTAAAGGTCAATTGGGAGTAGAGGCCCTGCAGTATCGAAGGATTTGGTAGAAATTCCAATTGTAATGGAGGAATCGATGGAAATCCGGATTCAGAAGCATGTGGTCTGAAGGCTGATAAGTTCCCAGGACTTGATGGACTGAATCCCAGGGTGCTTAGGGAGGTTGCTCTTGAAATTGTGGATGCATTTGGTCGACATTTTCCAATGTTCTATAGATTCAGGAGGGTGGATTGGAGGGTGGCTAATCTTGTAACGCTTTTCAAGAAGGGAGGGAGGGTGAGAATGAGCAATTACAGACTGGTTAGCCTGACGTCAATGGTAGCAAAGATATTAGAATCTATCATAAAAGAAGAAATAACAGAACATTAGAAATAATAGCATCATTACAAGTCAGGATGGATTTCTGAAGGGAAAATCATGCTTGACTAATTTCTGAAATTTTGCGAGGATGTGACGAGGAGGGTGGACATGGGAGACCCAGTGGATGTGGTGTACTTGGACTTTCAGAAGGCTTTTGATAATGTCCCACATAGGAGATTAGTAGGCAAAATCAGAGAGCATAATATTGGGAGTAGGGAGCTGATATTGGTTGACAGACAGGAAACAAAGTGTTGGGGTTAATGGGTCATTTTTGGGATGCAACAAGTGTGGTCCCGCAGGGCTTGGTGCTGGATCTTCAGTTGTTTATCATATATATAAATTATTTAGATAAGGGGATTATAAATAACATTAGCAACTTTGCAAATAACACGAAACTGGGTGGCAGTGTGAAGTGTGAAGAGGATTCAGGAAAATGCAAGGGGAATTGGACAGGTTAGGTGAGTGGGTGGATGCATGGAAGATGCAGGTTAATGTGGATAAATGTGAGATTATTCACTCTGGTGGCAAAAACAGGAAGGCAGACTATTATTTAAATGGAGTCAAGTTAGGGAGTGGGGAAGTGTAGTAGGTGCACATACATCAGTCACGAAAAACTAGCATGCAGATTCAACAAGCTGTGAAAAAAAGCAAGTAGCATGTTAGCCTTCATAAAAAGGGGAAATGAGTATAGGGGAGTAAACATGTCCTTCTGGAGTTGTACAGGGCTCTGGTGAGACCATACCTGGAGAACTGTGTCCAGTTTTGGTCTCCTAATTTGAGGAAGGATATTCTCACTATTGAGGGAGTGCAGCGTAGATTCACAAGGTTAGTTCCTGCGATGGCAGGATTGACGTATGCTGAAAGGTTGGATAATCTAGGGTTGTATACGTTGGAATTTAGAAGGATGAGAGGAGATATGATTGAGGTATAAAAAATTATTACCGTATTGGACATGATAGAAACTGATTACATTCCCGATATTGGGGAGACTATGACTAGAGGCCATAGTTTAAGAATACAGGGAAGGCCCTTTAGGTCAGAGATGAGAACATTTTTTTACTTACCCAGAAAGATGTTGGTCTGTGGAATGCTTTGCCACAGAGGGTGGTAGAGGTGGGTTTTCTAGATAAGTTCAAGAGAGAGTTAGATAAGGTTCTTGAGGACAGGGGATTAAGGGTTATGGGGAGAAGGCAGGGACAGGGTACTGACAGTGGAAGATCTGCCATGATCTAAATGAATGGCAATGCTGGCTATACCTTGTCTGGATAACAACCACGGCCACAGTTATCAAGACCCTCTGGAATATCTTCACTCTCTTTGGGTACCCTGCCTTCATCCACAGTGACTGTGGTGCATCATTCATGAATGATGAGTTGTTGTAGTACCTATTGGCCAGGGGCAGGACCACAGCTACAATCCTAGGGAAAAACGGCAAGTAGAAAGGAAGAACGCCACAGTATGGAAGACTGTCCTCCTGGAACTGAGGTCACGGTTGTCTCCCAATGGCAGGGTGTCCTCCCAGACGCACTTCACTCCATCAAGTGTGACCTAGGTGCATTTGTACATCAGTTACTTTTATGTATGGTCACTATCAGCACTCCTCACGAACAGATGTTTGTTTTCTCTAGGAAATTTGCATCAGGGGCCACACTCCCCACCTGGTTTATGTCTCCAGGACCAGTCCTACTACAGAAGCATATCAGGCTATCTAAGACTGACCCACTGGTTGAGATGGTCCGCCTCCTCCATGAGAACACCCAGTATGCCTATGTTGCTTTCCCTGATGAGCGTGAAGACACAGTTTCAAACCAGGACCTTGCTTCCTCAGGGGCCTCCCCGACCACCATTGACCTTCAACAGACAATCCCTCCCACTTCAACCTTAGAGGTCCCAGATCCCACAGCTGACCACCCCCTACCCCAGGCCACTGTTGTCGTCAACGATGTACCAGCTCCACACTCCCCCCACCCCTTGACAAACTATTAACAGACCAATGTCACAAACTGCTCGGGACGCTACTCTAGTGCCCCAACCATTGCCACATCATTTGCTGCAGCAGATGAGAACCCCTGATAGACTTAACCTGTAAAATGTATATATGTACAGTTTTTTCACCTTTTTTCCTCACCCCATAGGATTCTTCTTAAAAAGGAGGGGTGAATGTGGTAAACAACTGTTGTGCCATGGTTGGCTGCTGCTAACTGGACATGCCTCCCGAGATTGATCCTACCCAGAGCCCCTTGCATGTTCGTCTTTCTCTTTGCTTCATTCAGTCAAAGAGTTTGATGGTAGTTCCTGTCCTGAGTTAATAAAAGCCTGCTAGCTTCACAATATTATCCTTTTGTGATTATTATGGTACATCACCTGGATTTCCCAGTCTCCTAGACATCAGAAAAATATTTAACACAACACTACACAAAACAAGTGTGAATAGCCTTCCACAAAACTTGGTATGACTTTCATGTTCAAATTTGATATTCAGGGGTTAATTTAATCTGTTCACTATTTCCAGAGCATGAGGCAAAGAAATGAAGTTACTTTATCCTCTCAGACGTTTTAATAGAACCACTAACCTATACATTTTAAAATCCCCAGAGATTTGAATTGGCAGACTCTGTTGCGACAGTAAAACAATGTTTGATTTCTTGATGAAATAATTGCCAAAATTACCATTGTTCCCATTTTGGACAGAAACACCTTTAGCAGTTTTGAATGAAAAAATAAGTGCTGGGACCCCACAGCAAGTAATAGCACATCTGTGGCAAATGAAACACAGTTAATGTTTCAGGTCAATGACCTTTAATTGAACATTCATTCAGAACATTAGAATAATAACTGTTTGCTACTCCATAGGTGCTCCTGATCTGGTGTGTAGCGAAAGAGTTGTAGAGTTTTACAGCACGGAAATAGGGCTTTCACTACCTTGTCCGTGCCAACAAAGTTATCCATTCAAGCTAGTCAGTCCCATTTGCCTCAAATTGGCCTATGCCACTCTAATTCTTTCTGATTTACATTCAAGTTCTGATTTCTCGCCTTTGTTTTTGTACAGGGTGATGATGGTGGCATCACGAAGATCCTGAGGCAGTTTACCTTGGTCCCAACAAAGCTTGAAAAACTCATGCAGTTTGGCATGCAGAGTTTTGCCGCCAGCCTTCCAGACTTCTGGGGGGATTCCATCCATACCTGCTGCTTTGCCACTTTTCAGTTGTTCGATTGCCTTATATGTCTCATCCAGGGTGGGAACCTCATCCAGCTCTAGCCTTAGGGGCTGTTGAGGGAGCTGGAGCAGGGCGGAATCTTGGACTGAGCGGTTGGCACTGAAAAGAGATTGGAAGTGTTCTGACCATCGGTTGAGGATGGAGATCTTGTCGCTGAGGAGGACTTTGCCGTCTGAGCTGCGCAAAATCTTCGCTAGGATTCTACTAAATAGAATAATACCTAGTGTCGCCGAGAATATTCTCCCAGAATCACAGTGCGGCTTTCGCGCAAACAGAGGAACCACTGACATGGTCTTTGCCCTCAGACAGCTCCAAGAAAAGTGCAGAGAACAAAACAAAGGACTCTACATCACCTTTGTTGACCTCACCAAAGCCTTCGACACCGTGAGCAGGAAAGGGCTTTGGCAAATACTAGAGCGCATCGGATGTCCCCCAAAGTTCCTCAACATGATTATCCAACTGCACGAAAACCAACAAGGTCGGGTCAGATACAGCAATGAGCTCTCTGAACCCTTCTCCATTAACAATGGCGTGAAGCAAGGCTGTGTTCTCGCACCAACCCTCTTTTCAATCTTCTTCAGCATGATGCTGAACCAAGCCATGAAAGACCCCAACAATGAAGACGCTGTTTACATCCGGTACCGCACGGATGGCAGTCTCTTCAATCTGAGGCGCCTGCAAGCTCACACCAAGACACAAGAGAAACTTGTCCGTGAACTACTCTTTGCAGATGATGCCGCTTTAGTTGCCCATTCAGAGCCAGCTCTTCAGCGCTTGACGTCCTGCTTTGCGGAAACTGCCAAAATGTTTGGCCTGGAAGTCAGCCTGAAGAAAACTGAGGTCCTCCATCAGCCAGCTCCCCACCATGACTACCAGCCCCCCCACATCTCCATCGGGCACACAAAACTCAAAACGGTCAACCAGTTTACCTATCTCGGCTGCACCATTTCATCAGATGCAAGGATCGACAATGAGATAGACAACAGACTCGCCAAGGCAAATAGCGCCTTTGGAAGACTACACAAAAGAGTCTGGAAAAACAACCAACTGAAAAACCTCACAAAGATAAGCGTATACAGAGCCGTTGTCATACCCACACTCCTGTTCGGCTCCGAATCATGGGTCCTCTACCGGCACCAACTACGGCTCCTAGAACGCTTCCACCAGCGTTGTCTCCGCTCCATCCTCAACATCCATTGGATCGCTTACACCCCTAACGTCGAAGTACTCGAGATGGCAGAGGTCGACAGCATCGAGTCCACGCTGCTGAAGATCCAGCTGCGCTGGATGGGTCACGTCTCCAGAATGGAGGACCATCGCCTTCCCAAGATCGTGTTATATGGCGAGCTCTCCACTGGCCACCGTGACAGAGGTGCACCAAAGAAAAGGTACAAGGACTGCCTAAAGAAATCTCTTGGTGCCTGCCACATTGACCACCGTCAGTGGGCTGATAACGCCTCAAACCGTGCATCTTGGCGCCTCACAGTTTGGCGGGCAGCAACCTCCTTTGAAGAAGACCGCAGAGCCCACCTCACTGACAAAAGGCAAAGGAGGAAAAACCCAACACCCAACCCCAACCAACCAATTTTCCCTTGCAACCGCTGCAATCGTTTCTGCCTGTCCCGCATCGGACTTGTCAGCCACAAACGAGCCTGCAGCTGACGTGGACTTTTACCCCCTCCATAAATCTTCGTCCGCGAAGCCAAGCCAAAGAAGACATTCAAGTTCAAGTTTATTTATCATCCAATTGCATCAGTACAGCCAGATAAAACAGCATTCTTCGGTCCACAGTGCAAACACACATGCAGACACATAAATGTATACATATATGAAATAAATATTATTAATAAATAGTGGAGTCTTGAACCTTATACCTGTCTAGTTCCAACATTTTACAAAATAAATGCAGGACAAAGACTCTTCACAAATAGAAAATGTAGAGGAATGTGATTGCTCAAGAGAAAATGCAGAGTCGTTTCATCAGGATGTTTGCTGGAATAGAGTGAATCAATTACGAGGAGAGGACTGGAGAGACCAGGCTTATTTTCATTTAAGTGGAGAAGACTGGGAGCTGGAGGTGGGGGGGGGGGGGGGGGGAGAATTAAAAGACCTGATGGATAAGAGAGATAGTCATAAACTTTAACTCTGAAGTGTCTGTAGCCAGAAGGCATGTTTTTTTTTGTTTTATGTTTTTTGTTTGTAGAAAAAAATTCTCCCTTCATACGCCTCTCCCTATAGGCTTTTCATGGAGTAGATTTAAACCGAATATAATGAAGAATTTAGTCACCCAGAGGATGGCTGAATGCACTTCCTGAGGGGATAATGACGCAAGGACTTTTACATTTAAGAGTTAAACAGGAAATTAAAGATATACTACCGACATATGGCCTCAGGCCTGAAATGTCAGTACTATATCTTTACCTCATTTGAATGCTGCGAGACTGGCTGTGTTCCTTCAGCATTTCTGTTTTGTTTAACAATTCAAACTTAATTTCTCAATCAAGTAATCCATAGTTGCAGGGACACAATGGCAGTGAAAGGTTTGTGAGCCATTACCATTTTATTTGTCACATTTTAGTGGCAATGTGATCAATGAAGTCTCCAATAGGCAGGGATGTCCCAATTAAATCATGAAGTGATTGTTCACATTTCAGTTGGTTGATAGAAAGCAGGGCACCGAAAGACAGATAGGTCAGTTCACTGATGATGGGAGTGTGTGCCCTCTTTTGGTATGTGGAGGTCACATTTGACTTCAATGTCACAGTAATCCAGACGTGACCAGAAGGCAGAAGTTCATCGCTTCACACCTCTATTTGCCATTTTCATACATCCCTTCAAATGCTCTCCAAATCACTCCCCATTTCCTCCCCATCCCTCCATTACCCTCACTCATGTTCTCCCTCCCATATCATGCTTGTGGACGGTGCTCCTCACCCCTCCCCACATCGACATTTCCCCCACCATTTATTTCGGGTGCCTGCCTACATATTAATTGTAACTTCAGAAGGACTCGGGTCTTATGTATCTTTATCTTTACTATGTAAAGTACGTGTGTGACCTGCAGAGTTTATCCAGCTTTGTGATTTCACTTTTTCTCTTATTCCCCCCTTCGGCTCTAAAAATGCAGTGGAATATTGATAATATCTGAACAACTGTGGATTACCTCTACTCTATCCATATCAGTTGGCTAAGCAGCAGTGAAGTAGAAAAAATAATTTATGAGCATCACAAAATAATCTTAAAGGCATGAGCATTTCATTTTTATCCAGAGGAACCCAATTTAAATTTTCATTTCTCACAGATGCCCTGATTAAATGGACTATGTATTTAATATATAATGATAACTATCTCTGAAAACACATTCACTGTTGTAACAGCTGCTTTTGTTTGTTAGATTTTGCTGTGAAAATCAATTTTAAAACAGCAAAAATTGTAAATTTTCCTGATGGGATTTGATATCCCTCTCTCATGCACCCTGACTTGGCAGAGGGAGGTGTCAGCAAACTTTGTTGCTATTTCAGTTCTGTTTGAGAGGTGGAATCCTGATTGGAGGTATTGAAATGGAGTTCTAAATAACATAAGCAAGAGCAGAGGTCATGTCATGTTCAAGGACTTTGGAAGAGTGATCGAGATTGGAGATCAGAGCGGAAAGGGGAATGCAAAGGTTTGTTTTTGAAGACAAAGTTTGTAGGTACCCTAATGTTATTATGAGATCTCGGAATCACTGTGGGCTGGATTTGATACCACCTTCCACTCCCCCTCTTCTCCCAAATCAACACTTAAACCTGGAGTCAAATTTAAGCTTCAGGCCCCTGACTTTAATGGCACAAAATAATGTCATACTGAACTCAATACCTGCATAAAAAACAGAAGTGACACTAAACACAGGAGGAGGCCTCCTGCGCTTGCTCTGATGAGCTGCAACTGTGGCCAAAAAAGCTGCTTCAAAGTTTTATGCACAGAAAATGTTTCTTTTTTTTTTAATCTGCAAGACATGGTTAGAGTTAGATCATGGAATATTTAGTCCTAACTGGATCAATTTTAATCTCTTCCAGTTATCCAGTTACCATAGGATCTTATGCCTAAGATGTCAGACTGATAATATTTTTGAGTTAAATTGTTATCGCAACATTTAAAAGGCAGTGGAAAATTCAGTCTATCTGAGTGGGCTGCAAGTTCAGCGCTTTGAAGGTAGCAGATTTAATCCAAATCATAATTACTCTTCACAGTCTTGCTGCTGCAAACAATATTTCACATGGAGGATGCAAATGGGAGCTAACATTCTGCAAATAAATTATGATTCCCACTACCTCCCTGATTTTAATCTGTTGTATAAATTAATTATCTAATTAATAAAGCTAAATAACTACCAAAATTCCTCTCTGATTAATCCCTCTCAATCTGATAAAGCTATTCCGCAGTCTCTGAATAAACATCACTTTATTGCAAACTTAGAGTCATAATGGAATATATATTATCCTTACTTCATCTGAACCTGAAGCTTAAATTAGACTCCAGGTTTAAGTGTGGATTTGGGAGAAGAGGGGGAGTGGAAGGTGGTATCAAATCCAGCCCACAGTGATTCCTACATCTCATCATAACATTGGGGTACCTACAAACTTTGTCTTCAAAAACAAACCTTTGCTTTCCCCTTTCCGCTCTGATCTCCAATCTCGATCACTCTTCCAAAGTCCCTCTGCCAATGAATCTCCACTGCTGTACAGTTGGACAGGACTTCACTTGCCTGATAGAGTATGCTATAGTTGACTTCCTGGACGAACCATGAGAGATCTGGCCCATTGATCCAGAAGCTTGAATCTAACCATAGTGTCTGGTGAGATACATCATGTCCATGTGGTTAAATAATTGCATAATTTATGAAACAAGCAAAGCAGTAATGATATCTGTAAACCTGCAAATTTCTTCTCATCTGGCTTCTAGAGTCACCAATGTGTTTGACTGCTAAGTGTTGTCAATTTCTGCATAACAGATGCCAGTTTTGCTAGCCATCCACATCCTGTGAGCCAATAATTTTTTGAACAATCCTTTTAGTTGTATCCACCGAACCATGAGCAAAGGCTTCTCTGTCCATAGCAGCTCTGTAGTCTCTGGTGGCCCCAAAGGTATACTGTTGATCTAGTGTCTTAGTAACATCATGCCAAGTCATTTCAACTCAGACTTCATTTTAAATCTCCAATCCAAGTCCTTCTTTTTGGTCAGTGCAGGCATTGTGGGTTGAAGGGCCTGTTCGTGTGTTATACCATTCTATGTTCTAACCCAGAGAGAGTGGGGACAATGACAAAGGCCAACAGATGAAAGTGGGGTGTCATGAGGGTGCTTGTTACCAAGGAGCAAGAGATATGATCGCAGGTTACGTTTGTTTGGGGGTTGGCACGCAGTCAGGGAAGGGAGCATAGGGGTAGGAAGGGGGAGGCAGGTAGGCTGAATAGGGAGGGAAAGGAAGAGGAGGAGAATGGAGAGGAAGGGAGAGGAGAGAAAGGAAGGCATAGGGTGGGAAGGCTAGAGGTAGGGATTGGAAGAAAGCATAATGCCCCCCTCATGAACCTCAAACTCTCCTAGCCTCTAGAAATTCCAAACACCATATTTATTTCCTTAGTCCTTTTCCTCTCCAGCTACTCCTGTTTTGCCATATGACCAATAGATGCAACATGCTTATAAAAATAATGCCTAGCGTGATTGACAATCTGATTTATTGTCATGTGTCATGACATTTGTTGCTTTGTGGCAGCATTATTGTGCATTAGAAATGCAAAAATCACTATAACATTTCTGTAAGTACATTATTTAAAAAAAAAACATATAAATTAGTGCAAAGAAAAGAAAAAAAGTGAGGTAGTGTCTGTGGTTTATTATCCATTCAAAAAATCTGATGGTGGAGCGGAAGAAGCTGTTTTTGTACGGCTGGGTGTTTGTCTTCAAGCTCCTTGCCTTTTTCCCTGATTGTAGAAGAGTGAAGAGGGCATGGACTGGGTGGTGAGGGTCCTTAAGGATAGAGGCTGTTTTCTTAAGACACCATCTCTTATAGATCTCCTTAATGGAGTGAAGACTGGTGCCCTTGGTGTCGCTTTCCAAATGAATAACTTTCTGTTTTTTTTCCTGTCCTGTTCATTGGCACAGTGATACAACCATCAGAATGCTCTCCACGATACACCTGTAGAAAATTGCAAAAGTCATTGGTGACATACCAAATCTCCTCAAACCCCTAACGAAGTATAGCCGCTGGCCACCTTTTGCCAGAAGCAGTTCTGATCCCGGTCCAAATGATAATCTACTATTATTTCCTAATCAGGCTAAAAGGACAAGAGGGCTCAGTTCACATCAAGCCTTGATCTCACTCTTCACTGACTGGAAAACATTCACTCAATTCAGCCCATTGCAAACATACTTGTCTTTTTATACAGATAATATCATAAACCCAGGTTAGGAAGAAGGCTTTTGTCATGGTCTACCTGCAGTGATTGACTACCAACAACTGCTACTGAAAATGCATTGTGGAGGAATCCTTCACCTATAGCATGTTAAGCAGATTACTCATTTTTCCTTTCCATAGCTGTTCAAGTCATGGTGAGACCACAGTTGAGAGCATTGTGTACAGTTTTGGCCATAGAGCTAAAGGAAAGGTGTCAGTAATCTGAAAGTGGTGCGAAAAAGATTCAGGAGAATGTTATGGGATTCATAGGCTTGAATTATAAATATAGTCTGGGACCTTTCTACTGGAACTTAGGAGGCTGAGGAGTGACCTTATAGAGCTTTATAAAATCTTGAGGGGCATAGATACAATTAATAGTCAATACTTTCCCTTCCCCACTCCCCCCCCACCCCACCTCAAGAGAGAGGGACCTAAAACTAGAGGGCACAGATTTAAAGTGAGTGGGGGAAAGATTTAAAGGGAAATAACCTTCACACAGACTATGGTGGATATATGGAATAAGCTGCCAGAAGAAATGGTAGAAGCATAGGCAATTCTGATGCTTCTACATGACATTTGGATAATCATGTTGAGGAACTTTGGGGGACATCCGATGCGCTCTAGTATTTGCCAAAGACCTTTCCTGCTCACGGTGTCGAAGGCTTTGGTGAGGTCAACAAAGGTGATGTAGAGTCCTTTGTTTTGTTCTCTGCACTTTTCTTGGAGCTGTCTGAGGGCAAAGACCATGTCAGTGGTTCCTCTGTTTGCGCGAAAGCCGCACTGTGATTCTGGGAGAATATTCTCGGCGACACTAGGTATTATTCTATTTAGTAGAATCCTAGCGAAGATTTTGCCTGCAATGGAGAGCAACGTGATTCCCCTGTAGTTTGAGCAGTCTGATTTCTCGCCTTTGTTTTTGTACAGGGTGATGATGGTGGCATCACAAAGATCCTGAGGCAGTTTACCTTGGTCCCAACAAAGCTTGAAAAACTGTATCTGACCCAACAAGGTCGGGTCAGATACAGCAATGAGCTCTCTGAACCCTTCTCCATTAACAATGGCGTGAAGCAAGGCTGTGTTCTCGCACCAACCCTCTTTTCAATCTTCTTCAGCATGATGCTGAACCAAGCCATGAAAGACCCCAACAATGAAGACGCTGTTTACATCCGGTACCGCACGGATGGCAGTCTCTTCAATCTGAGGCGCCTGCAAGCTCACACCAAGACACAAGAGAAACTTGTCCGTGAACTACTCTTTGCAGATGATGCCGCTTTAGTTGCCCATTCAGAGCCAGCTCTTCAGCGCTTGACGTCCTGCTTTGCGGAAACTGCCAAAATGTTTGGCCTGGAAGTCAGCCTGAAGAAAACTGAGGTCCTCCATCAGCCAGCTCCCCACCATGACTACCAGCCCCCCCACATCTCCATCGGGCACACAAAACTCAAAACGGTCAACCAGTTTACCTATCTCGGCTGCACCATTTCATCAGATGCAAGGATCGACAATGAGATAGACAACAGACTCGCCAAGGCAAATAGCGCCTTTGGAAGACTACACAAAAGAGTCTGGAAAAACAACCAACTGAAAAACCTCACAAAGATAAGCGTATACAGAGCCGTTGTCATACCCACACTCCTGTTCGGCTCCGAATCATGGGTCCTCTACCGGCACCACCTACGGCTCCTAGAACGCTTCCACCAGCGTTGTCTCCGCTCCATCCTCAACATCCATTGGAGCGCTTACACCCCTAACGTCGAAGTACTCGAGATGGCAGAGGTCGACAGCATCGAGTCCACGCTGCTGAAGATCCAGCTGCGCTGGATGGGTCACGTCTCCAGAATGGAGGACCATCGCCTTCCCAAGATCGTGTTATATGGCGAGCTCTCCACTGGCCACCGTGACAGAGGTGCACCAAAGAAAAGGTACAAGGACTGCCTCAAGAAATCTCTTGGTGCCTGCCACATTGACCACCGCCAGTGGGCTGATAACGCCTCAAACCGTGCATCTTGGCGCCTCACAGTTTGGCGGGCAGCAACCTCCTTTGAAGAAGACCGCAGAGCCCACCCCACTGACAAAAGGCAAAGGAGGAAAAACCCAACACCCAACCCCAACCAACCAATTTTCCCTTGCAACCGCTGCAATCGTGTCTGCCTGTCCCGCATCGGACTTGTCAGCCACAAATGAGCCTGCAGCTGTCGTGGACTTTTTACCCCCTCCATAAATCTTCGTCCGCGAAGCCAAGCCAAAGAAAGAAAACATGACATTTGGACAGGGATCAGAATCAGAATTTATAATCGTGGACAAGTCATGAAATTCATTGTTTTGTGGCAGCATCACAGTGCAAACATTTATATTATAACCATCTTACAACATTTACTGTAAATTAAAAAAATAAAATAATAATAGTGCACAAAAAGTAAGGCAGTGTCTTTGATTCAATGATTACGCGGACTAGAAGGGCCTAATGGCCTGTTTCCATGGTGTAATTGTTATGTTATGTTATATTATTCAGGAATTCGATGACAGCAGAGAAGAAGCTGTCCTTGTGCTGCTTGAGTGCTCATCTTTAGGCTCTTGTAACTTTTTTCCAATGGTAGAGTGAACGGGGCATGGCCTGGGTGGTGGGGGTCTTTGAATATAGAAGCTGATTTTAAAGACACCACCTCATGTAGACATCCTTGATGGAGGGAAGTCTAGTGTCTGTAATGTCGCAGGCCAAGTTAGCAATCCTCTAGAGTTTAATCTTGTCCTGAGAGTTGGCAGCTCCATACCAGTCAGTGATGCGACCAGCCAGAATGCTCTCCACAGTACACCTGTAGAAATTTTTGAGAGTTTTCAGTGACATTCTGAATCTCCTCAGACACCTCACAAAGTATAGTTGCTGGTGAGACTTCTTTCTGACTGCATCAACATAGAGGCTCCAGGACAAATCCTCGGAGATATTGACACCCAGGAATTTAAAGTTTTTGACCCTCTCCACTACCAAGCTTTCAATGAGAACTGGGTCGTGCTCCCCTGATTTCCTTCTGAAGTCCACAATCATCTCCTTGATTTTGCTGACATTGAGCGCAAGGTTGTT
Source organism: Narcine bancroftii (assembly GCF_036971445.1). Taxonomy (NCBI): domain Eukaryota; kingdom Metazoa; phylum Chordata; class Chondrichthyes; order Torpediniformes; family Narcinidae; genus Narcine; species Narcine bancroftii. The sequence goes on from NC_091476.1 coordinate 134,960,436, forward strand.
TTCAATACAATATTCAACGAGCTGAACTATTTTCTTCCTGTACCCCTTCTCATTGCCATTTGTGATTCTGCTGACAACTGTGGTGTCATGAGCAAACTTGTAGAAAGCATTGGCCTGGCCACGCAATCGTGGGTATATAACGAGAAGAGCAGTGGGCTAATCATGTATCCTTGAGGTGCGCCTGTGTTGATAATCAGAGACATTTCCATTTGTACTGACTGTGGTCTTCAGGTGAGAAAGTCAAGGATCCAGTTGCAGAGTGGGGTAGAGAGGCCTAGAGTTTGTAGCTTCTTGAGTACCACTGAGGGAATAATGGTATTGAAGGTCGAGATGTAATTGATGAAGAGCAGTCGCATGAATAGATTGCTGTTTTCAAGGTGATCCTGAGCTGAGTGGAGAGCCAGCGATATTGCATCTACTGTGAAGCGATTGTGATGATAGGTAAATTGTAGTGGGTCCAGATCTTTGCTTAGGGCTTAGGTATGTGCTAATTCTGACCATGACCAGCCTCTCAAAGCATTTCATCGAAGTAGAATTTAGTGCTACTTGGCAGTAGGGAACCCCTGACTTCATCAATGAAAGACTGAAAATATCTGTGAAAATGCCAGCTAATTGGTTAGTGCAGATTTTCAGAACCCTAGCAGGTACCCTATCAAGACCTGACATCTTGCAAGGGGTCCCGCTTTTGAATGATGTTCTGATGTCACCCTCAGAGACAGATATCACATGGTCCTCAGCCTTTTCAGGGATTCAAGAAAGCACTGCTTGGTTCTTCTTCACAAAGTGGGCATAGAAGGTGCTCAGCTCATCGGGTAATGAAGGAGCACAACCATCTATGGGGTTCGCCCTTGCTTTGTAGGCTGTAATGGCCTGTACTCCTTGCCATAGCTGGTGTGTATCTGTCTTGAGCTTCCTCCAGAATTGCCACTTTGCTTCAGAGATGGCCTTCCCCAGGTCGTACCTGAACTTCTTGTAAAGATCTCGATCCCTGCCTTAAATGCCCAGTACAGCAAGTTGCAAATTCTCTGATTCATCCAGGGCTTTTGGTTGGGTAACACCCGGTATGTGTGCATAGGCACACACTCATCCACAAAGGTCATATTGAAGTCGGCATATTCATTCAAGTCTATGGATGAATTTTTGAATATGTTCCAGTCCAGCAATTCAAAGCAGTCCTACAGTCCGCCTCCCTTGACCATACTTTCGCCATCTTCACCACTGGTGCCGTGGTCCTTAGCTCTCCTTGTATGCTGGGAGTAGAAGTACAGCCAGACGATCAGATTTGTTGAAGTGTGGTCATGGTTTGCCTCAGACATACCATGACCATATGGTGCATGATAGATGGACATGAAAGTTTTGGAAGGAGGTGCCAATGCAGGAAAATGAGCTAAGTTGCTTGGCATGACAAGTTTGGTTGAAGGGCCTGTTTCTGTGCTGTTGAGCTGTACAGCCCCATGACTATTTATTTCCTTATGACATTGAAAGAACCAACTTCAGCCCATCATGTTGAAGTTGGCTCACAGACCATTCTCAAACCCCTCTGACTCTTCCAGCAACCTATTCTCCCTGCTTTAGAATTTTAAATCCCCCAAATTCTACCATGCATCAACACACAAGGCAACTTACAATACCCAAGTAACTTGCCATCTTTGGGATGTGGAGGAAACCATCTGCATTTCCTATGGGTGCTCCTATGACCGGGAGAACATTCAAAACAATCCAGATCAGGATTGAACCAACATCACTGGAGCTGTGAGGCAACAATTCTACTGGCTGCAACACTGGGCCACCTGTAATTTCTAGTCCTTTCAAGGAGATCCGTTGCTGTCTTCAGATGCCCAAAGATTCTCAAAACTTTCTGTAGGTGTATCATGGAGAGTATTCTGTTGGATTGTATCAATGTCTCAGTTGGAGGTGCCAATGCACAGGACAAGAAAAAACTATACAGAGTTGCAAACTCAGCCAGTAATATCAGTCTTCACTCCATCGAGAACGTTTACAAGAGGTGGTGACTTAAGAAAGCAGCCTCTATCCTCAAGACCCAGGCCCCACAACCAGGCCATGCCCTCTTCACACTGCTACCATTAGGAAGAAGGTACTGGAGCTTGAAAATGAACTGTAGGGATGAAAACATTCTCTGGAGGAAGAGATAGACTGGAGACCTCACAGGAGCAAGACTCAAACTGGAGGTTGGACCTTCCTCTTTCTCCAAACCATTTTCCTGTCATCCTCACCCAGATCCCACCAATGCCAAGCTAGATTCTAGAGAACATTCCAGGTTCTTGGAGTACAGTTCTACCAGGCAAAGAAATGTAACTATAATTAGACTGGAGTACACTACTGGTGGATTCAGGGTACAGTTGGAAACAGTTATGTCCATCTAAAGTATATAGTTGCAATCTAGGGAACACATCTGTAACTGTTTAAAAATGAAGCGACTCCTTCCCTCTTGTTCTGTCTCCTGTTTTCCCTGTCTCCTTTCAGAGAGGCAAAATTCACCTTTCCTCTTATCATATCCAATAAACACCTTTTGGCTGTTGGTCCAAGTTACACTCTTCCCCTCCGCCCCCCCCCCCCCCACCACTAATTCTTCCCCCTTAATCTCTAGTCTTTAATTAAGATGCTTGCCTGTTTTTTGCCTATTCCTCAAAGGTTAAAAAAAAAATTGGCTTGTAGGAAAAAACAGAGAGTAGTAGTGGAAGGAAAGTATTTGCCTGGAGTTAGTGACCAGTGGAGTGCTGCAGGGATCTGTTCTGGGATCTCCTGCTCTTCGTAATTTTTACAAATGATCTGGGTGAAGAGGCGGAAGGACGGGTCAGTAAGTTTGCAGATGACATGAAGGTTGGAGGAGTTGTGGATGAAGCTGAAAATTGTCAAAGTTTACCAGAGGACGTTGACAAGATGCAGAGTTGGGCAAAAAACTGGCAGATGGAGCTCAATCTAGACATGTGAGGTGATGAATTTTGGAAGGACAAACCAGAAGGCTGAGTACAGGATGTTGACGTGGGTAGGTGGAATGGTTCCAGAGCACTTGGTGGTGATTCCGTGGAGCCGAAATGGGTGTCGCCTGGGATGGAGAGCGGTGTACCATAGACCATTTCTGCCAATAAGGTGGGGAGGCCCTCTTTCAGTGTGCAGAAGGATGAGAGGAGATTTGATAGAAGTCTACAAGATTTTGAGAGGCATAGATAGGGCAGGATCAGCAAACAACATATGTACAAAGTTAATGGGGGGAAGTTTAGGGGAGACATCAGAGGTAAGTTTCTTTTTACACCAAGAGTTGTGGATGCCTGGAATGCCTTGCCGGGGATGATGGTGGAAGCTGAAATATAGAGGATGCCCTGCAGGACCCATGGGAGTTCATCCATCCAGTTGAGCCCATGCAGCTGTGATTTGAAGGCTGCTTTTAGAATGCAGTGAAAGTGCTCACCAGTCTATTGGATTGGAGTGCTATCCCCTTCCTCCTTTCCCCACCTACCATCTCCTGCCTTTGCCACTCCCTCCCCCTCTACCTTTTTGTTCAGATACCTGCCAGCATTCTCTCATCACTTGATGAAGGGCTCAAGCCCGAAATGTCAGTTATGTATCTTTACCTTTGCTACATAAAGGACACTGTCTGACCTGCTGAGGTTCTCCAGCATTTTGTTTTTACTGCCTTATCAAGTTGGATGAGCCCCAACCAATCCCTTCCAAATAAGGCTAGTCCTTTTGTATCTACAATGTAGAGAGGTAATCCATTCTTTGTCTGTCCCTATACTCGATGTCTACTTTACATTTTCCTAACACTTTAACTTTCTCTCCTGTAACCATATTTAACACAATGTCGGACTATTTCATTTAAAGTATGGGCAGCAGTTTTTCTTTCAGATCTTTCGGCATTAATGACACAGCAGCCCTTATGTCACGTTCCACGTGTTAATTTTAATCCAAACAAGAAATTCTTATCTGTGATCAAATACGTTACAGTTATACATTAATGCCAATGCCCCATCATCCTTCAAGTCACTTTGGTACTCTGGCTCACTGATAGAACTTTTGGCATATTCCATAAGGTTTTTTAAAAACATTGGAATATTGTTTTTCAGACATCAGTTTCTAGTTTTTCTTCCTCTGTGACCCTCTTTCTCTCTTTTCTTTCTGTCTTGGAAACTTTGATGTGTCCCACATTGTCACATAAATAATGCTTAGCCTTTTTGTAATAACAGTTATCAGGCATGTGGTTATTTCTTCCACAGTGGAAGCATTCTCATTGGTCCATTCTCTTCACCATGTGCTCCCCCTGTATAATATCAGTGTGTTATGTCTCTGTGTTACTTGGGAGGCTTCTTAAATAACTTAAAGATGCAAGTTTCAAATAACAAAAGAGACTTTACTTACTGATGCCTTCCACCATCTCAGGAAACTGTTCACACACTCACAAATACAAATACCCAACAGTGGTGCACTGCAGTAAGATCAAGGGTCTGTTCTTAATAGTTACAATATACTTCACATTATCCTGACTATATAACATCTCTCCTTCTAAAGATAAATAAAAATTTAGTGCTCCTAATCACTTACTTTCCAGTGCAACTTAAGTAACTGAATTTGTACACTAGTTTATTTACACAACTATTTTTAAATAGTTCTTATTGATATTGCACTGGCGGCGGTATGTTGCTTTGCCATCTTGTGGATTTGGCTGTGACAGTTGGGCTCTGTGTTGCTGGTACATGTGTGGGTGATGTAGCTTGTTGTGCTTCACCTGACAACTGCTGTGTTGATGTTTCAGTATCAGTGGTTGCGGTCTCTTCACTTGATTCCTCACTTGTTACCAGGCTTTCCTGGTATTAAAGCTTTCTGCTTCATCACATCTTGTGTCGGCCAGATGTGAATTCTGTTCCTCCTCAGCTGATTGCCAGAGTCTGTCTCAACAGTGTATGATCCTGGTGTTTCAGCTTCTCTGGTGACCTTTGTTGAGGTCCATGTTTTCCACATCAACTCTTGAATATGCACATGCTGCCCTCTGAAGAGTTCTGGCAATGTTTGCACATGTTTGTTATAATGCTGGCACCCTTCTTGCACGTCAGCCAGTCTTCTTCTGGTTTCCTCCTGGTCTTCTGGAGGGTGTATTTTGCTTGGCAGAGTTGTTTTATATCTCCTGCCATTTCGAAGTTCTGCTGGGGACTTCATGTCAGCCCTTAAATGTGTTGCTCATAATGATAGAAGAGCTGGGTCTGGGTCTTCTTTTGTTTTGCGATACTTAACTAGTTTACACTTGTCAGTTCCTTTAACAGGTCTTTTAAATCCTGTACAGAGCAGTCGATATTAGGAACAGTGTGGAACAGTGCTGTATCTCCACTCCCCTGGATCCACACCAATGGCAGCACTGCCATTATAGCAGCTCTGCCATTTTTTTTATTCATTCAAATACTCTTGGCATTCATTAATCACCTTCAGTCAAAGTACTAGGTGTCCTTGATCATGCCTGAGGTAGCTCAGAAGCCATGAACGAATGAAGAAATTCCTTGTTTTTTTCAATCCAACCTAAGAATATGAATCTTGTTGTAAGATTGTAAAAGTACAGTTTATGTTATACAAGCAAAGAGGAGACAGTTAGGGAGACTAATTGTCCCTGAGGAACTTGACATCAGCTTCGTCTGGCTTTCCAACCAAGAGGTATGGAGGGAGGTTTGTATCCAGTATTGGGCATCATCAGGCACAAAACAATATAGGCCAATCCACAGTTCAACAGGAGACACCACCACTAAATCCTATCACTTATTCTCCACCATCACCGTCTCAGCTTCAGTGTACTTACTGCAGTTTTGCTTTTCAGACTACAGTGAACTTCGAATTTATAAGAATTCCCCCAATGTAATCTGATACAAGCCCAGAGGACCCCAAAATCCAGCAGCAATAGATATTCACCAAGACAAATGGTTACTTAAACAAAAATTGCTTTTAATTATCTTTAAACATGAAAACAGGTTAAAACTTTAACTTATTACTATTAACTTAACCCCCTTCTGATTCTAAGCGCACATATATGTAATATCTGTATTAGTTTAGAAAAGTTCTTTGATTCACCATCCAATCTCACTTCTCATTCCTCCAAGTTTACTGGTTACAGGCAATTCTTATACTGTGCACAGAATTTAACATTTATGAAGTTCACTAGGCTTTGGTGGTTGAAAGATAAATGGTTACCACTCAGAAAGGTTCTTGTCAATTTTCAAAGAGATTTGTTGTTCTTGGACACAAACTGATCCCTTTTAATCAGGCACATCAGTGTCTTGCTGAAGAAACTTGCTCCATCAGGTTTTTCCAGATGATAACTTCTTTCTTTCAGGTCACCACAGTCCCTCTGCTTGCAAAACCATATGACCCTCTTGGAAAAGCAAGCTGCTCTCCAGATAGCCTGTGGCTCCGCACTACTCCTGCGATCTCCTTCATCTGTTGCTTTTCAAAACAACAATCCATTAGTGAAGTCTCTTGGGCACTCCCCATAGTTTTTGTAAAGGCCCCCAGGAGCCACCCCGTCTGGCTTGAGCAGAGCTCCAGTATTTTAAATGAGATATATTTTGAAGTGTTTGTATGTGACCTACATAAAAAAACCTGCCACACTTTATCTCGCAAAATCATATCTATGACCAATACAAATAGAACATAATCTGTCACAAATCTAATAAAATTAGCTGTTGAATGGAATCTAGAAAAGGAATGAACATCAAAATGAAGTCATGCTGGAACACAGACTGGGTAACAATGATCCTCCATCCTTCTGACTGTGATATCATTGCTCGTGATTTTACTTTCATTTACTTTAAAAGATGAAGTGAATTGATGTGACATTTCTAATCTCTTCCCACATCAGAAATCATTTCACCTTAATTGAAAGAGACTAATTTGTTGCATTTGCAAGAAGCTAAATTTAGTTTCCACCAGGGGTTTGGAGCAGCAAACTAAAGACATCAAACCAATGATGTCAAACTGGAAGAATTAAGAACCACACTCTAATTATTTATGGGGGTGGGTGTCATTGGTATGGCCTCCACTTGTTGCCCAAGGTAAAAACACAATGCTGGAGAAACAGAGCAAGTTCAACAGTGTACGTTATATAGCAAAGCTAAAGATACATAGCCAACATTTCAGGCTTGGGGCCTTCATTAAGGAATGAAAAAATGTCACAGGTGAACAAGATGGTGGGGGGGGGGGGGGGGAGTAGTGTATGGGGAGAAACACAGTTCCAAAGGCAGGAGATAATAGGTGGATAAGATAAGGGAGGGAGGGCACAGGAACAAATGGAGGGATGGCTCTGTGAATTGAGATGAAAAGGGTTGAAGAGCTAAGGGAAAGAAGACAAAGTGAAAGGGAAGGGAGGGAGAATGGGGAGTAGGCTAGCAGAAACCAGAGAAGTCAATGTTTATGCCATCTGGTTGGAGAGTGCCCAGATGGAAATATTAGGTGTTGTTCCTCCAATTTATGGGTGGCCTTGGTAGAATAGTGCTGAGGCCACGGGCAGACAAGGCGAGTATGGGAGTGGGGTGCGGAATTGAAATGGTACTTACCTCCTAATTACCCCTTCCACAGGACCCCACCACAGCACATCAAGCCACCATCTCCAACATCATTACCTCTAGTTAACTCCCTCCCACGACCTCCAACCTCATCGTCTCCCATCCCTGCATTGCCTAGTTCTACCTTTTAGCCAAGATACATAAATCCAATAATCTAGGTAGACACATTGTTTCCGCTTGCTCTTGCCCCACCAAACTAATATCGTCTTACTTCAACTATTTTTTCTCTCCTGGTCCAATCCCTTCCAACCTACCTCTCATCCAACCAGATTATTGATCTCCATCCTGTATTCCGACCCATTATTTAGCCAACAAGAGTGATGTCACAGCTGATTTATAGATTGCTATAGCAAGACTAAGCTACATAGTCATGTGCATACAGGGACGAAGCAACATAGCCTGTTGATGCTCAGTGAGGAGGTGATTTTGCTGATCCACACATTGGGGTCTGCCAATGAGGAGGACAAGAAACCAAAGGGATGGATAGAGCCCGATATCTGTTAGTTTGATCATGATGCACTTCCTGAGAAGACTGAAGCAGGCAAGGCTACCTGCCCAGCATTATGTCAACCTTCTACAGGAGCTCTATTGAAAGTGTTTGACTGGCTGCATGACAGTGTGATGCGGCTACTGCAGAGAAATGGATCAGAGGTCAAACCACAGGACCACAGAGTGGCAGAGAGAAGCACTGGAGTCTCCCTCTCCCCGTCATGATTTACTCTCTGAAGAGGATAAACAAAATCGTTGAAGTCCCCTGCCACCTTGAACACAGCATCTTTCAGCCTTTCCCATCAGGAAAGCAATACAGAAGTATCAGAGCTTCTTCCATGGGCAGTGAGAATGCTGAACAACCAAAGGGACTGCTCACACTAACCATTCGAGTCTCTCATTTTCACAAAACAATATTTATTTGATTTCTTTGTATAAATGAATATATGTATTGTTTGTTTGTGTTATACCTGGTTGTGTGTCTGCATGTTTTGCAATGAAAACATTGATTCATCAGGTTATACATATACAATCTGATGATAATAAACTTTAACTTGAACTTTTGCTGGTATGATGACATTGACTGCCAAGCTGTAGTCTGATGATCCAATGCAGAATGGAAGGCTCGCAAGATGGCATCTGCCATCAGTTGCAACAGTAGGCAGACTGAAGTGGATACAGGTGCTTCCTGAGAAAGGAATTGATTTGATGCATGACCAACCTTTCAAACCACTTCACGGTAGACTTGAACGACATTAGATGCAAACTTACAAATATTATCTAAAACCTACAGTGATGATCATACAGCTCCAAGATTTTTGTAACAAGCCAGTTGCCTGATAAATGTCATTTAAGGATATCTGCCATTCTTGCACACTCTGGCCTACAGATGGCTCTAGTCCCACAGCTATGGCCAAGCAAGTCATTTTTCTGAACAAGAAAGCCTGCAAATGCTGGGTCGAACACAACACACAAACATGCTGAAGAAACCCAGCAGATCTAGCAGCATCCAATAGGAAGTAATCTTTTAGGGCCTGAGCCCTTTGTTGAGGCATTTAGCTGATATCTTCACCAGAGGAACAAACCTTAAACAAAAGTTACTGGCAAACAGAATCTGATATTTGAAATGTGACGCGTAATGTCTAAATTAGTTTTAAAACAAGGGCAATTGTTCCAAACAGACATCAAATCATACCCAGTGCCCAAGAAGAGGGTGGTAAACTGCCTTAATGACAGTGATGAAGTGCTTTGAAAGGCTGGTGTTGAACCATATCAGTTCCTGTCTGAGAGGTGACATAGATCTGTCCCAATTTGCCTATTGTAGCAACAGGTCTACAGCAGATGCCACCTCACTGGCTTTACACAAAGCACTGAAACACCTGAACAGCAAAGATGCGTTCATCAGGATGCTCTTTACCGATGATATTTCAGCATTTAACACCATCATTCCCTCAAAACTGATCAGCAAACTCCAGGACCTGGGACTCAATACCCCACTGTGTAATTGGATCTGGGATTTTCTCACCTCCAGACTATAATCAGTAAGAACATCACCACCACAATCTCAATTAGCACCACAGGGCTGTATTCTTAGACCCCTACTCTACTCACTTTATTCCTACAACTGTTGGGCTGAGTATGACAATATCACCATCTACAAATCTGCAGACTATACCACAGTAAAAAAAAGATGAAGAGTCAGTATACAAGAGAGAGATTGAAAACCTGGCGGAATGGTGTCACCAAAACCAAGGAGCTGATTGTTGATTTCTAGAAGGCAAAACAAGAGGAATACGCTTTCATCCCTAACGTCGAAGTACTCGAGATGGCAGAGGCCGACAGCATCGAGTCCACGCTGCTGAAGATCCAGCTGCGCTGGGTGGGTCACGTCTCCAGAATGGAGGACCATCGCCTTCCCAAGATCGTGTTATATGGCGAGCTCTCCACTGGCCACCGTGTCAGAGGTGCACCAAAGAAAAGGTACAAGGACTGCCTAAAGAAATCTCTTGGTGCCTGCCACATTGACCACCGCCAGTGGGCTGATAACGCCTCAAACCGTGCATCTTGGCGCCTCACAGTTTGGCGGGCAGCAACCTCCTTTGAAGAAGACCGCAGAGCCCACCTCACTGACAAAAGGCAAAGGAGGAAAAACCCAACACCCAACCCCAACCAACCAATTTTCCCCTGCAACCGCTGCAATCGTGTCTGCCTGTCCCGCATCGGACTTGTCAGCCACAAACGAGCCTGCAGCTGACGTGGACTTTTACCCCCTCCATAAATCTTCGTCCGCGAAGCCAAGCCAAAGAAGAAGAGAAGGCAAAACAAGAGGAATACAATCAAGTGATCATTGGGGGAAATCAGAGATGGAGAGGGTGAGCAAATTTTAGTTCTTGGGAGTTACTATCTCAGAGGATGTTTCCTGGACCCAACACACTAATGGCATCATGAAGAAAGCACGTCAGTGTCTCTACTTCCTCACAATTTTGTGGAGGTTTGATATGACATCAGAAACCCTGCCAAATTTCTACAGAATTGTGGTGGAAAGTGTGCTGACTGGTTATATCATGCTCTGGTATTGGGACATCCCAGGCCATAAAAGCCCTCCAAAAGGTAGTGGAGGCAGCCAAAGGTATCACAGGCAAAACCCTCCCCATTATCAAGATCATTTACAGGGAATATCAGAGAGCAGCTGCAATCATCAAGGATCCATAACACCTAGCTCACGGTCTGTTCTCACTGCAGCTATCAGGTAAGAAGTATAGGTGCCGCAAGCCTTACACCACCAGCTTCAGGAACAGCTGCTACCATCAGACTCCTCAACAACAAACTCAATTCAAAGATTCTTACCTTTGCATTTTATTGTTTTTTTTTCTCTCTATTGCAGAATTTGTTTACATTTCTTTATTTGTTTACATGTGTACATTGTGTACAGTTTTTATTTTGTATTACCAATGGGTGGTAATTTTACCTCGCGTATGGGAAAGAGAACCTCAGGGTTGTATGTGATGTCATGTATGTACTCTGACAATAAATGTTCTGAGATCTATCACTCCTCCATGTAAAAATATTACCTCTCAGGTTTATATTAAATCTCTCCCCCCTCACCTTAAACCTATGTCCTCTGGTTCTCGATTCCTCTAATCTGCGCGTTCACCCAATCTATTCCCCTCATGATTTTGAATATGAAGTTAAAGCTCAAATTGAAATCAGCCACCTTGGCTTCTGGTTGCATGTCATTTTAACTCTCCTTTCCACTCCTCCTTAGCCTCCCCTATTGCTATGGAGATGCCAAATGCAAATTGGAAATACATCATCTCTTTTTGCACTTTTCCACATCCCAACTCATCCCTTCACCTCATTTTCTCACCTCTCCATCTCCCCTTTACTCACCTGGTTCCATCTTCTCATCATCACCACCCCACCCAGTCCAACCTATTTCCTACCAGCCTCTCTTTCATTCTCCCGGTACTATATACTGGCAATCCTTTTTCTTCCTTCTAGTCCTGATGTAGCATCTTGATCTGAAATGTACACCTTTTTACCTCCACAGATGCTACTTGACCTGCTGAGTTCTTCCACATTCTGATTTTTGTAATCATACATCAGTCCACTTCACGGTTAGTGGCTACCAAATGTAAAGGAGTAACAGATAACTGAGTCATAACCCCATCATGTTTACTGTGAATTAACTGATCTGTCTGTTTGGTCCAGTTCACATTGCTTTGTTCCAATATTCTGTCTCCTAACTCACGAGTACGGTTTGTCACTTGGTTAAGAGACTGAAGTGTAAGAATGACAGAAAGTTTATCAGGCCATTCGAGGAAGTAGATAAACTTTTGAAGGCTCAGAAAATTGAGGACTATGCGGAACTGACAAGAGTTCAAATTCAAGTTTATCATCACCTGATTGCACAAGTACAACCCAACAAAACAGCATTCTCTATTCCTTGGTGCAAAAAATATATATATATACATCTAGACATAACACACACAGCACAACAAATATATATTTCAAAGATATATATATATATATATATATATATATATATATAGATAGATAGATAGATATTGTCACAGAGTTCTGTGTTGTGTATTGGCCTATGTGTTGTGTGGTTTTGTGTTGGAAAATGAAAGTTTGCCTTAGAGAGCCAAGGTGGACTGTTGAGAGAGTGGGAGACAGACTGGGCATGTGCAGATGATCTAGAAATTTCTGGACTTGGAAGACAAACCACCACTGGGTGTGGCTGTGAAGTGGAAGGAGGCCCAAGTAGAGTCATTGTCTGGGAGGCAGTTTAGAATGTTGGGCATTTTAAAAGGGATGAACATTCCGAAGGCAGGCAGAATGATCCGGACCAAGCCATTGTTCCTCTCTCTGCAAGCAACACAAGACAACTTCGAATTTTGTGCTCTCTCTCTCTCACACAAAGATCTTTTAGCTTCAGTTTACCAAACAAACTGAAATTTGTTTATGATCTTTGCTTCGGTTGAGATCGAAGTTTTGTGAGTCTTGTTTGTTTTGTGTCTACGTTTTTCTGTGGGCTGGTTGGAAATATGACTTAGACTTTAATTACAAATGTTATATTTAGGCTGGGGAATTTATTAGTTTTACACTGTTATAGAACTTTGCATAGTAACCAGTGGGCATTGATATAAAAGGGGGGATTTTGAATTAAAGTTTGAAGGTGAATTTTTGTTTATAAATTGTTCACCTTTATGCCTTTTTTGTGGTAGCTGGTTTGATCTTGTAACTAACTATATATATATATATATATACATACATACATACATACATATATACACACACACTTATATACATATATACATATACAGGTACACAATCCTTTATCCAGAACCCTTGGGGGCCAGTGTGTTCCAAATTTTGGATTTTTCCGGATTTCAGAACAAAATCCAGCTGCCCCAGATTTAAGCCCACCTGAATTGTGTTGCCGTATTCACCCCCTTCCAATCGTGCTGGCATCTCCCCCGCCCACCCAAGTCGCGTTGCTGTCTCTCTCTCCCTCCGCTGTACCAGCACCAGGAAAAAAAGCCGCTTTTTGGAGCTTTCCGGATTTTAGATGTCCGGATAAAGGATTGTGTACCCATATTTACATATGTGTATATATAAAAATATTTTAAAATAAATAGTAGTCTCAGAGGGTTTGCATTTGCAGTATCCCTGCCCATGGGAAGAAACTGTTTCTCAGCTTTGATCATATTTAATGGTTTGAGAAGTTGCACCTGGCACTTTTTAAAAAAAAAATGTTCTTCTACCTAACTTAATCCTACCTTCCAATGTTCTTGCAGATGATGGCTCAAGTGCTTTCATCATTGCGCCTTAAATCTGGTTCGTGCTTCTGTCTCCATCAAGCTTTCAGGCTACCAGTTTCAGATGCTGATGAAAGATCATCTGCTCAGTTAAGAGACACTTTCGGCCTGAAACTCGTTGGGTCTTTCAGCACAGTGAGATGCCCGCAATGGAATGCTGCCGACCGACACGCTCCAGGAGCATGTGCTGAAATTTGGTGGAGCCAACACAATTTAACTTCTTTCTGCCACTAAGCATTGTGAGACTTTATCCCACAAATGTCTGTAAGGAACACCGTGCAATTTGTCCTGATGTCAAATCTGATCTGCCTTAGGCCAGGCTAAATGCAATTTCATGTAACATTACATCTGCATTAATACATGACAATGAATGAATCTTGGACTGTGCTTCTCAACCCCTGGGAATTTTACAGAGCTTCATGGCATCGTGCTCTCTATGCAGTAGATGCACACACTATGAATGGATAGGACTATTGGCACTACTATGAATATGTTTTTGGACCTTATATATATTTTCTGCATGAAGATTAATTTTGAGACTATAAATATGACCTCAAGACACCTGTTGCCAGGAGGGTGGGTCCCTGTCCCCGCTCTCTGCATCCCGGTGGTGCCGTGAAGGCTGCAGGAAGCCCCCACCGTGTCGGCTGCGCCAGTCCCCACTGGGTCAACCATGCACCCGGCACGTCCCCTGTATCCCACGGTCACACCCGTTGACTCGAGGCCCCCCCCGACCACTGATGATGCCTCCAGGCGACGGGAATCGCGCTGCCGGACGACCATTGAATCCGGTCCCGGGGGCGGGGCCACGTGACGAGGGCGTGGCCAGGTGGGGAGGGCGTGGTCAGTCGGGGAGCGGCGTGGTCGGACGGAGAAGGTGTGGCCGGAGGGGAGGTGCGTGACGACGCAAGCAGACAGGGAGGGGCGTGGCCACGGTGCGTCGCAAATCGAAGGGGCGTGGCCATTCGGGGAGGGGTGTGGCCACGTGGACGTAGCAGGGCGGGGAGGGGCGTTCTGAGTGAAGGGGCGGGGCCAGCAGGGCGACGGTTGGGGCGAGGGTTCTGAGTAGGAGTGGGGAGGGGCGGGGCCGCACTGGGAACTGAGGCCGCGTGGTAAGTATATAAAGCGGTGCCCTGTGTCGCGACAGACGGTTCGAGTTGCTCGGGGCGGGGGTGAGGGGTCGGCTATGTGGAGGTAAGGCTTCTGGTAAGGGGCGGGGCTGCGCGAGCAATAGGCGGGGCTGCGCGAGCAATGGGCGGGGCTGCGCGAGCAATGGGCGGGGCTGCGCGAGCAATGGGCGGGGCTGCGCGAGCAATGGGCGGGGCTGCGCGAGCAATGGGCGGGGCTGCGCGAGCAATGGGCGGGGCTGCGCGAGCAATGGGCGGGGCAGGCAGGGTTGTGTTTGTAGTGATATGTAATTACACCACTAGGTCACCAGGGGTCATCCCGGTGACCTTGTATATAAAGCAGTCCAGAGCTACAGTCTAGCCTTCCAGGTTGGCTTTGCAGAGAGACAAGACCTCTTAGTGTACACACTAGTTTATTAAAGGTGTCACTGCTGGTGAGGTTATTATCAGTACAGTGTTGTTTGGGTTTTGAGCTGTGGTGTGAATGGGCACGGGAATGGTCTGTGTTTCAGGACCCAAACCCTGGGGGATGGGGGAAAGTAGGGGTTGGTGGCAACCAGACCCTGTCCTGGAAGGGGTACACTACCCCAGGGGTGGAATCCTACACTCCTCCCATACACTGCAACAACTGTTCAGTTGTCAATCTTCACATCTAGGCTGCTGTTCAGTGTCATATCCCTGACCTGCACATCTGAACCATTCAATTCCCTAGCCCATTGAACTGGACCTGCCCATGGAACACCAGCCAGGCAAGTCTGGTAACCCACAGCCATAGAACCTTAGAACATTACAGCACAGAAACAGGCTGCTTCGGTACTTCTAGTCTGTGTCGCATCCTTTTTCTGTCTAGTCCCTCTGACCTGCCCCCACTCCATTGCCCTCCATACATCTCCCATCCACGTACCTGTCCACATTTTTCTTGCTGGCAGTTTGTTTCACACTCCTACCACTCTCTGTGTGAAGAAGTTCCACCTCAATTCTTACCCTGATTAAGTTCAATCATTTTTTATACTGCTGAATCTTCCTGCAAGACTGTCTCACAAGACTGTGGGTTCAGTCCATACAATACACCCTCTACACCCACAACCATACAGCTAAATGCTATTCCAATTCCATCAAATTGCTGATAATATTGCAGTGGTAGGCCAGGTATCAAATAATGATAAGTTGGAATTCAGGAAAGAGATTGAAAGTCTAGTGACAGGGTGCCAACATTATAACCTCTCTTTCATTGTCAATAAGACAAAGGAGATGATCATTGACCAGGAGAGGGTTAAAATCCACATCCTTGTCCACATTAATGCATTGAAGTTGAAAGAGTAGATATTTCAAGTTCTTAGGAATAAATACTTCCAATGATCTTACCAGAACAAGCACCACATCAACACAACAATCATAAAAGCCCTCCAACACCTCTACTTTCTCCTAAGACTCAGATGGTTTGACATTTCCACCCATAACAGTGCTCTCATGCCGCCCTTGCTTGGTGCTAATAATCTTCATTGCCATCCTATATTCTGCAAATTGAAGAACTGTTGTTGTGACATCAGTTGCAGTCTTTAAAACTTAACAATGATGACAAAGGAAATCACATGATAATGTTCATTAGTCAATAAACAAATATTCACCAACTGCTGTGAATATTTAATATTATTTTTTGGTCTCATGGCATATTGTGGTCATTTAATATATACTATTGTTGGTGTATCTTACATACCTGAGCACCTTCTGCAAGTATTAATTTCAGAGCCTCTGAATATTGCACTTCTTTATCTGAGAAGAAACTCCCAAACGCTGTGATACACAATTGCATATTCAGATAAAACAACAAAATTCCACGCAAAAGCAGGGAAAGAGACAGAAGCCCTCAGCATGTGTGGAAATCAGTGAATTTAACATTAGCTCATTTTCTCTTTCCACAAACTGGTGACTTGCTGAATTATTCCAGAATTCTCTCTTTTTATTTCATATTTCTGCAGCTGTTTTGATTTTCAACAAAATCCTATATTGCTGATTGAAGGACTGACCACAATATGCCATTCACTAGGAAGTACACAGGACTGTGATAGATCAGCTAGTTGAGTGGTGTCACAACACTTAACACTCACCGTTAGCAACACCAAGGAGCAGATTGTGAACTTCAGGAGAAAATCTGGAGAACACAAACCAGTCCTCATCAAGGGGTCAGTAGTGGAGAAGGTGAAGAACTTCAAATTCCTAGGTGTCAATCATAAAGAAGGCTTACCAGCATCTATACTTCGTGATGAGTTTGAGGAGATTCGGTATGTAATCGAAGTCTCTTGAAAATTTCTACAGGTGTACCAAGGAGAGCATTCTGTTTGGTAGCATCACTGCATTGAATGGAGGTGCTAATACACAGGAGAAAAAAAAACAACACCAGAGAGTTGTTAACTCAGCCAGCCACATCATGGACTCCATCGAGGACATCTACAAGAGGCAGTGTCTAATGAAAAGAGCCTCTATTCTCAAGGACCACCACCACCATGCCCTCTTCTCACTCCTCCCATCAGGAAAGAGGTACAGGAGCCTGAGGATAAATGCCCAGCAGCACAAGGACAGCATCTTCCCCTCTGCCATCAGATTTCTGAATGAACCACAGACACTATCTCACTTTATCTACTTTCTTGCACTATTTATGGAATGTAATTTATAGCAATATTTGTACTCCAATGCTGCCATAAAAACAACAAATTTTATGACATGTTCCTGACAATAAATCCTAATTATGTAAGTGTTGAAGACTAATTAACTTTCCTGACAACTTGGTCTTATAAGTGTGATGAGAGATTTTGCTCGGGTGGCAAAAGGAAACTGGTGTTAATTATAGTTAGAATGCACTAGGCATGTTTGTTCTCCAAACTAGTAGATAAGGGTTATGGTTCTTAATATTTTTGGAAAGCAAAATAAATATTCAATAAATGTGAAGTGAAAGAACGAGAATATCATTTGAATTCTTGAAAGTAACCTGATTTACGTTTTGTCAACAAAAATAATTACAAATAGCAGCAGTGCACACAAATGAAAAAATATATGGACTACATTCAATGCTGTTTTTATTTGTTTTTTTTTAAACATTGCTTTTCATTCTTCATGTATTTAAGGCAACAGCAGAAAATGGAACAGAGAATAGAAAATATACAACTACCTGAAATTGAACGAGTGGAGACTTACATGAGTTGGTCTGTTTTCAATCTGATATTCTGTTTTTTCCCACTTGGATTAGTGGCATTGATTTTTTCTTGCAAGGTTAGTTGAAACCCCTGAGTAAAATGTGAACAAGAGTTAAGGCTGAAGCATTTATATTCAATGAATCTGTAGAATCTTGTGGGTTGAAATTAAAGTACTTTTTCAAATTACCAAAATGTGTTATTGTTTGTGAAAGGACGTTCATAAATGCCAGTTGCAGGTATTCTCTAATGCATCCTAGATATCTAAAGAACATTGGAGGCTGGTGTGTTTGTTAAAGCATGGCATATTGGTCATTGTTAACTTGATGAAACCCCATTGGACATACAGTTTTATAATTCAATTTATTCAAATATTGTCCCACTAGGACTACCCTCAATCACCAGCAGAGTGATGGAAGCCATCACTGACAAGGCTTTCAAATGCCACTTAAAAACCAATAGCACACACTGATGCTTGGTTTGGTTTCCATTAGACTTGCTTGGTGGCAGGTATCATTACAGTCTCCCATGGAAAAATTAGCTAAAGATTTCAGACTTGAGGCTAGAATGACCTGCTGGACTAAAAGGAAGACTTTTTATTTTGTTAAGCAGCAAGGAACTCTAGTAATGTTAGAGTAAACACAATCAAAGATAAATCTCCAGTGCCTGTGGTCATATCTCCATCAAAGAAGGTGTTGAAAAAAAAACTAGTTCATTTTGAATTTCCTACTCACTGCTGCATGTACAGTGTGGAACTCATCTCAGTTGTTCCATCTCCAAATTGCTGAGTTGAAGTGTATTAAACCAACCCTGTGTAACAAGTCCTCTGGATCACTTGATCTCTATTGCCCAATCAACTTCCTGCTGATCTGAGTTTTTAAACCCAACTGCCTGAGTCACCTGACTCCAAATACCAGATACAGGCTTCAGATAAAATCCCTACTGAAGTCTACTACAAAGGTCAATCATTCAAGATCTTGGAATGTTGCTAGTGGAATTTGACAGAACAATGTACTGGGTTGAACTGTCTGCACCTCCTTCATCAATAATATTCCTTCCATCATAGGGTCAGTCGTTGGGATGCTTACTGATAAGCAGCAATTAGACAAATCCCAGGCAATGACCATCTCATGGAGTCATTGATTTCTTCAACATGCCCTCTATATTGCTAGTAACTATAAAGCAGCTATCTAAACTGATCCCATTTTACAGAAACTTGGACCATATTCATCAGCACATTGGTAATGTAATGTTCTTCTAAATGTGTCTTGATTATGGTCAGAGTCTCTGCCTGCACTACTATTCTTAGACAATGCATTCCAGATATCAATGGCTGAAAATAAAATGTTCCTCAAATCTCCTCTCAAATTCTTACCCTTTATCTTAAACCAGTATGCTATAATTTTAGAGACCCCTGCTTTGAGGAAAAGTTTCCTTGTATCTACAATTCTGATAACTTTGGATACCCAATCAGTCATCTCTTAACCCCAAGCTCCCCAAGGCACACAAACCCAACAGTTCAGATGTAGAACAACCAATGTTTTCTAAAGCTGCATCATAATCTCCCTGCTCTTATACTTGATGCCTCAGCTAATGTCCATGTTGTAGGCATTTTTCATTACCTATCTATGCTACCACCTTTAGACTTGTACATTAAGGACACTCTGCCCTTTAATACTCCACAGGGCTCTTAGTCAGCATGGACAAATCAGGCTGAAAGGCCTGTTTCCATCCTCTCATGCCTCGATTTGCCAACTTACCTGAGATCCCTTGGACTCTAACCATTTGGACAGGTCCCCGCAGAGTACCTTGTCAAGGGTTCACTGAAATCATGTAGACTTCATCAATCACACTGCCCTCACCACCTGGACTGTACTGCTGACTACTGTATTATTATAAAATATTGAAGAGAATACCCATGGTTTCTGATCTCACCCTCCATTTCCCCCAAGTTTGGAATTTTACAGTCAAGTTTTGAAATGAGCAAGACAAGAGAAGATCTGCTCACTTATGTAGGTGGATTGGATTTAATGTAGATCCTGTGGTCAATTTTTAAAGACCAAAGGTTCAACCGACAGTATTTTGTAATAAGGTTCAATCTGGTGATATGAAACCTGGAGGAATAATTTGACTTTGAAAATCTTCATTCAATAATAGTCTTGTTTCTTTGCAGGTTGACATTGCTTCTAGAAATGATGATCAAGAAAGTGCAATGCAATCATCTTTTATTGCCAGATTATTAAATCTGATATCAACATTAGTTGGAATTATTATCTTCATAATTATCATAACTATTAAAGTTTACTGGTCATAAAAGTGTGGGAATTGGCTTGTGCTGGCAAAGGTCAGAGCATAGAGATGTCTACCTGTTCAGTCAACCCATGAGCCATTGGATATTGAACGAGGATACAACATACAGCAAGCCACTGAGCTTTCAATGCCAGGTGAACAAACCCAAGCTGCTTGCCAGCGCACAACATGGGGACTGCCGTATCACTGACAGAGCATTCATAAATGTCTGGGAGAGGAAAAGATAGTGGAAAAGAAGAAAGAAGCTTTGATTAGGAGTGAAAGGGAAGTATTTATTGGGATAAAGCAAAGATGCTGATTGGAAAAAGCCAGGAGGCATTGACCATCAGACGTTTTTTAAATATCAAAATTAAACTGTATTCACAATAGATAGATATATATATAAAGAAAAGCATAGTGGAAAGGTTCGTTAAATTCTTGAAATGTTCAATCAATTTTTATTATTTGGTCTATATATTCAGATTGTGTACATAGTTGTGTTAGTAGCTCACTTTCATACATCACCATTGTCATTTTGTCTTCCTGGAATGATACATCTTCTTGTTGTTCTCTACCCGATCCAACCTCTCTATACCAATTCCTAGCAGATATTGTGTGGCAGATGTACAGTGCTTGGCATCCAATCATGGTTTTAATGGCAGCAGGGGTAGCTTTTCATCCCCTCAACATTCCATGCATCAGAAATGCTTTTTAAAAAAAAACATTAAATTCAGGTAGATTTTTTCTTCCATTTCCAAACACTGTAGTCACATCTGAAATTTCACTTCCAATGACCAATTGCACTTGCCCTGATGATGTTTTCAGCTCAAATCTGCACCTAATAGTCACTACACCTTTGATGCTTTGCCAGGGAATGGTTTAAGTTGGTCAATTTCATATTTCTGTACCAATCTGCTTTTGCAGATTGCATCCAACACTGGGGGCATAACTTAAATCAACTATCTGTTGATTTACTCGCTCCCTTATTCTACCCAGAGTAGAGGCCACTGCCTCTCCACAGCTCAGGACCCCCAGCTAATCAAAGCCACCCTTTCCTATCGCAACACCTTGCTATCCACAGATCTCTCACCACAGGTGCCACCTGACTAGCTGAGTTTTTCCAGCATTTTCTATTTTATTTCAGAGGTCTACTATCCACAGTATATTGTAGTCGTGCACTAATAGAAACTGTGTGGAAATTGCAAAAGTGAATATTTTTTAACCAATCTTAAATGTATCTGAACTGCTATCTGAATTGTCTATAGTTTTCCTGACTCAAAATATCTGCTTCACTTTTAACCTCTATAGCATTTGTTGTAAAATACACATTGCTTCATTTCTCGATTACATCTCATTGCATTTGGTATCCTCTACTATTCCTAACTCCAATTCTTTTTTTTTATTGTAAATGATTCTTTGATGTTTGAATTATTAAGCTGTAGCTTTTAATTACTGTTAATCATTGTTCCCCAAGCAAAAGTATTGACTGAGGAAAATGCAAGTAGAAAATATAATTAATCATTTGTTTTCATATGAGCTCCATTGAATAATAAAGTGGCTGATCAACATTGTTTCTTTTTGTGAAGTTGGTGCTGATGAGTGGAACCTTTTCCTTTTTACTGTTTGATTAACAGCTTCAGGCCAAGGATGGGCTGAAGCCCCTCTTATTCTCTGCTGGTCCAAAACGCTAGTTATATATCGTTGCCTCTTTTGGACCCTGTGGGCCCTGCTGAGTTTCTCCAGCACTTTTGTGTATTTATGACTGATAAAGTACTGATTGTATCAGTTTCAGTCAGTTTCCTTGATAAGTTCCCATCAGTATATTTCACAATACATCCACGTCACCCATGGATACAAACACTTTAATGCTCCTCAGAAGCCAATAGCAATATTTAAACAGACCTCAAACAATAAATTTAAAACATTACTACCAATGAAGTATTTTCTGGTATGTAGCTACCAGTGAGATGTAAGAAATGTGGCAGCCAATTTGCACACAGCAAATTCCACACATAGAGATGAGGTAATTGGACTGACATTCCATTCACACTTCATTAATGTCCAGAACGTCCAATGGGGTGCACTTTCAGCCATAGTAAGAATGTCAAGACTGTCAATGCTTTAATTCATAAAGAACCTTTTCCATTCAATTTTTGAGGATCTGGAATTTCACCAGCAAGATTAACATTAAGCTCCATCCTTAACTATCCTTCAAAGGATGATGGTGATCCACTGCCTTGAACTGCTGCACTCCCCCTAATGAAGATACTGTGGTCAGTGTGCTGTGCAGCGAACGAAAGAAAAAAAACACAACACAGAAGCTGTGAGTGAGTTGAACCAAACAACTGACTTTACTGGAACTCCGAGATCTTATCAGCACCACTCCCGTGATCCTTCCAGCCCAGTGCGAGCCTGCACCTCCGTGACCTGGTTCACTGTAGGCCAGTGCAGCTCACTACAATATTCCCATTGTGTGCTTGGGAGTGTGATCCAGCATTGAGATCAAATTGATATTTTGAATTAACATCTATTATACAGCAGATCTGAGAGAAAGTGAGACAAAAGTAACAGAGAGGTACATAGAATCTAACCCTCTTGTCCCTTTCATGAAAGAATCCTATTAAAGTCACTTTGCCATTCCTCCAATAAGACACCTCATGTTGGAAGCTCCCCTCTTGGGAAACAATCTATCTGCTTTTATTAAAAGGTATTATCCTCAAAAATGATTGTGCTTTGTCAGTACAATATACAATACAGCAGGAACTCAGCCAGTCATGCATCATCCATGGAATGCAATATGCAGTTGACCTTCATCAGGAATGTTGCATGACCGGCTGAGTTCCTCCAGCATTTTTGTATTGTTCTAATTCTGCAGCACCTGAGGCTCCGTGTTTACCTCCATTGTGCTGGTTTCGGGTGATTTTACATATTTTTTACAACATAATAAAATTCAAGTGCCAAAAAGACTTACAGACAATCCCTCAAATTTATTTTCCATTTTACTGTATATAATGTTCAAAACAATTCTAGGAAAAGGCATTAAATTTTTAATGGATACAATATTGTGTTAAAATCTGATTTATTCACATAAATTGGGAATTCAGAATTAGAATTTATTGTCATCACAATGTCATGGAATTTGTTGTGGCGGTGTTACAGTGCAAATATTGCTAGAAATTTCAATTAGTGCAAAAATAAGGTAGTATCTGTGGTTCATTATCCATTCAGAAATCTGATGGCAGAGAGTGTTCGTCCTCAGACTTATGTACCTTCTTCCCGAAGGTAGCAGTGTGAAGAGGGCACGGCCTGTGTGGTGAGGGTCCTTGAGGATAGGGGCTTGACATCTACCTTAATCTTTCCTCCACTCACCTTAAACAGAAGTCCTGTGGAAATGACCATTGCCGTCCTGGGAAAAAAGGTACTGGCTGCCACACTCTCTATGCCCCTCATAATCGTATACAACTTGAAGAGAACACTTCAGTCCAGCTAGGTTGCTGCTTTCTTAAGACATAATTTCTTGTAGATATCCTCCATAGAGTGAAGACTGATGTCCATGATGGTGCCGGCCGAGTTCAGAACTCTCTGTAGTCTTTTACTGTCCTGTGCATTGGCACCTCCAAACTAGACAGTGATGCGACCAGTCAGAATGCTCTCCACGATACACCTGTAGAAATTTGCAAGTCTTTTGTGACATACCAAATCTCCTCAAACTCCTCATGAAGTTTAGCCGCTGGTGAGCCTTCTTTGTGATTGCATCAACAAAGAGGCCCCAGGACAGATCTTCAGACATTTTGACACCCAGGAATTTAAAGTTCTTAACCCTTTCCACTGTAGACCACTTGAATAAGATTGGGTCATGCTCTCCTGATTCCACCACCCCCCTGAAGTCCACAATCAACTCTTAGGTTTTGCTAATGTTGAGTGCAAGGTTGTTGTTGTGACACCACTCATCTAGCTGATCTATCTTACACCTGTAAACCTTCTCATTGCCGTTTGTGATTCTGCTGATGACCATGGTGCCATCGGTAAATTTGTGGACAGCGTCTGATTTGTGCCGAGTAACACAGTCATGAGGAATCAGAATTAAAATCTCACCTTCATTTTCGGCCTTCCTAGTGCTGGTTACCCACCAACTGATAAATCTGATGCAAAGACTTTAATTACAAAGTGTTTGTGAAACATTACTCATGAAGCAGAAATTAAAGGTTTCTTTTCCTGCAATTTGGATGAATAGAGCAAGTCTAATTCAAGCTCAGCTATTGTCTCAAAGCCAACACTAATTGAATTTTCATGCTGAGTTCTTGGCAGATACAGAACTAATGTTGGAACTGTACCATGATTCAATGAGGTTGTCTTATGATCAAGCTGAACCTGTAGCACTACTGGGAAATTTATAAAGGTTTGGCCATCTTCAAGTCATTTACACAATTTTAATATTTTTTACAAATTAAAAGCAGATAACAAAACTTATCAGGACAAGGATAGAAATGGGAAATGAAGTCACCCAATTGGCTTCTAGATCATGTATTTCAATAGAAGGAATGTATTAATTAGCTCTCAAAGGATGCAGCTCTTAAATTTTCCTTCCCCTACCATATTCAGGAGATTCTGAAAAGGGTAGGAGCAATAAAGGGTCACACATTTCTTGTGCGATGAACACTGTGGTGTCAAGATTTTTAAAAATCTTTGCTCTGACTCGAAACATTATTACAAAAAAATCTAAACCAAAACAATTCCCTCCATGTTCCATCGCCAAAACAAATCATCAATGAACCAAGCTTATTTCTTGTATTTCGTTTTTTTTAAATCAAGCCTGTGTGAGCGAGTTAATTAAAATATTGAATGGGTTTCCATGTGCTTCAAAAGTGTAAAGAAGTCTTTTCATGCAAAATCTAGCGAGCTGATTTCCCTTGAAAGGGAAGTCCTTCAGCTTAATGGTTTTGAGAATGGCACGTTCAAATTGACTAAGGTGATTAAATGTGGGACAGATCCAATGGGCTGAATGGCCTATTTATGCTCCTATTTCTTATGGAAAACACATCGGAATGTCTTCCCCCTAAAACACAAGGAGGGAATGGTCCAGGACCCTATCAACGCTGCCCACTACAGGCCAGAGATTTGGTCTTGATGAAGGGTTCCAGCCTGAAATGTTGACCATTTTTTTTCCTCCCAGTGATGCTGAACTCCCCTGGCAAATTGTTTATGTTTTCTCTCCCTTTACAAATTAGGTGTGGCTTAGGCTGGCTGCAGCAGAGAATTGCAAGAGCAAAGCTGGCATGATCGTATACAACTTGAAGAGAACTCTTCAGTCCTGCCATGGTGTCATTAAGCGGACTGAAAATCCAATCCGTAATGGAATCTCTATGGAGGCAACCCAGAAACAAAAATTCTACAAATTTTTGACAATATTTTAAACATTTCACAAACAGGGATATACATATTGATGCATACACATATGATAAGGTAGTGAATTGTTTTAAAAATAAAAAGCAATTAAAAAAAATTATATACTTTTGGAAATATTTATCTGAGCAAATATCACCAAAGGGCATAAAAATAACTTTAAGCAGTAATTATAAACCAGAGAACGGAATATAACAGTTTCAGTTGTTTGAAACAACTGCACGAGTTTATCAACACAAACTTATGAGATCATTGATTTCCCTTGATAACAAAGTTACAGAGCATTCCATCAGAGGAGCAAAAAACCATCGTAGTTTAAGGATTTCAGCTTCATTGGTACATGGAGAAATCCCAAAATTGCTGTCAGTTTTAATAGTGTAATGATGGCTATTTTTTTCTGAATATGAAGCTAATTTACACCAGAAAGCAATTTATGGAATTTTCTATCACCTAATCTCTTGCTCCCACAACAGTTTGGCTGATAATCAGGAGTCTACATGATTGGAACTTCAATAATTGGTGTAATTAATTGCCCTTCTATTAATCATTTCTGGTAAAGCTAATTACAACTGAAGCAATTCATTGAACTAGCACATTTATTCTTTGTAGTTTGTTTGGACAATTACTCACCACCTTAAATATAAAAAAAATTCTTTCAATCTGCTTCAAGGCTAATAAAGCTCTTGAATCATGGAAAGATGAAGGAAGCTAAGGGCACCGATAAAACTGGGAAGTCATTAACCAGAGCAGCAATTATTATCGAAATATGCTCCTGTTAACATTCTTATAACAAATAATCAGTAGCTACTTTTAAAGAGCATAAGAAATAGGACTATGAATATGCCATATGGGCTGTTGATCCTTCTCCACCATTCCACAAATCCATGGCTAATATATTCCTGGCTTCAACTCTATTTTTCTACCTGTTCCCATGTATCTTTCACTCCCCTGTAAGGCAGAAAACCTTTCTGTCAGGGAGGTCACATGATGAAGTAGTAGCTGGTCAGAAAAAAAACAGCCCTCCTCAGAGAAAATTTTTTAAAAAGATTGAAAAACAAGACAGAAAAGAAAAATACTAAAAAACCATCAGATAAAAACCACAAGAAGAATTTAAAGATGACACTAAAGAAAGAAAAGTGAACAATAATGACTAAAAAAGAGTTTAAAAAATTCTAAATGGTGACATCCTGTGATCGTACAGAATCAATCACCAATGTGTATATGTACATATGTACAGATGGTAGTGTAGGATGACTGTGATTGGCTGAGAGTGTAGCCACACCTACTGGCAGGTCTTAAAGGATTGCTCCTAGCCAGACCAGGTCATTCTGGGCTGGTTGACCTACTTGTGATATGCTCCAGTCTTTTAGTTAATAAAAGCTTTGATTTGAATCAACAACTCTTTGGTTCTTTTGTCGTGCACTACACATCCTCCGGAGCTTTCTCAATCGGTGGCTGACAAAATCCAAAAAAGAAATCCAAATGTGCATGCGGGAAGAGTCGCGCACGCGCAATACACATAATACGGGAGAAGCCGATGAAGACAGTCGCGACAGCGAGATGCTCCACTGTCAGTTGGAGGGATCACAAAGGAGACATCCTCACATGTACATAATAAACATAATATTGAAATAAACGGTAAAAACGAAAGTCGACCGCGAGATGTTGGATCAGCAGTTAGAGAAATTATAAAAGAAATATCACCAAAAAGAAAGAACCCACACAAAACCCAGAAATAGAACTTGAGAAAGAAAATCAAGAAGAAATACAAAGTAAAAATCAGAAACAGATGATTGACAAATAATATTTTGATAATCAAATAAAAATGCTAATGGACATAATAATGACTGAATTCGGTATTATTAAAAAAACTATACAAGAAACAGATTTAAAAATACAAAGAATGGAGAAAACTATGATAGATATGAGAAAAAAAGAACTGATGAGGTGGAAGACAGAGTGACAGGTATGGAAATGGAGGTGATTGAGCTAAGAGAAAAGTTAGAAGATAAAGAAATTAAGAAAACACATGATTTATTAGCCCAAAAAAATTAATATTATAGAAAATTTCAACAAGTGAAATAATATAAAAATAGTGGGTATAAAAAAAGGTGATGAAGGAGCAGCCATAAAAGGATTTATAAAAAGATGGATCCCACAGATCTTGGGAGTGGAGAACTCCAAGAAGAAATAAAAATTGAAAGAGCCCATAGAGCATTGGTATCAAAGCCACAACCAAATCAGAATCTGCCCTCCATACTAATAAAACTATTACGATATACAACGAAGGAGAAAATATTGGAACAGTACATTGAACTATATAACTATTAATATTAATGGAATCCACAATCAAGTTAAGAAAAAAAGTTACTGACATTACTTAAAAAAGAGAGAATAGATATAGCATTTATACAAGAATCGCATTTAACTGAATTAGAACATCACAAGTTAAAGAGAGGCTGGGTAGGTCATGTAATGGCATCATCATTACAACTCAAAAGCCAGGGGAGTTGTAATATTAGTTAATAAAAATCTACCAATTAAGATAAATGAAGTAATAATGGACCCAGTGGGTAGATGCGTAATAATGAAATGCCAGATTTATTCAGAATTTTGGAACTTGCTGAATATCTATACACTTAATAAAGATGACCAGGAATATATGCAAAATTTCTTTTTTTAAAATAGCAGACACACAGAGACACATTTTACTAGGGGCAGATTTTAATTTTAACTTAGACCCATTGATAGATAAAACCGGGAAGACAAATATAAACAATAAAGCAGCTAAATTTACATTAAACTCAATGCATGATATGAAGATAATTGACATATGGAGAAAACAATACCCAAAAGAAAGAGATTATTCATATTACTCAAACAGATACAAAACCTATTTTAGGATCGATAGGTTCTTCTTGTCAGTCCAGATTCAGGGAAGAGTTTGAAAAAAACGAATGTAATGCAAAACTATTATCTGATCACTCACCCTTATTAATGACAATTAATTTAGAGAATATTCCACCTAAAACATATAGATGGAGACTAAACCCTATACTGCTAAAAGGCAAGATTTTCAGGAATACATGGAACAACAAATGAAAATATATTTCAAAACAAATACAAATTCGGTAACAGATAAATTTATAGTATGGGATGTAATGAAAGCCTTTATTAGAGGAAATATAATTAGTTATATGACTAAGATTAAAAATAATATAATTGGGAAATAAAACAGTTGGAAAAAGAAATAGTAATTATAGAAAAAGTTTTAATGAGAAGGGAAGATACAGAGAAAAAGAAAGAATTGGCACATTACAAACATACAAAGTGAAGAAAAACATTATGAAAACAAAGCAAAGATATTATGAATTAGAAGAGAAAACCCATAAAATATTGATTTGGCAGCTGAAAACAGAACAAGCAAAAAGAACTATCTTAGCAACAAGGAAAGAGGATAAACAGATTTCATATAAACCCAATAGAGATTAATGAAAATTTTTTAAAATTCTATAAACAATTATATCAAACTGAAAATTCCGGGAAAAACAACAAAATAGATTATTTTTTATCTAACAATGAATTGGAAGATCAAAATAAATTACTAAAACCCCTGACAATTGCAGAAATACAAGATACATTAATGACATTACCGAATAATAAAACACCAGGCAAAGATGGATTTCCAAGAGAGTTTTATTAAATATTTAGTAGTCTATTAATTCCTCCCTTTTGGGAAGTAATGAAATAGATAGGAGAGACCCAGAATTTACCAGACTCATGTAATTACAGTAATTTCAAAAATGGGAAAAGATCTGCCATCATTGGCGTCATGTAGACCAATATCTTTGCTAAATACATAGGGTAATGATTATAATATTTTGGGGAATTTGGTAAGATTTAGAGTAGGTTACATACATACACAAATTTTAAAACAGATCTTATTTGAAAGACTTTAGAAATATTGAAAATCTCTGGAGAATGTTATACACCTTTCACAAATAGGTGTTAATTGAACTGACGTCATAAAATGTTTGGAAATGGAGCCAGGATGACTACAAGTATCTTTTTACAGGGTTCTCACAGAAAGGTCACTTCTGGGTTTTGTTTATCTAACAACAGATGGGAACAGAAGGAAGAACTCCTGTTGTTTGCTGGAGAAGGTGGGGGTCTTGCAAGTGAGAGTCACATGCTTTTCACTGGAGTTTCAGTTGGAGAGAGAAAGAGAAGAGAAGCTCTCTCAGTCAGTGTGTGTGGGACACTGAACAGAGCAATCCAGGAAGAACTGATGAAAAGTTCCAAAAGCAGTGGATGGCTGGAAGTGCTATCTGTCTGATGTTTCTCTTGGAATAAGAGCAACAGAAGGAGCTCTGTCATAACCTGAAAGAAAGAGGTTACCATCTGAAAAACCCTGATGGGGAAAGTTACATCAGCGAGACATTGAGGTGACTAATAGTGGTACCTCAGTTGTGGAAGTCCAGGAACAACAAATCTCTCTCTGCAAACCCTACAAGAACATTTACCTTTAAAGCACCAAAGCCTGGTGAGCTTTATACATATTAAATTCTGTGCACAGTATAAGAATTTCCTGCATCCAGATAACTTGGAAGAAGGAGAAGTGAGATTGAACTGCGAACCAAAGAATTTTTCTTGAATTTACAGACACATTACACTTGTCTTGGTGAATGTCTACTGCTGCTGGGTTTTGGGGTTCTTTGGGCTCATAACAATAGTATAAATTAATTGCAAAAATACTAGCAAATATATTGACAGATTATATACCGAAATTAGTAAAACTAGACCAGAGAGGATTTGTTAAAAATAGAAGAGCGGCAGATAATGTTTGTAAATTTATTAATTTAATCCACACAGCACAAATGAATAAGACACCAACTATAGCAGTAACTCTAGATGCTGAGAAAGCTTTCAATAGGGAGGAATGGAATTATCTATTTAAAATACTATAAAAATTCAAATTACCCAAAAAATTTATTAATTGGATTAGAGGATTATATAATGAATCTTTAGCAACAGTAATAACAAATGGGTACATTTCAGATCACTTTAAATTGAGTAGGTCAACTAGACAGGGATGTCCATTATCACCTTCCCTGTTTGCTTTGGTCATAGAACCATTAACAGAACTGATAAGAAGGGAACCTAGGATAAAGGGAATAAAAGTAAATAAAAAGAATTTAAAATTAACTTGTTTGCGGATGACATTGTAGTATATTTAACAGACCCAAATATATTAATAAAAAAGTCTATATATAAACTTGAAAGAATATGGAGAAATATCAGGAAATAAGGTTAACATCAATAAAAGTGAAGTGATACCAATGAACAATCTCAATTATACAAAATATAAAAAGGAATTCCCTTTTAAATGGCAATCACAGGCTATATGTTACAAAGCAGCTCATTGTTTAGCCCAATTACTGTGAACCCCAAGATCTCGATGAATAGATCCAGGACAGTCTCAGCCAGGAAGCTTGGTCACAGAACTGAGTTGCTTCCTTGTGTTTTTGTGCTCTGTTGCTACAATTTAATTAAAAAAAAATATTTAGACGTACAGCATGGTAACAGGCCCGGTATGATTTTGAACAGTGGGAGGAAATCAGACCCCCTGGGGAAAATCCACTCAGCACGGGGAGAATGTACAAACTCTTTAAAGATAATGTGGGATTCGAACCACAGTCCTGATCGATGGTGCTGTAAATGCATTGCACTAACCGCTACAACAACCATGCCGCCCAGTGATTGCTGGAGAAACTCAGTAAATCAGTGTACTTTATTCTTTGGCTTGGCTTCGCGGACGAAGATTTATGGAGGGGTATGTCCACGTCTGCTGCAGGCTCGTTGGTGACTAACAAGTCCGATGCGGGACAGTCAGGCACGGTTGCAATGGTTGCAAGGGAAAATTGGTTGGTTGGGGTTGGGTGTTGGGTTTTTCCTCCTTTGTCTTTTGTCAGTGAGGTGGGCTCTGCAGTCTTCTTCAAAGGAGGTTGCTGCCCACCGAACTGTGAGGTGCCAAGATGCATGGATGGGGACGATATCAGCCCACTGGCGGTTGTCAATGTGGCAGGCACCAAGAGATTTCTTTAAGCAGTCCTTGTACCTCTTCTTTGGTGCACCTCTGTCTCGGTGGCCAGTGGAGAGCTCGCCATAGAACACGATCTTGGGAAGGTGATGATCCTCCATTCTGGAGACGTGACCCACCCAGCGCAGTTGGGTCTTCAGCAGCATGGATTCGATGCTTGCGGACTTTGCCAGCTCGAGTTCTTCGATGTTGGTGATGAAGTCATTCCAATGAATGTTGAGGATGGAGCGGAGACAGCGGTGATGGAAGCGTTCTAGGAGCCGTAGGTGATGCCGCCGGAGGCCCAAGGTCCTGTTGCTGCCGCCACCGGAGGCCCGAGGTCCTGTGTACTTTATATAGCAAAGATAAAGATACATAACCAAGTTTCAGGTTTGAGCCCTTCATCCACGTATGACAGGAAGGTAATGTGGCAGTGGAAACGTGCCTGGATGAGTACATGGCCATTAAGCTTGAGAGCAGTAGGGATTACAGAATGGGAGTAGTGAGAGAGATTTCCACAGAATTCTCCCACTTGTACAAAAACAAATCTGTCACCATAATATGAGCCACCTTCCCTTTTCAAATGGAATTGATAATTTCCAGTCATATATCCATTTGTAACAGAGCCAGGAAACTGTCAGAGAATAATTCATACAGACAATGAGTGAGCTTCTAGAAGACATGTTACAAACATCATTGTGCATAGATGAGATATGATGTTTAAAACAGGCAAATTCTAGAATGTGGGGGATAAAGGGGGCTAAATATTAGCAGTTGGTGATGTCAGAGAATGGATCGGTGAAGGCAGAATGAAGGTTGGATAAGTATAACTGAAGCAAGAAGATGAAGCAAACCCAGTAGATTAGAAAGTAAACTCTTAAAAAAAGATGGAATATAGTTTGAAATTTAGATATAGGAGAGTGAGGGTCATGGTTTGCTCGAGGTTGTAAGTCAATGGAAATTGATAGTGGCTTTGTAACTTTTTCATTACAATTTGCATTTTCCCACAGTCAAAGAGTTGAAAAAAGTTGTGCATAGAAGGAAAGATGCTCAATTGTTTAGGGTTTATTCTGAATTCTGAAAGGCTTATGAAAGAGAAATTGTGGTAAATTGGTTTCATTACCACCAGAAATAGTAGAAATGTGAAAGGAAAGTTCCTCTTCAAACAGGGGTCAGGCAAGAATAAGAACAAGATCTGCATTGCTAAATGTATTTATAGCTTGACAGTACGATGAATGCTTTACACAATCAAATCACATCTCAAATGCCCAAAGGAAAAGCTGTCTGTAGAGCGCGTCGGAAGAATCAAAGGCTTGTTGATCCAAACCAAGGCTTTTATTAACTAGAAGACTGAAGCGTATCACATGTAGGTCGACCAGTCCAGAATGACCTGGTCTGGCTAGGAGCAATCCTTTAAGACCTGCCAGTAGGCGTGGCTACACTCTCAGCTAGTCACAGTCATCCTACACTACAATCTGCACATATACACATTGGTGATAGAATCTGTACTGTCACACTGTCTACACAGATATTTTCTGCTTACTTTTACCAAATCACCCTGTAATTCAGTTTGACAACAAATTCAAAACTATATCCATTGGTTATTTCTTAACACCAAAAGAAAGTTAATTCTTTTGATACGAGGTTAAGAATTTTATTTTATTGTTCATTCAAGTGATGTAGGCTTTGCAGTCTGAATTAGCATTTAATTTCTCATTCCTAATGATGAGATAAATTATATTAGTTCGGGGAATTAGGTGTGAGTTTTCCATTATCATTAATTCATTCCAGCCAAAGTAGTATAGTGGACATTGCTGTGATTGAAGCATTTTATTTGCCTTTGTGAGGGAAATTAATTTACTCATCATGGTATTAAGGATGTTGAAATCAGTGGATGTATCAACTCAAAGGGGGCAAATCAAATTCATCTAAAGGGAAGCCTGTTAGCCAAAATCAATAACATGTACAATTAGGGAAATTATTCAGAGATTCAGAAGTCCAGCTTCCTTTCACTGGCTTAATACCACATGGAATTGGAAAGCAAAACCTCAGATGCTTCTGCAAGTACATTGTATGGTAAAGTTGCTGATGGTAAAGATTCTTTCAACTTGCAGAAAATTATTGGCAAGATCTCGCAATAAAACTTTGAACAGGAAATATGAGACTGTGATGTGGGAAATGAAATACAGTAAAACCCTTGGTACCTGGCACCAAAGGGGATTGATAGATGCCAGATAAGTGATTTTACCCATTGCTTGAGATTGTACGTTGGATAATTGGCGAACTAATGCCGAGCCATACCATTTTTAAGCTTTTACCTATTTATTTTCTGTAATTGCTGGTCGTTTGAGGTTACTGGTTGTTTGAATTCTGGTTGACAGGGGTCTTATTGTACAAGTAGCACACTTGTGTAAATGTACTTCCAAATGGCATTTGTATGTCCTGTTAGTATGATTTACGATTTACCTATCAGCGACTGAGGCATTGTACTTTGGAGACATACATAGTTCAAATAAGAAAATTGAACAATATATTTGGAGTTATTTGGGTTCTGTGGGTCGTGAGTAAAATAATTCCATTTTAGAATACAACCCAGTCCTGAATTATATTTTATGAACATTTCTACTTCAAAGGGCACAATGGTACATCTGGAATAAATTAAAGACTCGTTGGAGAATTCATTGTCACACTGAGACTTTTGAACTGATTTGGTGCATCAAAGACTAGGAACTCAAGGCAACGTCACAGGCTGATGGCAAAGGACTCACAGAGACCCAAAGATGAAGCAGTGGCAACCTACCTTGGTTGGTCTATCTTTACCACTGTCTTTTGTTGTCTCCCGTTTGGACTAGCTGCAGTGGTTTATTCCTGCAAGGTTAGTTATAAATTTATATAAGGTCCTTAAGGCTTCAGCTGCTGCTATAAAAAGACACATGCTGAGATCAAGCATATTATTTGGACCTCAAAATTCCATTTAACTTTAATTTTTAATTAAATTACAAAATAAGGAATATAGTTTCACAGGTACTTCAATCCACTGGGATTTAAAGAAAGGGGAAATGCGTGGTGAAATCAGATACAATCACCACGTTAAAAAGTCATTTAGGCAGACCCACAAATAGGAAGGCATAGGAGGATAGAGACCTTTTAGGGGAACGAATGGAATTTGCGTGGATGGACAAAAGGGTCAGCATGTAATAGTTGGGCTGAATGGCCTGCTTCCATGCTGGACAACTTCATGGCTCTAAACATGTTAACAGTGCAGTACTTCCCATGTGTGTTGGAGTATTAGAATTATTCCTCATTGGAATAGTGAGCACTAAGCTGACAGTCAAATGTTCAAGATTCCTTTATTGTCATGTACAGAACAAGTAATATTACATGAAATTGCCTTGTGCCTGTCATAAGTCAAAAAAGTTTCCGTTAGTGTTCCCTGATACCCCTTAAGAGAGAAAGAGAAGCAAATGAGAAGTAAAACATGGTGGTTGAAGTAAAAACACAAAGGAGGTCAAAGAGTGTCCTTTATGTAGCAAAGATAAAAATACATAACCAAATTTCGGGTTTCAGGCCTTCATCAAGGTATGACAAAATGTAGGCAGGCGCCTAAACATCAGATCCAAACCTCTGACCACGATCAGGAAGCCCAGTTCCGATGCCAGGTTCCCATGAGCCTGCCTCGAGCAGCCCAGAGTCATTTGCAAAGTTCTACAGGCTGCAATAAGTAATCAGAATTGTGATCACGAATGGTTGGCTTCATCCAAATGTAGGTAACAGAAGAAATAAATTTAGAATACTTGATTAGTAACTTTGAAAATGAAGGGGACTCATACCAGTGGTGTGCTGGAAGAATTAGTTGACTGGACAGAAGCTATATTTAGTTGACCATACACCTTCTTCACAACCGCTCTCATTGCAAATCAATAGAAGTAACTTTGAAAGGAGTTCACAACCTAGATCTCTCCAACTGCTCCCTCTCTGTATTCGCTGACACAGAGTGTGCACATCATCAAGAAAAACCAATCAAAGCATGAGGAGATCTTTGGCAGGCACTGTACTGGAGATTAAAATTCTGGCCACCAGAAACAGTTGCAGCATTGTTTATCTTGGACCATTATCATTATGCATCAATGAGCGTGGCTGTAGCTAGTTGTAGCTCTGTGATTTCACACAGATGGACAGGAATACTAATCACTAAACTGTCATCAGCAAAGAGGCTGAAATAAAGAGTAGTGCACATTTTAGTATCTGATCACAACACCACACACATTGCATGATTCTTATGAACATTTTCCCAAGCAGATATTGAAATACCAGGTGGGCAGCACGGTTAGCGCAACACTATTACACAAAACTCAAAACGGTCAACCAGTTTACCTATCTCAGCTGCACCATTTCATCAGATGCAAGGATCGACAACGAGATAGACAACAGACTCGCCAAGGCAAATAGCGCCTTTGGAAGACGACACAAAAGAGTCTGGAAAAACAACCAACTGAAAAACCTCACAAAGATAAGCGTATACAAAGCCGTTGTCATACCCACACTCCTGTTCGGCTCCGAATCATGGGTCCTCTACCGGCATCACCTACGGCTCCTAGAACGCTTCCACCAGCGTTGTCTCCGCTCCATCCTCAACATTCATTGGAGCGCTTTCATCCCTAACGTCAAAGTACTCGAGATGGCAGAGGTCGACAGCATCGAGTCCACGCTGCTGAAGATCCAGCTGCGCTGGGTGGGTCACGTCTCCAGAATGGAGGACCATCGCCTTCCCAAGATCGTGTTATATGGCGAGCTCTCCACTGGCCACCGTGACAGAGGTGCACCAAAGAAAAGGTACAAGGACTGCCTAAAGAAATCTCTTGGTGCCTGCCACATTGACCACCGCCAGTGGGCTGATATCGCCTCAAACCGTGCATCTTGGCGCCTCACAGTTTGGCGGGCAGCAACCTCCTTTGAAGAAGACTGCAGAGCCCACCTCACTGACAAAAGGCAAAGGAGGAAAAACCCAACACCCAACCCCAACCAACCAATTTTCCCCTGCAACCGCTGCAACCGTGTCTGCCTGTCCCGCATCGGACTTGTCAGCCACAAACGTGCCTGCAGCTGACGTGGACATTTACCCCCTCCATAAATCTTCGTCCGCGAAGCCAAGACAAAGAAAAAATTACAGCGCCAGAGACCCTCATTTAAATTCGGTGTAGACTATAGGGAGTTTGTACATTCTCCCTGTGTCTACATGGGCTTCCTCTGGGTGCTCTGGTTTCTTCCCACCCTTCAAAATATACAGAGGTGGGGGTTTGTAGGTTAATTGGTTGTATTTGGTGGTACGGGCTCATGGACTGGAAGGGCCTGTAACCATGCTTTATGTCCAAATTTAAATGACAAATGCACCAAACTTTCCAATGTTACACCAAGCAGTTAAATCTTGGCCACGGATTTGCATTACTGTAGCATTTGAGTGCTGGCAAGGTCTCCATTAATTCTCTGTGCTTTTACTTTTCTTCCCATCTCCCTTATCACATTTTTGTGAGAGTTGTTTTGTATCTCCAAGCCAGCATGTTGCCAGGGTGACGCAATTCAAAATAATTGGTTTCCATTTGAACTTGCTTTCAGATGGGAATTGGTACAAGAGAAAAAAAATAATTTTCACTCAGTCTAATATTATCCATGAGCAGCCAAAAACAGCAGCCAAATTACATGTAGCTATGCACTTCCCATTACTATTGCGACACGGAAAAGATTTATCAACACGAAACAAATGACAGCTTCAAAGCTTTCTAGAAGGCAGCTTAATTGCAATGATGGAGCAAAGGTTGGCAGAACTCCCTCTGTTACACTGACTGTGGCATTGAACATGGTCCAAGAGTGCAAATTTTGTTGGATGTGATGCATTGGATGAACTCTTGGGAATAAAAAACACTGTAGGTCTCATAGAAATTTGGAAAATAGGGATAGGACAGGCTATGTAGCCCTTCATTCTTACTCTATTATTCAATAGGATCATGGTGGATCATCCATTTCAGTATCCTGTACTCTCCATCACCTCATATCCCTTTGTGAATTACTAAGAGGTGCTTGGCTACCTGGCCAGTTATGAGCATTGGATTTCTGGAGATACATGGGGCCAGACAGAACAACACTCCCAAGGGATTGACTGCAAAGCAGAGGAAAGGGCCCACCTTAAATTGCTCTTTCCCAAAATAGTGACAGTTCCAAATGTAAATGGCTGCTGGATCGCCAGACACTCCAGGGTTAAACTTGGTCTTACAAACTCCAAATGTTATGAACAATCTGGACATTTAGGTTTTTACACCAGAATATGACCAGGAACCTTCTCTGCCATTTGATAAGATTATGGCTAGCTTGGCTGTGGTTCCCAGAAAGGTTTAATTCCTTTATTCTTCAAAAACTTAATTCAATTATTTAATTATATTTATAGTTGAAATTAATTTAATCAATTGGAGATTATATTGTGGAAAAAAGTACATGGAAATAATGTGAATTAAAAGCAGTTTAAAAAAAAAAGTAGTTATTTGAGCAGAAGGAACCTTCGAAGGAAATTGAGCAATGTAAAATGGAGTGAGGTTGAGCCCTGGTCTGTGGTGAAGTATCAAATATTTTTTAGGTTCTCCTGTAGGATCTGCGTGTCACAGGTTGAGCCAGGATTTATTACCCATTCCAAGAGCAGATGGCAAATAGTGATCTTAGGAAACCCTGGATAAAGTTGGTATGAGTATGTTTGAAAGATTGGCATTCACACCACTTAAAAATAAGGGGTTGTCCATTCAATTCAGAAATAGGATGAGTTTTTGATTTTCCCATAGATCTGCAAGTCTTTAGTGGTGGAAACATAGTCTTTGAATATTTTGAGATAGATAGGTTCTTTATAAGCAAGTGGTTGAAAGGTTACTGCCAGTAGGCAGGAATCTGGAATTACAGCTGTGTTAATCTCAATCTTAGTGAATGGCGGAAGAGGCTTGAGTCCTGCTCCTAATCCATTATTTGGAGTAGTCTGACATGAAACGTCAACAATTCTTTTTTCTCCCGCTTGTGTTCACGGACATAGAAGCAGCCTCTGTCATCAAGGACCCTCACCACCAGATCATGCCCTTTTCTCAGGCTGCTACCATCAGGAAGGAGGTACAGAACCCTGAAGGCACACACCCAATGTAACAGAAACAGCTTCTTCCCCTCCATCATCAGATTTCTGAATGGATAAAGAACCTATGGACATTACCTCACTTTTTCGCACTTTTTTAAAAAGTATGGCATTTACAGAATTGTAATTTAAAGAAATATTGCACTGCATTGCACAATACTGCTGTGCAAAGCAACAAATTTCATGACACATGTTAATGATAATAAACCCAATTCCATTGCTGCTCAGCCTGCTGAGTTCCACAGCAAATTGTGCTTTGTTCCATTTCATTGACCAGTGAGTAAGCCCACTGAGAAATAGTGCATGTTGGAGTAGCGAATGCCCAATCCGAAAGAACCTCAGAATATTCTTTTTAAATTTGGTTTATAACTTTAATGAAATATTTGTTTCAGTAATGATATCATAGATTAGTCATATATCCTGCAGAATTGATTAGTAATATCCTTGGCCATCAGGCCTATCATATGTGACTCCAATCCCCTAACAAGGAAGCCAACTTGGATACAGCCCAGCAAGCCACTCCATTGTTTTGGATTGACTGCTCCTTCATACAAAGATTGCAGCAGTTCAAAAACACAGTTCAACCCCACCCTCTCGGGGGGAAAAGGACATGGTCAATCACACTTTGTCTCGGCTTCCCAGCGAAATGCTAGCTAGCACTTATGGAACAAATTTTATGCCAGCCAGTTTCATAGGCTGATCAACAAGTATGTAGAACGCTTCTGAACAAGTCACCACCTGTTGGGAAGGTGAGGAGAAAAGAGAACCAAATTAATCACAAATCAAGGGTCATTTAAATCACGATGTGAAGCATAATCCGAATAACAATTAGTATCATATTTACTGATTAGCTTGTACGGTAGTAGCAATTATTAACATCTTGGCACAAACACAGATGAGGTAGATATTCAAATAATATCATCTGTGATTCAGGGGTTTTCTCTTCATTTTTAGGCTAATAAAGCTCTTGATCGAGGAAATACGGAGGAAGCCAGCAGAGCCTCTAGCGTCGCAAAAAGATTTAACATACTGGGATCTGCGTTCGGAGTCATTATTATTATAGCAGTAATTATTTACGTGGCTGTTCTCATCATTCCAGAGAAAACTCTGACATGAAGAGTTTTCACCGATAGTTTATTTTGCTCTTTGTTTACAAATGATTTTATGGAAGAAAAATGATTGTGAAATATTTGCCCAAGGGCCAGTAATCCTCAGCTTACTGCACAGTGCAAAATCGGCTTTCAATTCAATGCGGCTGTAATATGTAAGAGTATCTGATAAAATATTTGATGAAATATAATCATAATACAAAATAGCTTCAAATTCTGGTCTTTTATTCTGTGTTTATTTATCATGAAGAGTAAACCAGCAAAGGAGTAAAGCCAACATAATACAGTAAAATCCCCATTATCTGGAATTCCAGTAACCAGACTCAAGCACCCAGCAAAATAAAGCGCAAAATAAATAGGTAAAAAATACAAAACTTGAACATTTGGGCACCCCCCCCCCCCCCCATCAGTTAGTTCGCTAATCATGCAACACGCAATCTCAAGCAACCAGCATATTCACTTATCCAGCATCAACCAATCCCTAGATGCCAGTACTGGTGATTTTAATGAATAATGTAATTAGTCACTGCATATGGAGGCACAAGAGGGAAGAAAGCCCTTTAGCCTGTTGAATGTGTAGCAATTCTATCTGAGCTCTACTCATAGAACATTACAGCAATATAGGCCCATCGGCATACAATATTGTGTCGACTTGTACTGTATAAACCTACTCCACAATATTCTAATCTTTCCCTACCACACCCATAACTTTTTATTTTTCCTACATCTACGTCCACCATGAGTCTTTTGAATGTCCCTATTGTACCAGCCTCCACCATCACCACCCCACCCCCCAACCCACCCCCAGCAATGCATTCCAGGGACCCAACACTCTGTGTAAAAACAACTTACCAGTTATTCCTTATGAAACATCAATCACTGCCTGATACAGTTTGAACACCAACCATGAGGCCAACTAGTGGTGACCTTGGTTATAACGGACTTGGAGGACTGTGTATACAGGTACTACTGATCAGCAAATGGAAAGGGTAATAGAGAGAGGGCAGAGAAGCATGATCCCAGAAAAATGAGCTACAAACATCAGGAAAAGGTGAGGCAACTG
Organism: Narcine bancroftii; assembly: GCF_036971445.1. NCBI lineage: Eukaryota > Metazoa > Chordata > Chondrichthyes > Torpediniformes > Narcinidae > Narcine > Narcine bancroftii. The sequence goes on from NC_091476.1 coordinate 135,001,225, forward strand.
GGTATGTTTCCTTCTGAAAAGTGAGAAATGGCCTGATCGGGATCTTTGCAATAATAAATCTTCAGAAAGGATACAGAAGGCATGTTTCCATTTGTTGAGAAGATCATAACCAGAAGTGATATCACTTGGGGCTAAGAATAGTCTTTCAATAAACTGGTGGCTGATTCGATAGTAATCTCAAATCCACATTCCCTTTCACACCCTTACTTATCACGTGTCAATTAATATCTGCTTTATAAACATTAGAGTTGACATATCGTGGACACACAGCATCTCCTCATTTGTCTCGAAGGCACAAGAGCGATGAAATTTTCTGAGAAGACTGAGGCAGGCAACGCTATCGGCTATCATCCTGTCAACTTTCAAGAGCTTCTTGGCCAGCTGCATCACAGTGTGGTACGGTTGCTGCAGAGAAATGGATCAGAGGACAATCCACAGGACCATAAAAGCAGCAGAAGATCACTGGGGTACCCTCTCCACTCCCTGCCCACCATTGATGGGATGTACCAGGATCGTTCCCTAAAGAGGGCTTTCAAAATCATTGAGGACCCCTAGCACCTCAGACACAACATCTTTCAACTACTCCTGTCAGGAAAGAGATGCAGGAGTATCAGAGCCAGAATCACCAGGCCAAGAAACTTCTTCCTATGAGCAGTGACGGATGAACTTCTCATACAAATGTTCTGTAACTCAACTATTTATTAAACAGTATTATTTATTTATTTTAACATTTGTACCTAAGTATAAGTACTGTGCATATGCATTGTTTGTCTGTGTGTGTTGCCTGTATGTATGTTTACAGTGTGTTGCAGCGAAGACTAGAGAATACTGTTTTGTCAGGTTGAACTTGAAAAATAGGTTGATAAACTTGATCTTGAACTTGTTTTCACTACCTATTGAGGAAGAAAGTTCCAATGGCTCTGTCGTGTTTGGAAGTGTATCAGGTACGGTGGGTTTCAATTACACATAACTTTTATTAACATGCAAAGCAAACAGGGGAGAAGGTTAAACGGTACTCGATCACTATTTCACTTAAGCAACGATATAGATATTCACCTCGGACTTCGGTTGGACTCCAACAATGGTAAACCTATATTCGACCTGCTCACACACTACAAACAGGGACTCTTACTCACACCCAGTTCCCTGACCAATGGGGGTGTGGCTCCCCGCAAGTATTGATCTATTGCAGTGATATGGCTCAGCTTCAGTGTAGTGCACACTTTAGCCATGACACTTCCAGCGATGTCCACAGGACCATAAAGTGCCAGGGCACTTGTGCAGGGCTTGGACCACAAGGCAGAGAGAAAGAATGCGCTGTGTGTTGGTGTTATATACAGTGCTAATCTGTGCTTCTAGCCAATAATGATCCTAGGTTATTTAAATTAGCCAGTGGCAAGGTGTGCACTAATGGGTGGCATGAGTCCAACCTTGATTGACTGGTGTTGTGACTTTGGAACATGTTTCATTAGGGGAAGACATGTGACCATCCACGATGCACACATTCCAGGCAGGCAGGGAGGCCTTGTATCCTCCAAACACAGCATTCTGCAGTCACTATGAAGATAATCAATAACTCTGTGTACATGTTATAACTATAAAAAAAGGAAAAGAAAAAAAAAGTGTTAAGAAAGATACCAATCAAGTGGATCAATATATACACGTGCCCTCCATATGCTGGACAAGGCACATAATCAAATTCAATGACAAAGCCTCACCAGTTCCCCCACGTGCCTCCCCCCCTCCCCCCACGACTGAACAGGGTTGCTGAGTTACCGATGGAGCAGGCTGTGGGAGCTGCTCCACACTTTACTTATAAATTGTAACTTCAATTTCCTGAGTGTGCTTAGTAAAGACATCATTTCTTCAGCTCAGGGTGATTAAAAAGGAGAACAACAACACAAAAGGCCCTTACAAAGTCTGTGCCCTTAATGCGAATCACAATAGATGCAATCGAAAGTCCAATGCTAAGGTTTAGTTTTCCATGGAAACAGCTCTTGCCTGTCTTGTTGAGAGTTTTTTGCAAATAGGTGACAAATATAGTTGCTGGAATAGTGCTAGCTGAAATTAGTGATGGGATCACAGCAGTCTGTTGAGATTAGGGTTTCAAAGACACATCGAAAAGAGGAACTGAAGAGGGTAGTCTTCTCCTGCTTGGGTGGGGGAGGGGATTGTTTGGGAGAGTTCAAAAGATAGATTAGTAAGCGGCCACCTCCAGTGGGGGGAGGACCAGGGGGGGAGGTTGGTCCAGGTTGGATTGGGTAGCAGATGGGAAGCTCCACCCTCACGCAGCTTCTCCCCTCCCCCTGCAATGCTCTCTCCAGAGAGCATGTTTCCATAAGTCACTGGCAGGGTGATATCACTGAACTTCCCCTCAGCCCTGAAAACTCGAGCAAGAGCTCTCCGCTCCATGTATACTGATCCCTCCAGGGCTTCCTGGACCACCTTCCTGTTGCCAGTCCCAAGAGGGGCAAGGCCACCCCTCTCAGGTTGGGGCATGTGGTGGTGACTAAATAGCCCACCAAGGCATCAGTCATCTTCTTGCTCCCTGGGAGGTGGTGCTCGTGGCATCCCTGGAGATATCCATGGTCATTGCCCACTCCCTAACAACCCGTGTCCCACGTCAGCAGTGTGCCACCACGACGAGCCACATCTGCCCCATTCTAGGAGGGCAAGGATCCTGGTCTGGACTGCAGTCACCCCTGTTCCCATAGGGTGGTGCCATCATTGACCCTTCTGGCAGTGCCCACAAGGCATTGCCATTTGTCTGTTGAACAGACAGACCACCAAGGGCACTCACTTCCCGATGAGAGAGAATTAAATTGGGGGCCCCCTTGTCTCCCAACTGAAGTAACAGCATGGCTAGGCGTTCACCTGGCTGTTGGTGGTATCAGTCCCCTCACCCGGTTAGCTCCTTAGCAGAGTAGTCCCAGGATGCCATTATCTCACTGTGACCACATACATGTCCACCCAAGGTCACCCCATTTTCGGCTACCTTCCCCTTTTGGCAGACCTATGACAACACGGCCACTGGTCAGGCTTGTAAAGGCTCGGGCACGCAGGGAGGAGGAAGTATGTTGGGGGACTCAGGTTCCTCAGGGGTTGTCACCAACCATCCACATATTCCCATTCACTAAACACATGTCAATCCCCCCCCCCCCCCTGCAGAACAATGGCTTGGAATTTTCCTAAGTCAAGCTGCCAGCCAAACCAATGAATTGCCTGCAGGTGTTGTGTTTCAATAAGCTTGGAAACTGCCTCCATGTTTTTAATTTCTAAGTTGGTCACTTGCCCTTGGGCAATCTGCACTGCCTCTTGCAGTTCACCACAGTCATTTTGCAGGGATTCTATCTCCCTATCTTTCTGAGCACCCTGATTACTTAACTCAGATATGATACCGCACTGGCTTAAGTAGAGATATCAGTAACCATAGGACTCCTCACAACATCCCCCAGCCTCGAGAAACCCCAGTAACTCCAGGTGGGTCTCACCTTTGTACACAGCCGGGTGGAGTGGACAAAGGTTCCAATCTTCACACCACATCTAAAGCACATTTCTGGATTTTCCAGCTTTGATTTATGTCATTTTTGTGGTGTGAGGTACAGCTAGTTCAAAAAGTTATATTGCACCAACCTGTATCTGGTGTTAATGATCCCAGTCTCACTGTCCAAGCACAGGTCTTGCCACCACTCTTCATTGATTGTTGTGCCCAAGTCTGACTCCCATCTCACCCTTGACCTGTGTAAGCCTGGCTTCGGGCTCTCATTTTGGATGAATTTGAAGTTCTTCACCCTCTCCACTACTGAGCGAGGACTTGGTCGTGTCCCCCTGACTTTCTCTTGAAGTCCACAATCATCTTCTTGGTTTTGCTGACATTGAGCGCAAGGTTGTTGTCATTACACCATTCAACGAGCTAATCTATCTCCCTCCTGTACGCTTTCTCATTGCCAGTTGTGATTCTGCCGACAACTGTGGTGTCATTGGCAAACTTTTAGATGGCATTAGAATTGTGCCAGGCCACACAGTCATGGGTATTATAATGAGAAGAACAGTGGGCTAAGCACACATCCTTGGGAGGCACCTGTGTTGATGATCAGTGAGGAGAAGACATTGTTTCGAATTCATACTGTCTGTGGTCTTCCAATGAGAAAGTCAAGGATCCAGTTGCAAAGCAAACTATAGTTTGTAGCTTCTTGACCAGCACTAAGGGAATAATGGTATTGAAGGCCAAGCTGTAGTCCATGAAGAGCAATTGTAGGTATGAATTGTTGTTTTCGAGGTGATCCAGATCTGAGTGGAGAGCCAGTGATATTGCATCGGCTGTAGAATAATTGTAACGATAAGCAAATTGCAGTGGCTCCAGATATTTTCTTCGGAACGTGTTAATTCTGGTCATTACCAGCCTCTTGAAGCATTTCATCGCAGTAGAAGTTAGTGCTACTTGGCAGTAGTCGTTGAGGCAGCTCACTCTACTCTGCTTGGGTATCAGGATGACTGATGCCTTTTTGAAGCTGATGGGAACCTCTGACTGCCACAATGAGAGGTTGAAAATGTCCATGGTGTCTGGCTAGTTGGATGGCGCAGATTTTCAGTACCCTGCCAGGGAATGACGCCTTGCGAGGGTTTACCCTCTTGAATTTTCGCCCTCAGACGACAGATATCACAGAGTCCTCAGCATTTTCAGCAATTCTAGTAGGCACTGTTTGGTTCTTCTTCTCAAAGCGGGCATAGAAGGTGCTCAGCTCATCAGGTAGTGAAAAAGCAGCCATCTATAATGTTTGCCCTTGCTTTGTACGTGGTAATGGCCTGTTCTCCCTGCCATAGCTGGCGTGTATCTGTCTTGAGCTTCCTCCAGAATTGCCACTTTGCTTCGGAGATGGCCTTCCACAGGTTGTACCTGGACTACTTCTAACGATCTCGAATCCTGGACTTAAACACCCTTATTCTTGCCCTCAGCACGTTGTGGATACTCTAATTCATCCAGAGCTTCTAGTTGGGGAACACCGGTATTTGCGCCTGGCTACATGCTCATCCACACAGGTCTTGATGAAGTCAGTGACATCTGTTGCATATTCATTCAAGGTTATGGATGAGTCCTTGAATATGTTCCAGTCCACTGATTCAAAACAGCCCTGCAGTTGCTCCTCCGCATCCCTGGACCACACCTTCACCATCTTCACCACTGGTTCTGTGGTCTTCAGTCTCTGTTTGTATGCTAGGAGAAGAGCTAAAGCCAGGTATCACCTTCCTCCTCATATAATTGTCAGAAAATTGAATCCAACTCCTCCAAACCATGTGTCCTCATCACCAGCCTTTGCATCGAGCATCAGTTCCGATGGCATTGCCGGGTCTTCAAGCAAAATTGTAGGCTCAGGCTTAAAGAGTAACAGAGGGAGGAAATGTGGTTTAGGATCTTTTGTAATTCAGTCACCTGAAGAGAGCTGCCATGTTGAAAGCTGAGACAATTGTATGTACAATACGTTTCCAATTATCCAAAATGCTTGGGACTGACCTATCTCAATTAAGAAGATCTTACGGATATTCTGGAATTTTCTCTAAAGAAGCCCAGTAGTATCTGGAGAATATTTGTATCGGCTGCAGCTGATCCCCGACACCGCCCCACATAGTTGCCGATCCCCGAGACCTCCACACTGCCATCACCAATCCTGCCCAGGAGCACAAGGTCTCACCTCGCTTGTAAGTGGCAGGAGAGTGCACAGGATTGTCCTCCAGCAGAATTTCAGTGACTCTGCTGAAAGGGTATTTGACAGAGGAAGTGGCTCGGACAAGCAGGGAGAGAGTGGCAGCATGGCTCAAGTAGGCGAGCGAGGAGAGACCCTGGCTCAGGCAGGCGAGTGGGAAGAGAGCACAGTATTCAATTCAAATTTTGACAATGCCACAATGCAATTTATCACAATGTTGCAGTAACTCATGGCAAAAAAACTCTGAAAATTTATAACTAAATAATCAGTGCTATCCCTTCCTTCAATATGTAACCTGTGGACAAATGTCTCATTTGTAAACCTGATCCACTGTAGCCCCACTTGAGTTCAGTGGGTAAATTTTTTTCAACTTTTTTCTTTAAAATTGTGACGTCATGGCTCACCGGAAAAATCTTTTGGATATTCAGAATTTCGGTTGATTGGTTTTTGGTTAATCAGAAACATATTGTATAATGAGTGATATATTTATTTGGAACAAGAATACAGAGATCATGGAAATTAATGCAACATAAATGTGGCATTCAGGAAGGTGAAGAACTCCAAATTTTGTGCATTAATGGACTGCAATGAACTCATCTGTTAATTTTGTTCATTAAAAAAGCAAAATGTGTTGGTCTTACAAGCAAAGTGAGATGTCAGTGAGAAAATGCTGCTGTTTGGCACATTCAAAGCTGTACTAGAGCTTATATATATGACTGTTTTTTAAATGGGGAGAAAATTAAAAATATCCAGATCCAAATAGACCTGGGAGTCTTTGTACAAGGCAGCCTGAAGGTAAACTTACACATTGAGACAGTGGTGAAGAAGGCAAATACAATGCTGGCATTAATTTCAAGAGGAATAGAGCAGGGATGTGATGTTGTTTTATGAGTTGCTGGTTGTCACATTTGTGGCCCGAAATGTGAAGTTAATAAAACATCAAACACAAGTTTTATCAGGTAAACTTCTCAGTGTCTTTATTTTTCAGTTTCCTTTGTTCTCCTGCTTGTGCTCTTATCTCTCTCTTATCTCTCTCTCATACCACGTGACTTCCAGTAAATCTCATACATATTCATTATCATGACATCCCTCCTTTAATCAGAAATAAACTTTACCTTCACTTACCAATATCCCTCGGAAACATACAAACATCGTAACTAATGGTAATACTATAACTCAACTACATAAAATTTACTTCCTACAGCACTCATACATGCACTTTATGATATAAGATTAAATACTGTCCCAAAGTTCTTATTAAAACTATGGCACAAAGTCTTCGTATCGTTTGGGCACTTTCCGGTTTCGTTTCGGCCTGCCTGCGATATTGTTGTCGCTTCTCGGTTGTTCACTCTCAGCGTCGGACATACTGCTCACCACGGCTTTGGGTGTTTCTGGCGCTCTAGAAACTTCATCAGGAGTGCTGGTAACTGCCTCTGGAACATCATCAGGTCTCTCAGTTTCAGCATCTCGTATTGGCCTTTCAACCTCTTCGCTCGATGTATCTCTGGACTGGTACCTTTTTACACCTGAGACATTTCTCTTATACAGGACTCCAGTCGGAGACTTGACTGTCACCATACTGCCACTTCTGGATACGACAGTATAGGGTTGACGGTAATAAGGTGTGTCTAGCTTACCACCAGTTTCATGCCTCACTAGAACATTATCTCCTGGCATGATGTCTGAGTACTTGGCTCCACGTTTCGAATCTGTGTACAGCTTTGCTGCACCTTTCTTTTCAGCATCGTGGTCCCTCATCTCCTGGTCGTCTCAGATTTCCTTTATTTCTGGCATTTTTGTGTGGATTTTTCTCCCAAAAAATGCTTCTGCAAGACTTTTTCCAGTGGTTGCATGAGGCGTTGCTCGATAGCATGGGACACAGACTTACACGGGAAGGACTAAACCCTGCAGAGGCCAAGGTGAAAGCTATTGCAGAGGCACGTGCACCTCAGAACGCAACAGAGGTGAGGAGTTTCCTGGGATTGGTCAATTTTTGTGCAAAGTTCATTCCTAATTTCGCTACAGTGGCAGAACCACTAAGGAAACTAACCAGGAAAGGTGTACCATTTCATTTTGGATCTGAGCAGAAGAAAGCGTTCACAGCGCTGAAGCAAAGCCTGACAGATGCAAAAACTCTTGGATATTACGATCCGGCGGCATCAACCAAAGTCATAGCGGATGCCAGCCCGGTTGGTTTAGGAGCCGTGTTGGTCCAGATGCATGATGGAGGACCAAGAATCATTGCCTATGCCAGCAGATCGTTATCAGATGTGGAAAGAAGATACTCTCAGACGAGAAAGAAGCACTCGGACTTGTATGGGCCTGTGAGAGGTTCCATGCATATTTATACGGCATTGAATATGAACTCATCACAGATCATAAGCCATTAGAGGTGATCTATGCACCTAGATCCAAACCATGTGCCAGAATAGAGAGATGGGTACTCAGACTACAACCCTACAAATGTGACACTGGTGAGATCTCACTTGGAGTATTGAGGGGAATTTTGGGCTTCTCATTTAAGAAAAGATTTGCTGACATTGGAGAGGATTCAAAGGAAGTTCACTCGAATGCTTCCAGGAATTCCTTCTTTGGCTTGGCTTCGCGGACGAAGATTTATGGAGGGGGTAAAAGTCCACGTCAGCTGCAGGCTCGATTGTGGCTGACAAGTCCGATGCGGGACAGGCAGACACGGTTGCAGTGGTTGCAGGGGAAAATTGGTTGGTTGGGGTTGGGTGTTGGGTTTTTCCTCCTTTGTCTTTTGTCAGTGAGGTGGGCTCTGCGGTCTTCTTCAAAGGAGGTTGCTGCCCGCCGAACTGTGAGGCGCCAAGATGCACGGTTTGAGGCGATATCAGCCCACTGGCGGTGGTCAATGTGGCAGGCACCAAGAGATTTCTTTAGGCAGTCCTTGTACCTCTTCTTTGGTGCACCTCTGTCACGGTGGCCAGTGGAGAGCTTGCCATATAACACGATCTTGGGAAGGCAATGGTCCTCCATTCTGGAGACGTGACCCACCCAGCGCAGCTGGATCTTCATCAGCGTGGACTCGATGCTGTCGGCCTCTGCCATCTCGAGTACTTCGATGTTAGGGATGAAGTCGCTCCAAGGAATGTTGAGAATGGAGCGGAGACAACGCTGGTGGAAGCGTTCTAGGAGCCGTAGGTGATGCCGGTAGAGGACCCATGATTCGGAGCCGAACAGGAGTGTGGGTATGACAACGGCTCTGTATACGCTAATCTTTTTGATGTTTTTCAGTTGGTCGTTTTTCCAGACTCTTTTGTGTAGTCTTCCAAAGGCGCTATTTGCCTTGGAGAGTCTGTTGTCTATCTCGTTGTCGATCCTTCCATCTGATGAAATGGTGCAGCCGAGATAGGTAAACTGGTTGACCGTTTTGAGTTTTGTGTGCCCGATGGAGATGTGGGGAGGCTGGTAGTCATGGTGGGGAGCTGGTTGATGGAGGACCTCAGTTTTCTTCAGGCTGACTTCCAGGCCAAACATTTTGGCAGTTTCCGCAAAACAGGACGTCAAGCGATGAAGAGCTGGCTCTGAATGGGCAACTAAAGCGGCATCGTCTGCAAAGAGTAGTTCACGGACAAGTTTCTCTTGTGTCTTGGTGTGAGCTTGCAGGCGCCTCAGATTGAAGAGACTGCCATCTGGATGTAAACAGCGTCTTCATTCCTAAATAGAATAATTCCTAGTGTCGCCGAGAATATTCTCCCAGAATCACAGTGCGGCTTTCGCGCAAACAGAGGAACTACTGACATGGTCTTTGCCCTCAGACAGCTCCAAGAAAAGTGCAGAGAACAAAACAAAAGACTCTACATCACCTTTGTTGACCTCACCAATGGCTTCGACACCGTGAGCAGGAAAGGGCTTTGGCAAATACTAGAGCGCATCAGATGCCCCCCAAAGTTCCTCAACATGGTTATCCAACTACACGAAAACCAACAAGGTCGGGTCAGATACAGTAATGAGCTCTCTGAACCCTTCTCCATTAACAATGGCGTGAAGCAAGGCTGTGTTCTCGCACCAACCCTCTTTTCAATCTTCTTCAGCATGATGCTGAACCAAGCCATGAAAGACCTCAACAAATTCCAGGAATTAAAGCATTATCATATTAAGGAGCATTGACAGCTCTTGGACTGAACTTATTGGAATTTTGGAAAATGGGGGTGGGGTGGGGGGATCTCATTGAAATAGCTTGAATGTTGAAAGGCGTGGACAGAGTAGATGTAAAAAGGTTGTTTCCCATGGTGGGAGAGTCTAGGACAAGAGGGCATGACCAGGATTTTGAAGGGTGTCTACTTAGAACAAAGATGTAGAGAAAATTCTTCAGTCAAAAGGTGGTAAATCTGTGGAAATTCTTGTCACAGCCACTTGTAGAGAGATCACTGGGTGGATTGATAGGTTCTTGATTAGCCAGGGCATCAAATGTTGTGGGGAGAAAGCCAGGAAGTGAGGATGATTATAAAATTGTTGCAAAGGTTCTAGCTGATAGGTTAGGTCGTTAGGTAAATATTTACCAGATTTAGTTCATGTATATCAAGTGGGTTTTTATTAAAAATAGATATTCAGCAGATAATATTGTAAAGTTGATTTCTTTACAATCAAGTAAATCTACTTGATTTATGGGAGCAATCTAACCAACCATGGTTATTTCTCTCGATGCAGAGAAGGTCTTTGATAGAGTAGAATGGAGTTTTTTTATTTAAAGTTTTGGAAAAATTCAATTTTGGGCCTTTTTTTATTACTGGTTGGATTAAGGCTTTATATAGAAGTCCTACTGCTAGAGTTGTGACAAATGGACGGGTATCTTCACCTTTTACGTTAACTAGATTGATGATGCAAGGCTGCCCTTTGTCACCAGCTCTATTTGCATTGGTTATTGAACCTTTGGCTCAAATGATTAGTCAAGATAGTAATATTAAAGATATTAAGGTGAAATCTGATGAAATTAAAATAAATGTGTTTGCAGATGATGTTTTGATATATTTAACACAACCTTTGGAATCTTTGAGGAGTCTGCATGATAGATTGAAGCAGTATGGTGAAATATAGGGTTATAAAATTAATTGGGAAAAGAGTGAGATTATGCCTTTAGCTGAAATGGATTTTTCTCTGTGTAGGCATATTGTTAAATTTAAATGGTCAGATCAGATTAAGTATTTAGGTATTAAGATAGATAGTAATTATAATAATTTATATGAATTGAATTACCTATCTTTATTGTCTAAAATTAAATATGATTTGAATCGGTGGAAAGATTTACCTATAACATTAATAGGATGTGTTAATTGTATTAAAGTGAATATCTTTCGTCGAATTCAATATTTTTTCAATCTATTCCTTGCAAGATTCCTCAAAATTTTTCATCTATGGCTGATGAAAATAATTCCTTCAATACTGGTTGAGATGCCATTGATTTATTTTCACATTGATCTGTTTCCTTTTCTTCAGAAGTGAATTTCTTATTTACAGTATATTGCTGTTCCCATAATTTATTATATTTCACAACCAAAATCCTACTGATATCTCTGTCAAATGAGTTCATTATTGGGTTTGTGCCCCGCTAACACCATGCTTGGGGAGGATTTATCCATGTATATTCATACCTTGTGACTGTGGTACGAAGGGTTCTGCCTTAGCATCAAATACTCTTATTTCAAGTGATGACTTCTTACCATCAGACCTCTTAGTTAAGTCACTTTCAACAACAGATCCTTTTAAACCTGTCAGTCCCTTCACTTCAGCCTTCTCGGCAACAAATTTTGATTTTAGATCCAATTGTTCCCTTTTTCTCCTTAGCTCCAATTGCTGCTTCCTTAGCTGCTCCTCCTCCTGTTCCACTTGCTGCTCCTCCTGTTCCATTCACCACATCCTTAGTTGCTCCTCTAAGGCGTATTTGAGCTTGAGGAACAGTCAACTCAGCCTAGCCTTTATATATAGAGATGAGGCACTTGAAGCACAGGAAGCCCCGTAGTCCACTTTGGATCTTCTTTTACTGCTCCTGCTTCCTGGTCCAAGAAATGCATGTGCACGTACCATTGCATTCCTGTTCTTGGCCTTAATTTGTACAGACACTATTGAGAGTTTGCTGTTATCCTTACCAGCCCCAGTGAGACCACTCATCTGAACCGAGGCTATAACACTGTTTTCTGCTGGTACTTCTGATGTTGCCCAGAAGTCCGACTCCTTTTCAAATTCAAATCATACAGTTTCTTTTCTTTTTGTCCTCTTCACCAACATTTTGCAACACATTTTTAGCCATTTCTGTACCACTGACTCTAGAATCAGCCAACGTCATCAGCAGTACTTTTGCGGAGTCTTTACTCTCATCGACCAAAGCTGCCTCTTCTTCTTCAATTGCGATGAGAGTACCTTTGTCACCTGCAGCGTCCAGCCTTCATTGCTTCATTTATGCTCCGAGATCCCCAACCCTCATGTCTTCAATACATTGTTCCTTTTCATCAATACCAGCGGCAGCTGTGGCCATTTCTCTTCTCACAAATTAGAAGTTTTGTACTCTTTTTCTGGCCACTACTCAGGCGGATGGATGTGGATTGCAAACTGCAAGGCATTTCCGCATTTCTAATTTGGCCACAGTATTATTTTCTTTTCTTTTCTTTTTCAATCTTTTTATTATTATTATAATTTATAAACACATACAGTTCAAAGAGATATAAAAAATACATAGTAAGTAATGAATTAATACAGAGATATTAAACAATAATATTACAGAATAAAAATATATCATTAAAAAAAATTTTAGATCAGTTTAGGGTGTGAACTATCTCTAAAAAAAAGATATAATTAATAACAATATATGAAAAAAGAGAAAAAAAAACCCCAAAAAAGAAGAAAAAACAAATCTGAATTAAAAAAAACTTTAAAAAAAACCTACAGATATAGCTAAACCACGCCGATCACTCCAATCTCATCCTATAGCCCATGTATTATTTTCAATATCACTCTAAAACAAAGGGGATTATCTTCTATCTTCTATTTTCCATTTCAACAATTAAATTTCTATCAACTTAATACAACAAATTTCTGTTGACTTGGTACAAAAAATTAGGCAGTGATCATTTCTGTCGACTGCTTCATTACGCCTCGCAACATTAAATAACAAGTTACTGTACATGGACCGTTAAATACGAACATTATAGGGATGTTATAACAAAAAGTTATTTGTTAAAATAAATTGGTATTTTACAGACCTTAGCCCTTTTGTGTTTATTATTAAAGATTGAGAAAATTCAACTGAGCTTTGTTACTGATTTATGCCAAGAGATGTGTCGCAGACAAATGCCTAACTTAGCCTCCAAGCGACTATGTTTTATTGGAAGTAAGTCACTACATGAAGTCAACAGAAACTATCACCACCTAACTCACCCTCCTTGGATCATCAACTGCCAACACTGGCTGTAGAACTTATATCAAACGTGCCCGAAACTAACTCATATGCTCTTTTGAATGTGCTGGTTCCGGCTCCAACTGCTAGCTGCCAAGCGCTCAAGCTTAATGAAGGATGTACTGGCCCTCACTCAAAACTACTCTATGCCAACTACTCCCTGCACACAACATGGCCACGCGCTGCCTACTAACCACCGGTGCGCTTCCGATGCCCGCAGGGACCAACAGGATGCAATCCACCAGCGACTAAAAGTGAGCCTTTGGTCCTTACAAAGATGTTGCCAAGATCAGAGAACACATCTTATGAGACAAGTTTAGCAGAGCTAGGCCTTTTCTCTTTGGAGTGAAGAAGGATGAGAGGTGAATTAATTGAGGTCTACAAGATTATAAAAGGCATAGAAAGGGTGGACAGCCAGCACCTTTTTATCAGGACAAGAGTAGCAAACACCGTAAGACATCAGTACAAGGTGAGGGTCGGAAGTTTAAGGGAGATGCCTGGGCTATATTTTAAAAAAAACACAGAGTAGTGGGTGCCTGGAATGCATTGCCAGAGTGGTGATGGAACCTGGTACAGTAGGGACATTGGACAGGCACATGGATCAAAGAAAAAAGAGGGTTATGAGGAAGGGAAGGTTTCGATTTTTTGAGTAGGTTTATATAGGTCAGAAACACATCATGTGCCAAAGGGCCTTACCGTGGTATATAATGTTCAATTTTCCATGCAGGAAGAATGTAAAAAGACTTTGCACATTTTTTTCCTTTGTATATACTTCACATAAAGTTTCTTTTTGGAAAAAAAAGCAGAATTATGTTCAGACGAACTTATTGACACCAAACATTCGAATTCCTTCCTGTCATGAGGAAAAGCATCAGAATGTATTTGGGGAGTGAGAAATCAAAGCTAGCATTTATCCAGTTTTGTCAGTTTGATATACATCATTCTATATACCACCCTCTTTCACCATTCCATTAAGCATACTTCTCCTCTAACATCAAAAGGAATTTGAAGAGCTGTGAAAACATATGTCAAAAAGTAAAGAGCAAAAGGAATTAAGAGCCAGAGAATTGACAACATGGCACTCAACGAGACTGGACAGGTCATCTGAAAGTGTCCTTATCGACGAGCACCCAGGATTATATAGTTCACTAGTTGAAGACCCATTTAGGCTGGTCTGTCTTCAATTTGATGTTTCCATTTGGAATAGTTGCAATATTTTATTTTTGTGAGGTCAGTGGTTCTCTCCTACAACTCTATTAAATCTTGGTATTATGAAAAGATTGGAAAAAAAATTCCCTGAATCTGTGAGCCATTTAATGTAGGCTAAGATGTAAAAGACAAGAAAATGTTTACGAGTATGTTGGAAAATTTTAATTGTCATTTCTGTGTTCCTCTATTGATAAAATGACATAATTGCTTAGCCTCAGAGGATTTGTTGAAAGACTTTCTGGTAGACCAGGTGCTGAGATGAATTGTAAATACTCTCTGTTTTCTCTTATCTTGCTCTTATTCCAGTAGTAGTAGTCCTGAATGAGAAAAAAGGAATGACTGTCATACAATTGTAGTATGGAATTATTTGTTCATTCAGTTGCCTTGCTGTTCGGTGTTGGCGATCATGTTTTTCAATCCCTCACGGTCTCTGACCCCTCCAAATTGGAGTCTTTGGAATATTTGTGGAATATTTGTCTTTAATCAGCATTTCCCACAAAACCTTGCCATTCGTAAGTTCTCCAAAGCCACAAAACAGTTAGGTGACCATGGATTTCCTTCTTGTTGAATTATGCCTCACCTGTTGCATCAACTGTGCTGGGTGGGTCACGTCTCCAGAATGGAGGACCATCGCCTTCCCAAGATCGTGTTATATGGCAAGCTCTCCACTGGCCACCGAGACAGAGGTGCACCAAAGAAGAGGTACAAGGACTGCTTAAAGAAATCTCTTGGTGCCTGCCACATTAACCACCGCCAGTGGGCTGATCTCGCCTCCAACCGTGCATCTTGGTGCCTCACAGTTCGGCGGGCAGCAACCTCCTTTGAAGAAGATCGCAGAGCCCACCTCACTGACAAAAGACAAAGGAGGAAAAACCCAACACCCAACCCCAGCTCACCGATTTTCCCTTGCAACTGCTGGAACCGTGCCTGCCTGTCCCGCATCGACTTGTCAGTCACCAACGAGCCTGCAGCAGACGTGGACATATCCCTCCATAAATCTTCGTCCGCGAAGCCAAGCCAAAGAAGAAAGAAAAGAAGAAGTTGCATCAAATGACCAGTCTACACAGGTGCCCAGTTGTAGCACTGTGAACTGAGAGGCCCAGCAAGTGTTTTGAGTAAAATGTTGCAGATTGCAAAATTCTTGCACATCTCTCCCAGGGCCGGTGAGACAAAAGGGTCAGGCTACATCTAAATTGAAGGGGCAGAAGTATCCTTGCAGATTAACATGAGATCCATGATGACAAGATTTACACTTATCACCATCCACAAACCTTGACTTTCTGGAGTGATGCATCAGGTTTACCTCTTGTTTCTCACCATGAATGGTTAAGCTAACATGATCTGTCTGTGAAGCGGTGTCACTATTGAGGTCTCCCTGAAGTATATTTTATAAACTTTGAATTATATTTTGTGAAATAACCGGTGCTAATATTGTTTAATGTGATGTGTATGGATATATGCACTGTGATCAGGAGAAACATCTCATTTCCTTAGTTATACAACAATGACCTAGAACTTGTCATCAACTAACTAGCACAATCAGCTTAATGGTTAGCGAAATGCTGTTTCAGCGCCAGCGACCAGGGTTCGAATCAGGCACTGACTGTAAGGAGTTTGTATGCTTTCCCTGCGTCTGCTCGTGTTTCCTCCCACCGTTCAAAATGTATGGGGGTTGTGTGTCAATTGGGTGTAATTGGTCAGCACAGGCTTGTGGGCAGGAAGAGTCTGTTATTTGCTGTATGTCTAAATTTTAAAAAATTAAATTGAACGGTGTTGATTCCCTCATACAAGCAAAAACAATATAAATTCGCAAGTTTCTGTTTCTGCATTAGATACACAATTACATATCATCCATCATTAAAATTGATTTATATCTCAGGTTCAGAGTTCCATTCAAATGGGCAATGTGGAGAGAGCCATTACTGCTTTCAGGAATGCCAAGTTGTTGAACATAATGGGAACTTCATTTGGAGTAATAACCGTTTCCTTCCTCATAATCTTTTTTTTATTCTTGGTAGTCTGAGATTGCTCATTCATCCACACTGATAACGAGTACAGCAAAGCTTAATAACACTACCAAGTTTATATCAAGTAAATCAGCATTACAGAGTACCCCATGCTTTGATTCTTTTATTCACTTCTGTTATGTTCTTCTTTACATCCAAAAATGATTGTGCATGACTATTACAGATATTAGCTTTGAAAATCATCTACTTCGACAAGTCTTAAAATAGGACATGGATTTCATGCTCTGCACGAGTGCCAGCTTCCTTACTCACAACTGCAGTGACCTGGGCTCCATGCTAACATCTGGTGCTACCTGTGTGGAGATGTCACATTCTCCCTGTTATTGATGGGTTTCCTCCTGGGCTTCTGCTTTCCTCCCACAGCTCAAAAGCATGCAGTTGACTGCTGTAAATTGCCCGAGTGTGCAGATGTGTGATGGAACCTAGTGGTTTGTAGCAATAAGAAGATGGGAAAGGGTAGGATTTGTGTCAAAATGAGAGCTTGATGGCCAGACTGGATTCATTATTTCTGTGCTGCATCTCTCCAAGAGCAAAATGCAGCAGAAAGCCAAAATTTTAAAAAAAGTGCTGAAAATCTTAGGCATCGGAGGAGAGAGAAAATGTCAAGCTGATGTCACTAGCACCAAGATACAATAAAAAAGGCTTTGTTTTGTGTGATATACAGGCAAACTAACTCTTCAAGCAGGTAGTGTAACAATAAACAAACAAATGAACAACAGTGTTGGGAGTAGTGTTACAATACGTCAAGTAGAGCAGGGTCCAAAGTTAAAGTCAGTGCAAAGACATCATCTTGCACACTACAGAGGCTCTGCACTGCCTCCTCTCTCATCATCGTTAGTGTCATACATGAGATGTGGGTGATAGTATTCATTTGCCAAGTCCCTCCTTTTGCCTCTTCAACACAAATCCTGTTGTATGCTGCTTAACCTTGTAGTTTTATTCTAAATCAGGACAAAATAAGCCATGAAATTGGCTGATATCTGATCAGGTTGTACTGACAATAACCAAACCAGGAGTGCGAGTATAAGACAGCTTTAATAAACTAATATGTATACTAAGAGGTCTTGTCTCTCTGCAAGAGAAACCTGGAAGGCTAGACTGTAGCTCTGGTCTGCTTTATATACAAGGTCACCGGGATGACCCCTGGTGACCTAGTGGTGTAATTACATATCACCACACAGATATCACTGATCTTCCACTCATCCCTCATCTGTTGTATGTCATAAAGGTCATAAAACTCGCTGCATATATACCAGTCACTCAATGAGTGCACAGAAACATTGCCATGTATTTCAAATCCACTGTCACTTGCAAAGTTGTGTAAATAATTAATATTTACACAGAAATGCTGGAGAAACTCAGCAGGTCAGACAGCATTCTTTATATAGCAAAGATAAAAATACATAGCCAACATTTCAGGCCTAAGCTCTTCATCAAGGTATGAGCAAAATGCAGGCAGGCACCTGAACATAATGGTGGGGTGGGGGGGGGTGGTGGGAGGATGAAGGAGGGGGAGCACAGGCAAGAGGTCAAATGGTGGCAAGGCAGAAGAGAAAAAAGCTGCAAAGTGATAGGGGGAGGGTGTAGCTTTCTGAATGGAGAGGGAAGGGGATAGGAAGCTGAAGGAAAGGAGAAGGAGGGATGGGGATCTAGGGGAGTGACACCACAGAAACTGGACACATCGATATTAAAGCCATCTGTAGGGATAGAGTGCAAGTGGGAATCTTGCCTACTAGAGGGAGTCAGAGACTAGTTTGTGACAACTTCGAATGGATTCAAGATGTATGCCTCAACATGGCCATGAATTCTATGGCTAATAAAGTGTAGTTGTTTTAAAAGAACCCAAGTATATTTATTACAATAAAAGAAACATCAAATGTTACCAGGAGTGTGCATGGTAGCAGGAGTGGAGAAACACTAGGAGTGTGCAGAGTTTGTATCAGTCATTATTAGCAGAGATGTAAAGAGTGTAAAGACTCCTGACACTGTAAATTGGACTGGAAATGTTGACCTTGTGTGGAGTTTGTTTAAACAATTTATGCTGTACCTGCAAGCCATTGGACTCAATAGCAAACCTGATGCACGGAAGATTACACCGCCACTTACCATGGCGGACCTCAAGCACTAGAGCTTTTCAATACATTTGTTTTTGCCAAGGCAGAGACCAGGGCAAGTTTATCAAGATTATTGAGATGTTTGATGAACGCTGTTCACCAAAGAAAAATAAAACGTTTGAAAGGTATGTATTTCTTTCGTGCATGCAGCTGCAGGGAGAGAGCTTTGATCCTTTTTTAACTGATCAATGATTTACGATCAAATTGTGTTTGGAATTATTGATAAGAAATTGAGAGAGAGGTTACTGCGACAGAGCTTACTTTAGCTGGAGCTGTGAAGATATGCCACACCAGTGAATTAGCTCTGCAGTATGCAAAAAAGTTTGGTGAGAGTGCAAAAGCCAATGTAAATGAAAGCATAGACTAATAAAATCGTAAAAAACAACAAAAAAAGGAGAGATATTCAGGCGCAAACAACGTGACACTCAACATCCACCAAAACAATGCCCTGTGTGATAGTACAGATCTATCACCAATGTATATAGTGTATGTAGTTACTGTATCTAGACTGCTTACAGTGATTGGCTGAGAGCTAAGCCACGCCTACTGTCTGGGCCTTAAAGGGTTGTGTCCCTAGCCAGGTCGGATCATTCCGGACTGGTCGGCCACCTGTGAAGAGCTCCTGTCTTTTGCTAATAAAAGCCTTGGTTTGGATCAACAAGTCTGGTTCTTTCGATGAGCTCTACACCCTGCCTATGGAAAAGTCTATTATAAAAGCAAAGTGCTGAATCACTATGCAATGTTTTACGAAAGGAAAAAAAAACAGCAGTGAAACCATGCACACTGCCCCCACTTTAGAAGAAATTGCCCTCAGTGATACGCTTTTCGTTGGCATGATGGCGTAGGAAAATTCTAAACCAACAGACACTGAACAGCCAAGTGCTAAGAGTCAAGAAGGACAAGTGGACTGTGTCATTACATATAAATGGAACAAATATTCCTCGCAAGCTGGGTACAGGGGCAAAGGTCCATTTGATCTGTAAGTGCGACATCAGGGCAATGAAGATAAAGTCATCTATGCAAACCCTGTACAAATTAAAGCCAACAATGGACAGAGCATCAACACAAAAGGTAAAGGTAAACTCAAGGAGAAAGTTAAAGAGCACCACCTCAGGTTTGCAATAGTCCCAGATGGACATGAATCACTGCTTGGTGACAAAGAATATGAAAACTTAAGTCTAGTCAAGAGAGTGTACCAATGCACGGAACAGCGTGGAGGAAATACTGGTTCAATTTCCAGACATCTTCTCGAGGTTTAGAGTTCTACCATTCACTGATAAGATACAATTAAAGGAGGATACACAGCTAGTAGTGCATACCCCGAGGTGGGTTCTGGCGCTACTAAGAGAAAAGCTCAAGCAGGATCTTGACGAAATGACATCACTAGGGGTCATTAAAGTGGAAAAACCCATAGAATGGGTGAATTCAATGGTGTGTGTCAGAAAGAACAGTGACCTATGCGTGTGCATGGACCCAAAACATTTAAATGCCAATATAAAGAGAGAACATTTTCAGATTCTAACCAAGGACAAAATTGCAAGTTTTTCACCAAATTGGATGCATCACAGGGCTTCTGGAAAATAAAACTGCATGAAGATAACACAAAATATTGTACATTTAACACACCATTTGGCTGATATTCCTGTCTGAGGATGCCTTTTGGAATTTCTTCAGCTCTGGAAGTGTTCCACAGGACAATGGAGCCCGTCATTGAAAGCATAAATGGAGTATGTGTGTTCATGATATGATCCTATGGGGATCCACACAAGAACAACACAATGAAGAGGCTCATCAAAGTGCTACAACACATCCAGAAGTATGGATTAAAGTTAAACAGAGAAAAATGACAGTTTGATGTGAAGGAAATCACCTTTCTGGGAGATAAACTATCAGGGGCAGGTGTGGAGCCAAACAAGAGCAAGTTGAAAGCAATTTTAGAGATCCCCAGACCCACAGATATGAAAGGCATATTTAGTGTGTAGGGAATGATCAATTTCATTGGTAAATTCATACCAAACGTGTCTTCCAAGACAACGTACTTCAGGAAGTTGTTACAGGACAAATATGAATTCAAGTGGACAGTCACCATGAAGAAGAATGGGAACGACTGAAGACCATTCTAATTACAGAACCAGTGTTTTTGATGTTTTTTGACACATCCAGAAGGATGAGAATATCTACAGACACTTCAAAAGATGGAATAGATGCTGTATTACTTTAGGCTGTGGGAGAAGATTAGAGGTGGGTAGCATACACATCGAGGACAATGACAACATGTGAATGTCGATATACAAAGATAGAGAAAGAGTGTCTAGGTCAGTCTATGGACTCGAGAAATTCCACAGTTATGTGTATGGTCCACACACCTGTGGCAGAAACAGACCATAAGCCATTAATAGCGATAATCAAAAAAAACTCAGTGAAATGTTGCTGATAATCCAAAGACTGATGATGAAGCTACAAAGTTATGACTTTGAATTGGTGCACACACCAGGGAAGCTTATTGTGTTAGCTTATGTATTATCCAGGGCAACAACACAGAGTGAAGCACACAAGGAGAGTTCCACAGAGCAGATGTGAATCTCCATGTCAACGTGATCACTGAATCTCTTCCTGTATCAGGCATGTCATAGCTGAAACAGAAAAGGATACAGTTCAACAGAAGGTCATCAAGATCTGAATGAAGGACGGCTTAGAGGTGAATATCAGCCATACTACAACATCAGAGCCGAGCTGAGTGTTGTCAATGGGCTTCTATTCAGACAGAGCAGAATTATCATTCCTCAAACACTGTGACAAGAGATGCTAAAAAAGGTGCATGAGGGGCACCTTAGAAAAGAAAGTTGCAAGAGGAGGGCCAGAATTCAACTCATCACTTTTATTTATTGTTCATACCATGCTTGCATGGTAAAGATGAGATAGTGTTCAAGGACCACAGAGCATATTTACATAAATATAAGTTAGAATAGAAATTAAACACATTAAAATATTAAGACATATCCAGTAATGGTCCATGGTACCCTATCTTGCAGTTTAGGCTTTGGGGAGAAAGCTGTTGCCCAATCTGGACATAAGGGCCTGAGTGCTGCAGTATGTCCTACCAGATGGCAAAAAGGAGAAAAGTTTATACGAGGGGTGTGTGGAGTCCTTCACAATATTTATTGCCTTTCACCTGCATCATGTGTTGCATATGTCCTTCATGGTAGGAAGAGAGCCTTCAATTACCTTTTTGGCTGACTTCACCATCCTCTGAAAGGTCTTGCGATTCGAGGAGATACAGCTTCCGAACCAGGCGGTGATACAGTTGTATAGGATGCTCTCAATACATCCTCTGTAGAATGTAGTGAGGATGGCGGGTGGGAGATGAACTTCCCTCAGCCTTATTCGCTGGGGATGCTGACATTGGCAGGATGGTTTCCAGCTGTGAGACCTGTTTGCAAAGCTCGCAAAGGAACCCATGATAATAACTGACTTACCATCAGAACCATCCCAGAAAGTTGGGTCTGATCTGTCCATATCAATGGAAAGAATTACTTGATGGTTATTGACACTCTATCGAACTATCCAGAGATTGCACTGGTTCCTAATATGTCTGCTGCTTGTGTGATCAAATATATGAAATCGATCCTTGGAAGATATGGAATTCTGCAAATTGTCTACAGTGACCATGGACCATGCTACAACTGCAGAGAGTTCCAAAACCTTGCAGAAGAGTATGATTTTTGACATGTGACTTCAAGACTTCTGCATCCACAGTCAAATGGCAAAGCAGAGAAAGGAGATCACATTGTTAAACAATTGCTCAAGAAAGCTCTAGACAAAAGCTCAGATCCTTATCTAGCTCTTTTGAGTTACAGAGCTTTGCCACTTGAACATGGCACGTCACCTGCTGAGCTTCTGATAGGATGTAGACTACGCACCACACTTCCCTACCCTGCAGACAAACAAGAACAGGGATGTTGAGGATGTCGAATGGAAAAAAAAGCATCTGCAATGGAGACAAAAAGTAAACTATGACAAGTCAGCAAGAAGCTTAGGGCCAGTGGCACAACATGACATCGTGAGACTAAGAGATTTCAACACTTGGGACAAAAAAGCCACTGTTCAGGAGGAAGCAAATCTAAGATCCTACACTATCAGAATAGAGGATGGTCAAAAACTGAGAAGGAATCGAAGGAGCTTTCTGAAAGAGACACTGCAGGAACAGGCAAATGCAGAAGATCCAGCCTGCACAGCAATAGAGGAAACACTACTACTGCTGAACCAGTGGTTCTCAATCATATTCTTTCCGCTCACACACACCCTTTAGGCAATCCCTTTGCCATCCGTGTTCTATGATTAGTAAGGGATTGCTGAAAATGGCATGTGCGTGGAAAGGTTGAGAATCACTGCTCTAGACCCAATAGTTACAGAAATATTTTGCTTGAGAAAAATTGTCATTGGCCCATTTCCTTTGGAGCTATGAAACCATGCACATAACGAGTCAATTAGGTACGATTAAAACAGTGGTTTTCAAACTTTTTTCTTTCCACCCACATACTACCTTAAGCAATTACTTACTAATTACAGAGGATGTATGGCATAGGGAATACTTAAAGCAGTATGCGAGTGGAAAGAAAAAGGTTGAGAACCACTGTGCTAGACAGTAGTGGGCCTGCAGAGCCAACACAAGCACTTGTGTTAAGAAGATCCATACAGGTAATCAAAGCATCTGACAGGTTGAATCTCTAAAAGAAAAAGAACTGCACACTTAAAAAGTTTGTGCCACTAATGTTTGTGTTTACATTTGTGTTGAACTGTAAATTGAAATGAGCACTGTATTAGTGTGTCATGCTGTGAGATTAAACATCTCAAGGAAAGGTGATGTAGAGATCGAGTGCTAGTGACACTAGAAGGAATCGGAGACTAGTTTGTGGCAGCTTCGAGTGAATTCAAGATGGATGCCTCCACAGGATCATAAATTCTATAGCTAATAAAGTTTAGTTGTTTTAAAATAACCCAAGTGTCTTTATTACAATAAAAGAAACATTACACCATCCAGTTGGAGAGTACCCAGATGGAATATCAGGAGTTGCTCCTCCAATTTGCGAGTGGGCTCAGTTTGACAGTGCATGAGGCCATAAGCAGACATTTTGGTTTATTTTTAATGTTATTAATGAATGCCTCATTCTTTCTCAGCTGCATCTTTTAATCTGGGTTTCAATTTGCTGGTTGACTGACTGTCTGTCCCCAGTAAATCCGCCCGTGTCCTCTTCTCCCAGAGAAATGCAAGAACGAGCACCTTGTTGCCCCAAGTACTGCACTTCAGGGGAAGCACAGAAAGCAATGAGGAGGAGAGCTAATGGAGACAGAGGGCGACACAAACCACTAACTCTGTGTACAAGGTTGGAGATTTGACATGTTAAGCTGCCAGGTTCTAGAATGTGGATGAAGCAGCAATAATAAAGAGAACAACTGACAGTTGGGGAGTTAAAAGGAAACATCCAGAAGAATGAAGGTGGGTAGACTGAAGAGAAGCAGAAGCCTCGACAGAAAGCCAACAGAGTTGGAATTATTTTTTTATGAAGAGAGGAGGCTGAAGACAGTAAACAAGTAAGAAATTTGTTGGAAAGAGATTAAATCAATTAATCAGAGCGAAGGAGGAATGACAAATTGTTAAGCTGCAATTTCAGAGACAAAATTGAAGGGAAGAGACATTGGAGGAGAGAGTTAATGGTGAATACAATAAAAGAACAGACTTAATCTTACCAAACAATGTTCTGGAGAATAGAAACATGGTCATTTAATTAACATTTTAAAATCCAGGCAAGTATGATTACAACCCACAAGCAGTGAATTTTAAGTGAAATAATGAGATATTATAATCCACCAACTGCAGCTGAGTGACACAGCAGCTGATGCTGTGGATCACCATTCTCATCGGAAATAGGAGCAGGTGTAGGCCACCCGGCTGTTAAGATCATGGCTGATCTGATGATAGGCTAATCACAACCTACCTCCCTCTTCTCCGTATCCTTTAATTCTCCTACTATGTAAAAATCTATCCACCCTTGGCTTAAATATACTTACTGAGATAACCTCCACTGCTTCAATGGGCAGAGAATCTCTCTGGGAAAAGCAGTTCCTCCTCATCCCTGTCTTAAATCTATTATCCTGAATCTTGAGGTGATGTCCCCTAGATCTAGTCTCACCTACCAGCGGAAACAACTTACCTCAAACCATAGAATGCTACAGCAGCAAAATCAGGTCTTTCGGCTCTTCTAGTCTGTGCTGACCATTATTCCTCTCATTTCTAATTACCTGCTCCTATCCCATGACCCTCCAGACATCTCCCATCCATGTATCTATCTAATTTATCCTTAGAATTTAAGATTGAGTCCACATTCAACACATCAGATGGCACCTCGTTCTACACTCCCATCGTTCCTCGAGAGAAGACATTCCCCCTCATGGCAGAGAGAAGGCAATTTTGTGTAATATTACAAGTTTTGTACTATTTCATGGCAATAAAGGAATCTTGGCTTGGCTTCCTTTTTGGTGCTGCAGCAAGTCCGGTCGTGAATGAGGGTGTGCAAGAAAGCCGGTGTCTGGCTCACTACTGACACATCAGTGGTGTTGCACTTTTCTTTCCTTCAGTTTGTAACTCTGGAAGTAGCAGGTGAATTACCACAGGAAATTCTTAATGAGGCAGTTTGGCCCATCATGCCCATGTCACCCAGTGGGCACCTGTATTAATCCAGTACTTGATTAATAGCCTCCAATGGCAGTGCAAAGTTTTCTTTAAATTTTTCCTCAGGCCTGCTCATACTCCATAATTACATGCACAAATAATTGCCCCTCTGCCTCTTTTCCCCTGGTGCAGCCACTGACAGGCTTCCACTTCTCCTTCCCCGATTTCCCACTTCAGCTGGACACAGAGAATAAAAATTTTATAAACCAACTGCAGACGCTGGAATTCAGAAATAAAAAAACCCCCAAAAACTCAGCAAGCCAGGCAGAGGGAAATTGCCAACGTTTCTTGAATAAAGTCAGCTATTACTTAAGAATCAGAATTTATTATCATGAACACGTCATGAAATGTGTTGTTTTGAAGCAGCGTCTCAGTGCAAACATTTATATAAAACACATTTCAAAAGAAATGAAAAAATATTGTAAAAAAAAGAAAAAATACAAAATAAGGTAATGACTGTGGTTTATTGTTCATTCAGAAATCCGATGGCAGAGGGGAAGAAGCTGCCTTTGTGCCACCAGGTGCTTGTCTTCAGGCTCTTGTACCTTTTCCCTGATGGTAGCAGAGTGAAGATGGGATGGCAGAGTGAAGATGGTGGTGGTAGTCTTTGAGGATAGAGGCTGCTTTCTTAAGGCACTGCCTCTTGTA
Organism: Narcine bancroftii; assembly: GCF_036971445.1. Classification (NCBI taxonomy): domain Eukaryota; kingdom Metazoa; phylum Chordata; class Chondrichthyes; order Torpediniformes; family Narcinidae; genus Narcine; species Narcine bancroftii. Next base: position 135,027,069 of record NC_091476.1, read on the forward strand.
AATGTCCTTGATGGAGTGAAGACTGGTGCCTGTAATGACGCTGGCTGAATTCACAATTCTCTGTTTTTTTTTCCCTATCCTGAGAGTTGGGACTTCCAGACAGAAATGCAACCAGACAGAATGCTCTCCACAGTACCTGTTGAAGTTTTGAAGAGTCTTTGGTGACATATCGAATCTTCTCAAACTCCTTGCCTTAGTATCTTGAAACAAGCGGTGGAGCTGAGATTCTGTGATGCTGATCTGAACTTTCCACATCAAATGGCAACTTCCTTCAGTGTTAGACCATATGACCATAGTGTCAGAAATAAAACTTCTCACACATGAGTCTCTTTAAAACTGATGACACTACAAGCTTTATTTACAAGTCTGCAGAGTTGGACTCAACTGGCTTCTCACCAGTTAAGCCCCGATACATACAGTGCATTGATTTTTATACCCTTATTGTTTGCCCTTCCCCTTCTTATTAATACGGTTTTAATTGGTTAGTATTGCAAAAGCATTCTAAGTATAACTGCATTTTTAATTATCATGTTCGTTACGTACGCTGCGAACTCTACATACACTAAATTCTGTTTCTCACCCTTCTTATCAATCTTTTGTCTCCTGCATGTCTCTCACTATGACCATGAAAAGATAGGTTTAAAAAAAAACATATCCAGCTGAACCTTTTGTCCTTGGCTGCTAGTAAGCTCCCTGTCCGTTCTGGCTTCCCCTTTTATGATTAATCATCACATTTTAACTTAAGCCATTTAAACCTAAATTCTCTATATATAACAATCCACCCCTTTCTCTCTTTAAAATGTGTGTATTATATATATATGAATGGGGATTTTAACTCGGGGAAGAGAAACGTTTCATGATAAATTAATCTCGTGCTGAAGTGGACCCCCGCAGACCCAACAATTGGTTACATTAAAAGTTCCTGCAATTCTAGTTGCAAGATCAGCAAAAAGGTTATCTCCCCCAACTGCGTGACTGAAACTTTCATGGTTATTTGGATGGACTCGAACTAAGTCCGGCTGTCTTAAAGGGGCAGGCACTTTCGAGTGTGGAGTGGAACTTCTCATTGGAACAGTACGCTGGTGTATGCAAAACCAGAGTCCATCAGGGCATGGTGGGCCTGAGTCACCCTTCCAACCGTTAAGAGGGAAAGGAGTGGTATTAGGAATCTGTACATAATGACCCATATTATTTCCTTCTTTTTCCACACAAGGGGTATATGGATGTTGGGTGGTATTTTCTGCCCAGCATTTCTCAGGAACTGAGGTATGGGAAATAAAATTACCCTCCTTTCTTCCCCAAATGTGGTCCTGAAACAGGACCACTGTGTCTCTGCATTTCTTACATTTCACACCTGATAAAGACATAGGCAAACTAAGAAAAATCAAAGAACATAACAATAACATTGTGAATCAAGTCTTTCTGCGAAATCGCAAAGTAAGAGGTTTTTCTCCAGGAACACAAGTCCACTCTGAGTTCGTATCGGGGTCCTGAGGCGCCTCTACAGGTCCCTTAAATCTGGATGCGTGCGTCCACCCCTTCTCTCTTGTTCGTGCTGCAGCCTCTGTAGTTAAGAGAACTTGGTATGGACCTTCCCACTGGAGCTGGAGTTTTTCAGTTTTCCAGGTCTTGATGAGAATCCAGTCTCCTGGTTCCACTTTGTGTAAAGAAAAGTCTAGAGGCGGTGTTTGTGCCAATAGTCCTCTCTTTCGTAAATCTGTAAGAGAGCCCTCAACTGTACTCCAGAAGGGAAGCCCAAACATCATTTCATAAGGGGACAATCCTACATCTTTTCGTGGGGCAGTACGAATTCTCAATAAAGCCAGGGGCAGACACTTTATCCAAGGCATTTTAGTTTCCACCATTAATTTTGTCAATTGCATTTTTAAGGTTTCATTCATACGTTCAACCCTCCCTGAGCTTTGTGGATGCCAAGGGGTATGCAATTTCCAAGAGACCTGTAATGCATTACAAATCAATTGCTGGATTTTTGAAGAAAAATGTGGACCCCTGTCTGAGTCTATAGAATCCATTATACCATATCTGGGGATTATCTGCTCTAGGAGGAGGCGAGCTACTGTAGAGGCTGTAGCATTTACTGTTGGGAAGGCTTCCACCCATCGGGTAAAGTGATCTATTACCACCAATAGATACTTCCATCTTTGGACTTGAGGTAACTCTGTGAAGTCGATCTGAATACGTTGAAAAGGGCGTATGGCTAATGGTTGACCTCCCATGGTCCCTGTCCTCATTACTTTCTTATTAATTTTTGTGCATAGGTGACAATTCTGCACTTCCTGTTGGGCCAAGGTGTAGATTCCTTTACACACATATTCTCGAAGCACTGTGTCACATAAGGCTTGGGTGCCCCAGTGGCTCTGATGATGCAGGTGTTTTAAAATATTGCGAGTTATTTCTTTATTTAGAACCATTCTTCCATCTGGTGTCTTCCATGTTCCATCAGGCAGCTGGCTTGCGCCCAGCTGAGCCATGTCCTTTTCTTCCTTAGCAGTGAAAATGGGAGCCTTCTTTATGCCTTGTCTTATTGGGATTAAGGTCAGCAAACGGACTTCTTGTTGCATGGCTGCCCTTTTGGCTTCTTCATCAGCCAGTCTGTTTCCAATTGCTGTCGGGGTATCTCCCCTTTGATGGCTTGGTATGTAGACCACTGCTATTTCCTGGGGTAATGTCAAGGCTTCTAAAGTCAGAGTAATCATCTGTTCGTGTGCCAATTCCTTTCCTCTTGATGTAATTAGACCACGCTCCTTCCAGATCTTACCAAAGGTATGCACTACCCCGTATGCGTATTTGGAATCAGTGTAAATCGTTCCAATTTTCTTTGCCAGTATTCTGAGGGCTCTCTGCAAGGCATATAGTTCACAGGATTGTGCTGACCAGCTTCCGGGTAGTCTCGTGGATTCTACTACTTTCCAAGTATTTCCTTCTATTATAGCATACCCACTTCTTCTCATTCCGTCAACACATTTGGCGGAGCCGTCAATGTAGAATTCATATCCTTCTCCCAGCGGAGTATCGCAAAGATCTTCTCGGGTCTTGGTCTGAAGATCTGTCAACTCGACACAGTCGTGCTCCACCTCTCTCTCTGTTTCACTGCCGTATAAAAACTGAGCTGGGATGCAGCTATTAATCTTTGCAAACTGTAGATCTTCTCCGACCATTAAAATGGTTTCATACTTTAATATGCGAGAATTTAATATGCGAGAATGGGCAGTTTGTGTTAATAAAACACTCACAGAATGGGAGGTGTACACAGTCATCTTTCCTCCAAAAGTAAGTTTACGTGCTTCCTCTACCAACAGAGCAGCAGCCGCTACTCCCTGGATACACGTCGGCCATCCGCGAGACACTGTGTCCATCATTTTTGAAAGGAAAGCCACTGGGTGTCGCTGACCGCCTTTTTCCTGTGTTAAAACTCCCACAGCTGTTCCTTGGTTATGAGTGACAAATAGCTGGAAGGGCTGTTTTAAAGAGGGCAGAGTGAGTACTGGGGCTCGTGTCAGGCGATGCTTCATGTCCTCAAACCATCCCTCCTCCTCCTGGGTCCATTTCAATGGATATTCATTTTCATTTGTCAGCTTTTCATACATAAACTTCACCAAAGCTGAGTAGTCCTCTATCCATTACCTACAGTAACCTAAGAGTCCCAGGAATTGTCTTATTTCCTTCTTATTACGGGGTAACGGCATTCTAGTGATTCCCGCAATCCGTTCAGGGGTAATCCGTTTCTGTCCTTTACTTATCTGGTGTCCCAGATATACCACAGTTCTCTCAACGAACTGTAACTTATTCCTGGACACCCGTAGACCCTTTTTCCCCAGATAATTCAAGAGTCTAATTGTATCTCCCCTCATTTCTTGTTCCTTGGGTCCTGATAATAGTAAATCGTCCACATACTGCATTAGTTGGGAATCATCAGATTGTGGATAGTCCACCAGGATTTGTTCTAGCATTTGTCCAAACAGGTTCGGAGATTCAGTGAACCCTTGGGGCAATACAGTCCACCGAAGCTGTCTCCGTCTACCTGTCCATGGATTTTCCCATTCAAACGCAAACATATCTCTACTTTCCTCTTCTAATGGACACGTCCAGAAGGCATCCTTCAAGTCGATAACACTAAACTACTCATGGTCTGGGGGAATCCGACTCATAATAGTATAGGGATTAGGCACCACTGGGTGGCGGGTCTGAACAATAGCATTCAAACTTCTTAGATCCTGAACTAGGCGATAGGATCCATCTGACTTTTTCACTGGGAGTATAGGGGTGTTATAAGGTGACATACATTCTTCTAATAGTCCGTCTCGTATTAGAGTCTCAATTACCGGCTGTAGCCCTTTTCTCCCTTCCAAAGAAATAGGATACTGACGTTTCCTTACCGGCTGATGACCTGGTATTAATGTGACATGTAAAGGTGCGATGTCCAGACCTCCTCGATTTCCCTCCTTATACCAGACTCTCTCGTCAATCTGCCGTTCATCCTCTTCCTTTAAAGTACAAAGGTGGACTCGCACTTCTCCGTCCACAGGGAGAGCACCCAAACCTAGGAGAGCCTGTAAGTCCCTTCCTAGGAGGTTAAATCCAGCCGACGGTAACAACAAGAGGTCTTGTACCCCTTCTCTTTCTTCCAGTTTCACTGTTACTTGGGGAATTATTGATACCATTCTGGGAGCCCCTTCTATCCCAAAAATAGTCAAATTACTTTTTACAGGTTCAGTTCCGATTGGCACAGTTATTACACTACTTCGTTCCGCTCCTGTGTCCACCATAAACACCACCTCTTCTCCCTTGGGACCAATTTTTAGTTTTACCAGGGGTTCCCTCTTATACTTGGTCCCCAACATTTGGAACCCCTGACCCCCCTAATCTTCTTCCATAAGTTCGAGGGCACGCAATTCCCTCTTGTATCGGGGGCATTCCCTCTTAAAGTGTCCTTCCTCATTGCAGTAATAGCACTTAACGAACCTCCGGGGTCTTCCCTCTCTTGGATATCTTGGATTGTTTAGAGGAAGGTTTTGTTTTCTTTCCCCTCTGGATTCGGCATTCATCTGTCGGATAGTCTGTACCATAACCTTTGTCGCCCTCTTTTGATCTTCTTCTTCTCTCTGCACATATACTTTTTGCGCCTTTTTTAACAGGTCGCTTAGGGGTTTTTCGCTCCAGTCCTCTTCCTTTTCTAGTTTCTTTCTAATGTCCTGCCATGATTTGGAAACAAATTCAATTCGAATAAGCTGTTCACCCATTGGTGTACTAGGGTCCACGCCCGCATACTGTTGGACATTCTTTCTCACCCTCTCCAAAAAATCAGTAGGGGACTCGTCTTTCCCCTGGTGGTTCCCAAATGCCTTGGTGAAATTGTGACCCTTTGGCACAGCCTCCCGTATCCCTTTAATTGTCCACTCTCTATATTGTCTCATACTTGCCAATCCCTCGGGTGTTCGTTTGTCCCACCTGGGTTCATTTAAGCGATATTTTTGTTCATGGGGTCTGGGGTCCCCAGGTTGTTCCACATGAGGAGGGCAGCCCGTCGAATCATCTGCCTCTCCTGGGATGAGAATAATGTTCCCATTATTGCCTGCATCTCTTCCCACGTATATGTGTTTGGTCCCAGGAATTGGTCGAGCTGTTCGGCCAGTCCTATAGGATCTTCCAATAACTTTTTCATTTCTTTCTTAAATCCCCGCACCTCTGTACTAGTTAGGGGAACATTCACATATCCCGTTCCCCCTCCCGGTCCTCCCATAGGAACTTCCCTCAGGGGATTTAGGCTTATTGAAAACTTTGATGGTCCTGGACCAGTCTGGGATCTTGTCCAGGGTCGGTTTACCGGTGGAAGTTTAGGGTCCGACTCCCTTAATTCATTCTTTTTTTCCCGGCCCCTTTCGGGGCAATCAGATTCATCATCTTTCCCCTCCGGTAATGAGCTTTCCTCGGGCGCAGTAGGCACCGGGGGAATATAAGGAGGGGGAAGGTTGTCCAGAGGTTCCCATTTCTTTTCTCCTGCCACTCTCAATTTAAAACATTCTGTTAAGGATCCTGGCCAGGGAACCCAACAAAATGCATATGCTGACTCTTCTTGATTCACCTTTGGTCTCGAATTTACATATATGTTTAATGCTTGTCTAACCCAATCCTCATCAGATCCAAATTTCGGCCACCAGACCAAGGAACCTTTAATAGGTTGTTTCGACCAAAGGAGACAATATTGAACCATCTTTTTCTTGTTTTTGTCTCGATATCTTTTACTAGCCCAATTTTCAAACATTCTCCCCAAAGGGCTGTCAAGGGGAACTCCCAGGAATTGTCCTGAATTTTCAGACGAACCCTTAGATTTTGATCCTCCCATTTTCCCACCTAGATCTGTTTATCGTTGCTGAGGACCCTCTCGTTCTGGACCCTACTCCCTTCTTCTCAGACGCCTCGTCGGAGGTACTGTCCCTCCTTCGGTTACCGCTGAGGTTTCCCTGGGGTTGACCCCTCTCTTCTCGGCACTTCGTCGGAGGTGCTGTCCCTCCTTCGGTTACCGCCGAGGTTTCCCTGGGGTCTATCCTAGAGTCCCACGACAGGGTCCTCACGCCACGACAAAAGCTCTATACCTGATCTATTACGTTAGGTTTTTTTTTATCCAAACAGGTGTATCCCGTTACACCTGTTACCCAATCCCCACACCACAATCGTAAGTCGTCACTTACCGGAGTCTTCCTGGGGATTGAACCGTCACCCTTCTCCTCTCCGTCTTGTCGTGTCACCTTGTCCGGATACCACTCGCTCAAGCCACCCGAAGCGACGAGCAAGGGACTAGGAGCCGCTGAACTCAGCGGGGTGCACCGCCTCCGATGTCCCTCTTCTCGCCTCCCCCCACTGCTGGAGTGTAGATCCCGGACGAGCCCCCATTTGTCAGAAATAAAACTTCTCACACATGAGTCTCTTTAAAACTGATGACACTACAAGCTTTATTTACAAGTCTGCAGAGTTGGACTCAACTGGCTTCTCACCAGTTAAGCCCCGATACATACAGTGCATTGATTTTTATACCCTTATTGTTTGCCCTTCCCCTTCTTATTAATACGGTTTTAATTGGTTAGTATTGCAAAAGCATTCTAAGTATAACTGCATTTTTAATTATCATGTTCGTTACGTACGCTGCGAACTCTACATACACTAAATTCTGTTTCTCACCCTTCTTATCAATCTTTTGTCTCCTGCATGTCTCTCACTATGACCATGAAAAGATAGGTTTAAAAAAAAACATATCCAGCTGAACCTTTTGTCCTTGGCTGCTAGTAAGCTCCCTGTCCGTTCTGGCTTCCCCTTTTATGATTAATCATCACATTTTAACTTAAGCCATTTAAACCTAAATTCTCTATATATAACACATAGTCTTTCAAAAATTGCATAATCATTGAGCATGCTGAGTTAAACAGTCCTCTCTTTTCAGAATCTATCCTTAGAGGAAATGGAAGAGAAAGAGTGACTTCCCAAAAGCTAGAGCTGTAAAGAGCCATCTGTAGCAAAAGAAGAAATGGAACATGAGGCCAAGAAAAGGTTCGAAGAAAGCTGCAGATCCACCAGTGCAGACTTATTTACTGTGGTCCATTTTTAATTTGCTGTGTTGCTGTTTTCCAATTGGACTCGCTGCAGTGATTTTCTCCCGTAAGGTTAGTGTTCTTTGGCCATTTCCTTCACATGTGACTAGGTAAGGAATTAATGGAAATTGAACCCATACCCATGATCTGCAACTCAATCAAGATGTCAATGAGATCTCATGCAATTTGCACAGATCACTTCGAACAAAGTTTTAAGAATGTTTAGTCAAGGCATACAACTTAAGTCTTTCAATCAACATATTCAGTTTTAATGGATGAACTTTGGTCAAATATTTTTCATCCTTAACCACCAATTTGATTCTTAAATGTTCACATGGTTTTCAGTTCTATAGAGTATGGTGGATAAATATTCTGCTTCTGGTCAGTGGTGACTCCCAAGTCTGTTGATGGTGAAGATAATTCTTCAATAAACTCTAAGCAGGCATGGGTCCATTGGATGTTCAGATAAGTAAGACTCCCAAGTCTGTTGATGGTGAAGATAATTCTTCAATAAACTCTAAGCAGGCATGGGTCCATTGGATGTTCAGATAAGTAAGACTCCCAAGTCTGTTGATGGTGAAGATAATTCTTCAATAAACTCTAAGCAGGCATGGGTCCATTGGATGTTCAGATAAGTAAGACTCCCAAGTCTGTTGATGGTGAAGATAATTCTTCAATAAACTCTAAGCAGGCATGGGTCCATTGGATGTTCAGATAAGTAAGACTCCCAAGTCTGTTGATGGTGAAGATAATTCTTCAATAAACTCTAAGCAGGCATGGGCTCATTGGATGTTCAGATAAGTAATGTGCAGATCACAGTATGCATTGTCTTTCAATGATTGTTATTGGAATTTCAGTGTGTATGTGCATTATACTTCTGGGTATGACAATAAACTCATGATCATTTTGCTTTCAGGCCAGCAATGACCTTGAAAATTGAAACAAGGAGAAAGCCCATCGTGCCTCAGTAACTGCCAGAAAATTGAACACTGCCACAGGAATATTTATTTTAATGATACTATTAATTTTTGCTGCTCTTGGTGGCATGAAGGTCTTAGCTCACATATAAAACATTGCCTTTTCAAATCCACATTACAAAGGATTCTTCCATTTGAAGACGCTGTTTCACTATTGTACCGTATTGGTGACCTTATGAAGTATATTGGATCCACATCTAATCTAGCTTCCCCTCTGCTAAAAGTTACACAATAAAGTAAAACAATGACTTGCACAAATCAAATGAATTTTCTGTCTACCAGTGTCTCAGTGGGAAGTGGCAGAAGCAGGATCTAAACTAGAAAGCATCTTGCTTCACCATCTCTGGCTATTATCTACAGATTACAGATTCAGGGGATTTTCCTTTGCTTTTGAGTGTTAAATGTAAAACAAAGGAATTAAGGAGAAATGGAAAGCTCCCTGTTTGCTTGGGGGTAGTCTATGGTGAAGGATGTAACTACAGCTTGAACATAATAACTAGGTTGAACAGAGACAGTATAGGCTTATGAATAGAAGGTTAAGTTCAGTAAAACCCTTGGTATCCAGTGCCTAAATGGATTGGTAGATACTAGTTTATGTGTATTTTCCGGTTGCTTTAGACTTACTCATACAATGCCTAACTAATACACCTGCATTAAGAATAAACATTTTAAAGGACAAAAATACTCTACTGTACTTACACTGATCGAACTCCACTTGCATGAATATATAAAGAATGTTACTTTATTTTTCGACACACTCTTTGAAATAATTTAACTGTTGCTGCATTTGCAGGATCTCCCCCCCCCCACCAAATGGAGTTGCCCAAAATATGAACAATTACACCCACCCTCCACCCCCTCCCCAAGTTTACAGATAAAGCCTCTGACTGGGATGACTCTTATCGAGCAGGGATAAGGAGTCACTTTAAGAGAGACATCCCAACGTTGAGTGACATCAACGAGCTCTTCATCCTGGTTGACACCATTGCATTTCACACACTTTATAAACAGCTACTATGAGCAAAGATGATCACTGGTGAAATGTGGTTTATGTGGGTACTTTGGAGAACATTTAATTTTACAATTTTAGGCTTACTTTTTTTTTAAACCTATTTATTATTTACCTTGTTAAAAAAAATATTTCCTTGATCTTTTTTTGCTGGTTGCTTGAGGCTGCCGGTTGATTGAATTCCGGATACCATGGGATTTACTGTATATAGATTTCACTCTACTCATCTCTTGGAGTTTTTGAAGGTGCACAGGGAGAAAATATAGTATACTTGCTTCATTAAAGTCCATGCAGACAATGTCTACCACCCTGCTATCATTGATCATCTTGGTCACCATTTGAAATAAAATCAAATTGTGGAACACAGTTTCCCATGCACGATGCCACGCAGACTAACCCAATGCAGAGCTTCCTTTTCCCAATGCACACAGATTCAGTGTTTCAGTACCCATTCTGGTAACTGATCAACCAATGATGTTCAGCATGTAGTTCCCTGGAGAGTGTTTGCAGCTTTTCAGAAATAAAGGTCAAACATTTGCCACCCTCTGGTCTTCTGGCATTTCACTGATTGATCGCATACTTTGATGTACGTATTAGAAAAGTGTATGAGAAACCAAGTAATGCCAATATTCAAAGACTTCAGCATTCTTGTGCACAGACACTGAGGGTCGATATCAGTTCTGCAAGTGATTTGGGGGTGGGGGGTGGGGGAGCCTTCGTTTTGCAATGGGACTTGAATACAAGATTAAGGAAGTTTTAGTGGATTGTACAGCATCTGAATGAGGCCACATATGGAAAACAAGCGCAATTCTGATCATCTTTCTCAGTTGAGGGAGTGTGAAAAGAATGGATTAAAAATCGGTCAGAGAATAGGATTTGTCTGAGGATGGGTTGAATGTCTTCCTCCTGTCATGTGGAAATACAAAAGCCTTCTGAGGACATAATGAGCAGAACAGATAAATTGAAACCTGTTGGTTTACTCTATTTCAGCAACCTTTGATGAATGATCACTTTAGGGGCTATTAAACAAAATAAAGCACAAAGGATTGGGTGAACAATTCAAACATGAATTAAGCATTAATTGTCAAACCCTTCATCAAAACTGAGAATGCAGATGGGAGAGAGTCAGTATAATAGGGACGGGGTGGAAGGGGCAAGACAGGGGCGAGGAGGGTTTGGTGAACCAGGGAGGGATGAAGGATGATAGACAGATGGGGATGGTGAGGGGTGGAGTTGGGAGTCAGAGGCAGTTCATTGGCAGGTGACAAAGGGAGAGAGAGGCAAGAGAAAAAAAATGGATTGGACGGAGGGAGATAGATTTACAGAGGGGGAACCAGGAACACCTTTTGAGAGTGATGAGTGGAACTTGATTCTCCAGCATAGTGGTCACATTGACCAGGATCAGTCAGAATTGGAATTGTCGCAAAATTATACACATTAATCATCCATTTAACAGGTCATCAGTGAATTACTATCACAGCACCGCAGGCTCCACATCTTTTAATTATCCTTAGTGTAATCATGTTAATAAGACAATATGCCTGCCATAACAATTATTTAATCAAGCACCATGCATATTAGATCTTACAAGCTGAAAATAGAAAATATTGCAAATTGGTCAACGGGTGGGTCAACACAAATATCTGTGCTCAGGGAGAAAGGAGCAGAATGGCTTTAGGTTCTGGCCCTTTCTTCAAACCAGCTCTGGATACAAACTCATCAAGTGGTGCCTGAATTTCTGCTTCACATGGATTGGAGATACACTTGCCCAAAACTTGTTTTGAAAAGGGAGATACGTGGCATCATGCATGGGAAACTGTGTTCCACAATTTGATTTTATTTCAAATGGTGACCAAGATGATCAATGATAGCAGGGTGGTAGACATTGTCTGCATGGACTTTAATGAAGCAAGTATACTATATTTTCTCCCTGTGCACCTTCAAAAACTCCAAGAGATGAGTAGAGTGAAATCTATATACAGTAAATCCCATGGTATCCGGAATTCAATCAACCGGCAGCCTCAAGCAACCAGCAAAAAAAGATCAAGGAAATATTTTTTTTAACAAGGTAAATAATAAATAGGTTTAAAAAAAAAGTAAGCCTAAAATTGTAAAATTAAGAATAGTAGGATTAAAGGAAAGTGGTGACCCTGTGGAAATCATTATGTCCACCGTGGTGCTGGTCCCACCATCCAGCACTGGTCCCTCAAGCCCACATTGAGATAACCTTTAAATATGATGAAACTTCTACCTCCAGAACTCAGAGAGATCTCAGAGAGATCCAAATCTAAAATTTCACCCACAGTCACTGTTTCTAATTATTCTTGCAAACTAGAATATTAACTGTGCAATGTCCAAAAGTGCCCAGAAGTGACCGGCTGGAGAAATGCAGCAGGTCATCAGTAGGGAAGTGCCATGCATCCCCTGTATGGAGTATGACCTGATGCATTTATCCAGCGCTTTGATGCATTGCACTCAATCCCAGCATTTGTAGAATTTCTTGTTGAAGAACAGTAACTGTGCTTGTTCTTGCTGACTGGTCAAGCTGAATATTGAGCTAGAATCTTTGATCCGCTGTGAGAAATCTTTTCAGAGGACAGAATCAGGCATCCAGAACACTCTTTAAGAATGTGTTTGAAACAAGTGTCTGAAGCTGGTTTGAAGAGACTGGAGCATTTCCAAAATAAGGAAGAAATCATCCAGCTATGAGAATGAATGTTGTCTATTGTAGTTCCATCATTGGTATATTGTAAATGGAACCACTGACATTTTACTGTGGAAAAAATAAATTGCTGCTCTGCCTTCAAAAAGCTTTTCCCCCTCATTAACATGAGTTCAGTGGTCAAAACATTTAAATGACCTCAAGAAGCCATCAATAACCTCAGGTTAATCCTTTCATATTGCAAAGAACAACACAGTAAAGAGTGCCACTTCTACTTTCCCAGATGCACACAGTGTGGAGTTCGGACAGTGGAAATATACTCCACCTTACTCTTGCCTGCATCGAGGCAAAAATGGTTTGACAATGTCACTGGTAGATCGTCTGGAAAATTCTCAAGGTTCTATACAACCATCAGGCCACTTCAAAAAAAGAAAGAGTCCATTTGATCCATTACACCTGGATGGAATCTTGGCACCCAATAATCCTTATCCACAGCCATCCAATTGACATGAAACTTATTATAGAATCTTCTTCCTTCACATTTGAAGGCAGCAGATCTGAAGTCATAGTGAGGGACTCAGTCTTCCTAATTAGCTTAATAGATTCCAGGTTATGAAATGCAAATGTCAAGAAGTCACATTCCTTCCAGAACCTCTCCACCCCACCCCCCGCCCAATACACGTCAAGAGCTGATATTGCACATGATGTGAAATTTTAAAAAAACTGCAGCTGCCAGACATCTGAAAATAAAAGTTGAAAATGCCAGAAAAACAGTTGGTCAGAGAGCACCTGTGGAAGGAAATGGTATTCCGGCCAGACACCACACAATGAGGAAATCTATTTTTGGATTCTCTGCCATTTCCTTCAAGCTCATCAGCTTCTGGTGGCAACTTACAGCCTCTCTATAAAGATTGCAAAATCAGAACTTTGTTACTTCATATCAATACCTGTTTGTTCTTGTTCACTTGCTTACGGCTGTGTGCAGCTTGGAGAAGGTAGAGACCACTGTCATAATGTCCAAACGGAACCTGAAGATATTACTGCCATGGGGTTCCTTTGTTAATCCTCTTTTTGGTCACTTGTTCAGGGTCTGGTGTACCTTCCTGTCATGGACACCACACAATATCCTTCCTGTAAACAACGTACCTGTCCACTGACACAGTGGCATGAATTCCAAAATCTCTCCTTCGGCAGGCCCCAGGATCAGTGTGTGCCAATGGGACGGAGAGGAAAGAATGCTTACCAAGGGACATGATTAAAATGAGGCTCGGCAGTAGCTTGCCCTACACACGGGAATCTCCAGTCACAAGCCTCACTTCCAGTTAGAGTAAAACAGCATCATAATAGCCATGCCTTGAGTCATTGGGTCAGACATCCTCAAAAGGAACTCTCTGTACATGGTCAGTATGAGCTTTAGAAACAGCTGAAACTACTTTTTTAAGTCCTGTCTTTCCTGACAGTATTCCAAAAACAAACATAAAAACTGCAGACGCTGAAATCTCGTGCAACCAATGAGAAGCTGGAAGCATTCAGCAGGGCTGGCAGCATCCATAGAGAGTAATGGACGGGTTACGTTTTGGATCATAAAAGGGACTCAGTCAGAAATGTTGACTGTCTGAATCTCTCTATAAATGCTTTGAGACTTGCTGAGTCCTTCCAGCCTCTCATTGTTTGCACTTGTAACCCAAAGTGACATTTTCCAAGGTTTTAGCTTAGAGGAAAACATTTATTTTCCCAACAACCAATTGCTAGGTAGACAAATACATTTATTCCTTCAAATGAAGACAGCTTCAATCATTGTGGATGTGTGTGCTGCAAGCCAATTCTGGAGAAGAGCAGAGTACAGAATACTTGAAAATGTTCTGGTAGCAAATTGGGACCGAAGTGAAACCTGTAGATGAGTTTTGTGGGTTGTAATTTCAATGACCCTGATAACGAGGCTGAGCTTAGAGATTATATGGCTCAGCAACCTCTATTTGTATTAAGTTCTGGATTCAACTCCACTCCAGGATTGGAACACACAATCTTTGTTTGCCTTTCAATACAGACTAGGAAGCGTACTGCTCTGTCAACGTGTGAATATTGGTCAGGATGGAACACTGAGGTGTTCCAGAGCAAAGTTAATGGAAAAATGAGTTCTCCATGCATTTGGCCAAGATCAGCATTGAGCAAATACTTCAAAAAGGGGGTTGATGAGTGACTCGTTTCAGTACATTGCAATCTGTCTGGGCACTGCTCCAACATCCAGCTGCTTGCAAGGCTTGTTACAAGTGAAGCACTCTGAATTGTTCTGAAGAGCACCAAACTGAAAGGCTTGTATCTCTATAGCACTGTTCACATCCCCAGGGCATCCCAAACTCATGAGCATCTTTCAGACATCTAGTCACAATTATAATAAAGGAAATGCAACATCCAATGTGCATACGAGATCTCAGGCACAGAATGGGAGTATGATGATCAGATGTAGCGATGTTCAAGGATAGACATTGACCTCAACACCTGGAGATCTTAGTAAATTGGAGGAGCAGCATCTAATTTTCTCTTAGCACTTTGCAGCCAGATGGCATTATTGTTGACTTCTGTTTTCTGCAAGCCCACTCCCCATTCTCCATTCCTCCTGTTCTCCACCCCCTTCCCTCATCCATTGATTACCTCTTGCCTATGGGACTGTGCTCCTCCCTCTGCCCCTCCTCCCCCACCATTTTGTTCAGGCACCTGGCCAGATTTTGTCCATACCTTGATGAAGGGTTCAGATCTTTGCTAATACTAAGCATACTGTTTGACCTGCTGAGTTTCTCCAGCATTGTACTTTTGCACCTGAAGATCTCCAGGCTCTTGTTTAGGCAGAGAGAGGGCTATTTCTGTCCACTCAAGGGAGCAGACTTCAATTTAACATGGAATCCCAAGGAAAATGAAGGACCAGAACAATAGCCATCTATGGTCAGGTTTCTGAGATAGGCCTGTGACATAACTATTTTGTATATGCCCTGGAATTTGAATCCGTCACCCTTACATCCTGGGAGCACTTTCCAGGCAATAGTGCCGTCACAGTAGAAAGGTGTGTGCGTGTTGGCAGCCACCTATCATTTTACTCCCCCAGGACTATATTGAATTCAAGAAACACCATCGGGGATTAAAATCCCAACTCTGTGCCTTCCATTGTTGTTTATGGATGTCCTTTCCCTCTTGACGTTGAGACAGGATGGTCAAAATTTTGAATATTATGAATTTTTCCAAAATCCAAAATGACGGTAGAGTGTGGCGAATGCTTTGCGATGCCTGCAGAACACGCAAAACAAGAATTTTCACTGCATCTTGGTACATGTGACAATGAATCAAACTCAAGGCCAACTGCAGTTGACATTGCTCCTTGCCTCCTTGTCTGTTCCTCTTTCAGCCAGTTTACCGGATTCTGCACCAGTCTCCACTGCTTAAATAATACGATGGTGCAAAAATAAAAATAACGACTAACATTTTAGAAGTTCTCCTTTAAATTGTGTCCCCGTATACTGACGGGGAGATAGTTGCTCTTGCAGTGGTTGGTATCATCTCTAGGATGCAGAGCAGCAACTCACCGAGACTCCTTAGTCAGCACCTCCCAAGTCCACCCCTTCTGCCAGCAAAAAGTGGAGCAAAAGTACAGGAACATCACTGCCTGTAAGAGGTCCTCTGAACCGCATGTCCTAATAGTTCCTTCATTGTCGCTGGGTTAACATCCTGGAATTCCCTAACAGCGTTGAGAGTACACCCACACTTCAAGATCTGCAGTGGTCCAAGAACACAGCTCACTGCCACCTTCTTGAAGGCAAGTAGGGTTGGGCGATTAAATGCTGGCTCAACCTATGAAGACCACATTCCTTGAATTATACAAAAAAAAAGGAAAATACTTTAACATCTCTGTATATTAAACATTGTGATTTGTGATGTCTTTTCCACTGAGATAGGTTAGCTGGGACCACAATGGTTGCACCTATGAGGAGTCATTCCCAAGATTGATTTCCCAAATGCCCGACCTGAGCCAACCTATCTTCAGTCACAGCTACCAATTCCCTTGGCTGATGGGGAAAGCTAGTCTAAAACAAGGACACAGCAATTCATCATATTTTGTAATTTTTATTGAACACAAGTATCTGACATAATGCAAAGTCAAAAATCTTGGTTAGTAGTCAGTATTTACACCAGTGATAGTGGAAAAGTGGTTTAATCCCCACTCAATAAAAAGTTCTGCAATAGGAGAGAGGGTGCTAAGTGCAGAGTATTCTGGTTAGGGGTGACAGAGGAGGCTCAAGACTTTAGTCCTGCTTGTGATCTACAGAGGAGGTGCAGCTTTTGAGTTTATCAGTTCGAGGTTATTATCTGCTCAGGGCACAAGGGCAGAGCTTCTCCTCTTCTGCACTCGCCAGCTGGTGATTTTCTGCGGGAGAAAGTCACAGGTGGAGAGCCTTAACTAGTGCACCTCCCATCTTCAGGCAAAGCAATAAAGGGGTTCCTTTGAAATGCATTTTTTTTAAAACTAGAAGCAACACAGGAGAAAATCATCTGCCTTAAGAATTACATTTGAAATTTGTTCATTGATACAGTTCAGACAACATTTATTCCTTTTGCTACGAGATCATTGCATGCTTGCAATTATCTGTGTAAACTTGGTCCCATGACAATGCCAGCACAAATATTAAAGCAAGTGACAAGTTAAATGTCGCTCAATAATGATATTGGGAAGGGCTTGATTTAAGGCAGGATTGGAATAAAAATGGCATTATTTTTGCTGTGTTGCTGGAGTAGTAAACAAAGTCCAAAAATTATCTGTTGCAGCCTTGTCACATCTGAACAGAGGCCAACCTTGGTGATCAAATGCCTGGTTTAGTAGGTGCCCCCAATGTCATCCCTAAAATTGAATATATGCAAACACTTGAAGCAAATGACAAGACCAGTATTTCACAGTTTGAACTTACAAATTTGCAATGCGTTCATTACTGGACTGAGACTGCACACAAAATTAAAGGACATAAAAGATTAATACCCCATTGGATTGTGCTAATGGGGAATGCTCCCAGTCTAACCATTTTTAAACATTACAGGCAATAAAAGTTATAACACATGGAATTCATGCCCAAACAGAGTTGCCTCACCTTATTTCTGTTTAAATTTACCCACCCAGTGACGGCATTATCCCACACAATCTTCAGAACTACCTGCTACACCTTTCACAACCAAGCTATGTTGAGTTTCTTTGAAATACTAATGACAAAAACACACTATAATATTCACGCATTCACAGTGCACAAGCTTGCATTTAAAGTTGAAGCAATGCTTCCAAAACAGAAATGAGCTACATAATGCCTTTCACAGCTGCAAGAATGTTTTGCAGCAGAAACAAGCAAGAACAATTAACATAAATGTATATCAGACTTTAATGGCATAAACTGGTCTTAATATGATGTGAAACCAGATGGCATAATTCAGGACTTTAATTCTGACAGCAGATCAGATAAGCAATGTATTTCTAACAAAAAGGTAACGGGAAGGTTACGTCAACACTTCCATTCAATAAAAATATAATGACAAAAGCAAGCTAAACTATCGTCATTTTGAACAGGCTTTGTAAAAAAAAACAAATACAAAGCCTGTACATTTACATACAATTAGAACAGGTAAAGGTTAAACAATTATGGTTTGCAGTCTTAAACCAATAAACACTGAAAATAAAAGTTGGCAAAAATTAATATTCCTTTCATAAAATTGAATACTGCAAATTGAAATATACTTCACATATGCAAATTTACAAACCTTCTGTTTAGTCAAAAGCTAACTCAGGATCAAAACTTGCAAATAAAAAAAATATAAACATAGGTTAAGATAGCAATGCTTTGTGCACATAATGTATTGTCTGAACAGTGAAGCAATCACATTTCTAGCCTTACAACAGTAATTTATAAAGCTGTGTTTTAATCAGTATTCTTAACTTTGAAAAAAAAAGGATAAAAATCATTTGTGGCTGTTTTTCCATGTATGTACCGAAAACTTGGTTTAACTTGAGAATCTATAACGTAGGAATAAACTGAAGGCGTTTCTCAGTGGTTTTCTAACTGAAGGACTCACACGTTATCTACAAATCACAATCCTTACTAAGCGCAGTGAAAAATGATAACTACAATTAAAGTACCCAGGTAATTTTCTTTACCAATTTTAGTCGCATGGTCAACCCCTTAATGAAAGAATTTTACAAAAAGCAAGTGTGCCACAATTGATCCTCTTCTGAGCTGAAGTCTACAAACAGGAAAACATGTTCAAAAATAATAAAAGAAGACACCAAAGAGGAAGTGGTTTCTGATTTGTTTTGATCATGCTTTGCTTTCGTTCTCATTTGTTTGTGTGGCTTCATTTGGAACCGTCTTTACTTCTGATCCTTCTTGCTTGGGCTTCTCCTCTAAGGGGACCTTCCTGTGAAGCAAAAAAGTGATTAAGATCATGAATAACCAGGAAATGGCACCAAGAGAAAGCACCCAGCAGGGGTATCTTGCAGCATATATTCCACTGGGGTGACGACCATTGGTACATGAAACTAAACTTTGATGGGAAAATTGTGGAAACCTTTCCTTGTCATCAATTTGCAACTTCTTTCCTTCATCAATGCAAACTAACAATACGTGCAACCAGAAAGATATCACCATGACTCACTACTTTCTGTGGATCTTCAAAATTCCTTTGGGTCTGAACAAGGTTGATCCCCTAATTAGGGAAGAATTAGGTCACATTTTCAACATTTGTCACTTTGCATGCATTTATGCTGAACGGTTTCACCAAATATACAGAACGGATTCCAAAGAATAAGGCACCCGAGCATTCTCTCCCAAAAGATAAACTGAAGCATAAGCATGCTTAACAGATGAAAGCAGCACAAGAGAGACTGGAAGAAATCGTGGCTATGGAAACTGCACAGATGGCAGATAATAAAATAAATGAAGCACCTGCCAGTTAATGCAATCAAAATATTGGGCTGTTTTACCATCGTTTCACTGTGACCCAGGGAGAGGGGAATTCTGAATTCCAGATTACTGGAAAACAAACTTGAAACTAGCTGAATATTGCCAGTTCATTACATTTTCACAGAATATAATTAGACAAAGGTAACCACTCCCAACCTGCTGAGTTGTTCCGTAAAGACAGCAGAGGTCCACTTTTGTTTGCATCATTGATATCTGTGACTCCCATCGGGGCTGTTCTGGAGGAGTTGGGCAGCTGGGGGCCGCTCAGAGGAGGCTTCACATTGCACTGCTTCGCTTCCCCCACAAGCCCATGCCCATGCCACCAGCTTCACGGCAGCTAATTGAGGAGCAGGGACGCAAGTGGCTGGAATGGCCAGCTCGGATTGCTGCCCCCAGCCTGAGAGTTGAATTTCCCTTGTGCTACGGTACGAGATGTGACCTACGTTCCAATTGCTAACGATCCCATAACTCATTTTCCCTGAAAATGACCTTCAAACAAATTGTCCACAAAGTAAACATTTTGAACAACGTTTCCAATTGAGATCACTTGGTTCAGAGTTGGACATGCCGCCTCGCACTTCCAGTTCGTGTTCATCTTCCACATGGCCGATTATCTGAATGTTCCCAGAGTCTTTCTGCAGCACAGTTGGGCAAATCCGGTCTCTCCTTGGACGAGATGAAGGGAAGTCTTAAGCAGATCTCAGTGTGGAAGGCCTACCCACATTCTTGGATCATTGTGACTCTGCACAAGGTGCCTTCACTAATGACTGGATAGGCACCAGTGGAGTCATCGGGATGGGGGACAAGGAACTGTCGTGCAGAGCCGGTTCATGCTGAAAGAGCTGCTATCAGTCAGGGCCCCCAGGACAACGCTAAGTAAACCTGGCAAGATATTTTCTGGACGGCTATGAACTCAGAGTTCACATGAAGAGACTGGTCAGTCCATCAGGACACTAGTTGAATCTTGTTAGTTCATTGCATTTTTCTTAGACTACAATTGGACAAAGATTATTATTTCCAACCTGGTAAGCCTTCCTGAGAAGATAGCAGCGGTCTATTTGCAACAAAGGCGTCTATAGCTCCCATTCGGGGCTCCACACATGCAGTGGCTTGGTCTTCTTCTTCCGTTCTTATACCAGGTGCTGCAGTAGAAATGGCCGCGTGGATCATCAGACCCTGCATAGTGACCACCTGTGCACAGGAAACACACTGGCACTGCAGGGGTCCCATGTCTTGCCCAACCCTGCATCAGATTCCCTTTTGCTCCTTGACATTCCATTGAAGCTTCCGGGGGGGGGGGGGATTCCCAGCTCCCCGAGCATCTCAATGCACGGACACATCTGCCTTTGTTAGCTTCTTGTCTCATCAGAGTGTCCACAGCAGAACCTGTTCAACTCCCTCCTGCATCATTGTCCTCGGTCATCTCCAGCAGCCGTACTCCACATTCAGTTTTTAGGGATCTGAGCTGGTCATTATGACTGAAGAATCCAGAAATGGTTTGTTCAACCTCAGGGTGAATTTCTTGGGCTATCTGAGCAGAAAGGGTGGGGTGAGGTGCACCTCCCACAGAAGACAGGGGTTCCAATAAATGGAGGGGTATGGGGGTGGGGTCTTTGGAGTGAACCTTCCATAGAATACAGGTTCTAAAGGATGGAGGGGTGGGGGAGGGAAGGGGAGTTTGGAGTGAATCTCCCACAGAAGCCAGGGAGCCCAATTGATGGAGGGCAAGAATTCCATTATCTTTCACCACTGGCCTGAGCATCAGTTATGGTCAGTCCAATAATGGTCAGCACTCCACTCTATGTGGGACTAGGAATTGTAAGCAGGATTTGTCCCTTCTCCTGCAGCTTCTAGTTCTGTAAGAGAGAGTCACTGATGCTGGAGGTAACATGTTTTCATGTCTGATTAACTAACAACCTGCAGAGGCTTGTGAGCTTTGTACCTGCCCTGAGTGGTTTAGCAGACAGAAATTCAGCTTGACTGACTGTTACTGAGTATTCGGACTGTGGAGAAGCCTAAAGCTAGAGATACAGTCGATGAGTTGCAGTATTAGATGTGTTCACTAATCTTGACTCTCATGGTCACTAAACTTCTTATGACAGGTACATTGGTCTTCAGAGCATAGTCCCAGAGATCCGTATCAGTGGGACTCAATTCCTTCTCAGCTTACAGCTGGGAATCTTCTGGCTGTTCGCAGGTGAAGGCATCTTTCCTCCCACTTCTTCTGTCAAAGCCCTGAATGTAAGTGCAGAGAACTCTGTGGTGTCCGCTCACTCCGTGCTGCCTTCATTTTTCTGTTCTTCAGGTCTGATTCATTTAAAAGATAATAGTAGCAGATACAGGCTCCAACTGGAGGAGGACAGGTGACCTTTACGCAGACCTGAGCTATTCTGACATTGGACACCTGCAGGTCCAAACTGGCTGGAACTAAAGTGAAGAGGCACCTTGGATAAACTTCTGCCTGCAGTGAAATCTAGCAGTGGACAAACACCGATCACTAATGACAAGGGTGAACAACAACTGGATGTCTCGTCCTTCTTCCAGTCCTACCCAAAATGAAGCACCAAGAAACCAGGGAATTAATGCAAAGTTTTAGGGTTACTGCATTGCAGTGTCTGTGAGTGCTCATTGAACCTTAGGATGTATTTGTTCCCACTTTGCAGAATTAATTTACTGCGAAGTCCTTGCACGGTGGATGTGAGGTTCTGAAAGATGCAAGATCATTGCAGTAACTGGCCAGAAGCAAATGGAAAACAACACAGACCACTTTTAAAAAAAAATTCTGAAACTCCCCTAAAGCAGATATCTCTGTACAAAACACATGCACAATGAATAGGAAACTCATGCATGAAACTTGGTCATTATTCCGACACAAAGACAGCGGCCCCTGAGGAAGTGGGGGCTGTGAAGAGGGCCGCCAGAGAGATGTTCATTGACAGGTTTACAGGAGTGCTTGTGCCTAGAATCTCCAGCATTGAATCAGGATTTTCAAAATCAGCCAGTGCTGCAATCAATTGAAGAACAAAGGAGTAGATATCTGGGTTTGGTCACTGTAGTTAATTGTTGATAAGAATTAACCTTTGGTTGTACCAATCACCACACATTCAACATCAATGGAGCTGACTGTACAATCAGTCAGCAATAGATTCCTCCTTATAAATCTGACAGAAATAACCAGATTAATTTTTACTGGATTTTTAAAAAGACAAATTAATTTCAATGGTTTATGAAGAAGGATATCTGAAATAATTTTGAAATGAAAATGGGGCAGCATGGGGAGTGTGGTGGTTAACACCCATCACTATAACAGTGGCAGTGACCCAGGTTCGAATCCACTGCTGTCCGTAAGGAGTTTGTACGGTTCTCCTGTGTCTGCATGGCGTTCCGGTTTCATCCCGGGTTTCAAAGATGTATGGGGCTAGTGAGTTATTTGGGCAGCGCATGCTCATGGGCTGGAAGGATCTATTACCGTGTTGTATCTCTAAATTCAGACCGGGACGGGAGAATAAATCAAACTGATGTGAAAGCTGCAGCTCCTGACGTTAGTGATTAGTTTTGACACTGGTTTGCATCCGGTGATGGTGATGCTGGTGCGTGCTGTAAGGCTGCAAACTCCTTATCCCTGGCTACGGAACTATGGAATGGAGCAGTCAGGTGGAGGAAGGGAGCAGAGAGCCAGTGGCATATTCTCCATACTGACAGACAAATGTGAGACTATTCTCTGCAGAAAGTCCTGCTTGAGAGACTGTAGTTTACAACCCAACCTGCTGTTCCCACTGCAACATTGAACAAGCGTCACATTGAAGAAGGTGCCATTGTGATCCTGTTTTTCAGTCAATGTAATATATCCTGTGGCACTCTTTGGAAAGGAGTAGGTGGGAAGAATTTCTGGCAGTTTTAAAGAGAGCTGGATGGGCTGGGACTCTTCACCCTGGAGCCTATAGGTGACCTTACAGAGATTTATAACTTCAAGAGGGGAACAGATAACCTTTCCTCAGTGTAGTGGAGTCTAAACTGAGAAGACAGAATTAAAATGAGAGAGGAAAGATTTCACAGGGGCCAGAGAAATTTTTTCACACAGAAGGTGGTCGGTATGTGAATTAAGTTGCCGAAGGAAGTGGAGAAAGTGGGAACAATGACAATGTTAAAAAGGTATTTGGGCAGATTCATCATTAGGAAAGGTGCAGAGGGATACAGAACATAATGAAAAGGGTCGATCTTGGGTAGATAACTGTTGACATGGAGTAGTTGAGTTTGTTTCTTTCCTGTAAAACTCGATGAACTCTGCCAGAATTACTAAATTAATTAAATCATTGTTACTTTTGGGAGATCAACTTCTCAAGCTTTCTACATTGCCACAGCTTCTACAGTTCAAATGAAATTCGTTGACTACAAGATGCTGTACAGTATCTTGAACTCATGAAAAGGGGCCATCAATGCAAGTCTCTTGAACGTTTTCAATGTTCTCAAAGCACGTGCCGCTTTGTTTGTGGGATGGGTGGAGGAAGGATTTTTAAGCCCACAGGTAAAATTTATTTACATATGCATTTACAGAGCTGCCAACTGCAGGGTTAGAAGTAAAAGGCAAATACATTCTTGAGTGTTTGACTGGAACTGCTCGTGAAGAATCACATTTGTGCGGTAGAAATTGGTCATTTGTCCTGAATGTACGATAAAGTAGTGATTGTATTCTACTTCCGAAATTTGCTCCTCTGAACTCAATGTAGATGAACTTTGGAAGAGCACATAAAGGTTAAAACCTTGTATTTTTGATTTTTGTTAATTTTGTGCCTATCCCTTTAGGAAAATTGTTGTTTGTAGTGTTACCATGGTTACTATGATGTCACATGTTGTAATATCAGAGCAGACCGAGAGTTTGTATCTCATTCTTCGAAGAATCATGACAGATGTGAGCTCGAGATACTTTTCTTTGAATTCATCTTATTGTTTATTTCTTTTATATCCATTTAAAGTTGAATATTGTTATCATTACTACTCATCGTTATGAAAATCTCAATGTGAAGTTATGCAAAATGTTTATTCCTTATCAACTAATTAAAGTTACTTACAGCTGCAACTACGAAGTTTGATTTATTGAATTAATAAGACAGTAATTCGGAATACCGTTGCTTAAGTTTCTTTGAAGATGACACGTTTTGAAATTGAGAGATACTAGAACTTGGAAAGTGTCATCAATAGAGCATAGAGCATGGACACAGCATTGCGCTGTATGCTTCACTGATGGTGAATCTACCTTGACAAATTGTATTTTGGAGTTTCCACACAGTAGCAGAACATGTCTGCAAATTTAATTACCTGACTGGAGTCACTCTGCAGTCAGTGTGGAAAATAAACTGGAGAAAATAGTATTTTCTCAGATCCAAGAGTCAAGACTCAAAGCACGGGATTGGATCTTCCGGACAAAGGCTCCAAAGGGAATGGCTTGCATTTAGCGTCAGAGCCCAGTCATACTGGGGTTATGTATCCTCTCAGAAACTGTGTCACATTCAAGCTGGCTCAGGACCCGAGGCCCTCTTGATTTGAGCAGAGGCAGTCGGGCCATGGATTTAGAGGCAGAGCAGTTCAATTTGTAAAAAACAAAATTCTCAAGTTTAATGTTTTTGATTAGTTATGAGTTTTGAACATGTTCTTAACTTTTTAAAATTTGAAGTATGTCATGGTTTTAAAACTTATTTACTTCAATTTTCATTGTTTTTGCTGTCTTTTTAAATAACCGTTTACAAATTCTTCTCGGAAGTAAACAAGAGAGACAGCTACTGCTGGAAAACTGGAGGAACTCAAAGTGCAGGAAGAACTCAGTGGGTCAGACAGCATCCATGGAAGGCAGCAGATAGTTGACATTTTGGCTTGAGAAGCTCTCACCAGGAATCCATTCTGCCTGACCTGCTGAGTTTCTCCAGCATTTTGTGTGTTACTCTAATAATTCACAGGTGGGGCAGAGGGCAAGATTTTAAAGCTCTTTGCTTTCACTGCACCACTGGAATCCAGAAAGACTCAGAACCTTTGCCTCAACAAATCTGGACCAGATCATCATTGCCTTGGGGAAGATTGAGGAGAAAAAAAATTACAGTAGTCTGGCATATGGCATCAAGTGTTTTTTGTTAGATACAAATGATCTGAAATGCATTTTCCCTACTTTGATTTACCAGCTGCGGCTTCAGGTGGAGAAATCCTTTCAGCTGTTTGCCTCAAAAGATAAAAACAGAGCTCTCCCGTCGAGTGTTCCAGCTCTGTCATCTCATTCTCTGGCCTTGTTCCTGTGAGAAACCAAGTCCTTCTACAGCAAGTCAAAATGATTTGAAGGGCCGAAAGTCATCACTGAAACTTAATGTGCTGTGTTGCTTGACAAGGGGCTAAATCGTGAGAAAGGCCAATTGAAATCATTTCAGAGAAGTAAATGATTGAGAAAGATTGCAAATTTAACTTAGTTTTATATGACATGTAAAAAATATATTCTATTGTTGCAAGGGGTCATTGTTTTGGAAGGCCGTTTCATTGCAGGAAAGATATTTGCTGATTTCCTGAAATGAAAAGCTGGGTCCCTTTATTCTCAAACCAACACAGTGCACACAAATTGCAAAATTGTGTCAAACACCAACTAAAACACTGCTGATATAAATCAGCAAATTCCTTCTCCCCATGCAATTAAATATGCTTTAAATTGCATGTAATGTAGCAATTTAATTGGAGAAAGTTTCATGTTGAACAAAAGGGAAACAGTGCAAAATGTTGTTGTTTAATTGGCGTGATCCTTGCTCATTTTAGTTACGTTTTCATAACTTTGATCAATGGAGGAAGCTATCAAAGAATTAGTCTCATCTGCCACAACTACACATCAAATGATGTGGGACTTCCCCTAAGCATGTGAAAGAAAGATGCAATCTGCTAGGAATGGATCCATTCAATGTTGTTATTTCTTGTAAAGTTAGTGACCAGGTTTTATGCAGGAGTTGAAAGGACACGGAAGCACAAGTGCACCACAACAAAGACAGTGACAAGCAAGTAGCATTAGTGTCAAAAATGACCATACTCTTCCTTCTCTGGAGCAGGTGGTAAAGCGGCGTCTGTAGTGGAAGGAGCAAGGTCAGTAGCTTTCCCACCAGCCATAGTGGGAAGAGAAGAATTGCCAAGAGCTGCAAAAACATCCTTTGCAAGATCAATGTCTGAGGTCTTGAAGGTCCCTCCATCATTTGGAAAGTCCTCACCCTTGGAGGGTTTTTTGCTGCTGTCTGCGGCAGCCTCCTTATTCACAATGGTGGAGTTATTTGTTGCTTCCACCGGGCTTTGCTTTGGAGCTTCTGTTTCGGGGATCTTGGCAGCCGCTGGAGCTTCCGGCTTGGGTTGTTGCTGCACTGTTGTAGCGGGGGGACTGGAAAGGTTTCCAGGGCTGGGAACTGGGTCAGAGGGCTTGTTGGCGGGAGATATCGTAGCTTCCTCTACTGTTCCAGCAGCAGGTAGAGGGGTAGAGGCCTGATTGGAACTGGCATTCAAGACCGGTGGACTGGAGGCCGAGGAAGGAGGAGGTGCCGAGACAGAGGCCGGAGCATCGCTGAGATCGACAAGGGGAGCAACCTTGGGAGCAGCCTCGGCCTGAGGCACGGAGGGCGAGGTGGGAGACGCCACCGCTGCCGTGGGCGTGTGTGGTGCAGCAGCTGCAGCAGGTGACGGCTCAGGACTGGCCGAGGCTGGGACAGCAGCGCTGGAAGTGAGTGTAGTCGTTTCACTGGTTGGACTGTTTTGAGCTGTGGCAAATGTTTCAGTGATTGTGTCAGAGTTAGTGGTTACTGTGGTGACAGAAGGCAACATGTCCTCGACAGTGGCCTGGGTATCTGCTGCATGCCTGCGAGGACGACAGGAGTAGAAAATGGATAGAAGACTATATAGCAATAGTGACAGATAGAAACAAAGCACACAGACAGACCATATCAACCGTCACACAAAACACAGGCATCACATAGTAGATGTGGAAATAGAATTGTCTTACAATAAAACTACCACAACAATACCATAAACAGGTAAAAACTAGAAAATCTCAAAGGGGTTTGCGTCAATAATCCTGATCAACAATATAATATACACAAGGGTAAGTGGGTCACAAGGGAAAGTGGTTGCATAATTCCTCTTCAATTCATTCCAAGTAAAATCCAGAGTGAAATACTCTTGTTAGTGTCAAGTTACGGAAGTGTAAAGCACGTTCAGCTTCAGGCTTTGAACTATGAGAATTATGGAGCTCAGTAAATGTTGTAAAATTTACTCCCTCACTGATACAGGTATTCTTGTAAGTAGCCAATTATAAATTTATGCACGATGGAGGCTAATTAGCAAATATATTTTATTAATGTTTGAAGGCCCATTAAATAAAAGCCACATCAGACTGCAATCAGTTTGGAGCAGGTTCATTTAAACAGTTTAAAAATTGTGATTCACTGAAATTCATGACGAACAATGACTCACAGCTAAGTTTTTCAAATTTCTGCATTTTGGCTTGTCCTTCCAGTATGTTCAATGACATTACATTAAGATAATGTAATGATAATGGGTTGAGAGAGGTTATCCAACAACACAAGCCAATTTAGATGGAATACCATAAAGTAAATCACACAATGCCATACAGGAATTATTAACAATGGAACCACAAACATGAAGCAAAACATTAAAGCTTGGATATACAGTACAGAGCTGGTCCATTTTCAAGCAATTTACTACTCACTCAGGCTCTGTCAGTGGAGTGGTTTCATTTGGCTCAGTTTGGCTCCCCCCGTCATGATTTGGCGTTCGTTCTTCCTCAGTCCGTACCTCCACAATGGGCTCCTTCGACTCATCTTTCCTAAAAAGGAAACAATTGGCAGCGATCAGCACATTGGAGAAAAGAGTTGAAGGTGTTTTACTTACAGCTAAAAATACTCGATGCTCTGTTAACTAGACAGAGCACATTATCAGGTAGTTCAAGGGCAATAAAAAGTATAAATTCTGCCTGGCCTGCAAGAAAAAGAATCTCAGGGTTGTGTGATGTCATGTTTGTACACTGACAATAAATCATAATTTTGAACTTTGTTATCAAATAGGGTGCTGGGTCTCAGTGGGCCCGAGTCAAATGAATAAAACGTCAAAAGAAAAAATGTTGGTGCAAGTGAAGAAATGAAAACTGCCACACTGTAAGGTGCCAGCTCACCCATTCCATCCTAAACCACAGAGCACTGTGAGGTGAAGAAATGGTCAAATTTCTTGAGGATAATTTCCTCAAATTTCTGCAGTTTCCAAGATGCTGAACAACGTGTACAATGTGTTCAGCAGAGATCTTGTGGCTTCCGTCTGTCAGCATTTTTGAGTCAGCCACATTCCCTTCACCCTCCTCCTCGAAGGAAGAAGACTTGTGTGTGAGATCACACACCCACCACCAGATTCAAGGTCAGTTTCTTTTCTGCTGTTATCAGACTCCTGAATTAATCTCATAATATTAAAATAAAGTTGCTTTTACTCCGAACAAACTGAAGTCTCTTTGTACCTTTTCATGCTTTTGTTCCATGTCTTACTTGATGTAAGATGCCAACTATGTGTGAGATGCCAACTCATCTGCTTGTAAAACAAACTCTTTCACTGCATTTTGATACATGCTACAATAAAGACAATTCAAGTTGCTTTTGATTGATCTTGTTAAACCTTCAAATTCTCAGCCTGGTCACCAGTTTGTACACCTGAGCTCTAATCACATTTGTTTACACACATGTGTAAACGATTGCACATGCTACCATCCAGAAGGACTTTGATGCACCTATGCATGAATCGCAAAAGGTTGGTTTGCAGGAGCAGGATGCCATCAAAAAATCTTGGCCTTCATTGATGGAGGGATTGAATTTAGGAGCAAGGAGGTTATGCTGCAACTGGACAAGGTACTGGTGAGGCTGCATCTGGAGTACTGCGTGCAGTTGTTGTCTCCTTACTTGGTGAAGGATGTAGTGTCTTTGGAGGCAGTGCATGGGAGGTTCACCAGATTGATTCCAGAGATGAGGGGGATAGCCTATGTGGAGAGATTGGATCATTTGGGTCTGTACTCGCTGGAATTCAGAAGAATGAGAGGCGATCTTATACAAACGTATAAAATTATGAAAGCCATAGATAAAATAGAGGTGTTTCCATTGGTGAGGGAGACTAGAACTAGGGAACATAGCCTTAAGATTCAGGGTAGTAGATTTAGGGCAGAGGTGAGGGGGGACTGCTTTCCCAAAGGGTGGTAAGTCTGTGGAATTCGCTTCCAATTGAAGCAGTGGAGACCACCTCAGTTGATATATTCAAATCAAAGCTAAATAGATTTTACATAGTAGGAAAATTAAGGGATATGGGGAAAGGGCAGGTAGGTGGAGCTGAGACTATCATCAGATTAACCATGATCTCATTGAATGGCAGAACAGGCTTGACTGGCCTCCTCCTGATGTTATTAAGCAGAAAGGCATTCAACGAATGCATAGAACTGATTCAGCCATCATAGTTGCCGGATATCCGAGTTGTGTTTTTATCAACACTCATAATATTGAGGGAAATTCCTGGCTTTATCCTAATGGTGGCCTTGTAGATGCTGCAGAGAAGGTAGGTGGAATGGAGACCCTGGCCAGATCAGCCATGGTCTTACTCAATGGTGGAGCAGGGTCGACGGTCCAAATGGACCACTTCTGGTCCTACTTCTTATGTACTTACGAGAAAGCAGCTTTTCCCTCTTCAATATCTTTGCCCTTCACTCCAGGGCCCGGTTGGCCACAGAAATTCACAGCGATACACATCAGCAGACCGCACTTATTGATGAAATAGCAGGTCACGTCCACAGCCACCAGCAAGATGAGGAAAACCACAATCAAAATCCCAACAATGGCACCAGTTCCCAGGCCTGAATCATTGGATGGATCAGCTTCTGCAAGAGAGGGAGTCGATTACTCAACGATTGCCTAATTCTCCATCTGCACTCTTAACGGGCAGGAAACAAACAAATTTGAATGCAAATCTGGTCAGACACATTGAGGGTTTAATTTATGTAATACCTCAGGTGCCACATAAACCAACAAGGGCATACAAGAGCATTTAAAATGACTGCTGAAGGAATGGGTGCAAAGATTTGTTGACACAGGAGAAAATTATGTAAAGGCAAGAGACGTCAGGAGAGGAGGAACATCCTCCAAGGAACCTAATACAGAGAAAGTACCTGATGTCTGTTGTACAGCAATGTTCTTCCCTCCTTTAAATCTCCGCTCAATTCACTTTTAAAGCTTTGCTGGATTACCTTTGACTTGCAAATGGTTCTTTGTATCATTCAAGGAAGCTAATACAAAGAAAGTACCTCATGTCTGCTGTATCAGCAATGTTCTTCCCTCCTTTAAATCTCCGCTCAATTCACTTTTAAAGCTTTGCTGGTTTACCTTTGACTTGCAAATGGATTAGTCAAAGAGATTAAGAGATGCCTAATCATGGGATGGTGAGAGTCAATGCCGCCAAACATCACATTCAGGTGCAATGCACAAAAGTGCTGGAGAAACCCAGCAGGTCATGCAGCATCCATAGGAAGTAAAGGGTAACCAGTGTTTAGAAGAGAAACACTAAAATCTTCAGACGCTGTGATTGCAGCAAAAACACAGAAATACTGGAGAACTCAACAGGTCCTGCAGCATCCATAGGAGGTGAAGATACTTTAAATAAATGTTTTGACCCTAAGCAGCTTCTCTGCTTCTAACTTACCTATTTCTTTCATAGTTTTGCTTCAACTCTGCTCATTATTTGTCTATCAATCAATATCACAATGAAACTGACTTTCTGGCCATTGTCACACTGCTGTTTTCTACGATCAAGCTCAGCACAAGTTGTCTGCTGTCTTTCCTCATGCATTACATGAGAGGTAAAAATAAATCCAAAGTGGATGCCAAACACTGGGAGTCCTGGAGTCTTTAAAACGTGCTACTGCAATGGAAACATGGCATGATGACAGCTCAATTTTTGTTTCAGCTAACTCTCATTCAGACCTATCAAATACCTTCTAGAAAGTGCAACCAGAGGTCTCTGTGTGAGCCCCTATCCTTAAAGGTATCGCTTCCATCCACTCTCAGCACCCTCTTGACATCATCTTAAACATCCTGGTGGGGCGTGGTGGGGCTGTCACCAGTGACCAAAAGAAAACAATTCCAGCCACACATTAGCCCTTTTTTCACTGCCATCCCAGTTAATTAGCCGTTCAGTGTCCTGGTTAAAGAAGCCGTTTTTGCTGTTCCCACTGGACCACTTTTAACCAGGACACTACCTGCTTTCACACTGACCACAGTCATCCCCAGAGATAGGAGAGTCTACCTTCAACATTTTTGTCTCGTGATGCAAGTTATCCTTTTTTTCATTGGGTTAATCGACATGATGGCGTCAACTGATGGCATTATTTTGCGTGATTTGCTGCCAGTGTGCCAATTGATTTGCTTTCCCACTGGACCTTAACCAGTAAATTGGTTGTCAATTCCTGGAACAAGGTGCCAGTGAAAAAGGGGTTATTGATCTGAGGATCCTCTCATTCTGCCCATCATTGGTCCACATTGTATTCCTGACCACATCTCTGGAGGATAATGCAGGCTTTGACTTCTGTTCTAGAGCTTTACACCTGTTCACCACATTTTTGCCTAATTTAAAAAAAACAGACCTCAGCAGACAATTTATTTGACAAAAAGGGAACAATGAATGCTTCATTACACTGATTTCAACTCCCCTCTTACTCTCCATCTTAAAACAAGCTTATCTCCAAATTTCTGCACTTCCAGTTAGCTCTCATACTATTGGGAAACAGGCCCTTCTGCCCAACTTGTCTGTGCTGACCAGATATCTCACTGTTAGTCCCATTTTCCTGCATTTGGCCCATATTGCTCTGAACCGTTCCTAGCCATATACCGACTGATACAAATATATTTTAAATGTTATAATTGCCCTTGACTCTACCATGTACCATGTATGAAAATAATGCCTCTCAGGTCCCTTATAAATCTTTCCCCTTTCACCTTAAACCTTTGCCCTCGAGTTTCAGATTCATCTACCCTCGGAAAATGAACTTTGACATATTACATCCCCATATATTTTGGGTCAGCTGTGATTTTTGCAGCTCTGACCACTGCTGTTCACGACATTTCCGGTGTCATCGCCATCCACTGCCATCCACGCTTCCTCAACATTGCATCTACACCATAGTAGCAGCAATTTCTGATGCTGGCAGAGGGGGCGAATAACACAGATTCCACAAGCTGAATAAAGGTAAGTTTACTATACTGCAATAAAGTTATGTTTCACTAGGAACTGTTATATCTACTGATTAAATTAGCTGAATAACTACTTCCTGACTTTCAGAATTTTAACTGGTAGGGGTTATTCTACAAATTCCAAAACCCAAAGGACATGTGGATGACTTATGAATGTAGCAGAGTGAGAATGCTAGAGAGACTAACATTAACCAGTCTGACTTAAAACTGCAGCTATACCCATTCTATGCCACAATTCTGGTAATGAACTTGCACATTATTGGATGGGAAATGAAATCCATTGTTAGCTTAAACGAGAGTGTTAATCTCCCCAGAATCTATTTCTCTCCCAGGATAGTTAAAACATCCTTCAGAAGCATTTTCCACTGATTTGAAATACATTATGATTCAGCATTTGCGTTAAAATTAAGCCACCACTTGATGAAGAAATGGCCTTTCAATGAATTCAAGAAGTTAAATTTTGAAAGAATTTGAGAACCATATCAATTTGATTCTCCAATAAATGAAAGTGATCAGTGAGGAGGCAGCGTACATCAGCCTCAACTCGCTCATGTCCAAAACATCGGCAATATATCTTTGCTGTTTCGGACACTGAAAAGACCGGCTGAGTTCCTCCAGCATTTCTGTGTTTTTACTAAATTAACAGCGTCTGCAGACTTTCGTGTTTCACTCAACACCTCTAGAGCTTGGTTGCTCCATTACTTCCTCCAAATGGATCATCAAGCAGCACACAGACATAACAATTGATGACCCACACCAGTAAGTCAAGAAGCCAGGCAACCATACAAAATACAGGAATTTACATCCAAAACCAAATATCCTTGTTTCCCTTAACCTATTATCTGCCTCTTTGTGGTTCTCCTTATTGATTCTGAAACTGACGGTTTCCTTTCTCAGACGAAGCAGAAATAATTGGTTCAATCTAAATCCAAAGCTCACTTCAACACTGAAACTGTTACTTCCTAACCTGCTTCCAAATGCAATGTAACTCAAGTATAACCTGTTTAAATTGGACCAACTACTATTCTGTAACTACAATACCAGGAATTGTTATATCTACTTGTTTAATTGCAGAAATGCAAAACTTATGCCCTTCCTCATTAACTGACGGTCACATTCTGATGACGATCTTTATACAGAATGGTAATAATCAGACAGGTGCTAAATTGGGGCTTTTAGAGAAATTGCCAGGCTTTCACTGATTGATTTCAATCTTGCTTTGAATTCCAGTCATGCAAGGAGTTGAAAGCTCACCCAGTCTTCAGCATGGTTCCTCTCGAGCTTGTTATTGCAACATCAACATTTATCATCTTCTACATAGGTGCAATTTGACCCAATTTGCCTCACTGTCAACCTTAGTAATCCCAAAACAAGACTAACTGCATCATATATTTTGAATGCTGGAGCAAAGATGAAGGGCAAACTTTTTCCAGACATGTTCTGTTTACTCTTGGCTTGTACCATTAACTGATGAACATCAGGGTTACAACATTGTTGTCAAGTCTCCTGAAAATGACCCACATCAGGTCGTTTTGATTAACAATGGAATGCATGTCCTTTAAATTTTGATTCAGCAACCTCAGAACACTTTACAGTACGTTACATACTTGGTGTACTTATGGAGTGTAGTCACTGTCCTGCTGTTGAAAACATGCTTGGCAATCTGTACACAAAAAGCTCCCTAAACAGCAATGGTGGTGATGATCGGATAATAGAGCCCTCTAGCCCCGACAAGGCCAATTTATAGTTCACTGTTGCTGTGTTGAGTCTGAAACATTAATGCCGAGAAATTGAATGACAGAAGATTTATTTGTCCCCATTTTTATGTATTAGTGATGCATAACATGCAGTTTGGGTTTTACAGCATTTGCAGATTCTTTGCTGAACTCTCACTCAATGGAATATTGCAACAGGCACTCAAGCTAATTCCCAGTCAAATTTTGTTCATTAATGATGCTGTCAACACGCTCAGCACTTTTGTTTTGCTCAGGGATCAAAAAATTCTGATTTAGGAACAATATTTGTGGTCCACAGTTCAACAGGTATATCGTAAAGTAATGAAAGCTAGCTACTTTAAATGGACAACGTCTTGATGTTTAACAAAGCAGCTCCATTAAGAATATCAGGCACCCAGTGTAAATCACATTTCCTGGTTCACTCCAGCCTACCTAGATGGACAATAGCACCTTGCCCCCTTTATATTACTGTCTTTGAAATGCAGATTTGGTGATGCATTTGAACCTTCCCCTCTCTCCATCCAATTTTGTGCTTTGTATGTCCCTCATCTCATGGTAAACTTTATGATAGATAGAGCATCAACAGTGCTGTACTTCTAAAGGCAATGAGCACACAATGTATCAGTTGGGCTTAAAGGATGTCAATCACTCTCAGACATTCTTACAGCTTTTTCCAGATCGTCTTAGTGCCAACGTCAACCACTTATTTAATGTGTCAACATCTGAGCAATTCAACTCACAGGCACAATCTCAGTCCAGATGTTGCTTGGGCTGCAGCACATTTCCATTTCTGTTGATGTTCCAGAGATCCAATTCTAGTCCAATCAATGAAATTTTGACATTATACTGGCACACAGTGCAAAATAAATTTGGAAGAGTAAAGCATTCTTTATCCCCAATATTCCCATTCAGATTTGATGGTGGGTCAAAAAAATATCTGGCATCTGCTGAATTTGAGAGTTACACTTGCAAAAATTTGATCACTTCACATTGAGTATTTCTATAGAAAGCTTCAGACTTGTTTTGTCGAGACTGGGTGCCTTTTGTAGCACTTCAATGCTTGATATTAAATGGATAAATTTAATATATGATCTGAATGTGCTCACAATTGACTCTTACACTAGAGCAAAAAACAAACTACAAGAGAAAGTCAGCAGGTCAGGCAATATCTGTAGAGGTAAAGGGATGCTCAATACTTTGGGTTGAGACCTCCATTGGTGCTCCAGATGACAATAACTGCAGTCACTTCTGTCTCAGTCTTGCACTAGGTTTGGGAGCATTGTGCTAACTTGGATGGCAGTTAATTAAAAGACTCCATGTGGGCTGACACATTTGTTTTTCAGCTTTAAGAAAGTATTTAGCTCCATAAAATGCAAGTTCTAACCATGCAACTGTATCACGGGACCCTGGCTTTGTTTTGCTGTCTGCATCAAATCTGCTCCAGATCAGTGGGCCAGATGTGAAGTTTTCCCATCCACCTACTGTACAAGTTGAGTACAGCAAAATGTGTACATTAAAAAAATATTTTTCACAATTCAAACTTTGAAAATAAAATATTAAAATACATTGGGCAATAACCACTCTTGTGTTTTGATTTTACCCTTTGTTGCTTTTTCAATTTGTTCTGGTATTTTTCAAAATGCAATGCCAATCTTGACTTGAAGCCTTTGAAAGTGTTTTGCTGCTCTCACTGGACACTTCTAGTGAAGAAACTCTTTGGCATAGAATACAGGACACTAAAGCACAGAGGGAGACTTTCCAACTCATGTCTGTGCTGAACACGATGCCCATATAAAATTAGAACCGCTGCTGACACCGTATTGCTCAATATCTGCATATCCCCGTTTCTATCTAAAAGCCTCTTAAACAATACTATTGTATCTGTATATACCATTACCCTGGCAGCCTGTTCTAAATATCTATTTTTGTGGGGAAAAAAAACTCACCCTGCACAGCAACTTTAAACTTCCCCCAT
Source organism: Narcine bancroftii (assembly GCF_036971445.1). NCBI lineage: Eukaryota > Metazoa > Chordata > Chondrichthyes > Torpediniformes > Narcinidae > Narcine > Narcine bancroftii. The sequence goes on from NC_091476.1 coordinate 135,063,307, forward strand.
ACTGGCTTGGCTTGGCTTCGTGGATGAAGATTTATGCAGGGGTATGTGACTATTCTACTTTTAGTACTTACTGGTTTTAAAAATATTTCCTGTAAACCATAATTATGAAGAATGTGCTCAGGATTTTACAACTCTGATTTTTCTTCTGTTTGATGCAAGAAATGAATTGCAACTTTGTTCTGTCATCATGAGGCTGTGCCCCACCAGTGTTCTAGACACCACAGCATTTTAGACTGAAATTCTTTCTGCATAGTCTCTTTCTACAAAGTCACAAACTTACAACACAAATGAAATCCATTCAGCCCTTCAAAGCTGATGTTGGTTGAACAAGGGCTATCCAGCTTCATCTCACCTTGCAACAAATGAAGCTCACAGCTCTCCTGTTTCATATCCAAGTACTGAGTAACCATGGAGAAGATTTCTGCCCTTCAGGCAACGAGTTTTCAACCCCACATCTTCAGGAAAAAAAATCCACAGCTTTACCCTCACCCACTTCAGTAACAATATTCAAAAGCACCAGTACAGGAAATGAGCACATTTTCTGGATGACTAATCTCAGTTTCCAGTTTACCAGTGCAAGAATTGAATAGCGATCCAACCAAAATCCTAAAATAACAGGCCAAAAATGTGTCTTATGTTGTATGCACTAAACCTCTCTTGTAGAAATCATAATTGATTGACTGATGAGACAATAAATTTTCTACCCAGATGTCTCAGGAGGCATTGAATCAAAGGCTAGAAAAGCTTCTCTCACATTTTGTTCCTTAGTGTTGGTGGTAGTCAGTGAACATTTCCAAAGGAAGGTGAAACAGAACAAATTCAAGAAGCAACAAAAAAAAAAATGTGACCTATTTTGATGATTTTTCAATTTCAAATTTCTGAAATTATCTCAATGTTTTAATCCACTTCATCTTCAAATTTTCCACCAAAAAGAAACACAAGTATATCCCACCACTGGAGCTATGGTCATTCCTAACCAGCTTGCTTCTATAATTAAAATTTTAAAATGTCACGAATGTGAGTAATTCATTCATTTTGTCTGAAGGAATGATATCTGGAACAGATTGAAATTGTAAGAATGCACCTTCTTGTTCACTGGACACACATATTAACTTCATAGTTAACAGAAAATGAATCACTTCCATTTTGTGTATATTAGATTTAAACCGTAAAACTCTGCATTAGAATTAAGGTTGTAGAACAAGAGATCAATCTCCTCTGCAGTCTGAAAGCAGATATGAGGATCTTGCATTTATTAGTATCCTGTACTCAAAACAAGAAAGTCAAATGAGAACTTCTGATAATACCACACATTGATTTATTCCTTTCACTCCTCCCTGCATTCTCATTCGCCAAGTTTTTAAAAAAAATTGAATTAGTTACAAAAGCAAGTTGGCAAGTGCTTTCAGGCTCAGAGATGCCCAAAGTTATGACTAATGAAGAAAAATATGAACACGTGTTTATATCAAACATGAACTTAGCATTGCCATTAAACAATTAAGGTAGCAATAACAAATAATGGTGAGATACAAAATTATAATTGATATGAAGAATTGCAGCATGCATGCTTTATACACTCTTTCCCCTCCCCCCCCACCCCCACCCCCAAAGCCCGGAGGCCACAGCACATTTAAGTTGGGGGCCACAGACTGAAATCATAATTTTTTTAATGGTTTTTATGTAGTCAGTAGGAGAGAAGTACAGGGAAGAAACCAACTAAACTTGACTGCTTCACAGGGAAGGGGGGCAATAAACTTTGAGCAGAGTCTTAAGGGGGCTATAGCTATTAAAAGGATGAGAAAGGCTGCTTTAAACCATCATTTCATGAGATAATTCGGTTTTGTTGTTGAATGAGATTAATGCTAAAATCACTTCAAGGGCATGGCACTGAGTCCAGTTTTATAGAGAACTGCTTCTACATATTTATATGACCTAGCACCAGAAACTCTTCCTGTGTCATACATGATAAATAATGTTGTAGCCACACTAAACGATGCTTCTAAAGTTCACTAGTCAGTGGATTTAAATTTAGAAGTGGAATACAAGACTATATATAAAGTTCAAACAGTGGAGAAACAGCTTTGACTTATGTTACAAGAGATTATTTCAAGAAAAACAATGCACAAGCTTAAAAGATGCTACTTTCTTTGTCAGAAATAAAACCTTTATTTTGTAACATTCCTGGAAATCACTCAATATCTGCTCTGATTCGCCACACCACCATGAAAATCACAGTTTCACAGTTTTTAACTTAAAGCTACATGGGAGCATCTTCACAAAAGGCACTGCAATGGTCAGATGTGAATGCCCATCACTACCTACAGGGAAACCACAGATTGGTGCTGGATGGTGCTGTTTTTGAGCTCCTTCTCTCCATGACTCTAAGAAATGCTTATTCTAAGTTCCATGGCCAAGCCTGTCTTACTCTAAACTCATCTTCATGGATGCTGCAAATATCAGTCCTTTGATGCAATTTATATGGAAAATGGCCTAGCCTAGTGTAATGATAGAATGCTAGTGATCCTCATGACCACTAGAGGTAGTCAGAGATTAGTTTGTTGCAGCTTTGGTTGGATTCAAGATGGATGCCTCCACATGGTCATGAATGAGGTCTATAGATAATAAAGCATAGTTGTTTTAAAAGAACCCAAGTTTCTTTATTACAATAAAAGAAACATCACATGGTACCAGGAGTGAGAGCAGCAGAAAAATGGAAACTGTGAATGCCTCTGATGCTGTAAATTGGACTGAAATGTCGACCTCAAGTGGAAGTTGTTCAAACAAAGATTCATGCTGCACCTGCAAACCTCTGAAGTCAATAGCAAACCTGATGCATGGAAGATTGCACTGCTACTTTCTGTGGTGGGACCTCAAGCACTAGAAGTTTTCAATACATTTGTTTTTGCTGAGGCAGAAGATCCAGGGCCAGTTCGACAATGTTATCGAGGTGTTTGATAAACACTGTTCGCCAAAGAAAAATGAAACATTCAAGAGGTACGTGTTTCATGCATGCAGATGCAGTGAGAGACCTTTGATACTTTTTTAGTGGACTTGAAACTAAAAGTAAGAATATGCAATATTGGATTGATGTAAGATTGAGTGATCCGTGATCAAATTGTGTTTGGAATTATTGATAAGAAACTGAGAGAAAGGTTGCTGCGAGAAACTGAGCTTACCTTAGCTGGAGCAGTAAAGATATGCCATGCCAGTGAATTAGCTCTGCAGCATGGAAAGAAGTTTGATAATAGTGCAAAAGCCAGTGAAAATGAAGGCATAGACATAATCACAGTGAGTGTCCACATACATAAATAAAAAAATGAGGTATAGGAAACAATAAAAAAATGGAGAGACATTCAAGTGCAAACAATGTGGCACTCAACATGCAGTAAAACAATGCCCCACCTATGGAAAAGTCTGTAATAAGTGAAAAGGGCAGAATCACTATGCAAAGTAATGTTTTTCCAAAGGGAAACAAAACAGAAGTGAAATCGTGCACACTGCACACACTACAGAAGAAATTGGCCTCAGTGATGCACTTTTCGTTGGTACTGTAGTGCAAGAAGATTATAAAGTAACAGACACTGAACATCCAAGTGTGAACAGAGTAAAGCAGGACAAGTGGACTGTGTAATTACATACAAATGGAACAAATATTCCTTTCAAGCTGGACACAGGGGCAAAGGTCAATTTGATCTGTGAGCATGACATCAGGGCAATGAAGATAAAGCCATAAATCCTGTACAGCTCAAAGCCTATAATGAACAGCACCATGCCATGAAAAGTACATGTAAACTCAAGTTGAAAGTTAAAGAGCACCACTTCAGGTTCACAGTAGTCCTTAATGGACATGAATCATTGTTTGTTGACAATGTACGTGAAAACTTACACCTATTCAAGATGATGTACGCACTAGGGAAACCTATTTTGTTAGCTGATGCGTTATCCAGGGCAATGATGCAAAGTGAAGCACACAATGAGAGTTCCACAGAGACAGATATGAATCTCCACGTAAACCTGTTCACTGAATCTCTTCCCGTATCTGACATGAAATCCAAGCAGATCATAGATGAAACAGAAAAAGACAGTTCTACAGAAGGTCATCAATATCTGAATGAAGGACAGCTAAGAGGTGAATGTCAGCCATACTACAACACAAGAGCTGAGCTGAGTTTTGTCAATGGGTTTCGACTCAGACAGAGCAGAATGATCATTCCCAAATCATTGTGACAAGAGATGTTGAAAAGGGCGCACAAGGAGCACCTTGGAATGGAAAAATGCAAGACTTGGCCCAGAACTGCTGTTTATTGGCCAGGGATAAATGCTGTCATTGACAGGATGGTTTCCAGCTGGGAGACCTGTTTGAAACATCATACAAATCAGGCAAAGGAATCCATATTAATAACTGACTTACCAGCAGAACTATGGCAGAAAGTTGGGCCTGATCCATTCCACATGATTGGAAATAATTACTTGCTGGTTACTGACTATCTATCGAACCAGCCAGAGATTATGCTGCTTCCTAATATGTCTGCAGCTTGTGTGATCAAATATATGAAATCGATCCTTGCAAGACATGGAATTCCTCAAATTATCTAGTGACAGTGGACCATGCTACAACTGTAGAAAATTGCAGAATTTTGCAGAAGAGTATGATTTTTGATACGTGTCCAAGTCTTCTGCATCCAGTCAAATGACAAAGCAGAGAAAGGAGTTCACATTGTTGAACAGTTGATCAAGAAAGCACTAGACAGAGGTTCAGATCCATATCTAGCTCTATTGAGTTGCAGAGCTTTGCCACTTGAACATGGCTCGTCAAATGCAGAACTTCTGTTGGGTTAAGACCGCAGATCCCACCTCACTGACAAAAGACAAAGGAGGAAAAACCCAACACCCAACCCCAACCAACTAATTTTCCCCTGCAACCGCTGCAACCGTGTCTGCCTGTCCCACATCGGACTTGTCAGCCACAAACGAGCCTGCAGCTGATGTGGACATTTACCCCTCCATAAATCTTCATCCGCGAAGCCAAGCCAAAGAAGAAGATGGGATGGAGAATACACACTACACTTCCCTACTCTGCAGATCCAAACAGGAACAGAGGTGTCGAAGGGAAACAATAATGTTTGCAAAGGAACAAAAAGCAAACTATGACAAGTGAGCAAGAAGCTTAGGGCCACTGGCACAACATGATATAGTGAGACTCAGAGATTCCAAAGCTTGGGACAAAATAGCCACTATTCTGGAGGAAATAAATCCAAGATCCCACTCTGTCAGAACAGAGGATGGTCAAATACTGAGGAGGAATCGAAAGAGCCTGCTGAAAACATAAGGGATACTGCAGGAACAGACAAATGCAGAAGATCCAGCCTGCACAGCAACAGTGCTAGACAGTAGTGGACCAGCAGAACTGACATAAGCACCTGCATTAAGATCCACTTGCATTATCAAAGCACCTGACAGGCTGAATCTCTAAAAGAAAAAGAATTGCACACTTAAAAAGTTTGTGCTTCTGATGCTGTGTTTACGTTTGTGTGGAACTTTAAATTTAAATGAGTGTGAGGCTAGTTTGTTGCAGCTTCCATTGGATTCAAGATGGATGCCTCTACACAGTCATGAATGAGGTCTATAGCTAATTAAAGCATAGTTGTTTTAAAATAACCCAAGTATTTTTAGTACAATAAAAGAAACACCGAGCCTTAACCAAATATAACCTAATTAAATTCTTGTTAGAATTGGAAGATATTGAAAACACCAGGTCCACCTTAATCCTCTGATGTACTCAGTGATTAACCAGATTCATGATTTGATCCTGAATACTTACTCCATACCATCTACTAAAAGGCACCACTTACATATATGACATCGAGCAATTGAATCTACCATCAGAATAAATCATTGAAAATAGTTCACAGCCTTATTAATTTCTACCAATGTCTAAATTTAATTTAAAAATAAAGACTGGAAATATAAGTTATCAGACTTACTGTGAATACCAGTCCACACATTGACCAAATTAGATTTTAACTTGACATAAACCAACCAGTCTCAAAATTTATTTTTACAAATTATCAGTCATTTGATGAAGCTTTCATATAACCAGCAGTAGAGGGAAGGAATAACATTCCAAACAATAGTTTTCAGCGGGCCATTGTCTTGCCTACTTTTCAATGAATGCCCCATTTGAGAAACAAGTAGACTCCAATAACTCGGCTCTGAAATTTAACCTGTTCCAACTTGGTTCGATGGCAATGAAAACATCCCCCTCTTGCTGATTACATCAGCATGAGCTATTCACTTTAGTAATTCATTTCAATAGGATCTGAATAATGATTACCTGTGCCAAAAGCAAGACATTATTACTAATGAGTACCCAAAGTGAAGTATCGCAAAGCTCACTCTCTCCTGGTGCCTGTCAATGTGGAAGCATCTACTGGCTCCCAAGTCAGAATCAGGTTTATTGCCATGAACATTCATTAAGAAATTTGTTGCTTTGGGGCAGCTGTATTGTACAGAACAAGGTGCAAAAATTCTGTAATTACAAGATTTAAAAAGTAAAATAATTATGCAAAAAGGGAGAAAAAGTGGGTTAATTTTCCATTCAGATATTTGACGGCAGAGGGAAAGCTCTTTTTGAAACACTGAGTGTATCTCCAGGCTACTGTCCCTCCTTCCTGATGTTGGCAATGAGAAAAGGGCATGGCCTATGTGTTGAGGGTCCTTGATGATAGAAGCTGCTTGAGGCACCACCTCATAAAGATGTCCTTAAGTGAAGTCTAATGCCCAAGATGGCACTGGCCTAGTTTACAACCCTCTATAGCATGTTCCTGTCCTGTACAGACAATGATACAACCAGTCAGAATGCTCTCCATGGTACAGCTGTAGAAATTTGCAAGAGTCTTATAGTGACATACCAAATCTCCACAAACTCCTAACATAATATAGCCATTGGTGTGCCTTCTTTACCATTGTATCAACATGATGGGCCCAGGATAGGTCTTTTGACATAATGACACCAGGAATCTGAATTTTTTTACCCTCTCTACTGCTGACCCCTCAATGAGGACTGGTTTGCATCCTCCTTTATTCCTTAAACTGATAGCTGGCACAGAGGTAGGGCCTTGCCTGGATAAGTGGGCACAATACAATGGGTGGCTCTGAACAATGGATAGGTATGCATTCTTCATTTACCAATCCGGGTTCGACTGAAGAGAACTGACCAAAACAAAACCATTGACGAGTTTGGCTCTGTACCTCTGCCTTCATTATAAGGCATCATGTCATAAAAATGACGTGCTCACTCCCAAGGTATTTCTATCTGAACAAAATCTCCAGGTTGCATCACCAGAAGACTTTAGTGTTCCATTTGGAAAGATTTTGGGAAAGTAAAAAACAATTTTGCTTTCTAATGTGATGCACACATCCACATTAGATTTAATTAGCATTTCAAAGAATGTTTTGGGTAACAACTTTGGCTTTGGAGGAAATGGCTAATGGAAATCTGCAGTGCAAAAATCATTGCAGAAACAAAGTATACTTTTTAAATCATTGCTATAATTGATCTTGGTCTGCTTTTACATAAAGAAGCATGAGTGCTGGCTTGAAGCAGGATATTAAACAGTCTATCAACAAAATCTTGACAGTCCCAACTGAGTAAATGCACCATATAAAATTCTTTTATTAATGTTTTCTAACTCTGAATGGATTGAATTTCAATCAATCCAGATGCTAATAAATGTCAAATTACATATAGAATCCAGTGAAACATTAAAGTCTGTAGATGGTTGTAAAACACACAGAAATGTGGGAGGAACTCAGCCAGCCTCACAGCATCCATAGGAGGTAAAGGTATATTATCGACATTATGGGCCTGATCCCTTCCTCAAGGAATACGCAAAGAACAGGAAGGTAAAAGAATAAAGACTGAAAACTGACCGGGGGAGGAGTGAGAGAGAGAGAGAGAACACTAGCTGGAAGAAAAATTATGGGGGGAGGGGGTAACAGAAATCAGAGAAGTCGACATTAATGCCAATTGGTTGGAGAGAGCCCAGATGGAAGATGCAAGTGGTCTCAGTCTGGCAGTGAATGAGACTATGGACAGATATGTCAGCAAGGGAATGGGATAGGGAACTGAAATGGTTGGCCACTGAGATTCACACTATTGCAGCAAAGCCATGACATTGATCTGTGGATGTCAGGCAGAGAGAGCTCAGCAATTTTTTTCCATGCATTCTGCAGACTACATGTGAATGAGTGCCTCAGGTAGTGACTCCCAGGTTCTGTAGGTTCACTCTGTTGCATCTAAACCAAATTACGTGAATGGAAAAAATTCTATTCACTGGCTCACTTGCTATTTCATCATTGTAGAGCACGTCGAAAGAACCAAAGACTTGTTGATCCAAACCAACGCTTTTATTAACTAAAAGACTGGAGCATATCACATGTAGGTCAACCAGTCCAGAATGACCTGGTCTGGCTAGGAGCAATCCTTTAAGACCTGCCAGTAAGTGTGGCTACGCTCTCAGCCAATCACAGTCATCCCACACTACCATCTGTACATATACACATTGGTGATAGAATCTATACTATCACAATCACTCATTAAGTGGTGAAAGCATTGGGGAGTTAGGCAAGCCATCATCAGAAAATGGACAGACCATGATCAAGTTTAGCAATCAGTTACATATAGGGTCCATTGGGCTTCTGGTCAATGGTGAGTCCTGCTGTTGACTCAGAGATAGTCATGGTAAAGCCACTGATCATTCCAAGGAGGCAGCTGGCTTTTCTCTTCTGAGGTCATTATTGACTGGAACGGGACTGGGACACCTTTTATCTGCCACATTTCGGTACAAGCCTGGATGTTGTACACTTCTCACATGTGGCACAAACTCTCATTCACTGAGTGGAAGTGAACACTGCAATCAACAGCAAACTTCTGTTTCTTCCCACAGGCAGTGAAAACGATGAACAATCAAAGGAACTGACCACACTAACCACCTGAGACTCTCATATTCACAAAAATATTTATTTATTTGTATGTATGAATACTTGTCCTGCAATATATATTGTCTGTACATATGTGTGTTAGGTTGGGTTGTGTGTCTTCGTGTTTTGAACTGAGGACCAGAGAAAGCTGTTTTGTCAAGTTGTACTTGTGCAATCAGAAGATAATAAACTTGACTTGACACAAAACATCCCCACTATGGAGATCATGAAGCACCTGAACAGCTTCTGATATGATGTCCTGAAGTTTGGGTGGCTAACCTCAAGAATCCACAACTATCTTCCTCAATAGTAGGAACTTCTCCAATTATTGGGAGGCTTTACTTTTCTTGCCTATTGACTTTGTTTCATTGTCAACTATCTTGATGCCAAAGATCTTTAATATTAAGCTGGATAACCGAGAACAGAACTGACCAATTCTGATACAAACAAAGAAAGCAAGTTATCTGAAATCAAGTCCAGAAGTTAAAACCTGGCTGGATGAAAGATCAGGCATAGTTCCTCAAGCTAATTCTACAACTCTTTGGAACAGCGCAGGAAAGCTACAGAGTTAGGTCCAAAAATCTGAGTTATTTTTCATTTTCATGTAATATTCTGCTTTTCTCTCTCTATAGACATGCACTCCATGTCCCATTGTTTGCATTCTTTTTCTCTTTAACTGTACTCATTAATATTTCACCCAGGCAGCTCACAAGTGCTGAAAACCTGCTTCCTGCCTCTCCAAAATATTTCAGTTTTCTGCTCAATTTTCCCCCACTTCTCTTCAATTAAAATGATTTTTTCCCCCTCTCACTCCCACTTGTGAAGTGTGCAACTTGAAAGATCCGCTGCCATTTCTGGGCCTACACATACTGCATGACCAGCTAACATCTCTTATTACTATTCTTAGCTGGGTCTCTGCTAAGCTTTAGAAACACAAGCACTGCAGAAAACACAAGCTTGAGTGAACAAAGAGAAGCTGCAGGGGCTCGGGGTCGGGCAGTATCCAGTCAGCAACTCAGTGGGGAATGAAATTTTTTAAATTTAAATTTTTAATTACATTTAAAACTTTAGATGTACTGCACAGGAACAGGCCCATGAGGCTGTGCCATCCAAATACTCCAATTAAGCGTGTCCTTGAAATCTCTGACTATTTTTATGTTCACCTTTTCTGATATAAAATATGGTCTCCATTAATATTATTTTATCTTTCTGCATCAGTCCAACCACATACACCTGTCCTGCACGATGGTTAAAAAGCCACAGAAATACGGGATTATAAATTACAAACAATAACAAGGAAGAAATAAACACGACCTTTTACTGAAGACTGTAATTCAACACAAGACAGCCAGTATTGAGAAACCACCCGAGCTACTTGCTTTTGACCATCGGGTCAAACAGCAATCGTGTGATTCACTTTCACACTTTATGTCCCCAGGTGTAACATAGTCAGCGGTATATTAATGTTGTGCCTCCTGTGCACCATCAAATGATCAGTGAAAGCAAACAGTGTCCCATAACTCAATATTTTAGCAGAAAGGACTGTCAGCGGAGACATTTGGATGGATTGACTAATTGACCATTTCCGTCTCTGTCTTATGAAAATGTCACATGGCTGGCTAAACATAATGCAATTGACCAAGATGCAGAGTTTGAAATAAATCCAAATTCACCGCATAATTCACTTGGTAATTAAATGCACACAAAAAAATCTGATGTACACGCTTTTGTTTTTTTAAAACAAAGTTCTCCATAATCCATCCTCATGAGACATTTCAAACTGTTGACAAATCTCTTCAATAGTTAATGCAACCTCTATTTGACCTGAAAATTTTTAATGAGATTTATGCCTTAGAATTACTTTATTTCCTTTTTGCCTCTGTATTACATTGAAAATTAAATATGGATTTTATCCTGGAGTGGTAAATGTTTCGAATGTTGAAAAAGATGTAACACGGGAACACAAAACTTCAACAGTGAAGCTTCCTATAAATTGTATTTAGCGGGAGCACTGTTTAGTAGAGACGAGCGCAACACTATTACAGGCCCAGCAACCTGGGTTCGAATCCCTGCTATCTGTAAGGAGTTTATATGTTCTCCCTGTGTCTGCGTGGGTTTTCTCCGGGTGCTATGGTTTCTTCCCACCCTTAAAAACATATGGGGTTGTAAGTTAATTGAGCAGCATGGGACAGAAAAAAAATTAAAATTAGCTGTTGGCTTGTGGGGGCTTTAACTTGAATATGAAAAAAAAATCAGGTCAATGGAGGCAATCTTGTGGAGGAGTTCAGAGAATGCATTCACAGTATGTTTCTTGAATAGCATGTTATGAAATGTACAAAGCAACACATTATATTTGATTTGTTGCTGTGTAATGTGATTGGTAAAATAAATGATCTTAAAGGAACCTTTCAGAAAGAGTAATCACAATACAATCAAATTTCTCTTACAGATGGAGGGTGAACAAATAAGATTTTATGCCTAAACAAGAGGATGATGAGATGTTGGCTGATGTAGATTGGGAACACCGGCTACGTGGGAGAACTCTTGATGAGCAGTGGAAGACCTTCAGAGATTTTTTTTACAATGCTCAACAGAAGTATATCCTGGTAAATCAAGGATAGTTAGGGTAGGGAGAGCCTTCCTTAGATAAGTAATGAAATAAAGGAAGGCATCAAATTAGAATCTCATGCATACAAGGTCACCAAGAGTAATGGGAAACTATAAGATGGAGAAGCCTTAAAAAGTCCTAAAGGACCATTAAACAATGAGAGAAAAGATATGATTATGAAAGTAAACTAGTACAGGATGTAAAAGCGGATTGTAAAAGTTTTTAATCAATAGATAAAGTGGAAGAGGGCAACTAAAGCGAACATACTGTAGAAGATGAGAAGGGGAATATTGAGCAATGCAGAAATGGCTGAGGCCTTGAACAAGTATTCATGGTAGAAAGGCATGGATAACAAGAATGCGATGGGAGGGGAGAACCTCAATTCCTGCTGGAATTTCAGAAGAATATGAGGGAATCCTATAAAAACATCGAAAATTATGAAACAAATAGGTAAGAAAGAAACAGGAAAGTTGTTTTCACTGGTAGGCAAGTCAAGAATGTGGGGATATAGCCTCAAGATTTAGGGGAGTATGAAAAAGAACTGCTTCTCTCAGAGATCTATGGAATTCTCTACCCAAGGAAGCAGCAGAGACCACCTCATTAAATGTATTTAAGAGAGGTCTCCCTCCTCCGAACTCTTTTAAGAGGGAGAAGTGATTGAAATGTACAAGATCAGGAGTGGGTCGTCAAGATTATTTTACCACTCATGGTAGAATTTAGAAGGGTTGCGTTTTATAAAAAGGAGGTGCTAACTTAAGATGGATGGGGCATCACATACAACCTTGAGATTCCTTTTTCATGCGGGCATGGCAGAATTACCACTAATTGGTAGTGCAAAAAATAAACACTGCGTAAGCATGTAAATAAATAAAAGAATTGTAAACAGATAACAAATGTAAACAAACTGACTGCAATAGAGAGCAAAAGAAAACCAATAAAGTGCACAAGAGTCCTTATTAAACGAGTCTCTGATTGAGTTTGTCATTGAGGAGTCTGATGGTGGAGGGGTTACAGCTGTTCCTGAACCTGGTGGTGTGAGTCTTGTGGCATCTCTACCTCTTTCCTGATGGCAGCAATGAGAACAGAGCGTGTGCTGAGGGGAGGGTCTTCTGCTCTCTGACGGCAGCATTCCCTGTAAATGTACTCAATAGTGGGGAGGATTTTGCCTGTGATATCCTGGGTAGTGCGATGGGTAGGTAGTACCATTGAGTTAAGGTGTCCCCTGATCATCCGTGATCTATTGAATTGTGGAGTGGCTTAAGTGTTGAATGACCTCCTCCTGCTCCTAATTCTTAAATCATGAGGTAATAATTAGAGCCAAATCTAACAAAGCATTCAAATTTAGAATAGAATATGATTATCCTCCATGTGCTTTAACAGGAAAACCTATTTTAAGCTGGATGGACACATGAATGTAAAACTCACGTTTTCCAAAGAAAACATATATAATATGAGCACAATTCATTCATTGGATATTTATTGAGGGAGGTTTCTGCTGTTCACTTACTAAAGCACATTACAGCACTGCTGGCAAAGCAAAAGTCAGATGGAACAGAGTGGAAAGAGAATTAACATGACATGTCACAGGAAACTCAGACATAATCTCTCTGAAACTGAACCCAGGCTCACCTCAAAGCAGGCTGCGATGCCAGCTAACATGACACTGGGCAAAATACTGCCCTGTTCTCAACACAGATGAGTTGGGCTGAAGGGCTGGATGACTACATTCTACCCCCACTGCACACAATGTCCAGGCTAAAAGACACAGAGTGAGAAGGTCTAAAGAAAAATCTTGGGGCACAAGAACATGTAGAAACAATGAGCACCTTCAAACCCAGGCACTAATCACACAGCAAAATGGTTTCATTGTCAACATTTTGTTTGTTATTCTGCATGCAATGGCAGTCCATCTCATACAGAATACGTTTATTATGTAAATGAGCACAAGTATTTAACAAGATTTTGTACGCTGAATCTAAATTTATTTTTCATTCAAGCATGGCTACTTCCTTACTGAAATGATTTTAGTATTGATGTGGTCCATCTTATTTAGTAATAATGTTTTCAGCCTGATGATGATCTTTAAATTAAATTTTATTTACAGCATGTTAGAAGCCGATTCCAGCCACTTAAAGCCATGCTGCCCAATTACACCCAAATTAACCTACAATCTCATATGTTTTTCGGAGGGGAGAGAAAACAAAGCACCTGGGAAAACCCATGCAGACATGGGAAGAATGTACAAACTCCTTTGAGATAGCCCTAGATTTGAACCTGGGTCAGTGGCACTGCAATAGCATTATGCTAACCACAACACTAACTATGCCCTCAAATCAAAAAGGAAGAGAATGGAGCTCAAAAGAGGAAAAAAAATAGAATAAACCACCCAGTCACCGACCATTCTATGGAAAAGGTATTGAATCATTCAGAAATGATGCCAGATGTAACATGGACAGTTTCTCTGGCAACAATGCACCAAGAGATTTGGTTCCACTGAGCCAATTTGTCTTTTGCCAATTCGAACTGCACTCATTTTGGTTTCCTCAAACAACTATACCTCAAAGGAACAGTGATAGCAAGCATAGTTTATAAATATAATTTGATTTCTCTGAATTGAAACTTGCATTATCATGCCTGGCTACTTCCCTGTTAGACTTGGATTAGTTTTGGAGACTATCCTCAGCTTTTCTGTGAAAATATGGAAAGGTTCAGCCAATAAACGAACTAAGTGAGAATGTTACTAGCCACATACTCCAGGTAGAAACAATGCAGATTCCATGGGTAGTGATTGTAATGCAGATATGAGCATGTTTTTCAATACATACCAATTAAGATTTTGCTTTGACGACAATCCACATTACATATAAAAATAAGATTTATCCAGCCGGACTAACTGGAGTTGAAATATAAAGCCAATATTTTAGGGAGAACAAAATCAAGTTTTTCTTTGACTTTCTCCAAATCTTTCCAGGAACTTTCTGCTCCATTTTTGAGAGTGTTGCATGCTTACAAAATTGTTCATGATTAAAAGATCTCTGCACAGGATTAATTTTATCGGCATTGTTTTAATGAAAAATACACTTCTTAGCCATATAATGTCAACAGAGACATGAATAATGAAGTAAATAAAAATTCATTTCAAAAGGATTAACTTTATCTTCATTAAAACTGTTTATTTAGGAAATAGGTCAGTTGTGCATCTTCAGCAAACCTTAACACTGTCTCTATAAATCTTAGTTATCAGTGGCACTTCTTTAAAAACATCAGTTAAAAACTTCGATCAAGCTGAAACATCCACATTTAAAGCAAATTCTACCACATTGCAGCTGGACTTGAGAGTTTATATTAACTTACTTGCAAGTAGCTTTGCTGGAGAACGCAGTGAGAAAATTATTTAGAGAAATGACCTAAACATGACATTTCCCGGAGCCTCTTGTATACATGCAAGCAAGCTGGTATAAAATTAAAACATATTTAACCAAGCTGTGCATTAAGATAAGCTTTGTTTGCATGTGCTTGCAATAATACTAAAATACTAACTGAGAAAATACAGCAGAAATATCTAGATAGCATTCCTGGGACAGGATTCTTATCAACAATTACATTTTAATTTTCTTCTTTCAATTAAACTTTAAATTGATAACTTTTGTTAGGAATTCTTTTGTCATGGTTCCAGATGTAATATTTAAAGCACATTTTTATTCTGTTCACACACATAGGGTTGCTAATTCCTTCCAGCCTTGGTTCCAGTCATCAGGCTGCCAGGATTGTTGGATGGAGGAGGGAAAAAAAAGGGTATGGAAATAAACTGGAGAATACAGAAACTGGAGAAAGTGATAGAGAGTGACAGATCCTTGCAAAAGAAGGCAATCACAGGTCAACAGAAACCACACTCTGCAGAGAAATCAGCCAATCGTAGCTAACATCAAATGAAACACAACGGTGCAGACAGAAAAATCCATGACACATTTTTGTTTAAATAGCATTTTTTTTTGTTCAGAATAAAAATAAGTACAATTTTGTTTCTGATTTACACAAATGCATTTGAAGCAACTGAGAATAGTGAGATGAAGTATCCGGGGAGAAAACAGCATGCTTTTTTATTAAAAAATACAAGGGTCTATGATATCACAACAACTAGAACAGCAGAGAAAAATAATGAGAAGAGTGTGCATGATATGGATGAGCCACCCACACTTGCTGTTGAAGCCACAGTGTTTCCATCCAAAAGACAGTAACAGGGTTGGTGAAACAAAGTGATCAGTTGAGACATTCAGGGTCAGAGAAAATACAAAGGTGATGAACACACACATATTGAGACAGACAAGTGAGAGATAGGGAGGGAGGAAAAGGGGATGGGGTAAGAGAAAGGGAGAGAGAGAGAGAGAGAGAGAGAGAAAAGTTGTAAATACAAGCACAAAGTAAATAAAGTATACAAATGTTAAATTAAAAATAAAAGCAAATTAAGAGGAATATTCGTGTGACATAAAAAGTGAGTATGCTTCATTTTAAGCAGAATATAAATAGCACACTATGTCAGATGTTACAAATGAGGGTTACAGGGTTAAAGGGTACTGAACTGTGCTGGAGGGATGGAAATGATCGCACTATGTACAAGACAGAGCCAAAAATACATGATGTTTCAATGACAGACAAATGAAGCAACAAGGCTGGCAAGAAAGGATTAGAAATTAATGCTGTGCTCCACTGCCAGATGTTAGCTGCATTCAGTTAAACAATGTGCAATTATTGCATGGAAAAGCAATCTCCACCCATGCTTAAAGCTGCTGCTGGGATTGATTATTGCTTCAATGGTGTAGGAGGCCAGTTAGCACGAGGGCTCAACATGCAAACTTTAGCACTCTCTGCTGCATCCCCATTCAGACATTAATTCAATTCATCAATGAACCACTAAGCCCAGAATACAGTTAAGCAAATTATTCACCAGTCCAATTTATTCAGTTATGACCCTGATGAAGTAGTGTTTTTTATTGAAATAACAAAGAATGCTCAACAATGAAAAATTAGGCCAGGGGACGTATTTCAAAGTCAAAATTCTTAATCAGCATAAGTTTACGAGACAATCAACACCAAATTTTCCTCCCATTGGAAAAAGTATCAGTTGCTCTTGCTTCATTAACTTAAACTAAATTGGAAGTGTTTTCTGCTGCCAACTATCATACAGTTCAGAAGATCTGTCAGTCCTTCTACATGCCTCTTTGGAAGCAAGATCTAATTATTCTCACTTCTCTACTCTTTTCCCACAACCATATATTTCCTAAATTTCCATTAGCTCCTTGAAAGTTCAGGTTGAATGCTTTTCTATGAATTATAAATAACCAGACAATCAGAAGGCAGCAGATAAAACTTTGAGGTTCTTTGGCTCTTGTTATCATTTAGCAAAGGAAGATGAGCTTGGAGTTCTATGAACTAATTACGCAGATGGGTTTGGGAAACATGATACTTTAGGGAAACATGATAATTTATCATGAGATGCTCCATTTAAGAGGATTGCAGTTCAAACATTTCCAACTCAATGAGCTGACCTATTGCTACTAAAACCAGCTGCATGCCTCAAGCCAGATGTTGCACGACCATATCTATGTATGTGGTATTGCTAGTTACATAATGCAGTGATGATATTGTATCGAATCATGGATTGACATTTCAAGGAATAAGTAGGGTGGGTTGACAGGATAGACATGAAGTGGCGGATTTCTCAGAGAGGAGGCTCTGAACAAGGATTGGCAACTTTGGTCTGAGATGTGGAGAATTTCCTTTCCTTCCTTTGGGTTGTGAATTTTTGTAATTGCCTGCCAGGATGCACAAAATCATTCACTGAATGCATTCTAGACTGGCAGCTATAACTTTGTATACCGAGAGAGATGGACCAAGAAAGGAGTGTTGATGTGGAAGGTAAGCCACAATCTTACTGAATGACAGAATGGATGAGAAGGGTTTGTCCTGTTTCTAGTTCAAAAATTAAAGTAGTCCTGAAACATTCCTTCTGAGAAATATTAAATTTATTCAAATATTGAGTTAGTTTAGAAGGTTATTCATCTTCATATGCTTTTGCTACTTCTTTGTTCCATTGCCAGGATAGCTCGTCACTCTTTCCTGAACAGTTCTAAGTACTAAAAAATGTTAATTTTTTGCCAATTTTCATAAATGCATTTTTCTATGGCTGAGGAACTGAAGCAGCAATCAACATAGGTGAATCACTTTTGACTCCTGACTCTGCTCTCATTTTCTTGAAACACTTTGTAGTACATTAAATTTGATTCAGAGGAAAGTATTATCCTTTATATCCCACGCAACTCTTGCATGCACTCACATTATCGCGGAACACTGGATTTCCAAAGTAATCATGGTATCTTTCATCTAATTCATTGGATTTGGTGATTAATCAGAATAGTGATCAACATCTCCAATAGTTAGTAATTCACAGGACTGAAGCAACAGTCAACTATCAGGTGATGGAAGAGCAACATTTGCATGTTCTGTTTCCATTAATTATCAAGTTTTGCACTGAAGTGGAGATTGCTTCAGAGATCCATTACAGAATAAGTTTTAATTTGTGAATGTTTTTATAGAATATCATCACCTGATGTGAGTTGGGGAACATTCACACAGTACAGTACCAAGAAAGAAGCATTGGTATCCTTGGGGAGCAATAGTAAAGATTAGCCATTATGAGGCACATTGAGGATGTACAGCCTAACCTTTTATCTGGGTCCGGACACCTGCCATTGTCCGGAATCATTTTAATTTTGGTCCATTTAAGTGAATGCTTCATTCCTAGCCCTTGATGTCCATCCCTCCCCATCTTGGCTGTCCATCAGCCGACTACCCCCCCCCCCACCACCACCCAGGGCTGGTGTCAGACTATTTTGCGGCCTGGGCTGGACTGAGCATGGTGGGGGGGGGGGGGGGGGGGTGTGATTTGCTGATCGGGCTTGGGGGGAGGGAGGGGGTTGCTGACTGGTGGTTCAACGTGCACTATTCAAGAGACTCTTCACCAACGCTTCAGTGAGGTGGGGGTTGGAGATAGCAGGGTGGCTCAGGAGCTTGGCCAAAAAGGCAGCCTGCGTTGGCTACTCAGAGCCCGCAGCCAAGCAGGGCAGAAGGCCAGACACAAGGTGCAGAGCTGCAGGAAGAGCAGGCCGTTGGGGCGGTGGAG
The DNA here is from genome assembly GCF_036971445.1 of Narcine bancroftii. NCBI lineage: Eukaryota > Metazoa > Chordata > Chondrichthyes > Torpediniformes > Narcinidae > Narcine > Narcine bancroftii. The sequence continues at coordinate 135,082,077 of NC_091476.1, forward strand.
CCGAGCATCAGCGGTTTTCAGGCATTCCACCAGCTCATCGGGCCAGCCCTCAGGCACACCCCGGCAGCGCAGTGCATTCCGTCCATCTGTTTCCCTCCCACCCCCCCAACCACAATCTAACTCCCGATGCTGGAGCAGGGGTGCAGTGCTGCTGAGCTCAGAGTTTACAGAGTATTGCACTGGATTGCGATGACGGCTCAATGCAGGACCAATGACTTTCTTTGTTACGCATAATCCCCTACGCAGCTGGAACCACTCTGCCAGAGCGGTTCCAGCTGCGTGGGGGAATTATGGGTAAGGAAGACGGCCATTGCTCCCACATTGAGCCTGCCACCACCTACTTCTCTTCCATCAGGTGCTGGAGACTGAGAATCACCTATCCACTGAAGGTAAGAGAGGGCGTCCATAGGGACGATGGGCGTCTCCCTCTGAAAATGGAGAATTTATTACAGAACATTAATGTTACTTATGTGTAATGTCATCTACCGAAAAAAGAGCCGGTTTTTGGAGGTTGCCAGTGTTCGGAAAAGATTAGTCACCTGTATCTCATTTTGGACAACTGTGGTCTATATCAGCCATTCTCAACTTTTTTTTGGTGATGGCTTCCTGAGGACTTTGCTCAAAGTTTATGGGTCCCCTTCCCTGTGAAGCAGTCAGGTTTTGGTTGTTTTCGTACTTCTCTCCTATCGACTACATATATATATATAAAAAAATTAAAAAAGAAATCAGGTCACGCAACATGAAAAGAAAACAAAGGCTTTTACTTAAATGTGCTGTGGCGATCAGGCCTCTGTTGAGAATGGCTGGTTTATATTACCTTGAAATTATAGTTACCTTAATTCCTTGAGCTTGATGAGGGAAAACTACAACATTTAAATTTGAAATTTTACCACAATTAAATTTCATAAAAGCACACTTATTTACCATGACTATTAGTTCTGAGCGCAGTTTAGTTAATGGAAATAATTAGCTCCATGGACATTTAGTACTTATTTCGAGTTGAAAAAAATTGATATTACAAGTTTTTAAACAACACCATTTTGCAATTTACATTGATTTTGTTCTAAATCCTCTTTTTTTTGTTGGGGACAAACATTGTGCAAATCTTCCTCAGTTGATGATTGCCTGCTACTGTGGAAAAATAACGGTAAACCAACTCCATGGAGTCCGTTCCCATCCTGCTAATAAATATTAGTTAAGCCCTGAGTTTGAGAATTCACTTTCCTGATTAAATAGGGTCCATTTTACTTCCGCACTGCCGGTGACTCCCAAATGATATGTAAGTGCAAGGCAAATACAAAGCTACAAATGTTAAAGTTGGATATTTCTAGAGGGTTCATTCTCCAATGCATTGAAGAATTTTCTGTTTTGCAATATTCTTCAAACCTGACAGGAAATGTATTCTGAAAATAGAGTCCTTGGATATTTTCCCCCAAAAAAGATGAACACAAATGTATCAATTTTTCTATAGAAAGGAAGAATTAAATAGAAATTGCTATCTGACAAACAGATAAATGAAATCCATATGCAAAGAACAATTTTACGAGCATTACTAGATTTGGGGATGCAGCATCTTTGCAAAATTCAATGCAAATAATATTTGAAAGCAGCCTGAAATCATACCTGGAAGGACAGTGGGCTCCACGGAGGTTCGGAAGGAGACAGAACCTGCCTCAGATCTGCCTTCTCGATTCTCAGCCACCACGTAAACCTCATATTCCGAGTTCCACTCCAGGTTTCCAAGAATGACATATTCGCTGTCAGCTGGCAATCTCATCTCAGGCTTCCAGTCAGAATGGTGTTTCTGTGGAAGAAGTTAATAGGTGAACAGAAAGCAAACAGCGTCTGAACGTTGTTAAAGCAATGGCTGTGCCTTCTCACAGAAAAATTCTACATAGGAATCAGATGCTTAGCATGCAACTGTAAATGGTGAACTGATCTAGCATCAAGATCTCAGCAGGAAGATCTTGCAGATTTAAACTTTATTCTAACTTTTATCATCATTCACTCACTGCTTTATCTTTCAATGGAGACTGCACTTTTTTCTCTTAAGTTTTTTGAATAGAGTTTAAATCCCCAGTTCAACTGTGAAAGCTACAAACCTCACAGAAGGAGAAATAGCCCCAAAGATCATACTAAGCAGAAATGCAAACAGGAGGAAAAGCACAGAAGATTCAAATGTTAAAGCTAAATAGTTTCCAAAGCAGATCTGGGTGAAGTTAAATATTTAATCAATTCTTCAATAAAAGATATATGAGAGAGTGTTTAGTGCAATGCTGTTTCAGTGCCATTGACTTGGGTTCAAATCCAGAACTGTCTTAAAGGAGTTTGTACATTCTCCCTGTGTCTTCATTGGTTTCCTCAGGGTGTTGCTGCTTTCTCCCACCCTTCAAAACGTACTGGGGTTGTAGGTTAATTGGCTGGCATGGGCTCCTGAGTTGGAAGAGCCTAATACTGTGCCATATGTCTAAATTTTAAAAATTAATTTTAATAAACCGATAATGAAATTCTAGGGCTGCAGTTTCGAAGGCCAAATGCATCATTGGAGAGTTAACCGAGAATGTGTGCAAATCTCCAAATAATAGGGTGGCAAAGATGACATAGCAGTTAGTGCAACGCTTTTATACCACCAGCAACTGGGACCAGACCTGGGTTCGAATCCCACACTGTCTGTAAGGAGTTTGTATGTTATCCCTGTGTCTACGAGGGTTTTTTCCAGAGCATTTTTTACCTCCCACCCTTCAAAAGCGTACAGAGGTGTAGGTTAATGGGGTGTAACTTGGGAAGACTTGTAGGGCTGAATTGGCCTGCTGTATGTGCAAATTAAAAAAAAACTTTTCATGCTATTGTTTGGGTTTGATTTAACAAGGTGGCTCCTGTTCTGATGCAGAACAACACGTCGATGATGGATCAATCACTTGCCTAACCTTTTCAAAACAAAAGAACAAGGAGCAAAGTTTGGTTTTAAAAAACATTTGAGTTCTGAGTGCGCAATTGATGATTTGGTGGATAAGATTCATGGGATCATCAGATTCTGTCCAAGAAGGCTCACTTCCAAAGCCACTTACAATTAATGGCCTTCCCATGGTGAACAGATAAGCTGTTATTGTTCAAAGAGTTATTTTTGTAATCTCGGCAGTTCATTTCACTTCCAGAAATTTCAACAGACCGCTGTCCATCTTGCCCTCCCCAGCTGCCCTTCCAAGGTGGACTTCTGACTCCATTTCCTTCATCTCTGAGTTCTCCAATCGTTTTTTAAAAAAATATTCATCTAATATTCTCTAAAATTGTGTCAAGGCATTTTATATTTCAGCAGGTTAAAAACTGTCTAATCTATCAACTTGAGTATTGTCATTAATCATAACTTTAAGCCCTGATTCTCATTTTTACAAGTACTCAAATTAATCTATTGCTTGTTGCCCTGAACTAATGAACAACAGCCATTCTCAACCTTTTTTCGGCTATGGCCCCTCTTGGACTCTGCTTAAAGTTTATGGGGGTCCCTTCCCTGCAGAGCAGTCAAGTTTTGGTTTCTTATATACTTCTGTATTATTGACTACATTAAAAAAAATCATTAAAAAATAGTGGCATGAGGTTAAAAGAAAACAGGGCTTTTACTTAAATGTGCTGTTGCCTCAAGGGGAGCTGTAGGGCCCCCTTTGAGAATGGTTGATCTAGATTACATCTCACAAGACTTTTGTAATCTTGACACCCAATCCTGTCAAGGCAGCTAACCCAGCCGTCTTTTCATTGCTCCACATTCACGTCACGATGGCATTAATTGAACTTGATAAGGTATCATTGAGACTCAACAAGTGCTCTCTGAAAATTCTTCACCAAATGGTTTGACATCTACCAGCTCTTAGAATTAGAATTCTGAACTTTTCCCCTCACTCCTACTTTGGTATCAAAGGCAAATTATGATGTTATTCAACCCACGCCTATATCATTCAGACAGATCACATCTTCAGACTTTCTACCCTCCTCTGCTTCCACAATGAATCTTTTTAAAACCATGATATTGCCTTAATCATGCTATTTTTGAAAAAAATCAGAGATAAAAACTTTCTCCTTAAATTGGCATATCTCATACACATATTTGATTAAATTAACCTATCTTGCCATCTTTAATTAGTTCACCTTAATTGAACATTTTAAGCATCCTGAAACTTCATCAGAAGTGAATTGAGTCAAGTTTCTCAGTACTTGGCAGGAGGCAGCAAGAAATTCAAGACTAGTGCTAGGCGAAATTGATTCTCACAAATTGCAGCAGGGTATTGTTAATCCTTAAGACTTGGAGCTCTACCCCATTCACCTTTCTGTTACCTGTGCCCTGCTTGATCAGGCAACTACAGTGCCATGCCACACAACTACACTTCAGTGGCCCAAGAAACCACCACAATTGGGAGAAGGACCAACCCAGAATTTTTAGCTTCAGATCCCCTTTTCCCCCAAATTCCTCACTCATGTCAGGGCTGAAATGGGCTTTCACCTTATTTAATTCGAGACGACTCAATGGAACATCATTCCAACATTTGTGCCTCTTCTTAGCTACTCAGTGGGCTTTGTGAATTGGTTATAATTCAAGATCTCAGAACCGCTTTTGTTTCACTTGCAAAGTGATCCTTTGAATCTATCCATTACAATTGATGGAATGGCAGAGGTGAAGGAGAACAGAACGATTCAAGTCAAGTTTATTGTCATCTGATTGCACAAGTACAACCTAACAAAACAGTGCTGTTTGGTCCTTGGTGCAAAATATGCAGACACACAATCAACATAACACACATACAAACAAGTTTCATATATACAAATAAATAACTATTGTTTCACAAATATGAGAGTCTTGGATTGTTAGTTTATGTGATAAATTTTCTACTATTACTAACATTATTATTAAATAAAAGTTAATAGATTTTCACATTTTCCTCGACTCCACAATGCAGTACCTCTCAATGCCAGAGATCAAAGATTCAGGCATGGACCATGTCTTACTCACAGCTTTATATCGGACCAGGTAATGTCGAATGGGGGAGCCTCCATCATCCTGCTTGATCCAGTTGACTTTGTAGATATTTCCACTCCCCAGTACATGTTCTTCAAGCTTAGGTGGACTTGGTTCTCCTACAAGTTAATGTTGGTAACACCACATTTCTTATCCGATAATCCAAAAGTCCTCATCTAATAACAAGTCTGCATCCACTTAAAGCACATTAATAGATTTAGATTGACTAATAACTTCTTACAAAAAAATACAAATTTTTTTGGATTGAAATAACTTACTGAGAACAGAACTGCATTTCAAGGATTTAATAACACCACAGGTAGACTGCAGTAACTGGGGTGTCTAATTATTAATGTATAAGGGAGGGAATTGTAGTTCACCCGATGTTGATCTTGCTTCTATCTTGTCATGATGAATTAAAGTCTTTAAGTTCCAGCACATTAAACAATTCATAGCCCGTAATATATTAACAGAGCAAATTCTGACAGAATCAGAGCCTCCTATTTTTCTCATGCATTTGTGTTCCAGGGTTGTATACCAAGACTCTAAAATGATATGTTCATAATTGTAAATGACTGCTGTTAATCATTAAGTATGTTACACTTTTGGTTTATTATCCAAATGAAAAGAAGGAAATAACATTTTATAAATCATCTTATTACAGCCTGCTGGAACTGACAGACTCTAGACCATAATCCAAGGACACATTAGTTGTTTAAGTTACAATATTTGATCAAACTCAGGAAAAGAATAGAAATACTTTTATTTTATAAGGCACTGCAGCTGTGAGTGACACCTGTGTGGGTTTAAATAATAAAATGGAGGTGTCAAGAGAAAACCAACTCCAGGTTTATCTCTTCTCAAAATGTATTTAATGCACAATCCAATATATTTAGGATAAAATAGATTTTAAGTATTTTTTTGAGGAATATGTGAAATCTTGACTGTTTTCCCCTCAGCTGCACAAAATCTGACAGCTTGGAAACAGAATTTAATCTTCTCCCTTGCATCATTGAAAATGCCTCTTGACTGCAAAGTACTTCAAGCGAGAGAATAACTGAGCTCTTTTTATTTTTTTTTTAAGTTTTGAACGTAATGTATTGCTATGGAGAGATTTTCCCAATTTCAGTATCTTGCAAACCCAACAGGAAGGGGAACATCTCTAAGTTATTACTGCATGCTAGTGCGGAGGGAATAAGAAACTCTAAGCTCTATTGCTATTTAAAAATGACCCTTTGGTATTCCAGATACCATGCTGCATTATGTTAGAATGTTAAATTATTAAATGACTGAAAATGGTAATGCAGTTCTGCTCAACCAGATCAGTTATATGCAGCGGTGGCTCTTATAGGGAGACCAGTTGTCACAACGATTTCCGAAACATATATACATATTGACAAACTTAATTGTCCAAGGATCAAAATGGAGCTCGACTCTCATTGTATTCATGGCAAACCTGCCTAGATTGCTAATTTCTGAGGTCTATTAAATCAGTGGAAGGTTTGTGAAAATGATGCACAGATGAGTCACGATCCTTGCTTGAGAACATTTTTGTTGATTAACTTGCTCCAACTTGACAGATAAAGGAGACATGCAAAAGATATCAACATTGCCTGGACAGAGGTGGGTTTTCAGGAGAATTTTGAAGGAAGAGGGAGGAAGAGTTCAGGGCACTTGGTTGAGGACAAATCAGACAAGAGGGAGGCAAAGAAAGGGGAATCTGCATAACAATTTAGACTCTTATAATGGATGCTCTGGAGGGGTATGTATACCAAGCCAACACCATTAATATCTCCTGCAAACTAATACTCTTTCTGTGCAAGCATTTAAGATTCTCATTTTAGATTGTGGACCATCAATCCAAAGGATTGTCACCTGTAGACTAATCCCTTTTCCAAAAAAATACTCGTTGAGAATTCTATAGCAGGAAAGGAGTTCTGTAATGAACGCGATTCTTTGAGTGTATTAATTATCCAATAAATTCTCTACAAACAAATGATCATTCATAACTGAGCCTCCAGTATAAGAGTCACCACCACATATTCACTCTGCTGTTTGCGCTTATCTCAAGTTATACGAACGCGGGCATTCTTAAAATGTTAATATTCTGTAAACATATTCACTTGAAGTTTAGTTAACTTATCAGAGAGTAGGTTCATAATCCAAATAAAGAGTTTTGCTGTAACTTAACAAGTTAGTGAGATTTCAAAGTAAGATACAGGGGGAAAAAAAGTTGTTCCTTTGTGCAGGCTGATCCCAGATGATGTAACAGTTCTACACAATTCAGTCACTAAGAATTGCTTTACTCTATTTCTGGGCAAAATAAATAAGTTAAAGAAGAAGAAAACACCAGCACAAATCATGCGAAATCATGCGTCACTTTTCGGAACATCATGTTGACTAGGATTATGGAACTATATGAATTTCTGGTTCTAGATGAAGAAAAAGATTCAGTTAGCATGCATGTGGTGGTTCCATTTACACTAAGTGCCTTTTCACATTCACTAATGATTCATGCTTCATGTAGCCATGTTTAGCTAATAATCTTTGTTTGGCATGCTTGCACCAAAGGAATTCTCTGGTAGAGAAGATAGATAAGTCCAGTGCAACCAAGTTGCAGGAATTCAAATTCATCATCCAACAGAGAGCTAAAGGGATATTTTCCAAGAGAGATGGCTAATTTAGTGGTGAAAATTACATTTAACGTGGCCACGGCACATCTGAATGTTAAATCTTATCATAAAGTTTAACAGCACCCTTTCTGCCACCATGTGTCAAATTCACTGAGTGTAAATGGTAATGGAAACTTCAGAGACGATGCCTAAATGAAAAAAAAAATGCTTATTGCTTGCTTAATACAAGGAGTCTGTTCAATTGTAACCAAATAAATGCAAAAAGAAAATGAGAAACAGAGCTGAAAAGTCCATTTAAATCAGCCTATATCCATTATTCAAATGGCATGCATGGGCGGGTCCAATTCTCAGCCTCCTTGAAAACTCTGGATGTCGCCCAATAGGCTTCAGGAGGGGAATAAAACTAGTTGCAATACATGCAGTGATGCTGTGAGTTACAGGTGTTAGTTGGATTCTGTTTGAATCAGTGCTTCCCTCTTAAAAAATAGATCAGGACACACATTTCTGACAAAGTGACTGACTGTCCAGGAATTTACAAATAAGAATTTTATTTTTAGCAGGGAAGCACCACAGATAAAATAAATAAAGTTATCTTTGCTCTTTGAAGTGTTTGCTCATCTTATGCCAGAAGTTAGTATTATTAATGGATTACATATATTTTAAACCTGTATACTCAACACCAGCACACAGCTCTTGTGTAAATACAAGGAACATTGAATCACAATTTACTTGAAATTACAAGGAGATTAAAATGTCCATCTTTGTGCAAACACAAAGCAATCTGCAGGGCAGAAACCTCATTTACTTCCTTCTAATTTTAATAAAATACAGTACAGGCTATTAACCATTTTATCTCAAAAGATTTAACTCTGGGAGAAGTTAACTTCTAATGCATTATTTTATCAGGGCATCAAAACATATTGGATAAAACCTTATTTATCTCTTTATCATTAATTACCTGCCAATTGTTTTGTAAAAACATGATTGTTAGACTGGCAATAAAATTAATAAATACAGAAATAATAATACACACACATATATATAGATATATATATATATAGATATATATCTATATATATATATAGAGATATATATGCACATATGGGGTGGGTGTGCATACACACACACACATACAAATAAATATATACATATATATCTATATATATATATATGTGTGTGTATATTTACATACATATACAGATATGCAGCGCTTAACGTCCATTCGGGCAACGTCTGACCCCATATACATTTGTAGTTTCATAATTATTCAGTTACAGCAAGCAGTCCGCACCAATTTAGGAAAAGTGATAGCTAACTATAGGAAATCGTAAACTGTATTCCCAAACTGATCCCACTGCCCCACTTTCTCCCCACAGCCCTGTATCAGTCCCAACTAATCCCACTGCCCCACTCTCTCCCCACAGCCCCGTGTCAGTCCCCACACTGATCCCACTGTCCCACTCTCTCCCCACAGTCTTGTGTTGGTCCCCACACTGATCCAACTGCCCCGCTCTCTCCCCACGATCCCGTGTTGCTCCCCACACTGATCTCACTGCCCTTCTCTTGGTCCCACAGACCAGTGTCAGTCCCCATACTGATCCCACTGCCCTGCTCTCTGCCCACAGCCCCTTGTCAGTTCCCACACTGATCCCTATTTACAAATAAAAAGTTTACAGGTACACTCAGTATCTCATGCAACTTTGCTAAGTATATAAGATGGTGTTCGCACAACGTCCACATCACATAATGCCCAATTTCACAGAACACATATTGGATGTTAAGCGGTGCATACCTGTACACACACACTTGTGTGCGTATTTTTTAAAAAACAGATTATTTTAACTTTTAAACATTTCTCCGTCTTTATAGGTCATCTAATTACAGAAGTAAATTCTTGATAAATTGCATATTATTTCAATTTACTCAAAATTAATGTGAACTAGCTAATAAAACTAAATTAATACAATGGTAGGTATTACTTTAGTACACGATTGTATCAAAATAATTTGCATCTTGAATGATAGTCAGGTTTTTAACGAGGAATTGTTTTTGTATCTATATCAAGCATCAGATTTACATTCCACCTGGTGGTGTAAATTGATCCCAGAATATTCCTATCTCTGCGCACACGGCACAAATGATCAAGTTGTGGTGCTGCACCGAAACGACAGAAACTGTTGCTGCTGGAATATCAGCCAAGTTCTGAACCAAATTTGATGCTCTCACTCCTTGGAGGAAACTGACTAGTTGGAAGATTGCTGCTTATGTGTAATATTCAGTTTATTGGCACACATTGTTTAACAGGAATGGCACCTTAAACAGTCAGTTCTTCAAGAGAGTGAGGACATAATGTTTGTTTTCCATTATTTGTGGTGGTTAACTCAAAAGATTTGCCTTAGGCCTTCTTCTGATGAACTTTATGGCCAAGATTTCCCATCCTGAACACATGGGCATGAAGCTTAGCTGTAAAGTTCTTCTATGCACATGGCTGAGATCAGAAAAAAACCCAAAATAAATTAAAACAAATTTTAAGCTTTTATAAATCTATATGATTTGGCAGCTGGAAAAAAAAAGCATTATTTTTAAATAAACTAAACAAAAATATAACTCTTTAAATAAATGCAATCTAGTTCAATATTATTTTTCCCCCCAAAGTTCATTGCAGCCCCCTATTCTGGCATACAACTCCATGAAAACTTTTTTTTTTAAAAAGTTTGTGTTATTAATTTTATCTTTTGCCCCTTTGTTCAATTATTTATGAGAGCCTACCTCTAAAAGCTTGGAGTGAACTAAGCTTGCTAGGATTTTACAAACAGAATTAAATTGATGTTCAGGGCACCGTGTATGAAGGACATATACAGAAGTCATGTTTATCAACAGCAGATGAGGAGACTTCTCCCTGGTATGTTAAGCTCTTCTGAGTCAATAGCACTCTGAATAGGTTAATTGGCTAATTTATTACCAAGTTAAAAGCATAATTAATGGTTTATAACTTCTTTTTTGTTTCAAAGAAACAATTTCCATTTTACCTTTCACCCTTCCACAGTTTCATTTGACACCATGGCACTCATCTTTTAAAATGAGATTTGTTCTGCAAACATTTTGGTAAATACATAAAAATGTATTTTAGCAGGCATTTATAAAAATTTCCATAATGCTCAACTCTACTGAACCCTTTGGAGAAACTTGTTCAATTTATTCAACCAATCAGAACAAAGATTTTACCTTCTGTTCACCAGCGTGGACGACATCATCAGCACCATGCAAGCCACATGACAAAGTCACATGATACGCACGTACATAATTGGTTGAAAGGAAAGTGGAGGAGAGCACATGAAAAATATAAAATTAAAACTGATGTAAACATGGGCAGAAATAGAGTCACAGACTGAATCAACCAAAACCAAACCAAAAAACAATAAAGTACAAATGGGACGCTGGGATATTTAAGTCAAGCTCTCTGGTTGCAACAAACATCAGCAGTATTTCCTCTGGCTGCAATTGTAAATGAGAATGTTTAGTCGTTAAACAATTTGAAAGGAAAAATTGCAAAGCATTTTGTTACAGAAATGCAATTAGTTTCAGGCAAAGCTTGAACATCTCAGTGAAAAATTAAAAATTGATCAAAATACAATAACCTGATCATTTTATCCCAGGAGGCAGATTCTTGAACTCTTCCCAAATAACATCTTCAGAGGAAATTTTGCAGCTCTACAAATGCAGGGAGCAGCACCCCTTTTCACATACAATTCCATCATAGGTTGTGAATTTAATCATCCCCAAAACTCACAACCATGTCTGAATTTTACACTTTTCAGCACCGGTGATTTCCATTTGATTCAGGAAAACCACAAATGGAAAGGTGTACAAATTTTATTCCATTCCACATGCGATGCCAGGGCAACAATGCAGCAATTATGCAATGAATGCGAGATGATGCAGAAGCTGTTGTAAAAAAGCTGCAATGGGAGTCTTGCTTGTATGCTTCAATCTGAAGGCTACAAATAATGTTCATTATGAGACATACTATATGCTAATGAATGAAGAGTACAAGGAAGGCCACAGTAGCTGAGTCTTGTAGACATGCCCAGCCGAAATCTAATGAGAAAATAAAGAATACATTTCTAAAATTTCAATAGGATCACTGGGCTTAGGGGAAAAAATAAAACAAATTGAATCAGTTCTGCCGTTGATTCTTACAATGTTGTTTTTCAGTTTAGCATCTAAACAATTGATAAAAAGTGCTTAGCTGTAGTTTTAATATAGAAAAAAATATTTTAGTAAGTTATGATGTGGCATCCAACAATATTTTATTGCAATAAATGATGTTATTAAATGTTCTGCTTTGCTGAAATACAAAATGGCATTAGTCCTGCTTTAAAATAAAATCAGCACTGATATTTTCTTCACTAAAAGCCAAGTGTTATTAGTCTTGCACTGCACTAAGATAAAAACAGGATTAATGTTCAGTTGCATTAGAACCACAAATACGAAATATGTTGCATTTTGTAATTCAATAGATTCCCTTTATTTTTAAAAGGTCAGTGATAATACAGTGAAGGCATACAATTCTGCTCCCATAGAGGTTCTGTCCAGGGCAAGCAGAGGATGTTCTCCCTTTCCAACCCAAAATTGTGACCGTCCCTGAACTTACAAAAACCCATCACATTCACCCAAGCAATCATTATTCACTCCATGACCCAAGGTCCTAAATGTATATATACACACCATCAGTCAAAACAAGTGATAGAGTTCATCTGCAATATCCCTGGGTTCAGGTACCAGGAAGACTAGAATCAATGTTGTGACCAACCTTGTCTATTTCACACATCGATGGAAGAGACTTGCTAAGCCCTGTTAAGTAATTACTTATGCCAGACTTAAGGCACTTGCACTGATGAAATTAGTGAAAATTTGAATAATTTCTTGGTAATGCTCGATCAACAAGGAATCATTGTGTTGATCACTTCCACTCTTGCAATCAGCATCCAATCTTCTCAGTTCCAAATAAATTAATCAGAAATAGCTATGGCAGGAATATATTTTTTGAGTACTGAGTTCCCAATATGCCCTTGTATGCTGTTTATTTTAAATAAAGAGGTACAAGGACTGCCTAAAGAAATCTCTTGGTGCCTGCCACATTGACCACCGCCAGTGGGCTGATATCGCCTCAAACCGTGCATCTTGGCGCCTCACAGTTCGGCGGGCAGCAACCTCCTTTGAAGAAGACTGCAGAGCCCACCTCACTGACAAAAGACAAAGGAGGAAAAACCCAACACCCAACCCCAACCCATCAATTTTGCCCTGCAACCGCTGCAACCGTGTCTGCCTGTCCCGCATCGGACTTGTCAGCCACAAACGAGTCTGCAGCTGACATGGACATTTACCCCCTCCATAAATTTTCGTCCGCGAAGCCAAGCCAAAAAAGAAGAAGGAGTAGCAAAGAAATCAGATACTCTTGAACCTTTTAATTGATGTGACATTTCCATTCACAAATCTGAACAGTATAGACACTAAATTCATTTAAATTTCTTTTTTTTTTACATTTCTTCACCAAAATTAAACTGATGGTAGTGCATGTTAGAGCATGCACTCTACAATGGTAGAACAATTACGCAAAAGATTATTTAAACAATTTCCAATTTGAAAGTAAAAATTTTGTTATTGGACATTTTATATCAAGAATTACATCTACGTCGACCCAAACCCTGCCCTATCAAACCATTCTGCTTGTGGTCAGTATCTTTGGATAGCATGACCACCATTATGTTACAATGTCTAAAGTATTTTGGGAACAAAGACATTGATCAAACAGCATCGAGTAGAATGAACAAGATGCACCATTTTATAGATGTCAAGAAGGATTCAATTTAACTGAATGAATAATTCATTTTTATTTTGATATATTGAACTATATTGAACAAACAGCACTCTCCCTCAAGATGAAGTTGTATGAGCTGTCAAGTGTGCTGCGATAAAATTTTGTCAGAAACCAAGAAAAATCTTTCAGTGCAGCCAGACGACAGAGTCAAGCATTTATCATTGGCCACAATGTAATCTCTAAACCACACTGAAGGACGCCAAAAAATGCAAGAGAAATACTAGCACCAAGAAACTGATGATGACAACATCTTCAACAGAAGTTAGTACATGTATGAAATCAAGATTATAAATTAATGTGTTTAAACGGCTTCTATATATTATCTTCTAAGATATATAGATGAGAAAATGTCCCCAATTTTTAAGAGAAACATCAATGGCCGCACACAGATTTGACTTGCACACCAGATTTTATAGCTCATCAATCACAGATGAATTAGGTTACCGAGTTAGGGTTAAAACTTGCATTCCTCCAGTCAAGTTGGAGTCTTTCTTTTTACTTGCTCATATTGAAAACTGCTCATCTGTCTATTTTATCCCCTCCAAATTAAAGAGAATTATTTTTTCCATAATTATGAATTCCATTCAGTTTCAGCAGACTGATTTCACACTATTTTAAATTCAAATTGCATGCACTGAAATAAATTGTTACATATTTGAAACTGCTTGACAGAGATTAAATAGTGTTGGTGTCAATATACATCTCCCTCTACTTACAAAAACATGCAATTTCTACCACAAATTAAGCGAGAAATATACCTATTGTTACTTTCCTGTTGGCAGCTATCTCTGGGCCCACTCTGAGATTGTGATAAAATGAAAGAACTACAAAGACAGGAGATTCACTGCCAGGTGTAGCTTCATAAGTAGGAAGACCCCCCCCCCCCACCACCCCTCCATAAAATATTGAACTTCATTCAACTGAACAAATTATTATGTTTGTGCTCTGTTTCCCCCAAACTGGAATATAAAAAATGTTGCTGAAATACTTTTGTTATGAAAAGGCATTAGTGGTACAACTCCTCGAATATGGGCTCCATCTAATAAAATTAGCCTTCATGAATTTTTAATTTTAATTCCAAATATTGCTTGATTTCAAAGTGATCTCTAACATTTGTTTTAAATAAACAATCCTCAATAATCTGTACAAAATTTGAAGCTTCTCTAGCATGAACCGAGGGTTTTAGTGCAACTGTGCGATTATCCTACAGTCGAAACCATGCAAGCACAAATCCTTGGCCAGGTTATTTCTGCTAGACTGCATAAGCAACTCCATGGCAACACAATCCAACTTAATCAGAATCGTCCCAAATGGCAACTCATCCAAGGTATTAAAAATGGTTCTCAAGTGAAATGAGTGTGCAGAGAATGTTATTGGTTTGGTAAACGTGGTTAATAAATCATGCAAACTTAAACCAGAAATGGTTATGTCTCTAGCTAATGATGAAATTGAAGAAACTTGTGCAGGTTAAAAAAAACAACCTCTTCATTGTCATGGCAGGAAGCTGAAACTAATGTCATGCTGAGAAATCTTTCACATTATAGATTAATATTCCACTTTTAATTGGAGCAATATTAAGAACATCTAATTCATGCTATCAAACTTCAAACTGCATTTTCTCTTAGGCAATAAAAAAAGTTTTCTCAGCTTCAAATCAATCCAAATTTCAGACTCTAGTATCTGGAACGTTGACTGAACCCAACTTTAATAATAGTTGGAGAAGCTAAACTTGCTGAGGGACTTATAAAACAAACAATGGCATGCAAGTATACTCACTAGATGAATCGAGTGATGGGAAAGGAGATGAAAGAAGGGTGGCTATGGAAAGAAAAGCAACAATAAATGAATTCATGGTGTTCCAAAGGTTTACGAAGCCTGACATGAACAGTGGTGTAGATGACAGACATCAACTGGCTTGCAGTATCATTCCAACGAAAAAAACAGTTTAATAAACCAGGGTAGGTGGATGCACAGTTTTGCAGCAACTCAATAACCAAAAGGAAGTTGACAACACAGAGCACAAGATGAGCTTCAAAATGGGAAGCGAAGCTTTTGCATTTTCCTCTCAACTGTCCACTGTAACTGAGTTAAGAGCATGTGCTTATAAAATACATGCACTCTCTTTAGAAATAAACAACTTTGCAGCTCAATAAAACCTTTTAACGACAGAAGAACTGAGAGCAGGATTAAGCCATGCGACCTGCCATTCAAACTGGCCGATCCCTATCCTGTTGCTCCATTTCCCTTTATCTCTTGGCTCTCCTCATATCCATATATCGATAGAATGATTTTACTTCATTGGATTCACATTAGAAAGCGTGTATTTGCTCCTGAAGTTGTTTTTAGAAAACGTAAAATCTTAAAACAGAATCTCAGTGCTAAAAACATGAAGACCAAGACAATGGGACCTGCTTCACAAACTCTTTCCTGTGAACAAAAAGATTAGTGGCAGTAAAAGTTATTTTGTGCATTCACCTCACTCAGTGAAATAAATTTGCTTGGAATTTCTTCCTAGTTGGGTAATCCCAATTTTACTTCATTGGCTGGTGTTTGGAGGTAGAATATAAAAGTATTTACAAGTACCACAGGCCAGGAATAATAAGTTTTGAGGCAATATAGTTTTAAGTTACCTTTGAAGGGGGAACCAGTCTTTTCTTATTAGAAATCTGATGGATTTCTTGTACTCGCTGACAGATTTACTGGCCATAATGCATTTCATCCACAGGAACAATATTTTTTGATCAATATGCCAGTGAAGTGGAGTCGTAAAGAATGATTTTTTTTTTGGAAGAAACCTTAACCATAAAAAAAGTTTCTTCTGATAATGTAAAAAGCAAGAGTATAATAACAGATGGGATAGATTTAGATCAAACAGCATTCTCCACATTCAGTGCTGTGCTACGGTCTCAATTTATCAAAGTTTCAAATCAGCAACAAACTCTTTATCAAGAGCAAAGGACAACCCGCTGGAAGAACAGGGAGAAAAAGAATGGTCCCCTACCCTTCCTCAAGTCTTATTCTCCCACTGATGCTGAATGACCCACTGAGTCCCTCCAGTATGTTGCGTTTTGCTCCAGAATCCAGAATCTGCAGCCTCTCGTGTGTCTGCTCTCGTTATTGGCAGGTCCTATCTCTTTGATGTAATGTTTGATTCACAGTTGTCAGTTTTCATATTGATCATAATTAAATATAACATATGTCAGGAATAAAACAGAGCCTATTTGTTTGTTCTTGACTTGAACAGGTTTCCTGGTCAATTTCAAGCAATTCCAATGAAGTACTATAGATATGATATATAAACACATCTAATCTATACTGCCTGGACTGGTCGGGACAGTATGCAAGGTTTTTGCGATTTTAATTTTTTTTTCTCTCCCACCAAAATACCCACCTGCTTCAAATTTAATTCGACATGGGATGCAGATAGTAGAGAAGGACTTGAGCAAAGTAGACAGAATTCTGATAGGCTGGATAGTTAGAGACTTCTTCCTCAGCAGAAATGTAACAGCGCATGGGTTTTGAGGAAGAATCCAGGGGCTGTTGGAATCTGGGTGCCGCTGGGTGTTGGTGACATGGACTCTAACAATATTCAAGTACTACTTAGAAGAGCACATGAATCACAAAAATATGGAAGGCATGAGCTGAGTGCGGGAAAGGGGGAGAAGAATTTAAATTTTAAATTTAGACATGCAGCATGGTAACAGGCCATTTCAGCCCACTTCGTGTTGCCCAATTTACACCCAATTAACCTACACCTCCGGTATGTTTCAAACGGTGGGAGGAAACCAGAGCACCCAGGGAAAACCCACACAAGACATGGGTAGAATGTACAAGCTCCTTACAGACAGCGCTGGATTTGAACCCCAGTCCCGATCGTAGGTGCTGTAAAGGTGTTGCACTAACCGCCACGCTATCCGTGCCGCCTCAAATGGACAGGTGTGTACACAGTGGGCCGACATGCTACATGACCCAATGAGCTCAAGTATAATCCAGAAAGGTTTAGTAAAACAAAAAGACTGCAGAAATCATGATTGAGGTTAAAACACAACGCTGGAGAAACTCAGTAGGTAAAGATAAAGATACATAACCAATGTTTTGGGCTTGAGCCCTTCATCCAGGTATAAGCAAAATGTAGGCCTGTGCCCAAACAAAATGGTGGGAGAGGGGCAGGGGAGGAGCACGGTCCCACGAGCAGGAGGAAATAGGTGGATAAGGGAGGGATGACACATCAGCTTACAGGGGAGGGAGGGCGGAGAGCTGGAGGAAAGAAGACAGAGGGATGGGAAAGAGAGGGAGAGTGGGGAGTGGGCGAGTAGAAATTGGAAAGGTCAATGTTAATACCATCTGGTTGGAGAGTACTCAGAACTGTTTAGTCATGGGTTCAGAGGGCAGGAATATCAATCCAGGTCTCCTTGCCCAATTAAGATATTTACGGTCTCCTGCCCAGTAGGAAAGCCAGCCAGTGCAGCAGTGCTCACCTGTCAGGCTGTGACTGCTTGTAAACTAGCACCGGTGGCACAGTCTGCAATTTCAATATAGTTCACTTAAATTAGTGCAAAATATTACAGAAATTAGCCACCCATGCAAAGTTTCTTCTTCACAATCACCTCCAGTACGACCCTGACACTGCAAATATCAACGATCACTGAAAATGAGTTGCTCATTTAACTGAACTATGGTGAGGGCAGAGGGATTACATTGAGAGGAAATGAAGACCACCATTAAATAAGAAACACTATATGAAGCAGAAGCAATGATGGTAAGTGAAATAACGTATCTGTTACATGGTTCCATCTGCTTATCAGTTGAAAACAAGCGTATCCATTCCACTTCCATGCAATGACTCCAGCTCAAAACATGGCAGAGGTGGCATCTCACTAGGATCCACTGGTTTGGTCTGAAGAACTATTTCGCCACTTCTCAGACTCCTGACAGATGATTGCCACAGTACATTATATAAAACTTTGCAGGAAAGAAGAAGTAGCTCACTTTTTGCTCGTACTTTGAAGAAGGGCCCAGGCCCAAAACGTGGGTTATATCCCTTTATCTCTTATGGATGCTGCAAGACCTGTTGAGTTCCTCCAGCATTTCTACAACCACAGTGCCTGCAGGCTTTGATGTTTCCCACCCACAGAGCTCACTAGTGGTGGGTTACAAGGTGTGATTTAAGTGAAGGATTGCAATTTTGCCCCTATCCAATAGAGGGCCAAAAGATGGGTTTTCATCAATTGGTATTTGCTTTATGTTATCAGTTGCTTGCATTTTGAACAGATATTGTGTCTTCCTTGCTGTAAAATTGTTTGCATTTGGTTATACCTAATACTGAAATGCCTCGACTCTAATAAGGTCGGCAATAACTGCTTAGCTTTAAAGCCATTCATAAACCGGATCTCCCTTTATTTATCCTCTAAAATGCACAGTAAGAACCCATTATAAATATAATGTCACTCCCCAATCTTGTGCAGCCAACCATAACCACCTGCCAAGATAAAGACATATCTGATGTCAGACAACAGCCTGGTTTCTGCCAGTCTACTCCCAGTTCTCCATCTCTTCCCCATTCCTCTGTCTTCTTTCCTCTAGCTCTCATTGCCTTCCCTCTCCATACATAGAGACATCTCCCCCTCCCTCTTTATCCACCTAAAACCTCCTGCCTGTGGGACTGTGCTCCTCCCCCTGCCCCCACCCTTCCACATTTAGTTCAAGTGCCTGCTCACATTTTGTTCATATCTTGATGAAGGTTTCAAGCCTGAAATGTCGGTTATGTATCTTTATCTTTGCTACATGTTTGATCTTCCTGAGATTCTCCAGCATTGCGTTTTCACAACAGTCCATGTATCAGTTTCACCACACTCAAGCTTTCTCAGATATTTTCGACTGTCCACAGGCTCTTTTCAGACATTTCTTTTGCTTCATAAGGCTCAAAATGCCTATCACTACTGTCAATCCCCACACATACAAATGGGAGAGGCATCTCTCTCATACAAAAGTGTGGGAGAAACGCAGCAGATCTTACAGCTTACAGAGGAGGGGGATCTTGCATATCTGGTTCCAGGAGCAGGTAGTGGCATTGAACTTTTTTTTACCTATGGATGATTTGAGTGAAGGGAACGAATAGCGTCTATATAGATAATCAATTTAATTCCCTCCAACAATAACATCCTAGCAGGACAGAAAGAGTTGGATCTCAGTTTTACTCCCTTGAGACGCAATCACTCATTTCAATTTTCACTGCTCCTTTGAATAATAACATCATTAGAATGACATTCACTGAGAGCAGATTCCTTGAACAAATGAATTAGCAACTAATTGACAGATGCAGAGCGTACATCTAGTACAAATCAAGCTGGAAATTGCAGCAAGTAACAAAAGCAATCATTTAAATAATTAACACTGATGTGCATGAAGTTGGTGGATTTGGTAAAAGATACGACATTTTGAAGAATTGCACGTTTTTACTTGAACATTACACCAGTGTCAGTCCATCAGGAGAAAATATTACAATATTAATGAATAGCTGATCAGTTGCGTTCAATGAGATATGTGTGGGGAGTGTTGAACAGCAATATCCTAATCTGTCAATTGGTTCTAAGAACTGGTCAACTCCTGTACTCCCCGTGATTAATTGTGAAAAATATGTCCCCTCTTGGATTAACCAACGAACACCAACTTTTAGTAATTTCACTGGGCAAATGACTTAAAGCATTAACATTTCAATTGAAATCATCTTTCTCCACAATGAGGAAGACCACAAAACCATTTATCACATCCACTCCTTCCATTTCCCATCAAGCAATGAATCTGGAGTAAGAAAGCTTGCAGAGATGAGAAAAGAAAAGGGCAATTGGACAGTTTCTGAGTTGCCGTCTCCATGTTTTACCATATAACCATTTACAGAGCGGAAAAAGGCCATGTTGGCCTTTCGAGTCCGCACCGGTTCACTGATTTTGTGCGCCCTCTTCAGGCATTGATCAGATTGGCTGTCTGTGTACCAAAAATAGTAAAACTTGACGAAACTGGATTTCTACTACCTATTCCTGTCTAAGCTGATCTTGCTCCCTCCTGTATACTTCCTCATTGTCGTTTGTGATTCTGCCTGATCACAAAGTCGTGGGTGTATAACGAGTAGAGTAGTGGGCTAAGCACACATCCTTGGGGTGCACTTGCATTGATGATCAGTGAGGAAGAGACATTACTTCCAATTCGTACTGACTGTGGTCTTCCGATGAGAAAGTCAAGGATCCAGTTGCAGAAGTGGGTTCAGAGGCCTAGAATTCGTAGCTTGTTGGCCAGCACTGAGGGAATAATGATATTGAAGGCTGAGCTGTAGTCAATGAAGAGCAGCCATATATATGTGAATTGCTGTTTCAAGGTGATCCAGCGCTGTGGAGAGCCAGTGCGTCTACTGTGGAACGATTGGGATGATAGGCGAATTGCAGCGGTCCAGACCTTTGCTTAGGTATGTGTTAATTCTGGCCATGACCAGCCTCTCAAAGCATTTCATCACAGTAGAAGTTAGTGCTACTGGCGGAAGTCGTGGAGGCAGCTCACACTACTTTTCTTGGGCACTGGGATGATTGATGCTCTTTCGAAGCAGGTGGGAACCTCTAACTGCAGCAACGAGAGGCTGTAAATGTCTGTGACCACTCTGGCTAGTTGGGTGCCGCAGATTTTCAGTACCCTGCCAGGTATGCCGTCAGGGCCTGGTGCCTTGCGAGGGTTCACCCTCTTGAATAATATTCCAACATTGTCCTCAGAGACAGATATCACAGGGTCCTCAGCCTTTTCAGGAATTCTAGTAGATATTGTTTGGCTCTTCTTCTCAAAGCGGACATAGGTGTTCAGTTCATTGGGTAATGAAGCATCACAGCCATCTATAGTTGCAGAATGGTTCAATAAAGATCTATATGAATCATATTTGAATCTACCAGCGATAAAATGGAAGAAATATTCAATTCTAACCATTAAAATCTTTTCACTTTTTTCTTACTGATCTTTCGTTACAAAAAAATGTGATTGTTGTTAAGTACAAATTGTTGGCCTTTTTCAGTAAGTTCTCCTCCACTCCCATACAATCCTCTGGTATTTCTGCATGCCTTGCAGTCTGATTACCTTGGCTCTTAATGATTCTAGCCCCCAGCTGTCAGGCCTCCAACACTCCTGCCCTGAACCTCCCATCCTTTCTTTCTCCTCCGCTGAGTTACTGCTTGAACCATATCACCATGACCAACAGTGTTGTCACCTTTCCCAATACCTCCTTTATGGCTTGGTGTCAAATTTAGTTTGATAATGTTCTTGGGAAGCAGTCTGGAACAGCTTTTTTCTTTAAGATATAAACTGTGTTTAGACAGGTTAAACTCAACAAGGCAGAGACCTGTCTTCCAATTAAATAAAGTGTGTAACTTATGAATCAACACACCTTACATTTATTTTTTTGACTAAACCTGCCATCGGTTACAATTAGTGAATGGCAGACACTACAAACTACTGAAAAATTTGGTGAACATCAGGATGGTAATAAAATACAATGTAAA
Source organism: Narcine bancroftii (assembly GCF_036971445.1). NCBI lineage: Eukaryota > Metazoa > Chordata > Chondrichthyes > Torpediniformes > Narcinidae > Narcine > Narcine bancroftii. The sequence continues at coordinate 135,104,130 of NC_091476.1, forward strand.
TAAGAAGTGATTGAAAATGAAATGAACCAGGAACCTACATCATTTCGATCAAACATAAATCACATTTTTTGTTGTCTAAGATGTTTATAATGTAATGAGATAGGAAATTAGGCTTGAGGAAAAGCTAAAAAATGTTCACAACAGATTTGTCTTTGAAACAAAATTCATTTACACTGACAGATGAACGGGCAGTGGTGTCAATAGCTGCACTGAACTGTCTGACACACAAATTGATTCTCTTCATGGCAATTTCTAAAGCATATATTAATAGAGTATGCCAAAGCATGAAAATGACTCAAAATGTTTTGGATTTCATCAGTATATTTCAGATTTTTCCATTGATCTGTAAAAGCAAAATTAAATAGCTTTTTATAGTTTATTTATCCAACACAAATTTGGGCTGTCACAAAATAAAACTCCAGATTAGATTCGCTGCAAGATCTCCATTCTAAATGTCCATCATTATGTGGAGCGAATTTTTGCTGTTTATTACAGTCCTTCTGGGAAGAGTGATTCCACTGGAAAAGTATTCAAGTCTCTTTTTTTCCCCCTACAATGAATGGATGCAATTGAACAGTGAACTTAAGGAGGCCTGGACTAATGACAATAAAAGAGAGTTCAAATCCCATCACAGTAATTAGCGAGTTTAATGAATTACTCATAAAAAGGTAGACTAAAATCTCACCTCAGGAATGGAAATCAGAAAACTAACAGCTTGTCATAAGGTATCAACTGATTCAAAGCTGCCTTCAGCATGGTGACATATTGCCCACAGCAATGAGGTTGACTTGCAGACACCCTCTGAAATGACCTTGTCACACACTTAAAGGGAAAAAGCATGCCTTGGCAGCAATGGTCAAACCCTGTCAAAAACAGAACATCCAATTCACAGGCCCTGACATACCTTACCCCATTGCAACATCCAGCAAGTCCCAGGAAAATATTAAAAATCTATTAATTACACAATTAGCTTTCATCTGCACATTGAAGGAAATTTGGCAAAAGTTTAGTAGACTGATTCCTGGAAATAAAAGAGTTGCTTTCGAGGAAAGGTTGAGTAGTTTGGGCCAATGCTCAGAGGAATTTAGAAGAACAAGAGGTGAAACTATCTTATTGTTAAGGGCACCGGGCAGCAATAAAGGTGAGTCTTTGTCTGCGTTACACCAGGCAGAAGGCAATTTTGTGAAATATTGCATGTTCTGTACTATTACACGACTATAAAGGAATCTTGAAATCCTAATCACTGAACAGGGATTGCTTATTCGAGACAGAGATGAGGAGGAATTTCTTCTCTCAAAGGGTTGTGAATTTTTGGAACTCTCTGCTGAGACTTGGCAGGTAAAATGCCTGTGTACTGAAGGCTGAGGGAGATTACAGTATTTTGTCCACAGGTGAATCGTGATACGAGGAAATCAGGTGGGAAAATAGAGCTGACATCATGATCAAATGAACAACAGAGCAAGTTTGAGAGGAACTTGGGTTGACTCATGCCTCAATTTTAATGCTGCTCCTCGGATTTCTGGCAATTGGAGAGATTACTGATCCCACTCATCCAATGCAAACATGACTGAGAGTGATTCCCACTTCTAAATTCAGCAACTTTCACTCAGATTGCCATTAACTTTTAATCCTTCCACTTCATGGGTAATTTACTTCATTCAGGATGGAAATACTGACATTACATCCAGCAGATTGGAGTATTCCTGACCTCTAGTGCTGCCTGTGTAGAGTTTGCATGTTCACCCTGTGACCACCTGGGTTTAGAACTATAGAACATTACAGCACAGAAACAGGCGCCTTCTGCCCTTCTAGCCTGCGTTGAACCATTTTTTCCGTAGAACTACTGAGCTGCACCAGTACATAGCTCTCCATAGCTCTCACATCCACATACATGTCCACATTCTTCTTAAATGATAAAATTGAGTTCGCATTCACCACTTCAGCTGTCAACTTGTTCTACACTCCCACCACTCTATGTGAAAAATTTCCTCCTCATGTTCCCCCTAAACTTTTCTCCTTTCACTCTTAACCCATGTCCTCTAGTTTATACCTTGCATACCCTCAATAGAAAAAGCATGTCTACATTTACTCTGTCGATCCCCCTCATTATTTTAAATATCTCTATCAAATTCCCCCTCATTCTTCTACGCTCCAGGGAATAAAGTCCTAGCCTGTTTAACCTTTCCCTGTAACTCAATTCCTAAAGTCCAGGCAACATCCTAGTAAATCTTCTCTGCACTCTTTCTACCTTATTGATAGCTTTCCTATAGTTAGGTGACCAAAACAGCACATAATACTCCAAATTCGGCCTCACCAATTTCTTTTACAACCATAACATCCCAACTTCTAAACTCATACTTTGATTTATGAAGGCCAATATGCCAAAAGCTCTCATTACCACTCGATTCGTATGTGACACCACTTTCTGGGAATTTTATACCTGTATTCCCAGATTCCTCTGTTCTACCACTTTCCTAAGTGCCCTACCATTTACCTCTTGGTCACCTCCTGGTTTGTCGAACACCTCACCTTTGTCTACATTAAATTTAATCTGCCATTTTTCAGTTCATTTTTCCAGTTGGTCCAGATCCCTCTGCAAACCTTGAAAACTTTCTTCGCTGTCCACAATGGTGCCAATCTTAGTGTCATCTGCAAATATGTTGATTCAATTTACCACATTATCATCCAGATCATTGATATAGATGACAAACAACAATGGTCTCAGCACCGATCCCCGAAGCACACCACTGGTCACAGGCCTCTAGTCTTAGAAGCAATCATACACCACTACTCTCTGGCTTCTCCCATCCCAGCCATTGGTCAAATCCAGTTCACTACTTCACCATGAATACTGTACATAGGGTCCGAACCTTCCTGACTAATTTCCATGTGGGACATTGTCAAAGACCCTACTAAAATCCAAATAGACAACATCCACAGCCTTTCCTTCGTCAACTTGCCTTGTAACCTCCTCTAAAAACTCTACAAGATTAAGCTAAACATAACCTACTATGCACAAAGCCACGTTGACTGTCCCTAATCAATTTTTGGTGATCCAAATAATTGTTTAGCAGATCTCTAAGAAAACCTTCCAATAATTTACCTACTACTGACATCAGGCTCACTGGCCTATAATTTCCAGGGTTACTTTTGGAGTCTTTTTTAAACAACATGAGCTAACTCCAATCCTTTGACACCACACCCATGGGAAAGGACATTTTAAATATTTCTGCCAGAGCCCCTGCAATTTTGACAGTCAGCTCCCTTAAGGTCCGAGGGAATATCTGGTCAGGCCTTGGAGATTTATCTATCCTTATTTGTTTAAGATGACTTCCTCCTCTTTAATCTGTAAAAATTCCATGAACTTATTGCTCATCTTCCTTACTTCCACAAGTCTGGGTGCCCATTTCCTGAGTGAATACTGCTGATAAATATTTCTTTTTCTTTGGCTTGGCTTCGCGGACGAAGATTTATGGAGGGGTAATGTCCACGTCAGCTGCAGGCTCGTTTGAGGCTGACAAGTCCGATGCGGGACAGGCAGACACGGTTGCAGCAGTTGCAAGGCAAAATTGGTTGGTTGGAGTTGGGTGTTGGGTTTTTCCTCCTTTGTCTTTTGTCAGTGAGGTGGGCTCTGCGGTCTTCTTCAAAGGAGGTTGCTGCCCGCTGAACTGTGAGGTGCCAAGATGCATGGTTTGAGGCGATATCAGCCCACTGGTGGTGGTCAATGTGGCAGGCACCAAGAGATTTCTTTAGGCAGTCCTTGTACCTCTTCTTTGGTGCACCTCTGTCTCGGTGGCCAGTGGAGAGCTCACCATATAACATGATCTTGGGAAGGCGATGGTCCTCCATTCTGGAGATGTGACCTACCCAGCGCAGTTTGATCTTCAGCAGTGTGGATTCGATGCTGTCGGCCTCTGCCATCTCGAGTACTTCGATGTTGGAGATGAAGTCGCTTCAATGAATGTTGAGGATGGAGCGGAGACAACGCTGGTGGAAGCGTTCTAGGAGCCATAGGTGATGCCGGTAGAGGACCCATGATTCGGAGCCGAACAGGAGTGTGGGTATGACAACTGCTCTGTATACACTAATCTTTGTGAGGTTTTTCAGTTGGTTGTTTTTCCAGACTCTTTTGTGTAGTCTTCAAAAGGCGCTATTTGCCTTGGCGAGTCTGTTGTCTATCTCGTTGTCGATCCTTGCATCCGATGAAATGGTGCATCCGAGATAGGTAAACTGGTTGACCGTTTTGAGTTTTGTGTGCCCGATGGAGATGTGCGGGGGGCTGGTAGTCATGGTGGGGAGCTGGCTGATGGAGGACCTCCGTTTACTTCAGGCTGACTTCCAGGCCAAACATTTTGGCAATTTCCGCAAAACAGGACGTCAAGCGCTGAAGAGCTGGCTCTGAATGGGCAACTAAAGCGGCATCGTCTGCAAAGAGTAGTTCACGGACAAGTTGCTCTTGTGTCTTGGTGTGAGCTTGCAGGTGCCTCAGATTGAAGAGACTGCCATCCGTGCGGTACCGGATGTAAACAGTGTCTTCATTGTTGAGGTCTTTCATGGCTTGTTTCAGCATCATGCTGAAGATCTCACCCATCTCCTTTGGCTCCATACAAAGCCCACCACTCTAATCTTCAAGGGGACATATTTTGTCCCTTACTCTCCATTTTCTCTTAAAATACCCGTAGAAACTCTTAGGATTTTCCTTCACATTGTCTGCCAATGCAACCTCATGTCTCCTTTCATCTTTTTCCTATTTATTTCTTGAGGTTTTTCTTGCATTCTTTATACTTCTTAAGTACCTCATTTCCTACCTGCTACACACCTCTCTTTTTTTTTGAACCAGATCCCCAATATCCCTCGAACACCAAGGTACCCTCTGCCTGCTAACTTTGGCTTTAATCTTGAGAGGAACATGCAAACTCTGTATTCTCAACATGACACCTTTGAAGGTCCTCCACTTAACTCGCACATCCTTGCCCGAAAACAACATCCCAATTCACGCATTCTAGATCCTTTCTCATTTCCTCAAAACTGGCCTTTCTTCAATTTAAAATCTCAACCCGAGGCCCAGACTGATCCTTCTTCTTAATTAACTTGAAACTAATGGCAGCATGATCACTGGACACAAAATGTTCCCCTACACATACTTCCATTCCCTGTCCTGTCTTGTTCCTGAATAGGAGATCCAATATTGCACTCTCTCGAGTTTATTATATATTGATTAAGAAAACTTTATTGAACACGCTTAACAAACTCCAAGCCATCCAACCCTTTTACATTATGGGAATGCCAGCCAATATGTGGAAAATTAAAATCTCCGACCATCACAACCTTATGTTTCCTGCAGCTATCTGCTATCTCACTACAGATGTGCTCCTCTAATTCTCGTTGACATTTGGGTGATCTATAATACAACCCCATGAGTGTGGTCATACCTTTTCCATACCTCAGCTCCACCTATATAGCCTCAGTAGATGAGCCCTTTGGTCTATTCTGCCTGAGCACAACTGTGATATTTTTCCTGCAATTTCCCCCCTTTAACCCCACCGTTCTATCTCAGCTAAAGCAATGGAAGCCAGGAACATTGAGCTTCCAGTCCTGTTCATCCTGCAACCAAGTTTCACTAACGGCCACATCATAATGCCATGTGGCAATCCGCGCTCTAAGCTCGTCTGCCTTTCCACAATACTCCTTGCATTAAAATAGATGTATCTGAGAACATTTGCACTATGTGTTGACTTCTAACAGTGTATGCAATTTTCATATCATCTTTTCCTTCCTCTATTTGTTCTGGCACTGGTTCCCATCCCCCTGCAAATCTAATTTAAACCCACTGGAACAGTACTATCAAACCTTCCCACAAGGATATTAGTTCCCTTCCAGTTTAGATTCAAACCTTTCCATCACAGCAGGTCCCACCTTCCATACAAGAGAGCCCAATGATCCAGAAACCTGAAACCCTCTCTCCTGCACTATGTCTTTAGCCACATGTTAAGCTGCAATATCCTCTTATTTCTAACCCCACTAGCATGTGGCACAGGTAGCAATCCTGAGATCACAACCTTAGAGGTCCTGTCCAATCTAGCACCTAACTCCTCGAACTCTCCTTGCAGGACCTCCTCACAATTCCTACTCTCATCATTTTCCCCTATATGGACTTCGACATTTGGCTCACCCTTCCTTCTGAGAATGCCGTGAACTCGATCTGAGATATCTTGGACCCTGGCACCAGGGAGGCAACGTACCATCCTGGATACCACAGTACCTCTAATCTGTCCCGCTAACTATAGCATCACCTATCACTACAGCTCGCCTCCTCTCCTCCCTTCCCTCTTAGCCTCAGGACTATGTGCCAAGGTTTACCTCAGGTGCTCCAGTTTTCTCCCATAGTTGAATGATGGATGAGTCAGCAGATTCATTAACCAAAGTGTCCCCTTCATGTAGATTATATGGTAAAATCTGATGGGAGTTTACTGCAGGAAGAATACATCATTTTTTTCCTGACAGAAATAAATGAATTAAAAAATAAGTCCTTATCAAAATAATTAAAACTTATAACTTAACTAGGGAAGGCACAGCTAGCGCAACGCTGTTACAATGCCAATGACCGGGACTAGGATTCAAATCCTGTGCTGTCTATACGTTTATTCATTTTCCCTCTGTCAGCATGGGGTTTCCTCCCACCCTTCAAAACATACCAGGGATGTAGGTCAATTGGGTGTAATTGGGCGGCACGGGCTCAATTGAACAGTTTATTGCATTCCTTTCAAAATTGCAGATTCAGAAATCAACAGGGTTTTGGATTCTGTGGCTGGTTTAATGCTGCTTGATCAACAGGAGATTCCATATGTTGCAGGGAAGCTGAAAGTTTCAGCATTTGGAATCAGCTAGTGCTTCCCACCTCACAGAGAAGGGGATTTTATGCACAAAAGCCGCATAATCGACTACTAACCTTCATGCTGAGGACTGAAAAGGCTGATCGTGCAGTCCATTTATGTAGCTCAGAGCAGCGCACTGGCTTTCCTGGGGAAAAAGGGGGTGGGATGTGTAGCACAGAAACGGCTATCCTACGACAGCCCAACCACCCCGCCTGACAGCTCCACTGCCCCGTTGCCCGGCAGCCCTGCGCCCTGCTCCATTCCCCTTCCTCTTCATTCACTTCCTTCCCCATCCCCTCATTCTCTCTTCCATTCCTCCTTCCCCCTCCTATCAGCCCCACATTGATCCCACCGCCCCGCTGCCTAACAGCCCTGTCAGGAGTGGCGTGATGTGAGGGGGCGGGAGAGTGGTTTGAGGGAGAGGGTGGTGTGAGGGAGCAGTGTCAGGGAACAGGATGGTGTAGGAGCATGGCGGAGTGAGTGAGTGCAGCCTGACACCTCCACTGGCTACTCTGTGACAATGCAGCAGGGTGACGGGACTGTCAGTGTGATGTCAATCATCATGTCTTTCTGTTTAGAGCTGCTTTCAGTGGCAATTCTTTTACACAGGTGGTGGAGCGACTTCGCTCTTGACACTACCACCCTTGGCGGAGGGAATCTGGATCGCGTTGGACCCACTCATCCACCTTTGGATCTTTTATGCAGGTTAAGTGGAGTGTCTTAAAGGCAGAGGAAACCTGTCTTTACAAATCACTAATTTTCACTATAAAAGGGGCTTCTGTGTACACTGCTCCAGGACTTCCTTTGGTTTAAATGGTTGTGTGCTGGTGTTCTCAACAACAGTCAACACAATCTGGCCTCCTGCCTTTCAACCATCATTGAATAACATCTAAACTCCCAGTATGCTTCCCCAGACAGAAAGAGATATGGTCCAACAATCAACTAGTTAGTCTACACACATTGATTTGTTTACATCAAATTGATGACAGAGACTTAACAAATAAGATGCTTTAATATGAAACACAGTGTAGATAATATGCAAAAAAATGAAGGATTGTGAGGAAATTGAGTCACATTTGGAAAATCTAGTCTAATACTTATCAATGTTTAGAGTTGCCCTGACGATCCTGAAAGAAAATTGATCTCAGTAGCCAGTTGCAATGCTGTGTTAGTTATTTCTTATGAGATAACCAGCAATTAACAGTTAGTTGCAACAATACAGTCTGGTCTAATTACTTTTAAAATGCATTAGTTAGGCTTTTTGTGTGTCTGTGAAGCCTGACACCGCCACACATTCAGAAAAAAATGGTATCTGGGATAAAGAATGTGCTTAAACACTAATTGCAGACAATCACTTTCCTGAAGTGTGACACCAGCAAGGTCATGATAATTTATTGAAAAGTTAAGTGTCTACCTCCTTCAGTCCCCTCTTACCTGCTATTGTGCATTAAAACCTTCACCTCACACAAAAGCTTGATGCAAATCACTCTCCCTTCATTGCCGAACTAGAAATTCCAACTTCAAAATACAAGTAACTCCCACTGTTCACGGAAAGTTAAACAAATCAAAGGCTTTAAAAGCAATATGCATAAATACTATGCCAAAACTCAATGGCCATTTGCAAACTATAAAGTTTAGTCACTTGGCAAAGAAAAGATTCTTTGATTGCTAAATGAATTTATTGCTGAGGTTATACAGACACTTCAGTGCATTCAAATGGTCTACCTTTGGACAAGTATTTCATTTATGCAAAAATGGTGTGTGGGTATCATTTTAATCTAACATCCTCAACTGCAAACCAATTACATCAAAGGTCCAGCACCTGATTTATGAAGCATTTACACTTTTTAAAAATACCCTGTGTTTCCAGATCCTGTGTAGTTAACACTGCTGCTGGCACGGTTACTGCAACATTGTTGCAGCGCCAGTGACCAGGGTTCAAATTAGGTCCTGTCTGCAAGGAGTTTGTATGTTCTCCCCGTGTCTACATGGGTTTCCTCTGGGTTCTCCAGTTTCCTCCTACTTCCCAAAACATACAGGGGTCATAGGTTAATTGGGCAGCATGGGCTTGTGGGCAGAAGGGGCTGTTACCATGCTGCCTGTCTAAATTGAAAAGGCCTGCCCTCCAATAGCTCCCATCTTGTACATCCTGGGAGAATGGCTGAAGCCAAAAGATCAAAGCTACAAGTAGATTGGGCATGACAGGGATGAGAGAGAGTGGAGGCGGGGGAGGAGGAGGAGGAGGGAGAATTGGTGGGGGGGGGGGGCGAACAGTTAACCTTGAGCAAGGCAAATGGATGACGCCAAGAGTTTTGGGATTAGTTGTGGGGCAAGGATCTACTTGGAAGTGGCTCAGAGCAGGGACATGGGTCTACTATTATAGTTTTTTTTACACACCCACAAGTACTGTACCTGCTCACCAGCAGCAAGTGAGAACTTTGGCAAGTATGCACATTGCATGATGAATATGACAATAAACTTGATGTCTTCTTTATGCAAGGTGACTAGGAAGTGTGCACATACCAAGGGTGCAAGAGGTGACTCAAGTTATGAAAAGTTAAATTTATTGCTGGTTATTTTGCAACTTTTCAGGCCCTTCGAAAAGTTTAAAATCAATCAAATCGGGGTGCTTGCTGGCCCCAAATTAGAACTACAGCCACAGGCAAATAAATCACCTAATCTTTACAAAGGCAGATGCTAGCAACTGTAATCTCACCCATATACAAAGCTACCAAAAACACACTGACATGGTGTTGCCGTGGTAATGGATGGACCAATGATAATCTAGTTACTTTTATGTTGGACATTTTACAAGTATGAAGGAAAAATAATAACCAGCAACTAAGGCCACGTTAAATTCAAATGTTTTTGAGACAACAATGCAAACGGTTGATGGCAGGAAATGACGAAAAGTGTTTTTATAGTTTGGTCACATATTCATCAGTAAAGCATTATCAGTTAGGGGCACGAGGGGCCAGGGAGCTGGGGCCAGCCCTCGGGTAATGCACTGATTCAGCCAGGAGGATGCAGAGTCCAATCCCAATTCCTTTCATTAGTGGTCCTTGGCTCTCATCCGATCTTGGCCCAAGTGTGAGGAATGGAGCAGGAGCCCCACAATCTGAGAAATGGCAAAGAGTGAGGCCATTTTGTGACTCTGCGTGCTCCCTGTGCTCAGACCATAACATGCGTGGGCCTAGCTGCAAACATTGCAAAGCTTGGAGCAGAACAACGGACAGAGACAGGACAGTGGGATGAACTTACTTTGTTGCTCAGTGAACATTGCTTCCATTGTGATGGACAGGTGAGAGGAGGGAAATTTAAAAAAAAGTTAAAAGTGCGAAGATGCATGAAGTAGAACAAAAACCAAAATATTAGGTGAAAATGAAATGTTACCATAGAAACTGTGATGCGATTACAAGGACAGATTCACTATTTGATTCCTAAAACAGCTGAGTGCAGCTTTGAATGGGTGTAACATGACAGAGGGTGGATTTAATTTATCTTTGAATAATAGTTCACAAGACTCTGTTTAGTTACAAGCAAAACTCTGCAGCATCAGTGAGATTGGATTGTAAGATCAGCCCTTCTCACCAGTCACTTTTTCCACATACTTTATTGTGTTCCTGCAACATTCAGGTGTGACAAGATCAACAATTAAATGGCATGGTTAGTGTTAGGGCAGCACCTTTATCGGAGGAGTTAGTGCAACACTATTACAGTGCCAGCCACCCAGGTTTGAATCTGCCACTGTCTGCAAGGAGTTTGCACAGTCTCCCTGTGTGCACAAATTTCCTCCGGGTGCTCAGGTTTCCTCCCACCTTTCAAAACGTACAGTGATTTTCCTCCTTTTCATCCCTACAACCAAACCAGTTGTAAGGCTAACACCTGCAACTCTGATCCAATTTCTTTCCACCTGCAGTTCTCATCAATTGGGAGAGTGCATTAGGTGCTGCACTTTACTGGATTTATTCCACGAGATGCTTACATAGTTCACTACAAGCAAGTGCACAAAATAAACTCAGTAATGGTGCAGTGGTAACAAATGGTGAACTAATTTTCAATTACTTTTGTTCCCTGAATGTTGAAAAGGTATCACAACACAATGTATTCATGAGATAATTGCATAAGAACTTCTTAAAATGTCCAATGTGAAGTGTAAAACCTTTCAAAACGTACAGTGATTTTCCTCCTTTTCATCCCTACAACCAAACCAGTTGTAAGGCTAACACCTGCAACTCTGATCCAATTTCTTTCCACCTGCAGTTCTCATCAACTGGGAGAGTGCATTAGGTGCTGCACTTTACTGGATTTATTCCACGAGATGCTTACACAGTTCACTACAAGCAAGTACACAAAATAAACTCAGTAATGGTGCAGTGGTAACAAATGCTGAACTAATTTTCAATTACTTTTGTTCCCTGAATGTTGAAAAGGTATCACAACACAATGTATTCATGAGATAATTACATAAAAACTTCTTAAAATGTCCAATGTGAAGTGTAAAACCTTTTTGGAGTCCTCTCTCTAACACCTGAATGTGCACAACCTTGGTGTCTTTATATACTTCTGTCAAACAAATTGAATCGACAGTTTCCAACTAAAGGCCATTTCATGTCAGGCCTCCACCTTAAGGCTGTCTCAGGAGTGGATAGAAAACTAAGACTTACCTTTCAGGAAGCAGCCCTAAAAGGCTGCTCCAGCATCCCATTCATATCCAGAGGCACCTTGTAGCGCCCTCCGGATCCAATGGAGGTGGGGAAACTGGTGTCATAGTGCCACCATCATAAAAATGCGGGAGAGCAATGGGCGTCTTCTCTGCCCATAATCCTCCAGGCAACTGGAACCACTCTGTGGTTCCCAGAACAGTTCCAACTGAGTGGGGATTATGGGTAGGGAAGATGGCCATTGCTCTGCCACATTTTGAGCCGCAGAGAGCAGCCCTGAAGGATGAAGCGGCCCAGTGTGGTTGTCCCAAACCGCACTAGCCACCCCGAGAGCCCTCGCTGCCCTGATGGCCCCTGCCTGACAGCTCCCGCTGCCTCCTGCGGCTCTGCCGATCCCCGCTGACAGCTCCTGATGCCCCGCCGGCTCCCGCTGCCCCAAAGGTCCTCGCTGCCCTGATGACAGCTCCCACTGCCCCGCACTGCTCCACCAGCTCCCGCTGATAGCTCCCATTGCCCCGCTGCCCTGACTTGGAGGGAGAGGGACAAGTGGGGAGATGGGTCACGGGCTGACGGAGTCATTGGCCTGCCCCTAAACAGCCGCTTATATGGCTGTACATTCAGATTGATTCCGCTGATTATCCCTCTCTGAGAGAAGTTGGATTATGCGGCTCGGAGACGGCCTCCCCACATTCAGAGAAGTAAGTGGTTATGCGTTTTGGCGGCCTTCATATTTGGACTTTTGCGCTATCTGAAAGGGCCTTAAGGCAGAAATCAGAATTTGCTATGTCCTTCCTAAACACAAGACACAAACGCAGTCCAATTTACAGGTCAATAACATCAGTGCTCACCAGCGAAATGAATTTGAAAAGACTGTGCCTTGTGGAAGCAGCAGGATGTTGCCATTTGCACATTTTAAGGATTGTATTGTTCCTGAGTAAGAATGCTAAATTAGTTGTGCAATTCAGGCCTGTAATCAGTACCACCAATCTGCACTTGGGGTGGAGACTCTCAGGATTGTTAGAAAGCAGATTTCCACAGAGGATGCTTATCTTTAACACCTAAACCACCATCATTTTTTAGAGTCCTGATCAATAAGATTCTTTCAGCGTAATTAGGGAATGCTTCTCATGACAAAGACAGATTTCCCTCCAATCCACTTGCTCTGGCTTTCTCTTAACAGAAAAGACCATAGGGCACACAATTTACATCGGGAAAAACATTCACCTAATTTATCCTTAAATAATGCGGTGAAAGTAGCAATTACACATTAGCAATATCGGTAGGGTAATATATTAGAACAAGCTATAGGAACACTGTGGTCATTTGCTGCTGTTATGGTGAAACATTAGTTCAACTGAGAGGAGTTAACTCCATTTCAGAGTACCTGTGACACTCTGTGGCGACAGAATGGTTCCTACAATACCGGTCATTGAATATAATGATAAAGCTAATGAGACTGAAAGTTCAATTCCCCCTGTTCTTGTCTATGCAAGGCAGCTCTGCCACTATAAAAGTGATGTGCTGTAACCATCATGTACTTACGAACTTGCTGTGTCTTGAACTTAATGATCTGGCTGGCATCACCAATTCCTTTTCCATTAATAGCAGATAACCGAAGGCTGTATGTAGTTTCTGGAGTCAGTCCACTGATGGTAATGACATTGTCTGAACCTAGAACTGACAGAAATTAAAAACTGTGACACACGTGTGCTTCAGAATGAGTGTGCTCTGACCAAATAAGTAGAAAAAATGCTGATGTTTAAATATTAACAAATTCAGAAAAATGTCTAGATGTCATTAATGCAAATTTCTCTTTGAGTACTGCACAACATTTCTTTCTATAATTCACCTCTGTCGTTACCACTGTCCAATTGTCTTCTGTTTGCTCATTATAACCCAATGACTTTGAGGCAGAGTACAATATGCGGACAAACCATTTAACATGTGTTCCAACTCCCCAAAGAGGATGAATTTCCAGACACTCCTATTCAGGTAAATAACTAACTGTTAAAAACCTTGCTGCATTCTATGAATGGAAACACACAGCTCATTTATTCATTTTTCCTTTCTTTATGTTTTAATTAATTCTCAATTTCAGTACAAAACAAGGTTTTCATTGATTTTTTTTCAATTGGGAAAACAAAGTGGAAGCTTGCTGGGCTCACTGGTGATCTCAGGGTCTACAATATCAATAAACTTCCACTGGGGGAAAATGAACTGAAAAACATCTATTTCAACATTTATGGCAATAAATTTATAATTTTTCGATTGCAACTTTGGAGAAATAAAACAAACTAATTCAGGCATGAACAGTAATTTGAAAGGACAACATGCTCTCTCTATTTCAGCAGGTAAACAGCAGAGAAATAATTCCAATATTTCTGGTCAAATAATCAAGAAAGCCTGTTGTCCAGTTCCTCCTTTCCAATGACAACCACAGCAGCTAAGCTTTCCACCAATCCCAGGGAGATTCAAGGACAGTTTTTTATCCACCACTATCAAACTCCTGGATGAACCTAGAATAGTAAATCATGTTGCTCTGTGCCAACTGAAATCTCTCAGTTACTCCGCACATTTGTACTGTCTTACCTGTTGTACTTTATATGAGATATCACTGCATCTTGGTATGTGTGACAATGAACCTGAAATTTATTTCTCACTTGCTCAGGGTCAACAGAATTTCGGGTCTAATTTCAGTCACTGGAACCTTTCATTATTCTGGAAGGAAGCAACAAACTTGGATTTGGAAAAGAAAGACCTTGATTGGGAGGTAGGAGTGTGTGCTGGGGCGTGTGCGTGCTGGTGAGTGCACATGTGCATGCATACAGTGTGTGTGTCTGTGTATGCGTGTGCAGTTGATTACACTGGAATTACTAATGGGCACCAGCATACTTCTCAAGAAATACACTGCAACCCAAAGTTAAAGCTCTTCAAATTTAACACTCTAATATGGCTCAAAGAACCTGTCCAATTTAATTTTAGGGAATCAAGATTCAAGGTATGAGATCAGAAAATCTGTAAACACAATGATTTTGCAGTGATTCTGGCAGAAAGTTTACATGGCAGCATAACTGAGGATTGCCACGACATTACTTTTCATTCATATATTTAAAATCTCTGTTCGCTCTTTCAGAATTTTTTTAAGATCAAAACTTTCTTTCATCCTTCAGGCCTCTGTGAAGCTCAGAGGGGAGAGAGCACATATCTCGAGAGTAAATAAAAGAACAGTGAGATGCATTGTATATTTTTAATACTGTATGAACTTATTCACAGTGCAGCTGGAATGAATTATGGGAACTGCTCTTGTTGCCAGAGACAAACCACCCAAGGGGTTCATAGGCATTTAATCTGATTCCCCAAATTAGTTCTTATTTTGGCTCTTAAATTCTTAACTTTATTGAAGATGCATATACTTAACTGATTTAAAACTGAAATAAGGGGCAACTTGTACAACATAATCTGTCTGAAATATAAGGGAAGATTTCAGTTAGCAAGATTTGCTGCCAAGGAAAAAAAAAATAAATGAGCTGAAAAGGTCACTGAATTCGACAAGCATAAACCCTTTTCTACAAGGTAATGGGTAAACTAGAAATAATTTTAAACCATATGTCACTCATGATGTTTTAGATCAGTTAAGTAATACCACTCAGCCCTCATTATGACGTGCACCTTTGCAGCTGCAGATTCTAAGCTTTATAATGAAGTGTCATTTCATGCCCTGAACCACTGCCAACAAACCAAAGAAAAGCAGATGACTAATTAAAACAGCAGTGAAAGAAATACTATTATAAACGCAGAGCTTTGTAACAATTATGAATCTGTATTGTTGGAATGTTGGCCTTCATCGCTAGAGGAATTGAATTCAGGAGTAGGGAGGTAATGTTGCAACTGTATAAGGTACTAGTGAGACTGCACCTGGAGTACTGTGTCCAGTTCTGGTCTCCATATTTGAGGATGGATATACTGCCTTTGGAGACGGTCCAGAGGAGGTTTACTAGGTTGATCCCTGGGATGAAGGGGTTGACTTATGATGAAAGATTAAATCATCTAGGATTTTATTCGCTCGAGTTCAGAAGAATGAGAGGAGATCTTATAGAAACATATAGGATTATGAAGGGTATGGATAGGATAGATGTAGGAAGGTTTTTTGAGCTGGCCGGGGAAACTAAAACAAGAGGACACAGTCTCAAGATTCGAGGGAGTAGATTTAGGACAGAGATGAGGAAAAATAGTTTTTCCCAGAGAGTAGTGAATGTTTGGAATTCTCTAACCAGGGAAGTGGTTGAGGCTGCCTCATTAAACATATTTAAAATTTAGTTAGATAATTTTTACATGATAGAGGAATTAGGGGATATGGGGAGAAGGCAGGTAGGTGGAGTTAGGTCATAAATTAGATCAGCCATGATCGTATCGTATTGAATGGCGGAGCAGGCTCGATGGGCCATTTTTGGCCTACTCCTGTTCCTACTTCCTATATAAACGCAGAGCTTTGTAACAATTATGAATCTGTATTCCTTTGGAGATTCCTTATATTTTGTTTTTTCCCCCCCTGAGCATGGAATATATTGCCTTCAACTGTGAAACACTTTTTTTTCCTCATGCAACTCAACTGAATTATGATGCAAGTTATATCCATGTAAAATTCTCTAATTGTTTCTTTTATCCATTATATTATGCATCTTTGCAGTTTTTCAAGAATTTTGAAGACACTACATCTTTTATAACCATATATAACCATTTACGGAGCGGAAATAGGCTATGTCAGCCTTTCGACTCTGCACTGGTTCACTAGAACAACTCCACTAGCTCAAACCTCCCACTCACCGCCAATAACCCTCCAACCCCCTCACCTCCATGTACACATCCAATCTTCTCTTAAATGACAGAAGGGACTTTGATGCAACTATCTCATTCGGAAGTTCATTCCATTCTACCACCACTCGCTGAGTGAAAAAGCCACCTCTAATATTTCTCCTGAAGTGTTGCCCCCATACTCTTAACTCATGGTCTCTTGTTCCAACCTCTCGTGCTCTCAGGGGAAAGAGTCTGTTTATGTCTAGTCTATCTATTTCTTTCATAATTTTAAATACCTCTATCAACTCCCCTCTCAGTCGTCTACGTTCCAATGAATAAAGTCCCAGTCTTCTTAATCTCTCCCTGTAATCCAGATGCTGTAAGCCAGGCAACATCCTTGTAAACCTTCTCTGCACCCTCTCCACCTTATCTATATCCTTTCTATAATTTGGAGACCAGAACTGAGCACAGTACTCCAAACCTGGCCTCACCAATGCCTTAAACAGCTGCAGCATCACCTCCCAGCTCCTATACTCTATACTATGATTTATGAAGGCCAGCATACTATATGCCTTCTTAACCACCCTGTCTACATGGGAATCCACCTTCAGTGAACTCTGTACCATAACTCCCAGATCCCTTTGCTTCTCTGCGTGCCTCAATGCCCTCCCCTTAACTGTTTTTGTCCTATTCTGATTATTTTTACCGAAATGCAACACCTCACACTTAGCTACATTGAATTCCATCTGCCATCTTTCAGCCCACACTTTCAAACAAACCAAATCCTTCTGCAATCCAAGGAAATCTACCTCTCTATCCACCACTCCCCCTATTTTCGTATCATCTGCATATTTGCTTACCCAGTTAACAACACCCTCCTCTAAATCATTAATATAAATGATAAACAACAAGGGACCCTGAGGCACCCACTCGTCACAGGCTTCCAACCTGACATACAGTTGTCCACCATGACTCTCTGCTGTCTATCTCCCATCCACCTCTGAACCCATGTCACAATCTCTCGACTAATTCCTAGTGACTGAACCTTCCATGCGGAACCTTATCAAAAGCCTTACTAAAGTCCAAATAGATCACATCCACTGCTCCACCTTCATCCATCTTTTTTGTCATTTCCTCGAAAAACTCAACAAGGTTCGTCAAACATGACTTTCCTTTGACAAACCCATGCTGGTTGCCCCTAATCAATCCCTGCCTATCCAGATATGTGTGTATACTCTCTCGAAGAATACCTTCTAAAACCTTCCCCACCAACGAAGTCAAGCTTACTGGCTGATAATTACTTGGCCTACACCTACTGCCTTATTTGAACAGTGGAACAACATTTTTCCCTCTTAAGGTTCTTCCTGCAATCTAAGTAATGACCATACATCTCCTCAATCCCATTTTTTTATATTTGGTATAGGCCTCCCTCTTGTCCCGAACCAACTTCTTAATTTCACCAGAAAACCACGGCTCCCTCAAACCTTTAGTCTTCCCCTTTGGCCTGACTGGAACATAAAGGTCCTTTACTCTCAAAATCTCACCCTTAAATGCCCCCCGCATTTCCTCTACATCCTTCTTGGCAAAAAGATCAGACTTCACAACTCTCTGCAAATCCCTTCTCATTTCTCCAAATCTGGCCTTCCCCCACTCAAAGACCTTCAACCTCGGACCCGACCTATCCCTTTCCATCATTAAGCTAAAGCTAATGGACCCATGATCACTGGATCCAAAGTTCTCTCCAACGCTTACCTCAATCACCTGTCCCATTGCATTTCCAAACAACAGATCTAAAACCGCTCCCCCTCTAGTTGGCATCTCAACATATTGCTGCAAATGCAATAATACTAAGCCATCCTGCCCTTTTATTGACTGCGTTTCCCAATCTATGTTTGGAAAATTTATATCCCCAACCAACACCACCCTATTTCTCCTGCACATTTCACCTATTTCCTTGCACATTTGCTCTTCTAGTTCCATTTCCCCATTTGGAGGCCTATAATATACCTCCATAATAGTAACCTCACCCTTCTTATTTTTCAGCTCTACCCACACTGCCTCCCTCGACGAGCCCTACAGTCTACCTTGCCACAGTGCTGTAATATCCTCCCTGACAAGTAATGCCACACCTCCCCCTCTTAATCCACCAACTCTGTCACATCTAAAGTAGCAAAAACCTGGAACATTCAACTGCCAGTCACAACCTTCCTTCAACCACGTCTCGCTAATGGCCACAACATCATAATGCCACATGTCAATCCACACCTTCAGCTCATCTAGCTTCCTTACTGCGCTCCTCGCATTAAAATAAATATGTCTCAGGGATCTCCTACATCCTACCTTCAGCATATCCTCCTCTCTTCCATTCTCACAATTTTCACTACAACATCTTTTTACTACTTCATGCTTTTCCTCCCTCAAATTATTCAAACTTGTCTCTTTCCTTTGCCTACTAACCATCACCTTGCAGTCCTGCCTAACTTGAAACCCTGCCCCCAACCATACTAGTTTAAACCACCCCCCTGACAGCCCTAGAAAATGTCCCCACCAGGAGACTAGTCCCTCTGGGATTAAGATGTAACCCATCATTACGGTATAGGTCCCATCTTCCCCAAAAAAGGTCCCAGTGGTCCAAGAACTTGAAACTCTGTCTCTTACTCCACCCCTTTAGCCACGCGTTTAACCTCCACCTAATTCTATTTCTGCCTTCACTTTCACGTGCCTTAGTGGCCCTCCTTTTAAGCTCCCTACCCAACTCCCTATACTCATTCTGCAGGACCACTTCCTTCTTCCTTCCAACATCATTGGTACAACATGTACCACAACCTCAGGCTCCTCACCCTCCCCTTTTAAGATGTTTTGAACATACATAGTCACATCCTGGACCCTAGCACCAGGAGAACAAACCACCGTCCGGTTTTCCTTATCGCGTCCACCAAAACCTCTGTCTGTCCTCCTAACCATTGAATCCCTTATAACTATCGCCCTTTTTCTTTTATCCCTACCTTTCTGGGTCACAGAGATTGACACCACACCTCGCCTACCATATTCTGACTATCCCCCTCCTCAGTACTCAAGATGGAGTACAAATTTCTGAAGATTACAGACTCGGGAGCTTGCACATGAACCTGACCCTTCCCTTTCCTCCTCCTAACAGTAACCCACTGCCCCTCCACCCATGGCCCCTGTGCGACCACCTGCCTGTATATCCTTTATATATTCTTCTGTGCCAATAAATAAATGTACATATTGAGAAGTTTTTAAACATATCTTATGATAAAGCTTCTGCACTTTGGGGGAGGGTCCTTGGAAGCCTTCATGCTGCTTCAGATCGACAGTGGCTAGTCCAGGAAGCCATGGAAGACCATAGCTGGACATGCCCTGGGACGGGGATCACCCTCGGAAGAAGCAAGCAAGAGCTTGACCAAGAGGAGTGGTTGTTTGACCGAGAGGAGATTAAGTATTATAATAAGAAATAAAATTAGAATAACGTTTGCTGGTAGGGTAGTGTATCTCAAATTTCAGTGATCTCCTGGAGCTCTGCTTGATTGCCATTAGGGAGTTAGGTAGGAATCTTCCAAAGTTTTTCCTGTTGTTAGGGCTATATTATATTTTATATTATATACAAATATGTCTTTAAAAGAGATAAATTGTGGGGGTTCAGTGTAGGTGACTTCACAAACAGAGTAACAAAACACATCTCATTTAAAATGCAAAAGCTTTGCTGAAGGTAGACATTCGGGCACCAGTGACTTTGCAGAGACAATGGAACTGCTTTGATAAGAATATTAAAAGCAGGTACAAATGGAAGAGTCTGGGCTCAAGTGCTGATAAAGATCTTTCAAGGATTGGGTTTGGAGCCTTGAGAAAAAAATCTGTTTTTTTACAAGCAGAGAGGAAAGAAAACAGGATTCTTCTCTGTTCTGCAGTAGCCTTTGATACTGCAACTTGGCAAGCTGCAGGGTTGTTGAAAACCCCATTTTGAAGATGGGTTGTGAGTTCTGAGTTCAGCCTGTTGAAAACCCTTGTAGTCCTTACAAGAGGAAATGGCTGGCTAGAGTGTTTCTCCTGATATAAGGGAAACAAGAGGAACTCTGTGGTGACCTGGAAGAAGAGGTTATCATTTGGAAAACCCATGATGGGGCAGATTTCTTCAGCAAAACACTGAAGTGACTGATAGGAGGAAATCAGTTTTTGTGTGTCCAACGAGCAACATATATCTATTTGAAACCAACAAAAACCTTCCTGAGTGGTAGCCATTTACCTTTAAGCACCAGAGTCTGGTGAAAATTCATAAAGGTTAAATTCTGTGCACAGTATAAAAATTGCCTGGTACCGGTGAACTTGGAGAAGTGAAAAGTGAATGATTGCACTGTGAAACAAAGAACATTCCTGAACATAAACACATTAAATACATGTGCACTTAGAATTAGAAGGGGGATAAATTAAATTAATATTAATAAGTTAAAGTTTGATCCTGTTTTCATGTTTAAAGAACATTAAAAGCAATTTTTGTTTAAGTAACCAGTTGTCTTGGTGAATTTCTATTGCTGCTGGATTTTGGGGTCCTCTGGGCTTGTAACAAAGTAAATGGACAAAACAGGTTTTTTCTTTGGTTTTTTGCCTCCCCTAGGAGCTACATTGCCAGCATATTAGGGCAGAGAGTTGGAGTAAATCCAAAAGGAGCAGCAGCATTAGATAGAGAGAAATAAAGATAGAAGGAGATAGTTAGAGAGAGAGAATGAGTTAGAGAGAGTTAGGATATGGCAGCCAAGGCAGGGGAATATTCCTCTTGAAGGATGTGAGTTATCAGGGAAGCCCGCAGATTCCCTAATGACTTCACCTGTGAGAAGTACATCCAACTGCAGCTCCTGATAAATCAAGTTAAGGAATTGGTGCTGGAGCTGGATGAACTCTGGAACATTCGGGAGGCAAAGGGGGGTGATTGATATGAGTTATAGAAACATTATTACACCTGGGAGGCAGGAGGAGGATAGATGGGTAACAGTCAAGAAAGTAATAGGGAACAGGCAGGCAATGCAGGGCACCCTTGTGTGCATTTCCCTGAATAACAAGTATTCCATTTTGGATATTGTTGAGGGGGACGACCTACCAGGCACAAGCCATGGTGATCATGTCTCAGCCACAGAAGCTACTCCTGTAGCTAAGAAGGGAAAGGAGAAGAAGAGGCAAAATGTAGTGATAGGGGATTCCATAATTAGGGGAACAGATAAGAGGCTCTATGGAGGAGATTGAGTCTCCCAAACGGTATGTTACCAGGGTTCTAGGTATCTCTGATCAAGTTCACGGCATTCTCAGGAGGGAGGATGAGCAGCCAGATGTCATGGTCCAGCACCTAAAAGCCTGAATATGCCTGGGATTGTCTGATCTCGGAAGCTAAGCAGGGACAGGACTGGTCAGTACTTGGAGGGGAGACAGCCTAGAAACACTAAGTGGTGAAGGTTTCTGTGATGGGCGCTGTAGACAAAAGTTAAAGAATTTCATGTATGCAGTATTACATGACAATAATGGAACCTTTACCATATAGGGACCAATGATGTGGGTAGGAAGGGTGAGGAGGTGCTGAGAGTTCACAGAATTAGACACAAGGTTGAAGGAGAAGATCTGGCATTGCTAGTCAAGGAAAATATCACAGCTGTGCTTAGACAGGACAGCCCAGAGGCCATTTGGGTTGAGTTGAGGAATGGGAAAGGTGTGACCACACTGATAGGGTTGTATTATGGACCACTCAATAGTCAGAGAGAATTGGAGGAACAAATCTGTAGCGAGATAGCAGACCAATGTAAGAAACAGAAAGTTGTGATAGTAGGAGCTTTTAACTTTCCAAATATTGACTGGGAATCCCATACTATAAAAGGGCTGGATGGCTTGGAGTTTGTCAAATCTATTTAGGAAAGTTTTCTAAATCAATATATAGAGATACCAACAAGAGAGGATGCAATACCTGATCTCCTATTAGGGAACCAGGAAGGTAAGGTGACAGAAGTATGAGAAGGTGAACATTTTGGGTCCTGTGACCATATGTCATTAGTTTCAAGTTAATTATGGATAAGGGTAGATCTGGTCCTCGAATTGAGATTCTAAATTGGAGAAAAGCCAATTTTGTGGAAATGAGAAAGGATCAAGGGGGAGTGGATTGGGCTAAGTTGTGTTCTGGCAAGGTGTGTTCAGTGAGTGAAAGGCCTTCGAAGGCAAAATTTTGAGAGTGCAGAGATTGCATGTTCCTGTCAGGATTAAAGACAAAGTTAACAGGCATAGGGAACCTTGGTTTTCAAGATAATATTGGCAACCTAGTTAAAAGAGAGGTGTATAGCAGGTATAGGCAACAAGAACCAAATGAGGTATTAGAAAATGTAAGAAAATACCTAAGAAGGAAATCAGGAAGGCAAAAAGTCATGAGGTTGCTTTGGCAGATAACGTGAAGGTAAACCTGAAGGGCCTTCACAAGTATGTAAAGAGTAAAAGGATAGTCTGGGACAAAATTGGTCCCCTGGAAGATCAGAGTGATCTGACGGGCACTGTAGGATTTCCTGTGCCTGGGCATGGGTAAATTCTGATCATGGTGAAGAAACACTTCTGGTTCCAATTCTGCTGAGTGATGGCAGATCATGAAGCATTGCTCACCTATAACAATGCTG
This sequence comes from Narcine bancroftii, assembly GCF_036971445.1. Lineage (NCBI taxonomy): Eukaryota > Metazoa > Chordata > Chondrichthyes > Torpediniformes > Narcinidae > Narcine > Narcine bancroftii. The sequence goes on from NC_091476.1 coordinate 135,127,122, forward strand.
TTGCGTCGCTGCTGGGATTTGCAACATTTCTCTGCACTATTATTCAGAGAAGGGGAATCTAAAACTAGAGGGTATGGATTCAAAGTGGGAGGCGAAATATTTAAAGGGGGTTTGAGGATTCCCTTTTCAACACAGGATCTTCTGCAAAGAGCTGTAAGAGGAAGTGGTAGAGGTGAGTACAATTGTAACCTTTAAATTAACCAGATACATAGATAGGGAAGATTCAGAGGGGATATGGACCCAATGCAGGCAAATTGGACGAGCGTGGGTAGAAAACTTGATTTGCAATGAACAAGTTGGGCCTTTTCCCATGCTGTAGAGTTCTGTGATTCTTCAAAGGTATCACCTCCTCCTGCGCTGCTCCAGAATCCCCTTCATGAGATGAGAAAGTGGGAGAATAAATTCTTGGCCTATCACTCCATCTGACATTTGTCATTCTAACTTACCTTCCTTCGCATTTGCTTTCTTTGTGGACCACTCAGCAGTGTCCTGGACCTTCCATTCAACCAGATACTTCAGTACAGGGACCCCACCTGTCGATTCAGGTTCCTCAACCTCAATCTGTGCCGAGCTGGAATAGGGAATGGTATCCAGGATCGCAGGAGCAGATGGGGTCTCTGGAATAATGAAAAATAAACTATGAAATACACAAGTTTCTGCCAAGAGTCTCCAAAAGTTAAACATACTACATATTATGATTTTTAACTCTTACGGAAAGAACACAATCCACTCAATTCCTTTCTTTACCCCATCTTCTACTGTAAACAGAATACATTTTCTTTTTTCTGGAAATAAGAAGTTGATGTCTTGAGAACCCTTCATCAATTAGCAGCTGTCTTCACCACCAAAATGTGAAAATGAAGACACAAGAGACTGCAGCTGTTCTAATCTAGAGTGAAAGTTACTGGCACAGGCTGTTCTGTGAGAGCTCAATCAACTATCGTACAGGAGGACTTTTCAAAAGGAGGCAGATGCAGATACCAGGAGAGTCCTGCCTCTGGATCTGGGGCTTGTGTATCTTGGGCGAAAATATGATCATGAAACAGAATTTGAATTTTGAAGTATCACATTACATATAGACTAGTGTAAAAGTCGATCTCATGTAAAAGTCGACAACCTACATTTGGCCAAAATATCCGGAATTTTCTATATATCTCTTGTAAAAGCTGACCTGAGTCTCACACCTTGGAGAGCTGGAGATCCAGACCCTCAATTTGCTTTGGCTCCAATTGCTCACAAGCTGGAGTTCCCGACACTTTGAACGTGAACTCTCACCTTGGCACCCCCACCCAATGGAGCTTATGATGCTTCGAGTGTGGACTCTCGCCTCAGCCCCGGCTGCCCGCTGATCAGAGCTCCTGATGCCTCCGACAACGCAGATACTTATGGCAGTTCTAACCTCCCCTGTGGTAGGACATGGGTTTTGATATCTAGATTCTGTATTATTACTTTAATTCGTTGTGTTTTTATTCTTTATTCATTGAGAAATCATTTGGACTTTTGCTACTGATATGGTATTTTGGAATCTAGTGTGAATATGAGACCCTTAAATATAGCATCCATGTAATAGTAATAAATGTAACATTAAATAATGGTCTGGAAAATTCGACTTTTATACGAATATGTATGGTAAATCTTTGTTTTGTGCGCTCTCCAGGTAAGTCAACCTCTACATAGCACAGAACAAAACTAATTGTAATAAAACTAAAGTGCAGGGTATAGTGTTAGAGAGAAAAGAACCATTAAAATTTGCAAGCATCATATTACAGTTGTGGGAGTTTTGATCAGAAGTCTGATCATTGAAGAAAACAAAACTGTCCCTGAATTTGGTTTCAAATTCAAACAGTGCTCTGAGATAAGTACGGAAATTATTTGGATTTTCAGAAACAGCCAACAAAACATTCTCCTAAAACCATCAAAGAATGAGCCTTTGGCTTCAAGGTAGAATTCTTGTCCAAATTAAAAGATTCAAAGTCCATTTTGCTATAGAGAGGCCCAGAGAACAAGCTCAATTGACGACTCAAAATATTCAAAGTCCAATAGGTTTATGTGGCTGCTCATCCCATGGGTCGTAGCAGCCATACATAAACTTGTAGGCAGCCCACGCGTGCACGTACACACACACACACACACACACACACACACACACACACACACACACACACACACACACACACACACACACACAACTGAGTATCAAGCAACAAAATAAGGGTACATTCCCAGTCGGACTTGCAATGGACTCATTTTGTTGGTTTTGCTGTTGAGATGCAACTTTTATTCCTGACATGATTTATGTCGTACTGGTTTCCTTATCAATTCAAGGTTCCATCGCACTAAAGGGTGGCCTCCACTCAAACGTGGAAGCTTCACCATACATTTTCAACTGATAATCAGCGAATTCTGTACACATCCTGAGGTTGCTCTGCAAAATGCAGATTCCAGATATAGACAGGCACATTATCTGCTTCCACAGGATTTAGTGCTTCGATCAGGTAGGATGCTCACATCCTTTAATTACACAAGGAAATGAGCTCTCCAGATCAAAAAAAGCTGTTTATCCGAATGACTGTCGATTCTGCATACAATTACCAGCAAATCATCAAATAATCAGATTCCATTTATTCCAAGCACAATTTTTCTAAAAATAGCTTCCACACTCGTGTGTGTGATTTTGACTCCTGCAATTAGATGAGGGTTTATTGTCATTACACAGTGCAGATATGGAACCACAAACTAATTCACACCCCTGACTGTTCTATTGAAACATCTCTTCTTTTTGTGCAATAACTGCAACTATAATTATTTATTCATCAATCCTTTTTATATTTATTATCTCTTTTTTCTGTTTTGGCAGATTGTTATAGTTTAGTTCATATACATTCCCCCTCTCCTTCTCTGCTGGTGTGCCCTCCCTCTCTTATCCACCTATTACCTCCTGTCTGTGGGCCTGTGCTCCTCCCACTGCCCTTCCCCCTCACCATTTTGTTCAGACACCTGCCTTACATTTTGCTCATCCCCTGATGAAGGCTCAAGCCCGAAATGCTGGGTTATTTGCCTATATAAAATTTGCTGTTGGACCTTTTGAGCTTGATTTTACAAGATTTCAGCCTGAGATTGACAGAGAATGCCCCTGGTTCCTCACAATCTGCATGCTCAAAATGAACACGAGTGCAAAACAAGCTAAACCATGAATAGATAAATCTTGCTACCAACAGAATATTTTTGTGGCTTCTATCTTCCAAGCAAGATGTAAATAAATGTCTCTTCAAAAACAAGCAAAGGGAGATGGCTTCACAAGCTAACTGCGGTCTCTTTGTACGATGGATTGAAGGGCATAGATGTAATTCCAGCCTGATGTCATGGTTTTATTAGGTCGCTATCTCCAGGGAAGTAGAACAAACTGTTGGAATATTCTTAGGAGCTTTACTTGTGAGTATGAGACTCCATGGGAAATTAAATTAGAGAAGGCACACAGAGGGACAAATAGACAACAAATTATCACTTTGTTTCACAATTCATCACTTCCAATCTCATCAAAGGTTACTTTTTCCGTTGTGTCCTCCACCATTGGTAGATACTGAGTTATGCAGGTAATGCCTTTATTTCCTCGGCCTCAATAACTGTGGTCTCCTCTACATCGGAGAGACTGGGAGATCGCCTTGTTGAGTATCTCGGTTCTCTCTGCCAGAATTGCGTGGATCTCCCAGTGGCCACCCATTTCAATTCCCCATCCCATTCCCTGCTGACATGTCTGTTCACGGTTTCATCTACTGCCAGACTGAGACCACCAGCAATTTGGAGGAACAAAACTTCATCTTCTGTCTGGGCACCCTCCAACTGAATGGAAATAACATTGAATTTTCCGATTTCCATTAAACCCCCACCGCACCCTCTCTTCTTCCCCCCTGTCGTCTTTCCCCAACTCTGTCTCTCTCTTCCCTTTTCCCTCTGTCTCCTTTCACAGAGTCAAAATCAATTCTTACATTTCCTCTTCATATCCAATTAACAATTTTGACTGATGTTCTGGACTCCACCTCCTGCCATTCTTGTCTTTATTCAGATGCCTTCCTGTACTTTGCTTACATCTTGAAGAAGGGCTCAGGCCAGAAATGATAGTAATATATCTTTACCTCCTATGGATGCTGTGAAACCAGCTGAGTTCCTCCAGTATTTTTGTGTGTGTTTTTTTAAAAATACAGCCTATCTCCCATCTCTAGAAGGAGCTCTCAATACAGCAGTGTGACGATTTCCTATTTTAATTAATCTCTTCAAATTATTCCCCAATTTAGTGACAACCTGGTCGGAGTCTGAATTCTGATTTCAGAGAGTGCATTAACATGCTGTGGAAATGTTTATCCCATCAAGCACAAAGTCTGAGAAATGCCGCAACAGTAGTGGACTGGGTATCACATACCAATGAGATGGATGACAGGACTGAGATTGAAAGTCCAGTGGTGCCAAGAATACAACCTCCACCCTCAATGTCAATAAGATGAAGGAGATGATTACAGACTTCAAAAGAGGGTCAGAGACCACACCCCTGTCCACATTAATAGTGCTGGAGTACAGCTTCAAGTTTTGAAGAATAAACATCTCTAATGAGCAGAGTTGGGATATACATGTTGATACAACAATCAAGTTTAACGTATCCTTCATGTCCATCAATAATGAAAGCAGACTTGCTGGACGTATCAGCATGGTACAGGAGCTGTTCTGCTCAAGATCAGAACAGGCTTCAGAAGGTGGTGAACGCAGCTCACAAAATAATAAAATCTTCCCTCCACCCCCACATGGTCTCTATCTACATTTCCCACTGCCTAGGAAAGGCAGCCCACATACTGATGGGCCCATCGCATCTGTGACACACCCTCCTCCCTTTGAGGTGGGGGAGGTGGAGACTTATGAGTGTGAAAGCACACACCAACAGGCTCAAAGACAGTTTCTTCCCCGCAGCCATCAGACTCCTGAATGAACCCCACAACATTGCTCTCATGTTGCCCTTGCTGCGTGTTAACTGATCTTCCTTTTCACTGAAATCTAATACTCTATATTCGTTTATATGCAATGCTAAAGATCACCTGTTAGTCTGCTTGCAGAAGCGTCCTTCTTACTGCCCCAGCAAATTTTCCCCCTCTCTTACCTGACTTGTCATCTCCCATCTTCTGTCTAAGACACCATCACCTCTCAGCTCCTTTTGCCCCCTTCCTTCTTGTGCCCACACCCCCTCCTTGATATCACCCCTTCCTACGTTCTTCTCAATAAAAAGTCCTGATTTGAAACGTTGACCGACATTTCTACCCTGACCCACTGAGCACCTCCATCTTTTCTTTTGCTCATGAATCTGGCATCTGTGATATTTATGCCTCAGAATTATGCTGGGGATGGCCTAAATGTCATTGAATTAACAGAGCAAAAAAAGAAACAGCACCTACCGGCTTGCACCAGAATAAACTCCTTCGACTCCACACCTACACGGTTGCTGGCAGTGCAGTTGTAGGGACCAAAGTCATTTTCTGAATCAGGAGTGACCTAAAGAGATTCCGAACATCAGACATGCATCATTGTACTGCATCGACCTGGCTGTAAAGAGCCCTGCTAAGGAAGCTGATGACTTTTTAAAAATTTCAATCCTGCAATGGGGGAAGAGGCGGAGACAATTATAATGTTTAAAAAGCAGTTGCACAGAATCATAGAGAGGAAAGGCTGAGAAGGATATGGATGCCAATGCATGCAAGGACGATTAGCCCAGAATGCCAATCAGGTCAGCATGTAAGAGTAGGGCTGAAGGGCCTCAATCATCTTTTTGCAATGTGGACTGAACGTTCCCAGGTCCAATAGTGCTGCTCTAAAAATTTGGCCTGTGACTTCTGGACATAAAGAATCTTGCTGATACATTTGCTAAGCATTAAACGATGCCCCTGCCCCACCCACACCATTACCTGGAAATGTTCCAAAAGGAGCATGGCCTGGGAAATTAGTGTAGATCACAGTGAGGAGCACTCACTGTTGGGCACTCCCTGATCAGTCTCAGGGGCTGGAACCCCATTACTTGCTCCTTCTCCTTCATGAACCCCTCCCATAGTTTCAGTGCTCTGCCCATGCCTGCACTCTGCTCTACCAATCTCAACCCAGGCCCAGACCTGCGGGCTTGGTGTGATTCAATTTCTCAGTGCTTTTCTAGATGTTTGAGCATGGACTGTAAAGTCAGTTGACCAATAATCTTTTTTGAGCTTCTCCCTCATCTACAAAGTTGATCCCAGAAGCATAAGGTACATCAAATCAAAAGAAATAGCATTAGGACATCTCAACAAAAGGATTGTTTCGCAGGATGTTTTGACACTGGAGAGGGTTCAGAAGAGATTCACGAGGATGATTCCAGCAATGAAGGGTTATCATATGAAGAATGTTTGATAGCTCTTGGCCTGTACTCATTGGACTTTAGGAGAATGGATGGGGGATGGGGATGGGGATCTCACTGAAATATTTTGATTGTTGAAAGGTATGGGTAGAGCAGATGTAGAAAGGTTTCCCATGGTGGGTGATTGTAGGACAAGAGAGCACAACTTTAGGATTGAAGGGTGTCTACTTTGAACAAAGACATAGAGGAATTTCTTTAGCCAGAAGGTGGTAAATCTGTAAAATGTGTTGCCACAGGCAGTCGTGAGGTCAAGTCAGAGGGTGTATTTAAGATAGAGATTGATATGTCTTCATTAGCTAGGGCATCAAATGTTATGGGGAGAAGGCCAGGCAGTGGGGCTGAGTGGAAAAATGAACCAGCTCATTATTAAATGGTGGGGTAGAGTCGATGGGCTAAATAGCCGATTTCTGCTCCTAAGTCTTAAAAGTCCTTTAAATATGCTCTGACGATCGAGTGAGGCAGATGTCACATCACCACGCTTCCATATGATTCCCATAGACTTTAATTCCTTTTATGTTCAGAAACCTCCTGATCATATCCACGAATAATTGGAGTCTCATCTGCTGGAAGAGGAGAGAATTCTAAAAGTTTCACAAGTGTCTGAAAGAAATCTTTGCTGAACTCAATTTGAAAAGCTGACCCTTTCATCCCAAGACAGCATTTCTTTGTTCCAGGTTTGAACCTTCAGTATTCATCCTTAAAATCCATTGGGGAGTATGACAGTACTGTGATTAAGCTAATGGTTTAGTAATGCAGAGAAAAGACCATTGATCTTTTTTAAAAAAAATATATACTTTAGACATTCAGCACAGTAACAGCCCCTTCCAGCCCACAAGCCCAAAATCCCCTGTACATTTTGGAAGGGGGGTGGGAGAGAAGAAAACTGGAATACACAGAGGAAATTTTTGCAGAGACGGGGAGAACGTACAATCTCCTTACAGACAGTGCCAGATTCAAACCCAGATAGCTGGTGCTGTTATCTTGATGCACATACTTAAATCCCATGACAATAGCAAGGGAATGGAAATTCAATTAATTATTATGAAATGTTAGCATCAGTGACGGTGACCATGAAACTACCAAAATGGTGTAAAATCCCATCAGATTCACCAATGCCCTTTTGGGAAGGAAATCTACCAATCTTACATGGTTTTCTCTTTTCGTGCTTCACAACGGTAGGAACATGCTTGATTCTTAGATAGCCTCTGAATGGCACAGCAAGCAACTCAGATCAGGGTACAGTGGATAGACAATAAATGCTGGCATTGCCAGTGCAACCAGCATCTTGTGAATTTATCAACTTTAGAAGAACCTTCATGGAAAACATATCATTTAACAGTCGATCATCTTTTTGTTCTAAACTTCAGCGAGGTCAGTCCAAATCTGCACAAATCTGATAATGAAAGCTTTGCTTTCATCCCTTACCTGAAGGTAGCTGATAGATCGTGTGTTGTAGATCTTGATGCTGCTATAGTTGGAACTTGGCAACTGTTGTCCATCTCGAAACCACGTTACCAGAGCATGAGGATGTGCAAGAACTTCACAGGTGATATTCACGGGGTTTCCCTCCCAAGTGTAGACAGTCACTGTCCCCTGTAGCTTGGGGGCATCTGAGGTTGAGAGATGAGAATGATTGGAAAGGTTTATGTTTGCAAAAAATAAGAAAAACTTGCTCTCATCAAGTTGATGTAGAATGGGAGAGAGAGCCAATAATAGCCCACACTGAGAGTGAGCTGCTCACTGGAGGGACTGGAGCTTTACTGTGCCTAAATGGAGTACATTATGTTTCCATTGTTAAATTATTTGGAGACTCTTGTGTTTTAACTAGAACAGACTCGTCTAGATATGCAAATCTTCCACTGGACCAGGCTGTGCGTGGTGGTTGAAAATCACAAAAATTCTGATTGCCATTAAGTGATGACATTCAGCAACAGGACAAAACATCACCTCACTATGAGCTGTGGAACATTACAACAGCTCTTATAGATCACAGAACAGCATTGGAGAAGGCCCTTCATGATGTCCTAATTCAAGTGACACTGCTGCTTGCCCTTCATTCCTTCATATTCATGTATCTCTCAAACACCACTATCATATTTGCTTCACCACTATGCCTGGCACCCCGTTCCAAGCACCAACCACTCAGTGCAAGATATTCACCCCCATTTAAACTTCCTCTCCCCTCAACCTAAATGGATGTCACCTATTGTGTGATGGTTTTACCCTGGGAAAAGATTCCACCTTATCTATATCTAAGATTTTACAATCCTCTCTCGGGTTCCCGCTTAGCCTCTGACACTCCAGAGAAAACAACCCAGGTTTGTGAAACATCTCCCTCTTTTGCACCCTTTCCAAAGTCTTGAAGTGATCTTAAATAGAAATATTGACCTTTTCTCCCCTTAGATGCTAACCACTTCCAACACATCCTGTTTCACAAAAATAAAACAGTTAATTTTCTATCAGAAATTTATAATTTACACTGTTTGTAGTGAACTACATTATTAAACAAATATGCTAATAGCAAATGTAGATGGAAGCAATTATTAATCACTAATCCATAAGTCCACCTATGCAAATTGTCACATTCCTATTATTCCAGAGCTTCTCAGTCTTTTATCACTCGCAGACCACATCCCACCTGCATTAAGACCTATGGACCAATCAGTGCTACAGGGTTGGGGGGGGGGAAGGGGAAACACGAAGTCCTTCCTAGACCACCAACAGCATTATTGTTTTGTTTTGCTGGGGACATTTTTAGAAAATGTTCTCCTATTTAAGTTTAGTGAAAATCAGATACAATATTAAAGATAGTAAGTTTCAATTCATGAAATTATGGGGCTCATTCTTAGAATTTTTTTAATTGATTTTTTTCTTCATTACAAACATATAAGGGTTTGATTGATTAGATTAGTTTCGTCCTTTAGTTTGTTTCCCTCCTTAATTAAAAAAAAATCTTATTATCTTATTAAAACATTCCAATTAATGGGTCTGACGTGGTTGCATATATATATTTATTACTAGATTGCACTATAAGTAATTATTAATGTAGTTATCGGGGCCGCTGCCGCCCACCCTCTGCCCGGACTGGGGCCGGGGCTGCCACCGCTCTCCCTGTGCCCGGACCGGGGCCGCCGCCTCCAACTCTCTGCCCGGACCGGGGCCTCCGCCTGCCTCACTCGACCGAGGCCGGGGCCGCCGCCTCTCCCTTGCTCCTGCCCGGATCGGGGCCGTCGCTGCCTACCCTCTGCCCGGACTGGGGCCGGCCGGGCAGGAGCAAGTGGGAGGCGGCGGCCCCGGCCTCGGTCGAGTGAGGCAGGCGGAGGCCCCGGTCCAGGCAGATAGTTGGAGGCGGTGGCCCCAGTTCGGGCACAGGGAGAGCAGCGGCGGCCTCGGCCCCGGTCCGGGCAGTATGGACCGATCTAGGAGGGGAGGCAGACCCCTCCAGCCCGGGTAAGAAACCTGCATAGGAGAAGGCCACTCCGATATAAAACCTACGACCCAAGGACCTCGCTGCCACGTCCCAGCTTGCTTGGCCACGGCACACGAACCATGGGTGTAAAGGGTGGGGCCAGTACTGCGCGCACTGCACTCCACCTAAAAGCTCCTTTGCGCAGGCCCGAGGACAGGTCCACGTCCTCCCCCTCCACGTCCTCCCCCTCAAAAGATGCTCACAAACTCAAGCTAGCATGCTGGAACATCAGAACCATGCTAGACAAGGCTGACAGCCACCGACCTGAACGTCGGTCTGCCCTCATTGCACATGAACTCCTCAGACTTGACATCGACATAGCCGCTCTCAGTGAAGTCCGCCTGGCAGATGTACGCAGCCTCCAAGAACGTGGCGCGGGCTACACACTCTACTGGTCTGGCAAGCCTATGGATGAACGACGCCTATCTGGTGTAGGCTTCATGGTCAAGAACTCCATTGCCTCCAAACTCAAAAACCTCCCGACAGGCCACCCGGACCGGATTATGTCCATGCGACTCCCCCTTCAAAACAAGCGTCGCATCACCCTCATCAGTGTCTATGCTCCAACCCTCCAGGCGGAAGCAGCAGAAAAGGACAAGTTCTACACTGACCTGCGCAACCTCATTCAACGCACCCCTACAGCCGACAAGGTTGTCATCCTTGGCGACTTCAACGCTCGCGTCGGCAAAGACTCAGAAACCTGGCCAGGAATCCTGGGCAAGCATGGTGTCGGCAAGCAAGTGCAACATCAATGGGCGCCTCCTGTTGGAGCTCTGCGCAGAACAGCGGCTTGTCATTACAAACACCCCTTTTCAGCAGAGGGACAGCCTGAAGACTACCTGGATGCATCCCCAATCCAAACACTGGCACCTCCTGGACTACGTCCTGGTGCGAGAAAGAGACAAACGAGATGTGCTCCACACCAGGGTCATGCCCAGCGCGGAATGCCACACTGACCACCGGCTGGTTCGCTGCAAGCTCAACCTTCACTTCAAGCCAAAGCCCAGGAACAGTAAAGCCCCCAGAAAGAGGTTCAATGTTGGAAACCTGCAGTAGACGAAGTGAGAGGAAACTTCCAGGCAAACCTCAAAGCAAAGCTCGACGATGCAATCCGCCTCACGGACTCGTCCCCTGAAACCCTCTGGGATCAGCTGAAGACTACCATACTGCAATCCACTGAAGAGGTACTGGGCTTCTCCTCCAGGAAAAACAAGGACTGGTTTGACGATAACAGCCAGGAAATCCAGGAGCTGCTGGCAAAGAAGCGAGATGCCCACCAGGCTCACCTTACAAAGCCGTCCTGTCCAGAGAAGAAACAAGCCTTCCGTCACGCATGCAGACATCTTCAGCGCAAACTCTGGGAGATACAAAATGAGTGGTGGACTAGCCTCGCCAAGCAAACCCAGCTCAGCGCGGACATTGGCGACTTCAGGGGTTTCTACGAGGCTCTAAAGGCTGTGTACGGCCCCTCACCCCAAGTCCAAAGCCCGCTGCGCAGCTCAGACGGCAAAGTCCTCCTCAGCGACAAGATCTCCATCCTCAACCGGTGGTCAGAACACTTCCAATCTCTTTTCAGTGCCAACCGCTCAGTCCAAGGTTCCGCCCTGCTCCAGCTCCCTCAATAGCCCCTAAGGCTAGAGCTGGATGAGGTCCTCACCCGGGATGAGACATATAAGGCAATTGAACAACTGAAAAGTGGCAAAGCAGCAGGTATGGATGGAATCCTCCCAGAGGTCTGGAAGGCTGGCGGCAAAACTCTGCATGTCAAACTGCATGAGTTTTTTAAGCTTTGTTGGGACCAAGGAAAACTGCCTCAGGACCTTCATGATGCCATCATCATCACCCTGTACAAAAACAAAGGCGAGAAATCAGACTGCTCAAACTACAGTGGAATCACGCTGTTCTCCATTGCAGGCAAAATCTTCGCTAGGATTCTCCTAAATAGAATAATACCTAGTGTCGCCGAGAATATTCTCCCAGAATCACAGTGCGGCTTTCGCGCAAACAGAGGAACTACTGACATGGTCTTTGCCCTCAGACAGCTCCAAGAAAAGTGCAGAGAACAAAACAAAGGACTCTACATCACCTTTGCTGACCTCACCAAAGCCTTCGACACCGTGAGCAGGAAAGGGCTTTGGAAAACACTAGAGCGCATCGGATGCCCCCCAAAGTTCCTCAACATGATTATCCAACTGCACGAAAACCAACAAGGTCGGGTCAGATACAGCAATGTGCTCTCTGAACCCTTCTCCATTAACAATGGCGTGAAGCAAGGCTGTGTTCTCGCACCAACCCTCTTTTCAATCTTCTTCAGCATGATGCTGAACCAAGCCATGAAAGACCTCAACAATGAAGACGCTGTTTACATCCGGTACCGCACGGATGGCAGTCTCTTCAATCTGAGGCGCCTGCAAGCTCACACCAAGACACAAGAGCAACTTGTCCGTGAACTACTCTTTGCAGATGATGCCGCTTTAGTTGCCCATTCAGAGCCCACTCTTCCAGCGCTTGACGTCCTGTTTTGCGGAAACTGCCAAAATGTTTGGCCTGGAAGTCAGCCTGAAGAAAACGGAGGTCCTCCATCAGCCAGCTCCCCACCTTGACTACCAGTACCCCCACATCTCCATCAGGCACACAAAACTCAAAACGGTCAACCAGTTTACCTATCTCGGCTGCACCATTTCATCAGATGCAAGGATCGACAACGAGATAGACAACAGACTCGCCAAGGCAAATAGCGCCTTTTGAAGACTACACAAAAGAGTCTGGAAAAACAACCAACTGAAAAACCTCACAAAGATAAGCGTATACAGAGCCGTTGTCATACCCACACTCCTGTTCGGCTCCGAATCATGGGTCCTCTACCAGCATCACCTACGGCTCCTAGAACGCTTCTACCAGCGTTGTCTCTGCTCCATCCTCAACATTCATTGGAGCGCCTTCATCTCTAACATCGAAGTACTCGAGATGGCAGAGGCCGACAGCATCGAGTCCACGCTGCTGAAGATCCACCTGCGCTGGGTGGGTCACGTCTCCAGAATGGAGGACCATCGCCTTCCCAAGATCGTGTTCTATGGCGAGCTCTCCACTGGCCACCATGACAGAGGTGCACCAAAGAAGAGGTACAAGGATTGCCTAAAGAAATCTCTTGGTGCCTGCCCCATTGACCTCCGCCAGTGGGCTGATCTCACCTCAAACCATGCATCTTGGCGCCTCACAGTTCGGCGGGCAGCAACCTCCTTTGAAGAAGACCACAGAGCCCACCTCACTGACAAAAGACAAAGGAGGAAAAACCCAACACCCAACCCCAACCAACCAATTTACCCCTGCAACCATTGCAACCGTGTCTGCCTGTCCCGCATCGGACTTGTCAGCCACAAACGAGCCTGCAGCTGATGTGGACATTTACCCCCTCCATAAATCTTCGTCCGCGAAGCCAAGCCAAAGAATGTAGTTATACATATTTGCTTATTTAATAATTTCTCCCCTTTTGTATATATTTACTTGTATACAATTAAATCATTATGTAATCGTCATTTATTATGTATGCTTATATGTTAAACTCAAAAATATTTTAAAAGGAAAGAATGTTCTTTTTTTTGTTGCCAAATTTACACCCTTGTTTGACATATTACTTGGTTATTAAAATCTGTAATATGTCTTTCTTGTTGCATTCCTACTGATATCTATACAGGTTGGATGCAGTATTATAGAATATTAATGTTCAAAGGAAACCAGAAAGGGATTGAAATAAAATGATTAATAAATTAAAAAGATAAATATGATTAACAGAAGAATTCTAATTTATTTTCTGCTACATTTTATTAATGTGAATAAACAGTGGATGGAATGACACGAGGTAATTTCTAATTAACTATCTTAATCTATTTATGTAACACTAGAATACTTGATTAGCTTGAAGACCACATTATAAAGAGAATGAAACTGCATGTGAGAGGACATGGGAAGATTTATAGGGGAAGATTAAGTGATGTTAAATTCTCACTTACACTGAACTTCGAGGAACATGGATTCCGAGTCCTGGCCAATTGAATTTTTGGCTTTGCACACATATTCACCCGAGTCAGTGTGCTGAATATCCTTGAGAGTCAGTGAAGAAACCCTTGCATAGCTGTGAACCTCGATTCGCCCATCCATGGTCTGTCAGGTGGGAAAATGTGATATTAGCAATGGTTTGTGAGGAAGCACTGATCACATGCCACAGGCTAGCATCAGGTACCCTTTAGCATTTCTCTTCAACATTACCTTGATTTACATTCCTTGGGAAATTAATTCCAATACAAAAAAAAGTTGCATTCATCAATTTCGTAACTAACAGATGCTTTAAAGTTCCATAGTTCCATAAATGTTATAAAAGTTTACTTCCCCGATACAAAATTCTGTTTTATTTTCCTCTGATTAATGGGCTTTTAAAAAAACAAACAATATACAAATGAATATAAGCAGTTGTTGATGAAAAGCTGATGTCGAGAAACGCTAAAATACCTGTGAAACCAATGATATCCTGTGAAACCAATGATATCTTAAGGGAGTGAAGCTCCCTATGATTTACAGATCGTTGTCCAGGCAGTATGTGCTCTAATTCCTCTAACTTCAACCACAATGGAAATACAACATACAAACATATACATTGTACTTGGCAAAAGCAGCCAGTCGGAAACCTATAATTTGTCAGTTTGGTGCTTAAATTCTCTGACTGAAATTGATATCTTGTTTAAATCTCTCCTTTTGCGCACAGCTCTCTTAATTCATCTTTCATTCTTCCTTTGCCATCACACATTTCTCTTCATACATCTTCTGGCTTCCTTGCATCCAGCACTTGCTACCACTCTTTTTATCCTCTGTGAATTTCCTCCACAAGGAGCAAAACTATGAAGGTCAATGCACCTGCCCAACCTTCACTTGATTCACAATCCCTTGATGCCCGTCTCATGGCATCAGCCCTCACCTCCACACACACCCGATTCTGCCTGTCCCTGCAACACCCTGCACTCTCACATCCCAATGGCCTTGAGGCAACTTTCTCTGATCGCCATTCCAAGTTCTGTTCGCGAAATGGAAATGATTTTGTCTCACTGCTTTCCCAATTTTCCTGGTTTGTGCTTGAGGCTACCTTAGAGAATAAAATATATTGGCACATCTTGGAACAAAGCAACATCCCAATTCAACTGGGCCACTTGGGTGGTTGAATAGGGAACACCAATGCTTCCTTACAGTGGGTTTAACCAGGTAAATGTATTATTTATGAAATCTGCGAGCAGGCATTGGAAATGGCAGTGAATGCGAACTTTGTTACCTCTCACACACCTTATCACCACACAGCCACATACTCACGCACAGGGGGTTAGTACAGCAAGAAAAACAGAAGAGCATTTACATAGAGAACTTCTGGAATCCCAACAACAGTTCCCAGTAACTGCTGCAGTATTCCCAGATCGAGAGAGTTTCATTTAATCTTCTCTCATCGTCCTGAAATATTTACACGGGTCACTTTAAATTCAAGACATTTTCTTGTCAGCAGGCCAGGAAGTCTTATATATTATCTGGAAACCATTCAAACTCTATTATCATGCATTTGATTTATTATTGGAGTCTAGTTAAGATAAATAAGATAAAATTGAGTCAAATGCAAGGAGAAAAAGGTAAACATATTAATCAGGCTGAAGAATTGCTTATGAAACTGTGTCAGGAATATTATGAGGCACTAAATAAAGTTTATAACTGAAGAGCTGAACGAATGTTACAAAGTGGTCGTGATGTACGGGAATTGTGCAGACTCAACTGGTCTCTTGCTCTTTGCACTCTTTCTGGCATTCAGCTTCTCCATGAACCTTTCTGATATTTTTGCCTGAAGGCTGCCCTTAGGAGTTTTGGCAGTGAATGCAATTGCACTTGTGTAAATTATGCATTGATCCAAGGGAAGTTTTTTCCTTGGTTTGATATAAAGGACATTTTGAGAAACTCCTTTTAACTTTCCTTAATATGCTGCCCAATCAAGTTGGAACTTTTTTTTGTGATTAAGTCCAGTTCTTTTGATCCTCTTGAAGATCCTAAACTGCTAAAAAAAAGTTTTGTTAACAATTGGAGACAGACTTCACTTTGCCTCTGGAGACAGGTACCTGCCCTCCAATGACTCCATCTACACCTCCAGCTGCCTTGGAAACTTGCCAAAATATTAAAAGACCTATCCCAGCCACACTCTCTTCTCCAAACCTTTGTCTGGCAAAGGATATGCAAGCTTGAAAACATGACCCTCCAGATTCAATGACAGTTTCTCAAACAGCTGACTGTGGACTTCAGGTGGGGGAAATCAGAAGAACACAAACCAGTCCTCAGCGAGGGGTCAGCATTTGAAAGGGTTAAGAACTTAAAATTCCTGGGTGTCATCATCTCTGAAAATCTGTTCTGGGGCCTCCACGTCAATGCAATCACGAAGAAGGTTTGCCTGTGGCTATACTTCATGAGAAGTTTGAGGAGATTTGCTAAGTCACCAAGGACTCTTGCAAACTTTGACAGATGTGCTGTGGAGAGCATTCTGACTGGTTGCATCATTGTCTGATATGGAGGTGCTAATGCACAGGACAGAAAAAGTCCAGCAATTTATCAAATTGCCCAGCCCAGTAGCATGATAGGCAGCAGTTCACTCCATCGAAGAAATCTACAAGAGGCAGTGTCGTAAGAAAGCAGCCTCATGGACCCTCACCATCCTGGCCATGTCCTCTTCCCATTGCTACCATCAGGAAAGAGGTACAGACCCTGAAGACGAATACCTAGCACTACAAAAACACCTTCTTCCCCTCCACCACCAGATTTCTGAATGGACAATGAACCACAGACACTATCTCACTTACTCTTCCTTTCCACTAACTTCTTTATTTTGAAATGTAATTTCTAGGAATAGTTGCACCTGGGATGCTGCTCCAAAGCAATCAATTTAGTGACATGCTCATGATTCTTCTTCATTTCTGTCATTATAGGATTCTTGAATGGACCTCCCATTGGTAAAAGAGGGTACCCTTGCACTGTTTCAACTGTACTTCTAGTTCACCTATCATAGTAATAGGTGAACGGCAGATGCCATCTCATTGGCTCTGTACAAAGCCTTGGAACACCTGGAGAGCAAAGATACATACATCAGGATGCTCTTTATCAACTAAAGTTCGGCATTTAACACCATCATCCCCTCAAAACTGATCAGCAAACTCCAAGACCTGGGACTCAACACCCCATTCTAATTGGATCATGGATTACCTCACCTCCAGACCACAATCCATGAAGATTGGTAACAACTTCTCCTCCACAATCTCCATCAGTACTAGAGCACGACATGGCTGTGTTTTTAGCCCCCTGCCCTACTTACTTGACACCTACCACTGTGTGGCTCGGTATGACAACATTTGCTGACGATATCACGGTAGCGGGTTGTATACAGTCAGGGGATGAGTCAGCATGGAGGATGGAGATTGAAAACTTGGGTGAATGGTGCATCAATAACTATCTTGCATGCAATGTCACCAAAACGAGGAGCTGACTGTTAACTTCAGGAAAGCCAGAGGTGTACAATCCAGTGATCACTGGGGGATTAGAGGCGGAGAGGGTGAGCAAATGTAGGTTCTTGAGAGTCACTATCTCAGAGATCTTTCCCGGACCCAACACACCAATGGCATGGTGAGTTCCTCAGGAGTTTGAGGAGGTTTGTATGACACCAGAAACCCTGGCAAATTTCTTCAGAGGTGTGGTGGAAATTGTGCTGACCGGCTACATCATGATCTGGTAATAGGAACACAAAGGCCCCTGAGCTTAAAAGCCTCCAAAAGATAGTGAACACAACCCAGGACATTACATGCAAACCTTCCCCACTATTGAGTTAATCTATAGGGAATGCTGCCGTTGGAGGGCAGCAGCAATCATCAAAGATCGCATAACCCAGTTCCCGCTCTGTTCTCGCTGCTGCCATCTGGAAAGAGGTCGAGGTACTACAAGACTCACACCACCAGGTTCAGGTACAGCTGCTATTCCCTCCACCATCAAGACTCTAACAAAAAACAATCGGAGATTCATTTAAGGACTATTATTTATGCACTTTATTGATTTTCTTTTTGTTCTCTCTGTACTGCACAGTTGTTTACATTCATTATCTGTTTACAGTTCTTTGTTTACATGTTTACACTGTCTACAGTTCATTTTTTGGCTATTAATGAGTGGGAATTTTGCCTCGTCTGCAGGAAAAAGGAATCTCAGGGTTGTATGTGATGTCATCTATGTACTCTGCACCCTACTCTATAACCTGAATCTCAGCATGGACAAGACAAAGGACGTGATTGTGGACTTCAGGAAGACTAGGGATGACCACCCTCCACTGCATATTAATAGGTCTGTAGTGAAGAGAGTAGAGTCCACTTCAGAGGTGACCTATCATATCTCCACACATTAACATCTCCTCAATTGTCAAGAAGGTGCAACAGCGACTGCACTTCCGTAGAATGCAACGTTACTGGCCACCATTCTGCCAACTTTTTTCAGGAACTCTATAGAGAGCGTGCTGCCTGATTACATCAATGTGGTAATGGTTACAGTGCTCTTCAAACTTTTTCTTTCCATTCACGTATACTTTAAGTACTGCAAATATTCGAGTATAATGCGAAAAATTTTGTTCTGAAATTTGAGCTCAAAGTGGGGGGGGGGGGGGTCGCATTACACATGAGGTTATAATTGAAATTTCTGCCAGGTTTAACAATGTAGTCGGCTGCTGTTACATGCTAAACAACTTGAAGATGCAACTATTGAAAGCTCTGTAGGTAGTATGATGAATAAATAAATCTAGATTTCAATTCACTGCCCGACTTGTGCTGGCAGTCTCCTCCCCCTCGCCCACTCAAGTCACACTGCCGGTCTCCTCCCCTCGCCCACCTGACTCGCGCTGCCGGAGATGCAATGATTGAAAGCTCTGTATGATGTTCGTTGGTTCATTATGAACCATTCATTATCAGCAGCTGACTACATTGACGGCAGCGCGACGAGGTTGAGGGGCAGGAGGGGGGACAGACGGCAGCGCGACTTGGGCGGGAGAGACGGCAGCACAACTTGGGTGGGTGAGGGGAGGGGGATTGTATTATACATGGGGGTAAAATTTTTCTCCCTTTTTCCCCTCAAAAATGGGGGGGGGGGGTCGCATTATACACAAATATTTACAGTAATCTTTATGCCAAATGTGCTCTGATGAGTAAGGGATTACTTAAGATAGTATGTGAGTGGGAGAAAAAGGTTGAGAATCACTGCTTTAGATCCAATTGTTACTGAAATATTTTACTTGAGAAAATTGTCATCGGAGTTTTGAAACCATGCAGATTTCAGTCAATTTGGTACAATTAAAACAGTGGTTTGCAAACATTTTTTTTCCCCCACTCACATACCACCTTAAGTAATCCCTTACTCGGACTTGTCAGCCACAAACGAGCCTGCAGCTGACGTGGACTTTTTACCCCCTCCATAAATCTTCGTCCGCGAAGCCAAGCCAAAGAAAGAAATGTGAGTGGGGGAAAAAAAAAATTGAAAACTACTGCTGTAGAACATCAGATCAGAGTTCAAACCTGAAGACCATAAAAGGAACAGGGAGGATCAATGGGGTTGCCCTTCCTCCCATCAAGGTGATTGACCAAGATTGTTCTTTAAAAAGGGATAGCAAATCAGTGAGATCCCCTATCACCCTGCATGCAGCATCTTTCAGCTTCTTCTGTGGGGAGAGATACAGAAGTATCAGAGCCAGAACCACCAGGCTGAGGAACAACTTCCTATGCGCAGTGAGAATGCTGAATTAGAGTTAAACTGCTAAAACAATTCCCTGTGGCTCTACTATTTGTTAGTAATATTTATTTTAATGCATGTACATAGGTTCTGTGTATATGTATTGTTTGTGTGTTATGTCTGTATGTGTTTGCACTGTGGACCGGAGAATAGTTTCATCGGGTTGTACTGATACAATTGGATGACATATCAACTTGATCCTGAAACTTTGTATTTGCCACAAGATTACCATCACTGTTTGACTATCAATTAAATTTCTGAATTTCTGTCTCACCTGCACCACCTGTCTGGATAGCACTTAAAGCTTTTTATTGTATCTCAATGCATAAGACAATTAACAATTCAATAAAAAAATACATCTGAGGTCCAGTATTGGCGGCTTGATGCCTGGTACGAGTTCCTTCCATGGACACAGCCCTGAGACATCTGTCACTCACAGTTAAGGCAGATATAATTATTCTCACTGTAACAGCAGAATATTCCTGGGACACCTTTCAATGCCTCATCCTTCCTTCACCAGTTTTTCCTCACTTGCCTGACTGCATGTTATCTCTTAAGGTGCTGCAAGAGTCCAGGTGAACAGAGGTTGGAGAGTCTTGCGTCCTCCAACACAAACTTTTCTCTGCTGCTTTCATCTCCGACAGCGGTATACAGTGAATGCAAAACTCTTAGGTGCATTGCTGGGAGTGGGATCTGGGCTTCAGGTGCACTTTTCTTGAAAGTGGCTTGATACTTGCCTTCATTAGTCAGGGTATCGAATACAAAAGCAAGGAGATGACATTGCAGCTCTACAAAACTTTGGTTTGTCTGGATGTGGACATTCTATTATAGGAAGCTTGTGGAGGACTTGGAAAGGGTACAGAAGAGATTTACAGGCTGCTGCCTGGATTAGAGGATGGGAAGCTCTGGAGTGTCAGATGCTGAAGGAAGACCTGATAATGTTTATAGAATTCTGAGAGGCAGTCAAAATCTTTTTCCAAGGGTAAAAATTTTAAATACTGGAGGACACACGAGAGGGGAAAGAGATGGGTAGGGTCCTTTTTTTAAAAAAAAAATCTCCATAGAAAGTGGCTGGTGCCTGGGACAGATTGTCAATAGTGGTGGAAGCAGACGCAATAGTAGGATCTTTAGGGGCTTCTGGACAATGAATATGCAAGGGGTAAAAGGATGGGGATCACAAGCAGCATCAGACTTTTGTTTAATTTGGGCATCTTATTCAGCATAGACATCGTGGGCCAAAAGGCCTTCACTCTGCTTATTTTCCCATATCCTCTGGAGCTGCTCCTGGTCATTAATGACATATTGGGCAGCAGTAGTCTGTAGAGCTCGTCGAAAGAACCAAAGACTTGTTGATCCAAACCAAGGCTTTTATTAGCAAAAGACAGGAGCTCTTCACAGGTGGCCGACCAGTCCGGAATGATCCGACCTGGCTAGGGACACAACCCTTTAAGGCCCAGACAGTAGGCGTGGCTTAGCTCTCAGCCAATCGCTGTAAGCACAGTCTAGATACAGTAACTATATACACTATATACATTGGTGATAGATCTGTACTATCACATAGTCAAACATCTCTCTCTTACTAGTTTCACCCAAGCCCAAGCCCCATACAGATGACCGGACTCCTTGAATCCTGTGAGAGTGTACCTTGTGAGTGAGTGCTCCACTCCGCAGAACAATCACGGACATCTGCCCTGTCGGACACCAGAGACTGATGGTGCACAAACGATCCCAAACAGCAACCTTCCAAACAAAACTGAAGCCAAATAAACCGTTCACATAGACCACGAGGAGTTCAAACAAATATTCTTTGTGTGGAGATGAAAATGGCATCAAAGGATGTTATAACCCACTTTCCTGCGATATCAGATGTGTTAAAATGACACATTTTTCACAATGATGGATTGTAACTCTAGCCTGTCCTCTATAGAAACAAAAACTGTCTGCATTGCCTGTGTATGAAAAATAGTTTGTTTCATTCAGAGCACCAAAGAATTGCTTAGCTCATCCTCACAAAAATCTAGTAATTTCTAACAAATCCAACACTTTTCTTCATTGAAACCAGAATGACCGATTTTGGACATTACAGCTGCAAATGATTCCAGTGGGATAAGTTTCATTATTCCGTACAAGCTATTGCTTCACAATAATTTTAATAAGAATTAATTTTTATTGTCTTTAATTGTATTTATTTGATTTTAATTTCATTGAGTCACAGCAACAAACTGCCAATTAAATTTTAATTTTACTTTGCAATTGCAAAATAAGCTAGCAAAGACTTAGTGATGGTAAATGAACTGAGCGTCTATTCCCACCATGACACTTAGTCCATCAATTGTCAGGGACCTCCACTAATCAGAAAATTAATTGGATCAAGTACGCAAAAGGAGCAGTCGAGAATAATTTAGACATATGCATAGTTTGGCCAAGACATTTGCAACAAAGGGCTTTGGATTTTTGAAATCTGAAATAAATCCAGCAAATTCATCTGTGAGATATAGGAGGAAAAATATGCCATTCAATCCATCGAGTCTGTTCCACCATTCAATCGCGAGTTGATCCATTTTCCCACTTAGCCCCACTGCCAAGCCTTCTCCCCATAACATTTGATGCCAATCTAATCAAGAACTTAACAATCTCTCCCTTAAGGTACACAAATCTGTGCAGAAGCTGACAAAATGATAGACGTTACAATTCTCTCTTCCGCTATTGGTGCTTTCTGACATTATTTCCAACATTAATTTTTTATTTCATATTTGATAAACAGTGTCTGGACAGCAAGACCACCATGTAGATGAGTTTTCAACTTCCCAGCTACTCAACACTTTAAACTTACCCTTCAACTGATATGCATTGTTTTGTTAACAAAGAAATGTTGGAGGAACTCAGCAAGTCTCACAGCGTCCATAGGAGATAAAGATATGTAACCGACCTTTTGGTCCTGAGCCCTTCTTCAAGCTATGAATGAAAAGCAGACAGGCAGCTGAATAAAAGGCTGGGCCAAAGGAAAGAAAGGGCAGGGCGGGGAGCACCGGCAAACTTTCATGTTTCACTGTATTATTTTGTAACACAGGTCATATGTTGAAGAAATTACACCCCCATTGCATGGATATCTCAGCTGCATGAAGACTATATGGTTGAATTCATCCCAATTGTTTATCTGCTGCTACAATAGTCGGGTTTTACACAGTAATTAATGGGACCAAGTGAAATGGAGACAGTGCTACAACAATAGCATTGAGCTGGACAGATGTTCACAGATGTTAATACAAATTCCACCTGAGGGAACTATAATTAATCTAATTTAATATATCTGTAATCATAAATGTGGTAGAAAAAATTGAGAAAGTGAATCTGCTGGAAGAACTACACCCCCTGGAAGTAATCTACTCACCTGGTCATGATGGGATAACAGATTGCAGGGCAGTTCTAAAGCTTACTTCTGCTCAATTGTATTGCTGCCCATGGCCTGAAAAGGGCATTTGGTGACAGGGATTAAATGATGTCCATGCACAATGGTTGAATGGAAATAAAAGCAAGCCGACTTCACCAGTAATTGTCTTAATCACTGGAGCAACAAAATTAACCCTGGAGTTAAGATTCACAAGGCTTTTGATGGAAATGCAGAACCAATTAAACAACAAATGCCTGATATTCTTGACAAAACTACCAATGTACATTTTAGGGACCATTTTATTGGTGTGAGGCACTTAATGTCAAATTAATCTGGTTTTCTCCAACACAAAAATATCGACATGGACTAACCGGTACGGTCATCAGCACTACATGAAAATAATGCAGAATTGACCACCTTTCTTTCCAATTTTGCAAATTAAAGTATCATCTCCATCATTAATACCTCATTTGGCATTTGATTTTAATCTTCCAACTTTCATGATGCCAGGTCCTTGAAATATTCAAATTGTAATTAGGATTTATATGATATTAATACTTCAATAGATAATCCTCAAGATTACTGTTAGCATAGCGGTTAGTGCCGCACTACTACAGTGCCAGCAATCTGGATTTGAATCTGGTGCTGTCTGTAAGGAGTTTGTACACTCTCTCCATGTCGATGTGGGTTTCCTCCGGGTGCTCCAGTTTCCTCCCGCCTTTCAAAAACAGACCGTTGTAGGTCATATGGGTAGAACTGTGGTACAGGTTAGTGCACCAGAAGGGCCTGATTCTGTGCTGTATGTCTAAATTTTAAAAATAATTAAAATTGAAAACCATAATGTGCAGGCACTTTGGCCATCCTGGAAAATCACTTCAAAGATGCGATGAACTTGAATATACACTCTATGAGAACAGATTCTTAATGTACTTGCCTTAAAGATTTTAGTAGAGGTTCTTAACACAGTAAAGTTAGCAATCAAAATACCAGCTGTTTGGTAATGCTCTTAAAGATCCTTACACAATTTACCATCAGGTTCTATAATACTAATTTTCTTTGGATATTAATGATACATGTTCAGCTGGTCAGTATCAAGTCACAGGACACAGGACGGTCTGCCACTAAAATCAGGCTGTTCACTTGCTGTTTAGACCCAGCCTCACAAGTTTTGATACTCAGCCAAAGAAAATTTAAGGTAGTGATTAACATTTGTGGTTTTTACAATTGAACAATCCTGGTGGTTGACAGCTCAATATAAATAGTGAGCAGCGCTGGTCGATTTATTCCAGTTTACTGCATCACAGTATCACCAGCTTCCATATAATCCACCTGTCCAATAATACAGCCAAGAGCATGCATTCAGACTGCAGATTAGTACATACACCAATAAATAAAACCCACACCCTGCCACCTGGCAAAGTAAATAGCTTTCAAACAAAAGCAAGAGTTTATGCAGATGATGCAGACTGCATTCTGCACTAATAAACATTGCAATGCAGTTCCTTCTCACTGGTGTATCTATGTGACAAGGCCCTGCCTATAATCAGCTGACATAATTCCATCTGCTGTGTTCGTACAGTATGGAATTCCAAGTTCTGAAGCATCCAGACAGGCTGCAACATTCCATTGCTTATGGACTGAAATTTGTCAGTGAGAGATTCAGAGGATCCATTGCATCACTTACTTCTGACAAGCCCACAGGTCATCTTAATTAAACGGATCAAGGGTTGATTAGTTCCATGCATTGCAATTAAATATTGAAATCCAACACCAGCCATCGATGTACATTATTCCATCCTATGCAATATCTGATTTCTCTGCCCAAGGATGTAGCGGAGGCTGCCTCTAAATAGATTTAATGCACAACTAGTTAGATTTTTCCACTGTAAGAAAATTAAGCGAATAGGATAAGGAAGGTAGATGGAGCTGAGTCCATGGCTAGATCAGCTTGATGGGCCAAATAGCCTCCTGTGGTCATTTGAAAGGAGAACAGCAGTAAATAGAAATCTCTAACAGGAGGTTTTATTCACAGTTTTATGGATCTGGAGTCATGAGGAGGTTACTGATAGACTGAGACAAATGGAGAGAAGGGACATTGAGTGATTCTCGGGATGAAGAGAGATTGAGTATCTTCAATGGTAAATTAGAAGACGAAAAATGACCTCATTGAAACATACAACTTTCTGAGAGAGGTTGAAGGAATGAGTTGATTCCTCCAGTGGATTACCTTGAAAAAGCGGGCAGAGGCAAGTAATACTGCAGAAAAGTTTTACTTGCTTTTATTAAGTTGCAAATACTTCTCCAGAAGCTCAAGACACATCATGAGTTCTCGTACTGAATTTTTAAACAGGATTCCCCATTGTACAGGACTGAACTTTTCTGTTCAGGAAGCTGAGGATTGACAACTGTACTGTGGAACTGGTGAATGGAGCGCTGAGGGACCACAGACCGCAAACCCTGGTCCCAATCATTGACATTGTAACAGTGTTGCGCTAACCGTGCCGCCCACGACAGGAGGGGAACATCTTATATTCTTTCCAGCCATTCATTCACAGGAGTTGAACCACCAGTTGGTCAGGAGTCACATACAAGGCCAGGCAATGATGCAAATTTCCTTCCACCAAAAACAACCATCTAAACTTCTTTGTAAGCCACCCAGTGTACCTCTACGATGAGAGAGGTTAATTACCAGTACTTGAGTTTCTTTGTTGCAGGTTGGAACTTGAATATGTGTGTGTCATGAATCAATGATTCCAACCTGTGGTGATGTTCTACAAATGTGAATTTCAACACATTGACTTCATGCTAAACTGGAACTGCATTCAATCCAAGGATAATCATTAAATAAGGATGACTGAGCTCTTTAAGTTTATTTACAACATGGTATAAGCCAATTCTGGCCTTTGAAAGCTGTGCTGCCAAATTATACCCAATTAACCCACCAACCTTGTATGTTTTTGGAACATGGGAAGAACCTGGGACATCCGGGGTTATGGGGAAAATGTGTAAACTCCTGACAGAGTGTCAGATTCGATCAAAAGAAATAATCTCTGGGAGTAACTGAGCAGGTCAGGCAGCAATCATGGAGAGAAATTTGCTGGATCTCAGGATAGTGAGAGGTTATTGGACACTGAAGTTCAAAACCATACTAGGTGTGGAAGAGTGAACATAGAAGTGGGGTGGGGGGGGGGAATAGGAAGAAGGTATATCAGAATTAAGGAGATTGGCAAAGCACCCACAGGTGCTGTGAGGAAAAACAAATAACATGGAAACCTGATACAGAATATTCCGGTAGTACTCAACAGCTGAAATTTACAAACCTTTATCACTCCGCATTCAGCCTGCACAACCACTGCTTGTGCTATACATTCTCTTGGTCTCACCTTACCAAGTTCATTCCATCCATTCCTTCCCATACTCAACAATTTCAAACCTGTTTGATTGACACACTTTGAAAAGGGCCACAGACCTGAAACATGAACTCAATTTCCCTCTCCACAGATGCCAACTCACCTGCTGAGTGTTTTCAGCATTGTTAAATTTCATGAAATTGGCTGCTGTGGTCACGTTCCCCTGCACAGGGAGAGCAGCTGGAAGATCTCTGGATCCTATTTGTCACAATTAGACAGACAGAGTGACCTCATAGTCTGGTGAAATATGATGTTCCACTAGTCTCCTCTTAAAAGGGCCATTTTCCAGGAGCTGTCAATGTTCGACTTTTTTGTCTAACAGAAGATGTGATTTTAAAAAAAATGTAAATATAAGGGTTTTTTTCCCAGTATACAAGACAGACTCTCTTAACCTGGTTAATTGGTTTTCTACAGGCGCACTGCAGGCCCTTTCAGGTGGTCTGAACACCCCCTTCTAAAGCCACCTAATCTGCCTAGGGGCAGATTGATTACTCCATCAACCTATGACCCAACTCCCCGCTGCCTGCCGCCCTGCTGCCTGACAGTCCCTGCACCACTGGGGAAGGGAGGTTGGTGGGGGCTGTCAGGGCAGGGGTGGCCGTCGGGGGATGTCGAGGCAGGGCGGCCAGCGGGGGACTTTGGGGCAGGGGGACAAAACGTGGCATAGCACTGGCGGTCTTCCCTAGCCCTAATCCCCCACGCAACTGGAACTGTTGTGGGAAACACAGAGCGGTTCCACCTGCATGGGGGATTAGGGCTATGGAAGATGGCCATTGCTATGCCGCATATTTATGACGTGTGGCGCTATGGCACCAGTCACCCCTTCACCATCAGATCCGGAGGGTGCTATGAGGCACCTCTGGATACGAATAGGCCTTTTCAAGTGGACCAGGCTATGCTGCTGCAGCCTGAAAGGTGTGTTTGCAGTTTTAAATCCACTCCTGTCGCCGGCCTCAATGCAGAGGGTTCACCTGAAAGGGCCTTGTGGAAACTGCCTGGCAGCATTTCAGCCTAGTTTGGTAATTCAAGTGCTCAGGAATGCAGAAAGGTGCAGAAGGTAGCAATCAGAGCCAGGTACATCACAGGCTCCAACCTCCCATCCACTGAAGACATGTATGTGAGGCGCTGCCTCAAAAAGGCAGCCAACATCATTAAGGACCCCCTCCCCCCCCCCATCACTTAGTCACAACCTCTTCTCGCTGCTACCTTC
The DNA here is from genome assembly GCF_036971445.1 of Narcine bancroftii. Lineage (NCBI taxonomy): Eukaryota > Metazoa > Chordata > Chondrichthyes > Torpediniformes > Narcinidae > Narcine > Narcine bancroftii. Next base: position 135,154,848 of record NC_091476.1, read on the forward strand.
AGGCAGAAGGTGTGCTGCATCATGAAATCCAGCATCTCTAGTTTAAGAACAGTTTCTTTCCAACAGCTATCAGGCCCTGGAACCTCTCCTTGATGCACTAATCAGGGACAGCTCCGACACTACAAAAGGACTGTCTGCACTACTGCAGGTCCCTTTTTTTTTTGCAAAAGACTACTGTGAATATTATCCAGCTATCTTGTGTGTTTATTGCCACTTTTAAATTAAATTAGCTTCCTATATTTTTCTCCATCACACCCCCCCCCCCCCCCCCACCCAAACACACACAATATCTGTTTGGCTGCAGCAAGAATTTCAGTGGCAAAGTACAAGACAATAAACATTATAATTATCTCAAATTAACTCATGTAAACAGGTCCCGTTTGATAGCTCAATACTATACAGAGATTTTACTGAAAGGCTGCAGGGAAAATGGTAAAGACCTCACAGTTCGGCGGGCAGCAACCTCCTTTGAAGAAGACCGCAGAGCCCACCTCACTGACAAAAGGCAAAGGAGGAAAAACCCAACACCCAACCCCAGCCAACCAATTTTCCCCTGCAACAGCTGCAACCGTGTCTGCCTGTCCCGCATCGGACTTGTCAGTCACCAACGAGCCTGCAGCTGACGTGGACATTTACCCCCTCCATAAATCTTCGTCCGCGAAGCCAAGCCAAAGAAGAAAAAAAAATTAAACTAAAGGTACCCAGTCATCAATGAGTAGCACACATTTTATTATTATTATATCAAAAAATGCTTCAATAATGTAGAATAGAATTTGGGTCGAAGTCTGATTTCTGTGAGACCAGTTAGAGTCCAGTATTCTTTTTGATGCAGGATTAAATCAACGTCTCAGTGCACAGTTAAAATGATCCCATTGAGTAGACCTGGATATGATGCCAACTGTCAAGGCAATAACTCTTGGAACCAATACGAAGGCTAGCAGACCTGGAATATTCTTTTTCAATAATCTCTATCAATTTCTGTTCTTTCCTGAAGAGACCTCACTGAAGTCACATTGGACATAGAATATTTCACCACAGTACATTCGGCCCATAATGTTGTGCCGACCTACTAAAAAAACCCCAAATCCTCCCTACTTGATAACCCTCTATTTTTCTTTCATCTATGTGCCCAAGAGTCTCTTAAATGCCCCTAATATTCCAGCCTCCACCACCACCCCTGGCAAGGCATTCCAGGCACCCACAACTCTCTGTGTAAAAGACTTATCCTTGATGTCTTCCCTAAACTTTTCTCCCTTAACTTTGTACACGTGTCCTCTGGTGTCTGCTATTCCTGCCCTGGGAAAAATGTGCTGGCTTTGTTAGACTTTGTTAATCTTGTTAGACCTCCATTAAGCCACCTCTCATCCCTCTTCGCTCCTTGCCTCAGAAGGCACATTTTCCAATCCAGGCAACATCTTGGTAAATCCTTCCTGCAATGAGGTAACCAGAACAGAGTCACAACAGCTGTGACTAGATAGTTTCAGCCCTGAATTGGCATTCAGTTACACAGCTCGCATTGAATGAGTGTCAACATAAAATGCAGTGAAATATCTACCAATAATGTGGTGTTGTTGTTAACCTCAACAGCATTCAGTAAAATATTCTGAATCATTCATTTTGTCTACAAGTCAGCAACTGGTCAGACTCTGCAATGATTTTAATCAATGTGCTCTGTGCCCTTTGCTCTTTGTAAGATAGCATTTTTTATTTGTGACATTTTTCATTCCAACTTAATGAATTATTAAAGAGGCATCGCTCTTGTTCATCATGTTCGGATATTTCTAAAGGCAGCCTGCCACTCACTGTTTATCCTTTGCATCTGTAATTCCAGCTCCAATTTCAAACTCGTATCACTTGTACCCCTACATAGAATCAGCCGTAGAAGAAAATATTGTCAAACCATGCCAATTATTTGATGGTATTCCACTACAGCCTGAATTTATGATTTTTGTTTCTACCATGGAATTGCCATTCGAACTGACTGTACTTAAGTTTTTCAGACACTCTTGGGGGAAGAGAGGAGGGAAGAGGCAGGACACGGTGTAAAATGATCACTTATTAAATTGAACCAATATTTTTAAACATTGCTAACTTCCAGCAGTATGAAGACCAGTCACCAACTCAAATGATTAAAGAAACTGTCAGGTATTCTGCAAACATATTGTGACAAACCAATGGAAGAAGTGTGAGGTATGGGAGAACGTTTTAATTCTTTTTAGGGTTACGTAAAATTATCAGCTTAAACAGTTCTCAAACACACATCTACTATGACAGTTGTAAGTTCTTTTGAGAATCTTGAACTAGTGATCACCAATTGCCAATTCATCCAATTACTTCACTGAAAATTCAATCATGTTATGACCTTTTTACCTGCACCAATAGCTCAAATGTGATGGATACATGGGTCCTGGAGAGGGGTGGGGGGGAAGATCGACTGAAATAGGTCCAGGACTGAGAGATTTCAGCTACAGGGTTAGGCTGGAAATTAGCTTCGTTCTCCATGAAGTCAAGCAATTTGGACAGAGGCCAGAGCAATGGTTCAAGACCCAGAGGACACAAGATCGAAAATATAGTGGATGAGAGAGGGAAAAATATCCAGAAGAGAGTACTGATATGGAACTCACTGATTGTAAGAATATTGGAATCAGTCTGGGCTTTTGTGAAGGAATTGGACTGGCACTTGCAGGAAAGTAATTTGTAAGTCTACGCAGCATTTTATGACTGACAGCATTGCTGATCTAGATGCTCACAAGGCCATGAAAGACAGTGTGCTCCTAGTCTATGAATCTGAACTCCTGTTCATTCAATTGACAAATATGTTTCAATGTGTCCATGCATTTTGTATAGATGCACAAATTAAAATTTATAGTTGATTAAATCCTAAATAAGTGACTCATTATTTTTATTTCATCACATTTACTAACGGTTATTTCCATATTTATATCATCCAGGAAACTTCAAGTTAACTTCCATGCATGGACTTCAGAAAGAATCGCAAGATCACAACTGGAGAAATGCATGCAGTGTTGGCCACCACACTACTGGGAGCGTGCGGATGCACCGGAGAGTAAAGAGGAGACTGCCCGAGTTGCATCGATGAGGAGGGACCAGATAGGCTGGAACTGTTTTCCTTGGAGAATGAGTAGGAACCTGACTGAGGTGCACAAAGTATGAAGATGTGGAGAGGATGAGGAGTAAATGCTTTTCCCCTTAGCAGAATTATCTTTATCCAGAATTCACAGGTTAAAGGCAAGAATTGGAGATTCAGAGTGGATTTAAGGAAGATTTTTTTTTTAACTCAAGGGAATTGTTGAAATCTGGAACTGATTAGCTGAAGGCCTATAGTCTCACACTGGTGCAGATACGGGGTGAGCAGAGAGCCCCATGGTGTCTTACCCATCAATCCTACTGCCAAAGACTCCATATAGGCTTTAAATGGCTTGTTAAATGAGCCGACAGTGTTTTATTTAATATTCTGCAACTTCAGGGTCTGGGCCCAAGATGACCGTACCTGTGTTCGGCAATGGCCTCGAGGGGTTGCAGACTTTGGGAGAGCAATGGACTGGTGCAGGGCACCAGTAACGGGGAGAACACACCCCATCAAGAAGCAGCAGCAGAAAAGACAACCCTAAGGATGATGATCACGGTGCAAAACCAGCAAGGGCATCTGTGGCTGAAGGACACATACAGGCAGCAAGCTATTGGTGACTTGTAGACGAGGAACCCACACAGATTGTGGGCTCCTGGTAACCTGAGGTCAAAAGACTCGCACCAGGCTGCAGGAAACTGGCTCATGACAACCAGATATCATAACAGGTTTTGAGAAGTTGCTGAGGGCAAGGAGGACTACTGAAGGGCCATGGCCACTGAAGGCTTCCATATCATGTGGGAGGTTTGATCTGGGCTCGGGTTTCTAATGGTTTGAACAGAATTGGAGTCTTGTGTGGCTGCAGAGGCTGTGGGAGCGCTGGATTCTCAGTGACTTTGCGGAACTCTAATATGGTTCTCTTTCTGACTGTAAGGGGTGTCAGGCAGGTCAGAGAGACTAGCAAGAAAAATGGTTTGGCACAGACGAGAAGAGCTGAAGGGGCTTGTTTCTGTGCTGTAATGTTCTATACTTCTATGGTAATAAATAGCATCTGCAGTTAAGCAGTGAAATGCTATGGCATCGAAAACTATAAGCTGAGTACTAGATAATGGATTAGAATAGATATCTACTTCTAGGTCTGTCCAGGCAGAGGGGGTTGATGAAACAGAGGAACTACCTGTGAAACTCTATAAAACTATGGCATTGCATTGACAAAAAATTACGGAACAGAGCAAGTTGGTATCACGCAGAACATGAGCATACAAAGAGACGCTGGAGAGACATCAGGCCAGTAGCATCTATGGAGAGAAATGGACAGTCAACATTTCAGGTTAGGACCTGCTGAGGCCTTCCACCTCCACCTAAATTGCTCAAGATTTCACCATCTGCAGTTATTGCAAAATGGCTAACACTTTTCTGCTGGCATTTCTAGAATGTATAAAATGGCACGTGAGCAATCCTTCAACCGCACTCCAAAGTTGGATTTGATGGCGAGCAGAGTATGAACTTGCTGAAATTCTCCAGCGGTTATGCTCGGGAACCTGCCTGCTGAACCAGCACCTACACAGGAACGGAGAGCCCATTCAGCAGAAAGGAGAGGAGTTGCTGTGAGGGGTTAAGGTAAACAACTTACATTGCTTTAATTTGTTTAATTTTGCTTTTTAAAATTTCATTTTTGAAGATATTTAATTTTATTCACTGTTAGTGTCTTAAATGTAGTTGAGTATTTCAAACATAACTGAGTGCACCTTGATGGGACAAAGATTATTACTGCCTACCCCATTTATAACTCTGTGGAAATCTACATTCCTTGGATGTAATTCTCCCATCCTCCAGGATCCAATGAGGATAAATTGGTGAATTCTGCAGTGATGAACACTGGCAGTACTCTCCACAGTTCCCCCCCACCCCCCCCCCCCCCCCCCCCCACTGTCTCACACTCTTGAGCAGCCCATTGCCAGATGTGGGCTCTGTCATGCTACATACTCCCAGCACAAAGGATACCCACAATCTACAGCCAGTCCATTACACTGAACAGTGCTGCAAACACATTAACCTGCCCTGCCTTCTATCCTGTTGCTTCAAGAGCAACTCTAATGCTAACATTTTGGACTTGAGTAAAGCAGTCAAGCCTCATGACTGAGCAGCAAGAGTGTAGGCTGCCGCAAGCACAAGATGCTAGAATCTGGAGTAAAAGGAATACAATCTACTTCTCAGTGGGTTGAGTTGCATCTGTGGGGGTTTGGGGGAAGAGATGGCCCTGCATCCCCTCACTGATGCTGCTCAACCCACTGAGTTCCTTTGGCCCATTGTGCGTTACTGGCTGCAAAGGGCATATCAATAACGAAGGGTTTTGATTAGCTTTGAAAAGAAAAGTTCACAATTACATAATCAGATGCTGATTATTTTATGTACGTGATGAGTCCCTGATGCAGAGAATCGTTGTATTCGCTAGCTCAGATTTGGAGACTATGTAAATATGTTTCTTTACTGAACTCTATCTGTAATTTAAATCCACCTTTCAATAAATAAATATTCATCAACATTTATTAATTCACAAACTGGTCTATGCATTTTCACAAATCTCCCTCAACGTGCAAAACAAAAGTGTGGGGAAGAAAACCGATTTAAGTACTAAACAAAGTGATCAGGGAACAAAACAAATTGGTTTACTAATTCGCCTGGAGTGTGGATTTTTCCTTTGGCAAGGTATTGAACACCATGCAATTTCACTGATGATGGTTTCCTGAAGTGGGAAATGTGAATATACTCAACACAATTTATTATTGTCACCAATAAATAAAGATATAATGGATTAAAACACAGATTAAAAAATTGATTAAAATATGCTTGAGATTCATAATCGTAAGTGCACATAAATTGTTCCAATGACTTTTGCACTTGATAGTCTAAATATCAGCATTCTTTGGTCCCTAGGATGAAGTCGTGGACACTGGTGATTTGTAACCACAGGCACTTTAAGGTAAAAAGTTAGAAAACCTGCTGCTCCCTTGCAATCCGTGGCCCATTTACCCCAACAATCACGCTGTGCCCTTCTCAGGCCTGATGCGTTCAAGGATAAGGCTGTGGAATCAGGAATGCTTTGCTCCTTAGAATTGCGAATGTTGCATTAAATCAGGATGATTGGAAACTATGGTGTGGGCCAGCTGGACAAAATACATTTATTATACAAATAAAACACTGAATGCTTCTCTATTCTTGTACACCATACCATATTTCCAAATTAAATTTAAAGGTTAAATTCCCTATTAAAAACAGGGGCATAAGGGTCAACATAGGTGGGGCCAGATCAAGTGGATGCATTATTCAGCATGAACAAATTGCTGCAAGACTCCCCGACTCTGTTATGTTATTATACTAAAATCAGAGAAATACAACCTGTTACAGTGGACCATGAAGTGTTAAATTTTAAGTTGTATATTTTATGTATTTGGCAAACATTATTTCACCACAAAACTTATAACCAGAAAAATAAATGTATTTAATTCTCAAGACATTTTAAAATTTGTTTGAAAATAAAACAAATATAGGTCAGAGAACCCTGGATTGATGAATGGACAGCCCAAACAAAAAAAAAGACCTCGGTTGAATTTGTTTTTCTATGCAACGGTCTCCTTCAACAGTACATCATCATCAACCCATTTCTCTGAAATACCTGTGCAAAAGAGCAAGACCATGATAGTGCAAATCGTGGGAAGTCTGTTGGCAATTTGCAACTTTCAATACTCTAAATGCTATCCATTAGTAACCAATTCTTGATTATAATCTGCATTAGTTTGGTTAATTTTGATGAGTAATTTTTAAACTCACTGCCTGTACTAGCATTTGTTAAAGAGTTAGAGAGTTTGGCTACAAATTTGGTAGCCATACCTTTCGTGTCACCGGCCTTGTCCATGAAGCCTGGAGAAAACAAACATGAAACACAACAACTTTAGACATGTTAACATTATGAACAGCCAGTAACACGTGTTAATATAAAGATGCTTTGTGCAGGCAACAATCTCATTAAAGTTTATGCAAATGCACTGAAACCTCCTTGCTGAGAAACGTCCGACTCTTCACCAATATTGTTCAGATTACAAAGCTGCCAAACCTTGGAGAATAAAAGTGTGAAATCGCCGGTTACAATCAATGTAGTAAGAATATACCTGGCATTGAAACTGCAGCAGCTGAAGGACCAACACAGGCTGCTGGAGATTGGCTCGTGGGAAGCAGGTATCAGTGCCAGGATTGGAAAGGGTGCTGAGAGCAAGAAGGTCATCTGAAGGGCCTTGGGGGCTGAAGGCTTCCTGATCATGTCAGAGGTTTGGCTTTAGAGTTCAGGTTGCAGGTGGATAGAACAGGAGTCTGTGCAGCTGCAAGAGTGCTGGAAACAAATCTATGGACACTCGGTGACTGAAGGAATTCTCTTTCTCTTGCACTATGTGGCGCTGAGCAATTCTAATGATAGGTCTTTGTCCAAAATGATTAGAATTTGTTCCACATTCCATGCAACCTTTGACATGAAGCCATTCCTCCATCTCTCTCCATTACCCTAGCCAGTGGGAGGGGTAGTGTTAGGTTCATGCATCTATTGGAGCAGATTCTGAGGACATGGTGATAACGAGGGGGTGCAGGTTTAGAGCACATGCATCACTGCCACTATATCCCTCCGAGTGTCCGTGAGGAGCAACTGGTGGCCAGTTACATTACAGCCCCTTTCCCCCTGGATAGTCATTGAGTAAGCACCCAATACAGAGGACAGCTGAGCTTACTTTCACAGTTATAGCTGCCTTGTCTTCAGAGTCCAATCTTCATTTAAAAGCCAGACTTCACCCATGCATTTGAGGTTTGGCCACGGTTAGACACAGAATTCCAATTCCTACTTGGGAACAGTGGCACAATGGACCCTCACATGCAGTTGACAGACAATGCACAGTAAAATTTCAATGTCCAGATTGAAATTCATAAATACACTGAAATTATTCTGTTCTAATAATCAAGCAGGCAAAGGTGTATTTGCCAACATTAAACCTTTACTGACCTTGCGGAAAGTAATCTCAGGGGAAGCAACAAGAACAACTGATCTCAGGCTTCAGAGGTCATGTACAGACAGACAGAATGGTTCTATCTAGGGTACAATTATTGAGATTAATGTGTCTAACTTGTTAGGACTACTTCTTGTTACACCAACAAATATTATTGTGTAGAGCTTGCTTAACAGAATGCAACAGCCTTCATTAAGCCATAGTCTATTGCTTCAACCTGTGCAGCAACACCTAACACTGTACAGCCCGCATGCCCTCTCCATTCATCCCATCAATCATGGCTGTACCACCCAGACACTGAGGATTGGCCTGACTTGATCCGAGGCTCATGAATCCTTTGCTTCGTGTCTTCTATCCCATCAGTGCAGTGCAGTCCTCCTGCACTGTATCCTGGCTCCATTGTGACCCCGATGACGCCTTTCCCTCGAATCTTATTCCCGATCACTCATTTGGCACTCAATGCAATCCCCTTCCTCCCAATCTGATGCCGAGGTCCTGACTTCCTTCCAGCTGATGTTCCGGACCTCCAGTGGCATCGACCGCCAAGCCCCCCTGTGAGTCTCATTCCACTGTACACAATGCGTGCGCCTTCAGGTGCAGGAGGATTTTCTTGACAGCTGCCCCTCACAGAAAACCCAATGCTCACTGTGCAGGAGAATTTTCAGACCACAGCACATGATGGGTTAATACAGTATAGAAGACTGGAGCATCACTTCAATTTACACTGGTGCAATGAGATGAAAACCAATTGTGAAAGGAGTGGACTCCCTCTCAAGCTGAAGGAACACAAAATAACTGATGACAGACTTTTGAGACCTTTTTATTGGAAATAACATTTCTCCTCAAAGATAATCAGTATCGCATTTGTGACTGACAAGACAGGAGGGGGCAGATTATTTTTGGATCCTGTTGCAGTGCCAATTGTGAACACACCAGGTAGAGGGGTATTGGATTTCATAATTTACCACCCATGTGCAAAGGACCCTTACCCCTGGATCTCTCTGTGCTCTCTACACGTGAAGACATTTGGAGGGATCAAAAATCTTTGTGTTATGCACTGGGTGTTGCAGTTTCCCAGTGAAGAGTCAAATTAATTTCACAGTGGTCCATCAGTCAGATTGGTGCTTAAAACATAAAAGTTAAATAATCCTGTTCCTTTTCCTCAAATTGTATTATTATTTGGTGAAACTTTGAACAGCCTGTTGACAAAATCTACTGGAATGTACATCCCTATTAGAAATACCCCTGCTACTAAAGGAAATGCAGCAGATTATCAGACTGATCCACACTTGTGAACGGTGGATGCTTTTCAAGACTAAGTAGCTACACACGGAGCATATACGTTCAATTACCATTGATTTCTGCATAACAAATCCCCACACCCCCACCCTCCCGCCCAACTCCAACATAAACAGCTTCCACTTTCAGGTGAAGGACCTGATAAGTTTTCTTCTGCCTAAATTCATAGAGTTCAGAAATAATAGATGATAATTACTTGGAAACATTCCATATCTTAAGGGGGATGAATGAAAACGGTGGGTCGCTGGAGATGATGCTTCCAATCTTAGAGCCAGGGATTTGTAGTTTTTCACTGAGATCTTGAAGTTTCGTGTGAACCTTGTAGAACCTGATGTGAAGCTCCCATCAGCTTTTAAAGCTTTGTTAAGGAATAGATTTAAGACAGATACAACTAGAGATTTTAGATGATGAATTGTGGAGGGAAGTGGAATCAAACGAGTAGATCAGCAATGATACCAATTACAAGGCAAGCTCAAGGAGTTGCAAGAATTATGTCTGTAAAGCAAGAGCTCAAGCCAGCTGGGAGGAGGCTGGAATGTCGGCTGGGATGTCAGAGCTCAGACTAGAATTGCTGACGCAACTGAAATGGCTCTGGGGCTATGTTGCTTAGCAACCAACATGATCCACAGGCAGAAGAGAGCCGCAGGGAACATCCATGGAGAGTGGGAATGAGATCACCATCCAAAGGATACATGGATGGCTTCAGATTCACTCAAATGAACGAAACGGATAAAGCCTCGGTCCCATCACGGCAACGTTCCTTTCCAGGATGAAATTACAGAACTGGTTGATGAGAGAGATAAACTTTTGTAATTGAGACTGAACAGCAATCTGGGGGCTTTGAGGAGGAACAATCGCTGAGCCAAACGCTCAAGGAAAGGAAGCAATTAGAGCTGTGGATTCAGCCATTGTCGGCATAGATGGAACATCTTCTGGTTGGCAAGATGTTGTATGCCTCAAGGATCAGTGCTGAGACCTCAACCTTTCACATTTTATATAAACGACAGCATAAATCTGGCAAGATGGGGCAATGTGGGAAAATGTGGATTTTTGTCATAAAAAATAAAAACATGTAAATATCTAAATGGTGGGAGATTATAGAACTTTGAGGTGCCAAGAGAGAGGTAGATAAATTCTCAATAAGTTAAAGGGAGAAAGGTTACTGGGAGTAGGCAGATTTACAACCAGATCAGCAAGATAGAAGAACAGATTTGGGAGGTCATGTGGTCAACTCCTGTTCCCAACTGGTATGTTCTCACGACGGTGCACAAATCAAAGCTTATCCATCATTCACATCAACTTGAATCAGCAATTTGCACACAAGATCAAATCTTAAAGGACCAATTGTGCAGGTCCCCTTGTCTGACATCAGATTCATTCCTTGCACAGGAATTGTCACAGTAGCCTCTGGTAATCTTCAAGGAGTTGTCTAATGTTTTTCATTTACTGAGCACAAGAATGGCCTCTTGAAAGAAAGCACCTGTGTCAATCAGCAATGATAACCTTAAGAAGGATGGCATTACAGTTTAAAGCAGAGCTTCAAATAACTTGGGGAAATAAGTTAAATTGACTGTTTTTATAATTGAACTACAGTATATTTCATCATATAAATCAACTGGCAGATGGATCGACCCCCCCCCCCCACCCACCTTATTTTTATGGCTTTATGGTCTATCTGGTGCATGAGTTGACCCCTATTTTTCAGGTGTATAAGTCGACCCCCATTGTTCCTGTGCCTCCCAGGAACAAACCAATTTAAAAAAAACCCTCAAATGCAAGTAACAAAGCAGTAAATTAAGCAAGTAAAAATAACCTTGGCCTACCAGGCAGAGGCGGCAATGGCACACAGAGCTGGAGCAGCAACATCGCGCTCCTGGCAGAAGCGGGAACCTCAGACTACCAGGCAAGAGTGGTGACAATGATGTCAGGGTCCCAGGTAGGAGTGGTAATGGTGGCGCCCAGCGATGGGGAGGAGTCAGGGATCAGCGGCGGCAGCAGTGGGGAGGTGCTTCCAACATCAACTTAAATGCTGAATCGACGTCAATCTGTTTTTATTTTGGTGAATTTAAGGTCTCAAAAGTTTATCTGGCATATAAGTTGACTCTCATTTTTTGAGTGATTTTTGAGGGCTTTATGACTACTTATTCGCCAAAAGACACTGCACTTCAATTTCTGATATTGATTTTTTTTTTACACAGATGGCCTGCCATTTAGGTGAACATCTGACTAAAAACTTTAATTGTTCTAGAACAGTGGGCTAACCAGTACATTGTGCACTATTTATGAAAATTATTCCAATTAAATAATCAGACAGCAGACAAGAGCAGACACTCCTTCAACATTACATTGGGTGAATCAGGCACATCTCGAGTCCGTTAAAGTTACAGACTCATGGAGCGCAGAACAGGCCCTTCGCCGACCGAGATGACATTCTGGGATTGTCCCATTTGCCTGCATTTGGCCATTAAACCCTTCCTATTCATACATCTGTCCAAATACCTCTGAATGTTGTAATTGCATTCACCTCTGAAGCTTCCTCTAGCAGCTCATTCCACTTACAGACTGGCCTGAGGGAAGAAGATCCCTCTTAAATCTTTCTCCCCTCACCTTAAACATATGCTCTCCAGTTCAAGAACAATTTACCCAAGGGGAGAGACAGGGAGCATTCACTTTATCCATGCTCCTCATGACTTTAGAAGTCTCTGCAAGGTCACCTTTCATCCCCCTACACCAGGGAATAAAGCCCAAGCTCCTCCAACCTCTCCCAAAAATGCAAGCCCTCAAGTCCAAGCAACATCCGAGTGAATCCTCTCTTCACCCCCTCCAACTTACTGACAGCCTTCCTATAGGTAGATAAATTCAGCATTTAAGTACAAAGTCATTCGGCCAATTCTCAACCATGCCACATAAATACCTGGCGTACGACCTTTAGAAAAAAAAATAAGAATACACAGATTCTCTGTGATCTATTCTGCCGTCACATCCTCAAAAGCTCCAGTGGATAAGTTAAATATGATTTCCTTCATGCAAACCTTGTCCAATCCCATTCATGTTAATGCCTTTAAACATGCCATTATTGCGTGCTTTATACTAGATACAAACATTACAGTTTCATTATTATACCAGTGGACGAGCCTTCACCAAACAGCTAGAAGTGTGAATGATAACATCATACAGTGCACAAGGAGAGTTTGTGAGAAAACAGTCAAATGAAGGGGACCAGGTAAAGCCACATGGAAGGTGGATGATAACAAATGTGGTCCAGTTGACTCCTGTTCCTCAGCAACATCAACAGCTGAGGGAAATCAAACTGGTTTTTGATTTTATCATGTTAGAGGGTACACAATATACGCTTCTTTAATATCACATTTTTTTGGAAAACATTTCTCAGTCCTTGGAGATGATCAGGTGTTGATAAAGGCAGATTGTGAGTTTATTGGCTGCACAGAATGGGAAAGAGACTCAAGGCAACTCATCATTTTGACAGCTCTTTACAGCCTTGCTTTTAAAAGGAAAGTTGAAAGTCTGCGCCTGCCTTCTGCAATTGGACTTGTCGGTCACTGGTGTCAGCTAATCACCAAACCACAAGGTCACAAGAAGTAGTCGAAATAAAAGTGGAATTTGTCAGCGTTTTACTGGGAATAATGATAAAGCAGCATATAACTGATGTCTATGTGGAGCATTATCCTAGAACGAGAAAATGTATTCCAGATAGGATCAAGTTTGTTTTGCACTGCAATATTACCAGCAAGATACAGTAATATTCTAAGCCTGCTTCATTTTCAAAGTGATCCAATGAATTAAAATCAACACTATTGTCCTCAATTCTAATTCTGCCTTCTCTTTGGAGAATTCAGTAGAATCTGACTTGAAAAGAAATTCTGGAGTTGGATTCCAGTATCTGAAGTTGTCAGCAAACTGGCATCACAAACTCTCCAGTTAAAGCTGAAATTGTCAAGTGGTTTCCAAAGGGGGCACATGTTCCTGAGCCCATTCAGCCAGGTGTCGAACTGAATGCCCACGCAGCTGAATGTCTGAAGCTTGAGATCAAGTGAAGCTACGGGCTGAGAAGGGGTAATTAGGCATCGACAAATGACAATAATGGAGTTACGATGCATGAGGCAAATGGATACAATGGGCAAGCAGCAAGGAAACATCTCATGAATACAACACCTCTTCTCTGCACAAAGCCCATGGATTAGTCTGTGGGTTAAATTGCATGCCAAATGCATTGAGGCTACCTTCTTCATGTAGCCATAACATGACATTCCTTCCACAGATCAACACACAAGTCCCTGTTCTTTGCACTAATTTCCAGCAACATTCATTGTCATTTATAAGTCTTCCACCAAATCAACCATTGTTCCCAGAGAATGGCATGCAGCTGGCATGGAACCAAAGGAGAAGCTGTCAACATTTGGGTTTGTTCCAATTACACCCCAAAGAAAGATCTTCAACAACATGTGCTGGTACTTCAATTCAACCATATTAATTATGTAAATACATGCTAATTTTTAATTAGTTAAAACAGGCTTTTGCATGCCTAAGCTGTGTGTGGTTCAGTCGAGTGGGACTGTACACTATACTAGTTTTATTGAGATGCCATCAAGCACCTTTGATTTCTTGGAAAATTGTTTCTGGGGAACTTCAGTGTCAACTTTCAATCATCTCTATTTTCATAGTGAGTCAAAACTTAAAATGAATGAAGTTCAGATGGAGTAATGGTGACCATATATTGACTTTGATGATGTTTTATGAAATCACCCCAAGTTGCTCATAGTGGGAGTGGAGCTTTATAAGACTGAAAGCACAAAACAGCTTTAATGAAATGGGGCAGGTAAACTTCATAGTGTCAATGATGTCCTTGCTCCTAGAATGCTGTAGCAGTGATGAGAGGAGTGCCAGATAACTGAACAAGGATCATATTCTAGGAGTAATTCCAATTCCTGCATTTATTTAGAAGCCTGAATATGGAACAGCCAAAAAACTCCTGGGCACCCAAAAGTAACTGGCATCCAGAGCAAACTTCAGATGGGAGTAGGATGACCAGCAGTAACTGGGAGTGGGCATCTGGTTCTTTTGTTGCATGACTTGAAGGGAAAGAAAGAGAGGAAGGAAGGCAACAAGGGAGGCCACAGTCCCTTGAAAGAAGGTCATGTAGGAGGGTGCAGATGAATTGGAACTGGAGGGACTCAGTAGGTCAGTCAGCATCCCACGGCAAGAAATGAACAGCCAGCGTTTCAGATCAGGACGTTTTGTCCATGGATGTTGTGGAGCTGGAGCCCAAAGAGTTGGCGGCATCGTTGGGAGAATTGTGAGCTCGTCTGGTACAATGCAAGAAGGGAGCCCAATATATTAAAATCAATGAAGGAATCTCCTCATGGGGTGGCAGTTTGGCACTCCGCTGGGAAGGTCAGGGCAGCCTGGATGCCCAACAATGGCCCAGATACTATAGTCCAGGATTCCCCAGTATATTCCAAAAGGAACATAGGATAGAGGTGCACTTGATACAGAAACAGCACCCTTACTCTACGCTCAGAAATCTGGTTTCAAGATTCAATTTATTGTCATTGTAATATTACACGGAATTGCTTTTGCAAAAGAGAGTCCCCCAGAGTCAATGTGTGTCCCTGGATTCACCTCCAGCACTCCCGCAGCCACAGAGAGTCCAGTCTAATAAGCTCCAGATCCAAACCTCCAACACGATCAGGAACCCTTCAGCGCCTTCAGCACCCCCTCGTGTTGTGGTTCTGATACCTGGGACCCCCTTCAGCTAGCTTTGTGCCAGTCTCCAGCAGCCCAAAGGCGCTGTGGGTTCTTCACCCCGAGCACCCCACTGCATGCGTGGGTCTTTCAGCCTCAGAGCCCCACACTGGTCCGTTAATGTGGTCACCATTCTGTGGGTTGTCTTCTCTGTTTCTCCTTTTCAGATAAAGGGGGGGGGGGTTAGTATCCCCGTTTTCTCATCCCCTCCGCTTCCCTGTAGTCTGCAACCCCTCATGGCTGCTGCCAATCATAGGCGCTGCCATATTGGGGATGGACTCCCAAAACTACCATTGGTTCCTTTAACAGGGCATTCAAAGCCTGCACGGAGCTGACAGCAGTTGACTGGGCGGATCGACCCCACGGGAGCTCTGTATCTCCCACTCATTGCTCCCTGTGGGTCCGCATCAGTGGCAGTATTGGTGTTACAGCAGCTCCAGCAGGGTCGCAACTTTCAATTTATGAATTCACTTGATCAGCGAAAATACACCACTACATCTGGACCTTTAATCTCTACTTGATGACCCCTCACAAGTGGACAGTCTAGGTCCGGGAATGCAGGGGATTTCAATTAATTCATCTCTGCACCAAATTAACATTTCAAAATGGCAAATTAAAGGGGAATTCACGGCAAATGTTAGTTACTGGCATTAGAAATAATAAACTACAATTAGATTTATGATTTAGCTAAAATTCACTGCAGAGAATTTTAAAAAAATCATTCCTACATATCCTTCTGCCACAAGATCTGAACAATTATGTTCTGCAAAAGGAACCTATCTCTAAGACCTGTCAAGATACATATTTCTAACAAGTTTATTTTATTATCTTTTCTTTTATTTACAGCACAGTAGAAGCTGATTCTGTTCACTTAAACCCGTGCTACCCAATTACACCCAAATTAACCTACAATCCTGTATGTTTTCAAAGGTGCAACAGGAGAAACCCCACGTAGACATGGTGAAAACATATACATTTTTTATAGACAGCACCGGATTTGAATCCAGAATGGAAGGGCAATACACAGTTTCACTGTGGGGGTAATTACATGGGTTAGGAGGTTTTGCAGAAAAGATGAAAGATCATTGGACACATCATTCCTCTCATAATGAACATTGCCACATTCTTTGCCAATGGCAAATGCAAATGCAAAACCCAACTAAAATCCCTGTATGTAATCAGATTCAGATCCCCCTTCCCACAGAAAGCACACAGGGATGTACATAATGTTCAGCAAGTGTTATAACAGCAGAACATTTGGGATTATACAATACATTAATGCCCATTCTTCAATAATGATATCAAAAAGACTTGAATCTGCTGGCATATCAGAGACCGAATGAGGGGCCATATTCCCAAGGACCTATCATAAAAGGTTCAGAGCACACACTGAACAGGAAACACATTTATACTGATGACTGCCACTATTCATTCTAAAGTCTCCCCGTCATGTTACGTTTCACCAATTTGTTAACTGCAAAAGGAAAATAATCTCACTGCATTTCAGAACAGCGACTGACCATTTCTCTGAGAAGCACACAATTGCTGAGCTGTCAATGCCACCAGAAAAATCTGCCTGGCCGCTACTTCATTGTGCAGAGCTCCCCTGGAAGGCTCTATCATTAACGATCTGCATTGTTTGAGAAGATGTCATTAGATGAGAAATAAGACCACTCTGCTACTCCCCCCCCACCCCACATTGAATGAGATCACAGCTGACTGAACTTGGTCTCAGCTCCACTTTCTTATTGCTCCCGACTACCTCTATTTATAAAAATCCATAAGAATCTCTCAGCCTTGAACTCATTCAGTGACCTGGCTCTTGGTATTTTGTATTTTAAGATTTGCAACCCTTTGTGGAAATTACTCCTCCTCTCTGACTGAAATGGTCTTTGCCTTATTGTGAGATTACAGATTTCTACTTGGGAAAAAGCCTTTATCCTCTCCAGTTCCATTGGCTTCACTAAGATCACCTCTCATACTTCAAACTCGTGTTAACCTAGACACAATGTTTCCTAATAAAACATTGCTGCAGTCTATGAACTGGTGAACCTTCTCTAAACTGCTTCCATTGCAAGTAGCTCCCTCCAAAATGGAGATGAAAATTGTTCACGATCCTCCAGGCAAACTCTCACCAGTGTTCTATGTTTTTGTAATTAGTGTTGGGCTCCATTTTCTGGCAATTCCACTGACCTTCCCTCTCACCAGCCTGATAACGTTCTATGTGTGCTGTGTGAGGAAACCCAGCTCTTTTTGAACATGTAGTTACTTCACACTATCACACTCACTCATTATATAAAAATTGATACCATGTAAAAGTCAACCCCCTCACCCCTACTTTTGGCCCAAAATCTGGTCTCTCACCTCAGGCCCAGCCGCCCACCCATCAGAGCTCCCAACAACTTGACCGTGGACTCGTGCCTCGTCCGCCCGCCTATTGGAACTCTCAACACCTAGGATGACACAGATACTTACCGCGGTCAAAAGCAGTATCTTTGTAATAGACAACCCAATAAATGTAACGTTAAAAAATGGAAGACAAAATTCAACTTCTACACAAGTACATACAGTATTTACATAAAATTCTGCTTTCCTATTCTTTCCTCCAAAGTGGATAACTTTGCAATTCCACATATTCCATTCCACTTTTTCTGCTTCTGCTTACCGTCTTCACCTGTTTATATCCCTCTGCAAACCCTCTGTGCTCTTCACAACTTCCTTTCCCTCCTCCAACTACCGCATGGGACTTCAGGTTAACCACACGCATGGCACAACGATAAGGGTTCAGCTGTCACTCGGCTAGCTAACCTTGGCTGGCACGCCAGTCCCATGATCCAATCTCAGCCCCAGGTGACGTGCTGCCGGAACATGTCTGTCTGTGGAAATTGCCAACCTAACCCCATACATTTCTGAATTATCAGATGGTTTATACCCTAACTGAGGGCAGCAGGCAATGAAGTCATGCAGAATGCTTGTGGAAGCAGGTGGATTTCAAGTATTTTCATCTGGTGTACGCAGGTGTGACACTTGTGGTCAATGCCATTTTCTGAAGACACATAGACATGTACACCTGCATCCATACTTGGATCAAGGAAGATTTCTTACCTGTTCCCCATCTCTGTAGGTGTGGCTGCCTTTCACCCAGATGATGGTGGGTGTGGGATCACCTTTAGCCTCACAAGTTAATGTAATATGTTGCTCCAGCTCCACAGCAGTCTTATTCTCCACATAAGTTATTTCAGGTTTAACTGAATCAAAGAAAAAATGCAATTGTACTCAATCTTAATGTAGGCATCAATAACAAGGACATCATTTTCACATGACTGGGGAGGGGTTTCATTAACGAAAGAACAGTTAATTTCCAACAGCCATCAAGCTCTTGAACCTCCCCTTGTTTCACTGACCACGAACTACTCCGACATCAGAGGTCTATCTGCGCTACTGCAGCACCTTTTATGCTCTACGATCACTATGAATATTTTACTACCAGTCTCTCATGTATGTTTTATTCTCATTTTTTAAATTCAATTAAGTTTACTGTTGTAGTTTTTATTTTTATTTTTACAAGTACCTGTTTGGCTGCAGCAAGGAGTTTTGGTGCTAACATACATTGTAAAATGAGTTTCACAATAAATCATTATTATTCTCACAATTACGTGATTCACTGATGAAATCTGACCTGTAACGTAACCTTCCAAGAAAGAAACAACACAACTTTAACTGAAGTCGCATTGATGTGAATTTCCTTTAACTTTGTCAGAAGACCATCAGACAGAGGAGCGGAATCAGAATCAGATTGACTGTCATGAACATTTGTCATGAGATTAAGTCACTTGGCCCATAGAGTCTGCCCCACCATGGCTGATTTACTGATTTACTGTCCTTTGCAGCCCCATTCTCCTGCCTTCTCAGCACAGCCGTTAGAAGAGCGCCATTTTATTGATGACACATATTTAATTAGGGAAATTTGAGTTGGGTGGAGTAACAAAGAGAAAATATTAGATTTTCATCATGTTCGGCAGTCTTTAAGTGACTATGGGCCATTAAAATGATTCTGGGGGTGGTGCAGTACAAATAATGTTAAAGCTTCTCTGATACATATTACATTAATACTGTGTATGAGATAAAATCTCATCGATGTGAGGAAAGGTTTTAATTCCTTGTGTATCGACATATTACATCATCCATGGGATGCCTTCACCAGAGGTCAGCTGATACCAGCCTTTTAGTCTCATTTGTACAGTTCACTGACCAATAGGCACCATCCATATCAGCCCCACCCTTCAGCTCTTGATCCAGTGCCTGGGTCACTTAGTTGCTCATGGAGTCACTGCCACCAACTGTTCCCATCACTCTCTCCACCAGTGTATTCCAGGAACTTACCACTTTCCATCCTTTAACTTTGACCCTAAATCTTCATCTTCTAGTTTTATCTGATGTGGGGAAATGCTTCCTGCAGTCCTCCCTCATTTTTTTGCTTCCATTCTATCCCCATCAACCTCCTCCACTCCAGGGAGAATAGACCCAGCCTCTCCTCCTAACAGAAAAGTTCCATTGCAGGCCACACCTAGGGGAAATCTCCCCTTTCTCCAGCACTTTCAAAAAACACATCTGGAGGAAAAGTGGGAGAAAAAAAGTGGTTGAGGCTTAGGGTCAGAACCCCTCACCAAGATTAATTCCCTTCAATGAGAGGAAAAAAAATGTCTTCAAAGTAGGCATACCGTGAGAACTCACAGTCGAGTGGAAGAACAGAGAATCACACAAACTGCAGATGCTGGAGGACGTCAGTGACTCAGACAGCATCCCAAACCCTTACATTAAGCCTTAGATGTAATGTTCTCATGGAAGGTGACACATTAGCCTGATGTCTGTCAGTAGAGCATCCACTGCCTCACAGATCCAGTGACTGGTTCTGCCTGTGTCATTTACCCCGTGACTGTCTGGGAACTCCAGTTTCCTCCCATATCCCAAAGATGTGCTGGTGGTTTAATTGATTTCTGCACATCCTGGCTATTGTAAGGAGAGTCTGGCATGCAAAGGAAATAATTGGTTCAGAGAAACAAGAGGAATGAACTCATGGAATTTCTTTGAGAACCAGTAAAAACTCTACGGGATGAATGGCTTTAGTCAATATCACAAGGAAATATGGGAAGTAAGATGTGATCTCAGAGAGTCGCTGGATAGGAAGTGGACAGCAGTGGCTGTGAGATGCAATTTAAGGACAGCTGGTGCACAACACCTCCACTTACAGCCCACCCTCTCCAATGATTGCACTGGGATATCTACTAATCACTGCCCACACAGGGAACATGGGAACAAATGGTTCAACGCAACACTGTCTCTCACCTGACAGGAATTTGGGGTGAGATCATGAAATAAAAACATGATTCTGGAGAAACTCAGAAGGTCAAACAGCTTACTTAATATAGCAAAGATAAAGGTCCATAATCAACATTTCAGGCCTGAGCCCTTCATCAAAATGTAGGCAGGTACCTGAATAAAATGGTGGGAGGAGGGGAAGGAAGGAGCACAGACACAGAAGCAGGAAGTCGAGTGAGATCATGAAGCCTGATTCTCAGTCACACAATGCCACATCCATTTGAAGGAATAAAATTAAAAGAAATGGCTGAAGTTACACACCAGCAGCATTCACCTCCCCATGGAATATTGTGATTTAGCCCTGGCTCCAAGTTCTACATTGGAAGAATTAAAGGTTTATCTCAAGATGCAGTGATATACATTTCCCTATAAAATACCCATTTTCTTTCTGAGCAATTAATCCCCTGGGCTTTCAAAGGTTCTACAAATTGGGCTACATCATCAAAAGGATTTTCATCTCTTTTGTTATAATTCCCCTCAAACAATCTGCTTCATGAGGGCAGAAGGAATTGAAACAGGAGTTGGTGGTTGGGTCCCATGAGTCTGCTGTTATTCAGCCAGATTGTGGCTGATCTAATCCTAGGCTCAGAAGCTCTCCATAGCCCACAAATTCCTGATACAACTAAAGTCTGCAAATAACAGTGACACTACTGGCATTAGAGTTAAGCTTGCTCAGGAGATGAGGATAGAAATTCTCCTCTGACACAAACAACATAGAAGCAGATGTGGTTTAAACTCTGCTTCCAAATCGGGAGTCCATCGAAATCTCTGGAATCAAATTTCTCAGTGTGACACAAAGAACTAACCCAGATTATTTCCCGAGCAATTTTCACAAAGACACTGACTGCCTGTTTGTAACTCAGGCAACAGATTCACTGCATTATTTCAATCCACGAGATCTACGTGAGATAACAGTGAAGAATCTTCCACAAACAGCAATGTCAGGAGCTTGATCGATCATTCCACTGCAACTCCTGCTAGCAGAAGGAGCTTTGTGTCTCCTGTCAAATGTGGCCAAGCACTGTGGAAGGAGGGTCAGTGGTGGACAGATGTAGCCAAGGGTCTGAAACCTGGGAGTTACATTGACAGAGCATAGAGAAGGAGTTAAATAAACATGACACATCTGACAAGGTAGACTTTCACCTTCTCTGGATATCTCAGGCTCGAGGTTATGAGACTACACTGGACCGTTAAAAAAAAAGTCTTGCAAAGCCAGACCTCTTGGGTCTGCCGGAGCAACAGAGAGGGCAACCGTGAACTACTGGAGAGGTCATCATTCACAACATCCTTGTTGAAGTCTTCACAGAGAATTTCTTGTAGTACCTGTGATCTTGCAAAATGTTCAGCCTAGACTAGACAACTGACCAACGCCCAAAGCAGAAGCCCAGGAAAAGTGTATGCTCTCTGCCCCCTCGATGCTTGCACAAACGTACCAGGAGTATAGATCAATTGGGTATAAATTGGGTTGACAGACCCGTGGGCCGAAATGATCTGTTACCATGCCTAAATTTAAAAAAATTAAATTAAAATTATTAAATTTAAAACAATGACGATACCACTTTCTTCTTGCACTATTCCTTACAGTGAATATTTATATGTCTATTTTTAATTTAATGTACTGCAATTATTTTCCACAAACTACCAGTATAGCTGCAGCAGGTAAGAATTTCAGTGCAAGTGTACATTATCCAATGCATGTGACAATAAACTTGTTACTGTTTAATTGTGAGAAGTTTTACCAAAGACTCGGAGTGTAATCTCCAGCTCAAAGTTTCCAGCCTTATTCTGAGCAATACAGACGTATTCTCCATCATCTCGTTTCCCGACTTTGCTTATCGTCAGTTCGGACCCATCCTCGTTCAGGGAATATTTATCTCCATCTGCTTCAATCCCGACATCGTCTCTGGAAAACAAATCAGGAAGATTTGCGTAAGGATGACACGTCCTTCTCAAAGAGCACACAACCCCATCATCAGGGGGAAGGGGGCATTTAAATTCACTGCGCCAAATGACACTGCTTAGCCCACTGTCTGGATTATGGGTGGCAGAGAGTTATCTCCCACTGCCATCTCCCAGATCTCAGTGTGGGACTGTCCATCAACTACATCCAGGTGCATCATACCTCCAAGGGTCCCTGCTCCCGTCACCCTTTCAACCAGTGTGCTTCAGGCCCCACTACTCTGAATAGGTGTAAACAAAATCATAAAATTCCATCTCAAATTTTATTTACTTACAGCATAGTAGAAGCCAATTCCAGCTATTTATTGCACATCTCTCATACTGTTTCCCCCTGCAAATTCATTACCTTGCACACACCTCCAAACAGAGCTCCATTTGCCACTTTTGGGTCCACTGACCAATCCACTGGTGCCCTTCCAGTATCCCATGGCTTTCTTCCCCACTCTCAGTTTGTGCAAACAGGCACTTGGACCAAACTTGTCCGTGCCAATCAAGGTGCTCATCCCATTTCTGTTTAATCCATATCCCTCAAAATCCTGCAGTCAATTGTCCACAAAGCTCTTAATCATCAATAATCTAATTTTACATCTAAATGCCTCATTACGATCTTTGGTGATTAAATTACTCACTGTAAAATTGGTTCAGGTTATGAACCAAATGAGATTTTACTAAAAATCAAAATCTCTGAAACAAAACCAACTGCGTATTTAACCATTACAGTTAAAAACTAATCTAACTCACATATCAAGTACAAGAAAACATCAACAGAACTAATTCACATTTTTTAAAATCAAAACTTTTTTAAAAAAAATCTATTTTCGGTTAACAAATTTAGCCATACAGCACAGTAGCAGACCCATCTGGCCCACAAGCTCGGCCCCCCAAATACACCAACCAACCTCCCAACCCTATACATTTTTTGAAGGGTGAGAGGAAACAAGAGCACTCGGGGAAAACCCACGGAGACACAGGTAGAATGTACCGACTCCTTGCAGACAGCAGGTCATTAGCACACTATAATAGCGTCACACTAACCACTATGTTAAACTTGTCACCTCCATACAACAATTATTCATTAAAACAATTAATACGTCGTAAAAGAAAATGATGAAAAATTAATCTTTTTTGTTTTCTATGTTTAGACGTGGTAACAAATAATATTTCTGCTTTCTTCTTATTTTCTTCTTCTTTGGCTTGGCTTCGCGGACAAAGATTTATGGAGGGGTATGTCCACGTCTGCTGCAGGCTCGTTGGTGACTGACAAGTACGATGCGGGACAGGCAGGCACGGTTGCAGCGGTTGCAAGGGAAAATTGGTGGGTTGGGGTTGGGTGTTGGGTTTTTCCTCCTTTGTCTTTTGTCAGTGAGGTGGGCTCTGTGGTCTTCTTCAAAGGAGGTTGCAGCCCGCCGAACTGTGAGGCGCCAAGATGCACGGTTGGAGGCGAGATCAGCCCACTGGCGGTGGTCAATGGGGCAGGCACCAAGAGATTTCTTTAAGCTGTCCTTGTACCTCTTCTTTGGTGCACCTCTGTCTCGGTGGCCAGTGGAGAGCTCGCCATATAACACGATCTTGGGAATGCTTTGGAATTACAATAATTCACTGAGTCAAACTTAAAGAGGAATGATTATTTATAATTGGCCAAATGCAGTGATTTATACTTCAAACAGCAATTTGACAGTAATGAACGTGAAATGCTGAGGAATATTCCGCAGGAATTATATTTTCAGGAGAATGCACCAAAAACGCAGTGCATTTGGTCTTGAAGATACAATAAATTTTCTAATTCCAACAAAAAATACATCCCTGGGCATTACCTGTGGGCATCAAATGACATTCACTTCTTTTCAGTCATAAAAACTAAAAAAAAGTTGGGAATTGCAAAAGTGACCACAAATATCTTAAATACACTGTCTTGTTACAGAAGCCTGAAGACCAGCACCTTGAGATTCAAGAACAGTTTCTTTCCAAACTGCCATCATGCTCTTGAACATCTTGCTGAAGAAACTCAGGAAGTAATTTCTAAGGAGGATCTATAGCAGGATCTGTAGGAGGTAAAGAGTAACCAACACTTAAGGCCTGAGCCCTTCATCAAGGTTCGATCAAATGACAGGCAGCCCCCTGAATAAAAAGGTGAGGGTGAGGGAAAGAAGGGGAGGAGAAGAGGAGTGAGGAAAGCAGCAGGGGAAGAGTACAAGTAGACTAGTAAGAGGTAAGAAGAGAAAAAAAGCTGAGGTGATGGGGAGGATAGAAAGGAGAGGGAAGGGAAGGGGTTGGCGAGCTGGAGGAAAGGAGACCAATTTTTTATTAAGGCCCTCTCTCTCTCGAGTTTCCCTTCCTCCTCCCTCTCCCCGCCCACCATCTGAAATGCATATCCTCTGCTTTGTGGCAATTTTACCTTGATGATTCTGTCCACCCTAAGCTCGAAGTGGGGGAAAATGAACTCTTTAACGGTACTTTTAACCTTTCATTTTGTGGCTTTCTTAATTTATGTAGACATTAGGTGTAGAGAAATTACCGATTTGGACAATAATTGATTTAACTTATCAATCGTTTTCACGACACTATAGAGAGACCACGCAGCTGCGGAGAGTAACTAGAACAACAGTACTTTTTGTGGTGATACGTAATGACACCACTAGGTCACCAGGGGTCATCCCGGTGGCCTTATATATAAAGCAGTCCAGAGCTACAGTCCAGCCTTCCAGGCTCTTCTTGCAGAGACAAGACCTCTTAGTGTACATATTAGTTTATTAAAGCTGTCTTATACTCGCACCGCTGGTGTGGTTATTGTCAGTACACTTTTGTTTACTCATCTTACCTTTGCCAAGTTACTTTGGGCTTTGGGAAACCATCTGCCTCACAGGCCAATGTGACTGACTTGCCGCTGTGTGCTGTGGCATTCACCACCATTTCCTGAGCACGAATACTGGGAGGAACTGTAACACAAAGAGGAGCTTGTAAGTACCAGATGAACTGTTGATCCAAGGTACGTGAGAAAGGTCACTGTTCCACCTTTAATGATGGATCATCTGCAGCTCTCAAAATGACATCCTCTTCCATTGCTTCTTGATTGTCCATCATTCTGTGATGACTCTGTCATGGTTAAATTCCCACCTATTTATACTCAGAGCACATCTAGCAATTCCTTCTCTGTCTACCCCATACCATCGACTCAATCATCTGCTCAAGGAAAACATCGCACTCTCTCCTGTGTGCTCATGGTCTTTAGCCAGTCTTTTCATTACACATCAATGTATTGACTGCCACATAAGTGCAAGACTTTGTTAATGAGATGATTTAGGGGGTGAAACACGAAAGTCTGCAGACATGATTGTAGTAAAAACACAAAAATGCTGGAGGAACTCAGCAGGTCTTCACTGGAGATAAAGATATACAACTGATGTTTCAATTATCAAGGTAAGGGCTCAGGCCCGAAAAGTCAGTTATACAGGTACATGTTTACCTTCTATAGATGCTGAGAGGCGTGGAGTTCCTCCAGCATCTGTGTTTTTAATTAGATGATTTAACACAGAGAACGTTGTGATAATGAGATGGGTGGTGATAAACAAATGCAGAGAGCCATAATAACCAATACTGTTGGCAAACCAAGGTGATGTTAGGATGAATCGAATTCTGCCGCTGACAGCTGCAAGGAGAACTTACCATTAACAATAACCTTGATGTCCTTGAATTTGATTTCACCACGGGCAGCAATTCTTCCTTCACATCGGTAAGTACCTTCATCTGTCTTCCTTATGCTGTGGATTTGCAAGTAATTGTTGGGCAACATTGTGAAACGAACTGAAAATAACAAAAATTAAGAGGCTGTCAGCATTTTTGCATCGGGTCTAATAGAACACTTCATCTCAGTAATCTATCTATAGCCTGGATGTGCCTGCATAATGCCAAGGTATTCTCCAGTATGATCTCTCTCTCCATTCCTTGATGAAATAAAGAAAGAAATTCTGCCAGAGACTGCTTCAGGCAACTTCTTGCGGATCTGCAATGTTCGATTGTTCCTCCTGCAACATTCTCAGGAATGGCCATCCATTTTCCAGATGCTTGGATGTTAAATGCAGCCATTCTCAAACCTTTTTTTTTTGGTTATACCTCCCCACCCCCCCCCCCCCCCCGCCCCCCTGCCCAGGACTATGCACAACATTTATGGGCACCCTTCCCTGTAAAGCAGTCAAGTTTTGATTTCTTCTGTACTTCTCTCCAACCGACTACTGTACATAAAAACCATTAAAAGTCTTGTTTACTTTCCACCTTGCATAACATAAATATCTTTAGTTAAATGTGCTGTGGCCTCCAGGGGCCGGGGAAGGGACACCATTGAGCATGGCTGTTAAAGGACGCACGGATGAACTGGCCTCGGTTTCTGGTGATGGAACCAACCTGAAACCATCTTCTAGGTGAATATTTAGTTTATTTGTCACAAAATACCGAGCACAGTGAGATGGGTCCTTCTTCCACCAGTCTAACAGGTTATCTCTAACATTTTTTAAGCATCATTTACTGAATAAAGTTAGAACACCAAGCAAGGGCAGTACCAGAGCACTGTGGTGAGGTTCATTCAGAAGACTGATGGATGCAGGGATATACTGTCTTTAGGCCGTGGGTGTATGTTTTCACACTCCGAAGACTTCTCCCTGATGGGAGGAGAGAGAAGAAAGTGTACTTGGGGTGTGATGGGTTTTTCCAGTGTGTTGGCTGCATTTGCTAGGCAGAGGGAGAATAAGATGAAGTCCATGGAGGGTGGTTTTCAATATATTCTGAGCTGCATTCACTACCTTTTGTAGCTTGTTCTGATCTTTGGCAGAATAGTTCTGATGCATCCAGCAAGCCTGCTCTTGACAATGTACGTGTAATGCCGTTGAGGGACAAGGGGGGACATGCCAGCTTCTTTAATCTAAGATTATGTTGACATGTTTGTCCCAGGTCAGATCATTGGAGGTATTTAATCCTCAGAAATTGAAGCTATCTATTCTTTCAAATTCAGCTCATTGGACGTGGAGACGGGTGTGGACTCTGCTCTTCTCCTGAAGTCCATGATTATCTGCTTCATCTTACTGATGTTAAAAGAGAGACCATGAAGAAGTCAATGTTGATGTATTCACCAAGGCAGTTTGCTGAAACCTTCAATAGCCACTTTGTGCTAAACTGATTTTTTTTGCCACAATTATCAAAAGGACATTTTTTTTATTGCTAACTGGCTCCTTGAAAGGCTTCCTCACGCAAGTAAAAAAAAAAATCAAATAATACAATGCTTCCAGACTAAACCATTCAACCAACAGAAGTCCCTTCCAAGCTGGAAGATAACAGCCAACTGAGTTCTGGGAAGCCCTGCAAAAGGTAGTGGACATGGCCCAGTACATCATAGACAAAATTCTCCCCACCATCAAGAAAATCTACACAGAACACTGCCATCGGAGAGCAGCCGCAATCATCAAGGATCCACATCATCCAAGACATGCTCTGTTCTCGCTGCTGCCACCAGGAAAGAAGTATAGGTGCCAGAAGACTAGTACCACCAGGTTCAGAAACACGATCTCCACCATCAGACTCCTCAACAACAAACTCAGTCAGTGACTCATTTAAGGACTCTTGGAATGCGCATTATTTATTAATGAATATTTATTTTCTGTATTGCGGTTTGTTTGCACTTCCTTCTTGTTAACATTTCACTCTTTTGTTGAGTACAATTGTTTTTTGCACTACCAAGTAGAAATTTTGCCTGGCCTGCAGGAAAGAATCTCAGGGTTGTATGTTATGTCATATAATGATGTCATGTCAATAAATCTGAATTTTGATCTGTATGTAATCTTGCTTTGTGCCAGCTCCCTTTTTAGAGCCCTAAACCAACCTCTTCTTCATGACCACCTTTTTGACCTAACCCTGCATTTACCAAACAAATAATTTTTCCACGTGCTCCATTTGATTCTATTCATTAAGTACTTTTGCCGCACTTCACATCGGAGACAGATGCCTGGAATTTAGTTGACAAGTTTGATTAACTGCAGATTCACAGTTAAGCAAGTACCTGAAATGCCTCAGTACAAATCACATTAGTATCATGAGACACAAAACAGAATCTGTTCCCTTCCTGCGGAAAAGATGGATTCTCCTATTGAAGAGGATTTTCCCCAGATATTGGGGTTCCCAATGTTATTAACACACTTATTCCAACACAGCGAATGGCAGTTCAGCCAGTGAGTTGATGATGATCTTCTGCGCAATTCTGCCACTGACTTCCCTGAAACTTTATAACTTTTTCTATCCCATATGCTCATCATTTTTCCTTTGATTTCTCAGTGGAAGAACAGGCACCTCACATGTTCAGGAACTTCGGGCACTCAACACTGGCGATTTACAAAGCTACAGTACTTTGAATTGTTGACCCAGAACATGCATTTTTATCCACTTGACAATGAACTTGGATTGATCACACCACAGTAGACATGGAAAATACAAAAGATTGACCTTCAGATGGACAAACTCTGAAATAAGACTCTCATTTCAACAATATGCAGTGCATTTAACACAAAGGATCAGCACAAGGAGGATCTGCAAAAGCATTTTTCAAACTTGTAAGTAAGCAAATTCTAGTGTCAATTGCTGGATTAGTCCCAAATTCTAATTTCAATGTACGATGTGCAAAGTCAGATGAATATTTTTACAAAATCTGGCTGCAGTTAGTGCGTAATAATTGCTTGGCTGACACTAAGAACAATCTCCTTAAATACGTGCCTGGGTTGAGTCTTTCATTCTTTAAATGATGCAGGCGCTTCACTTGTTAGGAATACGTTTGATATTACAGACAAGCCAGGCAAGTGAAAACATGATGTGCGCATTAAGCTGAACTTCTGGTGAAGGAATGGGAGGGCACAACGGATTCTTCATTCCTACTGGAGTTAAATTTGGATGGGGATGGGAATGGTCTGAATGAAAGCTGACTGCAAAATACCCATGATGCAAATGCAGAATGCATAGAATGGCCTGCAATCTTCCCACCAGGTTCCTTCCGTGCGCCTGATTGCAGTGTACATTGCACCCGACCATCCGTTTAACTATCTGCTGCTTAAATAGCAGCTTGTCTCTGGATTTTGCATCCCTGGAAATTAAAAGCTGTCGAGACTTCCTATTCAAGCAGGACACTGAATTTTTCATCAGAGGTGTATGTACTTGGGCTGATAGGGGGATGAGTCAATGGGACAACTTCTTCCTCCAATTACTTTAAAATGACATCAAGAAAATGCTCTGAGTGAGTCATTCTGTCAAGCAGAGCTCCTATGTGCGATCTGTGAATGAGTGGGTGACTCGGTTAACACCATGCTGTTACCGCACCAGTGGCCCGGGTTCAAATCTGGCACTGTCGGTAAGGAGTTTGTCCGTTAGGAGTAGGGCAGTAACATCTCATGCATCGGACAACGATTATGACACGGTACAGAGGTACAGAATGAAAGAGAGAGATCAGTTGGAAGGAGCAACACCAACATAATTTTCCTATTTTGGTGTTCATTTAGCTGTCTGATAATGGCAGGAAAGAAACTGTCCTTGAATCTGGTGGCACATGATCGCACACTTGTAAATCTTCCTCTCAGCAGGAGGGGGGAAGGGTGAATAAAAGAGTGGCTGGGGTTTGATTTGTCTTTTAATATGGTGAAGGGTAGGGGTGTGTGCCACATTCACAACCCTCTTTGGTAGAGTATTTCCCATCCCACATAGTGATGCACCCTGACAGAGTGCTTTCAGTGATGCAGTTGTCAAGGGATGCTGGTGACATGCCAAATTTCCTCAGGTTTCGGCCCCTCTGTTACCCCCTTCAATACAAGAATGGCTCAAAGCAGCAAGCCAATGGACCCTGCATGTCGAACTTCATCCTGGCAAAAAACAGGAGGTCACTCCTCATGGGCTTCAGCTGGAATGAACAGGTGGACATGGAGGAGTAGCGATGTTGTTTCTGGACAAGCAGTAAACAGTCCCGGCTAATGTTCAAAGACAAGAGAAAAAATAATCCCACCATTAAAAGGTAACCAGCTGGGATCACCAAGTAAACGAAAAGATGCTGAAACTGGAAGATGCTAGCATCTGCAGCCTCTGTGTTACTCCAGAGTTGGCAGGAAGCCAAAGAAATGTAGCATCTGCACTTGGTCTCTGTGCGAGGCCAGAGGTGCAGTCATGTGGATCACTCCATTGCTCTCTGCGGAGGCCCAGAAAGTCAGGGAATAGAATCACAACATGGAAGTTGACCACAACTTGCGTGGAGCAAGTTGGGATGTTCCATGATGACAAACTGCAAACAAAAACTGAAGCTTGAGGAGAGATGAAAGGGCTCCCATCTCCATTGGAACTATCTGATGAAATTTCTGTAGATTGGTCCTGATGCTGGACCCTGACCCAAAACTTTGACTAACCCTTTTTCTACACAAATACTGCCTGACCTGCTGAGTTTCTCAAGAAGCTCTTTTTTTTTTAGCTTCTATTGGGAGGTCTCTGAGCTGAAATAATCATTCTGTTCTCTCCATGGATGCTGCCTGACATTTCCAACTCATTTTTAGTTATTGCAAATTTTTGCCATCAAGTTATGGGAGATAAATAAACCTGTTCCAGATGTGTCACATGTGGGTACTACATGGCTAAAGTAACTAGAGCCACCTGCCCATGACCAATTTACCGACAATCTCTCAAAGTTCTATTGGCCATCTGTGCATTATAATCATTTTTGCGCATCATTCTGCGTTTCTGTGACCACCGTGATTGGAGCCTGGATGTTTCACAGTGGTTGAGTAGATAATTTCAGCTGAGGGTTTGAGTGAATTACAGCTTGGGGAAGCTTTGAAGATTACTGCTGTCCCCAGCAGCCTCCTACAACCAGGTTGGAGTGACATGCTGGGCTTTTCAGCATATTATGCGCTCAAAGTAAAAAGCAGCAATTTTCACAGACTGAAACCTGCCTTTCAGCCTGAAGCTTCTAAAGTAGCAAATCCCACTGATGGCAAAGCTAAAGATTAAGGCCGCCTGATCATCTCCCCAGACCAGGAATTAGGAGAACCTCCACATTGACAGAGTTTATATATGCTAGAAGCAAGAAATGGCTAACCCTGTTTAATACATGAAGGAACATCACATTGGAGCAGAACTACCTGGCAAATCACAGAGAATACAACACTTCAGTCATCTTTACATTACATTCCCTAATGAGTGTTCCAATTATTCCTCAGGTAGACTAGTGAAAGAGAGCAATGAATCTGTAACTATTCACACTATGGGATCTACATAATGTTTGTGTTCCAGATTCATTTTCATATTAAAGATAAATTGGAGCCTGAAGCTCCTGTCAAAGGCAGGTGGAACCTTCATAACAACATTTCACTAAGCTAGGAGATGCTGGCAGCTAATTCCTGAGATCCCTTCCTGGTCATTTGTCAATGACATCCACTAATTCTTACTCGAGGGAAAAGATTCATCTGGCTTTTATATTCCCACCAGCTTTAAGCATTGCTGTCAGTAGCTCCACCATAAGTGTCTTGAAAGGAGAAGAATCAGAAGTGATTCAGCCATTCTGGAAGTAAGCTCTAATGACCACCACACATCTCTGAAACCTCTGGTCACCATCACATGCCTACAACCAGAGTCAATACATCTGTCTGCCACAGATTAATAAATTAACTGAGATTAAATATCCCAGCCGGTATAGTGGGATTTGAACTTTTTCTATCTAGTTATGCATCTGATCTTCAGTTCAGTAGACAAGTTATCATGCTCCTAACTGCAGTCTCTAATTCAGAAAGAAGGATCAACAGGCCAACAGGGAGCAGGAATGTGGATAGGCAGATGGGACAGGTCTATTTGGAGATGGCAGAGATGTAATGGGCCGAATCGTGACCTTGTGTCTCGTAGCATTTCAATGATTCTATGAGAGGACAATGCATGACATGCAGCTCTGATCAAACATAGTAGCTCCACTGCAGTGTCGCGTCCTTCCATGTGATTGCATGTTACAGGAAAGCTTGAAAGTTCTGAGTCTGAAAACCTGACCAAATGCTGCAGTCACAGCTTCTGGGCCAGCCAAGGGTAGGTGGAGAGTTACAGCGATAACCCAGCCAATGGCAGTGCACCACAGGGGTATCCAATCCCCGGACATAGCCATCTGGAGACATGGGGGCATCCAGAGAATGGGTCTCTGCACAATAACCAATGCCACCTCTCACACCGTGGGAGGACCAGCACTGGGTCCCGGACACCCGCAGCATTTAATTTGAGACAGGAATGCCAGGCCCCTCGGTTCTAGCGACAGTCTTGGTGCTGGGCTCTGCGTGAGGTGGTCACCACTGAGCAGGACGGGTTTCTCTCTAAGCATCTAAATCTCTGATGTAGATTGCTTGTGATCTAGGTTGCATCATGTTTGCAAAGAACAGAACTTTTGAGCACTTTGCTGAGTATAAGACCTTAATGAAATCCTTGATGAATAAAACTGACTTTGAGCTTTTTAGTGCCCATTCTGCGCATGACTGCACGGAAAATATCGGCAAAGCAAAGAACAGAGTGCAGTCTTGTTAGATTTCTCTCTTGGCTTTGATTTGCATGTCGACATGAAGAAGGATTTGGAAGATTTAGGAAATGCAGCTTTCCATATTCATCAAAGCCATCCCAGTCCACATTTCTTCTTGCAACGAAAAGCCAGAGCAAAGTTCACAGGCGTGACTCATTTAAGCTTGCAATGAACCTCCAAAAATTGACATAATTACTGACAACAAATCTGTGTTCATACATGACAGCACATTCAATCCTGAGATTCTTTTTCCCGTGGGTGAGGCAGAATTACTGTGCACAACGTACACATAAACAAATAAAGACATCTGAACAAACTGCAATACAGGGAGAGAGAAAAAAAAAACAATAAAGTGCAAAAATAAGAGTCCTTAAAGGAGTCCCTGATTGAGTTTGTTGTTGAGGAGTCTGATGGTGGAGGGGTAGCAGCTGTTCCTGAACCTGGTGGTGCAAGGCTTGTGACACCTCTTGCCTTTTAATAGCAGCGAGAACAAAGAATGTGCTCGGTGTGTGGATCGTTGATGATTGCTGCTGCTCTCTTACGGCAGAGTTCCCTGCAGATATTCTCGATGGTGGCGAGGCTTTTTCCTGTGATGTTCTGGGCCTTTTTGGAGGCTTTACACTCATGGGTATTGGTGATCCCATACTAGACCGTGATGCAGCCGTTCAACATACTTTCCACCACACCTCTGTAGAAGATTGCCAGGGTTTCTGGTGTCATACCAAACCTCCGCAAACTCCTGAGGAAACAGAGGTGCTGACATGCTTTCTTCATGATGCATTAGTGTGTTGGGTCCAGGAAAGATCCTCTGAGATTGTGACTCCCAAGAACTTAAATTTGCTCACCCCCTCCACCTCTAAGCCCCCAATGGTGAGTAGATCATACACATCTGGTCTTATCTTCCTGATCAACAATCAGCTCCCAAGATTCTGGCATATTCTCCATATTCAGCTACTGCTCAGGAATAAATCATGGCTATTTCATAACGTGGTTAACTGGCCTAGTTTAGTTGATTACCCTTCTTGGGTGGAAATAGAATTGAATTTTTCTAAAAAATATCTGTTGGCTTTTCTAATTTAACAAGTAACCTGATAATGAGACACAAGTTGAGAATATGGGCACAACTTAGAAATTTTTTTTGTAATCAATAATATTTCTCTTGCCAGTCCTATTATAAATAATCATCTTTTTGACCTTCTTTGTCAGATGCAGGTTTTAGGGAGTGGTATAGACTGGGGATTAATAATTTTAAAGATCCTTTAATTCTTTTTGCTTCTTTTGAATAATTTGAACATTCTTTCTGATTTTCCACAGATTTCTGAAACATACATTCTTGATTCACTTTTTGATTTTCAATTTTCCCCTAGAGGCTAGTGATTGATAGATTTGAGAAGTTTCCCAGGTTAAGCTCAAGAGTGATTGCGAACATAACTTGGATTTGTCACTTCCAGACAAGGACTGGGATAATGCTCTACATTTGGTTAACAAATCCTCATTTTGTGCGCAACATTGTTTGTTGCTACTCAAAGTGGTATATAGAATACATATTTCAAAAGTATCTCATTTCTATTCTGATATTAATCCATTATGTGATAAATGTAACATTTTTGAGGCTTCATTGATACATATGTTCTCGTCTTGCCCTAGTTTAGAAAATTTTTGGAAAAATTACTTTCAAATTTATCAATTTTTTTTTAAGGTCAAAAGCCCCTTTAATTGCTCTATTTGGTTTTTCTCAAAAAGTTAGGAAATACGACCGCCTTCATCTCAGATGCAAATGTTAGCTTTTACCTCATTGATAGCTAGACGGGCAATTTTGATGAAATGGAAAGTGAGCACTCCACCTACTTATACTCAATGGTTACAGGAGATGATGTCCTTCCTAAGTTTAGAAAAATAAAATCAGACATAATATTAAAGATGTGAAGGTGAACCTTTATAAGACGTGGGGCCCATTCGTGGAGTATTACCATAATTTAACAAATTAGGGTGTATGGATGCTCCTGACCAATGTTGTCTGGTTTCCCAAATGTCGACCTTTCTATA
Organism: Narcine bancroftii; assembly: GCF_036971445.1. Lineage (NCBI taxonomy): Eukaryota > Metazoa > Chordata > Chondrichthyes > Torpediniformes > Narcinidae > Narcine > Narcine bancroftii. The sequence goes on from NC_091476.1 coordinate 135,189,985, forward strand.
ATATATATTAGATATGCAAGTTTGCCTTATATAGAGGGATGGGTCTTACTTTTAAGGGGGGGGGGAAAGACTTGTTTTTTTTTGTATTTCAATATTTTGATATAATGGGTTTGTTTGGGAAGGGTGCACACACAATTTGTATTAGGGTATGATCAAGGTTTTATGTGAAATGTACAAATTATCTGTCTTTTTTTTATATTCTAGCTTCTGTATTGGATCTATATGTGTACATTTTTTTTATTGAACTCCATACAGATATTTTAAAAAGAACTGACCTGGTTAACATGCCACTGACGTTCCCTCCTCACAGGCAGAGGTTTATACTTTGATTTGGCCATTAGCACTCAAGCAAAACTAATGAACGAGCACAACTGCCAATATTTCCCACATTAAACATTCTGATGTCTCGATCAAATTTTTTCTCACTAAATTTGGATGGATTCTGCACTCAAGTGCATGACTCTGCCACACCTGGGGATGATCCATTTTGAAAGCAGTGACAAACACCAAACCAAGTGAATCTTTGACATTCTTTGTTCACAAAGTGGGATTTCCCATCTCGTTCCACATCTGCATGCCTTGGTGAGGTGCAATCATTCCAATTCAGCTGTTGGTTAAAATCCAAGGACATGCAACCCAACTGCAAGAACAGCACCAAACTGCAGAAGTTCACCACAATCTTCCGAATGCCAGTTTGGATCAGATAAATCCTATCTTTGCCAATAACTAGCACATTCCTATTCCACTGATGCTTGGAACCCAAGCCCATAATTTGTTCTTTCGCATCTTCATGTTACTTGGCCAAGTCTTTTCTCTCTCTCTCTCCTCCACTCCCACCAGCTGTCTTCCTTCCTAACTTTTCATCATTGCAAACCACATCCTTATAAAACTCAAGAAAGTCCTCAAGTTCCTTTCTGAGCTTCTCAACAGAACATTAACCTTTGAAATCCCATTCCTGTTTTCACACCTCACACTCATGTAACTTCCTGGGATCTGACTGGATTGATCTGATTGAATTTGGCTTGTGTTTGGCAATAACTTTCTCAAAGTTCCATCACCCACTGACAACACCAGCCTGATCAAACACAACCACTATGGCAACCATCAATCTGTCCTGCTCTTGTCCTCGTCACTCCTGATCGCAACTGTTAACCTTCAATCTGCACCTTCACCATAGATCTTTCTCAGTCTGACCTCTGAGGGAATATACACGACCCTCGAAACATCATAGTGATTGCTTTTCCCGAACGTCTCCATGGAAACTCGTTCATCCACCCAATTCTCAGATACCTCTCCACATCCTCGCTCCGTGATCACTGCTGAAGCAGTTCTCAAACTACTTCAATCGCAAACATATTCAATTCCAATTGTTTCTGTACCAAACCCAAGAGAATTCTTAATATTAGGAACAAACCCTGCATATTGCAGCTGCTGATAAAGAAATGGCAGAATACAGAAGGCAGAAAGATCTGGGACTTCAAACCAGACCTCTGGAAGTTAACATGAGCAATTAGTAACTAATCAGGCTGTAAAGACATTAGTAATCCACCATTAATGAATGGTGAATTGAACTCACCGTCTTTCTTCAGAACATCCCTCCCTCGATGTTTCCAGGTGATGGTTGGTGGCGGGGAGCTCACTGAGTCACAAACAACAACAGCGTCATCGCCTACTTTGAATTCCTGAGGTGAAGGGGCATTCCTGAACTCCAGCTTTTCTGTGGACGATAGATCAGTCAACTGCAAAAAACTCGATCCAACAATGACACAGCTTCATCAACAGGAAGTTCAGCAGCTCCAACCAAAGATAGAACGCCATTCAAACCATTTGTGCTATGCTGGTCGGTTATAGACTTTAGAGGAATTATTTAGGGTCAGAGATATTTTTCTTATACAGAGAGTGCGTGGGTGCCTGGAAAGCATTGCTAGATGTGGTAGTGGATCCTGCTGCAGTAAGGACATTCAAAAGACTTCTCGCCAGGCACACAGATGTAAGAAAAATGGAAGGTTATAGATATCAAGGAAGCAAGGGTTAGATTAATGTGGAGTCAGCAAAACATCGTGGGCAGAATGGTCTCTACTGTGTTGTTCTATGTTCTTCCCAGCTCTTGTGCCATGGCTCTGCAGCTTGCTCATCCAACTGAACATGACAGTTTCCCTCTCAGATGGTGAGTCTGGTTCGCATCCGTCAAAGTACAAAACAAACGTCAGGTCCCTCAATGAATCAACTCTGGTTGCTGATAACCAACCTCATCTTCTGCTTTCTTTCAGAGACTCAGGCATTTTCAAAACCTGAACCAGTTAAAAACTAATACTTCATTATTTAGCAAAAAAAACCCTCCAACCTTGATTAGGTGAAATAATGCAAGGCTACAAAAATAGGCTTCATTTTCCATACCTGAGGAGGAATATTTCGCAAAGAATTAGGCCAGAAATTTTCACAAACTTCTTTCAATTATTTCTAACTATAATGGAGAAACAAATTTATTTCTGAAGCAAAAAACATGCTGGACGATCTCTGTGGGTTGAGTGGCATCAGATAAAGGAACTGCTGACTTCAGGTGGTGATTCTGCATTAGGACATTGCCAATTCACCACTTGGCCTCCTCTTCTTATCCCCCTAATCTCTACCTACAGAGTCAATGGTTCTTCTCCCTCCCACTGCTACAGATTGTTATTTTACACAAGATTCCAGCATCTGGCCTCGTGTTTCCAAGGTCTTCAAGGGCCCTGACCAGTGCATGGTGTTCCTCTCACACGCACAGTTCTGCTGCAGTCACTGGGTCTTATGCATTACTGACAGAAGTGACAAAGGAGGTGACTTTGGGTGCAGGTTAAGTTTGGGTGTTTGGTCACCTGACACTGCTGAGACCAAGGAAGTTGCCACCTGAATCTTGGGGTACCTGGCTCTTGGAGATAAGATTGTGGTGGTGAAGTCCAGATCACAACATGGGGGCCATGTGGGGAGCTTTTACAAATTGATCTAATTCAGTTGTTTCTTAAGATTGTTCTAGGAAATGGCTCTCAGGAATGCATCTGACTTCAGGAACACAGAGTTGAATTTAATTCTTAATCTCCCTATTAATTTAACTAAAAAAGGAAACTAAAATGTCATGAAAAATGTATTCAATATATTTGTACATCTGTATAAAGTGAGTGGAGGAAAGTTAAAGTTTACACAGAGAAGTGGGTGCATGGAATGTGTTGCTAGGGGTGGTGGTGGAGGCTGGTACAATAAGAACATTTAAAATACACTAAAACAGGCACACAGATGAAAGAACAAAAAGAGGGTTATGAGGTAGGGAAGGTTTTTTGAGTAGGCTTATAATAAATTGCCACTGTATTCTGTAATTGCCTGCAAGATTTACAAACTTAAATTCTACAAGCAGCATAAAATTTGACAACAGATCAACATATTTTTCTTCAACTGCAGTTTTATCCATAAAAATGCGAGAAATTGAGGAATGTCTTACGGTAGATTTTGACGTTCACTGTAGCCTCTGATTCATTCCCATCTTTTGAAGTCGCCACACATCTGTAAATGCCAGCATCATCGACATTGGCACTATAGAGGGTGAGGCTGGATGATATCTCGCTTACTGTTGCCACGGCAATTCGCTGCTGGCTTGGATCAATTTTGTCACCATTGGGGAGATACCAGGAAATGCTGCTGGCATCTCCAGTCACTGAAATTAAAAGAATAACTTAATGAGGTACAAATATTCATCAACAGAGTATCACTTCACCATCAAAACAGAACAGCTCTCTAAAAGCAAGGAGTGAAACACGAAAGTCTGCAGATGCTGTGATTGTAGTAAAAAGTCAGAAATGCTGAGCAGGTCTCAGTGTCCAGAGGAGGCTCCTCCTATGTCCTCCTCTGGGCACTGCAAGGCCTACTGAGTTCCTCCCAGCATTTCTGTGTTTCTAAAAGCAAGGTCCTAACCAAGTCTGAACCTTTGCACGGCCTGAGCAAACTATGTGAAGCTGGAGGGATTCAGCGGGTCAGGCAGCATCCTTGGAAAGAAATGGTCAATCAACATTGTGAACCTTGAGAAAGGGACCCAACCTAAAACTCTGATGGACCATTTCTCTCAACAGATGCTGCCAACCTGATGTTCCTCCGGCTTCTCACTGCTTTCTCACAGACTCCAGCATCTGCCGTTCTTGTGTTGCTTCATATGGCCTGATGCTCAGATTTCAACACCGAATCTGCATTAAAACTTGTAATCGGCCAGACCAGCATGTCAACTGACAGATAATGGGACCCCAGCCTATCCCAAAAACAGGCTTACCACCTTTTCAATCATGGACATCTCCTCCTGGACCAATAAAATGCACACGATCAACAGTGATGAGCAGGTGTTTAAATAGTCAGCGAACAGTAAAGAGAAATAGAACTAACAAGCTCCTTGGAATTTAGAGGGAGCCAGTCTCTTGGAATATTGTGTGGTCACCAATTAAGAGGTTTTATTTCCATATTACATCACATCTGCACTAGAAATGATCAGCAAGAAATGGGTTTGTGCATTGAACAACATTCCTCTCCTTCCAAACCACTTAAGAAATGCCAAAGGATCTCACTGACTCTAATAGAAACATAGAAGATAGGAGCAGGAGTAGGTCATTCGACCCTTCGAGCCTGCTCCGCCATTCAACGAGATCATGGCTGATCTTAAAGTTCAGTACCCCGTCCCCGCCTTCTCTCCGTAACCTTTAATACCCTTATACTGAAGAAATAGATCTAATTCCCTCTTAAATATATTTAATGAACCTGCCTCTACTGCCCTCTGTGGCAATGAATTCCACAGATTCACCGCCCTCTGGGTAAAGAAATTCCTCCTCATCTCGGTCCTAAATGGTTTGCCTATTATCCTCAAACCATGGCCCCGGGTTCTGGATTTTCCCATCATTGGAAATATCCCATCTGCATCCATTCCGTCCAGTCCTCCCAGAATTTTATATGTCTCTATGAAATCCTCTCTCAATCTTCTAAACTCCAGCGAGTACAATCCCAATTTGCGCAATCTTTCCTCATAAGTCATTCCTGCAATTCCAGGTATCAGCCTGGTGAATCGCCTCTGCACTCCCTCCATTGCAAGAACATCCTTCCTTACATAAGGTGACCAAAACTGCACACAATACTCCAGGTGGGGTCTCACCAAGACCCTGTACAGCTGCAGTAAGGTATCCTTGTTCCTATACTCAAACCCTCTTGATATGAAGGCCAACATACCATTTGCCTTTTTAACCGCCTGCTGTACCTGCATGCTCGCCTTCAGAGACTGGTGTACAAGTACCCCTAGGTCTCTCTGCACTTCCCCATCTCTTAATCTATTGCCATTCAAGTAGTAATCTGCCCTCCAGTTTGTATTACCAAAGTGGATAACCTCACATTTATCCACATTGTAGTGCATTTGCCATGTATCTGCCCAGTCCCTCAATTTATCCAAATCACACTGGAGCTTCCTGACCCCCTCTTCTGTGTACACAACCCCTCCTAGCTTAGTGTCATCTGCAAATTTGGAGATATTACATCCAATCCCCTCATCCAGATCATTAATGTAAATTGTGAACAGCTGGGGTCCCAGTACAGATCCCTGTGGCACCCCACTGGTCACCGCCTGCCACTCAGAAAATGAGCCATTTATCCCAACTCTCTGTCTTCTACCTGCCAGCCAGTTCTCAATCCACATCAATACTTTGCCCCCAATCCCATGAGCCTTGATTTTGTAAGCCAGTCGTTTATGCGGGACCTTATCAAAGGCCTTTTGGAAGTCCAGGAACACCACACCCACTGGCTCTCCCCCATCTATTTTACTTGTCACCATCTCAAAGAATTGCAATAGATTTGTCAAGCACGATTTACCTTTTGTAAATCCATGTTGACTCCATCCGATTCCTTCTCTGCTAGTCATATGCTCCGCTATTACATCCTTAATAATGGATTCCATTATTTTGCCCACTACTGATGTAAGGCTCACCGGTCTATAATTCCCCGCTTTTTCTCTACCCCCCTTTTTAAATAGTAGGGTAACATTAGCTACCCTCCAATCCATGGGTACTGATCCTGAGTCTATCGAGTTCTGGAAAATAATTCTTAAAGCATCTACTATCTGAATGGCCACTTCCTTAAGTACCCTAGGATGTACATTATCAGGCCCTTGGGATTTATCTGCCTTCAATCCCATCAATTTCCCCAAGACCATGTCCTTAGAGATACTGATTTCTTTCAGTTCCTCCCTTGCATTAGTCTCGATGTTTTCCAACATCCTTGGGAGGTTATTTGTATCCTCTCTTGTAAAAACAGAACTGAAGTAAGAATTTAATTGGTCTGCCATTTCCTTATTCCCCATTATATATTCCCCTGATTTCGACTGCAAGGGACCTAATGTAGTAAAACCATTGATAATAATCTTTAGCGTACAATCTCCCACAAATAGAAAATACATACATCCAATTTACTGGGAAAAGATACCATGTTAAAAAGGTGAGCACTTGTAAGCTATTTAATTTTGATGTTATTCCATAATTTTAAATAAATATTCTGGCCATTTAAATTCATGCTGGCCAATTACACCCAAATTAACCTAAAGCCACACACATTTTTTTTGAAGGGAAGGAGGCAACTAAAGCACCCACAGGAATCTCATGCAGACATGGGGAGAACATACAAACTCCGCATAGACAGTGCCGGATTTGAACCTGGGTCGCTGGTGCTACACCAGTGGTTTTCAAACTGCCCCCCAAACTTGCATTCCATCTCAAGCAATCCCTAACCCATCAGTGCTCTGTGGTTAGTAAGGGATTGCTTAAGGTGAGATGTGGGTGGAAAGAAAAAGTTTGAAAACCCCTGTTTTGATTGTACCTAATTGACTCGTTATGTGCACGGTTTCATAGCTCCAAAGGAAATGGGCCAATGACAATTTTTCTCAAGCAAAATATTTCAGTAACAATTGGGTCTAGAGCAGTGATTCTCAACCTTCCATTCCCACTCACATACCACCTTAAGTAATCCCTTATTAATCACAGAGCACATGGTATAAGGATTGCTTAAGGTGGAATGTGAGTTTAGGGAGGCAGTTTAAAAACCACTGCGCTACATTAACCCCAATATCCTTCAGATTCTCTAAATTTGCTAATACATTTCTGGAACTGAATAGATTTAACTAGTTACACGCTGGTTTTCTGTATTTGAAACTTCATGGAATGAAGGACATGCTCAGAGCTACCCTGAAAACGTGGAACAGCCCCACTCACCCATGAGAATTGAAGTAGAGATGGAGCATTGGTTATGGCATTAAGAAATTAAGATCCATTCACCAGGACCATACGGCTACATCCCAAAAATATACATGTTGTTAGATTAACTGGCCACTATAAATTGTCCCCTCACTGTGCAGGTGAGTGTCAGAGTCTCACAGACATGCTGCAGGAATGTGACTAGAACAAAATAGATGAGGGTGAGTGAGGTGAGTGTAAAAATGGGGTTTGGTTTGTGTGGACCTGATGGTGTGTGGGGCTTATTTCTACGCTGCATCTTCATATATTAAAGAATCAGGCTACGTACAGTGAAGACAGGAAAAGGACACTGAAGTGGATGAGCAGCTATGAATCGTACAGCGGGTATGAAAAACCGAGTGGCCTACTCCGGCTCCTCTTTCCTGGGTTTTATGAAACAGTGTTACCCACAATACATCAAGCCTTTCAGCCCATCAGCTCCCAGCACAGGAATCCATCAGATTCATTTAATTTCCCACATGCCCATCAGGTCCTCTTCAATTCTTCTGCCACTTTATCAACAGCAGTGGGTAATTAACCAGGGTATAGGGGGGAAAAAAACCGGAGATCCCAGGGAAAACCCAGGTGGCCACAGGGAGAACATGACCATTCCACACTTATGGGTCGGAGGCCAGGACTAGCCCTAGTTCCTGTAGGTCCAACCGCATCATCAAGTTTGTAGATGACATAGAAGTAGTTGGCTTCATAAGTAACACTGAGTTGCACAACAGAGAAGTGGTGAAAAATCTTGTGTCATGGTGCAAGAGGAACAACCTGAGTCTCAATGTTGACAAGATGAAGGAGACGATCGTGGACTTCAGGAGGATCAGGAATGACCACCCTCCATGACACATTAATAACTCTATCATGAACAGAGTGGAAAGCACCAAGTTCCTTGGAGTTCACTTGACTCATGTCCTATTGTGGACACACATTTCCTCATTTGCAAGGAAGGTGCAACAGTGGCTGCACTTCTCAAGAAGACTGAAGCGAGCAAGGCTACTGGCCATCATCATGTCAACCTTCTAGAAGAGCTCTATTGAGCGGGTCCTGGCCAGCTGCATCACAGTGTGGCATGGTAGCTGCAGAGAAATGGTTTTGAACTCAACCTTCAGGACCATACGAGTGGCAGAGAGGATCAGTGGAGTCTCCTTACACCGCCCCACCCCCCCACCCCACTTCCCTTGACATTATCTACCGGGATCACTATCTGCACAAAATCATTGAGGATCCCTTCTCACCCCGCACATAGCATCTTTCAGATGCTCCAATTGGGGAAGCAATGCAGGAGTATTAGAGCCAGTGCCACCAGGCTGAGGAACTGCTTCTTCCCACGGGCAGTTAGAATACTGAATGATCAAAGGAACTGTTCACACAAACCATCCGAGGCCCTCATAGTCACAAAACAATATTTATTTATTTGTATATATGAATACTGGTCCTGCAAATGTGTTGTTTGTCTGTTTGTGTGTTATTTCTGGTCTGTGTCTGCATATTTTGCACTGAGGACCAGAGAACACTGTTTCGTCAGATTGTACTTCTGCAGATGACAATAAACTTGACTTGAGCAGTGGTAACTGTCTTGACAATATTCCGCCATCGCCATCTGCCACCCCCTGGTCCTGTGATCCATTCTGCAGCGTGAAACGCTGAGGCTGTCTTTGTGCATGTTTCCTGTCTCGTAGTTATGTAGCTAACGTTGTGTCAAGGAACTTATGATGTGGCAACACCTGAAGATGCTGCTTTTCACAGTAACAGTCCAGACGTCTGTGATATGAAGTGGGGCTGATTGCAAATCTATCTTAAGAATGAGGGTTTTATTTTTTGCAAGCATGTTTTCCTGATGGACACACAACCAACATTAAATAGAAAAAATTAAAATGCAAAATCAATCCAAAATTCCGGTGGGAAAAGTAGTAACATTAAACTATCAGCTCTCCCCACAGCCAAACAACGGTGGGAACAAAACAATCAAAGCTGAGAAAGGCCATATTAATCACCGTGCAACCATCCCTTCTGCTTGTTGGGCACAGAAAAGCAAATTCAGCTTAATGCAAATAAGCTTTTCAAAAAATAGAAATACATTCCAATCCTTGGGGAAAACATGCGAAGCATGTTAGCTGCACAAAGAAACAATGGGTTCTCAATCCAGTCTCCATTCTGCAGAGAGGATGCTGCAAACATCCCCAAGAATAATAAATCAGCTCATTTTAAATAACAGGAAAGGACTTTGTAAAAATCCCATCTATATAGTTCAGAAACTCACAGGGTTAAAGGCAGGCAAATCACCAGAACCCGATGGCCTGCCCCCAAGGGTCTGCCCCCAAGGGTCTTGAAGGAACTGGCTGCAGAGACAAGCAGATCCAATGGTTGACAATTTTCAAGACACGTTAAACTAGGTCTAATAGAACCGGGAAACAGCCAATGTGACTCTTATTTAAAATGGGAGGACGATGGAAGCTCAGGAATTAGGACCTTTCATGATGATTGAAAGTGCTCATAAATTAAAACATCAATGGAATTAAATGGTTTAAGCCATAGGTCAAACTCAGACACATATGTGCAATAGCTGAACATGAGAAGGTCCCAGGCAGTTGGTGATTGTTTTTGCTTGCGTGAAAGATCATTCATTCTTCGATTGGAACAGTGCTATTTCCCACAGTTGAAGGATGCAGGGTCTGAATGTGTGGTTCTATTCAACTCAACCCAACCTGAACTGCATCAATATTAAGCCCATGATCTTGACACCTCCCCTCCCTCCCTGGACAAGACGATGTTAATGGAGCCTGTGTCAGCTTTACAGAGTGCAAAGCTAAGTCCACCTAGAATCTGTGGATGGATGCTCTGGTGGGCAGTACACTGGATGCTAACAACTGTTTCAGTAGCAACCTTCCACCAAACACTCTGTCATGCCCACAGGATAGTAAAGCTCAAAATCGGTGGCCAGCCTCTCCTTTCCATGGCTGAAGGAACCTGATGTGTGGCTACTGCAACAGGACAGCATGCTGGCAGATGCAGCACATTAGTACTGTCAGTGGCGCAACACTGCAACACAGTAAGTGGCACAGCATTGTTCCTGGTTGGTGCAATGCTACTGCAGTGAGGAAGCTGCAACACTGAGCAGTATGGAATGTGTAGTGTGGTGCACAGAGGGAGTGTGGAAAGGGGCAGTGAGCACGGGAGCAGTGGGAAAGGGACAGTGAGCACAGGGGCAGTGAGAAAGGGGCAGTGAGCACCATGGCAGTGCGCAGCAAGCCCTAGGCAGTTTGGAATGGGCAGTGAGCCCTGGGGCATTGTGGAAGGTGGAGTGAGAGTTGGGGGCAGAGGTATTTGTGCATAGGGGAGTAGAAATTAGAGCAGGGTTGGTACATGGTGAAGGGTAGGAACCTGAAGCTTTAAAAACCCACCACAAGATGATTGGTGCAGCAACTGGAGTCCAAAGAATGAAAATATGCTTCCCTTATCTGACTGATTGCCCCAGGACTAATGATAAGCACACAGCATTGTTCTAGTAGTGCCCAACAAGTACAGTCCAGAGCATGATGTTATCCTGGGCTGTTGAGAAGATCCCACTGGGGTACAAGGGTATCTCACACTTGGGAAGGCTTGGCAAAGCTTCTGAAGTGAGGCAGAATGACCTGGTAATGATGGTAGTTATGCTCTTGATTTGGAATAGAGAGAGGAAAACAAGGAGCAAAATGTTCCTAAATGCACATGAAACAAATTTTAATGATTTAAATGAGCACAAATGGCCCAAATTGGTAACATTAGTTATCAGTGATTGTACAAATCCGACTTCCCAATCCTCTTCTCCAAAACCGTATTACATCACCCCGTGCCATTCAAGATTAAACTACATTTTAAAACAAGGCAGTCTGATAAGATTCTTGGAGGAAAGTCAAGAATTTGCTGTTTCTTTGTTGGGCGGAATGATGAATGGTTCTCAGGTGTACATCATTTCTCTATCTGCCTGCAGATGGAGAGGATGTGAATCTAGCGATCACTGGGGTCCTATTTATATTCCCATGGACTTGAGCAAGTCATGGAATGAAAAGGTCTCTTGTATGTCACTGCTTGGATTTTTTTTGGCTTGGTTTTGGTTGTGACACAATTTTCCAATTGTACCTGTTGATGTTTCTCTCTAAGCAAATTTTAAAAAAATCAAACAATAAATAAACTGAACATAGCAGGTCAGGCAATACCAATGGAGGCAAAGGGATGGTTAACGTGTTAGTTTGAGATCCTGAATGTTAAGTATTGAGGGATGATAGCCAGAATCCAGGAGAGAGAAGGAGGGGCAAGATCATAACTGGCGGGTGATCCCTGGAAACAAATCTACCTCCATGTATTTCTTCTCCCGTGCTTTATCTTTTCTATCCTTTCCTTGACCCAGTTCCATCAGCTGATTTGATTTCCATCTATTTACCTACTAGTCTACGCCTCAGCACTCCCTTCTCTTGTGGCCCCAGCGGGTTTCAGAAGCCTATAATCACCCCCTCATCTGGTTCCAGTCCTGATACAGTTTCAATAGGAAATAGGGAAAATGTCAGTGGTGCTCATGAGAAAGAGGAAGAAGTAAAGAGATGGAGCAACACAGCTCTCCCCAACAACACCGATGCTACAATTGCAATCCCCCATGGCCTCTGACCTCAGCTCCCCGTCTGGGGCCCCTGTCCTCAGATCCCCCCACTTGCAGCCTCTGACCTTCCTCCCCCACCCTAGACATTGACCTCGGTTCCCCTGCCCACAGCCCCATGACTGCATGCACTCACTTGGACGAGAGCCATCTTGATGGCATCCAACCCCAGTGATACTGTTATGTGGACCTTCACTCAGACCCAGGAACTTCTGCCTTCAGGGAGAGCAAGACACATCCGTGGCTTTAGAATGTTCCACAAGGAACACAGTCATCTTGGACTGAATCTTGGTGAAGATCCTTGCTGGACAGGGAGGGGAGTGAGAGTGTTCAATGCCAAGCTTAGATCATGAAGGGAAATGTAATGAGATGTATCAGGAAGCAATTATCATACAGGAGACTGGTTTGTAGCTAAGGCAAGATTCACAAAAGAAACTACTAGATGCATTATGGAAGGCAATAAGTAGGACCTGGGTTAAACTACTTCTGATCTTAATCTGTCCGGTGATCTTCTGGTTATAAAAACATGTGTTCAGTGTAATGAGCCAATAAGGCAGTGGGACCTTCGATCGATACCTCTACACGGAGCTTGTTATTGATGACAGTGATGCTACTCAGCTATCTACAGCTCGAACACTGTGACAAACAAGTGCTGATAAACTGCACCTTGTTACTCCAGTGAAGATTCAGCATCATCTCCTGTAGGGTATAGAGCCATTCACCAACAGTACAGCAGTGGTGCTGAGTGCAGTGAGAAGTCTCACTCCTGTCAACCTCACCCACACAATCAGCACAAGCTCATCAACAACAAATGGCCTGAACTGAGGGAGCATGGGTTCACTCACTGGCCAAAGGTACAGAATGCTTGCACCATGGCATCGCAGACTTTCACCTATCCTGGGGCCATCATGTCGATACAATCATGAAGAAGGCTTGCCAGTGGCTATATTTCATTAGGAGTTTGAGGAGATTTAGTATATCCCCAACGACTCTTGCGAATTTCCACAGGTGTACTGTAGAGAGCATTCTGGCTGGTTACATCACTGTCTGGTATGAAGTGCCAAGGCACAGGACAGGAAAAGGCTAAAGAGAGTTGTAAACTCAGCCAGCACCACCATGGGTATTAATCTTCACACTATTAAGGGCAACAACAAGAGGTGGTGTCTATCATCAAGGTCCCTCACCACCCAGCCAATGCCTTATTTGCACTGCAACCATCAGGAAGGAGGTACAACCTCCACCCCCTACAATGATAGAATGAGAAGAAGACGAAATGAACTGACCCAGTGTGTAACAGTAGATGACACAATTTTCTTGTTTATTTTCATTGTGTGATGACATTGTTTAATGGGTTTATTGCATTGTATATGTTGAATGTACATCTGGGTTAGGGTTAGGGTAGGGAGGGGGGTGGGAAGGAGAGAGGGAAGGGAGGGGGGAAAAAGGGAGAAAATGACACTGTGCATATTCAAGAGGGAAATGTTTGTGTGTATTTTGGTTAATATGGTTAATAGTGTGAAAAAAAATAAAAAAGGAAGGAGGTACAGGAACCTGAAGACGAAAACCTAATAGAACAGTTTCTTCCCCTCCATCATCAGATTTCTGAATGGACAATGACCCACTGCACTTCTTCACTTCTTTTGCACTAACTCATTTATTTTTTTCAAAAATGTGATTTAAGGCAACTGTTGGACCTGTGACGCTAACTGTAAAAAAACGAATTTCAAGACATATGTTCACGACAACCAATTCTGATTCTGCTCAGCTTCTACATCTGTCAATGAGGCAAATGTCACCAAAAATCTGTCGGTGCCACTAACTGGCTACCTTCGGGCAGAAGGTACGGAAGCCCGAAGACCAAAACCTTTGGGTTCAAGAAAGTTTTATTCCCAACAGCTATCAGGCTCTTGAAGTTCCACAAATGATAACCTAAGCCTAATCACAAACTACACTGAGATCATCGATCTCAATCTGTTTGCATTAGTGATGTATAATTCTTTTTTTCACAATGAATCTGTGCATATTTATTTCTATTATTACATTTACTGTCTCATGGCACATTATTTTAATTTTATTTATATCATTATGCATTGGTACATAAACTTGATTACATCAGAACACGATCGGCCACCCAAATGTGAACATTTATTATATTTTCTCTTCCTTTCAAAGTTATCATCTTTCTTTTCCCTTTGTGGCATCTTAATTATATTCAATTTGTGTTACTGCATTTTATGTACTTAGGAAGCTGCAGGAAGTAAGACTTCCATGGTATCTGTACATTGTAGTGATGTATTTGACAAACTCGTCAATCATTCATTCACTTGGGTTTTTCAATTTAGAGGGATATGACTTTTGTCAAGTACTCCACACAGTTATAATCTTATGAATAATGTTTCCTACGGTACAATTTTTTGCTTGCTTAGAGAGTAACTGACCTGCTGCGGATCACTTACCAGTGCACAGGAAAAACTTTGAATCCCCCACACTGACCTCTCCTTGAGGTGGCATGATGTCCACTTGCAGTGCAGCTGAAAGAAGGAAGAACAGAAATGAGACCAATGACTCTGGTGCACGTGAAGCACGCACAAACTGCCAGCACAGCACGCACGTACGCAGAAAACTCATCTGACCATCTCAAGAGATGGTCTCAACGGTGAATGGATAGGGTAGATCTTGGTGCAATGAATGGCCAAAGGGACGCAGACAAACCTGGACCAAAAGTGCTTTCAATGCATTGGCACTCAGTTACACAAAACCCCACACAACTGGCAAATACCTCGTTTCAAAAAGGCCAAACAAATACACCTGAAACAGCTGGCTGCACAACATCTATAGAATCCGTCACCAACCCAGCCTTGCCTCGTGCCTGGGGACTGGCACAGAGAGTGATGGATCAACTGATATATTACAACTGGACATTAACATTTCATCTTTTATTCTAATGCTGCATTATCTTTACCAGCTATGAAATCATTCTATCGCCCTTGTGATGTAATCAACATATTGGACCCTCCTCTCTGTACACAGATCCTGAGATTCTCTGAGATGTTCTGTTCCTGAAGAAATGCAGCAATTCCAGAGTAGCACCATGATGGGACATTTTAACTATTTCAGTGAGTTCCCCCATTAATCTCCCATCGCAACCTGGTTGGATGTGACTGATGAGTCCCTCACACATGCCAATGACAATTTGAACAAGCCTGCACAGGAGGTGAGTAGATTTGCGGTGCAACTCTCGATTTGGTAGCCAGGGTGATTGCATTTTGGACACAATTCCAGTGTGTGGACAGGGCAGCAGAGAGGCAAGGATAATATGGCAGCACCTTGCCACATTATTACACCAAGCAAACAACTGACCAGCATTACTCCAACTCCCCGGAGCTCACCTTTCATGCCATTTAATGAGCTTTACATAAAACTCCATATTAGTTCAAATAAAAATCTCTTGGCTTGTTAATTTAATCCTGTTTCTTTACAGTTTAATACATCAGCTTCTTTGTTTACATCCAGTGATCCATTCAATGGCAAAGCAACTGCAAAATCTTCGAGCGTGCAACCCTGTGCCTCTGCACTATGTGACCCTTGCCTCTGCATCTTTCCTTCATTTTTGAAATTCTTAGCAGCCTCAGTGATATTTTTTTAATTACCAAGTCTGCACAAGGATCAGGTGCCGCACAATGCTACTCAGATAAATCTATTAATGAGGCACACAGCTCAGTACTGAATGATTCCAATATCATTTACTCCGCAAACCTAGTTGCTTCTCTTTCGTCATAAAATGTTATATTCCATTTTATCATACTGACTCTTTAATCAGGCCAACAGATAAGGCCTTTATTTCTGCAAAACAATACCCACGATGTACATATTCCCCCTTGGGTAAAGCGATTCTGCCAGGCTGTTGGTTGCTATAGTAACTGTCATTTTGACCTGTGCAAGGGGAGGACTCACTCTCTCTGATCTCATTTTTCTGCAGGGCTGCTATTTTCCTCAGCTAAGTACTGTAATTAAGTTCTTCTCCGAGTGGTTAAGATAGCAATTAGAAACCAACAGTCTCTTTGGATCACAAATCTAACCCAGACAAATAAAAAACAAATCATTATAATTTCAGGTTATTATATTGCTTCAGTTGTCAGGATCTCTCATTAAGTGCTCTATTAACAGTCACAGCCTTCCCCATTTGAAACTATATTGGCTGTATTGGCTCATGAACACATTTTAATAAATATTATGGGTCACAACAAGATCCCTAAAATTGCCATCATAACTGCAAGTCCAACAAGGCATTGTTGGATTTTGCATTTGTATACTGTTTCCAAATAGTCCCTCAAAAATCAACCATGTACCCCTCTCATTCATTGTGAAAGTCTACATGCAAAATAATACTCATTTGAACAATAACATTCAATGGGAACGTCAGCTGAAGCACTGGTCCCACAACCATACCAGAGTTCCCCAGCCCCCTCATCATATCCTCGGAAGCACAGTACATGTGGAGGTTCCACAAAGAAACACACTTTCTCGTCTCAATCACATCAGAATTCTTAATGAAAATTTACCGTAACTTAGAATTTATTACCAGTTCCATAATGGAAAATCTATTACAAACCAGCATGGATTTTAGCTGCAATGGATCTGTCTTTTGATTTGGTGAGATTTAATTTTATCAACTGATTGCTTTTAGCAATCCAATGAGCCTTTTATTGAGCACATCATTTATGGACTACTTTCATTCATGAATACAATAAAATTTGAAATCCCTTTGAAATGACAGTGTAAAGACCATGAGCAAAATGTTCATGAACATGCATGGGATCTCTTAAGGAAGTGAAGTGGGAACTGCACAGGTGCTCACTAAATATTCTTGTGATAAATGCGATTCAGTAATTTTGAATTAAAAAAAAACACACAGCAGACATCAGATGGCCTTCACTAGTTCTTTTATTGTCAACTACAAAATATTTAATGAGGTTTGAAAAAAAAACTTAGATCAGAAACTCTTCTGTTTGTGGCTTTTCTCTCAACAATAATGGAGTTAAGTCTCTCATGTGCAAGACTCTCTGGTGCTCTCTATAAGGCAGATCATATCCAGATATTCTCATCTTATTAAGACAATTTTAAGCGTCATATATACACTCAAGAATCTAATTTGTACTGTACTTTAAAAAGGGGAAATTTCAAGATGATCTGCAGTGGACTGAGTCTGTGCAGAAGATGATGGTTGTCTTCCACACATACAGTGGTGTCACAGGTGGATTGGGTGGTCGATAAAAGTACTTTGTCAGTCAGAGTACTGAGTGTAGAAGTTTGGAGGTCATGTGGCAGTGGTATTCCAAGAGGGGAAACTTTTTTTTAAAGCACAGAGGTGATGGTTACAAGCTGAGGCAGGTATAGACATATGGATAGGTTTAGAGGGATATGGGCCAAATGCAGGCAACTGGGATTAGTGTGGGTGGGACATTTTGGTCGACATGGGCAAGTTGGGCAGAAGGGGGGGTATTTCCATGCTTTATGAGCCTATGTGCAAGATCTTGATGAGGGACACAGTTCTTAAACAAGTAACCAAACAAGTTCAAGGAAGATGCATCATTGCAGAAAAATGGACAGGCCACTCAGGGCGTGAGATGCCATGGCAAAAGGTTGAAATGTAGACAAGACAGCACATGAGGGTAGGGAGAGCCCATCAAAAGACTTGCTTAAAAAGTCTGAGAATGTGAACATTGACTCAGTAACGGGAAAGAGCTAGGGTGGGGCAGGAAGGACATGCCCAAGAAATGGGTGGCATTTCACACAACACTGAAACACTAACACAGCTCATGTCACAGTAAGACTTCAAAACATTCCTTAAACTCTGTGCATACAGAGTGCCAGTGGAAAGGTATTCCTCAGGAGTTAATATTTTTTACTGCTTTACACCAGATCCTTCCATAATTCACAAGTCAGAAAAATACCAAAGGCTGCCTTCGCAATATTAGTTCTGAGACCTCGGAGTACGTAGTCAATGACATGTATTATAAGCTCTTGTTTTATTTAGTGAGTGTCATTTTGGGGGTTGGTGAAGACTGCAACCATTCACAGTTTTCACAACATTTACAGACTGCATGGCACCTTCAGGTCCAAACTATAAACAAGGTTGATGCTCTCCACTAAGACAAGAATGATGGTTGTTTATGCAGGAAATACAGATGGTGAAAGAGATATATGATTATAAGTCAAGTGATTGGGACACAAAGAATTCAGCCATCCATTTGATAAACATAGAGGTGAAATGACTGCAGAAATAGACATTTCTTCTGATTCTACTTGCCAGGGGGATTATTGAACCAGTGTAATGGTCATTTTGAGGATCCATATCTGGGTAAAGGAAACAGGAGAATTCCTACATTGGATCATGAAAGCATCGTGAAAGTCACACATTTAATTTCTCCTATGCAAGGAAGAGAGGAGTTTCGACAATTATTTGTATGAAAGGGCATTTCTCTGGAAACAACCTGATAAGGATTTGTGAGTTTTTGCCACTCTGATCACTCAGTGTCTCACCTCCTTCATGATTACTCCTGCACATCAGTTTAAAAGTTTCAGTTTCAATACAGGATTTAACAGGATTTCTTAGACTGAACTTTGGAAATTTCCAGAATTGTGCCTAAACACCCCCAACACACACACACACACACACACACACAGATTTGCACATAGTTGGGGTAGATTTAAGGAAGTTGTTACAAATATTTGTAATTATTAATAAATAAATTGTTTTAAAAATAATAAATATATTCTTTTAAAAATAACACTATTTTGGTGAATTTCTATTGCTACTGGTCTGGCTTTACCACAACCAGCTTAGTCTCAATGATTCCAGTCTCTGAACTGCACTCTCTGACTCCTCTCTGCCTGGATCACTCAATAATAAATCTATCCATCATCGGTGACATACGATGTTGTGTGTACACCTCCAGGAATGAGCTCACAGTCCGTCACCGCATCCATGGCAACCAAGTCTCATCCATTGATTCGATAGAACAAGACGCCATCGGTGAAAGTTGGCAGTGTGGATAGTCGCTCGTTTCTCAGCCAAGTTGCATGTTTCCTGAAGGACACACTTTTGAACTAAGATGTTTCGCCTTCATGAATGATCAATTATTCTTTAGAAACACAAAATATAATGAGCAACCGACTGGCTCTTAAGAAAACAATACTGTTTCTGTGTATTGTCTGGACATTTAAAAAATTTGATTACTCTTCCCACAGCAGTCATTTTCTGAGTCTTTACTTTCTTTGTATTGTTTCTGTAAAAGCAACAATTTGATCTTCTGGATATTTTTACTTCTCATTCCTTCCTTCAGATCCAGTTTGGGACTTCTCTAATTTTCTTCTACACGAAGGCTATCCTGCCGTGAAAACTCTCTCTGCCCCTGATGAAATCACCGACTCTCTTTCAAAGAGGACCTTTCTGCCCATCATGGCTGTGCTAGCTGTTCAAAAGTCCTCCAATTTCAGTGCCACCCCTAAAAGTTTCTGTGTAATCTTCTTCACATCCATGTCTAACTATGGTTTAAAATCCTGGATCACAACATGATTTGGCTCTTGATCAAGGAGACAAGATCTACAAATGTATGGAGGCTGTAGAAACTGTAGATGCCGGAATCTGGAGCCACACAATCTGTTGGAGGAACTCGCTGGGTTAAGCAACATCAGTGGGAGGAAAAAAATAATGGTCAATGTTTTGGGTTTGAACCCTTCAAAACCAGATGAAGGAATTCAACCCAAAATGTTGATCATTCTTTTATTTCCTACTGATGGTGCTTGATCTGTTGAGTTTCTCCAGCAGGTTGATTTTTTTTTCCCCTACTTGGATCCAGATTTCTTCCTGTGTTGAGGAGACACGAGAGTGCTTGCACTCCTTTCATGGAGATTGTCTTCATTTAATGGTCCACTTCCAGTCAGGAATGTAATGAAAGTTTAAAAAAAAGCACAGGGAATATTCAATGTGCCTGTAAGGTCACAGAAGTATCAACAAAGCACTTGGCATGCTGCAGAATGCAAATCAGAAAGATAACTTTGTATGGTGACTATGTTATTGTAAACATGCACAAAGCATCTAGGTCCATTTTCTACCTTTTCACTATTACTGTCATCCAACAATAACAGATATTCAATAGACTTCAAACCCAGATGGCTCAAGTCTTTTATTCACTGATTGGTTGGAATCTTCAATTTAGATTTTGCAATACATTTTTTTTTTACATTCCACAAAGTTCATTTCCACAAGTACATGTCCATCAAGGAATGGCTCATGTTATTATTCTAGAAATTACAGCATTGAAAGATCTCTGAAAAGGAAATGACTGAACTGATTACACTGGACAGCAATTTTTTTTCAAAAGGGTTAATTCCTGAAAAAAATACGTATGTGATAAATATCTTCAAGCTGAACACAAATATAATAGCAGATTTTCTGTATCACGTAGGAAGTTAGATAAATATTAAAGGAACATTTATTGAATTTAGCATGTTTAATCGTGTAATTATGCTGACACATTGTGTGAGTTCAACTGACCTAAAAATTATTTGCCACTGATTTTTGTTTGTACTCAGCATCTGATGCCTCTTGTATCAGTTGTCCTACAATAGTCAGCCAGCACTGATGGATTCCAGTTGCCCTGATATCAATTTTCCATGGTCACAATGTCCAAGTGAAAACTTTCACCATGTTCATCACTGACTGCATCAAGATCAGCAGGGAAGAGGTCTAAGTGCACATGCAGAAAATGAATTTTCATGACATGCTGCACTTCATGGCTTTTAAATTCTTGAAGTAGACTTAAAATATAACAGGAAATCCCAAAAATACATGATAGGAAAATCTTAAGGTGATTTTCATGATCAGCAGCCCAAAATCCTTAAAATACACCCAGGAAGCAAAATCTTTGTTGTGCAGTGTTATCTGTGCTGAAATTAAGGCAAAATACTTTTGGTCTAATGACTTCCATTTATATTGTTCTTCTCTGCATTTTACTGATAAATGGACAATGAGAGGAAATCAGATTTTTGTTTGATCCATGGTCTGGTCAAAGGATAAGTCAAGGAAGATTCACATTCCGACAAGGTTTCTGGAGAAGATATTTCATGCTATGGAAACAATAATCAAGTCCTAATGCTAATATCAAGCCCAGCTCCATCCTCTTCACTGTCCATTTTAAATTAGAAGGTACTTTAAACTCACAGGGTCACCACTTGTAATGGCACTGATTTAGCCCAGCTTGCAAATAAAGAATGCACTCACTTATTTCTTTCACTACACCATGAAGTCAACTTTCTTTTTATTATTCACTAGGCACCACATTGCATTCTTCAACTCTCTAAACACCACCCAGCTAAACTCCTCTGACCTTCTTATTGGATCATTGCCATACGGGTGATCCTGACACTCATTCTCCTTGCCCCAACGAAGTCAATTATGCGATTGTGACAAAGCTAACGTAAAGAGTTCATATTTCAGTGATGAATATTATCTCATCACAATCCCTTTATTTTTTGACGGACACAATGCAGTTAGCATCCAGTTAGTCACATATGAGTTGGTAGGATGGTTGCAAGAATACTTCAAAGCTGGAGGGGCTAAGGATAGATGAAGCTACAGCACCTAGTCCTCGTGATAACAAAGCTACTGGAGTGAAGATGAGAAACACAAGATACTGCAGACACTGGGACCTGCAGAAAACAATGAGCTGCTGGAGAAATACAGTGGGTCTGACAGCATCCATGGCGAGAAATGGTCAGTCAATGTTTTGGGTCAGGATTCTTCTTTGAGACTTCAGTGGGGAGGGATGATATCAAGTATGTCAAAGGGGAAAAGACAATAAACTGGGGGAATAGGCTGAGGAGGGCGAAGCAGAGATTAAGTATGGATAGATAATCAAACCAGAAAGAGGTAAGGTTATCCAAAGTTATAAAAATTGATGTTCTTGCCGTTGGGTTTAAGGAATATGATGTTATTCCTCAACATATATTTGGCATCACTATAGCAGTAGACCATGTCATTAAAGATGTTTGAAAACTTCCTCAGGTGTACTGTGGAGAGCATTCTGTCTGCTTACATCACTGTCTGGTACAGAGGTGCTAATGCTCAGGACAGGGAAAAAATCCAGAGGGTTGTTAACTTGGCCTGTGACATCACGAGCACCAGTCATTGAGGTGGTACCTTAAGAAAGCAGCCTCTATGTCCAAGCCCTCTTCACTCTGCTACCGTCAGGAAAAAGGAACACGAGCCTGATAATGAGACTCAGCAGAACAAGGACTGCTTCTTCCCCTTTGCCATCAGATTTCTGAACTGACAATGAACCACAGGCACCACATCACTTTACCTTTTTCTGTTTCTTGCACTTTTATTTATTTTGAAATGTGTTTTATACCAATATTTGCACCGTGACGCTGCTGCAAAACAATGAATTTCATGATATGTTCATAACAATAAATTCTGATTCTGAATAGACAAGGCTGAGAACATATCTGTGTGGGAATGGTGAGGGGAATAGAAATAATTGGCTGCTGGAGTCTCCAGTTTAGATTCCTGGACAAATCGCAGGTATTTGATGAAGTCAAGAATGCAATGGTCTTGGATTCAATTTGCACCCTTAGTGGCCACCAGTGAGACTGGATTCAACTTGCACCCTCAAAGGCTGCACACTCTGATTCTCTCTTCACTGACTATCCCTCAATGAAGTTGTCAGCACAAGTCATCCATGGATCTCATTGTAGTTTCCTCTATACAATTCCCTACGAGCTTCTGAGGTCAACAAGGAGGTAAAACTCTGATGCTTCCATCAACAGCTCTCCTGTTCCTCACAAACTGTTCACGTTTTGCTATTTAAAAGAATAGCAAGAAGTTTGGCAGATGAATGATTTTAAAATCCTGAATATGCTCTGGAGCTGTGACCCAATTATTTTCAGAACTGCACTTTCATTCTTGTAACATTTGCAAAATCAAAATAACTCGCTCTAAAAGTTTTATTGTTAAATAATAAAAAAAGTATCAAATATCCAAAGAGTAACAAATCAATTAATTTCACAGAAAAGGGCACAATTCCAAACCTTCATTAAAGCCTTTTCTATGCTAAAACTGAAAAAAAAACATTTTAATCAATATTGATTAAATGTGGTCCTTGATTCTGGCTACAAAGGCAATTTTATATCACAGTAAATCTCATTCATTCAACTAATAAAAATATTACTGGCCAGACAGGATAAAATCTGGCATCTCCATACATTAAACTGTGCAAATGTATCTTTTTTTCCCAAATATGATTTGATGCATCATCAATTACTCAAAAGACTGTCGTTGAGAAACATACTGTTTGACTGTCCTGCACTGAGGAGGAGGGATGTATATACAGGAGCCTGTGGAGAGGGACCACAGATATAATCAGCCAATAGGTGTGCCTGACCAGACAACCTACCACATTATTGATATCCATCGACCAGCCACAAGGTTTGGGTCAGTGTATTTAGTCATTGTCACGGAGGCATGATTGTGTTCCATTAATTGAAGCTGAGAGCAAACGAAGCCAACATCTCCATCAGTCGTATTCACAATACTTCAAAGTTAATCACTTTTTAAAGATATATTGCAAACTGCATTCCAAATTGGCCTTGCTCTCAAATATATTTCTAATAATTTGTTTTTAAGAAGCAACAATGTGCATGCCATCCAATTTTAGATTACTTTGAATACAGCTGAATATAAATCAAACAACACTAAGGACTATTCTGGAATCCAGCAAAAGGTGATGAATTAAAAACTGGAGAGATGAGAGAAGCTGGAGAGGGAGAGCCTGGGGGTGTCGCTGAAGTTCTCACCGCAAGCAGCAGAGTGCTGGGCTTCCACTACACTTGGATGATTTGGGTGAAGAGACGTGCAAACGAAGCTCAAGTCATACTGCTCAATAACACACTGGGTCACTGCACTATACTGTACTGGAGTGAACTTTGGGGGTACCTTAGTGCTTTGGAACTGTCCACTGCCCTGACACAGAGGATGTTTAATCACAGCGTCAGTGAACTCTCTTGCTGAATTGGGATATGTTCCAACTTGGATGAAATGAAATATTGTTACTCCCAACAACTTTAAACCTCAAATATCTGGGTACAAAGATCACTCTCTCTCTTTTATTTATCTCTCAATTGCATGTGATTGATAACACTTATTTAGGTCTGGAATATAACCCTCAAAACTGAATGGTCATGATGTTAATCTCAGTGCCAATTGATTAACTATTTCAAGTGTAAAGTCAAAGCCAAAGGAATAGTGTCTATTTAGCCTTTTTCCAAATATGTACAGAAATACCAATTAGATGCATGAAAGTATTAGCAGAGCATTTGGAGACTCATAATCAGATGTTACAGAGAAAAGGCAACATATTTTTTACCATGATGAGGTTCATTCAGGAGTCTGATAACAGCAGGAAATATGATGAGGTTCATTCAGGAGTCTGATAGCAGCAGGAAAGAAACTGCCTTTGAATCTGGTAATGTGTGAACTAACTCTCATGCATTTTCTTCTGGGTGTAGTGGGAGGGATGCCAATGAAAAGATTGTGGTTGGGAAGTAAATCTTCCAAAATCCAGATCAAGTGCACTTTATTCAGTTCTGATCCTCTTATTTAGAAAACATTGAAGAGAATGTTCCTGGGCATGGAGGGGCTGCAGTGTAAAGAATGGTTGCACAAAATTGGTCTGCTCTCACAAGA
The DNA here is from genome assembly GCF_036971445.1 of Narcine bancroftii. Lineage (NCBI taxonomy): Eukaryota > Metazoa > Chordata > Chondrichthyes > Torpediniformes > Narcinidae > Narcine > Narcine bancroftii. The sequence goes on from NC_091476.1 coordinate 135,214,646, forward strand.
ACTTCACCAAATAAGAGGCGATCATACAGGAAACATACAGGGTCCTTTGGAGACTTGACACAGGGAATACTGGGAGGTTGCTTCCCCTCTTGGGAGGGTCCATAGTCAGATATGGTCTCAAAATAAGGAAGCGTGCATTTAAGAATGAGAGGAGGAAGAATTTCTTCTTTCAAAAGATTTAGTGCCTTTGGTATTTCTTGTCCTAGAAAACAGTCAAGGAATCAGGGTTATGGGGAGAGGGAGGGGAAACAGATGTGATGAAAGTTGGAAGAGCCATGATCTAATTGGATGGTGGGGAAGGGCTACTTCTCTTGTTTTATGGCCCATGATCTGACAATGGCAGAACCAACTGAATGGGACAAATAACCCTGACTCCAGTTTCTGATGTTCCTCTTAAAACCTCCACTCCTCCTTTAAAGCTCCTTTAATCTCTTGAATTTTTTTTGCTGTCTGACCATATTTCCCTATTGTATGCACCAACATTTTTCCTATCTCAGTTTGTAATTTGCTGCTGCATTAAAGGTGCATTTCAATTACATATTTTGTTGACCCTTTGTTTTCATGCATTATTTAAACCAGCCATTCTCAACCTTCTTTTGGCTATGGCCCGCTTATGACTCTACTCAAGGTTTATGGGCTCTCATCCCAGTGAAGCAGTCACGCTTAGTTGGTTTTTCCTGTACTTCTCTCTTACTGACTCGTAAAAAAACAAAGAATATTTTATAATTTCAGTCCATGCCCCCCTCTTTAAATGTGCTGTGGCCACTGAGAATGGCTGATTTAAACCAAATTTGTGAACTGAACAATGTATTAGAAGAATGGCCAAAAATAGTAGGAATTGAAACTTCATTTTAGTAACAAGATTGCAGAAGTACTTAACATTTTCAAATCACATCCCTCTCTGCAATTTTTAGGTTTAATTTGAAAAGGTTAATTATCTCTTAAAACAGTCAGAGAAACAGGCCCTTCTGCCCACTGAGTGTGTGCTGCCCATTGACACCCACTCATACTAATCCCATTGCATTCTCCACACTCCCATCATCTCTCCTCAGATCCCATCCCATGGTTTCTGGAGCAGTGAGGTCGTGGCTCTACCAACTATGCCACCCACATTCAGCAGGAGAAAGTTAAAAACATTTGTAAAATATCACTGCTTACTACACTGTACATGACTGTATCACAATCAATCAAATTCAATTTCTAATTTTTGCTCCAACAAAACTATTTTAATGACATCAATTTATAAATTTTGATTACTCTTACCAGCTATCTGTGAAGACTATTACAATGGGAGAGCTTGCCTCCATGTTACAAAATCATGAACTAGGGTCATCATCTCCTTATCCAAGTATATGGAAGAATATCTACCCATTGGCATTTAAACAATGAAGAGAAACAAATGACACATTGTGCTCCACTTTGCAGAAAATAGCATCCCTTGAAAAAGATTAAGCAGAATAATTTTAGATTCACATTGTGAGTTGTGCTTCATTAGGGTTAGGGGGAAAAAACAGCCAACAAAAACTTGCTGTGACATTTATGGTTTAGAAAATCAGTCACAACTGTAAAACAGCAGCTGATCACAGGTGGAAACCAGGAATAACAGGTTTGCTTTCCTTGCATCTGAAAGCCCTTGCCTTTCTTCCCTTCTCCTCAGCCTCTTTATTCAGGCTCTGCCTTCTTTTTACTCATACTTTGAAGAAGGGCACAGGCCTGAAACATCAGGAAAACATCTTTACCTCCTATGGGCACTGCATGACCTGCTGAGTTCCTCCTGCATTTGTATTTTTACTACAATCAGAGTTTGCAGACGTTCATGTTTTACTCTGAAAACAGATATCAGTGCTACAGATGCACCTATACATACACCCACTATCCCCACCACACGTATACCTTGCGCGCGCACACACGCATACTTTTCAAAACATCATCTTGCCTCAACGTTAGCTGTTACGTTTCCTATTTGAACCACTGCAACTTTGTGGGAGCCATTTTAACATTTGTCAAATAAAAAATGATAATTATACATGATGGCATTAATGCAGAAATAACCATGCTGTACTAATAGCATTCTTCAATTATTACACACCTACAGTTCATCTCATTAAAGCTAAATTGAGGTTTAGAGACAAAAAAGCAGTTCCATCAGAGCCAACGTCTCCCCCATCACAGCCCCCCCCCACCCCAATCACGGCCCATGTGTTCCGCCATCAGAGTCAACGCGTCCCGCCATCAGAGCCAACCTGCAGTGATAGGAAGCACTCAGGGAGTATCCTCATGGAAAACCAATTCCTGAAGTGGGCAGATCACTAGACCTTTCGGGAGCAGTATCATTTAAAACTGGAGAGACCCTTCAGGAATGTGACTGCAAGAATGTGCCAGTCCCAAAAAGCTGAGCTTCATGATGTGATTTCCCCTGCTTTATTGCTCCATTTCCACATGTTCAGGCAAGGTTTTGGTAAAAGTTACAGAAGCAAAATTACTGTTTCCCAATTAAGTGAATTTGGTTGAAGCTGGAAGTACAAGGATGGATGTGTGATCGGAGCTGTCTCCGTTCTAGTTGCATCAGCCCCTCATGAGCTGCACTGTGCACAAGGGACCGTAAATTCCGTCTGCTCAAAGAGATCAAGTTTGTCAGTGCCAATGCAAGAATAAAAAAATCTATTAATCACTCTTTTGTTACACTAAACTGAACCAAGGATAATTTTAGATATCCTTTCAACACTATGTATTTATTGTCTGTCTCGGAATTAATTTGCTGCTGCTTTTACAGGTGCAGCTTAGAGTTTTATTCTGCCAACATCTCTCAAAAGTGAGGGGATAGTGAGAGGGCTGCAGAGGGAAAGATCTCTGCTCAGAGTATGCCACAGGAAAAAAAAGATTGGTAGAGATTCCGAGCAGGTCAGACCAATTCACAGGTAGAAATGGTCATGCAGCGTTTCAGGTTGGGAACTCTCATCAAGATTTGTATAGAAGGGGGAAAGAAGCTAGGGAGGGGCTTAGAGGTGCTAGAAAAGAAGGTGTGAAAAGTAGAGACAGATAGGGGGAGACCTCCTCGGAAGACCACAGTCAATGCGAATCGGTAACAACATCTCACTGGCAATCAACACAGGTACACCTCAAGGATACATGCTTAGCCCACTACTCAACTTTCTCTACACCAGGGTGTTTACCAAACTGGGTTCCGGTGAAAGGCACAGGGGTTCCACGAAAGAAATGGTATTAATAACTAAAGCTTGGAAAAAAATAGTTTTTTTAAAATTTAAATAACTTTTTAACCTTTGTTTCTAAACAGTTACCTTGATGCTAACAAAACCAAATGGCATCTTGAGGATTCCTTTTGGCATGAGGCTGGCTACATTTAAAAAATTTAAACTGTCGCTCCCTCCACTCACTCCCCAAGCAGAGTGTGAGGTGCGGCAGAGGCAGACTGGGCCGCGGTGGGGAGCAAGGTGTGGCAGGAATGGCCTGGGCCATGGTGGAGAGTGAGGTGCAGTGGAGGTGGTTCAGACCATGAGAGGGAGCGAAGGGGTTAGCCAGGCCTGTGGCAAGGAGCAAGGGGCGCCAAGGGTAGCCTGGGGCCATGGTGGGAGGGGTGAACACCTTACTAAAGCTCAGCTTAGGGCCCAGGTGGAAGTTAATCCGCTAATGGTGAGATTATTTACTTTTAAAAATTCTTGCATATGTTTTATATTTATTTATTTATATGCTTGTGTATGTACAGGTACACAATCCTTTATCTGGAACTCCTGGGGGACAGTGTGTTCCGAATTTCGGATTTTTCCTAATTTCAGAACAAAGTCCAGCTGCCCCAGATTTAAGCCCACCCGAATTGTGCTGCTGTATCCACCTCCTGCCATCTCTGAGTCATGCTGCCGTCTCTCTCCCCCTCGCCCAACCTAGTCGCGCTCCATCTCTCTCCCTTCGCCCACCCAAGTCGCACTGCCGTCTCTCTCCCCCTCACCCACCCAAGTCGCGTTGTCGTCTCTCTCTCCCCTGCCCACCCAATTTGCGCTGCTGTCTCTCTCCACCCTTGCCCACCTGAGTCACGCTGCCGTCTCTCCCCCACCCCCCCACCCAACCTAGTCTCACTGCTCTCTCTCTCTCTCTTTTTTACTCTCTCTCTCCTCCCTCCCCCCCCCCCACCCCCACCCGCTGTACCAGCACCAGGAAAAAATGCCGGTTTTTGGAGCTTTCCAGATTTTAGATGTCCGGATAAAGGATTGTGTACCTGTACTTTAAATGACGATTGGAATTTCGCAATTTCAAAATGCTCCCCAAAAGGGTTCTGCGAGTTAAAAATCTTGGGAAGTCCTACTCTACCCCAATGACTGCGTGGCTATGAAAATTCAAAGACCATCTACAAATTTGCCGATGACACCATGGTTGCTGGCAGACTCACAAATGGCAATGAGCAAACATACAGGAGTGAGAGAACTCAGTTAGTTGAGTGGTGTACACAACAACAACTTGCACTAATCGTCAGTAAAACTAAGGAATTGATTGCAGACTTCGGGAAAGAAGGCCAGGAGAGCATAAACCGGTCCTAAACGGTCCTAAATAAGGGTCACCAGTGGAGAGGGTAAGAAATTTCTGATTCTTGGACATCAACCTATCCTGGAGCCAGCATGTCGATGTAATCGTGAAGAAGGCGTGCCAGCAGCTATATTTCATTAGGAGTTTGAGGAGATTTGTTCTATCACCAAAGACTTGAAAATATCTACAGGTGTACCATGGAGAGCATTCTGACTGGTTGCCCTCCTCCACTGCAATGGGTGAAAAAAAATTCAAAAGTATATAAAAGAACCCAACAAATCTACTCTAATCAAAAAAAACTAACAAAAAAATATTTTAAAATATTATCAACTAAATCTGGTGGAATCAAAAAATAAAGGTAAGACTATATCTCATCTGGAAGAGAAAATACATATAATCACATTAGAAATATTTACATCATATGAAAATAAGATGTAAAATTCGCCATGAATCTTCAAATTTCACTGATGAATCAAATACGTGAAATCTATTTTTTATCTAAGCTTAGACAAGTCATAATATCACAGCCCATTGAGCAGGTACAGAAAAACTCCCTATGTCAGGGTCAATAATCCCAAAAAGAGCAGTTACTGGATTGGATCACAGCTCCACCTGGAGTATAGTTGAAGAGATATTAAAAATTTCTTCCCAATAGTTTTCCAAGGATGAACAAGACCAAAACGCATGTCAATGTAGCAATTTCAGATTTGTATCTGTCACAAATAGGGTTAATATTAGAAAAAATATGAGCCAATATATCTTTGGACATGTGAACTCGATGCACCACTTTGAATTGGGCACATACAGAAGATGTATTGACCAGTTTAAGAATCTTGTCCCATAGATCCTCCGACAAGGGTCTTGCAACTTCCAATTCCTAAGCCTTTTTAATCTTATCATGAAGTACTGGACATAATTTTAATAATCTATCATATATAACTCCAATTAATCCATTCAGTAAAATATTTTAAAATATTATCAACTAAATCTGGTGGATATACAAATGGAAAATCTAGTAATATGGTATTTAAGAAATTTCTAATCTGGAAAAATCTAAAAATTGAATATTTACTTGCCAGCTGTTCAAATGACATTAAACAACCTTCCTTAAATAAATTTGCAAAAGAAAGAATACCTTTGATTTTCGATATAGCGAAAGATCAATTAATTATTGATAGTTGAAAAAAGTAACAGTAATTATGAGATAGGACTAGATAAGATAAAGTTTTTTTAAATTAAAAAATTTCATAAATTGGAGCCAGATTTGCAATAAATGTTTGAATATTGGATTAGATATATGCTTATTGATCTTGGAAAAGTTAAATGGAAGAGAGGCACCCAATAACAAGGCCACTGATTGCTGCTCTATAGATGTCATTTCTAAAAAGCACCTTCTATCATCAAGGACCCTCACCAACCAGACCTTGCCCTCTTCTCTCTGCTACCATGAGGAAGAAGAGTCTGAAGGCACACACAACAATACAAAAACAGCTTCTATCCCTTTGCCATTAGCTATCTGAACGGACGGACAATTAACCAATAGATACTACCTCACCTCTTTTTTTTTAGCACTAGTTATTTTTTTAAAATCACATACTTACAAAATTGTAATTTATCATAATGCTTGCACCTTGTTCTGCACAATACTGCTACCACAAAACAACAAATTCATAATACACGTTCATGACAATAAACCTGATTCCGATAGTCCATTAGAAAGGGCGTGGGGAAAGAAAAGGTAGAGAGAAAAAGATAAGAACTAGCGATGGTAAAGAGATGGAAACAGTGGTATGAGAGGAGGGTAGGAGTTAACTAAAATTAGAGAAATCGGTGTTAATGCTGTTAGGCTTAAGGCTATATCCAGGAGGAATATTATGTGTTGTTCTTAATGTTTAAATTGAGCCTCGCCCTAACAACAGATAAGATCGAGGACAGACACATCATCGAATCCACCATCTTGTGTTTCTCTGGAACCCCAGTCATTGTTCCTCCTTTCAGAATGCACCCAAGTCATGGGAGAAATATCGGTGGTAGGTCAACGGGAAAGTCTCATGTTTGCACAGAACTCTCAGCATGTATAGGCAGCGAGAAACTAAGTTTTGGTCAATGTTGGAACGCAGGAATCACAGCTGCGGACCATTGTGATGGAGACTGATGAATAAAAATTGGGCCTTGACACCAGGGAGAAAGTAAAGGCCTTTTACTGTATCACACCCAACTGTGGTGATGCACCCTGAAAACTGACCCCAGTGGTGGTGCACCTCAATACTGTTCCATCTGTGGTGGTGCACCTCAATACTGTTCCATCTGTGGTGGTGCACCCTGAAAACTGACCCCAGTGGTGGTGCACCTCAATACTGTTCCATCTGTGGTGGTGCACCCTAAAAACTGACTCCCAGTGGTGGTGCACCTCAATACTGTTCCATCTGTGGTGGTGCACCTCAATACTGTTCCATCTGTGGTGGTGCACCCTAAAAACTGACTCCCAGTGGTGGTGCACCTCAATACTGTTCCATCTCTGGTGGTGCACCTCAGTACTGTTCCATCTGTGGTGGTGCACCCTGAAAACTGACCCCCAGTGGTGGTGCACCCTGAAAACAGACTCCCAGTGGTGGTGCACCTCAGTATTGTTCCATCTGTGGTGGTGCACCCTGAAAACTGACCCGCATGTGAAGATATCCCCTCCATATTGATCCCCCTGTGATGGTGCCTGCTTAATACCGATCCTCCTGTGGCAGTGTTCCCTCACCACTCTCTCTCTCTTTAAGGTGGTGCTCTATGTGGACAGCTCCTCCAATTGTGAAGCTCCCACTGCACTACCACTCTTATTGAGCTGCTTTCTCAGACCTCTGCCTCCCCTCCCTGCTTCCGGCCGTCTCTTCCAGCAGATTACAATTGATAGAGAGATAACATTCTGTGGGTGCTGAGAACTTGCAGCCTTTGCCTCCGGTGAGTCGGGATCACTCGGCGAGAGAGCAGGGTGGGTAGATTTGAATCCTGTGCGCCCCTTCAGCTGTTCTGAAATGCCCTCTGTATGTTCCTCCATCAGCACGCCACTTGATTTTTGTCTTCAAGCATCAGTGGCAGGATTTGAGAAGTCAGAGCTCCACTCATGGCAACACAGCAGGCTTCCCATATCCTTGTTCATTAGCCTCTGGCAAGGGTTGCCATATCTCAGTGGCAATATTAGAAGAACTGGAAAGCCATCTTTTTTGCATTTGAGAAAGAGACTCCTGAATATGGCTTGATAAATTTAATTTTTTTTTTAATGATAAATTAAGCATGATAAGAGGTCCTTCTGGCCCAGGAGCCCATCCCATCCAAAAACAACAATTAACCTACAAACCCTGTATGTTTTGAAGGGTGGGAGGAAATGGGAACACCCGGAGAAAACCCACACAGGTACAGGGAGAACGGACAAACTCCATAGACAGCGCCGGATTCGAAATTGGGTCGCAGACTCTATAATAGTGTTGCACTAACCGCTAAGTCAACCATGCAGCCAAAATCATGAAATGAGAAAAAGCAATGTCCTCTCTTCTCCATCCATTTCTAAGCACGACATCAGGTGGAGAAGAGCTGCTCTCTCATTGGGTGTTGGAGAGGCTTCCTCATCCAGCCCAGGACACAAATTGCAACAGGAGCCCATAACGAAGTGAGCAACACAAGAACACGAGATACAGGAGCAGGAGTCAGCCATCTGACCCATTGAGGCTGCTTCAGCATTCAATAAGGTCATGGCTGATCTGGCTGAAGAGTCAGCTCCACCTACCCATTTGTTCTCAAGAGCCCTCAATCCCATTTATCTATGTCTAAAATATATTCAATGAAACAGCACCAACTGCTTTCTTGAGTAGAGAATTCCACACATTTACTGCCCTCTGGGAGAAGTAATTCCTCCTCATCTTTGTCTTAAATCAACTCCCCTGAATCTTATGCCCCATATTCTAGTCACATCTACCAATGGAGACAACCTCCCTGCTTCTATTTTATCAATTCTTTTCATAATCTTTTATGTCTGTATAAGATCTCCACTCATCTTTCTAAACTTGAATAGTATTGTCTGAAGCCATTCAGTCTCTCATCAGATAACCCCTCCAAAAAAAGAACAGAATTATCACCTTAACGAGCCTGGGACCAGTTATGGAGTGTTGTAAATCGGAGAAATTCAGGGTGCTGTGACAGGTTGAGAGGGGTGGGAAAGGAGTCTGGCACACTTGCCTTCATTGGTCAGGACAGTGAGTATATGAGGACATCAATGTTAAACAGGATAAGATGTTGATCAAACCACATTTGGAGTATTGTGAACAGTTCTCATTGCCTTACTATAGGAAGGATGTTATGACATTGGAAAAGGTGCAAAACCGATTCATAAGGATGTTAGTTGGACTGGAGGATACAAGTAAAGGCTTTTAACCTAAGAGGCAGAGATTATCCTGATAGAGCAATACAAGATCATGAAGAGTACAGCTAAGTCACAGGCTTTTTCTGACAGGGAGGGAGGGAGGGATTGGGGGGTGGAGAGTGGTGTGTGTGAGAGAGATATGGAGAATTAGAGTGGAACATAGGGATGAAAATGGCACGAGACGACAGCGTGTTTGTAATCACGTCTACCATGTTCATGCAAGAGGGAGGGCTAGAGAATGAGATACAATGTGGGAATTTAAAGATATGGAATAAAGCAGAGGTTGGAGAATTGGCCCCTCTGGCTCCATTCTGAAACGGAGGCCCCACTTGCCCGGCCTTCACCCGACTTCCCTCAACCCTCTACTCTCCCATGTTGCTGTGAGTTAGACATTGTAAAATAAACCAAAATTAACAAAAGTGCATTACTGGGATATTATCCTCTGTTATGAGGGGATAGTTTAATAGTTGGGAATTTTTCATTTCTCAAACAGAAACTCGATATTTGAAAAATAACATGAATGAAAATCTCCATGAAATCAATACCTGGCTTCACAGTAACTGAGGCAAAGAGGCAGCTCATTAAACAGAAAATGGATGTTAGAAAATAATAGAGTTTAGGATCACATATCCACCAATGAAATAAAAATGCAATTAATTTGTTACTGCCAACAGAATCCCGACAAGAACTTCCTACCTTTCGGCAAGAGATGGTTTCCCTGTGCCTCGGCTTCTGAGATATCTGGGTTAACTGCTGCAAGGAGACGGATGCATAGAGGCATGGTGGTGACCGGGACATGTTTTTTGTGTGTGTGTGTGTGTGTGTGTGTGTGTGTGTGTGTGTGAGTGGGGGGGGGGGGGAAATCAGAACATGGTGAATGGAATAAAAAGTGGTGCCCAAATAACTTGTATGTTTCTGAAGAGTGGGAGGAAACTGGAGGACCTGGGGAAGACCCACGCAGACATGGGGAGAACGTGCAAACTCCTTACAGACAGCTCCATATTCAAACCCAAGTTACAGGCACTGTAACACTGTTGCACCTACTCTCTGCACTAACCAGTGTTCTTTCTTTCTTTGGCTTGGCTTCGCGGATGAAGATTTATGGAGGGGTAATGTCCATGTCAGCTGCAGGCTCGTTTGTGGCTGACAAGTCCGATGCGGGACAGGCAGACACGGTTGCAGCGGTTGCAAGGGAAAATTGGTTGGTTGGGGTTGGATGTTGGGTCTTTCCTCCACCTTTGTCTTTTGTCAGTGAGGTGGGCTCTGCGGTCTTCTTCAAAGGAGGTTGCTGCCCGCCGAACTGTGAGGCGCCAAGATGCACGGATGGAGACGATATCAGCCCACTGGCGGTGGTCAATGGGGCAGGCACCAAGAGCTTTCTTTAGGCAGTCCTTGTACCTCTTCTTTGGTGCACCTCTGTCTCGGTGGCCAGTGGAGAGCTCGCCATAGAACACAATCTTGGGAAGGCGATGGTCCTCCATTCTGGAGACGTGACCTGCCCAGCGCAGTTGGATCTGTGTCATTATACACTTTCAGCCCAATCCAGCCTCAACTCTTCATTTGTTTCCTGGAGATTTCTTCAGTTGTGCCTTTTCCAACTTGTATTACATATGCAACAATAATTAGGCAGCAAGCAACTGAAGGTGATCTGAAAACATCAACCGGAGGATGTTGATGTACTGCCAAGGGGTTAATGTTCTGTAGGATGATCACTGTTGCATGCTACCTCACAGGAACTGCACTGAAATATTAAGTCAGCACCTGACTATAACTGATCAACGTCATTTGTTAATTTTGTCCTCAACCTCATGGAACTGGATTTAACAGCTGTAAATATCTAGAGTGAAATTATAAATGAGTGAACCTTTCAGAACTTGCTTCCTTTTCAGGCATAAATGGATTTGTGTTTTTACTCACCACTGAAATTTGCAAATTTTTCCTCTATTGTGGTCATGTCAAGTCAACCTTGACTGCATTGAAAACAGACAGTGGGGTGGATGGGACAGGGCTGGCCAAGGCACGAGACTACTGACTGCTTCTTAATTATCCATCAGGTAACAGGTAAAGCCATGATGATTTGATATGGCACCAAAGACTTGTAAATTTCTACAGGTGCATTAAGGAGATTATTCTAACTGGTTGCATCACCGTCTGGTGTTGAAGTGCCAATGCACAGAACAGGAAAAGGCTGCAGAGTTCTGAACTCAGCCAGCATCATCGTGGACATCGACAAGAGGAGGTGGCTCAAGAAAGCGGCCTCTATCATCGAGGACTCCCACCACCAGGCCATGGCCTCTTCACACAGCTACAATCTGGAAGGAGTTACAGGAGCCCGAAGGCACAAGGACAGCTTCTTGGCCTCTGCCATCAGATTTCCCCTTCTTTTTTGCACTATTTAAAAAAAAATGTAATTTATCTCAATATTTTCACCTTCAATGCTGCCACTAAACCATGAATTTTGAGACACGTTCATAACAATGATTTCTGATGCTGAGAATTCCTTGACAAACCATTGCATCACTAGGCCTCAGACTCAGAAGCAATCCAATCCATCAATACTAAACACAAAATGCTCCATGCAAAACAGAGCCGTCTCAGTCAAAGAAGAACAAAATTAATCATATTTTTCGGCCACATCTTTGTCCGAGGATTTTTTTAAAAAAAAAACGAAGCTAGAAAGTAAGGAGGCGAAGAAGTCGAACTATTCATTTACTGACAAGCTTCAGTGACAGATGTTAAGAGGAACAAAAATACTTCAACATAAGTAAGATGGAATGATAACTGTTAAATATTAATGATTTATAGCCTGCATAATTTCCATTTTCAAAATTAAATCAACACCATTTCTCAGGGATTCGTTTTAAATCTTCCAAGCACTGTCTGACTTGTCAATATGGTTAAATGAGCTTCATTGATGTAGTCAGTAATGTATTATTTACAGATGTCATATATATATATATATTTCGCAAACATAAAAATTAAAACATGCAAGAAAAGCACTGCCATCACTAATTGCCACCTATGTGCCTGACATCTGATTGCTAAGCGACTGATTGTTGTTTGGATATGAAAGGAATGGAAGGATATGGAGTTAGTGTAGCAAAATGGAGGAAAATCATCCTTGATTTATTGAATGGCAGAGAAGCACAAGGGATTAAGATTCCCACTGATCCATCTCAAATAACCAACAAGACACCATTTCCTTAGGGAATGTTGGGATGCAGTCCACATGCAGTCAGAAGTGAATTTAAATTGACATCATGGTCAGCGCAGATATACTGGGCCGAAGGGCCTGTCTCAGTGCTGTACTGCTCTACATTCTAACATGCCTCTCTCCCATTGTTAAAAATGAAGTTCCATCAGTCAAGGAATCTCAGAGCTTGAAAACACAATGGATTGGCCATAAGATGGAATGAAGTAGTTCATCAACAAATCCTTCCAAAGAAGCTGGTGTGACAAACGTTATGTGAATAGGCTGAAGGAGTTTTTAATTTAATATGGCACGTTAGCGTAGCGGTTAGCGCCAGCGACCCAGGTTCAAATCTGGTGCTGTCGGTAAGGAATTGTACATTCTCCTCATGTCTCCATGGGGTTCCTCTGGGCACCCTGATTTCCTCACACCTTTTAAAACTTAATTGGGTGTAATTGGGCAGTACGGGGTCGTGGGCCAGAAAGGCCTGTAGCCATAATGTATATCTAAATTTAAATGTGGCTGTGCCTGCCTGCACAATTAGGTCTCCTTACAACTCTAAATAATCATGGGTAGAGGGGAATATTTGCAGTTTAACCACAAGCCAAACAACAGAGGAACAGACAGATCCCAAATTCACGCACACTATCCTTTGGGCTGATATCTGCCATCATGACCTCGGATGTTTCTGTAAAGGGCAAACAACTACTTGTGCTCAATGAGGATCACAGTCCATCTTGGGTGAGACCACTCAGCTCTTACCAAAAATCTTTAACTTTGCAATTGTGAAGAACATTTTCCATCCATACAAACATCTCTTGGGTTTACTCAAGTTCGCCCTCACATCCACCTGCATTTGGGAAGCTGAATCTTATCACTTTTATGATTAACAACATGGTTAGAAACAGGGGGGGCAACAACTACAATTAGGAGGGTCAGAGACCGTGATGGATGGAGAGACATGACCACCCACGCCAGACGGCAAGGCACGTGAACAAATTATAAATCAACTGACATGAAAACAAAGAATAGACCATCTCAGAGAAAACTGCTTTCCAGATAATATAGCAGTACTTTAAGGGTTACACATGTATGCCTTACTTCATTGAATGCACAAATAAATTATTCATTAAAAGCTTGAACCTATCTTTATGACGATGGCTGCAATCGTATTTCTAAAGGACCCTTTCCACAATCAAATGCATTTCTGTTTTAATATAGTTATCTAAAAATTGATGGCTCATTACTATACCAGGCTTCAGAATTTATTGATCTGCTTTGTGCTTCTTGCAGCTTAATGGAATTGATTGTAGCACATTCGTGGCAGGAGACTAATGCTTCTAATGGCAGTGCTCGCATCATTCCGTGCATAAGCAACGACGTGAAGAAAAATGCTCCTTCTGAGTGCTAAATTGCAAAAAAAAACCTAAATACTCTCAACAGCAATCGATCACTTCAGTTGTCGGGGGTGGGGGGGGGGGGGGCGGTGCACAGGGGAAAAAATGCACAGAGAACATTAATGAAATCAGTGTTTCCGTTTTATGGAACTTTCCTCCTGCCCTCTGTATCTACTGTATGTCTCTTCGTCCACTCCACTCGATCAAATCCTCAAACGTCAGATGATCAGTCTTGCATCCATGTCATTTAGCTGCTGTTTGCCACTTGTATTGATCCACGTACCTCTGCACTGACCTGGTCTGGGCTCACTAGGGTGAAGGAGTGGGAGTGCCCTGCTCTTAGATCTGGAAGTTTATCGCTGCTTGTCGATCAGAACGACCATGCAAGTCTGCAAATTTGCTGTGAGGAAGAAGGGTTGGGATCTGTTGAGTTGCCACATCTCACTGAGAGCCTGCAGACACAAAAAACACTTCCTTGTGCAAACTGCCACCACTTCACGAACCACATTCAATGGGAATCAATGTTTTCAGCAGAAGGAAGATGCTTCAGGGTAGAGCGATAAGCAAGATTATAGGTGTGGTAGAGCTCCTGACTTCTGGATAATAGATTTATTGAAAAGACTCCACATTGGCATTCTGTGTGCCTCCTGCTGGATGTAGAGACCATGGGGATGCGCATGAGAGACATTGGGTGAGTTTTTCCAACCACAGTAAGGAAGCCTCAAGCTTGTGGCGGTGGGTGGTGAATCTTTTCTCAAGTAGAGGGGATTGCAAGGAATAAGGATCACCTCGCTAAACAATCAGTCAGTCAGCACAAGAGCAGGCCCTTCAGCCCAACTTCTTCAAGCTGATCAGGTGAGTGGTCTACACTCATCCTGAACTGAGGAAGATTACATGAAGGGGGCTGGAGTCCTATCTACTCCTATTCCATCTCAGGCTTCTTTCTGGGTATTTTATCAGCTTTCCAAAGACTCACAACTTGACTGTCAAGGTAGGAAATAGAATCACATGGATAGGAATTGGATCTGGTTCTATCCCAGAGTATTATGCATAATTGCAATTTTTTATTAAAAGTTTAGCTAAAAAATATACTTTGAAAATGGACTAAAAGTGATTTTTTTTAATATAAATCAGAACAAATGTTGATATCACCAAACGCACGATTGCTTAATCGGTTTATTCATGTAACTTTTGGAGCTGGACAGGAAATCAATGCTAGTAATGGATAACACCCAGCATAGTTTCCTGCTTTTCCTTCCTACCCAAGTACTGGACCATTTTGCTCAATTTCTCCCATCAGAATCTCAGTCTGAATTAGTGCTCATAATTAAAAGTACGTTCAATGATGAAGTTCTTGAAATTAAAAATAAATGCTGGTGGGATAGCTGTGGTGTTAGTTGCAGATAGTCAGGTAATAAGAAATTAAATACTGCATTCCTGAAAGGTATCCTGATCTCCCACACGAATATTCCTTCACAGGAATACCAATCTACCACCTGGAAGTGGACAAAAAAAAATCAATGCTGAAGAGTCACAAAAGTTCTTTAAAGCAATCCAGATGAATTTATATCTTGTGAGATGTTTTCATTAAGAATGTTCAAAAAGAAAAGGCATTAAACTCAAAGGGGTTGATCGAGCTGTGGAAGAAGCTGATAAACCCACTCCAATGCTGCCCAGGACCTTGGTTGTTTCTCCAACTCTGTCTTCTTGCACCCCCCTGTTTTTAATCAAACCCCCATTGACAGTAGTCTTTTTTACACTAAAAAGCCATGTTATTGTTGTGTACACAACCCGCCTCTGGAAGCAGGCTTGCCTGTTCACATAGAACAGAAAAAAGCCAGATCCGTAAGTCCTTTTTACACAGTGAGCCAGCTTCCTGAAGCAGAGGAGGCAAGACGTGTAGCAGGGCAGCATCAGCTCCTAGTGTGACGTTGCATTGTGTTGAGAAAAGAAGGATATTTGGTGGGTATGGAAACAAGGGTTTGCAATCACACACAGCTTTTATTAACACACAATTTTAGAAAAGTGTGGGAAAATGTTAACAGGAATAAAACACACACACAGTTTTTAAAGGAGCATGGGAAAATGTAACAGGAATAAAACACGAATAGGAATAGGAATTTCTTCTATCCCAGAATACAGAATATTATGTACAAGTTATAAGGGAGCATGGGAAAAAGTTAAACAGTACAGTAATTGTGTACTGTGTATTAATTTACCACGCTCTTTTATAAATTGTGCGCATTTTATTCCAGTTAACATTTTGCCATGATCTTCGACAAATTGTGTGATAATAAAAGCTATGTGTGATTGCAAACTCTTGTGCCCAGACTCACTGACATTTGCACATCGTTAACCTAGTAGAGTTCCTGCTCTACTTGCTGTGCACCTATGACAATGAACCTTTTCTGGACCCAACATCATGATGTCATCTTCCCTTGCCATTTCTACCTGGCAACATGGGGCGACCATTTTAGATAGGCCCCGCATCGATACGTTCCACTCCTGAGAATGCCTACCTTGACAGTAAGTCTAGAATCTCCCAATCCGCCTTTGATGCTTTCACACAGTGCTCGAAAGCTGGATAAAAAACGGCTTTCAAGTGCTGTGCAAAAGGGACTGGTGATACCTTCAGCAACTCTGATGCCTTCCCTAATGCTCCCTGCCTCTATCCACTTCTTTGATCAAGTTTTAACATCTCCATGCAATTGTCAAGACAGTCAACATTGAGTCCCTGATCTGAAACAGTCACTGTATTTTCTTTCCACGGATTCCATCTGACCTGCTGAGAGTCATGAACTTTATTATAAGTACATTTCTGATTATTCAAAATTCTCAGGACCAGACGTGTGTCGGTTAACTGCATTTTACAGATATCTGAGAAATAGCTTTAAGCAGAAGGATACTCGTATTGGCCGTCACCATTCCCGACACCTCCCCACCGCCATCACCAAACCTGCCCAGGAGCCCAAGGTCCAAGCTAACAGAGCATCGGATTCCCATTTGAGTACGGCAGGTAAAAGTAAATCAACTTTTTCTCAACTAGTGACGTCATGTCACCGCCGAAAACTTTTGTGTATAACTGAGAATTTTGGTAAAGTAGTTTTTGGATAATCGGAAATGTACCGTAATCGGAAATAGATTAAGTTGTCAAATTTGGCAAAGAGCAAAAATTAAACGCAGGCCAACACTGTGTCGTCACATACTGCCACCCTTGTACTGTGATCCTTCATTTCATTAGATTTGTACAAAATTGGTCAGCAATGATAAAACTGCATTTCTGACTGTTGGGGGTTCTCAGTATCTGCAACACAATCATTAATCAAAACTTGTTCAAGCTTCCTGTCATGTATAGTGATGCAGTGACAGAGTTTGTCTTCATTGAAATTCAACGCCCCTCTCTGTAACTGGATTCTTGACTTTTTGACTGAATGACCAGTCAGTCCAGGTTGTGGCAAAACCTCTTCCCATCATTGGTGCACCTCAGGGCTGCATTCTCAGCCCACTAATGAACACGCTATTAACTCACAACTGCACTGCCAGATTTAGATCTAACAGAATCATCAAATTTGTAGATGATCCAACAGTAGTTGGCCTCAATGGCAACAATGATAAGTAGCATTACAGAGAGAAGGTTGGGTACCTCATAAAATGGTGCAAGAACAACAACCTGAGTCTCAACATGGAGACTGCTGTCTCCTCCCACCCCCTTCGCCTGCCCGATTCGCACTGCCGGTCCCTTGCCCACCCGACACGTGCTGCCGGTCTCTCCCTCCTCGGCCACCTGACTCGCGCTGCCAGTCTCTCGGCCGCCTACTCGCTCTACCCATCTCTCAGCCACCCGAATCACTCTTCCGGTCACACAGGCGCCCGTCTCGCTCTACCGGTCACTCAGCCGCCCAACTCGCGCTACCGGTCTCACCTCCTCACCCGCCCAACTCGCGTTGCCACCTCTCTCCCCACTTACCGGATTTTGGAGCTTTCCGGATTTGAGATGTCTGGATAAAGGATCGTGTACCTGTACTTCCTTAGGACATTGAGGAGTGCAAGGCTACTAGACCCCATTTTGACAACATTTTACAGGAGAACAACTGAGAATGTCTTATCTGGCTGCATCATTGCTTGTTATAGTAGCTGCAAAGCATCGGACCAGAAGTCAATGCACAAAATCATCCAAACAGTTGAGTCTCCCTTTCCTCTAGTGATGAGATCTACTGGGAACATTGCTTAAATTTGGCTCAGAGAATTATAGATGGCCCTTTCCATCCAGCACACAGTACCTTTAAGGAAGTGGTACAAGAGCATCAAAGTCAGAACTGCCAGGTTTGGAAATAGCTTCTTCCTGTAGGCTGTGAGATTGATGAATGACTGAATATCCTGCAACCAAGTAAATCATCCTAAAATATTTACATATATATATATTTAAATTATATCTTTATGCATTTATGTGATTGTTATGTACTGTGTATCATCCGTGTACGTGTGTGCACAGTCATCCGGAGAAACACTGTCCCGTCAGGTTGTACATGTACAGTCAGCTAATGATAAACTTGAACTATTCTGTGGTTTATTCAGATGTGTCTTCAGAATAGCAGGAAAGAAACAGCCCTTGAATCTAGTGGTATGTGATCTCACACTCATGGTGGGGGTTGGATGGGGGGGGCGGGGTGAAGAGAGTATGGCTGGGGAGACAGCATAAGCATTTAAGTTGACGGAGGACAAGGGGTAGGACTGATGGCCTAAGCCACATTCACCACCCTCTGGAGTTTGACAGCCAACATTTCTTCATCTAACCATTCCAAGAAAGCTATTATTGTGATGAAGGCTGTGAGAATGTCTTTTTAGCAATTTATGTAATTAGTGTATAGATGAAAATGCGTCAATGTAATCTCCTTACCACCCACATCATTAAAAGGGGTAGTGGATCTCTACATGCAGGTCAACAACTAATCCCCCATCTTTTTAGTCACACATCTACCTGCTTTTTTGGGCTCAGAACTGAAACTTTGTCTGCCTTCTACTTTTACTGGATGCTGTGTGACCTGTTGAGTTTCTCCGGCACTTTTTTTGCATTGCGCTTGACCCCAGCGTCTTCAGATATTGTTTCCCTCCTGGAGTATTTCCCTGACAGTTGTTTTGCTGAACCAGGGCAGAAGTAAAACTACTGAACCAGAAAGATTTTCTGCAACTGTAGTAATGCTAAGAAATTCTATCAGTCTTGTAACCAGCCCAGCCCCAGGAGTGTACCAGCCTGGAGAAATATTTTTGCTGTGTACTCTATCATAAGATAATAACAGGTTCCAGAACACTCGATCATGTGTTCTCAAGTTATATTTGCTTCATACTTTTTCAGATAATCCCATGAAAAACACTGATACCACTCAGTTAAAGCCTGAACATTTTTGTAGCCTTCTCTCACCGCATCTCACAATCTTAGTTTTTAAGTAAATCACAAAAATCTGTAGACACTATAGTTTTTTTTAAACTTAGTTTTTAATCCTCTCCAGCCAAGCATAAAGTTATATATCAATGAATAACAATCACATATTACTTTTAAGGCTGGCATAGTTTATGATCTAAGTTACATTATTTTTTTTCCTCAAACATGTCATGAGTAAAATATTTTCAAAGCTTGAGAAACATCTGATTCTAAAGAGTCAGTGATTGAAAAACTAAACCAAAATGCATACAGAGGGCAAACTCTATAAACGCAGGAACTGGAACTGACAACTCAGGATACAAGAGTCAGAGAGTTGCAGCATGGAGAGAGGCGCTTTGGCCCATCGAGACAACACTGGCCACCAAGCATTAATCCTATCCTAACCTCCTATGCATTTTCATGAACTGCAACCACCACTCCTCCTCTCAGATTCCACCACTCTAGGCAACCGACAGCAGCCAAATAACAATCTGCACATACTTGGGATAGCGAAGGAATCTGGTGTACCCGGGAAAACCCACATGGACACAGGGATACCACGCAAACTCCACACAGACAGTGCCAAGGACAGGATTGAGGCTGCATTGCTGGAGGCACCAGTTCAACTTGACGTAACATGCTAAGCCACTAGCTCCGACAGACCCAATGGAACCAAGAGACTGGACAGTCTAATTCTCCACATTCGGCTTAGATGTTGCAACTATAAACCCCTGTCAACCGTCTCAGGCTATCCATTCCCCAGGGAACAGCTGATCACTAACAGAACTCATGGAATTATAGAAAAACTGAGGAAAACTTCAGCAAATATGCAAACCTATACATGCACCATCTTGGAAATATGGGAACGGTCCAATAACTAGGCATCCACTTGTCGGGAACTCCTATTGTTCCAACATCTGGTCCAATATTAGACCAGAGTTGAGGGTGTGGGGCAGGGTGCAGAGTACAGTGAGGGCTAGGATCAAACTGTGAGCAGCTGTGTGGCCAGAGTCAAGGTTTGGGTCAGAAACACTGAGGATCAATGCCCGAACTGGGACTGGAGTGCTTCTTCAGAGAAACCAGAGAATTTCAAAAATGGCTAGATGTGAGGTGTTCACCTTTGGAAAATCCGCCGATGGTAACAAATTATATTATATTTTAAAAATCTGGCTGCTTTTCCTCTGATATTAAATCTCTATCCTCTCATTATCAACTCACCTCAAAGGAACTGTTTCATCACAGTAGGCATCAGTTTTGTCATTTCCAGAAAACACATTCACTTCCCTCCTCCTATGAGGACAATCCCACCTTCCCCAGAGTCTGCACACAAACTAAATCACATCCCCCTCCCTTCAGGGGATTCAACCAGTAACATCAAGCAACCAGTCATCCTTCAATTGCATCCGAGCAAAATGTTTTAATTCACAAAAGTGCTAGAGGAACTCAGCAGGTCACGCATCATCCGTGGAAAACAATTGGCAGTCAGGAGCAGGTTTATTGTCAAGAACGTGTGTCATGAAATGTGTTGTTAGAATAAGGTGCAAAATTACTAAAAATCACAATTCCTTGAATACAATTTTGAGAGAAAGTAAATAACTAGGGCAAAAAAAGAGAAAGAGTGAGATAGTGTCCGTAGGTTCAATGTCCATTCAGAAACCTGATGGCAGAGGGGAAGAAGCTGTTTTTGTACCATTGAGGGTGTTTCTTCAGGGTCCAGTACCACCTTCCTGATGTAAGAAGAGGGCATGGCCTGAGGGTCCTTGAAGATAAATGCTGCTTTTTTAAGGCACCACCTCTTAAAAATGTCCTTATTCAGCAAACATGCAAACCTGTACATACACCATAGACTAATGCCCATGATGGCGCTGGGCAAGTTTACAGCCACATGTTAATGTTTTGGACCTGAGCCCTTCTTTCAGGAGTGCCATAAACCAGGCAAACACCCAAATAAAATGATGTTGCAAAAATATTTGAAACCGGCTTGGCCAATTTCAAATTGATGTCCAGGTTTATAATCTACTCCCCCTGCTCCTGCACCCTCTGCAGTCAAGTTTACTCGTGCTCTTCGTCCCATTCAAACATCCCTCTGCATTTCTTACACTTACCTCCATTTTACCAGCTGTCTATACCCTTCTGGTCCTTTCTCATCAATCTTTACCATTGTCATAAGCTTTGTTTCATCGGAAAACTGTGCTGTCTGTGGCGAGGTCCTAGTCAAAGATCAGAAGAGTTGTGGTTCTAATCCCAACCCCAGGAAGCAAACTATGTACTCTCAGCCTGATATCAATAAAACTTTTTCCATTTCTCTATAGGTCACTTTTCATGCAAACTCTGAGAAATTTTATATTTGCAGAAGATAAAGGTCATGCTGATGAAAAGGTTTCAGAATGTTACAGATGGAAAAGCTACCCTGTTCATTTTGTGCACTAACCTCCAGCGACCCGCAAGTTCTCCTGACTTCCCAGTATCAAGAAGAACAACCAAGAGACTTGAGAAGTAGACACAGGAGAAACCCACAGGTACCGGAATTTGCAGCATAAAACGATCTGCTGGAAGAACTCAGCGGGTTGAGCAGATCAGAGGGAGAAAATTAACGTTTGACATTTCGCAACTGAACCCTTCATCAAGACTATTGACAGTTTTAGGCTCAAGACGACAACCATTCATTTTCTCCTACCAATGCTGCTGAGTTTCTCCAGCAGATTGGTTTATGATGACTTCAGCAGTCTCATGCTTGCTTCAAGACTCTAACCATAAAAACAGGACCCATGTCTATTCCAGATGTTCAGTCAATTAACTGTACACACTAGATGTGGATGCATTTCCAATGTTGAAAGTTCAAATATTATAGACCAGAAATGCCATTTTTAAAACATGTTAAATTTCATATTTTGAAATGAACAAATGGGAGTATTTACTGTCCCACTCCTCCTCAAAAGCTCCAAGCCCTTTTTCCATGCACTGGCTGGTTGATGACAATAATGAGTGTGAATGGGGGGGGGGGGGCACATCAGCAGTGGCTGAGGAGCATCTTGCATTGGTAACAAAGCCCAAAGCGTTGCTAGGAGACGATGGGGAAATGAGCCTGCGTCTTGGCCACATCCTGTTCCTCCCCTTACTTCACTTATTTCTCACCACTTTAATAGGTCCCTACTCACTGCAACATTACTCATGTGGAACCCTGCAACCTTGACCAGACTGAAAATGCCTTTCCTGTTCAAGTCAGCTATGTCACAGGTGGCATCAGTTTCCTACCGTTAGCTGAGACCATGAGCTCCTCTCACTCTTACAATCCCCCATCCCCATCAAATCCACACTAATGAGCATATTGCAACAAACTAAGTTGTTTCACCTGCACTGAATGAATCCCTGAGCCAACACAGATGCAGTGTACATCTTGATAATTTCTGCAGAAAGAAAGTAAAACCTGGTGAAATTTCAATGGCAGTCCTAAGACCTGGGGAGTGGGCAGATGGTGTTATTGGTGATGTAGGGAGCACGCACATGCTAGAATCAGAGACAGAGCATTAACTTGTGTCGAAAAAGCTATTAAATTCCACATGATGGCACTTTATATTTAATAATGTGGTGATGGAATTGTCTCTGTATGAGACTGAGGAGCTCAGCCAATTATGGCAGGAGAAGAAATATAACTGCATTGACAAGTTTGAGATCTTTCTATTCTATTCCCCTGATCTTGCTGCCAATATCATCATCATCATCACATTTGGACTTGTCCTTTAATATACGATTAGAGACTGTTAATTTTGCATTGGTGAACTTGTGATATTATAATGCAGAATGTCAAACATAGTTTCAGGCTCATATTGTCTCATTTCAGAAGCAGATGATAGTTTTGAAGCAGAGGGTTCCAAAGCGAATTTATGGGAGATATAGTTGTTCAATCAATAGCTCTTAGAGGGCTTTTCATCATGGTCACTCAGCAGCTATATTATTATGGATTTATTTACTGTCCTGTTTTATAATTCAAAATGGCTCATTAATGCCGGCCTCATTGATAGCTGAAGGTGGCCAGTCGTCCAAGCGTAGTACATCAAAACTATCCAGTGATGATATTTCTGGACTGGCTTGTTCGAAATGAACCAGATGCGTCATGCTATCCTGGCTGAATGAGCAGTGCAGAGAGGCCTTTTTCAGAGTCTTGCTTCAATGTATTTTCTTGCTGTTGAAGTTCCAAGTTTCAGGTCCATTAATTTCACTGTCATGTCTGGAAGCTAAACCTAAATATTGCATTCTGAGGGCACTGCCTGACTGGTGCATCAGAGAAGCCACCAACCCTTCTTGAACATGAGTGACCAAGGATGCTTCAAGTCAAACCCTCCACTTAAATATCTGCTCTCACTCCTGCTGACCATTAAATTCAGTCTGAAAATACATTAATGGACTTGATAAAAGCAGATTTTTCATGCTGTAATAACCTTCCCATTAAAGAGACTCTTGGACGTAGCAAACCTCCATCCTAAATTGCAATGTGTCATGGCAAGACTGGTGCACACAACTTGCCACACCTGTCTCCTCTGCACCTGTGGTATGGGGCACACCAGAAATCACACATGAATGCATTCATTGCATTCTTGATTTTCCTGAGTGGTTCTCAATCTTTTTCTTCCCACTCACATACTACTCTAAGTATTCCTTATGCTATCAGTGCTCTGAGATTTGTAAGGGACTGCATAAGGTGGTGTGTGAGTGGGAAGGAAAGGTTGAGAATCACTGCTCTAGACCCAATTGCTACTAAAATATTTTGCTTGAGAAAACTTGTCATTGGCCCATTTCCTTTGGAGTTATGAAACCCTGCACACAACGAGTCAATTAGGTACCATTAAAACAGTGGTTTTCAACCTTTTTCTTTCCAGCCGTCTACCGTCTTAAGCAACCCCTTACTAATCACAGAGCACCTATGGCATAGGGAATATTTAAAGTGGTAAGTGAGTGGAAAGAAAAAGGTTGAGAACCACTGGGTTATCTCATCAGAAGTTGAAGATCCAATCCATTCTTAAATCTTCCAATCATAAAGATTCAATTCTTTTTGGATGAGATTCAAGTTAATAATCAACTGATTGTACAAGTACAACCCTCCAAAACAGCGTTAATCCAGTCTTTGATGCAAAAATATGCAAACATAGATCCAGACATAGCACACAGGCAAATGATACAAAGTGCCCACCATAATGTTTGGGACAGACATTTTGTTTTTGTTATTTTCCCCCTGTGCTCCAGTTTTAAATAAGTAATCAAAAAGTTCACATGTGAACACGTTCCAGATTCTATTCAAGGTTATTTGTATACATTTTGGTTTGACCATGTTCAAATTACTATACTTTTTTTTTAAAAACCTAGTTCCCCCATTTCAAGGCACTATCATGTTTGAGATATTTGGCTTCTTAGGTGCTTGTGATTACCCAGGTATGTTTAATTGCTTCATTGGTGCCAGTATAAGAGAGCTAAACTTGCTTCTAAGCTTTTGTGTCTGTAGTTGCCATTTTTCAACATGAGGACCAGAGTCATGCCAATGAAAGTCAAATAAACCACTGAGGCTGAAAAACAAGAATAAAACAGTAATAGACATCACCAAAACTTTAGGATTGCCAAAATCAAGAGTTTGGAACATCATTAAGAAGAAAGAGCATACTGGTGAGCTCAATAAATGCAAAGGGACTGGTAGGCCAAGGAAGATCTCCACTGCTGATAACAGACTTATTCTCTTCACCATGAATAAATACCCCCCCAAATGCCTCAGAAACATTCTTAAGGAGGCTGGTGTGGATGTGTCAATGTCTACTGTCTGCAGAAGTCTTCATGAACAGAAATACAAAGGCTGCACTGCAAGATACAGTAGATAATCACTGAAACAGGATGGCCAAATTACAGTTTGCCAAGAAGTATTTAAAAGAGTTTGCAGAATTCTGGAAAAGATCTTGTGGATGAATGAGATTAAGATTAACCTGTATTAGAGTGTTGGCAAGAGCAAAGTGTGGAGTCATAAAGGAACTGCCCAAGATCCAAAGCATACCACCTCATCTGTGAAACATGGTGGTGGGGGAGTTATGGCCTGGGGATGTATAGCTGCCACAGGTACTGACGCACTTAACTTCACTGATGATGCAACTGCTGGTGGCAGTAGAAAAATTAATTCTAAGGCGTATAGAAACATTTTATCTGTTCAAGTTCGAGCAACTGCCTCCAACCTATTGGCAGAACTTCATCCTATAGCAAGACAATGATCCCAAACATACTGCTAAAGCAACAAAGGAGTTTTCCAAAGCTAAAAACTGCAAAATTCTTGAATGGTCAAGTCAGTCACCCGATCTAAATCCAATTGAGTACGCCTTCCATATGCTGAAGAGAAAATTTAAGGGGACAAGTCTCCAAAACAAGCAAGATGCTGAAGATTACTGCAGTAGCAGCCTAGCACAGCATCACCAGAGAAGATACTCAGTACATGGTGATATCTATGAATTATAGACCAAGCAGTCATTGCATGGAGGGATATGCATTAAAGTTCAAAACAAGACTTCTTTAATATCCATACCACTGTTATATCCCAAATATTATGTTTCTCTGAAATGAGGGGAATATGTTTAAAAGTGCTGTAATTTCTACATGGTCAAACCAAAACGTATATAAATAGCCTTGAATAAAATCTGCAATGTGCACTTAAATCACAGGTGAATTTTATGATTACAAATTTAAAACTGTCTGGAGCACAGGGACAAATAAAGGAAAAAAAAATCTGTCTTCATCCCAAACATTATGGTGTGTGTATGAAATAAAGATTGTTCAATAAATAGTAGTTTTGGAGTGTTCTCTCGTTGCCCAGTGGTTCTGGCTCTGATACACTTGTATCTCTTTCCAGAAGGGAGTAGCTGTGTGCTGAGTGGTCAGTGTCCTCAATACTTTCGAGCATTCTCTTCAGACAATGATCCCAATAAATCATATCAATGGGTGGGAGGGGAGGGGGACTCCACTTTTGTATTTTTCGCCATTTATTTACCACGATTTCTTTGCGGATTGCTTGAATTCTGGATAACGGGGATTTTACTGTACATGTTAAATTAAATAAAATGTCCAGCTGTGGCTAGAATACCTGTACCAGAAAACAAACTTTTTAATGGGCATATAAGAATATAGAATGCTACAATGCAAATCAGCCCATGATTTAATTTAATTTAGATGTACAGCATGGTAACAGGTCATTTCAACTTACTAGTTCGTGCAGCCCAATTTACACCACATCAATCTGCACCCTGGTCCATTTTTGAATGGTGGAAGGAAACCGGAGCCCCTGGAGAAAACCTTTGCAGACATGGGGAGAACATACAAACTCCTTACAGATAGTGCAGGATTCGAACCCCAGTCCAGTCCCAATCGCTGGTGCTGTAAAGAAGCTGGACTAACCACTATGCCAACTGTGCCGCCCTTTACTGTGTCAAAGTTTGTAACCGTACTTCAGAACAAACAAATTTTTCCCCACATCACACCCCTAAACCTCTTACATCCATGTGCCTAAGAAATTTTTCAATGTCCCCATTGTACCAGTCTTCATCACCACCCCCAGCAATGCATTGCTAGCACTCACCACTCTTTGATTTAAAAACAACTTACCTCCGACATCTCCCCTAATCTTTCCTCCACTCACCTAAAACAGGTGTCTTCTGGGTCGTTCCAGGAAAAAATGTAGTTAAAAAGCAATTAATTGTTTAACGTTCCCGTTGGAGGAGAGGGCAGCAGCGCCACAACCTGCTGTCTAAATACCACACAAGCCTCTGGTGTGATGAACTACAGCCACATAGAGGAGAGCAAGCTACAGAGCTGTAGTTCATGGATTGGATTTACTCATGAGTCAAGCTCAATGATCCATGGGAGATTTTACCTGTCGGCCAACATATTACAGCAACCACAGAGTGATGGACTGTCTCCTTGATTCATTCAGTAACCAACAACCTCAGCAGATGAGAGGGATCAACTACGCAGAATTTAAATTCTAATCTAGAATATATTAAAATCAACATACCACAGAAATCTGATTGCACGTTCCACAGACTTCATCCCAAATGCAGCCTCTTGCAATACACAGGTCCCCTTTCATCAGGTAGAATAATTTTTAATCTTCTTATCGCACCTATTTTAGCTTAACTGTCGATCTACTTTAAGTGAACTCAAGGCAACCCTATGGGTACTATTTTTGTAATCTCCAAACCAATTAACAATGACAATTGTCAGGTCACACTGGTTGGTTGCAAATTTGAGCTTGTTTCATCCCATATACAGGGCTGAAACCCAGCAAGTAATTCATCCCAGGACAACTTTGTTCACCTCTGCAGCACCTTTTAGCATAACCCAAACTGCTTTACAACAAATCAGGTACGTACACAGCAGGATTCTACGACAGCACGATTACGAGGACCAGTGGTGTTGGTTGAGAATTGGATGCTGGTTAAAGGCACTCCGATCATCTTCAAAAATAATCCTTGACCTAATACCATTTTATATTTGTTTCAAAGGGCCGATTAGAAGTCCAATTGAAATTGAATTGTGCATCATCTTCCAAAATCCTTGACATTTCTGGGGAAATCAGTCCTGACTGATTTTTCTACACAGCTGTTGAATAAAATCAAACCCTTTCCATACATCAGTTCTTCCACACCAAAACATTGCAGATTGTTCGATCCTGTTGTTGGGTACAGTCAGTGTGGAGTTTGCACATTCTCCCTGTACCTCTGTGGATTTCTTCCAGTTGCTCCTATATCATTCTGTGACCCAAAGCCATGGATTAATTGGCCATTATAAATTGCTCCTTGAATAGAATTCATATGAATACAGGGAGAAGAAAATAAGACTGACTGAAATTGTTGCTTGATGGCCAGCACAGATTCTGTAGGCTGAAGGGCCTTGCCCTTATGCGGTGTCTCTGGGAGAAAAAGGCTGGCTGGCATTGCTCATCTGGGTGAGCAGCAGGGCTATGGTTTTGGAGCCTCATTAGCTTCTGTGTAACATCAGTGCCACACACACCAGGATGCCACTGGTGTGATCCGTTGGTGCCATGGACATCACTTCTGGGATCCTGAGCTGAGAACTTTTGAAACACTGAGGTACTTATTCAGGGCATTCGAGGTTATACGTCAGTGAGCTCCAGAGCAAAACAGCAAACTCTATTAGAATAATAGAAAAGCACAGATGCTGGGATCTTGAGTGAACAAAGAGAGGCTGGAGGGACTTACACAGACCAAGATCTGCTCAGCCAGACATATGAAAGAGAACACTGCCTCGACATTCAACTTCTCATGGATCTTCTTTCCTTTTTCCAGTAACGTGGGTCGTGATACGCAATCACATTCCGACCTTTTCAAATTAAACTATTCAAAATGAGCCTGGTGGAGCAAGTCCACACTGAAGAGTGCGATGTTCAACACTTTTATCAGTGACAGACTTTGTGTAAAACTGCTTAGTTTTCTGAGACTGGGCCATAATGCCGTAGATGGTTGATGAGCCACTGTTTAATTCCTTCATAAGAAATGTACAACTTTCATCTTTTTTCAGTCTCTTACATCTCCATCTTTTGCTTGAGGGAAAACACGACACACTTATGCCTGTCTATTTTTCTTTCGGCATGTTAACAGTTATGGGGGAAATTTATCCAAAATAAAGTCCCGTGAAACTGTACCTATTCGTTTACATTGGTCACAAGACAGCAACTGGTTGCAGGTGTTGCCTGGTGCACGTGTGGTGAATTGGAGAACTAGCGATGAGGAGCTAGTTCACAAAATACACAAAAACTTGTGTATTTTACCTATTATTTTTTCTTATTTATTTTTTATTTATTTTCCTTTCGTTTTTGCCAGTTGCTTGAATTCTAGATACCAGGGCTTTACTGTATTTTTTAAAATTAAGACTTTATTACATTGTTTTCTTTCCACAATGGAGTAAGAAATGTAATTTTCCTACGACTATGAACCATGATGCAGAGGTGTACAGGCAGTGAGATCTGACGTGCTAAAAGTATACTTAGCATTCTCTTCATTGATATGAGCACTTTGCCAACAACAAAGGTGATAATTACATGGATATGAGATGGGCTTGGAGGGAGGGGGACCTACTGGGGGACTAAAGCAGGAGAGGACATTGCTTGGCATGGACAAACTGGACCTGTATCTATGCTGCAAGACTCCATGATTTAATGGAACTAGCCCTGAGAGTATCTGCCATCATTATAACGAAAGGCATGGCAAGTTAAAATTTTAAATTTAGACATGCAGCACAGGCCCATTCTGGCCCAACACCCATATGTGAAGTGTGGGAGGAAACCACAGCACCTGGAGGAAACCCACAAAGACAACATACAAACTCCCTACAGACAGCGCCGGATTCTAACCTGGATCACTGGTGCTGTAATAACATTGCACTAACTGCTTTGTTAATAGTGGTATTTTCTTTGTTCTTGTCTCCTTAATTCTTTAACTGACATACAGAGCCAAAATAAACTCTCATATTCACACAGAAGGTGCCCCACTTTTACTTAATCCTAATATATAATGGATCCATCCAAATACACCCCACGGATCTCCAATGGGCTTCTGCTATTTGTGTAGACTTATTAAACTCCAGATGTGGTGTGACCATTTCAGATGTCAATAGCATACCAACAAATTACTTCCTGTGAAAAATCCAACAGAGAAGGTGTAAATTGAACTGCAAAAAAGAAGCAATATACCCTGGAGCTCTTGACATAGCCTATTACAAATAGAAACACAAAGAACTGCACAGGAGAAGGCAGCAAATGTTGCTCAGGGGTCTGAAACGCTTTTATGCATCACATTCTTGGGAGGTGGAATACAAATGACACAATTCACAGATTGAAAATTTTTAATTAGTACATTGCAAATTGGGAAAATAAAGTGTTTTAGAGGGTGGCATAGTTACTGATATTGAAATGGTTAAGTCATTACCAGAAAGATCCTGAAAGATTTCAGTTGAATAAACAGCGACAGCCATCTGTTCTAAATGGTTGGGCCTCATTTCATCGCCCAGCAGGCAATCAGGCTCTAACTGTGCACAATCCTCCAATGCAGACCTTTGCCACAACAAATATCCTTTTATTTTGTGCGGGGAGACGTTCCACAGACGAACACCCCTGCAAACTTTGATTAAACATTGTCTACACGTCAATACTTGTGTCAATATTGGAGCAGACTGCAATCAGAAATAACGATGGAAAGATCTTCTGGTAGTTGGATTGGTCCAGGGGCATTTGCTGCTGCGTGCATCATTTATCCCACGTTATTATGTGAGCACCAACTAGACATATTACAGTCCTGGAGCAAGTAAACATCTCCCTGCCTTACTAATCTAAAACATTCTGCCGATAAATTGCACTCTCCACACCCTCTCTGCATTATTTAAGCAGCTGACACCAGCATCATTCTGCACATGAATTTGTAAAGAGCTGGGAGTTTTGAATTCTTATGACGACAGAAAATATGGCTCCCTATGACTGCTAACATATTTCAGCAATTATTTTTTGCTGTTTGGTTCAGTGCAATGAACCACATTCTTTGAAATTCCCTTGGACACGAGCGAGGTCTTCCTTGTGCTCTCTGCATGGACTTAGATCAAAATAAAATTGTGGACAGAATTAAGGCAGAATGTGTTGAAAATACCCAGCAACGGATCAGGTTGACAACTTTCCCAACACGTTAAATGCTCTCCCCTCCCCCCTCCCCCCCCAAAAGAGATGTAGGTTAGCCAGGTAAATATATTCTCATTTGCTGCTTTGTTTTATCTTCCAACATTTTGACTAGCTCTACAGATATCGTGCTTCACCCTTAACCGCTGACATTATTCAGATGAAGCAAATCAGAGTTCGTCTGAAAAATTCCATGATTCGGAGGCACATTCAATAAAATAAAATTGAACAACACCTCCCACATTTCCCCTCTTAGTTTTGAAGTTACTGCAGCAAATTGTTAAAGAAATCACTCATAGGGGGAAAAAAAAGTAAGCTTTTGTTTTCAACAGATAAGTCAGACACACAACAATGGAGAATAGAACTCTGCAGTTGATATTTAATACCAAAAAATTGATACATTAGGGAAACAGTTCCTCTCCCATCAATGAATGATGATTCTGAACCCTCAGGGGGGAAAAAAAAAGGTGCTATTCCCAATTTGCTAAAAAGAGAATAATCCCTCCGGACACTGCTAACGGTTCCACAGCAATTATCAGTGATTGCCAATTTTTTTCTGCCATTGTCTTCCTTTCTCTTGCCTACATAAAATGAGCATGAATACTGAAAAGGCTTTTAGAGTAATCTGACATCTTTGTACAAACTGAGGGGCATTTGAAGAAATGTCGCATGTCATAGATTAAAAATGTTTCAACCATCATTACCCGAGGTGCACATCAACTGTCTGATTTATTGAATCATTGCCCTTGAACCAAGCATTCCACAGAGCAAACTGAAAAGCTTGAAGGCTAGAGATTGCTATGCCATCTGTCATTGAATTAGTTTTGGGTGTTGCTGAAATGATTTTTATGGAAGCTACAAGGAGTATAATGCTGCACCGTGCAGATCGTAGGGCAGAGTTGACACATTTCCATATTTTAGCAAAGTTGTAGTACAGAGGCAAAGTACAGAATTAGGCCCCTTGACTCACTAAGTCCCTGATGACAATCAAACCTGCCATTTGCATTATTACTGTACTTTCTTTCTTTCTTTGGCTTGGCTTCGCGGACGAAGATTTATGGAGGGGGTAAATGTCCACGTCAGCTGCAGGCTCGTTTGTGGCTGACAAGTCCGATGCGGGACAGGCAGACACGGGTGCAGCGGTTACTGTACTAATCCCAGAGAAAATGGGGTGTGGGAGTTGGGAAACAATATTCTCAACCAGTAAAGGACATTTAAAAAAAAAACTGCTGATGTTGGAAAGCTGAAACAAAAAATGAAAATGATGGAAATAATCAGGAGGTCAGAGGCATCTGTGGAGAGTTAACATTTCAGGTCTAAGACTCTGACAAAGGATCTTGTACTGGCAACGTAAACTTTGCTTTTCATTCCACAGATGCTGCATGACCTGCTGAAGGTCTCCAGCAATTTTGGATGGCACATATGCTTTTTACACAGCCACTTTGTACCAGGATATTACTCCCTTTTTTTCTGGACACGTGCTGTGTAAAAAACACAGAATCAGAATGGGGATGCCATTCCACTCCTGTCTCTTTTATTATTCGCTAAGGCAACTAGTAAAATTCCTGAACTGTCTGCAGTATAAACTGCACTTCTGGCATTCCAGGACCAATTTGGGTCATGATGTGTACTTTATACTGTGAATTTCTTAATATATTGAGTACCGTAGGTTTTTTTTAGTGCTGCCTGTTCTCTCCTGTGACCCACTGCTCTGTCCCGTCAGGCTGCTGCCTGCTCTCTGTTGGTGTGGGCCGCTGTCCTGAACTCGTACACCAACCTGATCCCTAATCCTAACACTAGATTCGACACTAGGTCTGTCAGATTGTAAGCAAGCTGGACTGTGGACTTGTCCTCAGTTTGTATAGTCTGAAGCTCGCCGCCCCGCTCCCCCACTGACAGCCCCCAATTATAGGTAGCAGTGATTAGTAAGGGATTACTTAAGGTGGCATGTGAGTGGAAAGAAAAAGTTTGAAATTCACGAGATTGTTTCATGCACGATGGCGTCAATGGAGAGGCTGATGGCTAATGTGGGAAAAGGAACATATATAAAAAAAAATCCACTTCTATAGATCAATACGAAGTCAATTTTCTCATGCTCTCTTATAAATTGTGTGCATATGTTTTATGAAATTGTGTGTTTTTTTCCCAGGCTCTTTTGTATATTGTGTGCCAATAACATTAACTTTTGATAGCAAACCCTTGCGTCCAGACTCGTCTCTCACGGATCTGACACTTTCTCCACACAACAATGACCAGTGCGGGTACTGATAGCATAACTGTCAGCATTACTCACTATTATCTCCCTAATTTCAACCTGGCATATAAGACCATGGGAATATTTTTGAGCCATTTTTTGGGAAAAACAAGGGGGTCAGTTATTGATTGTCAACAATATTTTCCCTGGTGCTCTGTGACTCCCCATAAACTACAGAAGAGGAATAGATCAGATGAACACAGAGTCCTCTGCCCAGGGTAGAGGAATAAGTAAACATAGGACACAGGTTTACGGTGAGGGGGATATATTCAACAGGAACCCGGAGAAATTTTTTTTACCTAGACGGTGGTGGGTGGATGGAACAGGCTGCTGGAGGTGGTAGTTCAGACAAGTATTGTTGCAACATTTAAGAAAAAAATGGGCAGGTACATGTATATGATGGGTGGAGAGAAATATGGGTCAAATGCAGGCAGATGCGACATTTTGGTCAGCGAGGGCAAGTTGGGCCAAATGGCCTGTTTCTATGCTACAACTCAATGTTTCAGCAGTTTGTCTATTGGGACAGGGGTTCCAAGATATGACCCAACAACTTTAATTTGTATAGCACATGAAAAGTTGCAAGCTTCTTTGCAGAATTCCATAATCTTTCAGTATGGAATCAGGTCAGGTACAAGGAGGCAGCGTGATCGTCCAACACTCTGGAAGAAAGTTTCACTAGCTCTCAATACACAGGACGATAATAAATAAATAAAGTTTTGTCTGTCCTGATTAAGTTGACCACCAGAGTTAATCCCATCAAGTTTATAAATCCTGAGGGGAATAGATCAAATGAATGTTCAGTCTTTTTCCCAAGACAGGGGAGTCTAGAATTCGAAGGGGGAACAACCAATTTGCTGGAAGATCTCAGCGGGTTGAGCAGCATCACTGGGTGAAAGAGAATAGTCACTGTTTCGGGTTTGAACCAGTCATGATGAAAGGATCCAGCTCAAGATGTTAACCATTCTCTTTCATCCATGGATGCTGCTCGACCCACTGTGCTCCTCACCTGGAGTGTTTGGTTTGAGATTCCAGCATCTTTAGTCTCTTGCCCGTCTCCTCCAAAGCAAAATGCCACAAGTTTAAGGTGAGACAGAAAGCAATGGCAACACGGTACTTGTAATTTATTGCAGAGCTCAATCCAAGAATTGGTGCTCAAACGAGAATGACGGTGCATATGTACACTGCATTTGTGTCTATGACAATAAGCGCTCATCATCGTCCACCCATTTATGGGAAAGGTCAAGAGTTCATCAGCAAATCATTCTCCAATGGGGCCCCCTAACAATAAACCAGTCACTCATGACAAATTGGCAGTTTAACACTAAAATTGCCATGGTCTGCACTTTTAAATTTGAACATGTAGGAAGCGATTCAAAGTTTATGCCCTCAACCTCGTCAATACATACTGACAATAATTGCCAGGGGTTTAACAGATTAGATTCTGCCCCACACATCACTATTTATTTTAACTAAAGATGAGACCCAAGCAATAAAAATTGGGTGGTACCAGCTGATGAAACCATCGTAATTCCACCAGTCTCTGCAGAACCTTGGTGAGACCACATTAGGAACATCGGGAACAATTTTGGTCTCCTTGCCTTGAAAAACATACACTTGAGGGATCAGAGTGAAGAGTCACTGGTTCGGTGGGACTGTCATGGGGGAGAGATTAAGTAGGCTACACATCCATTCTATTGTGTTTAGGAGTGACCTGAGTAAAACACAAAAAATCCTTTGACAGCACCAGATGCAAGTCAGCGCTTCTCCTGGATGAGGTAGGGGTATCAAAAACAAATGGGCAGTGGTTTAAGGTGAGAGGAAGGAGCATTTCAGGAGATTCAAGGGAAGGAATTTCCTCCTTGTGCAGAAGGTAGTTGATATCTGACACATGCTTCTAGAGGAGGTAGTGGAATCAGAATCAGAATTTATTGTCATGAACAAGTCACAAAATTTGGTGTTTGCAGCAGCGCAAACATTCATATTATGAACCATCTTATAACACTAATATAAAAATAGTAGTCCACAAACAATTAGGCAATGACTTTGGTTCACTGATCTTTCAGGAATCAGATGTCAGCAAGGAAGAACTTGTCCCTGTGTCGCTGAGGGCTCGCCTTTAGGTTCAGGTAAACTCAATAGGTTTAAGGGACATTGAGGCAGAAAACTGAACAGGCAAGACACTGAAGGATATAGGCTTAAGGCAAATGGGATGTCTGTGGACAGGCAAAAAGGTTGTTGTGAATGCAATGGTCCAAAAGACCCTTTTTTATGCTGTATGGTCATCATCTCCAAGTAAGTGGTGGTCATTAAGCAATAACTGTAGAGGGGGGCGTAGGGAGCGGACGTGCCTTCCCGGTCTCCCCCAGGCAGTTATATAAATACCCGTTTTAAGAATATTTCTTTTCTGTTAAAAGTCTTTGTTTTGTTTATCAATTGTTTTTAGTTTAAAATGGCAACAAAGATTAAGGAAAATAGAGTTCAAATACAGAACAAAACTACACTCTCCGACTTTGGAAGAAACTCGGCCTACTTGCCCAGACAGAACCACGGAGTCAAGGCTGGAATCTTCTTAAGAACGGAGCTCATTAATTGGACTGTCGGATAAGCTGGCCTTGGACACCCCTCTGAAAGATGGTGATGAATATTGATTTGAAATGTTTTATGAAGATAAATTGCAGTAATTGGCATTGGTTGCCCGTGAGTTTTAAAAATCCAGATAACATTAAAGTTTATTAGTGATTTTTTTTTGGATGGAATATCGGAAGGATGAACTTATTATCTATAAATACAGAACAAAATTACATTCTTTGACTTTGGAAGAAATTTGACCTATTTGCCCAGACAGAGCCGGAGTTGGTGCTGGAATTTTCTCAAGAACAGAACTTATTAAAGTTGATTTCGGACTCCTTTTTGAAAGATGGCGACGAATGTTGATTTGAAATATTTGAAATATTTTCTGAAGATAAACATATATATGGAACTCCTTGACCTGCAATAAGGTTTATCAGTGTTTTTTTTTGGATGGAATATTGGAAGAGTGAATTTATTATCTGTGAGTATGCATACATTGCAAACAGATTTTAATAGTTTTGAAAAGGTTTTTTTTTAAAACTAAACAACAAGATCAGTTTAATATTGAGAAAATTGGAAAAAACGGAAACTTTATTAAATTTGGAAACTCAGTAGAAAGAAACTATGAACAAGATTGATGATTTATAAAATTAAAGTTGAAGGAGCAATGTCCAAGAAGAGTTAAAAATTTTGAATAAGTTTTTCTTGAAAATAAACAATAATTTCAACTTAACATTGAGAAGATTGACAAAGTGGAAAATTTGATATTAAATTGGGAAACATAGAAGAAAGAACTTATGAATAACATTGATGCTTTAGAAGATCAAAACCGAAGGAATTATGTTCAAGAAAATTTTAAAAGATTTGAAAAAACTTTTTTTGAAAGTAAGCTACAAATTCAACTTGAGACTGAGAAGAACGGAAGATTCGGTGTTGAACTGGGATGTTCAGAGGTGTTTTAATTCAGTGGATGAAATTCAGGAAGACTTGAAAAATTTTTTTTTAAAAAGCTTTTATTGATTGTAAACAATGTTTAACTCAGTGTTGGGAGGGTGGAAAGGGTGCAAAATTTAATATCAAGTTTGGATTTTCAAAAAAAAGAGTTTATGAATAAGATTGGTTAAATTGATGGACCGGGGTTTTATGGTTATAAGAAATGATGATTTTTCGGTTTATACGTGTATTTTGTCTGCCTGGGGGGGGGGGGGGGGAGGGGGTGGTACTTCTCTCCTGAAAGTCATATGCCACTTGTGGTTTATACCACACCCATTTGGGTTTTTGGGAATTAACCACCACAAGGTGGTTTCCTAAGGGGTTAGGGGAGGTGGGGGGGGGGTGAAAATTTGAAAATTATTTAGTCTCTATTATGTAATATTATACTAAGTCAATTTGAAATGAATGTATGGAGATACTATAAATAAATCTTTTAAAAAAAGCAATAACTGTAGAGAATTATTCAAAACAAAGATTGATTGATTGATTTATGGATATTCAAGCGATCAAGGGGGTCTATGGATAGGCGAGGGAAATGGTGTCCAGGTGAAAATCATCAAGATTTTATTAAGTAGTGCAGCAGGCTTGAGGTGCTCTCATTCATCTTTTTTGTCATCAGATACAAATTAAGATAAAACCAAAGAGAAAAAAATAATGTGTATGGGAAGGAAAATTTAAAAAATAAGTAATATAGAACAGGGAGATAATGATGGACCTTCTCTGAGCTTGAAATATTTAAAAATACTTCAGGAGATTGTCTTCTCTGAAACAGTTAAAAATTGCTTCAGTAGCTCATCCGCAGTAATGGACCATGCAGTTATGCTAATTGGCTGAAGGATGTTAAATCTGGCAATGCACTGTCAAGTTTTAAATAAATACTGAGGTACATGATTAACCTCTCCATCCATGAACGTTAATTCTGGATACAGAATAGCCAGCTATGGTACACAAGTAAATCAATTATTAAACCTGTTGCAAATTAACTCCTTTCTGGGAACAAAAGAAGTTTGCTGGACTGAAAACCTGCAACTTATTATTACATCATCTGACACGAGGGCTTAAAAAAACCAGTGAGAACACCTTGCTACTCCCTTTGGGATAGAGACACAGAAATATTAGAACCAGAACCACCAGGTGGGGTAACAATCTCTTCCCACAGGCAGTGAGACTGATGAACAACTCCCCGTCACTTTACTATTTATTAATAAAAACTTATTTTAATACATGTACATTGGTTCTCTGTATATGTATCATTTGCCTATATGTGTGTTATGTCTGTACGCTTGTTTGCACTGCTCTGCACCGTGGACTGGAGACCTTTGTTTCGTTGGGTTGTACTGGTAGAGTTAGGGTTGAAGATCAGAGACACCGTTCTTCCTGAACTCATCTTTGACTTGACTGAGGCAGAAAAATATAGATTGGGAGTAACTAAATGCCTGCAAATGACCGTCCATTTTCAAACTGCGTCCTAAAACTATAATAATTTTTTAAAATCCTCTCCTTTGGACTAAAAAGCATCTCCCGATGGAGCAAGTTTCTCACATCCCCATGGCTCTGTATAAACCAGTGTGAGTAAAGCAGAATGTCAACAGCTGGAGAGTGAAGTAAAGCAGCTCTGGGAACTGTGGACAAAATGGATGATTCTCAACTCCTGCTACTTCAACATGCCAGTGCTAACTCTGTACTGCCATTAACAGGATTGCTGTGTTACTGCATATGCCCTCAAATGAAGTCATTTAATGTTACAGCATTAATACCACCACCGCCCCCCACCCCCTCACCCCACCAGACTGGAAATACCTTGCATACAAAGTTCTTAATATGAACATCTCAAATTATTGATATTTTGAAGAAATTAATCATGGAATATTTTTTGCTGGTTACATTTAAGTGAGTGATCAATGAGAAACTGGAGGGATTCAGCAGGCCAGGCAGCATCTATGGAGAGAAATGGGCAGTTAACATTTCAGGTTGGGACCATTTTTTGACAATAGGTCCTGGCCCAAAACACTGACTGATCACTTCTCCCCACTGATTCTGCCTGACCCACTGTCACCCTGCAGCTTCTCTTTGTTCACTCAGGATTCCAACAGCTGCAGCTCATATTTAAAGCCTTTAAATTACTGACCAAATTGACCTGGTACATATATCTCTAAATGGCAGACATATTTAAAAGCCCTCGTGTTTTGGGGGGTTATCTTTGACATCTTCTCCAGGCTAGACCACTCTAATGACTTCCTATCTGCCCATTTGGCATCACTCAGTCCACAGTAGAATGGTCACCTCCTTTCTCACACACGATCCCACTCATCCACATTCCCATGCAGTCACTCAGCATGGAACAAGCCCTTCAGCCCAATTCCTTCATGCTGACTGTCCAAATTCTTGGACAGTCTGCATTTGAACCTTTTCAACCCTTCTGATTCTTACATCTCTTATAGGTCTTTTCTGTATTTGGCGCCTCACATTTAATGAGATTACCTTAATCTCGTTTCAATCCATCCATGGCATCTCAATCCTCATCTCCAGAAGCATGATTCCACTCCATTCTTCTCGTATCTAACTCATTAGCTCTTGCCCACTGGAGCTGCCCCATCTTCACTTCAGGCTTTTCATTAGTGACTCTCCCAGATAGTTGTGACTTTAATCCTGCTTCTAGTGACAACTCCTTCCATGATTCAATAACATTTCCTCCCTTGCAGTGCTGAGGGAACATGGGTGATCTCTTACATGGAGGGTGCTATTGGAACGCTCTCCTGTGCCCCCTACAGTGGTTCAGGTTCAGAGTAAAAAAGCATACCTGAATATTTGCTGGATTCTTTTCAGATTTCAGTGCAAAAAGAAAGAGCAGATGGCTATTGTCACAACAGAGCATGAAAGAGTGAGGCGTATTTACACTTATCTTAAACCACAACTAAATGATGATCCAAAAGGATCCAATTCTAGCTTTACTCATTACAGATTCTCCAAACATACCACAGATAAAACTTTTGCTTCAGATTCTAGCATTTGAAGTTTCTCGTGTCTAGATTTTCAATCTATGTAGTCCAGATTGCACATACAGTGATTATACAGAAGCTAATAGAGGAGGAAAGTAGAACATAGAACAATACAGCACAGTACAGCCCCTTCGGCCTTCAATGGTGTGCTGACCCAGATATTCCTTCCTAAAAAAAAAGTACTAAACTCTCCTTACCCCATAACCCTCTATTTTCCTTTCATCCATGTGTCTGTCCTAGAGCCTATTAAATGCCCCTAATATTTCAGCCTCCACCACCATTCCTGCCAAGGCAATCCAGGCCCACACAACTCTCTACATTAAAAAAAAATTACCGCTGATGTCTCCCCTAAACTTCGTTCCCTTAACTTTGTATATATGTCCTCTGGTGTTTACTGATCCTGCCCTGGGAAAAAGGTGCAACTGTCCATTGTATCTATGCCCTCATAATCTTGTAGACCTCTATCAAGTCTCCTCTCATCCTTCTATGGTCCAAAGAGAGAAGTCCCAGATCTGCTAACCTTGCCTCATAAGACTTGTTTTCCAATCCAGGCAACATCCTTGTAAATCTCCTCCGCATCTTCTCCATAGCTTCCACATTCTTTCTAAAATGAGGTGACCACAAATGAACACAATACTCTAAGTGTGGTCTCACCAGAGATTTGTGGTGTTGCAACATGACATCACTACTCCTGAATTCAATCCCCCTATTAATGAAGCCCAGCATCCCATAAGCCTTCTTAACTATTCTATCAACCTGTGTGTCGACCTTGAGGGATGAATGGATTTGAATCTCAAGGTCTCTCTGTTCACCCACACTTCTAAGTAACTGACCATTAACCCTCTACTTGGCCTTCTGGTTTGTCCTTCTAAATTTTATCACCTCAAACTTATCCGGATTGAAATCCATCTGCCATTTTTCTGCCCAATTCTGCATCCTGTCTATATCCTCTTGCAACCTTTGACAACCTTCAGATCCATCCACAACTCCTCCAACCTCAGTGATGTTCGCAAAATTACTGACCCATACTTCCGCCTCTTCATCCAGGTCATCTATTAAAATCACAAAGAGCAGGGGTTCCAAAACAGATCCTTGCGATTCTCCACTAGTCACTGACCTCCAGACAGAATACTTCCACTACTATTCTCTGCTTTCTTCCTGCAAGCCAATTTTTTTTTTATCCACACAGCCAAGGTTCCACTGACCCCATGCCTCATGACTTTCTGGATGAATCTCCTGTGGGGGACTTTGTCAAATGTCTTGCTGAAATCCATGTAGACCATATCTACTGCCCTACCTTCATCAATTTATTTTTTTTTACCTTTTAAAAAAACTCAATTAGACTCATGAGGCACAATCCTTGAGCAGACTGTACTGCTCCAAATTCTGTTAAGTCCTATCCTTAAGAATCCTCTCCAATGGTTTGCACACTGACGTAAGACTCACCAGTCTATAATTCCCAGGATTCTCCCTATTACTTTTTTTTAAACAAAGGAACTACATTTGCCATTCTCCAATCCTCTGGCACATCTCCTGCAGCCAAAGAGGATTCAAAGATTATAGCTACTACCTCAGCTATCTCTTCTCTCATTTCCCACAGCAGCCTGAGGTATATCGCATCCTGCCCCGGGGTCTTATCAATCTTTTTATTTTTTTTTTTTCAATTTTTTATTTTTTCTTGATGTTTTTAAGAAGACCCAACATTTCCACTTCCACATTGTCCAGCAAATAGGCCTGTTCATTTTCAACCTCTCCATGATCAAGGTCCTTTTCTCTTGTGAATACTGATGCATCGTATTCATTTAGGACCTCCTCAACTTCCTCTGCTTCCAGGCACATTGCCTCCTTTATTGGCCCCACCTTCATTCTTGTCATCCTTCTATTCTTCACATATAGAACACCTTGGGGTTCTCCTTATTTTTACATGCCAAGACCTTCTCAAGCCCCCTTTAAGCTCTCCCAAGTCCTTTCTTAAGCTCCTTCCTCACTACCACATATTTCTCATGAGCCCTTCCTGTTTTCTGCTTTCTAAATCTAATGTATGTTTCTTTCTTCCTCTTGACTAGTTGCCTGACCTGTTTCATCAGCCATGGATCCTTTTTCCTACCATCTTTTCCTTGTCCCAGTGGGTCAAACCTATCTTGAACCCTGCACAAATGGTCCCTGAACTTCCTCCACATTTCTTCTGTGCTTTTTACTCTTGAACATCTGTTTCCAATTTACTCTCACTTGTTCCTGCCTCTTCATAATTAGCCC
This sequence comes from Narcine bancroftii, assembly GCF_036971445.1. Classification (NCBI taxonomy): domain Eukaryota; kingdom Metazoa; phylum Chordata; class Chondrichthyes; order Torpediniformes; family Narcinidae; genus Narcine; species Narcine bancroftii. The sequence goes on from NC_091476.1 coordinate 135,256,370, forward strand.
TTCCCCAGTTAAACACTTTCCAATTTTGACTGTTTGTATCCTTTTCCATACCTATAATGGTTCCAAAAATCCCAAGGATAATCTTCACACATCAAATACTCTGCAGTTCCATCCCCGGCTCTTTAATATAATGTAAACAGCAATGTTCATTTTATTTCAAAGCTCATTCATCCAAAACCTACTTCCCACTCTAATATCTTACTTGCTATGATTGAGAGAGTTCTTTTTATTGAATAATCAGTAGACTAGTTAGTTGGAAGCTTTTCTGGTAAGACAGATTATCATGTTGGTTTTAGGTTTCTTGCACTCCTGTAAATGCCACTGCTCTCTAATGACATCTTACCACATGGTGGTTTATTCCCCGACACTGAACATCATCAATTCAGCAGACCAATGAATATGCTCACAGCTTGTTCATTTACATAAAGTAGAGGAAAATTTGAGAGGAATCATTTTAAAACACTACCAAGGAATCCTCGGTCACAAGTATTCTCCAGCGAGAGATCTGCATGTACCATAAATCAATGAAAACATTGTTCCTTCAGACTGAAATGCAAGTTTCACAACTAATGATTTCCAGTGGTTACATTCTTTATCCAGCAACACTGCAACAGACATGCAGCCAGCCATTAATGTTTGCAAAATGGACCAGTTCACCAGACTACCAAAACTCCTAATTTGTCGGGTTATCAACCGCTCCTTTCAAATCCATCCCAGCTGCTTCTTTTTCCATATTTTAGGCATCTTCCCTAGCCCACAATACCTGCAAGATTATTTGTCCTCCTACTCTCCAGAACTGGTGGTTTCTTCTTCAGCCTTAGTTTCCCAGAGCTCTGGAATATACCTCCTGGTTTCACTGGGAGGAGAGTCTTGGTAAGTGTAGCGCAGTGGTGCTCAACCTTTTTCTTTCCACTCACATAACACTAAGTAACCCCTATGTCATCGGTGCTCTGTGATTAGTAATAGATTGCTTAAGGTGGGATGTAAGTGGGAAGGGTAGGTTGAGAACCACTGTTCTGGACCTAACTGTTAATGAAATATTTGCTTGAGAAAACTTGTCATTGGTCCATTTCCTTTGGAGTTATGAAACCGTGCACATAACGAGTCAATGAGGTACGATTAAAACAGTGATTTTCAAACTTTTTCTTTCCACCCACATCCCACCTTAAGCAATCCCTTATTAATCACAGAGCACCTATGGCATAGGGATTACTTAAAGTAGGATGTGAGTGGAAAGAAAATGGTTGAGAACCAATGGTGTAATGGTTAATTTGTCGCTATTACTGTGTCAATGACCAGAGCTTGAATCCAGCGCTGTATGTGAAGAGTTTGTATGTTCTCCCTTGGTCTGAGTGGGTTTCCCCGAGTGCTCAGGTTTCCTCCCACCCTCCAAAACATAAGAGGGTTGCAAGTTAATTTGGGTGTAATTGGGTAGCATGGGTTTAAATGGCTGGAATCAGGTTCCACCATGCTGTAAATTTAAATTTCAAAGCAGACATAACTGAAGATAAGGGGACAGTCATCTCAAACTTAGGTATGTTCACAGAAGACAGAGTGTCTCTGGAATTATCTGCCTGAGCGAATGGGTGGAGGCTAGATCTTTCAAAGGTGAGGGTGGATAAATATTTAATAGATCAAGGAATAGAGGAGTATGGAGAAATGGCAGATCACAATAATGAATCAAGTTAGCATAGATAGAGTTGCTGGACTTCTGGCTTCTGTACCTTCTTCCCAAAGGTAGCAGGGTGATGGAGCCCCTTATGACATTGGCTGCATTCTTTCTTTTGTTATTTTTTTAAATTTTTCACACGATGAACCATATCAATCAAAATACACACAAACATTTCCCTCTTGAATATACACAGTGGCATTTTCTCCCCTTTTTTACCCCTCCCTTCCCTCCCTCCTTCCCACCCCCCTCCAAACCCATTAAACGTTCAACATATGCAATACAATAAAACAATGTCGTCACACAATGAAAATAAACAAGAAAATTGTGTCCTCTACTTTTACACACTGGATCAGGTCATTTTGTCTTCTTTTCATTTTATAATTTTAGGGGATGGAGGTCCGAGGCAAGCCCTCTCCGTTATGTTCCATGTACGGTTCCCAAATTTGTTCAAATAATGTGACTTTCTTTTTTAAATTTTATGTTATTTTTTCCAATGGAATACATTTATTCATTTCTATGTACCATTGCTATACTCTCAGGCTCTCTTCTGATTTCCAAATTGACATTATACATTTTTTTGCTACAGCCAAGGCTATCATAATAAATCTCTTTTTGCGCTTCATCCAGTTTGAGGCTTATTCTTTACTTTTTATATTACTTAGAAGAAAGATCTCTGGATTTTTTGGTATGTTGCTTTTTGTGCTTTTATTTAATACCTGATTTAGATCTTCCCAAAACTTTTTCACATGCCCAAATTGCATGTAAAGTTGTTCCCGTTTCCTTCTTAGAGCGAAAACATCTATCTGATAATGTTGGATCCCATTTATTTAACTTTTGGGGTGTGAGATCGAAACCCTAACCGTGTAACCAATTATATTGTATCATGCGCAACTTCATGTTTATTAAATTTTTCATAGTTCCAGAGCATAACTTTTCCCATATTTATTTTTTTATCTTTATGTTTAAATCTTTTTCCCACTTTTGTTTGGGTTTATAGCTTATTTCATCATTTTCCTTCTCTTGCAGGTTGATGTACATGTTTGTTATATATCTTTTTATTATCATTATTTCTGTAATCACATATTCAAAGCTGCTTCCTTCTGGTAATCTCAGTCTTCTTCCCAATTTGTCCTTTAGGTAGGTTTTCAGTTGGTGGTATGCAAACATTGTACCATGAGTTGTACTTCATTTGTTCAAATGTTAATAAATTATTTCCCAAAAAACAATTTTCTATTCTTTTAATTCCCTTTTTCTCCCATTCGCTAAAGGAAATGTTATCTATTGTGAAGGAGATTAGCTGGCTTTGTGTCAATAATAATTTTGGTAGTTGGTAATTTGTTTTTTTCCTTTCTACGTGAATCTTCTTCCATATGTTGAGTAAATGGTGCAGTACTAGTGAACTTCTATATTGCACCAGTTTTTCATCCCACTTATAAAGTATATGTTCTGGTACCTTCTCCCCTATTTTATCTAGCTCTATCTTGGTCCAATCTGTTTTTTCCCTTGTTTGATAAAAATCTGATAGATACGTTAATTGTGCTGCTCTATAATAATTTTTAAAGTTTAGTAGCTGCAAACCACCTTGTTTGTACCATTCTGTTAATTTATCTAGTGTTATTCTCGGTTTCCCCCCTTTCCATAATAATTTTCTTATTATTCTCTTTAGTTCATTGAAGAATTTCTCTGTTAAGAGAATTGGTAACGATTGAAATAGATATTGTATCCTTGGAAAGACATTCATTTTAATTCAATTTACCCTCCCTATCAATGTAGTGGCAATTCTTTCCAATGTTCTAAGTCATCTTGTAATTTCTTCATTAATGGCTGATAATTTGTATAGGTGGCCTAAATTATTATCTAATCTAATACCTAGGTATCAGATTGCTGTGTTTGCCATTTAAATGGTGATTATTTTTTTAAACTCTGTGTAATCCGCATTATTCATTGGCATCGCTTCACTTTTATTTGCGTTGATTTCGTACCCCGATATTTCTCCATATTCCTTCAATTTCTTATGTAGTTCTTTTATTGATATTTTTGTTTCTGTAAGTATACTATGATGTCATCTGCAAATAAAATGATTTTATATTCCTTCTCCTTTATTTTTATCCCTTTTCTTTTCTTGTCTGTTCTTATCAGTCCTGTCAATGGTTCTATTGCTAAAGTGAACAGAGAGGGAGATAGGGCAACTAGGCAGGGATGTCCACTACATAATTTAAATTGGTTTGATATATATCCATTTACTGTCACCTTCACCAATGGTCCCTTATATAATGCTTTAATCCAATTTTTCTGGTAGGTTGAACCTCTGTAATACTTTGAATAAATAATTCCATTCTACCCTGTCAAAGGCTTTCTCTGCGTCTAAAGCAACAGCCACTGTTGGTATCTTATTTCCTTGTACTGCATGGATTAAATTAATGAACTTGCAGATATTGTCCATTGTTCGTCTTTTCATTGGCTGCATTCTTGAGGCAGCACCTCATACAGACATCTGCAATGAATGAGAGGTTGGAGCCTATGATAGACTTGGTTAGGTTTGCTACCTTCTGTGTTCCTGGACATTCGAATTACCAAACCAAGCCGCATTCATTACGCAGGGCACCTGTAGGTTTCATGCATATTCAACGTGTCAAATCTCCTCAGATTTCTTGATATGCTTTCTTCACGGGGTTGACTCAATGTGCTGACTCCAGGAGAGGTTCTCTGTTATGTGGGCTCTCAGGAATTTGAAGGTACTAACCCTCTCCTCCCCATGCCATCAAATGCAGACTGGTGTGTGGCCACTCCACAAAAAGCTCCTCAGTCTTAGTGATACTGAGGGAAAGAACATTGTCATGACACCACCTAACCAGAATCCCTGATTGCCATCCTTTTATTCTTACTCATCATTTTCTGTTAACTGGCTAACAATGGTGGCATCATCGGTGAACATAAGAGTGACACATGGTTAAGTAAAACCACACTGCCATGGGGTGCCCATGTGGATGGTCGGCAAGGAGAAGGTTATGTTGTTAATCTGCATGAATTGCTTCTCTGCAACGATCCTTGACAGAGTCCCAGATCCCATAGTTTGATCACAAGTTTTGGTGATATGCTGGTGCTGGACGCCAAGCTGTAGTCAATGAACAACAGCCTAACAAAGGTGATCCTGTGGTCGAGGTGATCTAACAGAGTGGAAGGCCAGCGAGATGTCATCTGCCCGCTGATGCTTTGCAACAATGGGTGAATTGAAGTGGGACAAGGTCTTTACTGAGATAGGAGTCGAGTAGCTCCATAACCAACCTCTCAAAGCATTTCATTACTTTGTAACCAGTAGCTATATGGATAAACCAAAAGATTTGTAAGCTGAGGAAGACTAGATCTATTGTGTTTAAATCTAGTGATTCAGAAGTGTTTCTTGCTCAGGCTTCCATTAGCTGCATCACATTAAGGTTTAAAAAAAAACTCCTGCTTAGCAAATATCCATTAAACAAATGCCCCTGATATTTGAATTTCCCATTGTTGGAAAGAATCTCTTAACAACCTTATTTATGCTTCTCATACTTTTATATTGAGCCTCCGCTATTCCACTGTAAAATACTTCAAACCAAGCAACATCATAGTGGAATCTTTTCTGTGCCCTCTCCATGTCTCTACATCATTCCCTGCGTGTGGTGACCAGAACTGCACACAATACACCAACATGTTAGACCAAAGTCTTATACAGCTAAAACACGGCTCGTCAACTTTCAGCCAAACACAATCCGCTGGAGGAACTCGATGGATGAAAGCAGCACCAGTGGGAGAAAAGAAATGGTCGACGTTTCAGGCTGAAACCTTTCAACAAAACTGGTTAATGGAGTATTGAAGCCATTGCATTTAGCTTCATATTCCAGCATCTGTGGTCTTCTGTGTTTTGCCAACTTGCATGTTCAATACTCCAAGCATGCCATACACCTTCTAAGCCACTATCCATTTGTGTTATCACTTTCAGGGAGTTGCAGATTTGCACCCCAAGATTTCTCTGCATATCAATGCTGACAGGTGTGCAATTTACTGTATACTTTTCTCTTGCAGGTGGCCTTCCAAAGTGCACCACCGATTTTACTGTGCCTGCCATTTCTCCACCCATATTTCCAACCAATCTGTATTCTGCTGAATCCTTCATTGAACTTGTTCACTTTCCACTCCTCCACCAGTTCTCATGTCATCTGCACTCTTGCAAAACTGAGGATCTACCGTTTAGTCCAGATCATTTATATATGTTGCAAACAGAGGTGTCAGTACCAACCACAACTAAGATCCTTGAGCAACTCCACAAGTTTGAGGGTGGGAATTCAACCAGTTTTAGCTCCAAATCCTTGATCCTATTCTGGAAAACAAATCAGACCTTGGTCTCTCTACAATCTGGGACAAAGACAGTGAGAGGAATTTTCTCAGAGCAGCAGGGGAGAAATTTGCTCCAGGTATGGAGCATGGGGCGGCACAGTTGGTGTAGCGGTTAGCACAACGCCTTTACAGCACCAGCAACGGGGACCAGGGTTCAAATCCCGCACCGTCTGTAAGGAGATTTTACGTTCTCCCCGTGTCTGCGTGGGTTTTCCCCGGGGGCTCTGGTTTCCTCCCACTGCTTGAACCATACGGTAGGTGTAGGTTAGTTTTTTTTTGTTTTTTTTAAAATTTTTTATTTTTCACACCATAAATCACATTAGCCATGATACACACTTTTTCTTTTTCACACATATACAGTGACTTTTTCTCCCCCCCTCCCTCCTCCCAAGCCACCCCCCCACCCCCTCCCCTCTCATCCATTTTAGGCATACAATCTAGGTTGCATTAAACCAGTCAGACAATGTTGTCATTCAACAAAAATACACCAGAAATTCTACTGAGTCCATTCTTTTCTTTCCTTCTCCTTCCATCAACTTAGGTAATGTTTGTCCCCGGTAGGTTTTCGCTATTGTATTTAATGTAAGGCTCCCATATCTGTTCGAATATTTCAATATTATTTCTTAAACTATATGTTATTTTTTCTAATGGAATATATTTATTCATTTCTATATACCATTGCTGTATTTTCAAATTATCTTCCAATTTCCAGGTTGACATAATACATTTTTTTGCTACGGCTAGGGCTATCTTAACAAATCTTTTTTGTGCATCCTCCAAATCAATTCCAAATTCTTTGTTTTTTATGTTACTTAGGAGAAAGATCTCTGGATTCTTTGGTATATTGTTTTCTGTTATTTTATTTAATATCTGATTGAGATCTTCCCAAAATTTTTCTACTCTCTCACATGTCCAGATTGCATGAATTGTTGTTCCCATTTCTTTTTTACATCGAAAACATCTGTCAGATACTGTTGGGTCCCATTTATTTAACTTTTGAGGTGTAATGTATAGTCTGTGTAACCAATTATATTGTATCATACGTAGCCTCGTATTTATTGTATTTCTCATCGTTCCAGAACATAATTTCTCCCATGTTTCCTTTTTTATCTTTATATTTAAATCTTGTTCCCATTTTTGTTTAGTTTTACCATTTGTTTCCTCATTCTCCTTTTCTTGCAGTTTAATATACATATTTGTTATAAATCTTTTGATTAACATTGTATCTGTAATCACATATTCAAGGTTACTTCCCTCTGGCAAACTCAAATTGCTTCCTAATTTATCCTTCAAGTAGGATCTCAGTTGGTAATATGCCAGCGCTGTATCTCCAGTTATATTGTACTTATCTCTCATTTGTTCAAAGGATAAGAATCTACTTCCTGAAAAACAATTCTCTATTCTTTTAATCCCTTTTTTTTCCCATTCTCTAAAGGAAAGGTTATCTATTGTAAAAGGGAGTAGCTTATTTTGCGTCAATATTAGTTTTGGTAATTGATAATTTGTTTTATTTCTTTCTACATGAATCTTCTTCCAAATATTGAGGAGATGATGTAATACTGGAGAAGTTCTATGTTGTACCAATTTTTCATCCCATTTATATAATATGTGTTCAGGTATCTTTTCCCCTATTTTATCTAATTCTAATCTCGTCCAGTCTGGTTTTTCCCTTGTTTGATAAAAATCTGATAGGTATCTTAATTGTGCGGCTCTATAATAATTTTTAAAGTTTGGCAATTGTAAGCCTCCTTGTTTATACCATTCTGTTAATTTATCTAGTGCTATCCTCGGTTTCCCCCCTCTCCATAAAAATTTCCTTATTATTTTCTTTAACTCTTTGAAGAATTTTTCTGTCAGTTGTATTGGCAATGCCTGAAATAAGTATAATATCCTTGGAAAAATGTTCATTTTAATACAGTTTATCCTTCCTATTAGTGTTTGTGGTAGATCTTTCCAATGCTCTAAATCGTCCTGTAATTTTTTCATTAGTGGATAATAATTGAGTTTATATAATTGGCCTAGATTTTTGTTTATTTGTACACCTAGGTATCTTATAGGTGTAGGTTAGTTGAGTGTAAATTGGGCAGCATGGACCTGTGGGTCTAAATGGCCTGTTACCATGATGCATGTCTAAATATTTTTTTTAAATATTATACAGTTTGAATTTACATCCATTCTACACTCATGTGTGCTGCTACAGTCTCCATGCACTCAAAGTCAAACACAAAACCATCAGAACTACCTTTCCTCAAAATAACAAATCAGCAGCTGCGAAAATTATGAAGTGCCAGGAAATAAACGGGTTGTTCGTGATTGTCTCTTACTGAAAATGTTTTTAAAAATGCAGAGTGTGCACAGCTCTGAACTATTAACGTGGAGTATCAAGATACCGTACATTTTTATCATTGCCTGTTTATGCCATTGAAAAGAATGCAATTTCAAAGCAACTGGAAGGTCCCAGATAACAAGTCTTTTACAGCAATATTAAATTCCAAAGGTGTCATTTCAATGATGAATGAACATTGCGGAGTGCTGTAAAACTAACCCCATTTTTTTTTTGCATAGCCACCACAGGAATTCCAGGGATATTGGATGGAAACTGGGTTTCAAATGAAGGGCAGGCGAGATGGAGTGACAGACCCTTTGTTAATATGCATAATGGAAAGCTTTGGTGGAGAAGAGCACTTCTCGAAGGGCAAAAAGGCCTTGGAGGAAGTGGCAGATGGATTTGGCAGAAATAAATTTGGCAAAAAGTTAATTAGGTCCCAAAAATTAGATTCAGATTTGTAATGGAAAATGCTAGAATGATTAATCTGTAGTGTTTTGCATGGCAAAACAAACCAAAATATCAGATTTCCATGAATTTCTTCCTTTGATGAAGAGCCGAAGATCTAATATGCTTAGTTCAGGACCTGTCCATGCAGGGTTGATGCCAAGAAGGTCATCTTCACGAGAAGAATAATACAATTCCAAAGACTTCACCACACGCCAACTTCTATCCCACTGATTCTCTCGTCTCCAAAAAAGAGTTAGTTTGAAGCCTCAAACATTATCGAAGCAAATCGTGTCATGATACATATCAGCCTCAGTCAGACTGAGGCTGTTTTATCATTCAGTGGACTGTATGGCCACCCCCTGTTCTCAATTAACTTCATTAGAATATTCAAAGCGCTTCTCAGATGCTCAGAATGTTTATAAGAAACCATCTAAAATCTTGATGACTTAAACATTGGTTGCTGATTACAACCCAAAATAATTAGGATACGTACAATCGCGCGCACACACACACACACACACACACACACACACACACACACACACACACACACACACACACACACACACACACACACACACACACACACACACACACACACACACAAAAAATCCCACCTACAAATTTTAACTCAATGGTTGCACTCCTGCAACCTAGGACTTGTGTTAGACTTAGAGAATTTTTAAACAGTGTTTAGCCCTGATGTCTTGTTCTCCTTCACTTTTCCTGGCTTGATAAGTAAATATGTTGAATGAACAGTCTTTGTATGTATTTAATAGCCATTATTAGTCACCCATGAAAATTAAACTTATTTTACCTTGTAATGTTAAGCAAACACCTGGCTGATATATTCTTGTCACACTTCAAATGCACAAATTGCATATACAGCTCCAAAATTTAAACCTGCTAAGGGAATTGTACCAAATAATTTTATTTTAAGATGCTACAGTCTTCTCTCAATCTGCCTCTGGTAATGGTGTTACTCCCAACATTATGCAGCTGACATAATATGGATAAGGGTTTCATAGGTCTGTTTCAGGAATTGGGAGTCTGCAGATTTTTCTGCCGTCGCCCCATGAGCCTGGATTTCCCATCTCCACCTCCGCATGGGATACTAGCTTTGCATTCAGCACCCACATCCAGACAATCCAGCTACTGCTGCTGGTCTGCCCGTTCACCATCAGAGGCTCTGCAGCGGTGGTCCCCCTGCTTTCTTTGGACCCTGACCACAGAGGGCTCCTGTTTGATCAGAGGATCACAGAGTCCCAGCTGAGATTAAATGCTTTCTTTCTTTATGGTTTGTCAGCTGGTGAACATCAAGATCCCAGAGAGAATAGGACCTCCTACATCTGCTGTATAATCTGGCAGGAACTGAGTCAGGAAGGCCACAGAAAGAAGAAAGCAAGTCTCTTTATCTGGCTGATGAAACGCTGGTGTGCAGAAATCCTCTGATTGCCAATGAGTTGCTCATTTGAAACTCGGTAATGGGAACTTTGCAACAGGATGGATTGCTTCACACTTTGTCAACCACGTCAAATTTATACTAAATGATCAGGTCACAAATTCCATCAAATCACAACTACTGACAGTTAGACTTCCTTCACCGCAATTTTGATTGCTCCCCTCATCTGAAACTTTAATTTTTGTTGAACTATTTTAATTGATCTTTCCATTAATGCTGCAAAGCAGAGAATACAATGCTTTTTGATATGTCACTTCATAAATAAATAGTCAGATTGGTTTTGTGTGCTCAATCGATTATTAGATTGAGGAATTATTCATTTACTACAGAACTGGATTTTGATATTGATTTTCATCTTTATCCAATGCTTCCTCGCAAAATACAATAAACTAGGTCAACTTTTGAAAGCCGTCTTAAAACACATTGCGAAAAATACATTTGCAATTATATTGTGAGCGAAGATGAAGCAATAATTAACATGCACTAACTGTAAAATAAGATTCTCAATCCCTCACTATTGATTTAATTGGATTTTTAAATTGAATTCCTCTTTATTTTGTAGATATTGAAAATGAGCCAGCTTAATTTTAATCAAATCAGTTTTAAAGAAAAAATTTGTGAAACTTCCCCTTTCTGCTGACCTGAATTCCTACAAACCACCAGAAGAAGGGAGATGGGCAGGCACAGCCTGGGAGCAGTGAACCTAACCACCAAATCTCTCTTCAATTCATTCATTTTCTTCGTATGTGGCATGAGAGCAGTCTAAGCACGTGTGACTATGTGCCAATGTGCGTGCAAATGAGTGTGCCACATGCGCATAAATGGACAGGTTGCTCATTTGTATTTTAAAAAAATCTTTTAATCAAGTTTCTTTAATCATAAATTTATTTTAAATGTGAATTTAAATCTCTTTCTCACTGAAACATACTTGTCGCTCCAAAGAAACATAATCCGGAAAGTAATTTAAATTAATTTGTATGTGTAACAAACAAGATTTCTGATGAGTGGAACTTGAATTTCTTCTATTTTTTTTCCTCAACATCATATTTTCATACTTCTGCTAAGTAATTTGCCCTTCAAGCCCATTCCTGTCACAGAAATGCTGGAGAAAAGCCTCTGCTCATATATGGACATCATTAATTTAAAAAAGGGGAAGGGTTACTGCTCTCCCAACCCTATTATTCCACTACCTCAGGGTATTACAGCAACTCCAGTTCATTCTTTTCCACAATTATTCCGAGTGGGAGTATACCAAGATGCATCATTGGATTAATGGTCACCTTGACAACGAGGCCATAATGGAAGAAACATCAAATCTGACGCCTGAAAATGCTGTTAGCTCCTAAGGAACGATGCCTTCATAGGAGCTTAAAGATCAAGTATTCAAACAACAAACAAACTGCTGGAGGAACTCAAGTCAGGTCACCTTTATTTATTGTTCATTCCACAACCACTAATAACAGAGTAAAGACGAGATAGCATTTCTCCAGGACCATGGAGCAAACTATTAAGACATAATACAGTGGGTCAAGATCAGTGGAGGAAAAAGAGTTGTCAATGTTTCAGACTAGAGATTTTAGTCATCATCCAGTTTTATCTCATCGCCCACACCTTCCTGCCTCCAGCTCCCTAACTCCCATCAGAGAACACTTTTTTCAGCTTTCTGGACCCTCCCTCCCCCCACCCACTCTTAGTGCCTTTCTTCTCTTTCCCCTCCCAGCTCTTCCTTATTAAGCCCACTGCCCCAGTCTTGGCCATCTCTGAAGAAAGGCTCGGTCATAAGACGTTAACCCCCTATTGCTTTCCGGGGATGGTGCGTGACCTGCTGAGTTCTTCCAGCATTTTGGTGTATTGTTCAAATTCACCCTCCAGCACCCAAAGGGAAGGCAATGCAAATTGTAATTTGCAATTTCATGTAATATTGTATGTTTTATTACATGACAATAAAGAAAAATAATCTTGTCTGGTGCTGTACACAAATGTTGACTGCCTTCTGCTTTCCATGGATACTCCCTGAGCTTCTCCACAACTTTTGTGTATTACAATTCCAACAAAAGGTATTATGTTTAAACCAGCCCATGTACTCATTTTCTCTCTGCCTTTGTAATTTCCCACAGCCCTCCTCATTTATATTGAAACTCTGCTGCAAGGTAATTATGGTGCTGATGGCTCATCTGTGGAAAGATGTGAACTCTTGGAAATGTTATTTCTAAGTGAATGTTATTTCCTTATTCAGTGATCCTTGAAGAGACCGTTAGTGTCTATCCAAAAGTCTAATGGCAAGAGGCAGAAATCGGAGTCTGCATTTCGGGTCGTTTATTACAACCCAGGCAATTTTACCACTAATCCAATGGGCTTTCCAGAGGTAACCCCCAACTCTCAGTAAAACACCTAGAAAACACTAACGAGAGGCAATGAAGCCAGCTCTCATCACATGAATATTTATCAATGTTTGAGAGGGAATGAAGATGAATTTACTGCTCAATGTTTAAGGAATTCAGCAGGTCTCTCATCTCTCGCAAGCAGGCTTCATTATGAAGTACACCAGTGATGTTCAGTAACTCACTGCCCAGACCATGCCAATTGTAATAGAGAAAATCATCAACTAAAATCCCACTCCCTGGGCATATCATTTAAATTCCATAATATATAAAGTAATCCACATAATCAATAAAAATCTACAATTCTAATTGCAAACACCAGCAAAACTACCACAGTACTGTTTAATTTGCCAAGCAAATAAAATGAGAAACTATTAATACTGTCAAATTTTATTACATCACGCAAATCCACCTGGTCTGGCACACACAGGCATCCAAAAAGAATTCTCACATATTAAGTTATCAAATTTTTAAAAATCAAAAGCATCTGACATAATTTATAATAATATACACATTGCAACCGTGATGTTACATACTGATCTTAGACAAGTATGAAGCTCTGATGAAGGGAAAATTTCTCCTCGCACGTTTTGTATTCCAGATGAGTCGATGTAATGACCTTCATCCTTGCGTGCCCTCCAACAAATGAATCAAAATCCTCTCTTCCTTTTTAAAGCAGAGGCAAGATCTTCATGCTGCATTGTGGCTTCCTGCAACCTCGGAGACTCTGCCTAAAATGGTGGCACCTGTGCTAGGCATAGGGGTTGCAGACTCCAGGGGAGCAGCGGATTGTCTCAGGGCACCAATGAATGGGGAGAACATCTCCCATTGAGAAAATGAAGCATGGGAGATCACCCTACTGGCCAGTGACAACGGCGGGGATCCAGCAAGTGGCTCAGAGCCTGAAGGCCCACACAGGCTGAGGGCTGTTGGCGATTCGCAGTCTAAGGTCCCACCCAAGCTGTGGGCTGGTGGAGACTGGCTCACGTGAACCATTTATCAGAACTGGAATTCAAGAGGGCGCTGAGAGCAAGAAGGGCTCTCGAAGGGCCTGAGGCGCTGAAGGCTTCCAGATCGTATTGGAACTCGAGTTTGCACTACCAATGGTTTGAATGGGAATCTGCACAGTTGCAGAGGCTGTGGGAGGAAATTCACGGAAACTTCATGCCTCTGAAGGGACTCTCTTTTGCTTCTCTTTGTCTTGTTAGGGATGCCAGACCATGCTGATGGCAACTCTGTTTGCCTAACCACAGGAAAACGGAGTATATTGAGTATATTACATTTTTAAGTATTATTATATATTCATAAAAGGAATCTTGAACTTTCTTCAGAGGCCAATCACCACCAGTCTCAATACCGCAGATCACAACAGATATCTGTTGAGGTAAACCAAGAGTGGACTTCACTAAGCACCACTGAGATTGCATAGTTGATGCCTAAAGTGACACTAACTGAGACCAAAGTGGTGTATATAGAAGATCTATTTAACACAGATTTGGCCAAAACCTTCCTGTAACCTGACTGGCAATGTAAACGGGTCACCACAACATGACAATACTACAGAATTGAGTTCAAACACACTAGATACTGCTCTGCTATAGTTTTTCAATCTGTTTAGCCTCGACCATCCAAATGTTAACTCAGACATCAATAATCCAGGATTTTAATGTGTTCCAACTAATCAATATCTCTCTGATGTGATATTCTTTTATTGATTCTGTAAGGCAACAGAAGCAGGTGGTGTTCCTGCCCATTGGGAATGGTTTGCAGTGACATCATCATCTCAACAACATTAACTCAAATTTAAATTTCCTGGGAGTCACTATCTCAGAGGATTTTTCCTGGACACAACACATGAATGTCATCGTGAAGAAAGCATGTCAGCTCCTCTATTTTCTTAGGAGTATGCAGAGGTTTGGTATGACACTGAAAAACTTGGCAAACTTCCACAGATGTATCGTGAAAAGTGTGTTGAACGGATGCATCACAGCCTGGGATGGGGGCACAAATTTCTTCTGAGCAGAAAGCCCTGCAAAAGGTAGTGAACGCAGCCCAGTACTTCACAGTCAAAACTTTCCCCACCATCGAGAAAATCAACATGGAACTCTGCCGTCGGAGAGAAGCAGTAATCATCAAGGATCCACACCACCCAGAACATGCTTTGTTCTCACTGCTGCCATCAGGAAAGACTCTCACAAGACTCGCACCATCAAGTTAGGGAACAGTCGGTACCCCTCCACTATCAGACTCCTGAACAACATACTCAATTAGAGACTCATTTAAGGACTCTTACTTTACACATTATTATTGAATACTTATTTTCTATGTTGCACAGTTTGCTTGCACTTTTTGTTTCTTGAGTACAGTTGTTTTTCTGCTCTCCTGATAAGAAGTTGTTCTGCCCTGTCAACAGGAAAAAGAAACTCAGGGTTGTATGTGATGCATGTATGTACTCTAACAATAAATCTGAACTTTGAACACACAGTATGAAGGGGAAAACTACTGGAAAGTCACTCAACTCCTCTCCTAGGTATAAAACATCACAAATGTTTCAATAAACAGAAAAATTAGGTTTATATCAGCTGAAGCACGTTGTTTCAAAGCAACGTAGAGAAGTAATGATGGGATAAACTGTTTAAAATTCAGTGTCAATCTATTTCTTAAAGTTTGGATTTTACATGCCCTTGTTGAACTGAACAATTACATCACATACCTTGCATGTTAATTAATTGCCTTCTCTCACTTTCTTTAAAATAAATAGTTCCCCAGTGCCACACACCATCCCCAGACAGACAGCATGCAGGTGATCAGCTCCAAATCTCTTGTCTGTAGTACAGGAAGGTACAAGTTGACTACTCTCTGAGGGGAAAAGTCCAGTCAGCTTGGCGCCTACCTCACCGCAACTGGGAGAAGTGCAAGCACAAGCGTCCCTGATCGTGATAACCTTCAAACTCCAGACAACAAGACAAATTCTGGTGACGAGTTCACTGTCATATGCGCTGCACATTGTACATATATATGCACCAAAATTATTTCTTGCTGCAGCCGAACAGGTATCTCATGAAGTAAAAACACAATGCTGGAGAAACTCAGCAGGGTAGCGTACTTTATATAGCAAAGATAAAGATACATAACCAAAGTTTCAGGCTTGAGCTCTTCATCAAGGTGTGAGCAAAATGTAGGCAGGTGCCCTAACAAAATGGTGGGGGTGGGGGGGGAGGAGGGAGGTATCACATTTAAAAAAAACTATAATAGTACACCTTAAATTAAAAAGCAGTAATATAGAAGATAGATGAGCAGTAATATAGAAGATAGATGAGCATTCACAGTTACCAAAGGGTGTTATAATAGAGCAGAGAGTACCTTACGCAGTGTCAGGGTAGTTCACTCAAGAACCTGACAATCATGGGAAAGAAACTGTTCTTGAACCGAGAGATGCCGAACTTCAAGCTTTTCCCAAAAGCACCAGTAAGAAGAGGTTATGATCAGGATGGTGGGGGTCCTTTATGATCTTGGCTGCCTTCTTGAGACAGTTCCTCACATTGACATCTTCAGTGAATGGGAGGTCAGAGCCCGTGATGGAGCTGGCTATGTTTTCTGGATTCTAGCAGTCAGTATACTTTCCACAGTGCATTAAAATACTTAACAACGTGGCAAATCTATTGAAAGTAGAGGCATCAGAATGCCTTCCTCATGGTGCCGCCATGTGTTGCCTCAGGAGAGGTCTTCTAATATTCAGGATTTTTGAAAAAGTAATCGTATCTTGGAAAACACCCACAATCCTTGAAAAGATGACCAGCAAACAACAGGAAGATCCCCATGAACCTCCCCTTAGTCCATGCATCATAACCTGCTCCAACAGCATAAAAGGGCTCTATTGCAAGTCACTTTTTTCCACGAACATTACAATGAATATAAAACACGTGAATTTAATTTAATTAGCTTGTAATTATTGTTTCTCTTGACAAATACCTGTTCAGCTGCAGCAAGTAAGGATGTCAGTGCATATGTATGTTGTACAATGTGTATGATAATAAACTCATGATCACCATCACTGAGGAATTTAATGTCAAGTTCTGATCACATCCTTTACTTGATGTGGACTCCTCCTGCTAAATGTCCAAGCGATTCCCCCCACCCCACACACAAGTGTACAACATCAACGAGCCAAATTATTCTGAGCTCAAAATACTGATGCAGGCCCAACCAAAAGCTGCCAAGAACCATCACAGCTATAAATGTAATTTTACCGAATACTCTTGTTAAAATAAGACATTTTGATCAATTTTACAGCAGGAACTCAGTGAGGGTATATTGATTCAGAAAAGAGTTCATCATAAAAGAGTTTCAATCCAGCTTTTATGTGCTTCCGATTTGGAAATAAAACAATAAATGTAAAAACCACACGTGCAGGTTATGGGAAATCTGGGACAGCACAAGCGCCCCTGATGACTACACCTGCATGAGGTGAATCCAGCTGGAGCTCCTGGAAGACCATGTTAAGGAACTGGAGCTGAATGAACTCCGGATCATCCGGGAGGCAGAGATAGTTGTAGGGAGGGGTTTCCGGGAGACAGTCACCCTAAGAGGCAGGAGACAGGTAATTGGGTGACTGTTAGGAGAGGGAAGGGGGAAGAGGCAGACAGAGCTGAGCATCCCTGTGGTCGTTCCCCTCAACAACAAAGATATATTTAGATATTATTTTGGGGGGTGGGGAAAACGATTCATCAGGGACAAGTCAAGGAGGTCTCGTCTCCGGCACAAAGGCTGCCCCCCCAGCTCAAAAGGGGGGAGGAGGAGAGTGATAGTAATTTGGGACTCAATGATTAGGAGAGCAGATAGAAGGTTGGGTGAACGAGATCAGGGCTCCCACATAGTAATGTTGCCTCCCAGGAGCCAGGGTCAGAGATGATTTTGATAGAGTTCATAGCATTCTGGAGGGAGAGGGCGAACAGCCAAAGTCGTGGTTCACGTGGGAACCAATGACATAGATAGGAGTAGGGATGAGGTCCTGAGGAGGGAATATAGGGTGTTAGGAGAGTTTAAAAAGCAGGATATCAAGGGTGCTAATCTCAGGATGGCTGCCTGTGCCAAGCGACAGAGAGAATAGGAACAAGAAGTTGTGGCAGATGAATGCATGGCTGAAAAGTAGGTGCAGGGATTCAGATTTCCAGATCATTGGGATCTCTTCTGGGGAAGGTCTGACCTATATAGAAAGGACAGGCTGCACCTGAACTGGAGGGGGACCAATATCCTGGCAGGCAGGTTTGCTGTAGCTGTGGGGGAAAAACTAGTTTGTCAGGGGGGTAGGAATCAGAGTGCGAGTCCAGAGATTAGGGTAGAAGGACAAAAGCATGATGCTATATGCTCTGAGTTGGTGAGGAAGGACAAAACATAAAGGTATCGAGTCAGAAGGATTGAAATGTGTCTATTTCAACATTATGAGAATTAGAAATAAAGGGGATGAACTTTGATCATGGAGGAATCAATACATGGAACTACGATATTGAGGCTGTTACTGAAACTTGGCTGGAGGAAGGGCAAGATTGGCTGATGCAGGTACCAGGGTTTAGGTGTTTAAAAAAGAATAGCATGGGAGGTAGAAAAGCAGGGGGTGGGGGGGTGGGTGGGGAAAGGGGAAGTAGCATTACTGGTCAGGAATAGTATCGCAGCTATAGCTATAGAAAGGGAGAACGCTGCAGAGGTAGTGTCCACTGAGTCAGAGTGGGTGGAAGTCAGAAATCAATCACTGTGCAGGGAGTAGTGCAATAGGCCCCCAAATAGCCCTCAAGACACCAAGAAACAGATGAGCAGGCTGATTTTGGAATGGTGCAGGAAATACAGGGTTGTAGTTATGGGTGATTTCAACTTCCCTAATATTGACAGGCACCTACTGACTGAATTTGTCAGGTGTGTTCAAGAAAGATTCTTGACACAGTATGAAGAGAGGAGAGGCCTTACTGGATCTGATTCTGGGGAATAAACCTGGTCAGGTACCGGACCTCTCGGTGGGGGGGAGAATATTGGTGAGAGTGACCTCAACTCTCTCAGCTTCAACATAGTTATGGAAAAGGATAAAAACAGTCAAAATGGGAAAGTGCTCAACTGGGGAAGAGCTAATCAAATGAAGGGATGAGGCAGGAACTACTGAGAGTAAAGTGGAAACAAATGTTTAAGGGTGAAAGCACAGGAGTAATGTGGAGAAAGTTTAGGGATTACTTGTGCACGGTTCAAGATAGATTTGTCTCACTGGGACAAGGAAAAGATGGTAATCAAGAGGAAGAAGGAAGCATACATGCTATCTGCAAATAAGATCTTTCTTAAGGCAAAAATTAGGACTATCTATGACCCTACCTAGATATAGTAACGTGGAGATTCTAATTCAACAGGGGAATGTGTGTTAACTTATCTCTAAGATGTATTATATATTCCAAGGTGAGGACCCGAAGCTGTGCTTATACAGGTCGAGAGAGAGATGGGAGTCGGACTTGGGCATAACAATCAATGAAGAGTGCTGGCAAGACCTGTGTATGGACAGTGTGACTGGAGTCATCAGTGCCAGATACAGAATGGTGCCATACAATTTCTTGCTCCAGTTGTACCTCACACCACAAAAATGACATAAATCAAAGCCTGAAATTTCAGAAATGTGCTTTAGGTGTGATGTGGAGGTTGGAACTTTTGTCCACTCCACCTGGCTGGGTACAAAGGTTAGATCTTTCTGGGAAGACCTGGGGACATGGATTTTAAAAATTACAAAAGTGAATTTTCCACAGGATTCAAGTGTACCTTCTGGGAGACATTGAGGACATGGGATTTAGAATTTCGTTCATGAAGCTCGCCTTGGCAGTAGCCAGGAAGTGTATAGTGGTTTCGTGGAAGTCCAACTCCCAACTAAATACCACATGATGGAATGCGGAAATGTAGAGTTGCATTTCGCTGCAGAAAATCATGTACAATCTAAGGAAGAAACATAACATATTTGTTAATGTGTTGCAACCTTACTTGAAATATATTGGCGCTCTGATTGATTAGTTCCCTCCTTCGAAATAGGGGTACTCTAGCAATCTGTCCCAGCAGGGAAATGAATGTGATCAAAGTGGGACATGACACAGGCGACATGTTCTTTTCAATTTCATTTTGTGTTTTTTAAACTTTTTTTTTTAAATTTAATTTCATTTAATTGTATCAATGTAATTTAATTGTACTTTCAGTTGTACGAGGGTGGGAGGGATAAATACCGACTCTATGTTACATGAATGTTTAAAATTATATAATTTGTTTGAATTTTATGAGTCTATGAGAATTAAAATAAAATATTCAACAAAAAAAGCATGCTTTAGATATGGGAAGCAGGAACCAGGAAGGGCTCATGAGAAGTGTATGGTAGCCAGGAAGGAGCTTAAGAAAGGAATTAGGAGAGCTCGAAATGGGGCTTGAGAAGGCCTTGGCATGTAAAATTAAGGAAAACTCCAAGGCATTCTATACATATGTGAACAACAGAAGGATGACAAGAATGAAGGTGGGGCTGCTAAGGGATAAAAGAGGCAACATGTGGCTCAAGACTGAAAAGGTTGAGGAGGCCCTAAATGAATACAGTGCATCAGTATTCACAAGAGAAAAGGACTTTAATCATGGTGAGGTCAAAATTGAACAAACCTGTGCGCCGGACAACGTGGAGATTAAGTGGAAGCCTTGGATCTTCTTAAAAATATCAAGATTGATAAGTCCCTGGAGTCTGACGCGATATACCATACATCACTCAAGGTCACTGCACATGTTGATAGGATAGTTAAGAAGGCCTTTGGGATGCTGGGGTTCATTAATAGGGGGATTGAATTCAGGCATAGAGAGGTCATACTGCAACTCTACAAATCTCTGATGAGACCACATTTAGAGTACTGTGTTCAATCTGATCAACTCATTATGGGAAGGAGGTGCAAGATGTAGAGAAGGCACAGAGGAGATTTACCAGGATGCTGCCTGGATTGGAAAATAAGTCTTACAAGGCAAGGTTAGCAGAGTTGGGACTTCTCTCTTTGGAGCGTAGAAGGATGAAAGAAGACTTGATAGAGGACTACTAGATTATGAGAGGCATAGATAGGGTGGACAACCAACATCCTTTTCCCAGGACAGGATCAGCAAACACCAGAGAACATATGTGCAAAGTTAATGGGAGACATCAGTGGTAATTTAAAAAAAAAATAAAACAGAGTTGTGGGTGCCAGGAAATGCCTTGCCAGAGATGATGGTGGAGGCTGAAACTTTGGGGGCATTTAAGAGACTCTTACATATGGATGAAAGAATATATGGGCCAACACAACATCGAGGGCTGAAGGGCCTGTATTGTACTGTTCTACATTCATGGTCTTTTAGTTCCTGCCCTTTTAGTTTCTGTGTAATCACTGTATGTGCAATCTGTGGACTACATAGATTGAAAATCTAAACTCTCTTGCAGACACAAGAGCCTTCAAATGCTAGAATCTGAAGCAAAGATTTTTACTCTGTAGTATTTTTGGAGAATCTGTAATGTGTAGAGCTTGAATTGGATCCTTTAGGTTCATCATTTAGTTGTGGTTTAAGATTAGTGTAAATATACCTTACTCTTTCATACTGAATATATGGATCAGGGCAACACCGCGGGCCGAAGGGCCTGTACTGTGCTGTATTGTTCTGTTTTTTATATATCAACAACTTATATGAGTGTACAGTGGAAGTATTAGAACATTTCTAATATTAAAGCATTAATTAAAAAAAAATAATTAGCTTAGCTGTTATCGCAACACTTTTATAGCGTCAGTGACCATGATTCATAATTGAATGAGAGCCAGATTCGATGGGCTGAATAACATAGTTCTGCTCCTATATCTTATGGATCAGAGTTTGAATCTGCCATCATCTTTAAGATGCTTGTACATTCTCCCTTGGTGTGCGTATGTTTCCTCCGGGTGTTCCGCTTTCTTCCCATGTTTCAAAGACGTATGGGATTGGGAGGTTAATTGGTCACATGGGTGAATTTGGGCAACATAGACTTGTGGGCCAGATGGGCCAGTTACCGTGCTGCATCTTTCTAAATCTAATGCTTCAGATGTTGCCATCATCGACACTGCATCTAAAATTAAGCCCCTTTTGTTGGGTCCTTCATAAAGAAGCACAAATCATAATTTAACCTTTAATTCATTGATGCTGGTGGGTTAGGAGAAAGGAAGGCACGCTCAGTTTTTGATTTAAATATCAATGGGGAGAAAAGCTCTGGGGAAAAAAAATCTCACAGTCCTCAGCTTTGGCAAGTAAATACAGAGGTATATGCTGTATATATTTATTTGTGACTTAATCCATGTGCTTCCCTCACCTTTGATTAATAAAATTCCACCTTCAACTTAATAATTAAGAGCTGGCCTCAAATTCTCCAAGATAATGGAAGGAGAAAACAAACTCCAGGAAAAAGGGCAGGAGATGGGATCCGGTGGGCAAAGTGCCTCCATTGGTACAGCAAGGTTCCATCATTCTGAGAATCCCAAATTTCCATCAGTCTTTGTCAATCCGTGACCTCCCTTCATGTTACTAATGATTCCCCATTTTCCTTGCTTCTGTTCCAGCCTAAATGAACAGGCTCTCATGTTTATGTAATGTTGAAGTCGTGGACTTCCCAAGGGCAAGATAAGTTTCTCTCTGACTACATTAAAAGTTCCCCTCAAAATGCCTAAACGTTTCCCTTAAAATTAGGTATATTTTAAACAGAGAATTCAAATTTTAAGGATTTTAAAGCATTTCACAAAGAATTAGGAAAGAATGAAATGGGATCAGCATAGGGTTAGCGTAAATGGGTGCCCGAAGGCTAGAACAGATTCGATGGGGAGAAGGGCCTGTTTCTGGTCTGTGTGCCTCTGCGACTATGGCTCTTAACTTCTCCAACCATGCTGTTGTCTCTGGATGCAGTTTACCATCACGAAACAAGAAGTGTCACCAAGATGCCAAGGGAGACAGTGAAAGCTCCCCAAGGTTTGAGAGCCCCTGAATTCTGCTCATTGAACACCTAAAGTTAAGGACACCCCTCTCCCCATCCACCTCAGGTAATTGCTTAGCATTTGTCACTGCTGGTCTGACAACTGACTGACTTGAGTCTGGCACAAATCCATTGGTTTAAGTGCATCACCAATGACATTAAATGATGATCAATGTTGACCTTCATACACCCATAACTCCTGATCCAATTAATCACCCTCTGTGTGCAAACTGACTGGATTCACAAAATAACATAAAAGCAAATAAATTCTTCATGGAAGAATGGATGAACAAGGCCAAATACAGCCAAGGGTGTGTTTACAGCCATCCTTTAAAATGTAATTTAACTGGGGATTAACTTGCATCCTTCAGTTTATTGCTGAATGCATTCTGCCAACTCTTTTGATCCCATTAATGCTTCTTCCTCAAGGTTGTGATTGTGGTCTGCAGGGATCTGGCACATCCTGCAATACTGTCAACTAATTAAAGATGAAGCTCTCAAGCACTGTATAGTGAGGACCATATAAAACATTGGATTAATGGAGCCCATTCTGTGTAACAAACCTGAGCCATTCCTCACTCAGTTACCATGGAGATTCTTAGTGATTCCAATCTAATGACTGCAAACTCTCCCCCCCCCCCCCCCCCCCACCAGTCAGCTCAACACAGCTGATGTAATAGACCAGCAACAGACACAACCCCGAGAACGCAGCAATAACACTGTTATGTCTGCGGTCTTGCAAGGAACTGCACAGTGCAATAGGAAGTATTTTCTACCACACCAGACTTTGCATCATCTGCACCGTGTGGTCTCTCTGTCTCATCTCTCCTTCTCCCCTCCCACCTCAGACTCCCCTCCCATCAGTTCCCCTCTGTGTCTTTCTCCCCCCCCTTAATCTTTCTCTGTCTCTCTCACCCTCTCCCTCTGGCCCCCTCAGCTCTCTTTCTCTCCCTCTGTCCCCCTCACTCTCTGTCCCCCTCAGTCTGTCTCTGCCTCCAACTTGGCCCTCTCTATCTCCCTGCCTGCCCTCTCTCTATCTCTTTCTCTCTCCCTGCCTGCCTCCCACCCCCCACCCCACCCCCACCTGTGGCACTATCAATTAGTCGTGACAGACCAGATCTCTAGATTAATAGGCTTTAATCACGATAAACCTAGTCATATTTTACACATGCTGTTGGCCCGATTCCACGGCCTCCCTATCTCTCCGCCTCCCTCCCTGTCTCTCTCTCTCTGCATCCTTGTCCCCCTCTCTCTCTCTGTCTCTATCCCACCCCTCTCTCTCTCTATCCACCTGTGTGCCTGTCCCTGTCTCTGTCTGCCTCCGTCTCTCCCCTTCTGCCTCCTGTAGTAACTGAGGAAATAGAAGCAGTCTTCCATCCATTTTAAAATTGGGATTTCTCAAGGTCCAATGAATCACTGGCAATTTGCAAATAGCAAGATCTCACTGACAAAAATAATCAGGTAACTCACTTCATGAAACACTGATTAAAGAATAATTTGTCTAAGTCAAAGAAAGAGAAAACCCTGTTCTTCTTCAGAATAAAAAGCACCTTGGGATCTATGTTCATCTATAAGAGCAGAAAAATGTTTGATCTAACTGCCTTGTACAAGGAGGCCTGTGATGTTTTACAGGTATTCTGGACAACAGCACATGGAACTAGTCACAGCAATGTTAACAGCGCCTTCCAGAATTTGTCAGATCCACAAATGAAATATATTGTAATCTTAAGAGACATAGGAGACTGCAAGTGTTTGAGTCTGAAGCCAAACACAACCTGGGGAGGAGAAACACAGGTCTGTTTGGGTGAGTGCATGGTCATAGAGCAGGGATTTGCTCACCAGCCTTTTAATTCAGGTGCCTGCCTGCTTTTTACATCTACCTTGAGGAAGGGCTTAGGCCTAAAACATCGGTTATATACCTTTACCTCCTATGGATGTGGCGAGACCACCCGAGTTCCTCCAGCATTTTTGTATTTTTACAATCACAACATCTGCCAACCTTTGAGTTTGACTGGATAGGAACTCAGTGGACCAGGTCTCAAATCAGCCTTGAGAAAAGTTTTGGCTTGAAACATTGACCATTCTTTTTCTACCACTGATGCTGGTCCAACCGATCGTGTTCTATATTGGAATCTGACTGTGATACCGATACCTATTTTATGTGAAGTAAAAATGGAAAAGAAGATTGCATCTCATTAAAACCTCACTGCCCTCAGCAACAAATGACATTGTTACAAACATAAAGGCAATAACCTAATTTCCCACCCCATCAAGAATAAAATTAATAAATACCATACAAACCAAGTGCTCACACTAATTAAAATGTGGTCAGAATAATCACAAAACTCGAACAAATCCAAAAATTGTACTTTTCAAGCAAGCTCCCAAGTGAAAATCCTTTTCTCCAAGTGCAAGAAAAATGTTTTATCTGATCTGTCAACATTACATCTCAGCTAAGCAACAGCTCAGCACGATGTTCACCTCAGCTCGGTAAGTTGCCCTGGTTTGGCAGTCCCAACTCATCCTCATCCTGCTCAGCATCACCCCCATTCAGCTCCCCACTCTGATCACCCTCATCCTCACCTTTTCACCAAGACCCAGCTCACCCCCACCCAGGTCACCATCATCCTCCACCCCACTAACCCCAACCATCACCTGGCCTTAGAAAGAGGTGGATGCTGACTGGAGACATGGTGCCTCTTCTCAGCTGGAGAGAGAAATCAGGGTGGCATTGTGAATTAGGCTGGATTCTAAGCTTTAGTTAGCTCCAAGTGACCTGGGGCTCTCTCGCCTCAGGAAAAATGGAAGTGAGGTTACACAGGTGTTGAAAGGGACAATTGCTAAATCTAAAATGTGAAGCTTGAAAACAATACTGTTTGCACAAGGCATTTTTCCAACATCTACAGATTTTCTTGTTTAAGCCATTTTACTTCAAAGTTTTTCCAGCTTTTTCCTTTGTTTGACTTGTTCTATTGTTGCCATCATTGGAACAGATTAGAAGCTTCCACATGGAGTATTTGGGATCCACTCAATGTGTAACTAAAGTGATCTGAAAATGAGGGAGAAAACTTTTCCAGCAGTTAAACTACTCTGTCCTCATCCAAATTATAATGGTTCACACATACTCCGACCATCCAGTCTAAAGAGTAAGAGACTGACTAGCTGCTCACTTTATTAAATATTGATCATGCTTTTGTTCAGAAAGAGTTGTCTCCCTGGATTTGTTCATCAGAAATCTCTCTTTACTAATGAACTGGAAGCTCGAGAACCATCATAATGAGGTCATTGCCCCCCCCCCACTCCCACCCCCCCCCACACCCTCCCCCCCGAGACCAGTTACTTTCTCATTGCACTAACTCCCAAAGGCAATCCAAACAACCAAGCCTTTCAATTGTTTGAGGTTAACTGTGTCTCGTCAAAACAAATTTCAAAATCTGAAACAGCTGGAACATTGCAACATAATCTAATATCTCAGCACTCCTGCTCTAGACACCAGTATCTGCAGGTTTCTTGTTTAACAATATAATCTAATATGCCTAATGGATAATCTAATACTCCTAATGGATGTAAAATATCCTTAAAATAATGGATTTGGTGACATTAAAAAAAAATCATAAAAATGGCAGATGTTGAAAGTCTGATCAACACAGAAAATGCTGATGAGGCACCAGTTTCTCTCTTCAGAGATGCTAGCTGACATGTTGGGTATTTCCAGCACGTCCCGTTATGAGTGAATGCAATTGATGTTGGACTGAAAAGGGTCAGTCCCCCCATTGATTTCAGGAATCAACCTGGTAATTGGGCCTCAAAAGATAACATTCTAAAACGAGGGGTAAGCTTGCTGAGGTGCAAATGGTCAGAACTCCGCCATCTGGTTCAGCAACACTGCAGATATCCCGCGTTGAATGTATATTCAGGCCTGCTCATGAGTGGCACCCAGGATCATTTCTGCAGGGAAATGGGTGGGTGGGGGAAGAAGAATGATTTCAAAACAACTTTGCAAGATACACATTGTGAAATTGGCTGCTTTTATTTTTCATAAAGTGTGATCTTAATCATCAACAAAGCCACCTACAGTGTTATCAGTTAAAGGGAGCAGCTCAGCCCCATCTTTTCATGGATAACTTGGACAACACAATCCTCCAGTGAAACATAAAAGCCTGCAAAAACTGTGATTGTAGTAAAAGCACAAGAAATCCTGGAGAAACTAAGCAAGTCCCGCAACACCGATAAAAGGTGAAGATTATACAACCAACATTTTGGGCCAGAGACTTTCGTCAAGGTATAAAGAAGGGCTCAGGCCTGAAATGACAGTTATGTATCTATCTTCACCTTGTATGGATGCTGCGAAATCTGCTGAGTTTCCCTGGCATTTCTTGTGTTTTCATTTTACAACAATCCTGCAGGTCTCCACATTGCTGTGAGAAACAAAATTATTTTTATTCAGTGAGCATCCAAAAAGCTTCAGCCTGCTGAGAGAGTTTTATTAGCATCAAGGTGTGCTACATGGCTGCTATCATGTCGGTTCTACACAAATTTTATTATAACACAGATACAATTACAATTGATGTTGGAAAACCCTGTTAGAGAGGAATCACGAAGGAGCAATTTAACAATAAAAAGAAAATTGGATCAATAGAATTATAACATTCAACTCTTCACATGAAGGAACTCACATTCCTAGCAGAATGGTGTGCAGCCATTTCACCTCTTTCTATTGATTCAGCATTCATTTGTTAGGACAGGTTAGACATTTAATGTCAACAATGGCATTGCTGATAATAACCTGAACTACCACTCTGGCAGGTGTCACTGTTGGTTTGTCTACTTAAAATACAAAATATTCCAGAGAACCAGACAACTGGGACAGCTGAAGACAACACTTGAATCACCCTGAGGATGTGGTATGCATAGCAAATGTTCTCCATCTCATATTCCTAAAATTTAACAGCTCACTTTATGAGATCATTTTAACTAACAGGTGGACAATTTCATTCTGACATTTAAAGATTTATCAAGGAGCTTGACTGAGGAATAAAATTTAACATTCGATCTGATTGGGCCCATAAAAGTTCATCTGTTTTAAGACTCTTCTAGCTGTGCAACTGAGTAGCATGGGAGTGCATGAATGTACGGGTTGTTGTCTCTCTTTGATATTTGCAGTTCATTGGCAAACTCAGCATCTTGTATCCTTTCACTGCTACTGAGTTCTATAGGGTTAAACGATGCAGAGAGAGGAACCATGTTCACCCCTTATGAAATTTTAAAACCTCTAGGGTTAGACCCTAAATAGGGAAAACCCTCCCTCACCCCACTTTTTGCCATAGGATAAGGAATTCCAGGAATGCTGATTAACCTTGTGGATATTTTGTGGGACGAGAACAAACTGCGCTGTGTGCCGCTGCAGAGGTTCTGATGGAACTCTCAGCTGCCCAGTTAACTATGAGCAGTTGGTCAATACCATCCTGCAGATAGACAATGGCAGCCTCTCTGCCTATGACAGGTGCAGGGCTCCTTCCAGCCCATCAGCAGCTTTGTTCCCCAATAGGCTGACCTAGCTGATATGAACCTACTGAAGTCAAATAGCTTGAGTAAATGGCTGGAATGGAAAGCCTGAACCCCTCCCAACTGCAAAGAGGTCATAGCAATCCAGCAGCACATGCATTAGGACTCAACCCCTTGCAGACGTGCAGCAGAAGGGGAAACTCCTCCTTTGCAAAAATGAGAAAGGCATAAGTGGAAGCTCCTGCTGTGTCTTAGCTGAGACTTAAACTCAAGGCCATTATTACAAAGAAGAGATGGAGAACTCAGTGCCCCAAGGACAAAATTGACCCATTCATCAACTTTAATTGTTTTTTTAAATTTTAATTTACTCACACAGCATGGTCACAGGCCCTTTTAGCCCACAAGTCCGTGCTGCCTTAATTACACCCAAATGACTGACAATCCCAGTAAGTTTTTGAAGGGTGGAAGGAAACCAGAGCACCCAGAGAAAACCCATGCAGACACAGGGAAAATGTACAAACTCCTGGTGGACAACGCTGGATTCTAACCTGGGATTGTAACGGGTGGTGCTGATCGCTAGGCTAACCGTGCCACCCACTTTGTTAAAGTGGAGAACTTGCTGACTACCAGGAGTGCCAAGCCCAAATTAGCAAGCAGGATTCTTGCACTGCAACAGCGACTAAACTGCAGAAGCTTTTCATTGGCAATGGAAGCTTCTGGAGAAAGTCTGAAGTCATAGAGTACAGTCCTTGGTTCTTTAAATCCAACCTGAAACCCACCCAGGGAGTGATGATGGCACTGGTCATTTCATGCTGAAATCTGAAAAGCAGTTGTGGCAGGTGAGCATGTTCTGAAACTGGTGTCAACAGATTGGTCGCAGATCACTCTCCACTTCCTCTCAGGATTTTCTGACACACCGTGCGACTGGATGCTGATGTTCATACTGCGAATTTTCAGTCTCTATGACCTGCTCCGACACAACAGAGCAAAGGAGAAACACTTCCCCAGTGCGACTAAGGTGAAGCAGCCATCACCGCCTTTTTTTTAAAACAAAACAGCCACGAGCAAAGATTGCAACTACAGTAGCCTGCTGTGCCAGCACTGCAGATAAACGCCCAGTCACATCATCATGGCTCAGTGATGTTATAAAACATGCAGAGACGAATCTGCCTACGTGCCGATTCGTACAACTTTAATATAAATGAACAATGGAGTCTGTAAAAGCATTAACAATTCTGTTGACTTTCAAATGATCCAAGCTCAAGGAGGTGGAAACATCACTTCATAAGGTACATGAAAAATAAACATGATTCAGCAGATAATGAAACACTATCAATCGGACTAATTATCAGGGAGGGAAATACAAGATAAATCCAATTAACTCAAATCAGGCCATGTACTCAGAATTTTAAAGTTGCACTTCGAGCAATGCAGGTCAGACAAGAATTCATTCCCACCAACAGGCTGCGTCAATGGTGTCCTTTTCTATCAGCCGATTATTACTCTAGTCCATTCTTCCACACAATGGTTCGGCAAGTCGAATAATTTAACTATTGTAGCTGCACAATCTAATCCACTCAAATGTTTAAAAGAGGCCACCCAACAGAATGCACCCAACTCCAACCTTGTTCCAATCTGAGAAATAAGTTCCGATTTCAAAAATCATGTGGCTTATTATTTTATTCTGAACATAATTTTCTTCTCGGAATCACCATCAAACATTTGAATACTCCTGGACAGCCTTAATCCCAATGGCATGAACATTGATTTTTTTCTAATTTTAGGTGACTCTACCTCTATATTGTTTCCATCCTTTTTTAAAAATTAAATTTAGACATACAGCATGGTAACAGGCCCTTCTGGCCTGTGACCCAGTACTGCCCAATTACACCCAATTTCAACCCCCATAAATTTTGAAGGATGGGAGGAAACCCACACAGACACAGGGAAACGTACAAACTCCTGACAGACACCGCCGGATTCAAACCCAGGTCACTGATGAGTGACTCAGGTCTCACACCAATGCTGCAAGTCCTGCTGAGTTCCTTCAGCATTTGTGTTTTTACTTGGAGCAAGAACAGAGATTCACTAGTCTCTACCAATAGGAGGAGGGAGAAGAGAATGTGTCTGGGATGTGATGGGCCCCTCAGTTTGTTGGCTTCCTTTCCTAGGCAGTAGGAGATGCCAATGGAGTCACTAGAGCACAAGGAAGTTATTTCAGAGCTGCATTGAACAAGGCTTGGACGAGTACTTGAAGACCTTATGAACTGCAGGTTACAGACCCAGTACCAGGTGGAATGTGACTGGGGAACTGTTTCATGACCAGCAGTTGCAAATTGTCTCCTCCTGGTCATAAATTTCTTGAGATTCCACAGAGAACAATAATTGTACATTTTTTTTTATTTCCAATAAATCTTTGCACAGTTGTCAATCACCTTACACTGTTGTCAAACAGCTCTTTTCGACAGCAAGCTGCGGCAGAGTTTATCATGCGATTAAAATGGTTACCTTTGGGTTCACTCACTAGAATCAATCTCAGTCCCAAGCAATTTCCCAATGACAGGCTCAGCTGCTTCCATCCCAGTTACCGCTGGATTAGATGGTAAATGTTGAAAATTAGGTAAACAAATGTCTATTCTCACAAATTTGTAAAATATGGCTATTTCTGCCTTGTGTCAATTATCCTGGACACAGCCAGCTGGAACTCTCAGCCCAAGGCACTGATTCACCTCCTCCTTAAACAGTCAGTGTCTGGAAGTCATCACCTTTGCACCCATTTTGGGGGAAGGGAAAGCAGCGACAGAGTAACCCTCTCTTTGTGTATCCGTCTGCCATGTTACCCCAGTGAATTTCATTCACTCAAGTTGAAAACTCTCAGCAGATTTTATTCAGTTTGCAGCTCAGCAAAACCAACACGCTCCTTTCGACAGGCTCATAGATTCTTCTCCTATCAACACCAGACAAGACAGTGCCACACAAATTATGAGGTGTCCAGGTTATATTCGGGTCCTGCTGATTCATAGCACAAATGGCTATTAGACTTTGTGAGCCAGGCTCGTGGTTATTGACAGATTAATAAACTCTCCTACTGTCAGACAAGACGCAGCAATTTTGGCAGATGGCTGAATGGAGGTTTTTGGCACCCCTGAAGAAGGGCTCAGCCCTGAGATGCCAACTTTCCAGGGATGTTGCTTGGCCTGCTGTGTTCCTCCAGCATCTTTGTGGATTGTCCCAGTTCCCCAGCACCACCTGGCTTCTTGCTTAACCAAGGTTAAATTCAGAGCAAATTGCTGTGGGGCATCAGTTAAAAAGTGCCACGCTGTCTCACTGACATCAGCCAGCTGAAGGCACGAAGACAACTGGATCATCGACATCCAAGTCACGTGAACTGTGGCCAGTTCCACTGTTGTTGCCTCTCCCTCTGAGGAGATTAATAGGGAACTTCATTCTCAGTGGAACAAGAGTAGGGACGTGATTTTGAGGCTTTAGAAGGCACTGCTGAGACCTCACTTGGAGGATTGCAAGTAGTTTTGGGCTCCTCATTTTAGAAAGGATGTGCTGATGTTGGAGAGGGTTCAGACGAGGTTCACAAGGATGATTCTGGGAATGAAAGGGTCACCATGGGATGAACGAATGACAGCTCTTGAACTGGATTCATAGGAATTTAGGAGAACGAGGGGGATCTCATTAAAACATTTCAAATGTTGAAAAGCATAGACAAAGTAGAAAAGTGGTTTCCCATGGTGGGAGAGTCCAGGTCAAGAGGGCACAACTTTAGGATTGAAGGCCGTCCACTTAGAACAGAGATGCTTAGGAATTTGTTCAGCCAGAGGGTGATAAATCTGTGGAATTTGTTGGAAAAGGCAGTTGTTCAGGCCAAGTCATTGGGTGTATTTAAGGCAGGGATTAGTAAGTTCCTGATTAGCCAGGGCATTAAAGATTATGGGGAGAAGGCTGTGCTGTGGGGCTGAGTGAGAAAATGGATCAGCTCATGATTGAATGTCGAGACAGACTTGATGGGCTGAAAAGTCTATTTCTGCTCCTATATTTTATGGTCTTAAGTAATCAACCCCAAATGAGATGGCCAGCCTGAACAGGACCACAATAAAACAACACGTGTTCACGTATTACTGAAACTATTTTCCTTTTTACACGGCACTTTGACCAACAACTGGATTCTTCAAAGTTTTACAGATGGGACAGGCTGCCAGAGGCCATGATTGAGATGCACTGCTCAACAGTCAGTCTGGCCGCTGGTTCTTTGTCTCCCTGAGTCTGGAGTGAAATTTTCTCTGCAGGCTCTTGGGAAGAGCACTGCAGCAGCCAATTTGAATGGCATATTTGCATTTCTATCGCTTTGCTTCAGTAACCAATCCCTTTGTTTCCTAACCACGGAGCAATAAACCTCCAATTTCTTTGCAGCAAAGCTCACCGCGACACATTCTGAACAAGATCATTTTCTTGAAACTGCTTCCAGTTCGCTCGAACAAATTAAATCACCACACCCCAAGCCACCCACACGTTCAACAAACCAGAAATAATTCTTGAAACACCAGCTTTAACCAATCCATATTATGACAATTGTGGTCTGGGGGTGAAATATCTCGAAGTAATATACGAGTTACTTATGTGCTCTGTTTTATTTGTTCAAGTGTAATTAATTTGTCAAACATGGTCTGATTTTAGCATGCTGTATCTTCACGATTTTTATGGCATCTGTTACTCTATGAAATTGGCCTCCATGTCAGTTATACATTCAGTTTTCAGTGATTTAGGACATTTTCTGTGACACGGTTAGCGCAACACTGTTTCAACACCAGCAATCTGGGTTCGAATCTAGCACTATCTGCAAGAGGTTTGTACGATCTCCCTGTGTTCATGTGGGTTGTCCCCAGGTGCTCCGGTTACCTCCCACCTTCCAATAAAACATACAGGGCTAGAGGCTAATTTGGGTGTAATTGGGTGGCAAAGGTTTCAATGGCCTGAATCAGCTTCCACTGTGCTCTAAATAAAATCCTTTTAAAACATTAAAAATATTCATTGAATTACAAGCCACTGCCAGGGTGTGACAATATGTAATCCTCCTGGACAATCTTGAACCCAGCGGCACAAACATCAATTTTTCTTATTTTAGATAACCCCCCCCCACCTCTATCTGGTTCCACTGTGTACATTCTTCTTAACCTACTCCTGTTCTTACTTCTCTCAGCAACTTTCCTATCCCTCTCAGTGATCTCCCCACCTTCTGTCCAAGACCCTAGCACCTATTTGCCCCTCTCCAGCTTCCTCCTCATTGATAAAACCCCTTCCTCCTTTAGTCTTGATTGGCAGCCCTGACCTGAAATTTTGACCACCCATTTCTCCCCATGGATACTGTCTGACTTGCTGAGTTTGTCTGCTTCTTGCTGTTTCCAGCATCTGCAGTTTTTGTGGTTCTCCACAAGTAATTCCTCTCTGGATTTCACACCTCTCCTCTCGATTCACAAGACCAAAGTCATTGCATGAGCTCATGTTCTCCAAGATCACTGGCACATCTTCAATCTACACGATAGAAGAACTCTGGGCTCTGTGAGGAAAATCCCACTTTGATCAAGGATTAGTTCTTGCTACCAAAAGAGATGCAGCAAAAGCATGGCTAATGAAACCTATATCATTCTACAGAAGGCAGGATGCACAACCCCATAGTCAGGTCCAAAAGTACCCCACAAGGACAAGATGAAGCCTCTTTGGAGGCTGTGAGAAACTGATTAGCTTTGTTCCCATATAAGTACAGTGTAGTATTTTTGTCTTTCAAATTGTTTATTCTTAATGCAGGTGAATTAGTCAAGCACCTTAAGAGTCAGTCTCAACTGGAGTAATGAC
The DNA here is from genome assembly GCF_036971445.1 of Narcine bancroftii. NCBI lineage: Eukaryota > Metazoa > Chordata > Chondrichthyes > Torpediniformes > Narcinidae > Narcine > Narcine bancroftii. Next base: position 135,290,405 of record NC_091476.1, read on the forward strand.
AAAATACTTAAATGATAAAGATAATTATGATATCACAGATTTTCCCGAATTCTTGACAGCCTTCTGAGCAATGTAGTCAAGTTGCTGTAGGAACTTGACAGCAATTAGCGTAGAGACACTATTACAGGCCCAGTGTCCCAGATTCATATCCAGTGCTGTAGAGTCTACATGGGATTCCTCCGGGTGCTCTGGTTTCCTCCCACCCTTCCAAACGTATGGAGATTGTAGGTTAATTGGGGTATTTTGGCAGCACGGGCTCATGGGCCAGTAGGGCCTGCTGCCTTGATGTATGTCCAAGTGTAAAATGTAACTCAGCAGAGGCACCCGTGAAGGAAATGGAGTGGCGATACTTTGGGTTGAAACCCTTCGTTAAGAAAGTCCACAGTGAGGAGCAGGAAGGACTCAGTGGGTCAGACAGCATCCCTGGAGAGAAAATAACAGTCAATGTTTTGAGGTGGGACCCTTCTTTTGGACGAGGATAGGAAGGGGAGATATCAAACCTAAAAATGGGCTATATAGAGAGAGGACTAGGAGGCAACATGATAAAAGTGGGGAATCTGGAGATCTGGCACTAAGGGCAGAAGAATTTGGAAAGACAAGCGAGTAGAGGAGCAGGTAAAGGACAAGTGGAAAATGCAACTGGTCAGGGCTGGGGATTCATGCCGCTGGGTTTAACCTAGGCAGAATATGAAGTGTTGAGCCTCAAGTTTATGTTCAGCCCTACCCTATCAATGAATGAGGGCGAGGACAAAGACATCCAATCTAACCACAAACTGTACCTCCAGTAGATTGTGTTTAGTTTCAGATTCCAACACCTGCAGTCTCCTGGGCAACTCGATTGAGGACAAACAGATCTGTGTGAGAATGGATCAAGAATGGCTTGTGTTCTACGGTGACTTCTAAGGAGCACCAGCAACAAACACAACCTGACACTGACTGTATACAATAAAAACCTTGGCATGTTGAATTCAAGCAACTGACAGCCTCAAGCAACCAAGAAAGATAAGAAAAATAAATTTTAAAAATTAAATAAGAATAATAGGTAAAAAAAAATGTAACTTTAAAATTGTAAAAGTAAATGCTCCCTGAAGTAACACATGAACCTTTGGTGAAGATGGGAGCAAATATTCACCCTGCTGTGTGCCTTGGTCATGCTTTGCTCGTAGCAGTTTGGATAAAATATGAAACAGCAATGGCATCGCCCAGGATGAAAAGTTAGTTGATGCCGCTGCTGTTGGGACACTTATCCCTGCTTAGTAGGAGTCTGCCCAGTCAGTTGTTTTATCTGTAAACTTGGGAGACGGGATGTTAACTATCTGTAATATTATTGTTTTTGTCTTTCAGGCACCTCTGTGGAAGGGGAGGAACCTGCAGATGTTTTCAAAGAATGTGAATGGAAATAAGTAAAATGCTTTAAGGTTTACATATTTGTGCAAGTGAAGTTTGTTCTGTCTAAGTACAATATGGTATTTTTGTCTTTTAAACTATTTATTCTTAACAAAAGTGTATTAGTTAGGTATTTTAAGAGTCAGTCTCAACTTGAAAATATATTTATCCAGCATTTACCAATCCCCATAGGTGCTGGATAACAGGAGTTTTACTCTCCACAGATATAGAACCACAGAACATCTGAACAGACTAAAGACCCTTGAGCCCATCTAGTCTGTGCTGAATTATGGGTACAGATAATCCAACTTAGTCACAAGGAGGGGTTATAAAACAAACAAGGCTGAAGAGGGATGTGGAGGGCCAGAGGCATTTCAGTTAGGAAGTCTGTGGCTCAGGATCTTGGCAGTTGAAGAACTTAAAAACTGAGAGCAGGACTGGTGCAAGACAGGGTCACACAGCAGTCAAACCACAGGCAGGTTTAGATAAAAATAACATCACATTTTAAAATCTTAACATTATATCCACACCCTCGATGAAGGTACAGCAGGGAAATCTGGAGCGATGTTGCTTGGAGATGGCACAGACCTGGGTGAGGGTGGAACTGTGTCAGGGGAGGGAGGTGCAGTGGAGAAAGAGAGGCTGCAGACGCTGGAATCTGGAGCAAAAAAAAAGAAAATTATGGAGGAGCTCAGTGGGTCAGGCAGCATCCGCGGAGGCAGAGAGGTGGACGTTCTCAGTTGAGACGCAACAAGACCTGGTGTGAGATGGGGAGATATCTGGGAGAGAGGTAAGGGAGAGGGGTGAGGCAGGAGCTGGACCCAGGTGAGGAAGGTTGATGGACAGGGTGGTACATAACCCAAGGCCCCAGCTCCCATGTTCCTGTGACTGACCAACAATGCCACACAAAGCCATCTTGCTGAGGTCGTATAAATTCTAGTCCCAATGCAACAATGATATTGAAAGAATCTGCAGTTTACTTCCTGACTGATTTTATTGACCATTACCTTGAAGTGCACTTTCAAATTAAATTGAAATGGTGCAGTTCCAGCAGCCACTCAGCACACTGAACACGTTAGAGGGCCCCAACTAAACCTCTTCACTGCGGGTCATTTAAGTAGCGCCTTTAGTGAAGACAGTCACATCAAAGAATCACCACAACGACTGATGTCACAAGCATGGTAGGAGAGTGAGGGAGGGGGTGAGCAGGAGGGAGGGGCAAGAGACTGGTTTGGAGGTTGACATTTCTCCCGACTGAGAGAGATTACTGACAGCAATGCTTCTCGGTAAATGTATTTTCACACTTCACATCCTGCAGAAATCAAGCAAAGGATTATTTGCAGCTGAAAATAACTAATTTGCAAAAATTAGCAGAAATGTTTTAAAACTTAAAATAAGGATAAAAAACAATGCTCAGCCATATGAATCACCCTGACTGCTACATGGAGTGTGCCCACACTAGTATTAATTACAATAAATCATACTTCACCACAGTCAAAAGGCTGCAATATGTCCTCACCGAATTCTTTTCATCATCTCGTTACAAAACAATTACACTACGCCAGCAGTCAACTCTGTTATTAATGCATCCATCAACATGGATTCCAATTACATTAATGACATCCAACCTGAATGTACCCAAAGCTGAGAGAGCAATCCAGAAACATCAACCTACTCATAACCTACCCAACTATGAAAGATTCCTGGTTATGTCACCAGGACCCTCAATCACCAATAAATATCATATTCTGTCAGAATTATCAAGACAAAGGTTGAGATAAACTCAACTGAGTACACCATGTTTTCAATATGCTTTACTCTTTCTGTGGACTTAAACAAAGGCAGGCTTCTTTATGATAAATCAACACAACAATGTTTCAGTAACATTTCGCATGCACTCCTTGAGTTCAGACGTTCCATGGTCACAATTCTTCAGGTTAGATGCTCCGCTGGAGGTGTCCAGCATCACACCTGCTTCCATATCAGGATATGTCCTTGTGATCTAGGGTAGTCATTCTCAATGGGGGCTTCAGCAGACTGAAATTTAAAAAAAAATGTTTTTTATGCAGTTGATAGGAGAGGACGGAAGAAACCAAATAAATAATGTGACTGCTCCACAGGGAAGGAGGATCATAAACTTTGAACAGTCCTCTTGGGGGCCATTACCCCCCCCCCCCAACAAAATGTTGAGAACGGCTGATCTAGAGCCTTAATCAAAGCCTTACACCTTGGGAGATGGAACAATCGCTGGACCACAACAGTCAAGCATTCACAGTGCAACACCAATCACAAGCACTGACGACCCACTCTGGCACAAACAACAGAGCAAAAAGAATCGACTCCACACAATGGAAATCTAAAATAAAACAAAGTGCTCAGCCTGTCTGTTTCCCTGGCTATTTATTGAAGCTTTACCGAGTTCCTTTATTCCTCTTTTTAGAACAGAGAGAGCAGGGGTGTCAAACTCAAATTCACGGAGGGCCAAAATTAAAAACTTGGACTAAGTCGAGGGCCGAACTAAATATTTATTGAAAATTTTCAACAACATCTGCATGTTTTCTCTTCTTTGAACATATGTAATGTTAAACTTTAAGATATAACTTTAGGAGGATAATGTTACAGGTCAGGAGTAGGTAGCTCAAGTTCACCCTTTGGTTGACCTGAGGGAAACATATTTGGTCCCTGTGGAGATGTAGTCAGCATTCACAGGCTGTATCCGTTTTGGCCTGCATCAGGACTCAGCATTTCCTGCTCACTCCTCAGGCTCTAGGCCTCTATTCACCCTCGACCCACCATCCCTCTACCTGACCAGTCCTTTACCCAACCTCTACTCACCCCTCACTCCACTCGCTCTGCCTCTACCCACCCCATCCTATACATGCCCCTCTACTGCCTCTCCCCTCAACCTGTTCCTCCCTCTACCCATCTCTCACCCTCTAATCACCCCTCCCCTACTCGCCCTGCCCCTCCCCTTTTACCTCTTCCCTATCCACCCCTCCTTCTACTCATCCCTCCCTCTAACTGCCCCTCGCACCACCATAACTTCCCCTGCCCATTACTCCTCACCTACACCCTCTGCCCACCCCTGCTTACCCACCCACTCAGGCCCAGCGCGCTGCCAATCAGCCTTTGTGGACAGCCACCATCTCTCTCTTCACGTGCAGGGCCGAACCAGCCGTCCCTGGGGTCCGCACGGGTGCAAGCGCTGAAGGCCGTGGCGACCGGGAGAAGTGCGCTCGCACTGTGGAAGGGCCGTCCAGTGACAGTCGCGCGGGGCTCGTGCTGCCCGGGGCCTTGCGCAGCCTGCCATATCCGTCGCGCTGACAGGAAATCACAGGCGCTTGCCCATCCGCCGCACCGCTCGACAGGTGGGAGAAGTGACTGGTTGTGCGGGGAGCCTTCCAACTGGCTTGCCGGCTGATGACATTGACAGACTTCTCGTGTTACAATGGGGAAGGATGTGCAATGAAGGGGGAGGATGGTGGAGGTGACATTACCAAAAAACAGCATCGGCTCTCGCTGCAGGGCGGGCCACCTCTAATACATTTTTGAAATGATCTTACGGGCCAAATGAGCTAGAGGAAGGCTATCAGTAAGTTGGAAGGGGTGCAGAAGATATTCCATGTGATGAGACTGGAGAGGAAGAGGTAGGATAGGCTGGGTCTCTATACCCCAGATTATAGGAGACTGAAGGGTAGTCTAATAGAAAATAATGAGGGGCAGGATAAAGTGAATGGTAACAGTCCAGCTTCCAGAGAAGCTGATTCTAGAACGAGAAAGCATAGGTTTAAGATGAAACTAAGGGGCAATTTTTTCCCGCAGAGGCTGATCTGTATTTGCAATGTTCTTCCCAGAGGAAGCTGTGGACATGGGTATAATTATAATGTTCAAAGGAACTTGGTTAGATATTCGTTCAGGAAGGGGTTAAAAAGATGGACCAAGGCTAATAATAATGATCTCAGAATGCCAACTTAGTCAGCATGGAGGAGTTGAGCTGAGGGGCCTGTTCCATGCTGTCTGACACCACAACTCCGTCAGCAGTGGTGCTGGATCCTTGGAGATGTAACCCAATGTTGGAGAATCTCTGCACCACTGACCGAAAACATTTCTTGCACGACCAGCCAGATGTGAATATTATTATTTTCACATCATTTTCTTTTATACTTTCCCCTTGCAGCATCTTAATTACTCTTCATTGTGTTGTGATATCTTACTGCAGTGAGTAGGATTTTCATTGCATTGTCCTTGTGCATACGACAAGCTCTCATCTCCGTTCTCCCACCCTGATGGCTCCGTCAATCCCCAGCCAAAACCTCAATACTATTTCCTTCACCTTCAATGAGCCTTTCTCTTTGGTGAATCAGTTGCAAGGATTTCTGCCCCGCTGTGCTCCTGGACACGGAGAAGGACTCCTGTAATTTCAGCCAGCAAAACAATGATGCTGTGTCTGAAGTACCACAAGAGTGACAAGACAAAGTGGATACAAGCAGCAGCTAATAGGGTGTCAATATGTACATTTAGTCAAGCATGTAATAGGGTCTATTATCATTTCTGCTTATTGCAGAGAAAAATTGTCGATCAGGACTGCATAATTAGAACCAATCGATGGGATAATTTTATCGTCTCATTACTGCTTCAAAGACTCTCATATTTTGGAAAATTATGGATTGAAAGAATGTTAAGGTGCTTACCACTTTCAATCATAACAAATTTTTTGGTAGCCCTTTGTAGGCAACATGACAAAATACATAGGTACAAGTCAATTTATTTCCTACCCTGGAAAGTAATGTCAATATTATCGCTACTGACACTTTGCAAACATGTCTATCTAGGGGAAGTTTGAAAACCACTGTTCTAAACTCACATTCCATCTTAAGTAATCCCTTTGCCATTGGTGCTCTGTGATTAGTAAGGGATTGCTTGAGGTGGTATGAGAGTTTGGGAAGCAGTTTGAAAACCACTGATCTACAACCTTGTTCATTTCTCTCAACATATTTGCTGCCAGACCTCTCGAGTTGGGGGCCCCTGTTGAGAGCAGCCATTCTCAACAGGGCCCCCAACACCACCCCCACCCCTCTCCGGCACACCCTCCAGGGGCCACAGCACATTATGTAAAAGCCTTTCTTCCTTTTCACCTCATGGAGCATAATTTTTTTTAAATGTTTTTTTATGTAGTTGGTAGGAGAGAAGTGTGGAAGAAACCAAAATTTGACTGCTTCAGAGGGGCCCCTAAACTTTAAGCAGAGTTTTTTTTGGGGGGGGGGGGCAGAGGAATAGCTGAAATAGGTTGAGATTGGTGGGCTTAGACACTCCCTACATGTAGTTACGTCTGAGAGAAAAACATGCGTTGGATTCCTTTATGCTTTATCCTGAGATAATATAATTGTTCAGTAGTTATGTGCACCTCCCAGCTTTAGAAACAATCTTACTTTAAACAGAGTTTAATAACAAGACATGAGCACAATTACGACATTTGAAAAAGAGGATGAACAAGGTGCATAGAATAAGAAATAGAAACTAATGGGATTGCTGTGCTTGGAGCCAGCAGTGGGCCCAAATGGTAATTCGGATCTTCTGACCTCCTCTGGCCTGTCCACTGGTATACACAGGGTCGATATGTGAAAAAGAGAACAGTAGCTCAAAATGATTTCTCTCATGAATGCAAGAAGGAAGTTTTGGAGGTGTTTGTTATTTCTGGCGACTTGTTCACAATGTGAGCCAACTCACAAAAGACAATGGAAAGTGCAAGTGACTGGTGATCGATCAAGATTTCAAGCCTTTCTTTACAAGGTCAGGGATGTAAACTCCACCCTATGTAGAGGAAAACAACAACCACGGTTCTCTCTCGCTCTGCCGTGGTGGGCACCTTATTTTAGTCATACAATGCCACGCAAGATCACTCCTGTGTACCAAGAAAAGGGCAAACTTATTTAATGAAGGATTTTTACATGTGTGTCCAAGAACTAAGATTTTCACTATTTCAGTACAGGTCACAATAAACAAACTGCAATAAGCCTCAGGATGAATCGAACAAATTTCTGGTAATAACATTTCAAATTCAAACGGTTTTGTTGAAGTTCATCAAAAGTACATTGTCCCAAATCATCAAACAGGACAAAAGTTTCAATTGTCCAAGACATTTCTGCAGCTCATAATCCATGAAATAAAAATGGCAAATGCAATGCAAATGCATCCATTTCAAGAGGAATGGGATACAAGAGCAGGAATATGATGCTGAGGCTGTACAAGGCACTGGTGAAACTTCACTTGGAGTATTATGAGCAGTTTAGGGCTCATCATTTAAGAAAGGATGTGCTGACATTAGAAACGGTTCAGAGGGTGTTCAGAAGGATGATTCCAGGATTGAAAGGGTTATCATATGAGGAATGTTTGACAGCTCTTGGCCAGTATTCGGTGGAATTTAGGAGAATTGGCCGGGGGTGGGGATCTCATTGAAACATTTCTAATATTGAAAGGCCCAGACAGAATAGATGTAGAAAAGTAATTTCCCATGGTGGGAGAACCTAAGTCAAGAGGGCACATCTTTAGGATCGAAGGGTGTCCACTTAGAACAGAATTTCTTTAGCCAGAGGGTGGTGAATCTATGGAATATGCTGTCACAGGTGCTTATGGAAGCCAAGTCATTGTGTGCATTTAAGGGAGAGATGATAAGTTCTTGATTAGCCAGGGCTGGGCAGTGGGGCTAAGTGGGAAAGTGGATCAGCTCATGATTGAATGGCAGAGTACTCAATGGGCTGAATAGCCTATTTCTGCTCCTGATAATGGTCTTAAAGAAACCTACAGTTAAAATGGTGCAATTAAATGCAATTCTAGGCTGCTATAGCATTATAAAGTAGACGTTTTTTTTAAATTTATATATTTTATAAAATTAATATGCTTGAACATAAATGCTGGGGAATGTGACCCATCCTGGTGTGGTGCACCTATAAATCAAGTGTGCACAGAGAATTTTAACTGTGCCCATTTAGAGCTCCCCAAGAAACCTGTATTTTTCATTTGCGGTTTCAAACATCAAATGAAATTGTGTCCTCTTCAAATGAATTCAAAGTCACATGATTATTCAACACTCCTGCCATAATGTGGTCAGCGCTATTGATCAGGATGAGCACAGTTTGTGATTGACCTAGCATTAAGCTACTGTATTAACCAGCAAGGCATCCTCTTGTGCTTTAATGATGTGGCTCAGAGTCTGATGATTTGTAGACTGCCTTAATCCACCAATGGATTTGACCTTCATCTCTATTTCTCTGTGGAAAAAACAGACAGTCAGCAAAAGAACTAAATGGCAGTAATAGGAAGCCTCTCTTAACTGACCTGTAATTTCAAAGAAACCCATTATCCAGAATTCAAGCAACCGGCCAAAAAAATTGCAGAAAATAACAGATAAAATTTAAAATTGGCATGGTTTGCCATTAGTTCGCCAATCTAAAGCAACATCTAACAATCTCCATAGGTGCTGGAGGTTTAGGTGCTTGCACGTCTAGGAATGAAGATGCAAACTATGAATCACCAACACATGACCAACATTTTCAATCATGGTACAAATATGAAATATGGACAGTTCTGAGAACTAATTAGATTAAATCAGCTCCGGAATAGTCACAAGATGAAGGAGTATGAAAAAAATCTCTCAACCTTTCTGTCATTCACTTAGATTTTGGCTTCAACTACACTTCCTCTTGCGCTTTCCCACAACTCACTATTCCCAAGCAAGTCAGACATCAATTTTCACCAGCAAATTTTCCATGAATCTGCCTCCACAGCTCTCTGGTGTACAGAATCTAAAGACACCCAGCAAAAATGATCTTCTCATCATCTCAAGGAGCTAACCCCATCTTCTGATAGCGTGGCCACTAGTTCTGGATGCCCCAATCAGGGGAAAGATTCGCCTCGGCCTCTTGCTTCACTCCTCATCCTTCTTCACTCTGATAGAGGCCTCAACGCTCCAGTTTTCTTCAGTTAACTCCTTCACACCAGGAATGAACCTCAAATCTTCTCTGAAGTTTCCTCGTATAAGGAGGACAAACCTCTGTTCAATGCTCCAGGTGTGAGTTCACTAATAGCATGCATGACTGGGAAAGACTTCCCTAATTCTATACTTGATCCTCTTTGCTATAAAGGTTGATATCCCATTTGCCCTCCTGATTACTTGCAGCACTTAGCTGATAAATTTCAGAACATCACATACAAGACAATCCAGAGTGACTGTGGAGAGGCCTCTGTAGTCTCTATCTGTTCAAACTGTATTCATTGCTGTCACATATTTCCACAGTATAGTTTTTTGTGCTATTCAGACAAGTCAACAAAGAGCAGGCAGTGTGTAATACAGGAAAATCCTGCTGTGTACACCACTTAAATCAATGCAAAAGTCAATTACTGACACAGTTTTACGTGTGTAATTATTCCGTAACTGCAATATCTTTCTGGAAATTTCAGGAAAACGAGTTACAAGTTGAACGTGTGACCCTAAATAAAATCTGTGCAAATGACAGTCAGACTCAGTGTGTGGCCCCTATTAAATATGGATTTTTTAAAATGTGGAACAGAATCAGACAGTGACAGTAAAAGGAAAAGCAATTACTTTAGAAGAAAAACTTGAAGTTATTAAGACATGAAGACGGAGCCAGCAATGTGAGAATCGGACATGATCTGGGCTACAATGAATCAGCGATATGTACAATTCTAAGTAAGAAGCACAAATATAAAGAATAAGGTAAAGTTGCATCAGTTTCTCTCAGTGTAAATTACTTGACATGGACGTCCATTAATGATTGAAATGGAACGGCTACTTCATCTTTGGATTGAAGATTGCAACCAAAAGTGAAAAGCACTTTCTACAAAAAACATTAAAACCATCTTTTCAATGCCTAAAGAAAATAAATTTCAAGGGGATATGGAAACTTGTTGCAAATTTATGTTGGTTTGGTCGCTTTAAACATCGAACGGGATTACACAACGTAAGAATTCCAGGGGAACCTACCAGCGCTGATAAAAATGCTGCTGCAAAATTCCCAGAAATTTTTCAAAAAGGATTTGAACTTGTTGAAGCTGCCAAGGATATTTATCTAAATGTCAATCCCAACATGGAAAGAAGCATGGACATCCGCAGCAATTTAGAAAAAGCAATCGCTAGCTATAGGAAATTGTATAATGAGAAAAAAAAAATCAAAATCTGTGCAGTCAACTTTGGAGAAATATTTTTCTAACAAATAGTTTAGTTTAGTTATGATGTAATTCAGAAATAAATAAAAAATATAATTCTTTTTATTAACTTTAACAGTTTTGGCATTACATGAAGCTAAAAGTTGTTTTTAAAACATTTTTATAAGTCTTGATGGACAATCTAAAAGGATGGGGATTCATTGTAATTATCCCCATTGATTCTATTAATCGCTCCATGCAAATTCACCTTACATGCATAAAAATTGGGACGATTTAATGGCGTAAATGAACAAAGTCCACAGGATAGAGTTAATAGTAAAGCATATAGTGTCAAAATATACAGAGGTGGAGGAAAGTACAGTTAAATACAGTGCAAGGACATCATCATTTCCCAAAGGGGGGGGGGGTTCATTCAAGTGTTTGATAACAGCACAGGCTGCAGGCTGCCGAAGTTTGACTTATGGGAGTCAAGTATCAAAAACAGGATTTGAGAGGGTGTTGAGGGCAGGTAAGGCTCAGAAAAGATTTTAGGCACTGCAAGCTTCCTGATTCTGTCGGAGGTTTGGATCTGGAGATAGGGTTGCCGATGGAACAAACAAGAGTCTGTGCAACTGCAGAGGCTGCGGGAGCGCTGGTGGTGAATCCATAGTTACTTGGCATCTCTGAAGAGGCTCTCTTTTGCTTTATTTTCCCTTGTAATGTAAGGGGCATCAGGCAACACCAATAGTGACTCTTTGTCTGGCTTATGGCAGGAAGAAGGCAATTTTGTGAACTATTAATGACAGTAAAGGAATATTGAATCTAGAAAAGAAACTCTTTTCAAACTGGTGTATTTTCTACCCGTTGAAAGGAGGGAGAAGGTAGAGTGACGAGAATGGGATGGGCCCTTTAATATGTCAGCAGTTTTCCCAGGACAGCAAGAGATATTGGTGGAATCAGTGGAAGGGAGTCTCGTTTGCTCGATGGCCTGATCTACAACCATAACTATCTGCAGTTTCTTGCACCCTTGGGCAGAGCAGTTCCTGCATCAAGCCACGTAAATTGGTTTTCTAGTCACAAAAGAGGATAACCTCGTGTTTCCCCACATTATGCACCACTTATCAAATTTTTGCTCACCTATCTTTATTCCTCTGCAGATCCTTTGTGTCTTTCTTGCTATCTTTGTGTCACCAGTGAATATGGTTGCAGTTCACCATCCTAGATTACAAATAGTTGAGGTCCCTGCATTGATCTCTGTGGCACCTACTGGTTGCCAACCTGAAATGACCTTCTTACATCAGCCAACCCAAAATCTTTCCACCAGGTGAACCATTATATTTGAACTTGTGATTGGCCTCAGTGAGGAGAATGTTAGGATTTCCTCCAAACACCCACCAAAGCTGGAGTGAACTCCATTGATTAGTTCTGATGGAACTAACCATCATGGCACATAGTCAACTTAGATCAGACAAATATATCCACAGGCATCATCCAAAGCTTCTAACAAATCCATAAATATCACTGGGAAAAATTCAATACTATTGCTACACTGCTCTTGCTGGTCACTAATTATTTTTAATTTAGAGATACAGCACGGTAACAAGCATTTCTGACCCATAAGCCGGCCCTATACATCATTTAACCCACAAATCCTGTGCGTTCTTGGAGGGTGGTAGGAAATGGGAGCACCCAGAGGAAAACCATGCAGGTCACAGGGAGAATGTACAAACTCATTGCAGACAGCGCCAGATTTGAGCACGGGTCGCTGGCGCTGTAATAGCTTTGCGCTAACCGTTAATTGTATTTGAAGCAACACAAAATGTGAGAACACTGAGGAAAGTCAAAATCCATTGGAAGGCGTGCACCAGGAATTCGAAGCTACTGATTTGTGAACCTGGACAATCATCTTTAATCACGCACTATTTCCTATCATTTAAAAATGCAAGCTCGTATGACAAATGCTCGCTAAATCAATCAATTTTGAACACTTGTGTTTATCTAAACACAGGGAATGCCTGCCCTTTCTAACATGATGAAAGATAACACACAAAAGGTAGACATTTTTAGCAACACAGAGCAGCCTACAAATAGCATTTAAGACAGTTAATAAATACACTTCATTTTATTTACTGTTGTGCATTGATGGGTGCCCTGACAAGCAAACAGGATGAAGTGACAATGCATTCCTTCTGTTGTGGAAATGTGTGCAGACAACAGCATAAAAAACATAATAAATGATTAACACAAAGTTGTTTCCTAAATGTGCATTTCAGAAAGTAGTTCTCTTGCTTTTATTCATTGCCAGATCTGTACGCTTCATAAACACGCAGCTCCATGACTGACCACAGGGTCCATCTTCATAATTGGAAGCAGAATCAGTCCATCAAGGTCTTAGCCCATTTTAGAGCAACATCTCAAGCATATGACACTGAATTTCATTTCAAATGATTTAAAGATTTTTTTGTCAACTCAATCTCCTCCATCCTCAAATTCCAGCAAATGCTCACTGGACCTTTGCATAGATTATTACCTGGACAAAATAAATAAACACCTGTTATCCTGCAATTCAAGCAACCAGAAAAAAAATGTGGAAGTTTAAATGTGGTGCACCTCGCCGTTAGTTTACCAATCAAGCAACAGGCAATCTCAAGCAACTGGAAAATTCTCTTATCCGGCATTTACCAATCCCCATAGGTGCAGGATACCAAGTGTTTTTACTGTGCTGTCAGCCTAGCAGAACTAATGCTTCTTGTTTCAGTTCAATAGGTTGGTCCAATTTGAGATTTTACTGCAGGGTTAGGAAGCTGTTTGGAAGTGCCACTGCTGTGACTGTATGACTGACTCGGGTATCCTGGATGGGCCATTTCATCTCCATCTTACCACCAGACTTAGCATCTCAGAGTCCGTGTCTGAATAAAAATATTTCAGGTGGACCATTCAGAACATACGGCATGAAGGAAGCTACGCTGTTCCCATCGCGGTGTTGGCTGTGATTTGAAAGAACCACCCCTGACATCTCTTCCATCAAGGATGAGATCAATCAGGTGAACATTTGAGGCAGAGTTTTTGGAACACATTTCTGGCCACCACACTTTGGTGTTCCATCAACACTCATTGCACTGAAATGCAGTCATATTACTCAGTATGTTCAGCTGATGGTGTAGATTGGTGTAGATTCATCAGCAAGTCAACATTCCGTAGGTGTAACTTTTCAACAATGAACAACAGATCAACCATTTAAAACACAGCATTTGAGAAAGTGGGCCAATACAAATCTTACAGACTTAATATCAACCAGTTTGTGACCAGAGGATGCTTCAATCAGATGAAAAGTCAATGACCCAAACATTCAAGAAGGCAGCCAACATCAAAAACATTCAAGGTTCCTTTTATTGTCATATAATAATACATTAGAATGTAATGCACACGATATACAGTGAAACCCTGTATTAACACCATCAATGGGGTCCATAAAATCTAATCGCAATAAAAGCAGGGTCTCACTAAATTGGGGTTTCACTGCATTTCTCTGTTTAATTTGCACACCATTTATCCTTTATTTGGAACATCCTAGTTATTCTGCATGCATTTTAAATCAATAAAGGAGCCTGATGCCCCCGCTCCTGCTGGCAGCCCAATGTCCCCTGCTCCTGCTGGCAGCCCAATGCCTGAGCCCAATGATTCATCGCATTATATCTGAATTTGTGTTAAATCGGGACACATACAAAAAAATTGGGGTTTCACTGTACTTCAACTATTGACTGCTTCAAGGTAAGCAAAGTGTCACCATGAGCATTGCCTGGCACCCCTAACAATAGGAGAAAGAGAATCAAAAGAGAGTCCCTTTGAAGACACCAAGTGCTCCCAAAACCTTTGCAGCCACAGACTCCAGTTCAAACCATCGGAAACCCGAGCTTCAGATTCAAATCTATACGATCAGGAAGCCTTCAGCACCCGAGGCCCTTCAGGAGCCCTTCTTGCCCTCCACACCTTCTCGAATCCCTGTCCCAACACCTGATTCCCAGGAGTCAGTCTCCAGCTTCCCTCGGCCTGCGTGGGTCCTTTGACTGCAAGTCGCCAGCATTCCACAGCCTGGGTGGGTTGTTCAGCCACTGTGTTTCTTGCTGGTCTGCTTCATCAAGGAATGCCCTCCACAAAATCCCAAATATCTCATGTGGTCCCCATCAAAACTCCACTCACCTTGTCCACTGCAACATCATTAAGGACCCCAGAAGGAAGGGACAGAAGGCTAAACTCCAGCACACCTGGGTTCAAGAACTGCTTCTTTCCAACAGATCTTTCCAGGATCTTGAACCTCCCTGTACTACCCAAACCATGAACTACTTTGGGACCACAAAAAGATCTGCCTGCCCTATTGAAACATCATCCTTTTTTATAAAAAACTGACTGGAACTGTGACTATTTCTCTAACCTACTTTCTCTTTTTCAGTCTCCTGGCTCATTACTAATTTAAATCATATCACTATCGGGCATTTCACATACCTGTGCAGCTGCAGTAAGAAATAAATACACTGAAATTATGTAAATGACAACAAACTCCTATCACATCAGATTCTGTTTCGCTCTGGGGATGCTGCCTGACTTTGCTATGTCTTTCCAACAATTTGGTTTTGTTTCTGCACAAGTTTGGCTTGGTAATTTAAATGAATACTCGCAGGGACCAGCTCAAACTGAAGCTGGTGTCATGCATCCTCTCCAGCTTTGACATCCCAGTGGACGAGCAACCCGGCCTTTATCCTTCAATGTGAAGCCACCACAAGGGCTCATGGATGATCCAAAGATTCACCCCAGGGATTCATCAGGAGCACACTGCCAGGCCCAATATTCACCTCTTTTCTCAGCCTATGGGGAAACTATCCATTTAATAAGAGCTGAGATGCAAACTCAGACCAAAGTTGGTGCAGAGCCCAGTGGAAAGACCAAACCAAACCAAGGTCACTGACAAGACCCAGGCCCCACTCGC
Organism: Narcine bancroftii; assembly: GCF_036971445.1. Lineage (NCBI taxonomy): Eukaryota > Metazoa > Chordata > Chondrichthyes > Torpediniformes > Narcinidae > Narcine > Narcine bancroftii. Next base: position 135,305,937 of record NC_091476.1, read on the forward strand.
CTTTTCACAGTCCTTAATCAAAGTCAGGTCAAATTCTTCCAGGTACAAGCTTGTCATTAGCAAACTAAATTAGAAATGAACATCGGGAAAGCTAGCAAATTGGTGTCACATCACCTGCAACTGAACATAGATAGCACTCACACAGTTGGGTCACACTGATGTTTGCCATGCTGTGCTCTGCTCATGCCGCCAACAATTATGATGGGTGTACAGATAGAATAAATAGAAGGGATGATGCAGTCAACTGTGGGGAAATACCAGTCCTGAGTCCTTCCATTACCAAGCACTGAGGGGATGAGACTTGTGGGGGGGAGGGGGGGAGAAACAACAAGGTACCAGAGGGGTAGTAATGGTGTATTTTGAGAACAAGTGTAACAATGTATATCAATGTGAATGTATAGATAAGATTGACATTATGGGTGTGAAAATACTTTGTTTTTCTCTTTTGTAAATAGTTTATAGTAAATAAAGGGTATTTTTGAAAAAAAAATGTAAGTAGGCTTTTCCACAGAGGTTGGGTGAGATTTAAACCAGAGGACATGGGTTAAGGGTGAAAGGGGAGAACTTTAGGAGAACATTAGGGGGGACTTCTTCAAACAGAGAGCAGTGGGAGTAAGCAACAAGCTCCCTGGTAAAGTGGCTAATGCAGGCATAATTTTAACATTCAAGAAAAAATTGGACAGGTATGTGGTAGGAGAGTATGGAGGGATATGGCCCGGGTACAGGTCTGTGAGACTAGGCAGTATAATGGTATGGCAGACATTAGAAGGACCAAAGGGCCTGTTTCTGTGCTGTAATGTTCTATAGTTTCAGAGTGAAACACCAATGATCGTTCTGGTGGCGCTGGCAGCACTATTGAGCTCTGAAGGAGATCTCAATGCTATTCACTCCTGTGCTGAGACCTGGTGCAATTACTGAAGATGAAAGTGGGACTGACTCAGCAGCGATTGGAGTTTGGGCACACTCCAATACCAAGATCACTTTGCACCAATGGATTTCCATGTGCATCACACCCCTTCCCTACTGAGGCAAGGTTTGAAAAAGACTGCCCTGTTAGGCTGTGGTCCCATCAGGCCCCGCAAATCTTTCCTACAATTGCAAAAATCTCAGCAAAGCCCATTCCAATAAATCTTTGCCATGCACCTGAAAAAAAAAAGACATGCTAAAGCATTCTGGCAAGCACAGAGTACATAACATTTGCTCCAACTGTGTGTCCAGTTCTGACCTCATAGAAGGATAGGAATTAAGCATGCAACTGAAGTTAATCAATGTTCACTGGATAGTTCACCAAATTAACTGGAGCTCATGGATGTGTCACCAATTCACACAAAGACAACAAAAGCTGCTTTGAATAATAACTTGCCACTTAAAAATCTCTTCAAACTTCTATTTCTTATTCTAGCCTTAATAAATTACTGAGAAACAGAAATTCCAAGCCAAAGCATGCATAAAGGTTATGGTTATAGACTGAAGAGGGACTCAAGGCCAGACAAAGCTGCAGAAGAGAGAACAAAGGGATTTGGATAGATACAAGGAAAGGAGGGGTTTAGGATACAGACCAAATGCAGGCAATGGTCCATTGGTCATTGGTCCATTGGTCATTATGGATGAGTTGGGTCAAAGGGCCTGTTTCCTGCTGTTATGATTCCAAAGAACATTTGTAAGGATGCACTGAGTGTTCTGAATCCTATGTTCATTGATTAACAACTTAAAATATGCACCTGTTAATGAAGGACACCAGGGATAACAACTGGCTTTAAAAAGCAAACCAGCATTTTTGGAAGATAAACATTCCAAAGCTAATAAAAAAATGAAAGGAAAAATCAATATTTGGTAAAAGCTGAAAAACTACAGAAAAATTGATGTTCTCAGCCATAATGGAAAGTAAATCTCCAAGTGAAACTCTGAAATCCAAACTATTATGAACTAGGTTAAATACACACCCAGATTCAAACAACGTTTGTCCATGCATTTTTATTTTTTACTGTGTATATTTGAAATGCTCTGCACTTTTATTAAAATGCTACTGCTAAAGTTGGAAATTAAGATACACGCAGACCACAAGTAAACAGCAGACATTTTTGAAGAACCTTTCTCCATCTTTAGTCACCAGCACCTCTCTGCTTGCCAGGAATCAGACCAGTGTTCTGTGACTTCAAATCAAATTAGCTTCTTGCTGCCACTGCTCAAGAAACCTGCTCCATTAAAAATCTAACTGTTACTTTCATGCTAATACAGCAAAATCCCTGGTATCTGGCACCTATGGGGATTGGTTAATGCCAGATATGTGTATTTTCTGGTTGCTTGAGACTTACTCTTACAATGCCCACCTGCATTAAGAATAAAATTTAAAAGAATACTATACTGTACTTGCACTGAACAAAGCTCATTTGCATTAATATATAAACTTTAAAGCATTTTATTTTATTTTCAGTCACATTTTTTGAAAACATTTAACCATTTCTGCATCTGCAGATTCTTCCCCCCCTCTCCCACCAACCACCATCCCCTCCCACCAAAGAAGCCACCCGAAAGGTGAACAATAACATTATAGATAATTAACACCCCCCCCCCACCACCCCAGGTTTACAGATAAAGTCACAAAATGGGGAAACTCTTACTAAGGATAAAGTGAGTCACCCCAATGGCGAGCGGATCAACCAGCTCTTCATCCTGAGCAACACCGCTGCTGTTTCACACAATTTCATTCAACTAAACCACTCCACTGGCTGAATATTTGCTTTCATCTTCACCAAATGTTTTCATGATACTTCAGAGAACATTTGCAATTTTAAATTTGCATATTTTTTACCTCCTATTTTATTCAGATTTATTTTTATTTTTAAAAATATATATTTTCCTCGATTTTGTTTGCCAGTTGTTTGAGGCTGGGCCCCAGGGGTTGTACTGTATATGAAAGAAAGAGATGAAACACCGGCCAATCCAAAGATGTAGCTTTGGTCTCAAGAAGCAACAGAGGAAGAGCAAGAACGAAGAAATGGAATTTACAGGCAACCTTATAAATAACATAATGATCTCTGCTCAACTTACTTGGGAAAGCAGTGCATATGAAAATTATTTCTTTGCCAAATTAACTTAACTATAAAATCAATTGAACAGACTTTGACTTATTTGCTTGCACGGTTAGCGCAATGCTATTCCAGCACCAGTGATCTGGGTTCGAATCGGGCACAGTCTGTAAGGAATTTGCATGTTCTCCATGTCCATTGGTTTCCTCCCACCATTCAAAATGTACTAGGGTGGTAGATTATTTGGGCAACATGGGCTCATGGGCCAGAAGAGCCCTGTTAGTATGCTGCATATCAAAATTTAAATTTAAAGCTATTCACAGTCTGTAAGCATTCAAGCTTGAAACAGGATTTCATTAAAAAATGCTCAGAGATGTACACGATCACCACCAGGAGACCACACCAGTTTGTTTCGCTCTCGTCAGTATTTCTCGAGCTCACGGTTGTCACAGCCCTGTTGTTAATTGCTCAAGAAGACAAGACTGAATTAAGTTGATTCCTGCCAGTTTTTGTAGCTGTGCTCACTCAGTGATCTCGCTGTTTGCTACCCAGCATACAAAGTAATTGGATGAAATTCCTTCCCCACCAAAAGTGAATAATTGGCTCCCAACATTGAAACTATTTGTAAAACAGTTTAAAAGTTAAAATAATATTTTAATCAAATTTTCCATGTAAAAATAACTGGCATGTTTTTAATAAAAGCTGAATCGTTCATAAAGCTATTAAGTGCTGGTAATTAGTGTCTCATCAGTGGTACAGAGAGAATATTAAAAGCATCAAGTCCTGGATTCGACAATTCTCACTTGACTGGAATGCTAAACCACTAAGGCTGGTGAGAATGTTGGTAACAGAAACAAACTCTTTCATATGAAGCAAATTTGTTGTTCATTTCTTTTTAAATATTTTTATTGAGTTTAACATACAAATTCTACATGCAAAGTCCTCCTAATGAAAAAAATAACAGGTCATGTCATATGCATACCATAAATTCATGTAAATGTAAATCAATAAACCTATAGCTGTTTATTTAACAATATTTCTTTAAAATAATTCTGGATAGAAACCAAGTAAACTACATTAGACAATCTCTTCGTCTAAACAAAGGGTAAATTCTGTCTCATTTAATATGATCTATGACAACCATAATTAAACCCATATTAACAAGTTAATCTAAATAAGAATTAAAGAAAAAAAGAAACAAAAATACCTGAAACTAATTCTAATCTATCCCCTCCCTCTAATCAAGGTTACCTTGTAGAAAAAGATGTAAAGATATGGATCAAGTAGTGACCTTCAGAAACTAGACAGAGAATCACTGGAGCATCCAAACTTCTTAAATCTTCCAATTATGATTGCATTCTATAAATGGGCCGCACATCTTTTCAAATTGAAAATGTATTGATTATTTCAAGCTAATTTTTTCCACCCATTTAGTTCTGGAGGTATCATTTAAATAATTTTTTTAAAAATCAGTAACAAATTATTTTGTTATTTGCAATAGAAGCAGAGTGAAAGATGCCAACAGGCAGAACAAAGTTTGTGAACAATCAGCGTCAAATGCATTTAATCTGACCCTGCATGTCAGCAGACCGATGGCAGGAAAATGTGTACAGCAACAGTTCATACCAATCTACAATGGACCAGGTTTTATCTTTAATTCCACCCCACCCACCACCCCAGGGATTTTACCCGACTAATGTTCAACCTGAAAAATTAGCCCCAGAGTCTGGGTAGGGCTGCTTCCAACATTTTAAGCAACACCCAGTCTCGAATATTTCCAAGCTCACACTTTCCCCAGTCACTCTTATCGAGACTCTACCCAATCGATGGAGGTATGAAGTCAGGGCAGAGGAGAGAGATTATCGAAATTCTCAAGTTCTTTCAGCGGGGAAGCTGCTAAGTGAGCGGCCCACTGAATTTCCAACCAGGGAGGTTCAGGTTGTAAATTTGATGACAAAACAAAAATACAAAAATTCCCACCAAAACAAAAAAAATCCAGTTGGTCTGGATGAGGCTCAAACTCACCAGCCCCCATTCTTATCCCATAGGTGGTTCTCTGTAAGTAAGGAGTAATTCAAGTGGTTTGTGGCTGAGGAATGGTTGAAAACCACTGTTGTGGAGAATCAACAACCTCTTGGTTCATAGCAGCTCAACACATTTGATTAAAATACTTGAGCAACAAAGGAACAAGCCAAGAATTTAGGTACACATACCCCTGGCATATTTTCAGAGCCTTTCTTAAACAGGTAACATCAAACAAAGTCATCCAATTTCTAATTACCCTTGCCTCAAGACAAAATAAGTGAAAATTATCATCATCTAACATCAGGAAATTATTTTTAATTATCAACTGATTACTAATCTATGGATGCTTTTCTCTGCCCAATACAAATATAAAGAAACTCGGGAGTCTGCAGAAATCTGCAGAATAAAAACAAAGTGGGGCCTCAACTCCAAATATTCTCCCTCCACAAGTTCCAGAAATTTGCACTTTTTAAAAAAACTCCACACAAATAAAGGTTTGACATAAAAACCCTGTGCCCACAACAATGTTTGGTTAAGCAAGGTTCAACCATTAGCCTTTGAAAATAAAGGGAAAAAGTCAATGGCGCACCAATAAAGAATTCTCACAGGTTTCTGCATCATTCAAACTTGAGACACTTCTGACTCTTGCCTCGTTGGGTTAGAAATCAAGCAATTCTGACCAGAGTCTGTGAAGCACAAAAGTGAACGAAAGAGTGCAGGTGCAGTGAGCAGCCGACTGGCCAAGAGGCAGAGGCAATGAATAGCTGAGAGAAAAGCCCAGCTCAGCTACACAATGAAGGCTTTCTTCACTGAAAGGGGAAAGATTTACTGTGTAACTTTCCAATCAAAGTTCCAAGAATCTCCAATGGTTATGTGACAATGGACATCCGAAGTGCACCTGTCAGCTCCAAAATGTATTGGAGGTCCAAAGTCAGGAGAAGTTACAGCTCCAACAAAAGGCGTTGCATCAAGCAAATACCCTCAAATAGAAGCACAAAATGTGTTTCACACAAAGAAACATCGCTGTACTGTGAAGTACACTTGAACTCAACACCTGTCAGTAGTAAATAACAGTCATCGCGCAAACCCAAGAACTACTTCATGCATAGCATTGAAAGTTTTTACTTGTAAAGTTGTAAGTTCAATCCAGGAGTGAAATGCAAAATAATGCAGATGCAGGAAATCTGAAATAAAACAAAACACTGCAGAAAACACTCAAAAGCATCATTGGACGAAAAAAAAACAGAATCAAAAACAAACTACCAGAGGAATTCAGCAGGTCAGGAAGCATCCATGGAGGAAAATGGTCCATCGACATTTCAGGAGGAAAGCCTGCTTCAGATTCAGAGGGGAGAAGATGGCAGGCAGGATTAACAAGAGGGGGCTGGGGGTGGTGAAGAATGACAGAGATGGAATCAGGTGGGATGGAGTTGGGAGGCAGTGAAAGGTGGAAGGAGAGTGGAGGGGAGACGGAAAAAGGGTGGAGGCAGGGGAGAGAGTGGGGCACTGCTGAAGCCTAATGGAGCCAGGTGGAAACAGAGGGGGATTAAGTGAGAGTTCTGAATGGAGAGGTCACTTAACACTTCAGTTGCCGACTATACATGGTGGATGGGAAATGTTAGACTGATGGAACAGAAATATTTGCTAAATCAAGCTCTTTGCCCTTCAAACAAGCATTGTGATAGGAATGCGGATAGCAAACAGTACACTGGCCTCCATTGCAAGATTCAAGGATAATACCATCTCAAAGAAATTATTCGAGCTGGAACAGAATGTACAGATCCAGTCTTCTTATCCACAAAAGACAATAGGACTGTGCGAGAGGGCACGAAGTGAACGCTCACCAGGGTGATTGGGATGGCACACATTTCCTGCGAGGAGAGATTGGGCAGACGTTAAAAAACTGAAAAGTGATCTCACTCTGTGGGGCTGGTTTGGGTTGATGAGGAATTATGGTGTCTGGAATCAGAGGTCATAATCGCACAAAAGGACTTGGCCATTCAGGACAGAGTCACAAAGCAATTTCTTCCCCATCCCCCACAAGAGAAGTGAATCTCTCTACTTCTCCATTCCAGTTTAGATGAGGCACAGTCACTGATTTATATTTAAACAGAGATGGAGAGATTTTTTAGACATTACAGAATTGAAGGAAAAAGGTCCCGAGGTAAAAGCATCCACGATCCAAATGGTTGTTAGAACAGGTATGAGGGACCACATAACCCAATAATCCTTGTACTTTGTACATTCCTGAAAACACAGGTAACCATACTGACTTACAGTATATAATAACTATTGATCAGACTGCCAAGAGAAATGCACTATGATTGATTATGTGGGAGGACACATATATTTAACCCAAATACAAAAAGGCAGCAGCCTTGGGAGCATTGAGGATGCCTCACTGCACTACAAATCCCTCCATTTAGGAACAGAAGAAAAGTTATAATCATTTGGTGTTCTTCAAGAACAGAAAGCCCCTTCTGCAACTGGTTTGTATGAAACCTTTGACCCCCAACATTGCTCATTGTCAATTTCCTTCACAAGTCACTGAGCATTAAACAGAGAAGGGAAGTCCCACAGTGGTGGAATCTTGGGCCTTTTGAGATAGCTGCAGGGGGCATCAGAAAATATATTTTTATAGGGAAGGCTGAATGAACTCAGTCAACAGTTGCTTTGGAAATACCAGTTAACTACCTCTCTGCAAGCCACAACACCTGAGCCTCTGGATAACCTCAACATAATTCGCAGCTGCTCTTAGCAACTGAAAAATATCACATTGGGGTCCAAACTCTTCGATGTCCCCATCAAATGAAGCTAAAAACAGTTGCCACCATGCATCACATTAAGGCTATAAAGCTGTAAAATACAATTGCAAAATGCCTACCAGTTCATATAGAATTGGGACAACAATAATCTGCTGGAGGAACTCAGCAAGCTGATCAGCATCAATGGGAGAAAAAGAGTGGTCAACGTTTCCATCAGAACCCTTCATCAAGACTGAAAGTGCAGAAGGGTTAGGCAGGAGCCAACAAGGATTGGTGAACCTGGGTGACAGAAGTGATGGATTGGCAGATGTCAGGTAAAGGGAGAGAGAAGTCAGAATAAAAGGGAGGGGGGGGGGCGTCAGATGGAGAAAGGAGGGGCGATAAACAGAGACAAAGTAATCTGACAGGAAGAGGTGACTAGAGTGGTACAATGAGAGCTGTTAGGTGAAAGATTAAGGTCAGAGAGGATGAGATAGACCTGAAGTGGGGTCAGGCAGTCTTTTCTGATGCAAAAGTGGACATGGCTACCTAAAAATTTCAGCCTTGGTTAATCTGGGCACTTCCAGTTTGTCCAAAGGGATTTTGATAATGTAACAGGTAATACACCAGAATCAAGTGACACTAGGATTCGTGCCTCACTGAAAAATATATTTCATATCCATAACAAGTTAAAATACATTAAATATCTCTGCTCTAATACCACAGAGAAATCCATCAGTATCCTCAGGAAGCAACTTGGCATCAGTGCCTATGATTTAAGATGTATTTTTACTTATACCTACACAAGATTCATACTATCTTGTAACTGCAACGCCAGCGATCCAGTTCAAATCCGGAGCTGTCTGTAAGCAGTTTGTACCTTCGCCCCGTGTCTGCATGGGTTTCCTTCAGGTGCTCCAGTTTCCTCCCACCCTTCAAAACATACAAGGGATGTAGGTTAATTGGGTTTATTTGGATGACACGAGCTTGTGGCCCCAAAGGGCCTTTTACCGTGCTTTATGTCTAAATTAAATTAAAAATAAAATTAAAATGAAAGATTCTATAGAATAAAGGTCGCCTTCCAGCAGATTTGTTTCTTTCTGTATTGTGAAGTCAGCTTGTTTACATTTCCCTCTTTTGCATACATATCTTTCTTGTGTACAGTTTACAGTTACTGACAAGAAAAAATTCTGCCTGGCCCACAGGAAAAAGAATCTCAGGGTTGTATGTGATGTCATTTAAGTACTCTGACAATAAATCTGAACTTTGATCTGGAAAATCTTTGCATCTAAATAATAAGTAGAATGACAAGACATTTTATTCTGGGATCTCTCATTCACCTCCAACAAGAAGCCTCCAAGTCTTTGCACCTCCCTTTGTCAATCTTTACCAAAACCATTTGAGATATGGCACCCCTGGGTCTCCCTTCTGATTTCCTTCCCCATAGCACACCCCTTGTCACACTCATTCCACAGGTCTCCATAAGAAATGTCAATAACCACTCATGATGACTTAAAACTAAAAGAGACACTGTTCTTTCAATGTATTGTGGAATTATAATTTTGTGGCCATAACAGAGATGTAGCTTACACAAGGACAGAATTGCCTGATGCAGGTACCAGGGCTTAGATGTTTTAAAAGGCATAGGATGGGAGGGGGTGGGGTAAAAGAGTGGGGGAGAGTACCATTACTAGTCAGAAGTAGTATACAGCTGCAGAAAGGGAGGATTCTGTGGAGGGAGTGGCTACTGAGTCAATGTGGGTGGAAGTCAGAATAAGGGAACAATCATGGTATTTGGAGTGGTCTAAAGGCCCACAAATAGCCCTGGGGACAGTGAGGAACAGATTAGTAGACAGATTTTAGAATGGAACAGAAATAACAGGGTTGTTATTATGGGAGACTTCAACTTCCCAAGTATAACCATTGTGCTGTGTAGCCCATAAAAATATAAGTGAGCCAATAAGAAATATTGATGAGAACATTTGAAAAAAATAAACCTTTGTAAGAGAATAACAGTAACATACAAAATTATGAAATAGATAAGATAGAAGCAGGAAGTAAAACACAGGATTCTGCTGACACTGTGGTTAAGTTAAAAAAAATCACACAAAGGTACATCAACTTTTCGCGCTTGAGCCCTTCATCAAGGTGTGGGGGAACATGAGAGATGTTGGTGATGTATCTTCACCTTTGCTACACAGAGGCACTGTTTGACCTGCTGATTATCTCTAGCATTTGTGTGTATTTTTCAGATGGAAGTGGCAGGTGAGCTAGAATTAGAAGACAGCCACAAAATGAGGGGGACTAGATTTAAGACAGAGAGGAGGAGGAATTGATTCTCCCAGAGAATGATGAAGCTGTGGAATTATCTACTGAACAAAACAGTAGAGGCTGTCTCATTGAATATCTTTAATGCAAAGTACAGGTAAGTTGTGAATATCAAGCAGTTGTCATATGAACTCATTGAAAAACCTACAAATCTTCCATGGATTGCAATTAAGACAATGTAAACACACTGCCAGGGAAGGTACAGTTAAGAGGCATTTAGACAGACATTAACTGGCAGAAGCAGAGCTCGGAATACACGCAGGTAAATGGGATAAGTTAGATTGGGTCACTGATGGTACAGACACGTTGGGCCTGTACCTGTGCTGTACTGGTCAACATTAGCTATGGTGAGTTAATGACTATGTGTTTCCAATTCAGGATGGTGTGTGGCTTGGAGGCTAATTTCTAAGTGACCCCATTGTCCTTTGAGCTGGTAGGGTTTCTAGTTGGGAAGGTGTCTTTTAAGTCTAGAGAAATGGAGGATAAAAAGTATCTTCTTGATTTGAACCCTTCGGATTAATTCTGATTCCTGTAGTTTTCCCCAGAGAGTTCCAGTAGACAAAGACATTCAGATAAGCTGTCATAGCATGGTACGCCATGCAGGATTCACTGATAATGTTCACTTATTTCAATAGTACAATTCTCATTTCATTTTCTGATTGCGACAATCTGATCACAGAAAGATTCTGTCGACATGCTGTTCATGTAAACAAGCCTCTGTGGTCCATTTATTGCAAATTAAATTAGCACAACTCCAGATGCCCCAGAGTCCATTCCTGAAACAGAGCCAACAAGTTGCATTCAATGAAATCCAATATAGGAAACGCACTACTGTTGGTTTTACTTTCTTTCAACAATTTCAGGAAACAATTCAGACTCCAGATGCTCCATGTAAAGAACACCCTCAGCTGCTAAGATTTCTCAATTTTCTTCTGACAGGGGTTTACAATTTTCCATTCAATTTTAAAATACAAGTCATTCGTTACACTTCTGATTTACTATGACATTCAATAAATGTTTATAAATATTGTGCTTTCAGATTGAGGAAATCATCTATGAAAGGATACAAGTGGCTGTAGATGCAAGAATATGGAGCAAAAAAAACCCAAAGTGGTGGAGGAACGCAATGGACTGAGCAACATCAGTTGGTGCAGGTTGGAGCCCTTCATTATGACTTCAGTTAAGAGCCCTCCTCAATCTCAAGCCCCTTTTCCACTGGCATCCCAGTTAAATGGCAGTGCAGTGCCCCGGGATAGGAAACCCTTTACACCGTTTCCACTGGGCCAGCCTTAACTGGGACACTTATTGCTTTTCCACTGAAAACACTCATCCCCAGTGATCGGAGTGTTCTACCTTCAACTGGAAATGGGTGACTTTCTGCTGTCCCTTTTCCATTGGGTTTATCAGCTCTCCAGAGTCAGCAAATGCCAGGGATACGAGTAGGGGTAGAGGTGAAATGATGTCATTTGACGCCGTCATTCGGACAATGTCCCTTTTCCATTGGACCCTGTCCCAGTAAATTCCTGGGGCAGGGTGCCAGTGGAAAAGGGGCTCCAGACAGGAACCACTAACCGAAGACAATGCCCAACCTTGCTTCATCCCAGGGTGGATTCTCTATTCTGATGGATGCACATCTCCTCATGATAGTAAGCAAAGTGAAAAGAATGATCAAGATTCATTTATTGTCATGTACTTAAATATACAAATTTTTTCATCTTTTGCCTTTTATTACGGCACACAAAACCGTCACTAGCCCAGCACCCACAGCAATTTGAAAAAGAGAAGCCATCCAGCGACGACAAGCATGTGTGAATTTGCGTCCAGCAATTCCACAGCTTCTGCAGCCATATAGCCTCCTGTCTGTTCCAATGCTACACAAGGAAGCTGACAACATTCAAGGCCCTTTTGGGGATGGGTGGGGGGGGTCCTTTTTACTGTCGGCACCCTCATTGGTCCACTGCTGCAGACACCTTCTCCATACAGGTGTCTTGCAAGCTTTACCTCAGCTAAATTGAGGTGAGTGGGGGGGGGGGGGGGGGGGAGGGGAAAGAGATGGGGAGGGGAGATGTTCTTTCACTTGGTCGACCAAGGGGTCGTTTTTTGAGTGCCGGATGTGGCGTCGCAAAAGGACGGGGCCAGGGACGGTGAGCCATGCCGGTACAGTGGTTCCTGATTCGGATTTCCTTGGGAAAAAGAACATCCTTTCGTGGGGGTTGGCATTTGTTGCGGTACATAGGAGGGAGCAGATGGAGTGTAAGGCACTAGTGAGAACCTCCTGCCAGTGAGAGATAGGGAGACCTTTAGACCGGAGAGCCAATGTAACCGCTCTCCATATGGTGGCATTCTCCCTCTCGACCTGGCCGTTACCGCGTGGTTTATAGCTCATGGTCCTGCTTGAAGCGATACTACATGCCAGAAGGTACTGTTGCAGCTCTGCGCTCATGAATGAGGACCCCCTATCACTGTGGATGGAATTGGGGTACCCGAAGATGGCGAAAATACTGTGAAGGGCCTGTATCACTGAGGTGGCAGTGGTGTCTGGGCAGGGCACAGCGAACGGGAAGCGGGAATACTCGTCGATGGCCATAAGGATGTAGTTATTACGGTTGGTCGACGGTAGGGGCCCCTTAAAGTCTAAGTGACTCCAGCAATGAAAACAGCCCAATGACGAGCTACATTTATAACATTTACCCAGCATCATCACCTGAGTGTGGTGGGGCCTGTCCTCGTCTCTTTTTAATTGTAGGCAAGAGAATAAAAGTGTGGCAGTCTGACTGTATAACCCTTCCCTATTATTACCCTTCCTGCACTCACCAGCTCCAGTGAATCCAGCACTATCTGTAAGGGTTTGTACTTTCACCCCATGACCCCCATGGGTTTCCTCTGGAAGCACCAGTTTCCTCACACGTTAAAAAGAGACACAGAGTCGGTATGCTGATTGGTCACATGGGCATAATTGGGTGACACGGGCTCATCGGTTGGAAGGGCCTATTACTGTACTGGATCTCTAAATTATTATTGTTAGAAGTATTTATACAAATTGAAAGGAGATACAGCCCAGCAATATTCTACATGCTTCCAAGTTCAATTTATCAACAGTATTCTAAGTCATCTTTAAAATTAATTTTGGAACAAGCTGAATAGAGCGATGATCTTACAACAGGCTGAAAATTATGACGGGCATAAATTGTGTAACCCTTTTCCACCAAGGTTAAGAGAGATAAAAACTAGAGGACATGGGGTTAAGGGTGAAAAGGGAAAAGTTTAAAGGGAGCATTAGGAGGAACTTCAAGCAGAATGGTGGAAGTGTGGAAGAAGCTGACACAGCTGAATGCAAGCTCAATTTTGACATTTAAAAACATTTTAGACAGGTACAAGGTTGGGAGGGGGATGGAGGGTGCCAGTCAGTGGGACAAGGCAGAATAATAGTTCAGCACAGACTAGAAGGGCCAAAGGACCTGCTTCTATGCTGTAATGTTGTATGGTCCTGATTATTTATTTTATAATTATGTCTTTTTTAAATGACAATGGTTAACCCAACCTAAGATACCCTAAGAGGGAGACACAGAGTTTATAGGGAATCTACAGCAATTCCTGGTGCACGTAAATACTCCCATCATAACATGCCCAATTACCTGAGGGCAAGGAGCCACTTGAAATGCAGAATTCAACGTTCCTGTAACTCTCAATTAAAATTTTAGTTATAAAACAGGAAATATGTATTTGGTACAAATGTCAACCTTGGAAAGGTACACAAAATTTCATTCAGGACCTGGCTTAATATTCGTTTTCAGCTTCTCTCCTTGAACAAAGGAGATTTGAAGATGCAAATATAACATTTCAAAAGTGTAAAATGGTGCAGCATAATTGACCAACAAATTATCTGTGCTGCTAAGTAATAATGTTTCCTTATCTTGAATTTTCACAAAGAATTATTTCAAAAAGGCTCCAATAAGCTCATTATCGCGTCTTAATGTGATTTTAAAGGAGTTTGTTCACCCCAACAGCAACAGGAAGAATGAGAAAGGCATCACTGTGACAACTCCTCACTGAAAACAATGACATCTTACCATTCAACTCAAGGAATTGCATCATTGTTTAAATACATATTCATCTTCTGCTGCAAATGACCATTCTTTCTACCATTTTCCACCTCAGACCCATCAAACCTACCCATCCCCACCTCCCTCACTCCTCTCCTCCCAAATTCAGATATATCACCATAGCATTACTTAGTGGAATGCAGGCATGGCTCAGCACAACGGTCCTTTGAGCAGGGATAATCCGACAACAGCAAGCAAAGTCCCAGTTATCTGACCTCAAACCCCAACTAAAACAGGGAAGATATTTTCCAATCAATAACAAATATTTATACAAATACTGATCAGTTGTCCAATTCTTCCAAAAATATGCTGACAGTGTTCATTTCAAAGTAGTAAACTCAAGAATTGAAGTTAGAAAATGGATAAGGACATAATGTACAACGACATGTCTACATTCACCATCCACACAAACACCTCTTTAGTCGGATCTGTAATTAAATTTATTAACCTACAAACAAATGGTTTCTTTCAAATTCAAGATGTACAATACTGAACACAAGCACAGTCTTTATTGCAAGATTATCTCAAGGTTTTGCTTTCATTGTGAAATAATTCACAGCTGATGGTCATTTTTAGTACAGTGTCTGGGTTTTTTTTTAAATTCCTTAATGCTGTCACAGGGTATGGACACTGCCATCTCCAACACAGAGCACAAAAGTGCTGAAGAAACCGGTTACCTCAGAAATTCTGTGTACTGCACTTGGTCCCAACATCTGTATATTTTCTTCCTTACTGCCATCTCCAATTGCCTTTGAGAAGCTGATGACCTTGAACCATTACTTTTGATATTGCGAAGGTGCTGTTGCTGAGGGGGGATTTCCAGGATTCAGACCCAGCGACAATTAAGGACTGATTGGTGTGCATTATGCAGGGAAACCAACAGGGGATGGTGTTTCCTTGTGTTTGATGTCATTTAGGATAAACATCACCAGTCTTGGAGATACTGTTGGGAGTGATGGAGTCAAAAAATGTGGTACATTGTATTGATAGTACATTTTGAGCCACAGTGCCCTGGTCGTGCAGTGAATGTATGTTTATGGTGGTGGATGAAGTGCCAACCATGAGAAGCTGGAACGACTCAGCTGGTTGGACCCATCCAAGTAAAAGAAACATTTTTTAAAAATGAGCATGCATATACAGCAACTAATGAGCAAGGTGAATGGAACTTCGATCTTTATTACAAGGGGTTTGGGTTTTCAAAATACGGCTGTGTTAATTTTTTTAAAATTTAGACATACAGCACAGTCACAGGCCATTTCGACACAAGTATCCATGCTGCCCAATTTACACCCCATTTACCTACATCCCGGGAGAAACCCCATGCAGACATGGGGAGAACGAATAAACTCCTTACAGACAGCGCAGGATTCAAACCGCAGTCCGGTCCTGATCACTGGCACTGTAAAGGCATTGCACTAACTGCTACGTCAATCGTACCACCCTAAAGTAGTGGCTCACAGCCACTGACAAGACTGCACCAGAGATGATTTGAACATACATGATTAGCATATTTAAAGGACATGTGTGAATTGGAGACAGTGCAGAGAAGGCCCACAAGGATGATTCCAACGAAGCCTTGATGGATGAAGAAAAGGTGCAGGTTAGGCTCTGCTCATTGGAGTCTTGAAGAATAAAATATGATCTTATTAATAGTACTTTAAGGGTATAGATAGAGTGGGTGGCAAGATGATATTTCACCTGAGGAGTATATCTGCAACTGGGAGGTAGTGACCCAGAGTAAAAGGTGACCTATTGTAGATGGAGTAGGAGGAATTTCTTTGCTCAGCAGGTCAGGAAACTTTGTATTTCCATGAATCACTGTATTTGCTCAAGGTAGAGATTGACGGCCAATTGGAGTGAGGGAAAGTGAGGGCTCGTGGAGTTGATGCCATGGTTGGATCGACTTTGATTGTATCAATGACAGAGAAGGCTCCGTGGGGTAGTTAGCTCTCATTTCTTTAGTCTTTTGTCAGCTGATTGCATTGGACTGCAATGCTGAAGCCTCTGGGGCTTATTACAGAAGAAGCAATGCATTTAAGCAAGAAGTTCAAAGTGTTTATAGGAGCAAATAACATCAAACTCCAGAATTTGTAACCATGGGCGATCAGCCAGCTGTTCACCATGCAGAAATAGTTCACAATCATTGGGAATTTGTAAAGAGAACCAAAACATTCTATATTCACACAAGATTCACGACTTATTTTGAGGCAGCCCAAACAATGCTGAATGGGTAGGGAATGATCAGTAAAAGATGACACCAACAAGAAAGTCTCCAAGCTTCAAAGTTGTGCATCTGACAAGTATGTGCACTAAAAGTATTTCAGGAACGATTTGTACAAGATTCAACATTCAAAGGCTCTTTAAGAATAATGGAATGGGTTGCCGAGTGCCATTGTTAAACTGCATCGGGATTTTCCATACATAAATCAGTGAAGAACCAGTTTTCAAATTACTAAAGATTTGCAGCACTCCCAAATTCAAAATGACTTATGACTGAAAGATAGACAACTCCATCTGCATTGTTTCCTGACAGGAATAAAGCATCTCAAAACTGTAATAAACGAAAGTAAAATGAACACATCCCCATTTTTGTTCAAGGCCACACTTTGAATCATTCTGTCATGCTTAAATGGGATTACCAGTAACAAACTGCTCTTCTCATAAAGAACAAGGGACGTACAAACTCACACTCAGCAATTTATACTACAAAGAAATCTATATGTAGAAAAAAACTACGAGTATCTCTCAGTCTGCTCTGGTTCCATTAATTGCAAGAAAATCACATTTCAAATTCCATTCATTGCACTCTAGCAGAGAAGTAATAATTTTTCTCAGTGACTGTCAACACCACACTAGGTTGATTAGCTCTGGATATCACTTGTGTTCCATTTTCAATCCAAAAGACAAGAGATCATTTTTTTTCACTCACCAAGTGCTTACATTTGGACCTCAATTCAAGTACCTTGTGGCTCATGCAGGCTTAATTGCTATTATAAAAAAAAAGCCTCTGGTAAGCAGAAGGAGCATTATGAAGGTACATAAAATCACAATATTTATATTAAATATAATGCATTTTGCTGAGTTGTCAACTCACTAGACCATGGCTATTTTATTGGGCATTTTATCTCATTAATATGTGCATGGCAATCAGGAAGAGACTAATAAACAGGGACAGAAATAAAAGGATTTGAAGGATTTCAAGCAAAGCTTCCACTTGTGCACGTTGCTTAATCTCACCATGGAATAAAGAGCAAACGCTGTTAAGCTAAACAAGCCATGGTTTGCTTATTAAGCCTGACTCAATTACAGAACTAACCCCTTAAAACTCCACCCCGTGTTGCCCTTTGGCTGCATCCCACACGTGACCATGAAACTGTCCCTAGTCAGCCCACGCAGGTGTGTCTGGACTTGAGCGTTGTCTCCGGTGAGTCACCAGCGGCGACAGACGCTACCTACGCAAAGCACGAATAGGCGTGAGGCTGCAACAACCTTCACAACATTTTTTTCTTATGATGGTCTGAAGCTCGATGGCAAATTTGCCCACCCATTGGATCGTTAGATTGCACAATGCCAATCAAAATCTAATGATCTCAGTCCCAAAAACTGTCAAAGCAGCAGCAGGAGTCCTCCAATTAGAGGATTCCAAAGGGTAATAATCCCAAGGAATTTCTCCACATCTCCATATAAATGATCAACAATTGAATCCAAACCAAGTCTTCTTGCTTTGGACTCTCCAATTGGGGAAACATCAGCTGCCCCACTGTCTAAAAATCTCATCATTTAATGGGTTTGCCTCATTCTTCTGAAATCTCGAATTCCTCTCTTCTCAAATGAGGCACCTTTGATAGGCAGATGAATTGGGCAAAAGAGCCTGCATCAATGACTAAAATGATCCATGAATCAGACTTTAACAAATAAAATCTTAGTTTCAACCTAAATAAAAGATTCTAACCTTTTATCCAATACACTTGGGAGCAGACATTTTTCGGAATTTGGAATTTTTCAGATAATTATAGTAATGGTGGTATGTTAAGTAATTACACTGATTTCAGCCCGGGTAAGAAACCTGCATAGGAGAAGGCCACTCCGATATAAAACCTACGACCCAAGGACCTCGCTGCCACGTCCCAGCTTGCTTGGCCACGGCACACGAACCATGGGTGTAAAGGGTGGGGCCAGTACTGCGCGCACTGCACTCCACCTAAAAGCTCCTTTGCGCAGGCCCGAGGACAGGTCCACGTCCTCCCCCTCCACGTCCTCCCCCTCCACGTCCTCCCCCTCCACGTGCTCCCCTCCACGTCCTCCCCCTCCACGTCCTCCCCCTCCACGTCCTCCCCCTCCACGTCCTCCCCCTCCACGTCCTCCCCCTCCACGTCCTCCCCCTCCACGTCCTCCCCCTCAAAAGATGCTCACAAACTCAAGCTAGCATGCTGGAACATCAGAACCATGCTAGACAAGGCTGACAGCCACCGACCTGAACGTCGGTCTGCCCTCATTGCACATGAACTCCTCAGACTTGACATCGACATAGCCGCTCTCAGTGAAGTCCGCCTGGCAGATGTAGGCAGCCTCCAAGAATGCGGCGCGGGCTACACACTCTACTGGTCTGGCAAGTCTTCGGATGAACGATGCCTATCTGGTTTAGGCTTCATGGTCAAGAGCTTCATTGCCTCCAAACTCGAAAACCTTCCGACAGGCCTCTCGGACCGAATCATGTCCATGCGACTCCCACTTCAAAACAAGCGTCACATCACCCTCATCAGTGTCTATGCTCCAACCCTCCAGGCGGAACCAGCAGAAAAGAACAAGTTCTACACCGACCTGCGCAACCTCATCCAACGTACCCCTACAGCCGACAAGGTTGTCATCCTGGGCGACTTCAACGCTCGTGTCGGCAAAGACTCAGAAACCTGGCCAGGAATCCTGGGCAAGCATGGCGTCGGCAAGTGCAACGACAATGGGCGCCTCCTGTTGGAGCTCTGCGCAGAACAGCGGCTTGTCATTACAAACACCCTTTTTCAGCAGAGGGACAGCCTTAAGACCACCTGGATGCATCCCCGATCCAAACACTGGCACCTCCTGGACTACATCCTGGTGCGAGAAAGTGACAAACGAGATGTGCTCCACACCAGGGTCATGCCTAGCGCGGAATGCCACACTGACCACCGGCTGGTTCACTGCAAGCTCAACCTTCACTTCAAACCAAAGCCCAGGAACAATAAAGCCCCCAGAAAGAGGTTCAATGTTGGAAACCTGCAGTCAGACGAAGCGAGAGGAAACTTCCAGGCAAACCTCAAAGCAAAGCTCGACGATGCAACCCGCCTCACGGACCCGTCCCCTGAAACCCTCTGGGATCAGTTGAAGACTACCATACTGCAATCCACTGAAGAGGTACTGGGCTTCTCCTCCAGGAAAAACAAGGACTGGTTTGACGAAAACAGCCAGGAAATCCAGGAGCTGCTGGCAAAGAAGCGAGCTGCCCACCAGGCTCACCTTACAAAGCCGTCCTGTCCAGAGAAGAAACAAGCCTTCCGTCGCGCATGCAGCCATCTTCAGCGCAAACTCCAGGAGATCCAAAATGAGTGGTGGACTAGCCTCGCCAAACGAACACAGCTCAGCGCGGACATTGGCGACTTCAGGGGTTTCTACGAGGCTCTAAAGGCTGTGTACGGCCCCTCACCCCAAGTCCAAAGCCCGCTGCGCAGCTCAGACGGCAAAGTCCTCCTCAGCGACAAGATCTCCATCCTCAACCGATGGTCAGAACACTTCCAATCTCTTTTCAGTGCCAACCGCTCAGTCCAAGATTCCGCCCTGCTCCAGCTCCCTCAACAGCCCCTAAGGCTAGAGCTGGATGAGGTTCCCACCCTGGATGAGACATATAAGGCAATCGAACAACTGAAAAGTGGCAAAGCAGCAGGTATGGATGGAATCCCCCCAGAAGTCTGGAAGGCTGGCGGCAAAACTCTGCATGCCAAACTGCATGAGTTTTTCAAGCTTTGTTGGGACCAAGGTAAACTGCCTCAGAATCTTCGTGATGCCACCATCATCACCCTGTACAAAAACAAAGGCGAGAAATCAGACTGCTCAAACTACAGGGGAATCACGTTGCTCTCCATTGCAGGCAAAATCTTCGCTAGGATTCTACTAAATAGAATAATACCTAGTGTCGCCGAGAATATTCTCCCAGAATCACAGTGCGGCTTTCGCGCAAACAGAGGAACCACTGACATGGTCTTTGCCCTCAGACAGCTCCAAGAAAAGTGCAGAGAACAAAACAAAGGACTCTACATCACCTTTGTTGACCTCACCAAAGCCTTCGACACCGTGAGCAGGAAAGGGCTTTGGCAAATACTAGAGCGCATCGGATGTCCCCCAAAGTTCCTCAACATGATTATCCAACTGCACGAAAACCAACAAGGTCGGGTCAGATACAGCAATGAGCTCTCTGAACCCTTCTCCATTAACAATGGCGTGAAGCAAGGCTGTGTTCTCGCACCAACCCTCTTTTCAATCTTCTTCAGCATGATGCTGAACCAAGCCATGAAAGACCCCAACAATGAAGACGCTGTTTACATCCGGTACCGCATGGATGGCAGTCTCTTCAATCTGAGGCGCCTGCAAGCTCACACCAAGACACAAGAGAAACTTGTCCGTGAACTACTCTTTGCAGATGATGCCGCTTTAGTTGCCCATTCAGAGCCAGCTCTTCAGCGCTTGACGTCCTGCTTTGCGGAAACTGCCAAAATGTTTGGCCTGGAAGTCAGCCTGAAGAAAACTGAGGTCCTCCATCAGCCAGCTCCCCACCATGACTACCAGCCCCCACACATCTCCATCGGGCACACAAAACTCAAAACGGTCAACCAGTTTACCTATCTCGGCTGCACCATTTCATCAGATGCAAGGATCGACAATGAGATAGACAACAGACTCGCCAAGGCAAATAGCGCCTTTGGAAGACTACACAAAAGAGTCTGGAAAAACAACCAACTGAAAAACCTCACAAAGATAAGCGTATACAGAGCCGTTGTCATACCCACACTCCTGTTCGGCTCCGAATCATGGGTCCTCTACCGGCACCACCTACGGCTCCTAGAACGCTTCCACCAGCGTTGTCTCCGCTCCATCCTCAACATCCATTGGAGCGCTTACACCCCTAACGTCGAAGTACTCGAGATGGCAGAGGTCGACAGCATCGAGTCCACGCTGCTGAAGATCCAGCTGCGCTGGATGGGTCACGTCTCCAGAATGGAGGATGGCCTTCCCAAGATCGTGTTATATGGCGAGCTCTCCACTGGCCACCGTGACAGAGGTGCACCAAAGAAAAGGTACAAGGACTGCCTAAAGAAATCTCTTGGTGCCTGCCACATTGACCACCGCCAGTGGGCTGATAACGCCTCAAACCGTGCATCTTGGCGCCTCACAGTTTGGCGGGCAGCAACCTCCTTTGAAGAAGACCGCAGAGACCACCTCACTGACAAAAGGCAAAGGAGGAAAAACCCAACACCCAACCCCAACCAACAAATTTTCCCTTGCAACCGCTGCAATCGTGTCTGCCTGTCCCGCATCGGACTTGTCAGCCACAAACGAGCCTGCAGCTGACGTGGACTTTTTACCCCCTCCATAAATCTTCGTCTGCGAAGCCAAGCCAAAGAAACACTGATTTCAGATTTGCACAAAACAAAGACACCCTCCAACTAGCATCTTTTTGCCCTATGTAACGTTTTCCAATTTTTCATTAGTTTCTGGTCATCACTGTCATTGTAAAACTTACCATTCTGCTTCTTTAACTCATTTATGATGGCAGTTTCCACACCATAATCTTCAGTAAGACACCACAAAGATACACCATGATCAAGCTTCTGCGATAATTCTACTTTCTGAGTTATCGCTAATGAGAGACACTTCCTTTCCTGCTTCTCTCTTTTACCAATAGGGGACTCTGCAGCTCTTTGTAACATTTTCATAGTCTTCAAAGTCCGTGAGCAACAGAGGCTCATATGACTGGTAGGAACACTGAGACACGGCGCTGGATCGGGGTGGGTTACATCGGGTCATGTTTGGCGCCAAACGTGAACTTTGGTGTGCAGATGACATCCATGGAAAAAATGTTCAGTTTTCAGAATTTTGAATAAAAGATTTATGTACCTGTATTATTTTGACTCTCGCAGGGAGGATTCCAAACACTGTTTCCTACCAACTACTGAATGTGAATAACTTGTGCCATGGTCAGTTCCTCAATGAGCCATTCTCTAATGTACTCCAGTAAAGTGACCATTATCCCATTGGTAACCATGCGGGTCACACAATCTCACGCATGATTATTGACCATTCTTTCAGCGTCCAATAACATTAATTGACTTCAACTCTGCCTGACGCCATAACTATAGACAAACAGTGTACGAACTACCCCACCAGATTTTTTAAAGCCTCTGTGATTTTTATCCTCTGCTCTTATTAATTCTATATTCTAATTTTTCCACTATTTAATCCTTAATACTTTCCACCCCTAATTATGAAAATCAACCTTTCTAAGTTAAGTATTTTGAAGAATTTAGTTCCCATCAATGTTTGTGCTAATTGCACAACTATTATTTCAGGACTAAGAAACACCTTCAGAGCAATTAAACACTGCTCCACCATTTAACTCCCATCAGGCATATTTCAGTCGTTACCAAACTGTACGAATGTGACATCATCCAACCTTACATCTTAGCAGGAAAGAATTAGATCATAGAATTGAATACCATAGAGAAATGAACAGGGAATATGCTGTCTAATTAAATGGAAAAAAAAAGCACCAAATCTCCCCCCTTTGTGCAGTAATGTTTCAACCGACAGGAGAATCTAATTTTGCTTTCAAAGTTTCTGATCTCATTCCAGCTACAAGATGGACAGAGGGAAACAATCCTGACTGCTCTAATATCGATCTATTATGGGTTTGTCAGACATGGTCAAAAGTCCCAATCTACATTCAAGCAGAAACACAATGAAATGCATTTCAGTTATCTGTGCAGACCACTAATGAATCAACTTTCACTGCAATTTATGTTTACCATATATCTATTGAACAATGAAAAAGCCCAGAACTCTGGAACATTGTTCACTGTCAATTTAAAATTACCTCCAGCCTTCTTACAGCAGCAGAATTATCAGAGCTTGTCAGGAAAATAAAATTTAGCTCCACTTTTAATCCATGGTATTGGATTCCAACATCCAATGAGCCGGAGATACAAGGATGCACAAAGAGTACCACATCAGAGCTTTAGGCATAATGCACATCAACACCAAGGTTTGCGAGAAACCAAATGTGATGGCTCATTAGAAAAATAAGTTTCTGTAGACTTGGGTTTTGAGAATGCCAAAAGTCAATAGAAGGAAATACAATGAACTCAGAGAGTGAGTGCTTCAACCAAAATGAGAATCTAAGGGGTTCATTACAAGTACTTCTCATCTCCAATCATGTAATTTGATACATTAAGAGACATAGGGGCAGAAATAGGCTATTCAGCAAATCAAGTTTGCTCCTCCATTTAATCATGAGCTGATCCTTTTTCCACACTCAGTCCCACTGCATGGCCTTCTCCCCATAACCTTTGAAGCCACAGCTAATCAATAACTTATCAATCTCTCCCTTAAATACACACATGACCACCTGCGGCAACAAGTTCCACAGTTTTACCACCATCTAGTTAAAGAAATTCCTCAGCATTTAAATGGACACCCTACAATCCTAAAGTTGTGTCTTCTTGACCTTGGCTCTTCCACCCTGGGAAGCAAACTTTCCACAACACTCTGTATATGTCTTTCCACATTCGAAATGTTTCCACAAGATTCCCCCACCCCCACCCCCCCCCCCCCCATTCTCCAAAATTCCAATGAGTACAGGGCAAGAGCTGACAAACACTCCTCACCCTTTCATTCCTGGAACCATCCTGACATCAGAACCCTCTCCAATGTCAGTACATCCTTTCTTCAATGAAGAGCCCAAAACTGCTCACAATACTTCAGTGGGGGACTCATCAGTGCCTTGTAAGGCTTTAATATCACATCTATGCTCTTTTATTCCATTTCTCTTGAAATAAATACCAGCATTGCATTTGCCTTCTTCACCACCAAATCAACCTGCGCTGATTTTCAGGCTACCTGCACAAGGACTTCTGGGTCCATTTGCATCTAGGTATTTTCAATTATCTCCCCGTTTAGAAAATAGTTTGCTCATGTATTTTTTTCTATCAAAGAGCTTGACCATATACTTTCTGACATTGTATTTCATTTGCCATTTCTCATCTGTCCTTCTGCAGCCTCCCTGTTTCTTCAGCACTACCTGTTCCTTCACCTACCTTTGTAACATCTGCAAACTTAGTCACAAAGACATTCATTCAATAATCTAAATCATTAATGTAAACATAAAAAGAAGTAGCCCTAACACCAAACCCTGTGGAACACCATGAACAAATGGCAGCATAACGAATTTTAAAATGAGTCACTGGAATTTGATAGACTTATTTGTTACAAGTAGTCCACTATCTCAAAATTTTAGACAATTGAAACCATCAAATTCTTCACTAGTAGTATAATTTCACTTAAATTCATAAGAATATTAGAGACAGAATAGGAACGGGTTCTACAATTTCTTCAAGCTTCCTTGCCAGACACATCTCACGAATGCAGACACTTCACCGGAGCCTTCAAAATGACTAATTCATTACTTTTGACATGCTTGTGAGAATTTGAGCAAAAATGATAGGGAAGTAAATTTAAGTGGCAAATAACTGTGGGAGGAATCAGGTATGAACTACATAAATATAGGCCATATGGCTCACTTCTCTGGGCATGACCTATTCCATACCTCAATGCTGGAGAAGCTCAGCAGGTGAAACAGTGTACTTTATATAGCAAAGATACATAACTAACATTTTGGGCTTGAGCCCTTCATTAAGTTATGAGCAAATTATAGGCAGGTGCCATACATTCTGCTCATATCTTGATGAAGGGCTCAAGTCTGAAATATTGGTTATTCACTGTAACCTGCTGAGTTTCTCCATTATTGTTTTTACTTTAAACACAGTGTCTGTAGACTTTTGCATTTTACTCCTCTTTCTACACCTCAAGCCTTCTCCCCTACCTGATCTTCCCCCAGATCTACTCTCTACTCACCTCAACTTCCAGAATGCTCAACCGAGCACCCACAGCATTCTGGAGAATTCCAAGGATCCACTCCCATTAGAAAAAAAACAAAACTTTATTCTGAATGAACTATGCCCCTAGTTCAACAAATTTCAGTTTCTTCACTACTAAGAGAAACGAAGTGAAGGAAATAACAAGAAGCTGGAGGCACTCAGCTGGTCAGGCCGTATCCATGGGCAGAAATGGTCAGTCAACATTTCATGATAGGACCCTTTATCAAGACCTTGTCAATCTTCTCAGAATCTTCTCAGTTTATTAGGATATGTTCTCCTTTCTCAATTGCAGTAAGCAAATGGTATTATACTGTATGACCGTTCTAATGGAGGAACTCCCTTCCATCAGGAATCAATCTTTAGTGATGTCCAATCTTGAAAATAAAAGCTTTGATCTTTTTCCATAAGAAGGTACTCCTGAAGAGATTTGGAATGGAAGTTAGTCAATGTGTGGTTATAACAGGATCCCATGATAACCCTTCTGTAATGATCCAGTAACGGTCAAATCTGCCAACTGCATGTGCTAAATTATAAATTTCAAAATGAAACATTCTGTCTCTCCAATAATGATACTACAGCAACCTTAAAGTAATTATAGAAGTGTGAGATTTTGTAAAAGTAGATTTTGCACACAAATTTTATTTCCATATACAAATCATTTCCATCCAACTGCTACAGATGACTTCAAAATTTAATTTCAACAGCAATATAAATGCATACTCATTATTTTTCCATGGAAATGAATAAAACAAAGAGTTAAAATAACATCCTCACAATTATGGAATTGTTGACTCAAACAAATTCCACAATTGAGTTACGAGTATTCCAATGTAAATGATAAACCTGCAGATGACACCACCACTATTGGCTATATAATGGGATGAAGATCCAGAATGGATGGAGCAGGAACAAAGTTAGCAAGACCAAGGAGCTGAATGCAGACTCTAGAAACAGGAACCCAAGGGATACAAAACTGCCTTCATTGACAGGTTGGCCGTGGAGAAGGTTAGCCTTCAAATTCCTGGGAGCCCACATATCAGAGGACCGCTCCTGAAGCCAGCACATTGAGACAACTGAGAAGGCGGCACACCAATCCCTCTATTTTTGAAGGAGTCCAAGGAGATTTGGCACTTTGCCGAATACGCGATCAAACTTGTACAGGAACACTGTGCACTGACTGGTTGCATCATGGTCTAGTTTGGAAACTTGAGCAGGAAAGCAGATGCAGCAAAAAGTGGCAAATCTAGCCAAGTCCATCATAAGTAACCAATCTCCCATCCTTTCGAGATGCTGGCATGAGATGCTGGCCCAAGAAGGTATATCATGAAAGACCGTTGTGAAAAAATATATCCAAAAGTAACCAGACACAAGTGTCTGGAGATGTTGAAATCTGGAGCAACAAACTGCTGAAGGAACTCAGCGGGTCGTGCAACATAAGTGGGAGAAAACTATGTTTCAGGTGTAAACAGATCATAGCTTGTGTAACAAGGACAGGGTGGGAGGAGTTAGACAAGGGCTAGTTGGGGATTGGTGAATCAAGGAATGGGGAGAGCAGAGTGGAGTTGGGAGACAGAGGTAGTGGAATGGCATGTGCCAAAGGGAGAGAGGGTGGGTAATTAATGGCCTTGCACCAGCTTTTTTCTACTGACCCCCCTTATATTCTCTTCCTTCTCTCTCCCTTTGCCTATCATCCGCCAGTAAACTGTCTTTCCCTCTCACCCTTCACATCCATCTATCAGCCTTTACCCCTCCCTGGTTTATTAATCCCCTACTGGCCTGTTCAACCCATCCCACCCTGTCTCTATAACACTGGCCATCTCACCTCTGCACTCGGTCTAGATATAATGCTGGAGAAAATCAGGTCAGAGTACTTTATATAGCAAAGATAGAGACATAACCAACATTTCAGGCTTGAACCCTTAATGAAGGTCATCTTCAAGGCTCAAGCCTGAAACGTTGGTTATATATCTTTATCTCTGCTATATAAAGTATTCCATTTGACCTGGTGAGTTTTTCCAGCATTGTGAAACACTCAAGTCTGCAGATGCAGTGATTAATCAGAAGGAAGAGAGGGACACAATCCAGTCCTCATTGAGGCCTGTGGTGGAGAGGGTCAAAAACTTCAAATTCCTGAGTGTCAACATCTCCAATGATCTGTCATGGAGCCTCCATGTTGATGCAATCATGAAGAGGGCTCGCCAGTGGCTATACTTCGTGAGGTGTCTGAGGAGATTCGGTGTGGTACTGAAGACTCTCGTAAACTTCTACAGTTGCACCGTGGAGAGCATTGTGGCTGGTACATCACTGCCTGGTATGGAAGTGCCAATATTCAGGACAAGAAAAACTCCAGAGGGTTGTTAGCTCATCCTGAGACATCATGGGCACCAGTCTTCATTCAATCGAGGACATCTGCAAGAGGTGGTGTGCTAAGAAAGCAACGTCCATCCTCAAGGACACTGCAACCATCAGGTAAAAGGTACAGAAGCCTAAAGACAAGCACTCAACAGCACAAGGACAGCCTCTTCCCTCCTGTCATCAGATTCCTGAATGATCAATGAACCAAAGACACGGCCTTATTTTGACTTTTTGTGCACTATTTAATTTATTGTTGAATGGTGGTTTATTCAGTTTGGATGTTTGCACTGTGTTGCTGCCACAAAACAACAAATTTGGTGGTTGTTCATGACAATAAATTCTAATTCTGTAGTAAAAACACACTGAAATGCTGGAGGAACTCAACCGCTCTTTCAGTGTCCATAGATGACAAAGATATATTGCCCACATTTCGGGCCTGAGCCCTCCTTCAAGGGATAAGCAGATTTAGTCAAAAAAACCCAGAAAACTCAGAGGAATCCAGACCAACAAAACTTGTTAATTGGATATGATAAGGCGAGAAGTGAGAATTGAATGTGTGAAAGAAGACAGGGAAAAGAGAGAAAGAGCTAGGGGGAAGGCAGCATGGGAAGAAGTGAGGGGAAGGGGGTTTAACGAAAGCCAGAGAGGTCATATTAATACCATTCTGTGGTAGGGTGTTGTGTATGGAGGAAATGTGGCATCCCTGCTTGTCTGGAATGTGTGTATTGCCAATGGTCATGTGTCCTCCCTGCCTGAAACTTATTTGGAAGTCATGTCGCCTGTCAGTCAAGGTTGGAGTCTGTCTGCTAATTAGCGCACACCTTGTTGCTGGCCAATTTAAATAACCTAGGGTCATTATTGGCTAGAAGCACAGATATGCACTATATTTAACACCAATGCACAGCACATTCCCTCTGTGCCTTGTGGTCCAAGCCCTGGATATCGCTCCATGCCAGGTCACTACTGTGGACATCACTGGAAGTGTCGAGGGTAAGGTGCCCATGACACTGAAGCTGAACCATTAGTACTGTGATAGGTCAATACTCGCAGAAATCCGCAACCATGTTGGTCATGGAACCAGGTGTGTATGTAAGAGTCCCTGTATGTAGTGTGAGAGCAGGTCAAGTATAGGTTTATCGTTGTCGGAATCCCACCAAAGTCTGAGGTGAACAGTGATCAAGTACCGTTTTACATTCTCCCATTTCCCGTGCGTTAATAAAAGTTGCATTTAATTGTAATATTTGCATCCAGACTCGTCCCTCTGTGAAGCCACAGAACCTGATACTCTTCCCAACTCGACAGGTGCCCAAATCAGAAGGTGAGGTGTTACTCCTCCAATTTGCGTGTGGTCTCAGTCTGCCAGTGCATGAGACCATGGACAGACATGTCAGCAAGGGAACAGGATGGGGAATTGAAATGGGTGGCCAATGTGTGATCCACACTATTGCGGTGGAACAGAGCTGAGGTGCTCAAGAAAGCAATCTCCCAAGTCTGCGGCCAGTCTCTCCGATGAAGAGGAGACCACAACAGGAGCACCGAATGCAGTAGATGAGTTTGCAGGCTTTCGTATTTTACTTTCAGTCTATATGAAGAGTTCTGCCCAGATACACCCACAATTCTTTTTCATCCACTGGTGCTGCTTGATCTGCTGAGTATCTCCGATAGATTGTCTTTTGCTCCAAAATTAATTCATTTTGTGAGAAAATTAACCCTGAAATACGAAAGGGAACTTCATTTTAATCAGGTATGAATGCATGCAATGCTGTTTTATTCTTCATTTTCAGAGAGTTACTATCTGTGCACAAGGCTGGCTATACATGTTTGCAGCTGTCTTCTGTACCCTATGTTAGATGCCAGATCACCACTTTGCAAATAGCTCTTCAAGTACAGTACTGATCTTTAGATGCCAAATTTCCAGTTGTTCTCTAGCCCACATTAATGGCCCTGCCCGTTTTACCACAACATAAATGGGACCCTCTTCAAATTCCTGACATCTTTCCTCTGTTAAGTGAAATAACAGCAACAATCTTACTGCTGCTTTCTGAAAGTGCATTAACACAAGATAAATTAACACACTTTCAACCCATAAAATTCAAGCATCTGGAGGTAAAATAATTTACTCTTCAAAACACTTAACAAAGGTGTTAACAACTGCATACATTTTAATGAAGAACTTTTACTGCAAATCATGCCACACTACAGAAATTAATAGTTTTTTATCTGTACCATCCCACATCAATTTAGACTTCATTGCAAACCAGTTTTACTCCAGGATTCTAATGGACAGACTTTCAGCTGTGTTTAATCTTTACATCAAAGTGAGATCTTGCAGTCTTTTGTTTTGTTTACATGAAAAAGTCAGATGATGCTCAGTGAGGGATATTTTCTTACTTCCCAAATGATTTCAGATCCTGCAGTCATGGTCAGTGATATCAGCTGGACAGAAGCAAAGGATGGGGGTGCCGGCAAACACAGAAGATAAAAGGGGAGGGCAGGAGACATTCCAGGCACATCAGTAGGGCTAACGTCATATCTTTCTCTGTCGAAACCCAGAGAATGCTAGAGCACAACCCCATACCATTTAGCCCACTGTGTCTGTGGAGTGATGCCTCATCCTACAGTCCATTTCTGGCACGAGACTTTATCCAAGAAAGATTTTACATGAATGATCATCACTCTTTTAGGTAGAAAATTTCCAACTCCTATCCTTGAAAAACTTCTTCTCAAAGTTATACTACACAGACAACGGACCAGTGACCCAACTTGTCCGTGCTGACCAAGGTGTCTTTCCGAGCTCGTCCCATTTGCCCAACAATATCACTCAAAGCCTTTCCTGTCCATGTCCCCGCCCAAATTTTGTGCCTATTCTTGTCTCCACCAACTCCTGTGGCAGCTCATTCCATGACCCTCAGTGGGGAAAACCTGCTCTTCAGGACTCCTTAAATGTTTTCCCTCTCACCCCCCCCCCAACCTTTGGTAAAATACTGTGACCATTCACCTTATCCATGTCCCTCATGATTTTAGAAATCTCTACAAGGTTATCCTCAGCCTCCTTCGCTGCAGCCCACCTTCCAACTCCACCCACCCGATCTGACAACCTTATGAATCTCTTTTGCACCCTCTTACTGAATCAACTCCCTTTATCAATCACCATAAACTCCCGAGCCCTCATTACTGACACAATAAATCTTTCCCATTCCAGATGAAATTTTTGAAGGGGCTGTAATGTTCTGCATCCAACTCCACAAGTGTTACCTGACATCCTGAGAAATTCTGGTTTTTTTTTTTAATTTCAAGTTTCCAGCATCTGTGGTATTTTATTTTTGTAGCAAGTCTCTGGTAACCTCCGGGCAATGAAGCCCAGAAGATGATGCTCCTGAAGATGGTTCCAAAATTATACATGGTCCCAAAAATCAGCCTGGGCTTGGAAAGCAGAGCAAGGCTACTAGAGTCCATGGAACAAGCTGCCAGAGGAAGTGGAAGAGTGGGTATAGCGGCAATATTAATTTGGATTTGGACAGAAAAGGTTTCGAGGGATGTGGGCCAAGCACAGTCAAATAGGATGAGCTCAGTTAAACAAGTTGGGTGGCATGAACAAGTGGGCTGAAGGGCATCTTTTGATGCTGTAAAGCATCCGGGAGACCTGAGGGTGCCATCTTCCAATTCTCTGCAACAAATTCCACATTGCTGACAAATTCAATCGGCACTTTGAGAATAATATTCAATCCTGCTTGTGAATACAGCTCAAGTTAATGGAATTGTCTAATCTTCCAGCTGGACAGTCTCAAGAGAAATTAATTTGTCAAATACAAGCTAATTCCTAGTGGGCACAGTTCCATGGCTTCTAATAGCCAGTTACTGACCCTAAACTGGCAACTTTGTTCAATTTGCAGGCATGAACATTGATGCACCAAACAAGTGGTTAGCTCCTGAGCATAATTACAGACACAGAAAACACCAACAGGCTATATTTAGCAACAGACTGTTCCATTCCACACAAGAGAACACCAAACACACAAAATCATGGAGGGTTAAGTGCAGTCAAGACTATTCCTGATAATAACAAAAAAGGGGAGATTTCAAATTGGAATTTTCAGATTGCTGCACATTTATTTACCTTCTACTATTTATTTAAGACATTTTTACAGGGTCCAACTTCACCAAGGGAATCATGCAATTTCTTGCCTCTTGTGCGTATGAAGACACAGAGGCCATTCCTCCCATCAGATCACAATGGTTCTGCGAAACAATCTGATTTGTCCCATTCCTCCTCTTCTCATCTTGCTGAAATCTGGAAATAGTTCTCCCTCAGATGTCCATCAGTTCCTCTTTGATACATTTGCCACATATCACTCACGGCAGCTAGGTAGCCTCTATTATTTCGGTAGGATGCTGGGGGACCTCAGAACATCCAGTAGCAACACTTCCTCAAGGTAGGAGTATGAATTAAAGGCTGGGAAAGGGAGGGGGAGGAGTACAGATCAACTGACAAAAGGTATTACTTGGTTATGAAAAGGTGTTAATAAAATATTCCTCATACCTTGAGGGTCTCACAACCAAAACATCAGTTATACAATATCTTTACCTCCTATGAACACTGCAAGACTAGCGGAGTTTCTCCAGCATTTCTGTGTTTTGATGACAATCACAACATCTGCGGACTTCCATGTTTTACTCTACATCTTTACCTTCTAAGAATGCTGAGACCTGCTGAATTTCTCCCAACAGGTCTGTGTTTTTATTGCATAATTCTCACCTGGGTTCATCATTCTCTATACTGGGCCAGGCTCTTCTAACTGGCACCTCCCGAACCACACATCCAACACTAAGGGAAGCAAGAGTGGCCAGCACAAAGGATAATCTCCACACAATGCTCGATTGGAAATAGTTCTTCAGTGTCACTGGATCCAAATCCTGAAACCTTCTCTCCAACAGTATGGCGAGGTCACCTTCTTCAGAAGGACTGTAATGGTTCAAGAACCAGCTCACCACCATATTCCCTTGAATCGTCAGCATTGTTAATAAAAGCAGATTTGCCCAGTGATGCACAGATCCCAAGAAGGAATAAATAAAATCTTCCATCCTCTCTCAATCTCCTTATTTATAGAACACAGAAATGTACAGCACATACACAGGCCCTTGAGAGCATGTGTTGATGCTGAACATGATGTCTAAATGAAAGTAAAAACCCTACTGCTTGCACCTGATAGATAGTATCCCACTCCCCCCACCCCCCGACCACAATTCCTTCAAATTTATACATCCTTTTGTATCTGCTTCCACCACTACTCCTGGCAGCCTGTTGCAGGCAATTACCACTCACTATAAAATATCTATACCTGCCCTGCACATCTCTCTTAAGCTTATTCCCACTCACCTTAAATGCATCTCTGATGAAACCACACTTAAAGAGTATGGTGTTCAGTTCTGGTCATCTCATTATTGGAAGGATGTGGAAGCTATGGGGAGATTGCCAAGGAGATTTACCAGGATGTTGCCTGGATTGGAAAATAAGTCTTATGAGGCAAGGTTAGCAGAGCTGGGACTTTGCTCTTTGGAGCGAAGAAGGATGAGAGGAGATTTAATAGAGGTCTACAAGATTCCAAGAGGCATAGACAAGATGGACAACCAGTGCCTTTTTCCCAAGGCAGGAATAGCAAACAGCGGAGAACATCTGAACAAAGTAAAGGGAGGAAAGTTTGGGGGAGACATCAGGGTTAAGTTTTTGTTTGAAACACAGAGTTGTGGGTGCCTGGAATGCATTGCCAGGGGTATTAATGGAGGCTGAAACAACCGTGGCATTTGAGAGTCTTAGAAAGGCACAAGGACAGAGGAAAAATAGAGGGTTTGAGGTAGGTAGGGTTTAGTACTTTTTGTTAGGAAAATATAGTTTGGCACATGGGCCTGTACTATGTTGTAATGTTCTAGGTCTATGGTAAGCCATTAAGCAAATGCAAACCTATTCTCAGAGACTCAAAATGAACATTTGAGTTCATGCAGAAAGTTCCCACAACTTTTTGATCTCAACAATGGTTACTGCAAACTCACTATGCATTGTGTGATCATTAGGAGACTAACTCTAAGCAAATTTGAGTAAAATGAATTTTATTAGCTATTTTAATGGAGTAATTAATCCATTCAAGCGAAAGTAGTTAATACCTTCAAAATCGAAGAGACATGGATTACATACAAGTCTTTTATCTTGTAGCTACACAGCCAGACTGTGTATTCACCAGAACGCATTCAAATCAAACTGGTTGTAATTCAGTTAATTAAATTCTGGAAGAAGTTGCACCAGCAAACAAAAAGCTAAAGTTAACTAGTGTCTCAACTGCACAAGAGCAAACATACACCGACAACCTTCTCTGGAGGCCAGAGGTAGCATGTAATATTTCTGTGTCAGTTCCACAGGTACAGGCCTGGGGGAATAGCCAAAAGGGTTTCACTTACCTTTTCAACATCAGCACGATACAAGATGACAAGTCACAATTCATTCACCGGTACGTCGTTTGACAGATGGAGTTGGGTCATAGATGGGTGGGCAGGAAAATGCAAAGAGAAAAATAGGAACAAAACTCAATTTAGTCTGTTTTAATAAAATCCACAATACCAAGCTACATTCTTCGACACATCCAATTTGATTAAAAGCAGTAGAAGCCACATCATAACAGATGAAATCTAACATCTGCTACCTTAGATAATTTCAAGTCACTATGCATAAGATTGGATGACTCCAAATTTGTTTGCATTTTTACACTCTAGATATAGGTATGATTCCAATTTCATTGTAGTGAGAAATTAATTAATTATTCAATAACAGTGGTTGCAGTACATTGTAGAAAAAGAAATTTGATCACCGCAACCTGCTACTCTGCCTTTTATGGAAAAAAATTCTTTGCTGACCATTTAATCCATTACAATCTTTTTTTTTAAAGTTTATCCTAAATGTAACAAAAGAGTTCAATTAAATTATTACACAGTTTCAAGGTAATCCTTGAATTTCAAAGTTCAGATTTATTGTCAGTGGATACATGATGTCACATACAACTGTCTTGGGTAAACTTATACCTCTCATTTTAGATTTGTTTTAGATTGGTCACAGTGTTTGAGCTACCAAAAGAAAATAGACACAGACACCAAGAGCAGTTCAGATTATACAAATGTTTATTACAAATTCAAAAGCTGATTTCACACTACAATTTGCAAGCCCTTCCCAACTATACTTATCGACGCTTGGACTGGTCCCAACTGCCGAAGTGAGGCAACGACTGCACACTTGTAATAGGTTGTCAGGGCACCGGTAGCAGCTTCTCCACCTCCCCCGACCGGGACGTTGGCTGGACTCTAGAAGTTCTTCTTCTTGCTGAGAGATGTTGCCACCTCTCGGAGAGTCTCTAACTTCAGCAGCGGGACCATGGCTTATATTACCCAAAAACTGCTTACCCAAGCACCTATTCCCAGCACAGCAAGAAAGATAAGCAAGCAAGCTAGCATGTTAGGCTTCTAACAAATAACATAATTTTCAGCTTATCACTTTGAATACAATAGTTTATTATGCATCAAGGCTAGGCCTCTGACAGTCCGTGACCAAAGCAAGCAGGAAGATTAAATGTTCTTGGTACACAGATGTCCTTTCTTCAGATAACAGCATCTCTGGCCCCTCGGTGGAATTTAGCTTATGTCTGCTGATTCTAAAAACAAGCAGGTTCTCAGCCTTGCAGAACCCAGAGCTGCAAATTTAAAAAGCAGGTTAGAATCTTCTATTACAACAACCCAGAGATTCTCTCCTGCAGAAAGGAAGTTGGCAAGTCAGGATTATTCACACTATTGTTAAGTGATAAAGGTAAAGAATGGCATGTTAGCAAATATTCCAATTGGAAACTATTCAGTCTGGGATTCTGAAGAGACTCCATTTCATGAGATTACCATAAATGACCACCTTAATTGTTCTAGACTTCATGTCTGACCACTGAATTAGAGTGAATTTTTCAATATTTATTCTATGACAGAAACAACTAATTATACCCATCTTTTAATATCTTTTCTTGAAAAATAATTGCCAAAATACTAGTGGCATCTGTTGGACATAGAACTTTTGATTCTCAATCATTGTTAGATTGTCTGACTTGTCAATTCCTTGGGATGTAACTGGCTTTGACAGTGGGATGGGGAATGGGTTTGAGAACATCATTTCCTCTCTGAAATGAAAGTTTAAAATCAGTTCCAAATGATAAAAGGAAACCCAAATTTCTTCAGTGGTCATTGATGTTCCAAACAGCGAAGCAAAGACAGAGACAGCATCTCAAGGTTTTGGTGCAAAT
This sequence comes from Narcine bancroftii, assembly GCF_036971445.1. Classification (NCBI taxonomy): domain Eukaryota; kingdom Metazoa; phylum Chordata; class Chondrichthyes; order Torpediniformes; family Narcinidae; genus Narcine; species Narcine bancroftii. The sequence continues at coordinate 135,342,022 of NC_091476.1, forward strand.
TTCTGGAACTGACTTAGTTGGAAATATTTGGTTGTTGAACATGTCCAAAACAGAAACCAAAGGGGAGTAAAAAGACATAGTGATGTAGTTGAAAAATAGCTATTGCTTGTGGACTGGGCTCATTCTCCGGTTTCAATCTCCCATATCCTTACAAATGCCGTACTAAATCTTTTTTTTTAAAACAGAGTAAAACATTGTGTTGTCTGATCTTAACTCAGTCTCCCCAATTCTTCCACTGCTAAAATAATCATGATCTCATGACTTATACAGAATTGTTGCACATCAAATAGAGTCTCAAGAGTATTGAAAAAATTAAGAAAACACAGATGATTGAAAGCTGAAATTTGATGAGAAAGTAGGAAGTGGCATGGTTAGCAGAGGACTTACCAGCTACTGAGGCATAAATGTGGAATGAAGTAGTCAAATATTTTGGAGATACTATTAACATCACTCAGGGCAAAATTTCACTTCCACTATTCTTTCATTAATATTCCTGTTTCTGTCCAATCAAACAGAGTTAATTCAGAATTCCAATTCCTTTAAACAAAATTATGCTCTGAAACATCTCTACCAAATTACAATGGAAATTAGCCAAAGTAATAATGGAATGTCAACTTGGCTTTAATAGTACCATGTAACTTCTGAACTCCTGATTGAAGCCTGCTGCCAGGACTTTGTGGGTTTCAGCACCACTGACAGCTCACACTGTCATGTCTGCGCAACAACACTTGCTATCTTTCATCAGCTATTATGAAATGGTAGCAAGTCAATTATAACTCCAGACCGATTGCATGTGGGGTGGCTGCTGAGTTGAAAACCATGGATCGAACAGGAGTCTGTGTGGCTGCAGGAATGCTGGAGGCAAACCATAGACACTGAATGTCTCTGAACAGACTCTTGCTTCTCTTTCTCTCATACTGTAAGGGGCACTAGGCAACACGAATGGCGACTCTGAAGTTAATTTTGTGTAATATTACAAGTTCTAGACTATTATATGACAATAAAAGGATCCTGAAATCTTGAAAATCTTTTAGAAAATTCTCTCACACTCTGCAGATCACTGCACGTTCTCGGATTCCTCCTGCCTAAGTGAGCTACCACAAACTTTAAGCTTCATTTGCCTTTTATCCACCAACCTGATCAGCTTTCGGGCATCATCTTTCATTTGATATTTTCAACTATCTTAACAGTTTTATTTTAGTATACTTTCAATCTGTGCCAAAAGTGCACGTGCTGAACTTAAATGTAAACTCAGAACATTAGAGACTCATTGCTTCCACTCACCAAGTTCCCTTGCAATTTCTTTGTTTTCTCTTGCTGACATCGATTAAATCATTCTGCTAACAGGTCAGTGGCTCCACATCTAGGTTGGAAGCTGTTTTATTTTACTGGGAACAACACTATCTACAATATGCATCTTAACCTTTTCACATTTTGTCTCCAAATGCTTGCTACCATTTCACTGAAATGTTTGATTTCTACATTTTCACCTTTAGCAAGAGATCATTTTGCCAACAAAGAGATGCAAATATAAGACATTCCATAACTAATCCATCTCTTCCTGTCATTATCTTAATTTCAAACCAATTTCAGGGGCTTTAATAATTCTTCTCAAAAAAACAAGAACTTCAATAAATGAGCATTAAAACAAGTGCATTTTATTATTATGGTCAACAATTAGAAAATGTTGAAATGCAGTTGCAGCAAAAGACTTGGAAACTAAAACAGCATAGATTATTTTCCTCACAAACTCAATCCTCTTGACTTTCTACGGGAGCTCTATCGAGAGCGTCTTGGCCCGGTGCATCACAGTATGGTACAACCGCTATGGAGCATTGGACAAGATGTCAATCCACAAGACCATAAAAGTGGCCGGAAGGATCACTGGGGACTCCCTCCCCATCAACATGATCTACTGGGAGCATTGTCTGAAGAGGACTCACAAAATCATTGAGGATTCCTACCAACCCACACACAGCCGGATATTCCCAATGGGAAAGAGATACAGGAGTATGTAATGGAGGATTTAGACCAGCTTATGCAAGAAGGGATGCAGTTGAATAGGAAGACATAATCTAATTTACACCATGAGGCCCAGAGATGCCAGTTGTCTTTTGTTTGTCGCAGACTGTCAGGAGACCTTGAAGATAATTAAATCATTTATTCAAAGAAATAAGCTATAAGTAAACAATTTTTTGGTAATATAAGCCATGATCCCACTGCTGAAGTTTGAGACTCTCCTAGAGGTGGCAACATCTCGCAGCAAGAAGAACTTCTAGAGTCCAGCCAACGTCCCGCTCAGGGGAGGTGGAGAAGCTGCTACCGGCGCCCTGACAACCTATTACAAGTGTGCAGTCGTTGCCTCGCCTCGGCAGTTGGGACCAGTCCAGGCGTTGATAAGTATAATTGGGAAGGGCTTGTATATTGTAGTTTGAAATCAGCTTTTGAATGTGTAATAAACATTTGTATAAACTGAACTGCTCTCGGTGTGTGTGTGTCTATTTTCTTTCGGTAGCTCAAACACTGTGACCAATCTAAAACGAACAAAGTGAGAGGTACAAGTTTACCCAGGACAGAGTATCAGAGCCAGAACTACCAAGCTGAGAAACAGTTTCTTCCCATGGACACTGAAAATGCTGAACGAATTATGAACTGCTCACACAAACCCTCCTTGATTCTACTATTTATTTAATAATATTTTTTTTATACATGTACTGCATATAAATCACTTGTAAATATGTATTTGCATGTTTTGCACCGAGGATTGAAAAACATTGTTTTGTGCGGTTATACTCATGCAAATGATAATAAAATTGAACTCCTCCAATTACATTTTACGAGCTGCATGAAAAACTCAAATCACAGCAGAGAAGTATCCTTTTACAACATGCTCTAACAACTGATTCTGCTTGAGCAACTAACAGCATGGAAAGCCATGCAGACACAGGGCAAATGTACAAACCCAATGTGTGAATGGGCACAAGGAGGGAAGGAATTGAAACACCATCACTGTTCATCTGGCAATAGAAAGGCTACAGAAAAGATTTACCAGGATGCTGTCCAAATTTGAGGTCATGAGCTACAAGGAGAGCTGCAACAAACTTTCTTTTTCCTCTGGAGTGTTGAAGATGGAGGGGAGATCTGATAAATTTTGAAAGGCACAGATGGGATAGACAGTCATACTCTTCCCCCCCCCCACCCCTCCCAACCCCACATGTGTAAACATGTCACATGCTAGAAGACATTGGTTTAAGTTGAGGGGGAGGGAGGGAAATTAAAAGAGATGTGTGGGTCAAGCTACTCTTAATTACAGAGAATCGCAGATGCCTAGAACAGGCTACCAGGATAATGTTGAAAACAGATACAAGAGGCTTTGAGATAGAGATCGAATGAGCAGGGAGTGGAGTTAGATGGATCACGAGCAGGCAGATGTACTTCAGTTTTCCATTGTGTTTGGCTTGGGGGCTGATTTAGCACCCAATTAACTTACAACCCCACATGTTTTTGAAGGTGGGAGGAAACCCATGCGGACATCGGGCAAACATACAAACTCCTTACAGACAACGCTGCAATTCCCACCAAGACCATCTACTAGTTTTTGTAGTGTATAATTCTGCAGGACATATTAACTAAAAGGCAATTTATGTTCATGAATCCCAAGAAAAAGAGACATCCACATGTACGAGTGTCTTTAGTGGCAAAGCAAGATATCAGGCATCAAGGGAGAAGACCACTTTTTAAAGATGACCAAGAGAGGCAACTAAAACAATGCAGATGATAGTTGAGAGAGTGGTGAACGTGCATGCCCTCAGCCTACAAACTAAAAAAGATCCTTGATCCCAATGACAGGCTGAAAATCCAACTGATACGCTAAACCACAAAAGTTCTATACTCACTCCTTCTGACAGACTCACTTAGAGTGATTGGACAGTGAACAAAGGAGGGATTAGACCTTTTTTGGGTTTAACAGCAATTAACTCCCATCAAGTGGTGAAATCCGTTCAATATGTCTGCATATCAATAGTGCCATAACAAACCTTTCCCTTATATCCCACTGCTAATCCAATCATACCTCCATCAGATGTAAATGACAGGAACAAAACAAATGTCACAATCTGATTAACTAACGGCAAAAGAGAACCATCCAAAGACTGAAACGTTGAGCAATGAGACTGGAAGACTCAGTGGGTCAGGCAGCAACGGCTCACAAAAAAAAATCCAATTTCATTCCGCAGGGCTTGGCAGCCCAATCCAATGCAGTTGTTCCTGAATGAAATACCATGATCCTGTGCCACATACACCTTCATTTCCCATGTTTTTAGTTCTGGTGGAGCAATGCTCATTCTTAGGCTTCATAACCAATCCGAATTCTCCAGCATTAAACCCTTCCCCTTCCAGAAAATGATCTAGGAGAGATTAAAAAAACTAGAGGACATGGGTTAAGGGTGAAAGGGGAAAAATTTTAAAGGAAATATTTAGGGGGGGGGGGACTTCTTCCTGCAGAGAGTGGTGGGAGTGTGGAATGAGCGACTTTAGAGAGAAATGCAGCAGGTGCTGTGATTGTGGTAAAAGCACACAGTAAATGCCGGAGGAACTCAGGTCTCACAGCGTCCATAAAAGATAAAGATATATTACTGATGCTTCGGGCCTCATATATCATCACTGAACACTGCAGCACAGAACAGCCCTTCTCATCTGTGCCAAACTGTTATTCTGCCTAGTCCAACTGACCTGCACCATTTCCCTCCATACCCTTCCCATCCATGCTCCTGTCCAAATTGTTATTAAATGTCAAAATTGTGGGTCCATTCACCAATTTGACCGGCAGCTTGTTCCACACTCCCACCACTTACTAGGCCTTTATACAGAGTTTAAAAAAAAACAACCTTAAAGTCAGAGATTCTCCACCCTCATGTGGTTGACCCTACCTTCATAAATGCTCTGGGAGTGCCTCAAAGGCACTGACTCTGATTCTTTTTGTAGGCTTTTGTCAGAGGTGGAGCAGAGCACTCCATATACATCCAGCTATTGAAAGTGGCTGGCGAGGGGCGGGCTGATGACGTCGTGATGAAGCATATTATGCCAGCGCATTATAAATTGTTTAGAGTATTGTGGAATAGTCAGCATCGGTGTGACCACCGCCGTCATCTCTTCGGGTTCTCGGTCTTGCCACTCCGCTCTCTCGTCCTTCTCAATCTCCTGGCCGCAGCGCATCAGGATCACGAAGCCCATGTCGATCATTTCACAGCAGATCAGAAGGAGCAATCTGAACCCCTGCTGCCATTGGCCTAGCACCATCGTCCACTTGTAGCAGCTCTAGGGTCAGCTTTGTGATCCTGACCCGTCACACCCAGGAGATTAAGAAGGAAGAAGAAGTGGAATGGGCCAGGGCCCCGAAGGTGCAGTGGCAGGTAGCAGTCACACTCATGATGACTATGTTCTCTGATGTAAAATCCATTTATAGAAAGGAAGATTTGGTGCTAGACACCTTTGAGTCCATTGTCATTGCCAACACAGACAGATCAATGGCCAGCTTCTTTACCCATAATCCCACACACAGCTGAAAGCACCCTGTGTTTCCAAGAGTGGTTCCAGATGCATGGAGGATTATGGGTAATGAAGACAGCCATTGCACATCAGGTATTTAGGACGGGCGTGCCACAGCAACAGTCGCCCTGCCTTCAGTGGCTCTGGAGGATACACTGAGGCATTGCTCTGCATAAAGGCATTGCTGGAGCAGCCTTTTAAGGTTGCTCTATATAAAGGCAAGTTAAAAATTTTCTCCGCGGATAGAGCCAGCCTCGAAGTGGAGGGCCTCTGTAAAAATCATCTTCTCCTTTCACCCTTAAATGGCGCTGGACAAAGTGGCAACTCTCTGTCTCCCTTACGGTAGGCCAATGTTGAAGAATTTTATGTCCGTTACATTCTAAATGTAATATTACGTGACAATAATTGAGCCTTCACCTTGAACCCTTGGCCTCTAGTTTTTATCTCTCCTAACCTCATAGGAAAAATATATTATTTAATAATAAAGTACTCACCAAAAAGTGCTAACTTTCATCTCCTACTTCTGCATACAACACACAAATCATACACTGTACGTCTGTATACGACAGTAAAATCTCATTCGCAAAGATATTCTTGTTCTCCATATCCACAAATCAGATAACAAATGATTCCTTATGCAGTTCTGGAAGTCTGTCCCCAGATGGCGGTGTCTTTGCTGACCAAGACATCCATGGCTGAACAGGAGTATTAGGGTAGGGTGAGGGGTAATATGGTGTTACTCCATCGCTTTGACACCACTACTGAATGAGACTTCTCTACGTACCCCTGATCAGTGTTGGTAAGGAAGTGGCATCAAGGCTGGACTTGGTTCCAAGGGGCTTGGTCAAATGAGCCGTTTTTCTGCTTGACCCGCAATTTGGACCAATGGACTTCACAACCTGTTCCTCCTCCCCGTAGTCATTTCATCACTGCCAGGGCAATAAGGGATCAGCAATCCTGCAGGCTACTTAACACCACTCCACTGCTTTTGCTCAGACTCTATTTGAACAACAGCAGTAGGGTCTGCCTCTTTCACTATTCATCCAGCAGGGATCCAACTGTAGAACACCACTGGATAAACACCAACATGTCTTCATCACTGGAGACACAATAGGAGAGGCTGGAATCCAAAAACCAAACACAATCTGCTGGAGTAACTCAGCAGGTCGAGCAGTGGGAGAAAAAGAAGTCAAGTGTTTCGAGCAGAAACCCTTCATCAGGACAAAAAAATGTTATCAGTCCTGATGAAGAGTTTTGGCTTGTAACGCCAACCGTTTTTTCCCTTCCCTTCCTACTGATACCGCTCCAGTGGAGTGTGCCTCACCTTTTTATTGTTTAATACCTTGACCTTTACTTGAGATGGGCTAAAGCAGCAGTGACCAACACCTGACATCTGTCACCCCCAAGGTCTTACATTTCATATTAGCTCTTGAAAATTGGGCACGAAAACATGAATGTTTCAGCTCCTTCCTGAATATCAACAACCTGCCCAACTCTGGGAGAAGCATTCCACAGCAATTTATCACAAAGTGTACTTTACTGTTAAATTAAAATAATTTATTTCACATGAATGCTGAAATATTGCTCAGCATGGTGGAGTTGACAAATAACTTTGCAATTCCCCTACAGGAAAATCTCTACTCAAGGAGGAATGACTCTCATACAAATGTCCAATATTCTTCGAATTCCATTTTTAATCATTAGTTGCACACATCTGTAAGCTTCACTTTCTAAAGAACAACATTAAGTAAATCTACAATAGAGCAAAGCCCATCCCAATCAATTCAAAAATCAATGCCTCGAAGACAAGTCTCCATTCACATTCACTACAATCAATCTCAAAGAACCGAATCTTGATATTCCTTACCACTCCCTTCACAGTATAAACTCTACATGAGGAAAGAAAACATTGAACCAGAAACTCAGTGGCATTATTATTGTAATAAATATTCCTGTTGCTTGAACAGGCCAGAGCAACATAGGGCCAACATCACACCCCATCATTAAAGGTTGTGATAGTACAGATCTATCACCAATGTATATAGTGTATATAGTTACTGTATCTAGACTGTGCTTACAGCAATTGGCTGAGAGCTAAGCCACGCCTACTGTCTGGGCCTTAAAGGGTTGTGTCCCTAGCCAGGTCGGATCATTCCGGACTGGTCGGCCACCTGTGAAGAGCTCCTGTCTTTTCCTAATAAAAGCCTTGGTTTGGATCAACAAGTCTTTGGTTCTTTCGATGAGCTCTACAAAGGTCAACTCAAACATTAGTTGGCAGATAGAGATGAGAAGCAAGCCTTGTATTTATATCCAAAAAGAAATATTTCAATTTCCAATACCTTCCCTCTTTTAGCACCAAGCCAGATACATTTTAAAGATTAAAGAGTGCAACTTTTCCAACATCTCCCTGCACTGAGGACAATCCACAGAAGTCCCTGAGAACTGTTTCAGTCCTTTACCTAACTCTCAAGTTAGAACAAGTGTTCAAAGCCATGAAGTTTACAAAATACTGTCCATTTTCATGGTGATGTTCACCTATTAATGCACAATGGGAAAAATGTCCTTCACGACAAGATATCAGTGCATTTACTGGAATGTGCATTTGGATGAAGTGAGCTCTTCATCCCATTGGAGCTCAGTTCTGCAGTGCGTCAACGCGGCAGGGCAGCGCCGACACAGCAGGGCACCAACAGTGCAGCGCCAAAAATGCAGGGTGTTGGCTTCACAAACTCTTCTTGGTAATGAATTCACAGGCCAACCACAGCTCTCAATCTCCATTCCATTTAATGAAGCTCATTAAAATGCATCATGCAAAATAATAGTTTATTTGCACTTACTTTAATTAACCACTCCAAAAATAAAGTAGCATTTCTTCTGTAGATGCTCTGCGATTATTTAAAAATGCAAGTTTCTCCAGCATTTGTGCGGTTTTTTTCACAGTGTAAACAGAATCCTATGTTTTACCCTCAATGCCTGATACTAATCTTCTCTCCATCTAGAATGGAAATAGGAATCAATCGAGGCAGAAATCAAATCACTGCTATTCCTCAAAGTGTTTTGTTTCTCTCTCTCTCTCTCTCTCTCTCTCTCTCTCTAATAATGATTAGCATTTAAATAAGCCAGTAAATCTCTTAAATTCCCAAACTTGTTTAATTACTTTTCTTCAGCAAAGCCCCAATGTTATTTATTTTCTCTTTATCAGTGATTTCCTGTCTTAATTTAATTATTTACTCTTTGCTCATCAGACTATAATTCAGATTCAGCAACAGGAGGTCTACAATCAAAGCAGATGTGGCATCGGTGTAAGGAGAAGGGGTCAGGGTGCCCACCAGTCTGGGTCACCCCAGGTCTAGGGTCCCCAGGGACCAGGGCCCACCCCAGGGACCAGGGCCTCTAGGAAGAGGTTCTGGGGAAGGGTGGTGCCTGAAGCTCACAGGCCCCTTAAAAAGGCCTCCAGTTAGAAAAACAGGCCAGCCCCTGTGGCACGTGTGAGGTAGCACAATCTCGAAGGGACAGCCTCAAAGGGAGCATTAGGCAAATACATTGGTGCTGTTGGATGATTCTGACCTTCATTTTCTGCTGAGGAAGATAGGCTGTGTGAGTGACAAGAGGATGATGGGGCAGACAGCATCTGTGAAGAGAAATGATCATTCAACATTTCAGGTCAGGACCCTTGGTCAAGGCTAAAATATGAAGGGGAAACAAAAAACATAAAAAGAAAGGTGGAGCAGGGCTGGGGAGGGACCACAAGATGATAGGATACCGGACTAAGAAGCAAAGAGACAGGTTGTGGGTAAAATCACTCAGGTGGGAGCTGAGGAGTTGGGGGGCTGAGAAAAGTAGAACAGGTGCAGGTGAAGGACTGTGGAATTGGATCAGGGCATGGTTATCCAAACAGAAAGTCCAGCGATCATGCAGTGCCCCTCAGTGGGAAGAGATTCTCAGCTTGATGCCTTTGGTTAACAAGACTGTAAATGCTGTAATGCCCTGATAGTAGCAGTGAGAGAAAAAAAGCATGGCCTAGGTGGTGAGGGTCCTTGATGATAGGAGCTGCTTTGAGGCACCACCTTCTAATGTGCCATGATGGCACTGGCTGCTACAACCCTCTGCAGCTTGTACCTGCCCTGTGCATTGGCACCTCCATACCAGACAGTGAAGCAATTGGTCAGAATGCTCTCCACGGTACACCTGTAGAAATTTACCGAATCTCGTCAAACTTCTAACAAAATATAACCACTGGCGAGGCTTTTTCATGATTGGGTCAACATGATGGTCTCAGGGTAGATTTGCAGAGATGTTGACACCCAGGAATTTGAAGTTCCTTATGCTCTCCACTGCTGACCTCTCAACGTTGGCTGGTTTGTTCTTTCCTGGCTTCCCCTTCCTTAGTTTTACTCATGTTGAGTGCAAGGTTGTTACTGTGATACCACTCAACTATATGATCTACCATATATTTCAGGGTACAAGTCGACCGGCAGATAGGTTTACCCGCCCCCCCCCCCCCTCCCCCACCACCATTTTTAGCCTCATTTTAATGGTCTTATGTTATAGCCGGGGTACAGGTCCAGGCCTCCCAGGAACAATCCAGAATGTTTTAAATCACAAGTAACAAAGCTGTAAATAGGTTAAAAAAAAACTTTGGTCTACCAGGCAGCAGCAGCGAAGACCCACGGAGCTGGAGCGGCAACATTGTGCTCCTGGCGATAGCAGGATCCCCAGCCTACCAAGCAGGAGCAGTGACAGTGACTTTAGGGTCCCAGGTAAGAGCGGTTATGGTGGTGCCCAGCGGTGGTAAGGTGTCAGGGAGCAGTGGCGTTGGCGGTGGGCAGGGGCTTTCAGCATTGACTTATATACTGAATTGATGTCAATCTGGATATTTTTAGGGTTTCACGACTCAACTTATAGCTGAGATATACAGTGTATGTAATGGAGCACAAAAGCTATCCATTGAAGAAATAGGGTCTTTATCTATAAATTTACAGAGTACACTTGTTCAAATTTAATGAGGCATGGATTTGATCTTTTCTTCAAGCAAAACATTTGGTCACAAAATACCAAACCTGTACATCACAAATAAATCCCCAAAATGGCAAAATTCAAACCTTCGTCATCTGTGAAAGACAGACGCAGAAGGCCAAACCTGCCGACAGGTGTTACTGAGTGTAAATTTGGGTGGGGGGGGGGGGGGTGGTGGGGAAGGGGGAGACAGCATGCAAAGATGTGTTGAGGCTCAGCATTCTGTAAAGATGAATAATGGAACACACATGCCCTGCGTGACACTTTCTCAAAATAGTTACTTGGCAGCAGATAAGCTGTAATGGACTTTAAGGTTTAAACCATGCAATGGTAGAAGTGATTCAAGTGAAGGGCAGGATCAAGAGCTGAACCTCACGACCTCGACTTATGGATTCCGATCTGGGATTCATTTGGGCGAAATGTCACCACTACACTGGAGCCAAAATTATCTCTTTATCCATTTCAGTCCCATTTCTTCCTGCTGTTTCATTTTAATGTCTGCTGCGTGGATTAATTTACCTGAAAGTTCTGAAAATGTATCTAATCTGTACAGCTGAAATCCTTTCATTTTCTCCTGCTTTGTGTTAACACAGGAGAAAAAAACCTCCACAACACAAAACTAAATTAAAAGCAAAAGATGCATTTGGCCAGTCAGGCAGCATCTATGCAAAGGGTGACGGAGTTAATTTTTTAACTCGATGAAGTTTCAACAGAATGTTTCCACCCCCCCCCCCCCCCCCAATTCAGGTTTCCAGGATCTGCAGTATTTTCCTTTCGGCAACATTGCTTCATCCCCACCCCCCCCCGCCCCCCCTCTCTCAAAGGAGGTTCGTCTTCCCCAAGACTAGCTTCACACAATTCTCTGTTAGAAGCTTAGCAAGTGACATTGCTTCAGACATCAAGAAAATATGAAATTTGAAAAAAATAAAATTAACTTAGTCTTTGAAGGATTAATTTGTGTACATAAATGCATTGCATGTTGGCATGCAGGAAATCTGCTCGTTGATTCTCCATCCATCAAATTCTACAGAGGCTTTATGTGGTGTGGGCCACACTACTGACAGATTCAACCTTTCTGAAGAATGTTTTATGCACTGATGTACTGCTCATTTCAGTGGCACATTTCTGTCAATTTACAGGACTTGAAGATCACTCGCATTACCAACATATATTGACCATCCCAATGAGCAAGTACAAGTCAATCACACTGGTGGAAATGAAGACACACTTGTCAACCAGATGGGTTTTCATCAGAAAAATGGACATATTGTTACTGTCACTGAGGCTAGCTTTAATTACATTTCCTAGCTACTGTAGTGGGACGTGTGTCTCTGGATTCTGTGGCTCCTCAACTGTGACTGTAGCAATACAACTCCCAGATAAACATAAGAGCTGCAGAGACAGAGACGGGCACGCAGAGGCTCAGTTTAAGCCCCATTATACATTTAACGCATTGACTGATGACTTCAATCGGACCATTTCTGGCAATGTTAAATCAAGAAATGGAAAACATTTTGGCTATTTTCACATTTTGACGAATCCTTTTTGTACAGTTTCCAAAATCAATGGCCTAACCCTAACCCTAACAAAACTTCAGTGTAGCCATTCCATTTCTCAAACAGCCAGTTTTACTTGTGGATTGTCAGTTGTCAATCTCTATATCCAGTGACTGACTGTCCAGATTATTCACAGTTTGGTGCTGGGCTTGGAATGGTCCAAAAGGACCATTAGGTTCCAATCTGGAACAGACAGCTCAAACTGCTTGCTGGTCAGAGACCATCACTGCCCCAGTGGTAATATTACCTTACACAGTGTTTGCATATCAGGGAGAAAAAAATAATCCAGGAGACTGTACATCATGTTTACACAGAGCAAAATTCCTTCACAAATGACCACAGCAGTAAAAGGAGACTTGGTGCGTTAAGCCACCGATTCACTTTGCCACCTCTCCAACTGCTGGTAACACCAAGTACACCACTGTGCAATTTGAGGACCAAGTGGTTTTTGCTTGGGAAAGATGAGAGGGGACCATTTTGATGATGAGAGTTTATTGTCACTACATAAACACAAATTTGCTGTAAGGTGCCATCATAAAATATATTTTTAATATACAGTACAACTCCAATTATCCGAAATGGTCGGGTCCGTGCCTGCTGCGTGAGTGCATTAGGAGGTCGACGGGAGGGTTTGGAGTTGGTGTCAGGAGCTCCAGTGTGCCAAGGAGGGACGGAGTGAAGGGGATGGGAGGGAACGCCACGGAGCCCGAGGTCCCACTCCTGCCCGGGAGGCCGCTCTCCTTGTTAACGCCAGGACAAGGGATTTCTTCTGTTAGCTTGCAGCTGGGAGGCAGCAGCACGCAGTTTGACAGGGAGAGTTGGAGAGAATGGTAAATAGGGGAAGGTAAAGAAAAAATGGAAAAAGAGAAGGGATTTACCTGAAATGAGGACAATCATCATCCTAATTTGATGTCAAATGAATGTTTTTTTTCCAACCTGTGAAGTCAGTTCAGCTCTGAAAAAAAATTCTGATAACTGAGGATTTTGGATAATCCAATTTTGGACAATTAGATTTGTACTGTAAATGAATAGAAAGTATAAAGATAATAAATATAAAAGGATAGATTAATAAATATTGACAGTTGCAGTTAGTGCACGAAAAAAGGTGACGTTTCAAAAAAGCAGAGAAATCTCAAGTTTAGGGAGCTTTAAGAGCCTGATAGCTGTTGGAAAAAAAACTGTTCTTTAATCAAGAAGTGCTGGACTTCAGGGTTCTCCCTGAAGGAAGCAGTAAGAAGAGGTTATGACCAGGAGATTTGGGGTCCTCTGATGTGCCTCTCAGTAAAATAAAATGCCTGGCACCTGCCCCAGTCCAAGGTGAAGCCCACTGAGACATCCAACAAAGAGAATATACTTGAGTGGAATTTGAGGAACCAGAGTCCAATAAAAAATAACCATGACATTATGTCGTGAGTGTAGGAGGCTGAGAGGCTAAGCTCATAAGGGCTATAGATAAGGTAATAGGCTCCCCCACCCCCATAGTAAGTGAATCAAGAGGACATGGATATAAAGTGAGAGGGCAAAAGATTTAAAAATGACCCGAGAGGCACAACTTCCACATTGAAGGTGATGGGTGTGTGGAACAATCTGCTGGTAGAAGCAGGATCAATTACAACATAAAAAACACTTACACAAGTTAATGGCTCAGATAGGTTTGAAGGAATGTGAATATGATATTTAGGTAGAAAACTTGGTCGAAGAGAATATTTGCTGCAACACTCTACAAGTCGAAGATTATCCAAGTATTAGACATCTGCTTTCAAACTGAGTTCTTGAACATGGATGTTTCTAGTTGTTGCAGCAATTGTACCTGCCTAGAATTTGGATGACTGGTACAATTTTTTTTACTGAACTTGCGGGACATGGATATCACTGGCAAGAAGTCCACCTCTTTCCCATCCTCATTCCCACTGGTGGCGAGTTGCCTCCTCAGACCACTCTGATGAAGGCAATTTTGCAAGGCTGTGAGGAAGATGGATTCTCTACACGTAGCAACTGTCAACACAGGGCAAGTCATATAGAGTCACAACTTTTATGTACTCTGCACTTATCAGAAACAATGAACTAAATATTCAAGCATGTTTCATTGTGATACAAGTGGTTCATTCTGGAAAGCTGATTTAAATTTATTTTACCACAACAATCTACTCATGTCATATTGAATCAACGTCTGCCTGTTTACATTTTGGAGCCTAACAAACATATAACTGCTCAGTTCATTCCTGAAGACCAAAAATATACCTTGGTGATTAAATCTCTTGCTCTAATGAAAGTGGTTTTCAAGCATTGGGTCAACTTGATATCACAATGCCACTAATCCAATCAGAATTTATTGTCATGAACAAGTCATGAAATTCAGTGCTTGCAGCAGAATCATAGAGCAAACGTTCATATTATAAACCATCTTACAACAATATGATAAAAAATAAAAATAATAGTGCACAAAAAGTAAGGCAGTGCCTTTGGTTCATTGATTATTTAGGAATCTGATGGCAGCAGGGAAGAAGCTGTCCTTGTGCCACTGAGTGCTCATCCTTAGGCTCTTGCACCTTTTTCCCTGATGGTAGCAGAGTGAAGAGGGCATGGCCTGAGTGGTGGGGATCATTGATGATAGAGGCTGCGTTTTAAGACATCACCTCATGTAGTTGTCCTCGGAGTGAAGTTGGTGCCTGTGATGTCACAGGCCGAGTTAACGACCCTCTGGAGCTTATTCCTATCCTGAGAGTTGGTGCCTCGATACCAGTGATGCAACCAGCCAGAATGCTCTTCACGGTACACCTGTTGATGTTTACGAGAGTCTTTGGTGACATGCCGAATCACCTCAGAATCCTCACAAAGTAAATCCGCTGGCGAGCCTTCTTTGCGATTGCATCAACATGGAGGCTCCAGGACAGATCCTCGGAGACATTGACACCCAGGAATTTGAAGTTCTTAACCCTCTCCACTCTACTGATCTCTCGATGAGGACTGGTTGTGTTCCCCTGACTTCCTCCTGAAGTTCACAATCATCTCCTTGGTTTTGCTGACGTTGAGAGCTAGGTTGTTGTCGATAAATCATTCAATGAGCTGATCTATTTCCCTCCTGTTCGCTTCCTCATTGCCGTTTGTGATTCTGCTGACAACTGTGGCGTCATCGGCAAATTTGTAGATGGCATTGGAATTGTGCCTGGCCACACAATCATGGGTGTATAATGAGTAGAACAGTGGGCTAAGCTCACATCCTTGGGGGGTGCATCTGTGTTGATAATCAGTGAGGAGGAGACGTTGTTTCCAATTTATACTTACTGTGTTCTTCCAATGAGGAAGTCAAGGATCCAGTTGCGGGGTGGGGGGACAGAGGCTTAGAGTTTGTTGCTCCTTGACCAGCACTGAGGGAACATTATTATTGAAGGCTGAACTGCAATTGATGAAGAGCAGCCAGATGTATGAAATTGCTGTTTTTGAGGTTATTCAGCAACTGTGGAGAGCTAGCAATATTGCATCTGCTGTGGAGCAATTGTGACGATAAGCGAATTGCAAGGATCCAGATCTTTACTTTTGTACATGTTTATTCTGACCATGAACAGCCTCTCAAAGCATTTCATCACAGTACAAGTCAGTGCTAAGGAGTGATAGTCATTGAGGCAGCCCACACTACTTTTCTTGGGCACTGGGATGATTGATGCTCTTTTGAAGCTGGTGAGAATCGTTGACTGCAGCAATGAGAGAGGTTGAGAATATCTGTGAACACTCTGGCTAGTTGGTTGAAGAAGATTTTCAGTACCCTCCCAGGTACGCCATCGGGGCCTGACGTCTTGCAAGGGTTCACCCTCTTGAATGATGTTCTGACGTGGGCCTCAGAGACAGCTATCACAGGGTCCTCAGCTTTTTCAGGAATTATAGAAGGCTTCACAAAGCAGACATAGGTGTTCAGCTCATTTGATTTATCAAATATTTCCTTTTTTAATTTTCTTTTATTTTTGCGATTGATTTGGAGTGCATTAGAGCTTTTAATTTTCAGCTAAATGTTTGCAGTGTAACATCTGTGAGTGATAGTTTCAAGCCATTGTGCTTAATTTAAATGCACAATAGGCAATTTAAATATATGATGGAATCAACACCGGATGGTAACACCAACCACAGTATGTGGAGGAATCTGCAGGCGTTCGTTTATAAAACACAGAACATTAACAAGTAATTAGAAGATAAATGGAATGTTGGTCTTTTCTGTAGAGTGGATGAAAATTTAAAGTCTTGCTTCAAATGTACAGGGCACCGATGAAGCTTCGTGCATATGTTTGGTCTCCTTATTTAAGACGGAGGTTAAATGGGGTAGTTCCTTTAATAAAGGGGATATCACACAAGGAAGGGTTGAGCCAATACTCTTTGAAGGTGATCTTATTGATTGAGTGGACTCATACAGCATGGAAAAAGGCCCTTCAGACCAACTTGCCCAAAATGTCCCACCAGCCTACGTTCCTCAAGAGGACATGTCTCTGTGTGGGAACTTGGAGAAAGTGAGGGCACAGCCCCAGATATAACAGGCCGAGGTTTAAGACTGATGGGAGAGGATCATTTCCCTCTATCCTTACCGTCGATCAAATCAGAATCATGGACAAGCTCGTGCATTATCTAAGAAGCCATAGAAAGTTGTGGAAAACATACTGGAAAGTAAACATAAGAAATCGGAGCAGGATTCGGCCATCCGGCCCGTTGAGCCTGCACGCCATTTAGTAAGATCATGGTGATCTGATCATTCATTTAACTCCACCTACTTCCTTTTCCCCCTTATCCCAGAATTCCTTTCTTATGTAAAAATCTATTTAACTGAATCTTAAATATGTTTAATGAAGTAGCCTAAACTGCTTCCTTGGGCAGAGAATTCCACACTGTCTGGGATTCACTACTGTCTGGGAAAAACAGTTTTTTCCCATTTCCATTTTAAATCCCCTGAATCTTGAGGCTGTGTCCCTTAGTTCTGGCCTCACCTACCAGTGAAAACAATTTTCCTGCTTCTATCTTACCTATCCCTTTCATAATTTTATATGTTTCTACAAGATCGCCTCTCATCTGAATTTGACCGGCTATAAATTCAGGTGATTTTAGTCTCTCTTTGTAGGTCAACCCCCTCATCTTAGGGACAACCTGCTGAACCTCCTCTGGACTGCCTCCAAGGCCAGTATATCCTTCCTCAAGTATGAAGACCAGAACTGCACACAGAACTCCAGGTGCAGCCTCACCAGTACCATGAATAGTTGCAGCATGATCTCCCTGCTCTTGAATTCAATTCCTCTAGCGATGAAGGTCAACATTCCATTTGCCTTCTTAATAACCTGTTGTACTTGCAACCCAAGGTTTTGCGATTCATGCACAAGCACTCCCAAGTCCTTCTGTACAACACCATGTTGCAGTTTTTCACCATTTACATAATAATCCACTCTTCTATTTTCCTACCAAAGTGAATGACCTGGCATTTACTAACGTTATATTCCATCTGCCAGAACTTTGTCCACTCACCTAACTTAACTATATCCTCTGTATAATTTAGTATCATCCGCAAACTTGGCTACACTACACTCTGTCCCCTCTTCCAAATCATCAGTGTAAATAACAAACAGCTGTGGGCCTAGCACTGAGCCCTGTGGCCCCCCACTTACCGCTGTTTGCCAATTACAAAAACACCCATTTATCCTGACTCTGTGTTCTGTCAGTTAATCAATCCTCAGTCCATGCCAATACTTCCCCTGACTCCATTCATCTGCATCTTATTGATAAGTCTCTTGTGCAGCACCTTAGCAAACGCCTTCTGGAAATTCAAATCGACCACACCCACTATGCCCTCAAAGAACTCCAGCAAGTTTGTCAAACAAGACCTGCCCTTTCTGAATCCATGCTGAGTCTGCCTGATGGAACCCCTTTGTTCTAAATGCCTCACTATTTCATCCTTGATGACAGCTGCAAGCATTTTCCCAACTACAAACATTAAACTAACTGGCCAATAGTTACTCGTCTTCTGCCTACAGCCCTTTTTTCAAAAGTGGTGTGACATTTGCTGTCTTCCAATCTGCCAGGACTTGCCCAGAACCCAGAGAATTTTGGTAAATGATCATCAATGCATCGACTATAACTCACGCGATTTCACTCAGTTCCCTGGGATGCATCCCATCAGGACCAGGGGATTTGTCCACCTTCAGTCCCATTAGTTTGCTCATCACTATATCTTTAGTAACAATTATTTTAATCAAGGCCCTTGCCTCCCTTTGCATCATTAACACTTCTCTTTGGCATGCTGGATGTGTCTTCCACCGTGAAGACTGATAGCAAATATCTGTTGCATGCCTATGCCATTTCTTCATTACTCAATATCAATTTTTCATTCTGATCTTCCAAGGGACCAATTTTGACTCTAGCCACTCTTTTACATTTTATATATTTATAATTTTTTTGCTATCTGTTTTTATACTTTGTGCTAATTTACCTTCATAATCCTTCTTCCCTTTCCTTATTTCCCCATTCAGTTCTCCTTTGTTGCCTTTTAAAGTTTTCCCAATCCTTCAGTCTTCCACTTCTCTTGGCTACTTTGTACACATGAGCTTTTAATTTTATACTTGCTTTTATTTCCTTGGTTAACCAAGACTACTCTTCCCTCTCTTATTTTTAAAATGGGAATATAATTTTGTTGAGTACTGTGACATATCTCTTTGAAAGTCTTCCACTGTTCCTCAAATGTTCTGCCAACTGACTTGTGCTCTCAGTCCACACTGACCAATTCCTCCCTCATCCTGTTGTAGTCTTGCTGTTCAAGCATAATACACTAGTTTTAGATTGCATTCTCCTTCTATATGAGAAATTCAATCTTACCATGATCAGTTTTTCCAAGAGGCTCCCCAACTACCAGATTGTTAATTTTAGCTATCTCATTGCACAATACTAGATCTAATAGCATTCTCCCTTGTTGGTTCCTTAACATGCTGCTCAGGAAAGCTATCACAGATGCATTCTATGAAGCCAAACTCCACACTACCTCGACCAACTTGATCTTCCCAATCTATGGGGAAGTTGAAGTCCTCCACAATAACTGCCATTCCGTTCTTACATGCCTCAGTTACCTCTCGGTTAATTGCCTTGCCACTGAGCCCTAAATCAAATTATCCATGCTTCTATAGAACAGGGTTTGAGGGGTCTTTTCTCATTTCCTACATTCTTAATATTTGGCTTTATAAAGGCAAATGATTGAAGACTGCATTCAAGGCAAATAAGATTATGCAAGGTAATATATCAACTCCCTCTTTGTGCCAAGATTTCAATTGGATTCCAAGAACTGGAAGCAAGGTGTCATAATGAGTGTGGCAAATGGATGGAACTTCATTTTCACCAGGTCCACAAATAAGGGTGCTGGTAATTTCTTCCTTTGTTAGAGAAAAATGTGTGTGCAGTTATTTTCTAAATCTAATTGTGGTCCAAATAGAAACAGTAGTCGATGGTCACAGATCAATCATGGCATTGAGCTCATGCACTCTTAATGGGTTTGCTTTAAGTCTTGTCAAACCCAACAATCTGTCAGCAACAATGCTCTGTGAATCACCTAGGATACTGGTGAGGAATGTAAGCTACATAGCTGGCCATCCAATTGCAAAGCCAGATTTAATTAGCTGGGTTTGCAGAAGATCAAAAAGATTTTGGTATTTTTGACATTAAACAGCAAGCAAAGCGACTGCAAAATGTTAAAAGAAGACACAGGATAACAGACAAATGCAAAAATTGACTGTGGAGAGAATCATTGCATCACTGGCTGGTATGGAGGTGCCAGTAGGCATTGGTCTACGCTCCATGAATGACATCTACAAGAGGCAGTGCCTCAAGAAAGCAGCCTTGATGATCAAGGACCATCACCACCCAGGCCAAGTCCTTTATTCGTTGCCTCCATCAGGAAGGAGATACAGGACCATGAAGACGCACACTCAACTTTCCAAAACCTGCTTCTTTCCTCCACCATCAGATTTCTGAATGGACAATTAACTCATGGGCACTACCTCACCTTTTCTCTTTTTTGCACTACTTGTTTATTTTTTTAAAATCTTGTTTTATGAAATTGTAATTTTTCCCCTTGTTCTGCACTATTCCACAGAACAGCAAATTCCATGACACGTGTTCATGACAATAAACCAGATCCTGATCCTAAATTAATGTACCCACTATAACAACAAAATTTGATCCAGAGAGCAACAAGATGAAAACAGACTTAATAGCGAGGGAATATTGAGGATAGTGATTCTGGGAACCTATCGATGCAGCAGTGATGGTATACTCAAGGCTTATATGATGCATACACTCACTACATCAAGCTCCAGGTTCACATTTGCAATCTGCTCCCATTGAATTTAAATGGGCATAAGTAACACAAAGGGCTTCTCCAAGTTAGAGATCATGTGGTCTGAAGGATTTGACAACATCCAAATATCTGAGATACTTCAGCTGAACCACAGCTTTGGAACCTGCTGCTGATGGTGGAAGGAGATCAGTGAGAACAGGGAAGTTGAAGGGGTGGGGAAAGAGTTGAGGGGAGGACATGCAGAGCAGCTGAGTTGCTCAAAGGGATATTGGCCATTCAACACTGTCCTGGGATCCTTCAATAGGGCTGCCATTCAGACCATCTGGTGATGAACAGGCCAGTTAACAGCCTGCCTGGCAGTGAATACTCAAACTCCTTGTCATCCAGTTTAAGTCACCACAATGAAGAAATCCAACAGATTATCATTACAAACCCATGCCAGCCCTCTCCCTGCACATAGTGCACACCCAGTGCAATGGGCAGTGTGCAGACTGGGTTGAACTTGAAGGATGCAACCAGGGGGGAAAAAAGTGAACAGTTCCACAGAGACCAGGGATGCTCCTGAGGGGTCAGAATGACATGTCCACGAGTGAGACCGAGAAATGGGTTACTTCTCAAAGCAACCCCTCCAGATCAACCCCGATCTTCAATACTGAACAATTGGCAGCAGAGAGCCCAGGGACCTCCCACTGACCACATGGCGAGGCTGATGAAACATCAACCACTGCTTCCAAGAGTAGTTGGGGTTCCCTGAGGTCTTCACTACACATCATACACAAGTCAAACCACCAGGAGCCACGCTGTTAAAAGATCATGTTGATAAGTGGAGCGATAAGGAGAGGTCGTTTCCACCGGAGCTTCGAAGGCAGAGGGGAGACCTGATAGAAGTTTATAAAATTACAAAAAACATTGATAGGGCAGATAATCAGAATCCTTTCCACCCTTCAAGGTTAAAAAAAATAGTAAAATACTAGAGGATATGCTCAGAAGATGAGAGGGTGGAAAATTTGAAGGAGTTTTCTTTATTTTATCTATTTATTTATTTACACAGATAGTGGTGGAAGCCTGGAATGGGCTGCCAAGGGCAGTCCTGGAAGCAGATACAAAAGTAGCTTCTAAATAAATACACAAATTTGGGAAAATATGTCTATATATTGGCAGAAGAGATTTAGTTTGGCATAATTTTGGTGCAGACATTGTGAATGGAATGTTCCCTGTTAAATCAGAACAACTTCTAACAAACACATCAGCCCATTTCAACACCTGATTTTGACAGGTGATGGACATAAACATTTGTTCACTTCACAATAAAGCTGAACCTCTTCAAAAATTTAAGCACCTAAGCAGATTTAAGTGATTGTTTTTTTAACCTCATTAATCACTTCAGGACATCTTGCAAGGATTTTACAAAGCGCACTCACGAGCACTGGGGTGAGGCAAAGCAACAGCAACACAAAAGGAGGTTAAGGATAAAACAAGATATAAAAGGGAGAAATGGCAGCTTCGCGAGTTGGCAGAGGAGGGCAAAGAACAGAGCAGATTTCATCATGGTGAAAAGAAGTGACTGGAGCAGAGAATGCAAGGAACAGGAGGAGAAAGCCACTCTGCCCTTCCAATCTGCTCTGCTACTTAGTGAAGTTGCAGTTGATCCTGAGCTCAACTCTTCCACTTGTTCCCCACCACCCACATGACTTCGTCTAATGTTCAATCTCAATCTTGAACTAAGTACAGGGTACGGGGGCAGCTCTGCCCAAGACAACAGGAATTCACGGAGTTATGAACTCATCTCAGACCTTCATACAAACCAATCTCCTCACCATCAACTCCACCAATACCACTCAGTCAACCTATTGAAAGATCCAACCTACACTAGCCACACTCCCTTCTCCTCTCTTTCGCCAAGCAGAAAAGCTGTAAAAACAAACTTTCAGATTCCCAGTCTCACACTGTTTTAACCACCCTTTTCTCTCTACCCTCCACTTTGTCTTTTAACACTATTCCCTGCAGTATGACTCACTGTGACATCACACTTTGCACTTTAGTTTCATTAATGCACTACCTGCTTAAGCACGCTGATTTGACTGGATATCACACAAAATGAAGAGTTTCAATACATCTCACATCAGTAACAAAAAACAATTCAATAGTTAACTTCCACAAGTAGTGGAACAGAGAATCACCATGCTTATCCCTTCACAATCCAACTTTTTGGTTACTGTCTGAAATAGGCCCAAAGCCACCCCTGCTTTTTTTTTTAAAAAAACATTTTTATTTAATTGTTTGCGTCATTACAGGAAAAAAGTGAATAAAGCATTAATCAAATATCCATCTTGCTTTTCCACAGATGCTGCCGAGTTCAGTTCCTCCTGCCCAAACATGATCACAGCAGGAGGCCTGCTCCCAAGTTCTGGCCAGGCACACTTGACATCAAAGCATCAGGGAGGGGATTCAGGGGATTGGTGACGGGGCTACAGAATGTGCGTTTTAAGGCGATGATCTGGGTTGGGGTTAGAAAAGAAGAGGCAGGGCAAATATTATGAAAGGCATGTAGTGAGCGAACAAGACAGACCCAGATAATGCACTAATGAGTGAACACAGGAATTTTAAAAATTGGTAAAGAATTGTAGGATAAATTGAGAATTTTTAAAAAAATCTCTAAGCGGCCCTGGATCCATTTCCAGTTATTGCAGAAGGCAGTAAACTCACAGTATTTAAAATGTCCTGGACGAGCCACAGCTAACAAAGCTCCAGTGAAGATAGAACAATCCAGAATAGTTCCACACATGGGCCAATGGGTTTGAATGAAAACTATTTCAGAAATAAAACTGTATTCATGCCTTTCATAATATTTGCCCTGCCTCTTCTTTTGGTTGGATCATCGCCTTAAAATGCACATTCTGTAGCCCCGTCACCAATCCCCTGAATCCCCTCCCTGATGCTTTGATGTCAAGTGTGCCTGGCCAGAACTTGGGAGCAGGCCTCCTGCTGTGATCATGTTTGGGCAGGAGGAACTGAACTCGGCAGCATCTGTGGAAAAGCAAGATGGATATTTGATTAATGCTTTATTCAATTGCATTGAAAGCAATTCAATGTCATGCAAATTATATGTACTTACTTTTATTAGCTCACATCTTAAACCAAAAACACAGCCAAGAACTTAAATAGAAGATAAAATATATACAAGATGGTAAAGTTGTAGCAGTGGTCTTTCGTTTACAAGTAACCTGTGCAATTCCCATCATAACGAGACATATGACCCCAAGACCATGGCTAAACTTCACCTGACATTTGTGCAAAGCCTCTGAGGAAGTTTCCAAATCTCAACAGAATTCAGCTCGGAAGAACAAACAAACTGACAACCATTTTGTTGAGGGTCTTAAATTTTGAAGATGCACAGTAATAGTGGAAGTAGCTGGTAAGCCCACCACTTCATCCCCCAGTATTCATCTCATTCCATTCAATTTCAGCCCTGAAACTCTTCAGGACACATTACAGGAGAAAGTATCGGTCTGCACCAATACTTACAATTCTACAAAGCTTGTAAGTGCATTCATATAGAACGTGGCCAAAGGCTGCAGACAGTAAATAGGTTTCAATCAGTTAACCATTCTTGAGCTAAATTTTTTTTTTAAATTTTGACATGATAGCAGGCCCTTCCGGCTCATGAGCCCATACATTTTGAAGGGTGGGTGGAAACCAGAGAATACAGGGGAAACCCAGGAAGGCACAGGGAAAACGTACAAATTCCATACACACAGTGCTGAATATTTTGCTAAAATATACCCACTCTCTGGGCAACAAAAAGAGGTCCGGTTTCAAGTGCTATTCTGGAACAGGCCTGACAAACAACCAGCCAAATTCGCTGCTGAAAAACACCAATGAGGAATTTCAAACATACCATTTTGTGTGAAAATAGTCATTCATGTCATGAACATCCCATACGGAGTGCTTTAAAATGGATTGCATTGAAACTCATTGGCCAAATTTGTGGCACATTCCAAAATATTTTAGGCAATGGAAAGACTGTTCTCGTATTGATATTTTCACCTTTACTCCATTAATATTTCTAACAATGAAAATTAAACCACAGTTAAGATTCCCTTAAAAGAGAGGTAGAAAGGGTTGCAAGGTAAGGGCTGGTCTACAGAAACAGGCCCTTTGGCCCAAACTGTCCATCCTGTACAATTTGCCAAACAAACTAGTCCCATTTTCATGTGTTCGGCCCCATCCCACTAAACTTTCGTATCTACTATCTGTCTGAGGTTGTCATTTTAGAACACAGAACATTCCAAAAAATCATTGTGCTGACCTCTATAAACCTGCTCAACAATCTAAACCTTCCCTGCCTCTCACCCATAACCATCTAGCTTTCTTGCATACGTGTGCCTGTCTGAGAGTCTTTTAAATGTTCCAGTTGTACCAATCTCCACCACCGTATGCAGCTAAGAATTCAAGGAACCTACCACTCTCTGAGTAAAATAAAATCTTTGATGTCTCTCCTCATTTTTTCCATTCTCCTTAAACAACATTTTCATCAAACGTCAGCTTCAGGCACAGTCTCAACTCAACTCTGTCATGTGCTGTGTCATCCTCTCTGCAGAAACTGGCTGCTGTCATCTGTAATTATACCATCTCGCTACATCACTCCACAACCTCTTGCTAACAATGCCCAAGTCCAATCCAACACAGAATGATTTTATATGCATGAGATACATTTTCTTTAATACCAAGCTTTATGTAAAATTTATACTGCAACATTATATAAACCTTTCCACTTTCATATTTCAGAATGAGCATGTGCCTTGAAAGAATCTGTCTTTCTTGTCATCTCCCCAAGTTTCATTGCATTAAAAACTTACCACTTTCATATCAGGCAGTGAGTCGTAGTTTAATTCTGACATCAAACTCAATTGTAATAAATCAAATCATTTTGAAAAATGCTGCTGCTTGGCCTTTAAAGGTGGCATCCGAATTGGAAGCTGGTCTCATCATTATACAAGGAAAATGTATCTCTTACACAAACAACTCCTACATGAACATTGAAAATTCCTGGATTTGAATTTCCCCTACTGCTAATCTTCAGAATAAGAATTTATTATCAGAAATATGTCACAAAATTGACTGGTTTGCGGCAGTATTGATTTTTTTTTTTAAAAATCAATAAATTAGTGCAAAATGGAGAGAAAGGAAGGTAGGATTTGTGGTTCATTGTCCATTCAAAAACTGGATGGCAGATGGGGAAAAAGCTGTTTTTATAACATTGGGTGTTCGTCTGCAGGCTCCTGTATGTCCTTCCTAATGGTAGCAGTGTGAAGAAGGCATGGCCTGGATGGTGAGGGTCCTCCAGGACAGACGCTGCTTTCTTAAGACTCCTCATGTAGATACCTTCAATGGAGTGATGCCTGTGATGGTGCTGGCCGAATTCACAACTCTGTAGTCTTTCCCTGTCCTGTGCATTGCCACCTCCATACCAGACAGTGATGCAACCAGTCAGAATGCTCTCCATGGTACATCTGTAACTCGCACATCACTGTTCACGTATTGGTGAAATGATGTCCATTTTCATTACTAATGGCCTTCTGTCAATCTAAAATTTAGAAAACAACCACGATGCGACAATCCAGAATCACAAGGAGAGCAGGCCTTGCAAGAAGTTTACTGCAGAACCAATTTGTTTTGTCCACAGTCCATGCCAATAGTGTCACGGACTGAGAAAAGGAGTTTGTGTTCTGATGAAACACTCAAGATTCTCTTCCACAGGAGCTTCCTGATCTGCTGAGTATTTCCAGCAGTTCAGAATTTCCTGCCTGCCAATTGTTTGCTTTTCAGTAGTGCTTTTTTGTTGTTAATTAGTGGCTTTTTTTTAAAAAAAAATCACATTTATTTAAGTACTTAAATGAAAATTATACAGCTGTCATAATGAGATTTGAACCCCTCTCTCTAGATTAAAAGGCCCAGGCCTCTGGATCATTATAAGAGGTTAAACACTGGTCAATCCTTGGAAGAAATAAAACCTGGAGGAGATACGAGTCAGAAGACCCAGATCGCCTGAGGGAGTGGGCAGAGATGCAACTGTGTGGAGAAGCAGAACAGAGGACCACCACCACATCCAAGACCATGCTACTCACAATGCAACCGTCCATCCTTCATCTTCCTGAACTAATTCTCCCCTTTCTTCAAGAACAAGGGAAAAATAGGGAAAAACTGCAGCTATTTCTAAAATAATTCCCTTCTAAACTATTGCATCAATTATGCAAGTTCTGGCAGAACTTTACATAATTGATGCAGCGCAGGACAGGGTAGCGCAGTTAGTGCCATGCTATTCTTTTTCTTTGGCTTGGCTTCGCGGACGAAGATTTATGGAGGGGGTAAAAAAGTCCACGTCAGCTGCAGGCTCGTTTGTGGCTGACCAGTCCGATGCGGGACAGGCAGACACAATTGCAGCGGTTGCAAGGGAAAATTGGTTGGTTGGGGTTGGGTGTTGGGTTTTTCCTCCTTTGCCTTTTGTCAGTGAGGTGGGCTCTGCGGTCTTCTTCAAAGGAGGCTGCTGCCCGCCAAACTGTGAGGCGCCAAGATGCACGGTTTGAGGCGTTATCAGCCCACTGGCGGTGGTCAATGTGGCAGGCACCAAGAGATTTCTTTAGGCAGTCCTTGTACCTTTTCTTTGGTGCACCTCTGTCACGGTGGCCAGTGGAGAGCTCGCCATATAATACGATCTTGGGAAGGCGATGGTCCTCCATTCTGGAGACGTGACCCATCCAGCGCAGCTGGATCTTCAGCAGCGTGGACTCGATGCTGTCGACCTCTGCCATCTCGAGTACCTCGACGTTAGGGGTGTGAGCGCTCCAATGGATGTTGAGGATGGAGCGGAGACAACGCTGGTGGAAGCGTTCTAGGAGCCGTAGGTGGTGCCGGTAGAGGACCCATGATTCGGAGCCGAACAGGAGTGTGGGTATGACAACGGCTCTGTATACGCTTATCTTTGTGAGGTTTTTCAGTTGGTTGTTTTTCCAGACTCTTTTGTGTAGTCTTCCAAAGGCACTATTTGCCTTGGCGAGTCTGTTGTCTATCTCATTGTCGATCCTTGCATCTGATGAAATGGTGCAGCCGAGATAGGTAAACTGGTTGACCGTTTTGAGTTTTGTGTGCCCGATGGAGATGTGGGGGGGCTGGTAGTCATGGTGGGGAGCTGGCTGATGGAGGACCTCAGTTTTCTTCAGGCTGACTTCCAGGCCAAACATTTTGGCAGTTTCCGCAAAGCAGGACGTCAAGCGCTGAAGAGCTGGCTCTGAATGGGCAACTAAAGCGGCATCATCTGCAAAGAGTAGTTCACGGACAAGTTTCTCTTGTGTCTTGGTGTGAGCTTGCAGGCGCCTCAGATTGAAGAGACTGCCATCCGTGCGGTACCGGATGTAAACAGCGTCTTCATTGTTGATTAAAGTCCAATAGAAATGAGACTTTACATGTGCTACAAGTGTTTCATCTGCTAAAGTAAAACCTCTGGTGTCGTATACACAATTGCTACCACCAGAAGCACAAACATCTGCCAGTCAAAAATAGGTGCCCTTGAATCTCAGAGCACAAGATGATCTGGAGCCATATCCCAGAAACCAAATCAATCCTGGTATCCCTGACATACAACTTGAACTGGCTTTCCAAAAACCTAGAATGGGCCAATTTGCATCATTCCTGTTTGCCACGTGATTGCCCAGCCACATTCACACAGGGAGGAGTGTTGACATCTTCCTGAATGAGCTAAACCCGAGGCACTATGAAGTTACTAACATCCAAAATGGTGAGGCCCGAGCATTAAACTCACTCTACCAGCACCCTGTGTATTCACCATATATACAACTCTATTTGAACTCCAAAGTACAGTAAAATCTCCTTTACCCAGAATTTAAACAATCCCTCACCCCTAAAAAAATTACAGAAAATAAATAGGTTAAAAAGTACAGAAGTTTCAAACTGGTGCCGTTGAGGGATCAGTTCACCAATCACAAAACACGCAATCTCAAGCAATCATAAAATTTACTTATCCACCATCTACCAATCTCTATAGGTGCCAGAGACTGGGGAAGGTTTTACCCCATTTTGTTCTTTTCTGCAAACATAAATGGGTGTTGAGCAAGTGAAAGCACACCCTGAGAATGTGTTGAGCATTTTGTAAGATTCAACAGAACAGAATTTCCAGAAATTATCTTGAAGGAAATGACGTCCAAGCTCGAATGGGAATTAAATAAAGATGGCAGAAGAAAATTAAATTCCTCCTGAAAATTAGTTTGCAGTTCAGAAATAGTTTCATTAGGCAACACTTCCCCCACCCCACCCCTTCCAGATCTAACCTTGCAATCTCAAATTATGAGTGAATTGCATCAATTTCTTTGTGTGAATCTGTACAAGTGTTGTAGAACATAGTTCCAAACCTGGACACCACACCAGTTCTGTTTGCAATCACTTCAACCCAAGTTATCTGCATCATGCTTAATTATTCAAGGGCAATTAAACAACCAATCATAAGGAGGGGGGAGAGAGGAGGTGGAGAGGGGGGGTGGAAGAGAGGGATAAGGAAAGAAAGAAACAGGGGAGTCCAAACAGAAACTGGAGAAGTTGACATTAATGCCACCTGGTGGGAAGATGCTCAGACCGAATACAAGGTGTTGTTCCTCCAATTGGCATATGGTCTCATTCTGGCAGGGCATGAAGCCATGGAAAGGGGCAGGCAAATTAGATGCAGTCTGCTCAGCTAAGAGAGAGAGCAGTGTGGATGAATTAGGGGTGTGATTGGGGGAGGTTATTAATGGGAACAAAGCAGCCTTTAATTACTTATCCATCAGCTTGGCTCATGACACAATGTTACCAAAATGCAATCTGGTTAAGCACTTAATCACATTCTGGTCCATCAAAGCAAAGGGTTTAGAAAGTGAAAATTCTGTTTTGAGCTCCAATAAAATAATTATAATTATCTATAATTATGGTAATTTACATTTTTCTAGTCATTCTTTGAGCCCCTTGACTAAAATTGTTCCCAAATCAAAATATCCCTCAACCGATTTCCTGTGCTAGATGTGAGTATCAATGATTCAATAATATAGCAAGACTGTCACTACCGATGCAGTTATGTTATCAGGTGAGGAATTATTCAGGGTGTGTTGGGACTAACTGAAATCTGCACAGATTTCACAGAAATGCAGATGCTGGGATCCTGAGCAAACTGGGGGGGGGGGGGGGGGGGGAAGCTGGAGGGACTAAGAGAGTCAAGGAGCCTATTGCTTAGTCTCGACCTGAAACATCGACTGACCAGACTGACTCTCGATGAATGCTCCCTGTCCAGATGCACTTTCTCACTTTGCTAACCCCGCCAAAATTAGACGTGGCAAACATTATGGTCAGATCTGGTGGAAGTTTCCTGACATCATTAAATCAGTTGGCAGCCATTTCAAATCATCTTTATTTCTTTGCTCACACAGTAAATATGAGATAGTGTTTCTCCAGCAGTAGAAGCAACACAGACCACTTGTTCAGTCCCTCTATGACAAACTCCAAAGACCATCCATGTAATTAAGATTATCACAGAAAGAACATGACTGAAAAATCCAGTGGGTTATCATCACCAACCCGGGTTCAATTCCGGTGGAGTTCATACGTTGTTCCCTCGACCTCGGGTGCTCCAGTTTCTTCTCTTTCCCCAAAACCGTACGGAGTTGGTTGGCTAATTTGCTGTAATTGGGTGGCTTGGGTTTCGTGGGCAGGAAGAAGATTCTACTGTGCTGAAATATTAACATCAAAATTTGAAAATGTACCTGCAGGGAATCAAAACACACGGCACAGAAGTGGCCCTTGTCAGTACCTGAGCGATGGAGGGAGATTCAGTAATCCACAAGCTGCTGAAGGACCTAAAAAGTCCAAGACAACATTTTGTTGCTTTAGTGGTGCGCTTCAGCACAGAATAATGGGTCGCTGGCACTTGCCTCCTGAAATTTAACATTAGAGCAAGGCCACTTGGGGCGGGACGTTGCCTAGTGAAGTGAACCATTGCTGCATTACACCAGAAAACATGCTTATAAATTCACACCTAAATTTGCATTGCAGATTTGGAATATCCTTCCACTGATCAAATCATAAATCAGCCCATCTCAACTATTCAATCAAGATTCCTTTAATGTCATGTTGTAATACACAAAATGTAATATATGTCAACTTTTGCCTGCTGCAATGAAAGCGGTCATCACGAGCATTGCCTGACACTCCCAACAATAAGAGAAAGAGAAGCAGAAGGAAGTCTCTTCAGAGTAACTGAGTGTCTATGGATTTATCTCCAGCGCTCCTTCGGCAACCTGAGCTTCAGATCCAA
This sequence comes from Narcine bancroftii, assembly GCF_036971445.1. NCBI lineage: Eukaryota > Metazoa > Chordata > Chondrichthyes > Torpediniformes > Narcinidae > Narcine > Narcine bancroftii. The sequence goes on from NC_091476.1 coordinate 135,372,806, forward strand.
ACTTATGACGCAATCAGGAAGCTTTCAACACCCGAGGCCCTTCAGGAGCCCTTGTTCTCCTCAGGACCCTCTCCAATCCGGCTTTGATATTTTGTTCCCACGATCCAGTCTCCAGCAGCCCATGTGGGTCCCCCACTGCAAGTCAGCAAAAGCCTGAATGGGTCCTTCAGCCGATGTTCCCCTCACTCGCCCACCGCCGTGATCATTACCCTGTAGCGACATCACCCAGACTTCTCCTTCTCATTGTAGGGTGTTCTCGTTTCTGGTGCCCTGAGCCAGTCCACTATTCCTCCAGTATCTGCAATCCCTTGTGGTGCACCACCCAACACAGGCACATCATCTTGGGCATGGACCTCTGTGGTTACAGGAGGTTTTAAAAAAAAATCACCTGGTCTCTAACAGATTGTTTAAAACATCAGCATCACAACCAGGGAGTAGGCCCCTGCAGAGCAACGCTGTGTCTCTGCTCCCCACTCTATGGGGTCTGGACCAGCGCTGCCATTACAGCAGCTCCAGAAGCATTGCCTTTCCCCCACCCAATCAAGCCGACTGCCAGATTTTGTTCAACTGTCTTTGAAGTACTGATGCTTTACATTGTCTTAAAAGTAATCACCAAAGACAGAATATTCTCTGCAGACAGTCTCATGCAGAGTTTGTGGATCACCTGGCTTGTATCAAATGTTAGCACCTCACGTCAAGACATTCCAGACGGTGTCTTAGTGGTCTCAGTTGGGTTTGAATATGCATTTCTCAACCAATCACGCTACTGCTTCTTCAGACAAGGAAATCAAATTAAGCATCTTGCCACAGGTGGAACTGATCAAAGGAGGCATGGCAAGTAACTAGTCCAAAACACCAACTGAGATCAGTGTCAGGAACTCCAATGGAAATGTTTGTTTTGTCTACTCACAATGAAATGCACAAACCTCACGGCTTCATTTGACCGAGGACTGGAGGAATGTTGCTCACATCCATCGTCAGTTACAGATGGAATGGAAAGCTGCCACATGTCACAAGTAACTTGAATCCAAATCAATTTGCACTGATGTCATTGGAATTTGTAATCTAAACCAATGTTATCCTTGGGGGATACCAAGCAACCCAGTGTTCTCCAACAGGAAGCACGAAGTAGCAGCAGACATGGTTATCACAGCATAGTTTAGAATTGTATGCACAAATATAAAAAGGACAGAGATTGCTCTACCCTAAAACAAGGTCATGACTAGTCTGTCATCTAAGGTACCATTACCCTGTCCTACCCTAGTTCCTTCAATATGTAGATGTGACTGTGGTGTTCGCACCCCTAATGTACCAATAAGGTCACCAAACGTGGAGTTCACTACCTGGAAATGCAATTAACCATTCCAAATTCCCAACTCGGGACAGTAAACTGAGCTTTTCACAATGGGTTGTGGAGGATGCAACAAAAACACACAAAACGACAGAATGTTATTAAACTTTCCTGCTGCATAATAAAACTCCAATAATCTGGGATCCAATGTGGCTCGTTCATTTGTCCAGGATGTGGCTGAAAGTCCAGCATGCAGCGGGGCTTGAATTGCAGGAGGTATTGGGGCTTGAACTGTGGGTGGTGTGGTGGGGGAAGGGGGGGTGCTTGAACATTAAGTGGAACCTTGATCATCTCTTTTTCTATCTCTTGGCACACTAGTAATTTAATTGGAATCATTGTTCCTGGTACATCCTACAAACCTGTTTGGCTGCAGCAAGAAAGAATTTAAGTGCATCTGTACAGTGTACACAAGAATAACCCCCATTACCACATTAGGAAATTTGGCTCACGGCCACAGATGGGATGAAGTGCTTGTACATTATCTGCTCCCTTTAAACTCTTGGCTTTTTCTGGAAAAAGCTCACTCCATCGTGAGCAAAAAAAACCAACACACACGTTTGGAATACTTTAAACAGCAATTCAACAAGTTTCAAACTAGCTGCCTTGGGTGACACAGAGGCGACTCTTACATTGTAAAATATTAAAATGGGCACCAACATCTGCCAGTCACTCTCATCTGCAGTGAAGCACCCCACCCCCAACAGACACGTTTCAAGTTTCTCACACACACACACACACACACACACACACACACACACACACACACACACACACACACACACACACACACACACACACACACACACGTCTCAGATGGTTCATGGGAGCAGTTCCTTTGGTCGTTCAGCATTCTCACTGCCCGAGGGAAGAAGCAGTTTCTCAGTCTGGCGGTGCTGGTTCTGATACTCCTCTATCTTCATCCCCGATGGGAGTTGCTGAAAGATGCTGTGTGCGAGGTGGAAGGGATTTTCAATAATTCTGCATACTCTCTTCAATGATCCCAGTAGATCTCATCAATGGATTGGGTCAGGGTGGGGGTGTAGGGAGTCTCCAATGATCCACTTCTGATTGCCATCAGCATTCATTTCCCTCTTGCTTCAAAACAAATGCATCGATTTTGAATGTGATGCAAGTCTGGTCACCGTCCCACTGAGGGTGGATGGACCATCTGCATCAATTTGTGGAAAATAAATAAAGATAAATTGGTAGAATTCTGACAGCAAGTCATCAGTCAAAGCTAAGAGATACCAGAACCAAGTGAAATCATACCCCTCTGCTGGCAATACTGCTGATCCACAAATTTAGGTTTAACATACAAAGCAGTCCATCTCTGTCAACACCTTCCAGTCTGCGCACACTTGAAGAGGAGCCTTTGACACAAATACAAGCAGAGAACTCGTAGCGGTTAGCATAACGCTCTTAAAGCACCAGCGACTCAAGTTCAAATCTGTTGCTGTCTATAAAGAGTTTAAGTTCTCTCCACACTACGTAGGTTCCCTCTGGCTTCCTCCCATGTTCCAAAGATGCATGGGGTCAGTATAGGTTAATTGGTTATATGGGTGTATTTAAGGGCCTGTTACCATGATACATCTCTAAATTAAAATTATATTAAAGCTTCTCACAATCCAATCTCAGTGGCTTCCACTTTCTTTTCTGTTCAGCCCAGGCCTCCATCAATGTGCAAAGGTTTCAGATACATGGGAACACCACTAAATGCAGGCTCCTCTTCCAGTCATTCAAGGATCCTCTGATGCCATGCACATTAATACACATTTTGTTTTCCTTTGTTTGACCTAAGGGCACTAGTGATGAGAGACTAGTGACTTGTTCCTTTGTGCCACTAGTCCAGCATCACAATCAAGAGAAGCAAAGAGTTCCTTCAGAGAACGTGTCAACGGATCCTGCCACCTTCTGCATCCCCATATCTTCTGCAGCCGCACAGCGTCCTGCCCAATCAAGTGGTGAACCAGAGTTTCAGGCAGCCATGTCTCCCTCCTGGCCCATGGTTCTGAACCCATGATGCCATCAGGAAGCTGTCAGCACCCTAGGTCCTTCGGAAGCCATGATCACCCTCATGAATTCCAGTCGCGGTACCCGGTTTTCCACGAGCCGGTCTCTGGCATCCAGAGGCTGGTCTGAAAGCTTTGGCCACTTCAGTGCAGGGTATATCAAATGCTCATCTGCTGTGATATACACAGGGGACTGAAGATGCTGGAATTGGAAGTCGAGCACAATCTACTGGAGGAACTCAGTGGGCCCAGCATCTGTGGAAATAAAAGAATGGTCGACCAGTCTTTTTCTCCCAGCGATGCCGCTCGGCCTGCTGAGTTCCTCCAACAAATTATGCGTTATCAGCTATGAAGTGTCTGCTTTAACAGAAACCAGCATGTGGTGCACCAGCTCCAAATATTTATGGCCACAGGGGCAAACCAGAGCTTTGAGATCCTGAAAAGTAATAAAAAAAAACACACAGCAAGCAAGCAAGTGCAACATCCTAATCAGGAAACCAAGATGCTGCAGTTAAGTTCACAGTATGTTTTTCAGGTTCAGACAGAGTGGTCCTGTTAAAATTCAACCCCAGAACGACACTCTTCAATCCAAATCCATCATGTGCCAGAGAAAGAGCTTTCGGCCAGCTCCATCCACATTCCACCAGCATCCATCACCAGCACACATTCAAAACAGGAATGCCACACAAACAAGCCTGTGCAATGCATGAAAGTGCTGGAGAAACTCAGCAGGTCATGCAGAATCTATAGGAACCAAAGGGTAACCAATGTTTCGGGCCCGAGCCCTTACAGTCAAGCTAAGAGGTGCCAGGCATTGCTAATGCCGAATATTTGTTGTTATATGGCAGACTAAAGGCATTTTGTGTATTATTACATTTATATTTTATTACATGGCAATAAATAGTATCTGAATTTGAGAGTTTATTGTCATATTCATGGGTACAATGTACAAATATACTAAAATTCTCAGATGCTGCAGCCAAACAGGTATACAAGTTATACTAACTATAATACATTGTAGTACAAGTTACCACAATGTGCCAGAATAGAAAGAGAGATAATAAATATAAAAGGAGAAATAAATATTCAGTTTGCAGTTAACTCCACTATTATGGGGCTACATTTTCAAACAATTTCAATGGCTGTAAAAGCACACTGGTACGAAAGGCACCCAAAACAAAAAAATGCAGGACTTTCGGATGCACTGTGTGCATCCATCATCAAAACTAGATCTGCCACCATTCCATGGAAAACTCTGCAATAATTCAGGTATGATTTCTGGATACAAAGAATTTGCATTTTTATTAAAATGATCACCAAGAATTGTGACCTAAACAACTCCAGCCTCATCTCCAGAAGTGTCTGGCGATTACACTATGCATCTCTTGGAGCCTATGGACAAAGTGTTCACACCATTTGGTGCAAGTTACATGGACAGCCCACCCACCCACCGCTCCACAGAACACGATCGTTTCCATGGAACCCAGGGCTGGCAAAGTCACCCAGGTCAGCAATCACTAACCAACTAAAATCAGTCTACCTTCACGTTAGCAATCAGTAACTAACACACCAACACACAAAACAATCCATGCTCAAACTTGGATTATTGGCACACTATCCTTTCAATCTTAGCATTTTAGTATTTGGATAAAAATCTTAATATGTGACCCAGATACCATGTAACATGATCACTGATGACATCCTCTTATAAATTGTCCACTGATGATCAATTTCCTGGCTAAAATTACAATCAGCTTCATCTGAAAGCTCATGGGGATAAACAGTCAATGTATTGGATAACACTGATCCAATAACACTGCCAACTAAACTGATTATGTATGGTGCAATCCTTTTTATAGAAACTGCACCAGCTGTGGTCCAAATGGTGACTTGAACAATTCAAAGTCACAAGAAGGGTTCAAATCACATTGTGGTTGACCAGAATCGATAACTTCCCCTTTGTTCAGTTTCATTTTTCAAACAAGTGGGATTGTGAGGATAAAAATTTCAGATTATTACAGCGGCAGCAACTCAGGTTGGAATATGGCGTTGTCTGTAAGGAGTTTGAGCGTTTGCACTTTTGCACGCATCTGCACGGGTTTCCTCCAGGCGCTCAGGTTTTCTCCTATTCTCCAAAACCTAATGGCATTGCACGTTAATTAGGCAGGATGGGCTCATGCTAGGAGGGGAGGGGGGGAGGGAAGAAGTGCATGTTACCGTGCTGTGTCAAAAAAAGTGTACGAATGCATTTCCTGTACCTTTCGAGAGCACATTAGGGGCTGAATGTTGAGCAGAATATCCACTCGCGATCACAGCATCTGCAGTGTTTTTGTTTCAAATGTTGCTTGAAATCGGACTCCTGAATGAACCCCACAACTGTGGCATCCTGCTGTCTTTGCTTGCTACAAAATTATCTTTTTTATTTTCATTCCAACCCAACACTAATTGTGCTTTTGTTCTTCACTTTATCAAGCAAGAAGAACATCTTAAAACATGTAAGATGGCTCGCAGATGAACCCTTCTCACTGCACTAGATAAATGGGATAAATAAAACTAAAAAATACTGAAATAATGAACAGCCAGTGTCTGGTGCTCAATACCATTACAGGAAGTCCTCAAATTTCGAACATATTCCATTCTGACCGACCGGTCATATCTCAAAATGAACGCAAGTTGAAAATTCACTGTATCCATTTTATCATTCGTCAAATACAACATAGCGGCCACCAAGGCCTCTCGCGACAGGTTGGACTCCCCTGCCATAGGTGCTACTGCCACCTCTTAAAGAAAGAGAGAAGGAGAAGCAAAATAGAGTTCCTTCAGAGACACCGAGTGACCATGGATTTACCTCCACCACTCCTGCAGTTGCACAGACTTCTGTTCAATCCATCCACCACCCAAATGTCTGACCCAATCAGGATGTTTTCAGCACCACAGCTCTTTGGGTGCCCTTTTTGCCCTCATCACACTGTCAAATCCTGGCTCTATTACCTGGTTCCCATGAACTAATGTCCATCTGCCCTTGCGGGTTCCCTGACCACAAGTTGTCTGCAGCCTTTGTGGGTCTCTGGATACCAAACCAACCAATTCTGACAGCATTTCTATTGGTTTGCTTCAACGAGAACAACTCCAGCCTCTTCAGTGCATCGGTAAAGGCCAGAAAGTTTCTTCAGCTTCATTACACTCAGTTCCAGTGGAAGGGCACTGCATCTACAACAGGCCATAGTTTACCGAGAGCCACACTACCTTGCATTCATTCAACAGACAGGCACAACTCCAAATGCAGCCCAGAAACATCATCAAACACTGCCAACTCAATTCAAGGATACAGAAAACATGGTCACATTTCTGATAGTTACCACTAATTTCAGTTACAAGCATGAGATGCATCTTGGACTACATCAGAATATGAAGCAATATTCATATTAATCTGCAGAAGAATTCCAATAATAAAACTGCATTGTACAGGAAAACACCACTGCACAGGTGGACATTGGTGTGCACCTTGGACAAGGCCCCAAGGCTGCAATATTCTGCAGCAAGAGACCCAAGTCGCCATGCATGGTGGAAAAGCCCTTCAGCAGGAAGCAGCAAAAAAAAATTCCAAAGACCTCTCTATGAGCACACATCACCAAGGAAGTGCGTCACAGGGTAGAACGATGGTGAAGGATATGGGATTCGAATGACAGGCAAGGTGGAGGGGAGATGAAGATGATGAGAGTTCATTTCCAAATGCAAAAGTGCAACGTATAGATGCAGTGAAAATCTTGCCCGCTGCAGCTCTCAAGGTACGTGCAGCACACAAATAAACAAGTATGCAATTACATCGTAGCAATCTCCCTGGTGCCAGAATGGACAGCTTGAAGCCCCCCTCCCCCCTCCGCAGTATTTCCAAACTGCACCATCACAGCCCTTGCATATTTTCATGTGGCAGATATCAAACACATCTCCAATTGACATTGTACAGACCAAGAGGCCTGTGAGGATACACATTAAACACTCATGCTGAAAGGCCAGAACTTTGCCGACACAAGAGTCAAACATGTTGTTAGCAACTGCAACAGTGTTCAGGTGAAATCAACCAGTCAAATCAAAGCAAACACTGATCCCTCTCACAGGAATCCACATCTCGGCTTTCAAACACAAGTTCTCAGTCGGACAGCAGGAAGAATGCTAGACCAAAGGGCATGTCTGTGACTAGCTCTTCACTGGAGTATTTCAAACCTCATCCCAACACCTCTCTCATTCCAGGTTCAAAGCTCACAAAATCGTGAGATGGTCCTCTTCTGGACTTTGCCCAGAATTCCTGCATTAAGTAAAGGAGGATCCCCTATCCACGGGCAGAGCTTTGTCCGCAACTCAGTGGATCAGGTGAAGCTGACAACCAGGTACTCCAATGTACCTAGCTCAATGGAGTGAAGAGTGCAAGTAATGAGGGGCATGGGGGAAGGGGGGGAAGGGAGATGCAAAGCATCACCCACCACTTGCCATCAAGCCAACAACAGCTTCTTAATCAAAAGAGTTCCCCCACCTGAAGAACAGTCCTAAACCCAAGGATAGCTCCTTGCAAGTTTGAAAGAGTTTACTGTCCCAGTTAGGAGTAGTCAATTGTGAGAAGCCCAAACCATTCCCCCGCCCCCCCCCCCCCACCCCCATTCCTATCCTGGGACACAGAATGACCAATTTTGTGGGATACAAGTGTGAAAGGGACTCTTTAAGCTTTAGTGATCAGGGGCTGTTTGGAGTGGACCACAAATGCAGCAGCTGTCTTGCATTAACAGAGCACTGGCAGTGTGAGACAGCACATCAAGCCTCCGCAATTTCACTGCAAAGTATTGGCTTAGGAGGAATTTCCTGTCTCCCATCCAGTTCTAAATCACAGCTTCCAGTTGCTTAGTAAAGTCTAAGGTACTAGAAAACTTTCCATTTCCCCCTCCTCCCAAAAAAAAGTATAGATTGATTTTGCTACATTTTGGTACAGGTCATTTATTGGTTTAAAAACATTACCTGCATGGTTTAATTGACTGCAACACAAGTGTGATCAAGTTCATGCCAGTTTATGTTTCAAACTGATCTAGCAAGTTTTCAACCCATTACTAGGTTCAGCCATAGTTACTTCAACACGGTGCAGGGAAAGTCAAGAATCTCATGAAATTGTCCAATGTAAATAGCAATTGAGCAGCGTTTATCCCATCCACATTCTAGATTTTGCTGAAAAGTTCTGCATGTACCGAAAAGTTTGTTTTACCCCCATCATAAATGCAAGGACAATGACTGTATACGTCACCACAAGGTACTGTAAAGGCTTGCTGTCCTCTTACACCCAATTAATAAAGTATGACCAAAAAAATTATTTTTTTTTGGAAAATTTTATTTATCAGTGTATCAATTAAAAAAAATCAATAATATAACATTAATCACTTACTCATATATAGTGATGCAAGAAAAAGGACTTTTAATTTATTTCTCCCCAAACCCTTCCCTCCCTATGCCTATTGCTATATATATATAACATTGTTAGCATATACATATTCATTGATTGCTATTTTAGACTCTAATTGAGGGGTGGGTAAGGTGGAAGAGGTGGATGGAAATGTATTCATAAAATCCATATATGGTTTCCAAATATAAAAATTTTCAACTCAATTCCTTAGACTATCTATTAAATGGTTATATGGTTACAACTTTGCATTTCACTATGCCATCCACTTAACAATATTACATTTTCAGTTTTCCATGTTATTGCTATACATTTCTTCACAGTCACTATTGCAATACTTAAAAATTTCTCTTGACATTTATCCAATTCAACTTTACATCTTTTTCATATACATTTCCAAGTAAAAATAATCTTGGATCTTTTTTTTTAATCTTTATCTTCATAATTTGTCCTAGTAAAAACTCAAATCATTCCAAAACCTTTCCACTTTTTCACAAGACCATACTGCATGTAAAAAAAAGTCCCTATTTCTTTTGTACATCAAAAACACTTACTGGAATAATTAGAACTGTCCATTTAATTTTTGTGGAGTATATTATAATTGATGAAGAAAATTATATTGGACCATTTGGTATCTGACTTAAACAGTATTCATAACACTTTCTCAACACAATTTTGACCACATTTACTCTTGAATTTGTATATTTAAATCTTTCTCCCATCCCATTTTTGATTTGTATAAATCTTTTTTCCTTGTAGTTTCTTGTAATTTTATATACATATTAGTAATAAATTTCTTGACCATAAATGTATCTGATATTATAACTTCAAATTGACTGTTTTGGAAGCCTCAAATCTGTTCCTAATTTCTTTAAATACAATTTTAACTGATAGTATGCAAAGATTGTATTATTTTGTATACTATATTTATCTTTTAATTGTTCAAAAGTTAAAAAGAATGAATTGTATTAGAAACAATCTTTTCTCCTCTGTATACCTTTACTGTACCAATTATCAAATAATAATTATTCAAAGTAAAAAAGTTGATTTTCTTTTAACAGCATTTTTTGATAGTTTTTAAGTCTTCTCTCCATATGAATTCCATTCCATATTTTAAATACATGTCTCCTTAGTCCCTTTAAACAACCCACTATCCCATTTATATGGAATTTGTTCTGGGATAGATTTTCCAATGTTATTCATTTCAATCTGTACCCAAGCTGTTTTTTCACCCCTTTGATAACAGGATGACAGAAATCTCAATTGAGCTGCTTTAAAATAATTGTTAAAATTTCATAATGTTAGTCCGCCCTGATCAAATTTCCACATTAATTTTTCTAGAGCAACCCCTGACATCTTACCTTTCCAAATAAATTCAAACTTCAAAAAAATGATTCAGGTACATGGATGGATAATGATTGAAATAAATATTGTATTCTCGGAAAAAATATTTATTTTGATACAATTCACCTGTCCTATTAGAGTTAATGGTAAATCTTTCCATCTTCTCAAATCTTCCAACTTTTTTAATAATGGCAAATAATTTAACTTAAATTATTTATATATCTATTATTTTTTTTATTCATTAAATATATAATTGCATCATTTTGCCTCTTCAATTTTATCAATCTTTTACACTGAGAATATCCCTATCTATCATAGGCATCACCTCATTTTTATTAACATTAACTTTATAACCTGATACCAATCCGTACTCTTAATCTCTCATTCAACTTGTTTAACAATATTTCTGGTCTTGTTAAATATACTATAACATCATCTGCAAATAGGCTAATTTTATGTTCTTTAATACCTACTTCAAATCCCTTAATTTCTCTCAGTTCTAGTTATTTCTGCTAATGGTTCAAATGCTAATTAATGCAAACAAAAAGGGTGATAATGGGCCACCTTGTTGAGAAAACCTTTCTAACAAAAAAGGTTTTGATACTTGTTTATTTGGAATCACTTTTGGTTTTGACTGATCATATTATCCAATTTATAAAAGTATTGGAATTCCAAAATCATTAAAGTTTCAAATAAAAAGTTCCTCTCGTGCTACCACCACAGCTGGAATCTTTCTATTTTGTGCTATATTTATCAAATTTTAAAATGTAACTATATTGTCTGCTGCTCTTCTATTTTTAACTATGGTAAAAATTCAACTAACCTATTAGCTAATAATTTTGATCCGATTTTATAATCTGCAATCAATAGTGATATAGATTGTAAACAATCTTTCCCTTTCTTTGGAATTACTGTTATTAATGCTGTTTTAAATGATTCTGGCAAATCATGTACTTCTTTCATTTGGTCTAATACCTCCATTAAAACAAGTATCAATAACTCCTTAAATTCTGGTGGAAAACCATCCTCACTCAGTGCTTTATTATTCTGTAAAGACATGAGAGTCTCAAACTTCTATTTCAGAAAAAATTAGACAACCTTAGCTTTTCATCATCTTTTAGCACAGGCAATTTAACTTGTTTCAAATACTCTTTCATTATGTTGTTATCTTTCAAAGATTCTGAATGATGAAGTTTAGCATAAAATTATCATTTATTTAATGTGGTTTATGTAATCCAGCTGGTAGGCTTTTTAATTGCACTTATTGTTCTAGAAATTTGTTCCGTTTTTAATTGCCATGCTGGGACTTTATACGCCCTTTCACCCAACTCATAATATTTTTGTCGCAATCTCATTATATCTCTCTCCATTCTGTAAGTATGTATTGTATTAAATCTTAATTTCTTAGACTAACAATTTTCTCTTCTCATCTTTTTGCACTTGTATTTCTTTCTCCAATTTCATTATCTCTTTTTCCAACTGCTCTACTTTATATATTCTTTCTTTACTTTTGAAGTATAACTTATTATTTGACCTCTTAAATATGCCTTCATAGAATCCTATATTGTAAACTTGCTTGTTACTGAACCTTTATTAGTTTCAAGAAAATTTTTTTATCTGTTGTCTTATATAATCACAAAATTATTTTTTCTTGTTGTATTTAACCTCCATCTCTAGCCTATCTTTTGCTCTTCTTCCAATAAAATTGACAAAAGTAAAGGTGAATGATCCAATAAAGCTTGTGCTTGATATTCCACCTTTTGGACTCTATGTTGAAATTGTGTTCAAATTAGAAACATATCTATTTGTGAATATGTTATGTGTCAAAATGAATAAAAGGAATAATCCCTTTCATTTGGATGAATTATTCTCCAAATATCCACTAGATCCACATCTTTCATTAAATCTACTACCATTTTTGCTACTTTATTTTTCATAATTTTATCCCCTAATCTATCCATTTTAGGGTCTAAAACAAAATTAAAATCTCTTTCTAATATAACATTTCTACTGGCATTTGATAATTGCATAAAAACATCTTGTATGAATTTACCATCATCTACATTTGGTCCAAACACATTCATTAATGTCCACTGATCCTAGCAAATCTAACAATTTACCATAACACATCTTCCTAATACATCTACACTAGTAGCTAGTAATTTTTCGTATATTAGTATTGCTGTACCTCTAGCCTAAGAGTTAAATGATGATGCTATTACAATCCCTACCCAGTCTCTTTTTAATTTTTCAGGTTCTTTTTCTGTCAAATGCATTTCTTGTAAAAAAGGCAATGTCTACTTTAGTTTTTTTTCCATATACACTAATAATTTTTTCTGCTTTATTTGATTCTGCATCCCATTAATATTAATACTAATACAATTCAAATTTTCAGCCATCAACTCTTCCACTAAATCTATTAACGAACCATCTTTCCACTCCCACTCCACTCACACTTAAAACACTAATAGTGCACTTCATAATAAAATTATTATATTTAGGTGTATTAAGAAAGGAAACAGAAAAAACAGAACCCCACCCCCCCATCAAAGGCATACATTATTAATAATACGTCCTTACACACCTGATCTATAGGAGTTGTGGCCAAAACCACATCCACTTGCCCGACTCCACAGAAGCTAGGCTCATACTCCCAACTCCGCCAAAATATTCTGTAGTCTCTTATTGCCTCAGATTCATTCAATCTCTGCCAATTAGCAATTTTAACTTATTTATAGATCTTTCAGGCAAGAACTTACCTCCCTAATATTCTCTCTCTCTCTCTCTCAAAACATACTTATTTTATTCTTTATATCTTCTGCTGTAATCTTTCTACTTCCTCTCTCACTCAAAACATCACTCACTTCTCGTCTCTCTCTCTCTCTCAGGTAATGAATCTGCAAATACTTTTGCTTCATTGGGTTCCATAAAAAAATCTATTTTTTCCTTCTGATATACAAGTCTCTTTCTTTTTCTCCTTTTTTTTTTTAGTCATAATTCTCTGTTCTATGTATATTTCTTTTTCTTCCTGTTCTTCTTCTTGATCACTGGAGCTGGAGACTTCCTGAACTTTATTTAAAATTGCCTCCATTTTTTTCTGTGCTCTGCATATACGTGAGGAGTCGTGCATCCACAGAGGCACTTCTTCACCCGTGGCAGGCTACCATTGTCAGGGGAGACTTTGTACAGGCTGGTCTCCATGGGCTCCTACTTTCCGGACAGCTCCAGGATCCTTCAAGGTAGGCCTCTTCTTTATCCGATTCCTTTTCTTGCTCGATTTCTTGAAAAGTAATAATTGTTTTATCCTTCTTTCATGGCATTCTGTATTGTTCTGTAAGCCTGCCAACAACTTTTCTTTCTTTTTTTTTTAAATCACCAGCTTTTTTGGACTCTTTTTTTATAAAAGTTTTTCGGAGAGAGAAGAGATTCCAAGTCCAACCCCACATCATCAGGTGGCACATCCCAACAATATGACTTACTTAAGAAGCTCATGCCTTTTATCCATGACTTTTGCAGTGTTGGTACAAGTGACAAAAATCAAAGCTGCACAAAACAGCTAGTTTACAACTGCAGTGCCAATACAAATATTGAAACCTTGTTCATTGCCTGGCTCTAAAGACAACAAATGACTGCAGTGAAGTGGGATTCATTGGTGGTGTGTTGTCTGATGGCTGGCTCTGCCCCCATCTGCCCATATATAACCCTGGTTTCCCAGCTGAACCCAGAACCCTTCTGAACACTACTGCAAGGAACCACCCTCAGTTATAAGCTAATAAAAGCTCATGTTCTCCTTCCAGTTGCGAGAGGTTTTATTCATGCCACAATTTTATTAGCTTATTCCCTAAACTCATGCCAGGGATGTTGCTGATAGACCCTCCATCTTCAAACGTGGCTGAGGAGTTCACATACTGGCTCGACTGCTTCCAGGCCTACCTGAAAACAATCAGAGAAGTCTTCCACACCGATGAAGTTAGGCGGTCCGCACTCGTTTCAAGGGTAGAGATGAAAGGGTATGCAGTCATCAGGGACTGCTCTATGTATGATGCAGCCATCAAGGCTTTGTAGGCTCGGTATCTGAAGTCACAAAACGAGGTCCTAGAGAGGCACCAATGGCCAGGAGAGACCATTGATGACCACCTGCTGGATCTGTGAACGCTTGCCAAGAAGTGCAGGTACGAAGTGACTACGGGCCGTGTTCGTGAAGGAGAACAGATCAGGGACACTCTAGTCATGGCGGTCTGCTTGAGGTACATGTGGCAGCAACTCTCGAGTTGGGTAAGAAGGACCTGCCTAGCCACGTTGAAATGGCCAAATTAATGAAACAGGCCAAGCTCGAGAATGACGACCTCGGAGTCAGCAAATTCACTCACCTACCCAGGTGACCCCTTCCAAGGGCTGGCTACTCCTGCTACCCCAGCCCTCAAGGCCACCGCTTCCCATGCTAGGGAGGGCTCCCGTGCGAGGGAGTACTTTTTCTGCAGCAAGACCCAGCATCCCCAATCTCATTGCCTGGCCAAAGACTCAGTGTGTTCCCGCTGTGACAAGGACATTGGGCGAGGGTTTGCCATGCAAGGGGAAGACCGGGGAAGTTCACGGCCTGCACCACTCCTGGATCCAATTCCAGTCCCAAGCCGCCTGCCCCGAATTCACCCAAACCCAATGGAGGGTGGCAGTGTGGAAACGGCGTGAAAAGGCTCACCGGCCATCTTGCCGCGACCTGAATTCAAACTCAGCACCATCATTGTCATCAAAAAAGGAAGTATGGTGGCCATCTTGCCACGCCATGACATTGATGCCATTTTACCCAAGTGCAACCCAGGACAGTGGGGGCCACTCAAGTGAGAAGTATGGAATATCCGGGGTCCTAGCCTCGATGGTTATAGATCAGGAGAGACCTTACGAGGTCAGCAACTCCATAGTGACTGTGTAGATAAATGGATATTCCACTAAATACCTAATTGACACAGGCTCTACTGAAAGCTTCATAGTCTCACGGACAGAGCAAGAATTCAACCTAAAGATGTATCCTTCCAATTACCGCATATTCCTTGCATCTCATTCACTCTCTACGCGTATTCAACATCATTGAATAGTACATCTGTTGTTTGAGGGGGGAGAAATTTTGTAAGATACGCCTGTATGTACTTTATGAATTGCGTGCTCCTTGGGACTGGAATTTGTGTCACCTTAAAAGCATGACCTTGAAGTATTCTGGTCTCCTCCCCACTGTAACAGTTCAGAACGGAGAGTCTCTAAAATCAGAACCCACATGCAGCCTCTCCACACTGAATATCGACCCCCCCCCCCCACCTCTCTTTCCGAATCTGCCCTCTGTCTACAACCTATTGCTACCAAGAAGAGGAGGTACAGCACAGCAAACCAAGATTTCATAAAGTCTGAGACACAACATCTGCTCGATGAAGGTATCATCGAACCTAGCGCAAGTGGTGGTGGTAAAAGTGGAAAACAAGTCCAGGCTAGTAATTGACTATAGCCAAACAATTAATCAGTACACACTTCTAGACACATACCACCCCTCCATTTCAAATTTCAGACATGGTGAATGATATTGCGCAGTATCGGGGCTATTCGACCATCGACCTGAAAGCTGCCCATCACCAGTTGCCAATCTGTTCTGAAGACCGTCCATGTACGGTATTTGAGGCTAGCGGTCATCTCTATCAATTCCAGAGGGTCCCTTTTCTTATTTCTAACAGAGTTTCTTTCTTCCAGAGGCAGATGAACAGAATGGTGGATGAGTATGGGTTGAAGGCTACCTTCTCCTACCCCAATAATGTCCACTTCATTAGTCATAAAGGCCCAAGACTCAATTTTCGCCCTTTTCCCAGCTATATGCTTAATGACTGGGGTTCATCCTTTATGAGTGATGAGCTACGTCTGTACCGACTGGCGAGGGGCATCACATCCAGCAGGACTACTAGCTACAACCCCCAGGGAGACTGGCAGGTTGAAAAGGAAAACACCATGATCTGGAAGGCTGTCAGTCCAGCCCCTGGACTGCTTAAATCTGTAAATTTATAAATAACTGAATATTTTTTAATTTTTTCCTGAATTCATGTTCTCGGTCTTCATTCACAGACCCTAAATTCTGCATGAAGGGGTGAATGCAGTGAACTTAGATTCACTGGTGGTGTGTTGTGCAGGTGGCTGGTCCCGCCTCCCAGTTACGCTCACATCCGCCCATATGTAACCTAAATGTAGAACCCTTCTGAAGACTACTGTAAAGACCCTACCCTCAGTTATAAGCTAATTAAAACACATGTTCTCCCTCTCTCAAGAGAGCTTTAATTCACGCTACAATGTCATCCCTTTCTGTCACAAATAATCTGAGAGGTCCTTGCTTAGACATGCAGCCAATATAAGAAACCAAGTGTGGATGGAGCTGTCAACTCTGGTCTCCCAAGGTCCCCTATCCTGATTCTCAGGTTCTAAGGTGAGCTTACTATCGGTGACAAACATGACAACTGTAATATACCTGACGAAGGGCCCAGGTCTGAAATGTTGGTTACTCTCAACTTCCTATGGAATTTCTTTCCAAAAATAGACTATTTACAATAAATTTACAAAAAGGAAAACTGTTCAAAGCCTCCTTGTACATGATTAAGTACGGTCTTTAATTATGGCCCCTTCTCATTCCTCCCCCCCTCTGTTGCTTTGACTTGGTTTCAGCCCTTCAATGCCCAGTGACAGGACTCAAGACTGCTGTCTTTCCTATATATGCTGTGTGACCTGTTGAGCTTCTTCAGCATACTTGTGTATTGCACTCAACCCCAGCAACTCCATATTGCTGTCAGATATATCTATTTTCAACTTTAACAATACAGTATGGTAGAAGCCCATCCAGGCCATTAAAACCCTTGCCACCCAATTGTACCACTAACCCTATGCGTTAACTCTTAAAAATAGCTCCACTGAAATGGCATGTTAAAAAAAACTTTAGAATAATTAACATATTTATCATTAACTTGGAACAGGGTACATTTGAACTAGGCTCTCCTTTACATCACAGGTTTCTAGGTGACACTACGAACTTGCTCACCCTAAACTGCCCATGCATGACAGAACCATGAAGCTTTGATCCTGGTCGATGTGTCCATTTCCACACCAACTTTCATTGAAGTTTATATTTGCAACATAAGCAAAGAAATTGCCACCTTATCCCATTTTTAAGCAGGTGACTTTCTTTCAGGTGCCTGGGGACAATTTAAGACTTTCAGATTCTAAATGAAAGTATTATGTGGCTTTTCTGACAACCCAATGAAAGAAAAATGGCAAATCACTGGTCACTGAATGCCATCCGAAGGCATTTCACGGAAATTGGTTCCGTTTGAAGAATTTAATGATTTTCATTATTTTAAATCCTCCATAAAGGTGAAAACTGATGATGACTTCATTCATGATCAGGCAAATGTCACAAGCACAACACCCAGATCGTTCATTTTGAATGTTCAAGTCAGGTCACACAACCCATTACAGAGAGAGTTCAATAAAGGGCCTCGTGGGGAAACACAACCATCATGGTTTCTTCTCACTAATTTGATAGGCTAGAGATAGGACAAAAGAATGAAATTATTGTTGATACAAAAATATGTTGAAGAAACTTAGCAGGTTTTGCAGCATCCGTACATTAAAAATAGGACCTGCTAAATCTCCAGCACTTGACCCCTGCAGATTTTCTCGCTTCAAAATTATTGTTTATTCCGACATTTCAAAGAGAACTCTTTAAATTTTGACATACGGCACATTTAACTGGCCCTTCCGGCCCAAAAGCCTGTGCCACCCAATGTCCCCAAATAACATACAACCCTCGTACATTTCGAGGGATGGGAGGAAACCTTAACCAGGATAACAGGAGTGGCCTTCACGTGCAACCCGGAGCTAGATCTATTAGGTAATTTCATGGAAATAAGTGACAAATTGACCAAATATCAAATCTCATTTATTAAAATAGTACTGCCAGTAGCAACAAAAAAAAGCCTCACGATCACTTGGAAGACCGACTCCCCTCTACTTATAACATGATGTCCTGCAGAGGGGCGCAGATACAGTAATAAAAGGAACAAAAAAAGGTTATAAAAGTAACTATTATATATACAAAAACATAGTTTCCCCAACTATACTCTATATACTTAAAATATACGCAGGGTCTGACAGTGAACGGATCTGTATGTAAGGGGTGCCGGTGGGTGGGGGGGGGGGGGGCCAAGGGAGGGATGGTTTTGTCTTTGTTTGTTGTGTTTGTGAGAAAAAGTTTAATATATTGTATATTTAAAACGTCACTATGTATAATTTAAAAAAAATTAAATTAAAAATAAAAGGATGGGAGGAAACCACAGTGCATGAAAGAAACACACAAAGACGCAGGGAGAACATACAAACTCCTTGCAGACAGTGCCAGATTTGAACCTGGGGTCGCTTGCGCTGTAATAGCGTTGCACTAACTGTTACACTTCCCGTGCCACTCAGTGGTAGGAAGGCTATCAATTTCACTTTCCAAAGACCAAGTTACAGGGAGGTAACTTGTTGATCTGAGTCAATTTTACCCAATCTACTTTGTATTGGGGAAAAACCACATCCAGAATTATGCTGAATGACGTTGCAAACACACTCTGTTCAAACCAGCTACGTTTGTAATGCGATGAACTACCAATGCATTCACTTCCATCTGTATCATTCACTAATCCAATAAATTTTCAGCAATGATCTGCATTCAGCAAATGTCTTTCCACATCATTAGACCATCCCCTGGCACTTATCAATAATACCGACAGTGCTTCATAATATCTGCTAAATTCTGGTGAGGAGTTGCCTTAAAAATATTAAATCCTGAAATCAACCTGAATGAAAGATTAATCTCGTCCTTGAATAAAGCTAATCAACATATTGAATCTCCCGCGTAGTAGAAATCTGTCTTCCTACAGTCAAAATACCAAAATAATCTCCTGGTCTTTTTACATTTGTTATCAACCTCCCAAAATACATCAATTTACCATGTAATCCTGGTCATTGGGCTGAACTATATTTCACCACTACCAATGCAGTGTGATGTAATGCAAATATATTGTAAACCAAAAGATCACAAATTGTGCTAATAAATACCTTGCCTCAAACCCTATCAACAAGTGATTATCAAGATTCAAAGTTCCTTTATTGTCATGTAATATGACATGAAATTGTCTTCTGCCTCCTGTAAGGCAGACAAAGAATTGCCATTAGCATTGCCCTGTTCCCCTTACAATAAGAGGTTAAGATGTGCAAAAGAGAATCTCTTCAGAGTCACTAAGTTGTGGATTCACCTCCAGCACTCCCGCAGCCACATAGATGGTCCCCTAACCACAAGTCACCCGCAGCCTGCGTGGGTCACTCAGACACTCAGCCTCTCGCTGGTTCATTGCTGAGGACACCGTCCCTTAGGGATGTCTCCTCTCAATCCCTTTCTCGGGGGGGGGGGGGGCAGAATGTGGGGAGGGGGTGTTCTCCCTCTAATGGATAAATATTTGGAGAAATTTGGTAAAATTAGAGTAGGTTACATACATCTTTCTTTGGCTTGGCTTCGCGGACGAAGATTTATGGAGGGGGTAAAAGTCCACGTCAGCTGCAGGCTCGTTTGTGGCTGACAAGTCCGATGCGGGACAGGCAGACACGGTTGCAGCGGCTGCAGGGGAAAATTGGTTGGTTGGGGTTGGGTGTTGGGTTTTTCCTCCTTTGCCTTTTGTCAGTGAGGTGGGCTCTGCGGTCTTCTTCAAAGGAGGTTGCTGCCCGCCAAACTGTGAGGCACCAAGATGCACGGTTTGAGGCGATATCAGCCCACTGGCGGTGGTCAATGTGGCAGGCACCAAGAGATTTCTTTAGGCAGTCCTTGTACCTTTTCTTTGGTGCACCTCTGTCACGGTGACCAGTGGAGAGCTCGCCATATAACACGATCTTGGGAAGGCGATGGTCCTCCATTCTGGAGATGTGACCCACCCAGCGGAGCTGGATCTTCAGCAGCGTGGACTCAATGCTGTCAACCTCTGCCATCTCGAGTACTTCGACGTTAGGGATGAAAGCGCTCCAATGGATGTTGAGGATGGAGCGGAGACAACGCTGGTGGAAGCGTTCTAGGAGCTTGGACACGGCACACGAACCATGGGTGTAAAGGGTGGGGCCAGTACATACATACACACATTTTAAAACAGATCTTATTTGAAAGACTGAAGAATTCATATTCAGTAACATTGCAAGATCTTTGGAGACTTTTATGCACATTTCACAAGTAGGTGCTAATTGAAATGAAGTCATAAAATGAATAGACCATTGTTTGGAATTGGAAACAGGCTGGCTGGTTGGATAACTACAAGGCTTCTGACCTTTCTGCAAAGTGCTCACAGGAAGGTCATACCTGGGTTTTGTTTACCTAAAACAACAGCTTGACCAAGAGAGATCTCCTATGGTTTTCTGAAGAAGGTGGGGTGGGGGGGGGGGTTTGCAAGTGAGGGAGTCACATGGACTTTCTAGCAGTCTCAGTTGGAGAGAGAGGAAAAAAAAAGACAAGTTCAAGAAGCAGAAAAGCTCCAGAGAGGCAGATGGCTGAAAGTGCTATCTGTCTGATGTTTCTCTTGAAATAAGTAGAACAGAAAGGAACTCTGTGATAGCCTGAAAGAAAGCGGCTATCATCTGGAGAAACCTGATGGGGGCAAGTTTCATCAGTGAGACCTTGAGGTGACTAATGGTGGTATGTCAGTTGTGGAAATCCAGGAACAACAAATCTCTGACAACCTACAAGAACATTCCTGAGTGGTAAACATTTACCTTTCGAGCACCAAAGCCTGGTAAACTTTATACATGTTAAATTCTGTGCACAGTATAAGAATTGCCTGCATCCAGAGAACTTGGAAGAAGGAGAAGTGAGATTGAACTGTGAACCAAAGAACTTTTCTTAAATTTACACACACATTACATACACTCCGCTTAGAATTAGAAGGGGTTAATTTGGGTTAGTTAAGTATAGAGATAAGTTAAAGTTTGATTCTGTTTTCATGTTTATAGATAATTAAAAACAACTTTTGTTTAAGTAACTATTCGTCTTGGTGAATGTCTATTGCTGCTGGGTTTTGGGGTCCTTTGGGGTCGTAAAATCCCTGTTTCTGGTGCCCTGCATCAGTCTGCTGTTTTCCGGAGTCTGCAACCCCTAATGGCCACTGCCAAGCACAGACACAGCCATCTTGAACACAGATTCAAGGTTGCAAGATTTTAATTACAAATACCATCGGCACCTTTAACAGGCTGCTTGAAACCTGTTCGGAACCGCCAGCATTAGAAACAGGCGGTTGAACCCTTCTGAGCACGTGGTGTCTCCACTCTCCAGGGTCTGCGGCAGAGGTAGCGCTGCTGTTACTGCAGCTCTGGCAACATCTTTTACATTTGCTGTATCTCAAGTAAAAAGAGAGCTCCGGAGCTCAGGACAGCTAGAAGATGGTCACAGGAGGCTTAAGAACGGTTACAGGACTTTGAGTCAGCAGATTGCGCGGTGTTCAAGAACTCTGCTGAGAATCTGAATGAGTACACCGAGGCTGTCACAAAACTGCTGTGGATGAGTGTATACCCACCAAATCATTCAGTGTTTTCCCCAAGCAGAAGCTCTGGGTGAACAATGAAATACAGAACCTGCTGAGGGGCAGATCATAGGGATTTAGGTCTGCAGATCCAGATCAATACAGCAGGAGCAGGTATGACCTGCTGAAAGCTATCTCTTGGGCAAAGTGGAGATTCTGGAGAAATAGAAACAACGAGGGACACCTGATTGCAGTGGCTGGGCCAAAATGCCATAACCTGTTACAAAACCAAATCTTGGTCAAGTTGCAGATGGCAAAATGTCTCTCACAGAGGAACTCAATGCCTTCTATGTCCAATTTGATGATAGTGACAGCGTAGAACTACCCCTTCGTGCCCCCATGGCCCCTGATGATCGCATCGGAGGATGACATCCGTGCTACCTTCAGGAGAGCGAATGTGAGGAAAGCATCCAGCCCAGATGATATACCTGGCCAAGTATTAAAAATCTGTGCTGACCAACTCACCAAGGTATTCAGAGATATTGTCAATAGCCCCTTTTAAATTGCAGCACCTGGGTAGCCCTCCCTGGGACCCGGGTGCAATTACTGGGAAAAAGGGACTGGAAGCACCTTTTAAATTGCAAGGGGATTGATCCAGTAAATTGCCAACCTGGTGATTTAAGCAGGATCCCACCCCTGCAATGATGCATCACTCACTCACTGGAAGTACTGCTAGATGTTCAGATGCTGCCCAGTAGCGCACTCAAACAAACACTGACATCACTGGAAAAAGCGGGTCATCCATTCTCCTGTTCAAATTGCCTGTGGACGTGATCTAGGCAAGTTTAATTGGGTTCCCTACCTCTGAGGTAGGTCAGGGACACGGATGGATGCCACCTGGTTGACCAGGCCGGACCCTTCCTAAACTGCTGTGTAACTGGGGCACGAACTGGGCAAATTTCCAGTTAACCCCATTTTACACAGGAGTTTGAAAGGCCTTAATATCTTACTCCAGCAGGGTGTGGTACCCACCTGTTTCAAATAGACATCAATCAAACCAGTGCCCAAGAAGAGTGTAGTAACCTGCCTTAATGACCATCAACAATGATGAAGTGTTTTGAAAGCCTGGTGTTGAAGTATATCAGCTCCTGTCTGAGCAGTGACATGGGTCCATTCCAGTTCGCCTACCGTAGAAACAGGTCTATAGCGGATGCCACCTCATTGGCTTTACACAAAGCCCTGCAACACCTGGGCAGCAAAGATGCTTACATCAGGATGCACTTTATCGGCTACAGTTCAGCATTTAATACAATCATCCCCTCAAAACTGATCAGCAAGCTTCAAGACTTGGGTGTTAATACCCCTCTGTGTAATTGTATCATGGATTTCCTCACCTCCAGACCACAGTGAAGATTGGTAAAAACTTCTCCTCCATAATCTCTATCAGTTTCAGATCACCACAGGGCTATGCTCTTAGCCACCCTGCTCTCACTTGACATCTACGACGGTGTGGCTCATTAAGACAATAACATCATCTACAAGTATGCCGACGAAACTATGGTAGTGGTGTATAAAGGAAGGGGATGAGTCTGCATACAGGATGGAGATTGAAAACTTGCCTGAGTTATGCACCAACAACAACCTTGCACTCAATGTCACCAAAACTAAGGAGGTGATTATTAACTTCAGGAAAGGAAAGCCAGAGGTATACGATCTAATATTCATGGGGGTGGTGGGGGGGGGGGGAAATCAGAGGTGGAGAGGGAGAGCAAATTTAAGTTCTTAGAGTCTCCAGCCATTTTGACACCACAGGAGAACAGTGGCCCTACTTCATCGTGGCGAAATTCCTGGGAATTCAGGACCTCCTGGGCCTTTCATACTCCAGTCCAAATACCCAGGAATTTGCCCTCTTCAGCAATTTGGGTGGGTGGGGGGGTCCCTCCCCCAACCAATGAGGCATTACGCACTCACAGGAGTAAAAATAAGTTCACCCCCTGTCCGTCGCTCCCACCCTCCACTGGCCCATGACCCCTCACTCCGGGGTTGGGAAAGTCATGACACCAGCACAATGCGGGATGAATGGCTGACTTCATTTCCTATAATCACTCACGTCGCTGACACTACTCTGGGAAATACAGCTATGTGAGGGATTATGGTTAACAAGGATGGCCATTCATCCCGCATTGTGCTGCCGTCGCATGTGCCAAAGCGGCCCACTGTTTCAGGAGGTAGGCATCTTTTCATTTTAATCGCCTACATGACGCAGAATTGAAGTGCTTACGTCATGAGGCTTCCCCATGTGGCCATTTAATTGCCTTTTTACACCTCAGAGAAGGAGGTCCATGAACATTCCCGGGACTGCAGCCCAGGGTTGCGGACCCACTTAAAATTCCCAGGCCTACCTTTTCACACCGCATATTCACAGGAGGGTTCCTGGGAAAATTTCCTGAGAATCTTCATTTTACACTGCGTGTGAAAAAGCCTACTATCTTTGAGGATCTTTCCTGGACCCAACATACCAATGGCACCATGAAGTAAGTACACCAGCGCTTCCACTTCCTCAGGAGTTTCCAGAGGTTTGGTTATGACACCAGAAACCCTGGCAAATTTCTACAGAAGTGTGATGGAAATTCTGCTGACCAGTTGTATCGTGGTCTGGTATGATACAACCAGATATCCCCGAGTGCAATGCCATCCAAAAGGTGGTGGAGACAGCCCAGGTTATCACAGGCAAGCCACCCACTATTGAGTACATCTTCAGGAAACGCTACCGTCAGAGGACGGCAGCAATTATCAAAGACCCACACCACCCAGCGCACACACACTGTTCTCACTGCTGCCATCAGGAAGAGGTATAGATGCCACAAGACTCGCACCACCAGGTTCAGGAACAGTTACTGCCCCTCCACCATCAGATTCCTCAACAACAAACTCAGAGACTCATTTAAGGACTCTTATTGATTTTCTTTTTCTCCTCTCTGTATTACATAGTCAGTTTGTTTACATTCATTATATGTTTACAGTTCTTTGTTTGTTTACATTTTTTAAGCTGTTGATAGTTTTTTTTTGTACTATCAATTAGGGGGTAATTTTGCCACACCCACAGAAAGAGGGAATCTCAGAGTTGAATGTGATGTCGTGTATGTACTCAGACATTAAATCGGAATCTAAAGTATCCATGTACATTTCATCAATGCTTCAACTTTAAAGCATTCTACAGAAAACATTAATCATGCTAGAAGTTTACAAATTTAATAGCTGGATGGGAAAGCACTAACTGAAGAGGTTTGCTTCAGAAGAACAAAATGCTAATCTTGTACACCAGCAGGTCTCAACCTTGTTCTTTCCCCTCACATCCCACTTTAAGCAATCCCAATGCCATCGGAGCTCTGTGATTAGTAAGGGACTGCTTAAGGTGGGATGTGAGTGGGAAGGGAAGGTTGAGAATCACTGCTCTAGACTCAATTGTTACTGAAATATTTTGCTTGAGAAAAATTGTGATTGGCCCATTTCCTTTGGAGTTAGGAAACCATGCACATAACGAGTCAATTAGGTACAATTAAAACTTGTTTTCAAACTTTTTCTTTCCACCCACTTAAGCAATCCTTTACTAATCACAGAGCACCGATGGCATAGGGAATACTTAAAGTCGTATGTGAATGTAAAGTAAAAGGTTGAGAACCACTGGTGTAAAAGAAGCTGAGTTTTGGATCAGATTTATTGCCTTTTGAAGATTTTGCACAAGGATGGGGAGCAAAGAGAAGAACTTGCTCAGGTAAAGGTGTGTAGGACTGTGAACTGCGTACGTGAAATAATTTATCCTGGGCTGTACTGGAGAGATCACAGAGTTTTATACATTCGAGGCATGAGACATACCGAGGGTGAAGGGGAATAAGAGACCCTCCAGAAGTAACAGCAAGGGAGAAGGATGAGAGAAAGAACTTTGGCCTATTTAGACTAGTAGCTGCTCCCCATGCAACTTTGTCAAACCACTAAATACAATAGATTTTCAAAATTTAGTACATGTATTACACATTAATTCTTGTAAAAAGTTTAGAAAACAAATTTTCACAACACATTATACCCAGTTAATGCTGCACATCAACTCAGACTTCAGGTGGAAATGAAGTCACCACAACCAGTTTCCATTTCCACTGAACATATTATTTTGGAAAATATCTGCCTGTGTGACAAGTATAATAATTACTGTCCATATTTCAGCAAAATCTTAATGACTCAAGGTAAATGAAACACATCCAGTTGAATAGCATTGAATTTCTCTGCAAATTCAAGCTACATTCAGAGTGGGCTATTGCTGGGGATACCACCAACTTCAGCTTTGCCACAAAGCTTCAGACCATAAATAGCAAATACATACATCAGCAGTCCCTTCATCACAGCCAGATGTAAACCCTGAAAATTTGTCCCCTACTAATCTGTTGGAGCACCTTCAACAGAAGGGCAATATGGGGTTGGCATATGAGTTTGCACAACGCTTTTACAGAGCCAGCAAACGGGACCAGAGTTCAAATTCTGCGCTGTTTATACGTTCTTCCCATGTCTGTGTGTGTTTCCTCCAGGGGGCTCCATTCAAAATGTATCAGGGATGTGGGTTAATTGGGTGTAAAT